>NC_133420.1:82362500-83727500 GCF_049350105.2 Macaca mulatta
CATTGGGATATTTGAAGGTCATAAAAAGACTTACATGTGAAAAAGGAAGAAATCAGAAATATGGTGAATTGTGTAGGGGATATACTTTGGATTTTGAAGTCTTGTTTAGAAGTGTATATACTTGTGGGGCAATAATTACAATCATCATGGGTTCTTTTTTCATCTAGTCAGATTGAAGATGTCTATTTTGTGTAATCTTTTGGGAGGAATGAAAAAATATTAGCAACAACTTAATTTTTGGTTATTATTTTTCCCTTTTGCTTCTAAAACATGTAGTTGCCTGATAGAATAGCTTCCCTTTTTTTGTACACCAGAAAGGAGAGAAAGACAACTATCTTATAAACATATTTAAAGCACATGATGAAAAAGAAGAGGTTTTTAAAAACTGTTGAAAATCCATTTTCTTTGTGCCAGGTACCAGATGTTGATGTTGGCAGTGCCTAAGAGGGTCACAGGGCATTTAAAATCACTAGGCTGTAGGGAGTAAAATTCCAGGTCTCTTGCACTGAAAATTATTTAAAAATTGTGTTTACTTAGCGATAAGTAGTACAAGAGTACTTTTTCTTTGAATTCCTCTTAAATAGGTATGTTAGAAATATATGATGAATGAAATTGCCGGGAAAAAAAAAGTTCCAGTGCCTCTTAGCATTACAAAAGTAGTGCTTTTACTGGTTAAGTAACTGGTTGCATTTAAGTCTCTATTTTTTTTGATATGAAAAGAATATCCCCTCAACTTTGTTAGACAGGATTTGCCTTACTTTTGAGCTATCCATTTCAAATTAGAGAGGACAGACGCTGTGCTCCTTGGTTATGTACTTTGCAAAAAGACATATATATGGTACTTCAATAATATTTCCTTTGTTTCTTCTAGAAGGGTAATTTTGAGAGGGAAATAAGACCTTTTTTCCATCCACCTCCCACCCCATGCCACCCCTTTCTACATAGTTTCTTTTTCTTTTTCTTTTTTTTTGAGATGGAGTCTTGCTGTGTCGCCCAGACTGGAGTGTAATGGCACAATCTCAGCTCACTGCAACGTCCGCCTCCTGAGCTCAAGTGATTCTCCTACCTCAGCCTCCTGAGTAGCTGGGACTGCAGGCGCCTGCTACCACGTCCAGCTAATTTTTGCGTTTTTAGTAGAGATAGGGTTCCCCAATTTTGGCCAGGCTGGTCTCGAACTCCTGACCTCAGGTGATCTGCCCACCTCTGCCTCTCAAAGTACTGAGATTATAGGCATGAGCCACCGTGCCAGCCTCTACATAGTTTCTTTTCTGTGTGAGCCAAAGTTCCTTTTCTCACTGATAAGATAATTAGGGTTAATAGTTTCAGTGCAAAAATAGGATTTTGGAAGGTAAAAAAGTTCTGAAGAAACAAATTCTGACAAGGTTACCGCTTATATTCATTATAGATTATTGGTTCTTCTGGTTTTGTGGGTGTTGCAGTAGAAGGACTTGAGTGATTACCTTATTGGGCTTTTCCAGAGGATTTTCATGCATTTTTGATGTAGTTAGCATCAAGATTTTACTGGGGAAATTTGAGTTAGTTCTGTAAATACAATGGGATTAATTTTTTTGGGGGGGGGCTGTTTTGCCTTCTTGTTATTGCTTGAAGAAAGTAAATGCTTTCTGATGCCAAGGTGGGAAGATCACTTGAGGTCAGGAGTTTGAGACCAGCCTAGCCAACATGGCGAAACCCTGTCTCTACTAAAAATACAAAAATTAGCTAGGTATTGTGGGAGGTGCCTGTAATCCCAGCTACTTGGGAGGCTGAGGCAGGAGAATGGCTTGAATCTGGGAGGCGGAGGTCGCAGTGAGCTGAGATGGTGCCACTGCACTCCAGTTTGTGTGACAGAGTGAGACTCCATATCAAAAAAGTAATAATAATAAAAAAATAAAAAGAAAGTAAATGCTTTCTGTAGAAGAGGAAATAATATTTTTCAGGAAAAAAAATGACTGGAAGGAAATAGGCCAATATTATCAGTTGTTGCCTCTGGAATTATGACTGATTTCTGCTTCTTTATACTTTGTTACATTTTTTATGTTTTCTACAGATAGAGTGTATTACTTGTAGAATCAGAAAAAAAAAAAGAAAAATAATTGTGCATTATAACTGATTTTGACATGCCTAAGGAGACAAGCACTGGCCATTCAAATTGCAGATCTGAGAACCTTGGTTCTGAGCTATAAAAACTACAGGCTTGTTGATGTTTGTATGACTCTTAGAACCCCCTGACATTTGGATAGACAGGAAGTGGTGTATTTAGCTGTGGGCCACCTTCCCATGGGGTTTGCTGGTGACCAAAGTCAGCAATTGTGTTTACAACTGAAGTGGCAGAAAGGGCCCACTATTGTTGCCAGTACTTGTGCATGATTGTTTACCTTCCACCCTCTGTGGGCATATGTTTATTATATTTATGTTGCCCATTCAGTGTAGTTGTGCAGTGGAAATGGACTTACAGGGTAGTGGGGAGCATAGGGAATAATTTCAGAATTTCCTCTATAATTTCTATGTAGTTTAGTGGAGAATGAAAAATTCACCTGCCTACTGTGTGAATGGCACTGAGTAAAGTCCTTAATGTAGTTTTGAATGTTAATTCCGGTTAGAGGAATTCCTTTAAATCGTAAGATACTACCATACTTGGAAAAATTACTGAGAAATCTAGTGTTTGGAGTCAAGAGACTGCTTTGTCACTTTGAACTTAGGGTTAGTACTTTTAACCTCTGAACTTTGTCATACTTGTCTGCAAAATGGGGATACTAATAATATTTTCTTTTATGATAGTTGTGGGGATATATGAAAATCTTTTGTAAATCCATATACATTTAATTTATTGACTAAGTTAATCTTGCCAAATTACCTAAATTAGAATGGAGGTGATTTGGATAAAGTCCCTGAGTTCACAGCCTAGAGCCAAATTGCATTTGTCCATTCTACTTGGAAGGGGGGACGTCAAAGATATATGGTTTTAATCTTATTTTTGTGAGAGGCTGTGCCTACTCGAATCCCCATAGCTTCCATTAAAAAACTTGAAAATAGTTCATTTTCTATTCCTAATTACTTGGCAGAAATTTAGAATAGAAAGAGAGAAACTAGTAACAACCAACTTTTCCTTCACACTTGCAGATCAACAAAAGGGATTCTTGGGTCCTAGAGACCAAAGAAAGAATCAGCAGGAATGCCCAGGGTGAATTGATGGATTGCAGAGCCTAGCTGGTAATTACTTTCACTGAGCTATAACATTAACTTAATACATGGGATCAGAGCCAAATGAAAATCAGAATTTGGATCTCTTCCTTTCCTGTGGATATCCCATACTTTCCTTCTGAAGGCAGTCTTCTCTTGGTGGGATAGCCCTGCTTCCTTTCCTGGGACATGGCATGGATTTTCATACCCCACACTGGTAGACTGGAGTTGTATCATTTGTTGCCCTGGGCAACTTTTGGTGGGGATATGTGACTGCTTAGGTCAGCTGGCTTTCTAGGGTGGCAAGAAACCCCAGTTTCTTTTAAGACTTTTCAGCTGGATACCAGATATTGACAGACTCAGTCTCATCTTGGTGTTCCAATTTTAAGTTGCCAAGCTGTAGCTTTTGGACTTATGTGACACTCTTACTAGCTGGATACCTAGCCTCCAGCTAGGTGATATTGTGTCATCCTTAAGAGGGCAACGAGGTATCATTTTAAAAGTTATCTTGTGTTGATTGTTAATAACTTCCTAGTGTGTTGTGCCGTGAAAGATGGTGCAGTCATAATGAGATTCACTGGCGTGATTGTTTAGTGATGTGTGTTTGCCTTGGATTGGGAGGGGCACATATGTATTTTCAGAAGGATGTCAAATCTATAGTACATGGGAGCTCATTTAATCTACAGTGCCCCCAACCTTAACCTTTCCATTGTATAGTGGAGAAGTTGGATATCTACAAAGAGGAAGCTATTTCCAGCTTATTAGAGCCAAGTGTGGACTTGAACTCAAGTTTTCTGAGTTCAACTTGCTTGTTACTTTTTGGGAATAATAATAATAGCTACCTTATAGAGAAGGTTAAGTAAAAAAAATCTATATTAAGCATTAGGAATAGTGACAGACACTGAGAAAGATGTAGTACGTGAAAGCTGCCATTATTGTCATCATCATCGTGTTTACTTTTATTATTCCTGTTACACTTTATTACTACCAACACCATATTTTGTAAGGTAGTCAGGTATTGTAGAAGTCCCACTTTTGCTAACAAATTGAAGCAAGTATTCAACTTGTGACGATTTAAGGAAAATTTGACAGTGTTTTACACTTTCTATAGAGACTCACAAAAGGCATTAGTTGAAGATAATTAAATGGTAGTTAGCAATCCTAATTTTGAATTTTTTACATTTGTGTGTGTGTTTATAGATTATGTTTCCTATTTCTCTTGAAACAGGAGGAATTCTATGGAATCGTGATTTCTTTCTTTCTTTCTTTCTTTTTTTTTTTTTTTTTTTTTTTGAGACGGAGTCTCGCTCTGTCGCCCAGGCTGGAGTGCAGTGACGTGATCTCGACTCACTGCAACCTCCACCTCCCGAGTTCACGCCATTCTCCTGCCTCTCATGATTTCTTACTAAGCAGTCTCCTATACTTCCTTGCTTCCTGAGACTTCTTCATTAAATGTGTACTATTTCAAATGTTTTAAATTTCCTAGTCCTGTCAGCACAGGGCTTTAATTTGGAAGACATCAGTTGTGAAATCTGTCAGGGTGCAGTTATTTAAAGGACCAGACTTTTCTTAATTATATGGGATTATACTTATGATTTATTAATTGAAAAGAAATGGATGTAAAACTATATAAAGTACTTAAGAATAAAGAAGCCAAGTTAATTGTGCCTTGGTCAGATAGTGAATGGTAAATGCCATTTTGTGTCATACTGGGTCTGTCTCTGTTTTATGTACCTGCTGTCTCACCAACAGTGTAGTAGAAAGAGTGTGGGCTTTGAAGTGAAATGGGTTTGGGGGCTTCACTCCATTGTCTTCATTTAAGAGCTTTGAGACTGTATAAATTGTATCTCTGAGCCTTAGTTCTCATTAGTCTTGGATGCTCTCTCCTTTGCAAGGTTTCTTTATCCTGAAAGTGGTTTGCTTTTGGAGGTGCTTAGTAAATGTTAGCTCTTTTTCTCTTCCTAACCATAACCTTTACCTCCCATCCTCTTTCTCTGGCATTCTGAAAGGATTAGTTCAGGGATTAAAGCAACTTGGAAACGTTTTAGTTTCATACTATCATTTTTAGTGGTTTGCCTTTTAAATCATCTCTTTACTGTAAAAGTCTTGGTTCCTATAAATCTCACACCCTTGGGAACCAAACTCATGACAATCATGAAGTGTCTTACTTCAAAGGATAAGAAAACCAGGCAAACCAAAATCATGATATCCTCTTTGGAGCAGTGTGTGTGAGCCTGGGATCAGCCTGGGAATGTTGGTTAATGGTGTCACCATCCTCCTCTTGCTGGCAGTGATGTGGAGGGTGTGGAGAGGACATGGGCTGAGCTAGGGTTTATAATTGCCTGGCCGTCTGGCCTTCCTTGAGCATTCTTTCCCTTCCAGGATTCCTGTAATTGTCATCAGATGGCTCAATCTCCCAAATGTTTCCGGTATTGCAACGACTTCTGGAGTGTGTTTAAAAAGAAAAAAGGCCAGAATTAGCAGTTAGCAGTCATCATTTGTTTGTGTCAGTTCTGTTGTGTGTAGAGGCGTGCAGATTGGGCATCTCTGAACTATGGAAAGACCAGTCAGAGGTAGAGTTCTTACTACCTTCTGTTGAACCTTCCTACTTCTTTTGCTTATTCTTTTCCACCTACACTGCTTTAAAGGACTCCCTGAAAAAAAAGTGAGAAAAGATACAGGCAGTGTTCCTACTCTAGTCAGCCTTCTTTTTAGTCTCATTATTCTGGGAGCTTTAGAGGATTGCATCTTTCTTGGATCTGCTAAAGGCCTTTGGAGATTGAGAGTTGGGCTGGATAGTGAGTGAACCCTGTGAAGAATGATTCCAAGTCTTGGGCTGTTCCTGGGCATGGAGGAGGAGAGAGTATTTGTATTTTCCTTTATCATAAGCTTATTACTGAAGGCCCAAATATAGGAATATATCTTGCATGGGTTTTTTCCCCCCTGTCAGATAAGCTCTTGTAATTTGACCCTGACACTTCTTTTTGAGGAAGGGGAAAATTGCCTAAATGAAAAAGGACAACTAATTTTTTGAAAAACAAATATGGAGTGACTGAGAGGTCTGAACCCGAAAGTGTAAAATTGAAGAGAACTAATATGGTTTCTTTTACTTCATGCTGTTAGCTGAGGAATTGTGTTTTTTAAAAGCCCCCTTGATTTACTGGCTCTTACTCACCTAACCGGTAAAGTATTATAGTTCATTGCATTCTGGTGCCTTTGTTTGTCTAATGGTGGAGTGTTTTTCCTAAGTTATAGGGACCCAGGTCTAGATGGTGATAGTGACTATAGTGCATCTTTAGAAAAAACAGCCCTTTTACAGTTGTCATGTGGATCTTTTAGAATAATTGAGGTAAATTTTAATGCTAACCCTGATAATAATGATATCTATCCCCCCTCTCTCTTCCCAGGTGCTGGGGGTGGGGATTGGAAACAGGAACAGGTCTTAGTGAACAGAGATATCTCAAGATTAATATGAAAAAAACTCAGTCATGATAATTGCATTCCCCTTGGCCATGATTGGTTTATGAGCAGTCATGTGATTAAGTTCTGACCAATACTTTGTAAGAGGAAGTCTGCTGGAGGGAACAGTAGTGAGAGTTTCCCATCTGGAATAAAAAACAGATCATTGCTTGAAATGTGGCTGAGATGCTTACAGAGGTGATGGACTTTCTTGGCCAGCCTAAGGACAATACCTTGCAGTAAGAAAGGCAGAGCCATGTCACTGATACCCATTACTGGGTGCTACCTCTCACTTCTTGTTTTATAACCTATAACTACGTCACACAATCCACTGTATATCATTTACATAATTTTCTGTTTCAAGATGTAAAAGGCAAGTACCCCTTTTTGGTGGGATCAGAAGCTAGAATTGGCCAGGCATAGCGGCACCCACCTCTAATCCCAGCCACTTGGGAGGCTGCAGCAGGAGGATCCCTTGAACCCAGGAGTTTGAGGCCAGCCTGGGTAGGTAATGATGTAGTGAGACCCAGTGGGGGAAAAAAAAAAAAGGACAAAATAAAACTAGAATTGACCCTTCCCAAAGAAAATGTTCACCAGCTTGTTAAGTCATATCCTAACCATGTCATTTTCACCACTGGCAGAACCTTGATGAAAGGTGTGATGGGGTAAATACATTCGTGTTTGGTTTGTATGGTTTGTATTAATTTAATTTGTTTTTGCTGTTTATAGTTGGATATTCTTTGCTTAGGTAACTTATTTCAGCTTTGGATTGTTATGATTGATAATAAGAGAAAAAAGAGTGTAAAGTGTTGAGAAATAGTCTAAAAAAGCATTGTGTTGTTGGAGCAGTTATTCAGTTTTCACAGTATTCCTTTGGGCAAATGGGTTTGTTTTGGTGTCTGACTTTGTTTCTTGCAGTATATTTTCCCTTTTAGTTAAGAAAACTCACTTTATTTCCTAAGATGAATTATAATTAGGACTATTTGGTATTGAGAATCTTTTCTCACTTAATTCCCCTAATGAGATACAAATGTTCTAAATGTATCCTTATGAGTAGATTATATTTAGAGAGGAATCCACTTATTTTAGTTAACTAATCCCTTTGCTTTTGTATCATACATCCTTATTAGGCTCTCACGTTCCTGTTCCATATGGACTTCCTTGTGAAATCAGACCTTAGCAAACAATGTTATTAACTTTCAGGGTCAGTGTTACCGAAAATGTCAATGAAGTTTGTTGGCTTTACATACCTTGTTTTTATAGCACTCTAGCTTTTTTATACACTTATGATAAATACAAATTCTTTACCTCTTCTTGCAAAGTAAACTTTATTTCTTAGTTGGTTCCCCCCTGGTATTTATGCTTCTACTCACCAGAATTAAAGGAATTGAATGTATTTGAACTATTCTGTTGGCCCCTTCTGCAGACTGGGAATGGTCTTTCTAGCTTCTCAGATCTCTGCATATTGTGCATCCTTGTTCTTTTGCCAGAAACCTGAATATGTCCCAGCAGAACTAACTGGCTATGATCTTTGAATTCTAGTGAATCAGGTTTGCCTGGCTTCTAGGAGTCAATATTATACCCTTCTCAATGACTGTGTCCTTCTTCTTTCTGAGGAGAAGGCAGACAAGTTAGTGAAGTTTTGAAGAACTTTACTTATGGAGTTATACTTTCTGAGTTCAAATCCTGATTTCACTGCTTACAGGTTGCATGTTCTTGGACAGGTTATTTGACTTCTTTATGCTTTGGTATTCTTCTGCAAAACGGGGATTGTAATGCAACTGATCATGTAGGTTGTCAGGATTGTAAGTGAAAATTTGTAAAATGTTCTTAAAATAGTTCCTGGTGCATACTGAGTGTATAGTTGGTCTGATGTTATCTAGTTGAATTTTTTTTTCTTTTTTTTCTTTTTGGAGGATCAAGGTCTTGTTCGATATCACCCAGGCTAGAGTACAGTGGCACGATCTTGGCTCCTTGCAACTTCCGTCTCCTGTGCTAAAGGGATCCCTTCGCCTTCGCCTCCCAAGTAGTCGGGACCACAGGCATGAGCAACCACACCTGGCTAATTTTTGTATTTTGATAGAGATGGAGTTTTGCCATGTTGCCTAGGCTGGTCTCTAACTTCTGGGCTTAAGTGATCCACCTGCCTCGGCCTCCCAAAGTGCTGGGGTTACAGGTGTGAGCCGCTGTGCCCGGCCTCTAGTTGAATTTTTAAAAGTACTTTTTAATCTGTTTCTCTTTTGGTCCTCATACCACCCTGTGAAGAGGTAGTAGTATTACTTATTTTATAGGGCAAGTCATAGAAACACAGTGTCAGTATGTAACTTTGTTACTAGTAACAGTGTTCGAATTATAATCTAGATTTCTCCTGTCATCTGTTACAGTTGACTGTGAATTGGGTCTTTAGGAAGTTGCTGTGATTCTGTGATGTTATCAGTCAGAAGGTGCAATGGGAAGGGCATCAATCTCTGTTTCTTAAATTTGGCCCAGTGGGGAGCCAGTTCATTCTAAAATTATTTGTATTTGCTAAATACAGATATTTCTCACTTTGCATGATTTTAATATACACAATTTTCAGTTGCCATGGTTAACTAAATAATACTAGTCCTTCAACACAGTCCAAATTTCAGGTATCATGTTACATTAACTATAATTGTATAAAGTCCCATACACTAGCACTTCCTGTTATTTTGTTCATCAGTAGACAGCAAAGCATGTAGTCATGTTGCCTCCTTGTCTCCCAGTGATAGACCTATGTAGCATTTCATAAAAATGGATAATTAAAGGGGGGAATTGGCAAACAAAGATCAAAGTGCATCAAAGAAATGAAGTGTTAAAATTGGAGTGAAATTTTAGCTAATTGTGAACAAGATTCTAAAAAAAAAAAAAAAAAAGCTGACCAAGGGAATGTCAACCCAGCCAGTGTTCTGGAGGCTCTGTATATGCAGCTAGGAGCACTTAGTGAAGGATAACTCACTTATCAAAGTCAGTTATGAAGTGGTTGTGATGAAAAGGATGAAGATGTAACAGAGGAAAGATGCTGGCAAAAAAAATATCATATGAAAGGAACTCTCACAGATACTGTATAACTGTGAAAACACAAAGGATAAAATGTTGGAAGTGAGTCTGAACTTAGAAGGAAGTATACCTATCTACCAAGGCATGGAAAAGATGCTTGTTTAGAATTGTAAATTAGCAATGAGGATAAGGCATTCCCATCGAAACTACTATTGACACTTTTTTTTTTTAATAAATAAAACACTTAATTCTCAGAGTTTCTGATGTTTTAGAGTACTAAATAAATATGCTTTTCATTTTCCTTCACATTTATAAGTGATAGTAAGACAGTTTTTACTGTTTTGACAAAAAAATTAAAGGTCATAGAATAATCATAATATTTCTGTTGATTATTAAAATCATTTCACTTGATTTCAGCATGCATGATCACTTTTGTGGTATTGCATTATCATGCAAAGTGAGGGCTACCTGTATTTATTGAGCCAAGTAGGCACTTTTATAAGTGATGAGGATATAACAACGAAGTAGACAGGCCAAACCTGCCTTTAAGAAACATTTATTCCAATAAAGGCTTGCTGAGTGTCTGCAGTGTGCCAGGCAGCATATACACCTGTGAATGAATAGTAGTTCGTTTCTTAGAGAATTCTGATTTTAGTTGACTGATGAGAGACAAGACCATTATACTGTAATGTATGCCTATAACATGTATAATACATTTCTGTGAATGAAATAATGAGGAAACACCAGACATTATAAGAGCCAAGAGGGCACCTATCAAACACATAGCCTGAGTGTATGAGAGGTGGAAGAGGCAGGGAGACATACCTGGAGGACTTAGGAATTAATCTGGAAAAGCTGTGTTGAATAAGGGTACAGTGGTGACACGCTTCTGCATGGAAAGAACGGGATATTTTAAAAAGTTGAGTGTTGCTGAAGTATGTAGGGTAAGATATGGGCCGGATCAGGAATGCCATGGAACTTGTAGGCAATGGGGAGGGTCTGTAGGGTTTTCCCCCAGTTTCTTTTAAATTGAGGTATCATTTATACACAGTAAAATGGACCCATTTTATTGTATTGTTTGGTGTGTTTGATATAAGTACCATGGCCACCATGACAATCAAGAGGAAGAACATTTATATTACTCCCTGAAGTCCCTCAGTGCTCCTGAGTGACTAACCCCTCCCCCCCCAGTCCCTAGCAACCACTGATGTTTTCTGCACCTATAGTTTTGTGTTTCCCAAAATGTCATATAAATGGACTCATGCAGTATGTAGTCCTTTAATTCTGTCTCTTTCCTTTAGCATAATACCTCTGAGATTGATCCATGTTGTTGCATGTGAGAACCTTTGGATGTTAAGCAGAATTATCTGTGAGATTTGATTGGAGGATGGATTTGAGAGGAGCAAGACTAGAGATTTTGGTTGTGTTACAATTTAACTAGGTGCTAATAGAATAGAGGGAATAGAGATGCCAAAGAGGAGCTTGATTTGAGAAGTGTGTAGGAGGTGGAATTGGTTTCAACTAAGGTGGGGAATCTAGAAGGAAAAACAGTTGGGAAACAGGAGGCCCTGCATGTTGGACATGTTGGGGCTGAGGAGTGTGGGATTGTCCTGCAGTCAACCTCAGCAGGGTGTGAGGCATATGAAGGAGTTGCTTTCTCTCCTTCCTTATCCTCTGATCTTTGCCAGATCAAATTTGCTAGGCACCGATCTTGTTAATTAAAGGGCTCCCTTTTCTTTTTATCCTACCACATCACCACCAAGAATTGACTCCCAAGGTCTTGCTTTGGATTGTGGACTGTCATTGAATCAACTTGTCACGTTTAAAAGGAATGACCTCTTTATGGAGTATCATCAGCCAAGTCAGTTCATCTGCAGTCACCCATTGTTTTTCCGTTGGTAATGTAAAATATCTGCAGAGGTAGCTGATGGTTTGCTTGGTCCATGGAACTGGATGTCAGAGAGTTCAGTTGTCACAAATCCAGGCTGGGGATTCTCTTCTGTAAAGATCCTGGACGTCCTTTCCACCAGAAGGAGTTTCTGGAACTGTATGTTTGAGGGTGCTACATCTGAACCAGTTTGAACCAAATGGGATGGAATTAGTGATGAAGGGATACAGTATTACCCATATTTAGGATGTGGCTGACTCATCTTTTGTGCTATGATTCAATGATTCTGATTCAGTAAGGGTTCTGAAGCTGCATCCTGGCTAAAGAAATAATTCTGTGCTTGATTAATATTGTCTAAGGGCAGGGCGTGTTGCCTCATGCCTCTAATCCTAGCACTTTGGAATGCTGAACCAGGAGGATCACCTGAAGCAAGAAGTTCGAGACCAGCCTGGGCAACAAAGTGAGACCCTCGTCTCTACAAAGGAGAAAGAAAATATTGTCTATCTCTTGCCTTGGAGGGGAAGCACTGTAGGAATCAGTGGCCAGAGTAGTTACCCTCTTTAGGTGATTCACCACAAAAATATACTTAAAAGGTACCAGATACAGAATAAGCCCACTACCATAATTTCAGCTAACAGATCATTTCATCATCAGGATAGCTCCATGATGTCAATAAAGCATGTTATTCTTGTCTCTTACAAGTGAGGAAATTGAGGCACAGAGAGGTCAAGTAACTTGCCCAATGACAGACAGCTAATTCTGGCAGAGCTGAGATTTAAACTCAGGCAGTGTGGCTCGAGAGTCCATACTCTTTCATGCACATCATGCTGTTTTCAGAATTCTAGAATGCTAGCACCAGGCAGACTCAGGAAAATTATTTTGTTTCCCCATTCTTCAATTTACAGCTAATAGGAGTAAAGTCTAGAGAGGGCTCTGAGATGACTCACTCAGGATCACCGGTGATGGTGGAGGGTGAAGTGGTTTCCCCTGCCCAGGGCTTCTGTCACTCTTGGAAGTTTTGTACCTTTGTCTTGGTTGCTTGTCAGTTTCACATCAGTGAAGAGAGATGTTGCTGAAGTAGGCAGAGTGGCAAAATTGGTGTTTAATTCCATTCTTTACTTTGGCCTCAGCTCTCTCTTGCCTGGGAATGTACTAATTGGCTCTCTTCCTGTCCCCTCTGCCATTTATTATTTTCAAGGGAGCCTGGAATCACTGTTACTCGTCTCTAGCCTGTCCTATTTAATCACTGATTGTCAGATCTTTTGCTCTTTCCAGTCCCTTTCCACTAACAAGTAGGAGAGGGGAGAATCTGCCCAACCACGTGGGTTGGGATGAGTTTTGGGACGGGGGAGGGGAAGGAGACTATTGTAGGGTGGGAGTTACTGTGCCACAGATCAATGACCTTCCCTTGAGGATGCCAGTCTTTGTGGTTTTGCTCTTTCTGCCCCACCTGTATCACAGTCATCCTGTGGGTCCCCAGCGGGACTCTGCCCCCCACATTTGGGGCAGGGCCTCTCTCCCTTTCTGCTGTTGGGGTTCAGAGCTAGAGAGGGAGTTCTGATGAAATTTGCTTGCCCCATGCATGCATTCTCATGGAACCCTGATTATATGGTATCTGGGACAGAAAAGGGTTTACATTTCATATCTGTTGTAACTTTATTTTGAAGAGCCACAGTTTGGGAGATAAAGTAATTTTCTTTAATATTTGTTGATCTTTCTTTTAAAAGTCTCATGTGTGTAAGCTTATTCAGGTAGAGACTGACTTTTTTCCGCTCCTTTTCTTCTATATCGCGTCTTTGTGTGTAAAATTTTAAGTCCTGTTCTGGTCTTCTTCCACCTACCCAGGTATGAAGTTGAATATTAATGCACCATGGTCACCATTTTCCAATGCCTTACTCTTTCTCCACATTTTCTATAATTAAGACTGTCCTTCTCAATTTCAATTCAAAATACCTGAAAAGACTCCTTGTTTAGTTAAGAGAAAGCAAATTTCCCCAGGTAAGTTCCCATATGTTTTCTGTAAAAACCAGCACACACTTTCTTTGTATTTTACCCCTGTCAAATGAGATTCTTAGAAGAGTAATCAGCTAGTCTAAGCCACTCCACTCTTTTCACTTGCATTTTCATGGGTAATTTTAACTCTTTGGGTGCTGTCCAGGAAAGTTTACTGCTGCTTCTCACAAGGGAAGGTGTCTGTGGTTCCTGAGACTACCCCCTTCCTACCTTCATTTCAGCTTCGTCAGAGAACCGGTGAGCTCCAGTTCTTCTAAATAGGTGCAGAAGCCCAGAGGTGGATTTTCCTTCAAGGCCTTGGGAACAGGCCCCAGCAATGTGTTCCCATTGCCATTTGTTTTTGTAAAGTTTTTGTATATTTTTATTTTTGCTTTCTTTTCTTTTCTTTTCCTTTTTTTTTTTTTTTTGAGACAGTGTCTGGCTCTGTTGGAGTGCAATGGTGCAATCTTGGTTCACTGATTTACTCAAGAATGGATGCGCTCAGCCTGCATCCATTCTTTTGTAAATAAATACATAGGCTAGGCATGGTGGCTCATGCCTGTAATCCCAGCGCTTTGGGAGGCCAAGGCGGGCAGATCACCTGAGGTCAGGAGTTTGAGACCAGCCTGGCCAACATGGTGAAACCTCGTCTCTACTAAAAGTAAAATTTAAAAAAAATAATAAAAAAAGCCAGGTGTAGTGGTGCAGGACTGTAGTCCCAGGACCTCAGGAGGCTGAGGCAGGAGAATTGCTTCAATCTGGGAGGTGAAGGTTGCAGTGAGGTGATAACGAGCCACTGCACTCCAACCTGGGCGGCAGAGCAAGACTCTATCTCAACCAGAAAAAATAAAGAAAGAAATACATAGCAAGAATTTCCATCACCTTAAGTAGTCACTCACTCCCCTTGCTTTCCCTATGGCCTCAGTTTTTGTGGTGGTGATATCTGTGAAATGGAGAACAACTGTTCATCCACACTATTAAACAGGAGGTGAAGGCCCTCGCACAAACCTGCCCAGTGGGATACTTTAAGACTTGGGCAGTCTTATCTTGCACTGCAATGACAGCATAAATGTGGACACATACTAACCTCGCCTAGTGGGTAGTTGGGTTCAGCACAGGTGGATTTAAAGTTCTTGTTCTTTTTCTACAAAGTATAAACACATTCCCTTTCCAAAAGGTACACTGGAAGCTGTCTTTATAAAATGCTTTGTAGCATAAGCACATACAAAGAATACTGTATTAATCAGCCTCTGGAAGTGTCCATTTTCTGGATCTCATAGGCTTAAAAATTTGAATGATCATCATCTTATTTCTTCTTCCACTCTTGTCATTTACCAAGTCCTAGAAGTAGATTGTTTTAGTTTGCATTGCCTTCTGGAACAGTCCCTCCTTAAAAAAAAAAAAAAAAAAAAAAAAAAAAGTCTCATTATGATTGCTCCACAGTTGGAGGGCTGGGAAGTGGTTTATAATGTGAGTTCACATCACTCTTTTAATCCTTTTCATTCCCACTGACCTACTATAGGCTTATTGCAGTACCTGGCCACTTCACCTTTAGACCTTTTCTGGGATACTCTAGTCATTGAGATTGGAGGCTTTTAAAAACACCTCTGACTTTGTCAGTGCTCAACCCCAAAACTTCATTTATTGCAGACTCTCTGTATTCAGAAGTAAGCCCTTATCTCTGTGCTCAGTATCCCTCCTTGAGTGTAGGCTTGCTTACCTTTCTGCCTCCATCTCTTTCTGACACTCTTTTGATATTGTGTCCTATCCATATTGTTTCCCAGGAATACCTCTCATTTTGCAGTCTTTTTCTTAAGGCACTTATTACTTTGTCCCTTGTGGGACAATTATTTGTACATTTGTATAGCGCTCCAAACCAGATTTAGAAATTCTTGAAAATACTTTATTTTTAGTAGTGGTAGTATAGTAGTAGTAGTGGTAAATAGTTAAAAAAGTAGCATCACACTACTGCAAAGACCTTAGGGCAGCATCCCCTGAATACTCTGAACCCTAATTATCTGTTTGCACAGCTGTCTTCCCTGCTACATTGTGAGCAACTCCAGGACTGGGATTGTGCTCCCGGAATCTCCAGCGCTACAGCAGTGTGTGGCAGGAAGGTCTCTTTGACTAAAAAGATAGTCACATTTGTTTTGTATTCCTGTGATGCTTTCCTCCATTCCTTGAATAGGAATTTTTTTTCTTGTTTTAACCAGAAATTTTGCCTTTTTCCCAAATTCACTGGAAAAATCGGATGCTATTCCACTGTTAATTGAGGTGTCATTAATTACTTTGCTTTAAATGTTAATCTAAAATCTTCCAACCTTTTAATATATTTATCAAAATATTTTTAAAATGCAGAATAATTTTAAAACTTGTATTTGGAAAATTTACCAATACACGTTTGGCTCATTGGGTTGTCAGTTAGCCAAAGGTTAGGGATGATTGATCTAGTTTAAACACAACTTTGAGTTTTCATTGGAATTAATTTTTTTTTTAAATTTCTAGACAGCATGGAAGAAAGGCGAATATAATAGTGGTTTAAAATAAGTAGAGGTTTAATTTGCGAATTAGTTTTTGAGATTGTTATATAGATGCTGTGATCAAGTGCTAAGTCAATAATGTAAAGCAGTGCATATCATTGAAGCTTTTATCAGCTCTTCCCAAATATATCCTAAAGCTAAATCAATATTAACACTGTCCTAAATAGTAAAATTGTTTAATCATTAGACAACCTGAGCTTTATGTAAATTTGTAGACTCTTGAAACTTGTCATATGCAGAAGAGTAAGCGTAGCTATAATATAAGCGTAAACCATTATGATTTGCATAATTTATCTCTTCAGCATAAATATTGTACCTGTAGAGAAACACTTTTGTCCTGGAAATCAGATTTTGGTTGTCTGAGTATTTTTGGGACTGGAGGAGGTTTTAGGGTTATGTTTGTGTTTAGATTAAATTTGAATGGTAAGTTAAGATTTATGGTGAGCAGTGTGCAGAATGTTTTATTTACTTTTTCAAAGCTTATGAATAAAAGCAACATCTGAATCTGATCTTTGGGAACCAAGTTCAGAAAATGTGGTATAATCTATTTTAATTGTCTCCCTTAATTTCAACTTACTTCTGTTTATTTGCAAATTGTGTATTTAAGACATTAACATATTTAATACCGTTATTGGATATATTTAACTTTGTACTAGCTTCATGCTTTCAGAATTTTGAACTCTGAAAATACAAGCAGCATTAAGACCTGTTTTTTGCTTAAAGTACTGAATGATTACACTCTGATGTTTCCATTATATGAAACACCCCTGGTTTACTTCACAGTAAATGCTTCTAAGAATTAGGCATGCTTAGTTTCTAAGGTAGACTATTTACTTATTCACTCATTCATTAATACATTCACTTTTTCCAAAAATGAATATTCCAAGTTTATACTATGTGCTAGGAATGACAGTGGATACAGTAGTGAACAAAAGGGAGACATTTCTGGCCTTCAGAGTATCTTAGAGTCTGGTAGGGGAGGAGAATATGAAACCAGGCAACCACAGTACCATGTACTATGATAAATGGTGTGGAACCCCTAAGCCTAGAGTTCCATCAGCACATATGCGACTGGTGCCTAAAGACTTCCTGTAGGAAGTGACACCTCTGTCTCTTTATTCTTCAGAGTTAGCCAGAGGAAGGGGTCTAGGAAGGGTGGTTACAAATTCTCCTGGCACAAAGAACAACATTGGTAAAAGTCCAGAGAAAATACAGAAGTCAGCACATTAGTATGTTTAAACTTTAGGCAACTAGAACTCAAATAACTAGAACTCTCATTTTGGCTCAGAAAAATTTTCCTCTGCATTTTACTTGATGAGAAGATGAAAAATGACTACAAACTTATTGATTTCTTACCCCAAAAGAAAGACTCATTTATTCTAAAAAAGTTTAATTATACAAAATTATTATTATTATTATTTTTTGAGACAGAGTCTCGCTCTATCACCAGGCTGGAGTACAGTGGCACAGTCTGGGCTCACTGAAACCTCTGCCTCCTGGGTTCAAGCGATTCTCCTGCCTCAGCCTCCCGAGTAGCTGGAACTACAGGTGCGTGCCACCACGCCCAGATAATTTTTGTATTTTTAATAGAGACAGGGTTTCCCCATGTTGAACAGGATGGTCTCGATCTCTTGACCTCATGATCTGCCTGCCTTGACCTCCCAAAGTGCTGAGATTACAGGTGTGAGCCACCACGCCCGTCCTATACAAAATTATTAAAAGTTGAAGGTCATAATAATAATATATAGACAATCTTACTTGTCATTTTATAGCTATCCTTACCAGTTTTCTCCTTTCCATCTTTGGTTTTATAAAATTGAGATGATATAAAATATGCTATTTTGTAACTGATATTTTACAGTTAACTTAAAAAGCATATTAATTGTGTTCATATCATTGGAAGTATTTGTAAAATATGAATTTTAATGGCTATATATATTCTATCATGAACTATTATTTATTCATTTATATGTTTATTATATATTTTCCAATATACTTACATTGGAAAAGTAGATTGTTTCTGAGTTCTTGCTGTTTTAAATATTGCTGCCACGAATGCGTTTGTATTTAAACATTTAATTAAATCTTTGATATTTCCTTTCAGCATTTGGGAGGCCAAGGCGGGTGGATTGCCTGAGCTCAGGAGTTCGCGACTAGCCTGGGCAACACGGCGAAACCCCGTCTCTACTAAAATACAAAAAACTAGCTGTGCCTGGTGGCTTGCGCCTGTAGTCCCAGCTGCTCGGGTGGCTGAGGCAGGAGAATTGCGTGAACTTGGTAGGTGGAGGTTGCAGTGAGTTGCGATCGTGCCACTGTACTCCAGCCTGGGTGACAGAGCGAGACTCCGTCTAAAAAAAAAAAAAAAAAAAGAATAACATAAAGATATAGCCTTTCTTCTATGCCCCAGCTTTGTTTTTGTAGGTATGCATTGTCTGCCACCTGCCTCCAATATCAGTCCAGCCCTGATAACATGAGGTCTTGAATCCAGATCTTCAGACCTTTGGCACAAATTTGAAAATGAATCTTTATTGTATCTGTTCAAGTAAAAGCACATTAGCTGAACAAAATGTTATGTGGCTGGACACAAAACTGAAGGCTAATGTCGTTTTGCATTAATAAAAACATGAAACAATTACATCCCATTGTTTTAGAGTGCCCACTCTAAAAAGAAGTCGTCCCTGGATAAAGCATTTTATCTGGAGATGACCTCTCTCTTTTTTTTAAACAAAGGAATTATCTCTTTATAGAGAATGTTCTTCAAGTGCGTGATTAAGTACCCTTTTTGGTTAGTGAATTGGAATAGATCTGTTATTAAATAAATACCTCTGTAGAGTTAAGAATCAAAAGGTAAATGGAATTGTTTCTTAGGTAAACATTTTGTTTCTTAAAGATTTCAAGAATGTTTCCCACATAACAAGGTATTCTATCTTAATACTAGAAGCCACTTGGTTTACAGGGGTTTTATTTTTTGCAGATTTTTTTGCTCTTCTGGGGTTGAAGTCCTGTTGTCTTCATCTGTTTATCCTGTGTTTGCCTTGGTGTCCAGTACATCACAGATAATCAATAAATATAAAAAAAAAACCCTAATACTTTTTAAAAAAGTTTTATTGAAATGTAATTCACATACTATACAATTCACCTACTTAAGATTTTTTTTTTTTTTTTTTTTGAGATGGAGTCTCGCTCTGTCGCTCAGGCTGGAGCGCAGTGGCATGAGCTCGGCTCACTGCGACCTCCACCTACCAGGTTCAAGCAATTCCCCTGCCTCAGACTCCCGAGTAGCTGGGACTACAGGTGCCCGCCACCACGCCCGGCTAATTTTTTGTATTTTTAGTAGAAATGGGGTTTCACTGTGTTAGCCAGGATGGTCTCAATCTCCTGACCTCATGATCTGCCTGCCTCGGCCTCCCAAAGTGCTGGGATTACAGGCATGAGTCACCGTGCCGGGCCTTTAAAACGTTTTTATTACCTCAGAAAAGAAACCCGTAACCTTTAGCTTTCACCTTCCTGGCCCCTCACCAACACTGCCATTCCTCCAGCCATAGGCAGCCACCATAATCTACTTTTTCTCCATGGATTGCCTCTTCTGGACATTTCATACAAATGGAATTACACTATATGTGGTACTTTGTAACAGACTTCTACTTATATTTTCTTTTCTTCTTCTTTTTTTTTTTTTTTGGAGATGGAGTTTCACTCTTGTTGCCCAGGCTGGAGTGCAATGGCACAATCTTGGCTCACTGCAACCTCCTACCTCCCAGGTTCAAGCTATTCTCCTGGCTCAGCCTCCCTAGTAGCTGGGATTACAGATGCCTGCCACCACACCCTGCTAATTTTGTATTTTTAGTAGAGACGGGGTTTCTCCATGTTGGGCAGGCTGGTCTCGAACTCCTGACCTCAGGTGATCCACCCGCCTTGGCCTCCCAAAGTGCTGGGATTACCGGCATGAGCCACCGCGCCCAACCCTTCTACTTAGATTTTCAAGGTTCATCCATGTTGTGCCATATATCAATATTTTATTATTTTCTTTGCTGCTTAATATTTCATTGTATGGATATATCATAGTTTTATTTATCCATCAGTTGGTCAAATACTTTTAAATATGTAAATCAGCTTGGGTGGTTGTGCACTATAAAGGTAAAAACGAAGGTAGAACTGAAGTTGTGATACCCTAAATTGGAAATGCCTTCAGAGCTTGTTAGTGGTTAAGGTATATATAAATATGTTTAGAATTAAGCTTATATGTTGTTGGGTTTAAGAAAATACCACATCAGGCCGGGCGCGGTGGCTCAAGCCTGTAATCCCAGCATTTTGGGAGGCTGAGACGGGCGGATCATGAGGTCAGGAGATCAAGACCATCCTGGCTAACCCGGTGAAACCCCGACTCTAGTAAAAAATACAAAAAAAATAGCCGGGCGAGGTGGCGGGCGTCTGTAGTCCCAGCTACTCGGGAGGCTGAGCTACTCGGGAGGCTGAGGCAGGAGAATGGCGTAAACCCGGGAGGCGGAGCTTGCAGTGAGCCAAGATCCGGCCACTGCACTCCAGCCTGGGCGACAGAGCAAGACTCCGTTTCAAAAAAAAAAAAAAAAGAAAATACCACATCAATCAGTAGGATCTTGTCAGTTTTACCTCTTGGATACTTCTTAAGTCTGCTTTCTTCTACTTACCTCTGGTAACTATCTAATCAAAATCTTTTTTTTTTTTTTTTTGAGACAGGGTCTCTGTCACCCAGGCTGGAGTACAGTAGCGTGATCTTGGCCCACTGTAACCTCCACCTTCTGGGCTCAAGCTATCCTACCTCAGCCTCCTGAGTAGCTGGAATTACAGGTGCATGCCACCATGCTTGGCTGGTTTTTGTTTTTTTTTTTTAAATTTATAATTTTTGTAGAGATGGAGTAACCTAGGCTGGTCTTGAACTCCTGGCCTCAAGCAGTCAACCCTCCTTGGCCTCCCAAAGTTCTGTGATTACAGGCACGAGCCTGACATCTAATTAATATCTTTTGTTTGAACATTGCATTACCACTGCCATCCCCAAAAGAAGGCAAAAGGAGCATTTCTAAAAATATCATTTTCTGTTAGGGGTCAGAAGTCTTTTTTTTTTTTTTTTTTTTTGAGACGGAGTCTCGCTCTGTCGCCCAGGCTGGAGTGCAGTGGCGCGATCTCGGCTCACTGCAAGCTCCGCCTCCCGGGTTCACGCCATTCTCCTGCCTCAGCCTCCCGAGTAGCTGGGACTACAGGCGCCCACAACCGCGCCCGGCTAATTTTTTTTTTTTTGTATTTTTACTAGAGACGGGGTTTCACCGTGGTCTCGATCTCCTGACCTTGTGATCCGCCCGCCTCGGCCTCCCAAAGCGCTGGGATTACAGGCGTGAGCCACCGCGCCCGGCCCAGAAGTCTTTAACATAGCCTGCTTGGCTGAAATCTGGGATGCCGAAACAACTTCAGAAAGGACTCCATTATCCTCTGTTAAATAAAAAACAAGTATTAAAGAATAGGAGGGCAGAGGAAGGGGAAAGGCAGCAAGGGTCTGATATGAAGGCAACCCGTATCAGACCCTTGCTGCCTTTCCCCTTCCTCTGCCCTCCTATTCTTTAATACTTGTTTTTTATTTAACAGAGGATAATGGAGTCCTTTCTGAAGTTGTTTCGGCATCCCAGATTTCAGCTTACACCGCTTTGAGTTACTATGCATTAAGGATCTCTTTTGAAGCCTTGTGCAGTGGAAAGAGCTCAGGCTTGGAAGTCTGGTAAACTAGGTATAGGCTCTGCGATCCAGTGTGCACTAGAAGTGTGCTTTTTCCTTTTGAGCCTTTTATCTGCAAAATACAGATGCTACCTTGCAAGTTGTTGTGAAAGAGAAATAATGTGAAAGTATCTGACACATAATATGTGCTTCATAGATTGGCCTTTCTATTTCTTATTTGGATTATTGTTTTGAATGTAGTGGCTTAGGTCATTACTTTTTTTTGGCTGAAAAGAAGGATTTATATATATTATGATGTTTGTTTGTAGTTTAGGGTTTTTTTCTTCCAAAGTTTTTATCTTTGTCTCACAATCCTGTTTTCATGAAGTCTCTGGAATTTTATCACTTCTCTAATACCTCTGCCGGACAGCAACACTCCTTTGGGTCTGTACCAATAGAGAACATCATTTATTGCCTTAAAAGGAAAGTATTTGTGTGTATGTATCTTTACAATATCCTCATTATGAGAGTAATTGTAGTATTTGTGTGTATGTATCTTTACAGTTTCCTCATTATGAGAGTCATTGCTTTTCATTTATAAAACAGGAAAATGCAGAAAATAGAGAAAAGGGAGGAGAAAATAAAATTTATTTGCCATTTAGTCACCTACTATGGCCATTCTAATTTATACTTTTCTAGTCTTTATTCTATACCTATATACACACATATGTGTTAATGTGACTTTGGAAGTAGAAGTTAGATCATAGTATGTGTGTTGTTTAAGTGCTCTTTTCTCATTGCCAGTGTAGATATTTTTAGTGTTTAGTAATATGGAATGTATATAATTTTTTTCCGTTCTCAGAGAATTCCATTGTATAGGAGTACCATACTTACTGTCACCACTTCTCTTTGAGAGGACTTTTAGGTTGTATCCAGTTTTTGGTTATTATAAACAGTGCTTGCTTTGATTTTACAGTCATGAGTGATTCTGACATGCTTTTTACATCCTAACAGTTCTTTTTTTTTTTTTTTTTTTGAGACGGAGTCTTGCCTTGTCACCCAGGCTGGAGTGCAGTGGCGCGATCTCAGCTCACTACAAGCTCTGCCTGCTGGATTCACGCCATTCTCCTGCCTCAGCCTCCTGAGTAGCTGGGACTACAGGCTCCCGCCACCAAGCCCGGCTAATTTTTTGTATTTTTAGTAGAGACAGGGTTTCACTGTGTAAGCCAGGATGGTCTCGATCTGCTGACCTCATGATCCACCCGCCTTGGCCTCCCAAAGTGCTGGGATTACAGGTGTGAGCCACTGTGTCCGGCCCTTAACAGTTCTTATGGAATAATTTCCCTGAGGTTTGATGATAGATTCAATTCAAATTTGTTCCTCTTATTTTTCACAGGTCTTTTGAATATTACAAATCATGTGGCAGAATGTCCCCATTTCTCTCCTTTTTGCTCTTTAATTGGTACTAGTTTTCTAATCTGTTCAAACCCCCGCATCCATTTACCTTGGCTAAGACTCTTCTTCTTGCCTCTGTCTGCCCCAAATCACTGTTCCTATCTTTTATTTATTTATTTACTTTTATTTTTAAATTAATTAATTAATTATTTTTTTGAGATGTGAGTGTCACTCTGTCGCCCAGGCTGGAGTGCCATGGCGCCATCTTGGCTCACTGCACCCTCCACCTCCTAGGTTCAGGTGATTCTCTTGCCTCAACTTCTTGAGTAGCTGGGATTACAGGCATGTGCCACCACGCCCAGCTAATTTTTTTTTTTTTTTGTAGAGATGGAGTTTTGCCATGTTGACCAGGCTGGTGTCAAACTCCTGACCTCAGGTGATCTGCCCACCTTGGCCTCCCAAAGTGCTGGGATTACAGGTGTGAACCACCACACCCGGCTGCCACTGTCCTATCTTTTAAATAATGATCCTTCATATTAGTTTCTTTCAATTGACCCTTTTTATTAACTTCATTAATTTGTTTCCATTATGTTGCCCATCACATCACCTCAAATTTGGAATTACTTAAGTGTTTAATTTTATTAATTATTCTGAAAGAGAGTGTTTGCTTTCTTCCAAATAAAAGAATTAGTGGAGTGGTTTGTATTATGCATTACAATTAAAATGATATCTTTACAATTAATTGGCTGTTGCCCTAAATTGGGATATTTCTGAAGTTATTTTAAATCCAGGACTGTTTTTCTTTCCTTTGTGTCTGTTTCTTGGCTACAGCTAGTTGATTATATCCTTAAGGAGTATTAGTCATTTTAAATAAGTTTAATGTGAATCTAAATAAATCACGGTGACTGGGCGCCGTGGGTCACACCTGTAATCCTAGCACTTTTGGAGGCTGAGGTAGGCAGATTGCTTGAGCTCAGAAGTTTGAGACCAGCCTGGGCAACATGGTGAAACCCCGTCTCTACTAAAAATATAAAAATAGCTGGGCATGGTGGTGGGCTTCTGTAATCCCAGCTACTTGGGAGGCTGAGAGAAGAGAATCGCTTGAACCCAGGAGGCGAAGGTTGCAGTGAGGTGAGATGGTGCCATTGCACTCCAGCCTGGGCGACAAGAGTGAAACTCCCTCTTTAAAAAATATAAATAAGTAAATCACGGTGTATATTCTAAAGCCATAGTTGTAAACTTGAGGGGTAGGGGTAGTATGGAGGAGTTTCCAGCAGGCCCCCGTGGCTGAAAGTCAGGGTAGAAGTGCCTGTTCTGGTTGGGGTTCCACTTCTGGTCTCAGTCCTACTGAGGCGGCGATTGCGTTGGGCAGGTAGGTTTTGGTTTTGGACACGGTGGCCCACAGCCGCTGTACGTTGCAGGATTATTACAGTTCAAAATGAACTGATTGCTGAGCTCCTCTGCAGCCTTCGTGTTGCAAGGACTTCAGTTTGTGGAGACCCAGCACCACCAGCCTCATTGAGGACATTGACAAAAAATACGTCATCCTGCTTCAAGATGAATAGACTTAAGAAGCATTGATCGCCGGGCGCGGTGGCTCAAGCCTGTAATCCCAGCACTTTGGGAGGCCGAGACGGGCGGATCATGAGGTCAGGAGATCGAGACCATCCTGGCTAATACGGTGAAACCCCGTCTCTACTAAAAAATACAAAAAACTAGCCGGGCGAAGTGGCGGGTGCCTGTAGTCCCAGCTACTCGGGAGGCTGAGGCAGGAGAATGGCGTGAACCCGAGAGGAGGAGCTTGCAGTGAGCTGAGATCCGGCCACTGCACTCCAGCCTGGGTGACAGAGCGAGACTCCGTCTCAAAAAAAAAAAAAAAAAAAAAAAAAGAAGCATTGATCAATTTGGACTTGGAAAATGAGAGTGACACACCCCTCCAGCAATCCTAGAAGACCAAAGGGTGGACCAGCAGACCAGGCTGGAAGCAGAGGAACTGAAAGTTCAGGCCCGTTGGGATCAAGGTCTTTCCATTCCTCAAGTAGATACTCTTGATGAGTATTAAGTCTTCTGCTCAGAAGCTATTGCTCTTGAAGAGTAAGGGCTGGCACTGAATGAAACTGATAGCCTGGTCACCTGCACACAGTTGACCAGACACTGTAGAGTTTCTGAAAAATCATTTTTAGTTTTAATTCTAACACACGTACAACATGAAGAAATCATGTGAGTTTCTTTTTTTCAAGTAACAAAATCAGTGTTTAAAGAAACAGTGGTATGGACTCCTTCCTGTGGAGCCAGCAGCTACTTCTGTATATTGCTTTTCTTATCCCAAATTAGAGTTTATAGGAGACATTCTTTATTTACTTATAAATAAAATATGAATCTCAAAAGATGCCCTGAATCTCAGAATTTAACTTGAGCATGCATCATTATCACTTGCTTGTCTTGTGTAATCACAGATTGCTGGGCCCTACCCCCAGGTCTTTTGATTCTGTAGTGGTCAGGGCCTGATAATTTGCATTCCTGACAAGTTCCTGGATGATGCTGTTGCTGCTACTTGTGAGACACTACTTTGAAAACAGCTGTTCTAAAGTTATCTAGAAATAATGTTTGGATTATCTGTATTCCTTGTAATTACATGTAT
Source organism: Macaca mulatta (assembly GCF_049350105.2). Classification (NCBI taxonomy): domain Eukaryota; kingdom Metazoa; phylum Chordata; class Mammalia; order Primates; family Cercopithecidae; genus Macaca; species Macaca mulatta. Next base: position 82,388,296 of record NC_133420.1, read on the forward strand.
TTTTTCTCTATACTGTTGTTTGTGGCAGATATAACTGAGCATATTTTAGTAAAATCAAAAACAAATAAAAAATGCTTCATTGGCAAAATACAAGAGGGTCACTGGATAACAGATATACAGTCTTTTGTGGGATAAGCCAGCAGATAAGGCATCCAGAGGCTTAGCTGAGGGTCCTGGGTCGTTCAGCCCAAAACAGGTTTCCTTATATATTTTGTAGCCTTAGTTTTTTTTTTTTTTTTTTTGGTAGAAGAAGGGTGACTGCTACCAGATCTTTCTGGACCCTCTAGCTCCTAAATCTGGAGTCATATACTCAGTATGTTTAAACAGGCTTACAGTACTGCAGATATCTTGATTAAGAAATGCTTGTATGTTTTTAATAAATGTTCAGAGTAATTTAATAAAAGCCTTATTTGTAAGTTTTGGATGAGGAAATAAACATTGAAATCATAGATACTCCAAATGTCTTTCGAAGCCTGAGCTACAGCACAAGCTGTGGTCTGTATGTCAGGCCTGATAGGATATAAGGTTGAGCCCAGAAAAAAGGAGGTGGTTACAGAAATTTTTTTTTTTTTTGAGACGGAGTCTCGCTCTGGCACCCAGGCTGGAGTGCAGTGGCCAGATCTCAGCTCACTGCAAGCTCCGCCTCCTGGGTTCACGCCATTCTCCTGCCTCAGCCTCCGGAGTAGCTGGGACTACAGGCGCCCGCCACCTCGCCCGGCTAGTTTTTTGTATTTTTTTAGTAGAGACGGGGTTTCCCCATGTTAGCTAGGATGGTCTTGATCTTGTGACCTCGTGATCCGCCCGTCTCGGCCTCCCAAAGTGCTGGGATTACAGGCTTGAGCCACCGCGCCTGGCCCAGAAATTTTTAAATAGATTTGAAACCGTCATTGGATTCATTTGGTTCAACAAATCCAGATTCAGTTCGATGTGCAGTTCTGGTTCCTTATAAGATGTAACGAATAGGCCGGGCGCGGTGGCTCAAGCCTGTAATCCCAGCACTTTGGGAGGCCGAGACGGGCGGATCACGAGGTCAGGAGATCGAGACCATCCTGGCGAACACGGTGAAACCCCGTCTCTACTAAAAAATACAAAAAAACTAGCCGGGCGAGGTGGCGGGCGCCTGTAGTCCCAGCTACTCCAGAGGCTGAGGCAGGAGAATGGCGTAAACCCGGGAGGCAGAGCTTGCAGTGAGCGGAGATCTGGCCACTTGCACTCCAGCCTGGGCGACAGAGCCAGACTCCATCTCAAAAAAAAAAAAAAAAAAAAAAGATGTAACAAATAGTAATTGTACTTATTAGTATACTGGCAATTTAGGCTGCACACGGTGGCTCACAGCTGTAATCCCAGCACTTAGAGAGGCTGAGGTGGGGCCGATCACTTGAGGTTAGGAATTTGAGACCCGCCTGGCCAACATAGTACAACCTTGTCTCTACTAAAAATAAAAAAATTAGCTGGGTGTGGTGGCGGGTGCCTGTAATCCCAGTTACTTGGGAGGATAAGGCATGAGACTCCTTTGAGCCCAGGAGACAAAGGTTGCAGTGATCTGATATCGTGATACTGTACTCCAGCCTGGGCAGTAGAGTGAGACTCTGTCTTTTAAAAAAAAAAAAAAAATGCATACCGTCAGTTTGGATGTTTGGGCTTGAAGTTCTTTCTATTTGACAGATGAGATTGGGGGCGTGGGATAATACCATCTGCAACTTGTTGGCAAGCACATTATTTGTATTCAAATAGAAAGGATATACTGTTAGAAAATGCACAAGAGGTAAAAGGCTTTTGTAGAGGTCAGTTGGCATGTAGGTGTGTGAAAGGTGAGGGTACAGCATCACCCAGCAGCTGATAAGACCGTACACAGCGTAAGATGAATGGAAAGTTTCTTCCAAGCACCTTGGGCTCTCATGTTAATGCTTGGTAAAAAGGTTGCTGATGCGTCGTTTACTGTAGCGACAAGCCCTTTATCTCAGCGGCTGTCAGTGTGAGTTGGAATTTCAAATCTTTTTAGGAAGCCTTTTGGACTATTTTTAAATTATTATTATTGCACTGTCCCTCACCCTTTTTTTTTTTTTTTTCCTGATTGCATGACATGTGTAGTCTTCTTTTCTTGTCAGCAATTAGGAGAAAAATCTCAACAGAATGAGAAAACCTTATGATGCCAAAAAGATTTGCCTGAAGTGTTCCCATGTAAGCAATGGGAATGGACATACACTGAAAGAGAGAGGGGGAAAAAAGGCTTTTTGTTGAGAGTGACAGGCAGACAGGATGAGCAAAGTTTAACCTAAATCCTTTCATTGATATTGCAAAGTCATAAGCCTTCATATGACACTGCCACATTCAACTCACTGTATGATCTGGAGCTCAGTAGCTTGTACCATAGTGCATGTGTGTGTACAGTGTAAACATTTTATGAACTGCAGTGTCTGATCCATCCGTCTGTCTGGGCAAGAGTGTCCCTTGATAGTAAAAAGAACAGCAATCAGGACAGAATTGGTCAATGCGGCATGTCTAATAGTGGGAAGATATTTGAAGGACTCGCTATAGACACAGTAGTCTCTCTAAATAGCCTCTTTGCACCCGGAGTCTTATTGCAAACAGGTTCATTAAGGAGAGACATTCTGACACACAGCATCACAGTAATGAAAGTAGCTCTGTTTTTCTAATATTGTATCTTGCCACTTCAGTTAGGCTGCTAGTACAAGATTTCCCTTGTGTTGTTGTATATTTCTCCAGAAAAAGAATCAGTCTTCATAGAATATACAATTATTTTGTACAGGAATGTATAACTGCTACCTAAGATCCAGTCTTCCCTGTTTATGTGCACTAGTGCAAAAATAATTGGCAAACACATCTTCCAGACCAAAAGATTCCAGCACCTTCAATTTGTTGGGCTTGAAGATGTTGAACCAGTTATAATAAACTTTAAAAAAATGTGTAATGTTCAAAATGGATTTGTGATCAATCATAAAAGACAAAAAAAATTAGTACAGTTTCCCATGAGGTGTGAGTTTTTTTTTTTCCCTGGGTTTTAGCCAACTTCATATAGCATCAGTTCAAAGAGGGGGAAAACGCGAAAGGTTTTCATCTACTAAGCTTTACATATAACTACTATATGATGACTTAAGCTATTGGATTTTCTGCCTGTTAATGTACAGCATGAACATTATGAACAAGGAAAAAAAGGTTATATTGGTTTAAAAGTGGATATGGAAAATTTAATGTGCTCAAGTGGGAACAATGGCATATTAAAAAAAAACACTCATGACACAGATCTAATAATTCACTTGCCCCTGTAGGAGAAGGGTATCAGCTCTGATACCGGCTCACAGTTTATTTTTATATACACCCCCGGTCCCTGCAGTATACCCCGTGTGTGGGTTCCAGAGAAAAGAAAGAAAATAACCTGTAGGGAAATCAGCCTGGAAACCTTTCATTAAATACATTGTACTTTGTATTGTGTCGTTCACAGACTCTTCAAGAAATAAAGGAAAAACCTGTTATCAGTCTGCATGTGTAAAATATTATATTTGAATACTATCATTTATTTTAAGATTAAGGCTGAGGCTGCAGACATATTAGTTATTATTCACTTACATCTGGTAGATAATGCAACAGGGATTTAAAAATTCTTTTTCCATTTATAGTCCCTGCCATCCTCCCCCCTACCACCAACTGTAAAGATACTACTTTAACTTAAAACTGTGCTTGCTAAAATATTTCAACGTTGGAAATGTTGCCTCTTTATAGAGGATTAGGGTAGTGAGGGTAATAAAATCAGTCTTAAATTTCTTGGCGGAGTTTATCTGTCATTTAGCAAAAGATGCCTTTCTAGGGAAAATTGAAGAAAGTGTTAAATACATTCTTTTATGAGAAAAAATATAAATGGTAAGAGTGTAACTGTGAATAGTGACACCTTTATCAAGTTGAATGTCCTTTGGAGTGAGGCTTTGTCTTGTCATTATGGTTCATGTATTGCTGTTGGTGGGCTTTTAAAATCTGTAAACGTCTTATCTTTTTTGCTGACTATTCATGCAGGATATGCTAGGCAAGCCAACTGTGACACATACTCTGCCTGTACTTGTAGCTGCCTCTTGGATGAAAATGAACACATATCTTAAAACCAAACCTTGGGCCGGGTGCGGTGGCTCAAGCCTGTAATCCCAGCATTTGGGAGGCCGAGACGGGCGGATCACGAGCTCAGGAGATCGAGACCATCCTGGCCTACATGGTGAAACCCCGTCTCTACTAAAAAATACAAAAAACTAGCCGGGCGAGGTGGCGGGCGCCTGTAGTCCCAGCTACTCAGGAGGCTGAGGCAGGAGAATGGCGTCAACTCGGGAGGCGGAGCTTCCAGTGAGCTGAGATCCGGCCACTGCGCTCCAGCCTGGGTGACAGAGCGAGACTCCGTCTCAAAAACAAAAACAAAAACAAAAAAAAACCAAACCTTGGGTGCCATATAGCAGTATTTAATGAACTTCTGGGATTGCAGACATTAAGAGTTGAGTTTTGATCTCACATACCTGGGAACATATTGTCCTACACTGTCTGTTGAAAGATTTATTATTTCTGAAGTAGCTTGTGTTGAAAACCTTGTTTTAAGTATAGAGGGTTGTAAGCCTATCAGTCTCACCAAACTGATACCTTTTTTCATACCTGTTATACTCAGTGCCACCTCTTGTCCTGAGGATAGATATAGCACATTCCACTCCAAATTAGGTATCCTTGCTAAGAATTCTTTTTTTGGGGGATAGAGTCTCGCTCTGTCGCCCAGGCTGGAGAGCAGTGGCATGATCTTGGCTCACTGCAACCTCTGCCTCCTGGGTTGAAGCGATTCTCGTGCCTCAGCCTCCCGAGTAGCTGGGATTACAGGCATGCGGCACCATGCTCAGCTAATTTTGTATTTTTAGTAGAGATGGGGTTTTGCCATGTTGGCCAGGCTGGTCATGAACACCTGGCCTTAAGTAATCCACCTGCCTCGGCCTCCCAAACTGCTGGGATTACAGGCGTGAGCCACCGAGCCCAGCCCTTTTCTTTTCTTTTTGAGACAGGGTCCTGCTTTGTTGCTGAGGCTGGAGTGCAGTGGCATGATCTCACTATCTTGGCTCACTGCAACCTTCACCTCCTGGGGTTCAAGCGATTCTCCCACGTCAGCCCCTGAGTAGCTGGGTCTGCCGGCGTGCACCACCATGCCTGGCTCATTTTTGTACTTTTTGTATAGTTGGGGTTTTACCATGTTGCCCAGGCTAGAGAAAAAAAATTCTTGAATGACTTGAGGTTAGGTTTTTGAAAAATAGGGGTGTGCTGTTAGATGTAGAACTTCTCAGGTGAAACAGCCCCTGGGTGATTGGTTACCATGGTCATTGTGGGTAAACTCCTAATTTGGAAGTAGTTGCTCCAGTATTCATATGGCTCATTTTGGTTCCTTTCTGACTTCAGAAGCCTGTCAGTTGAGTTCTTAAGCCATAGACCAAGTTAATTTAGAGATATCGACGTCAGTAATTTGCCTTCTGATTGTCAGTGAATTATTTAAGAGGTATCATACTATTTTTCTAAGGTGAGTGAGCTTTGAGGAGAGGTTTTTCATAAGCACCATCTCTGTTTTACCTGAGTAGAAAGAGCACAATCAGCCCATTTCTATGAACTACACAGGGTTGGGCCTGATCTTAGGGTGGCAGTGAATGAACATCCCATGTCAAACTTTCCTGTATCTCTGGGTGTTCAGTCCCTCGCTTTCTGAGATTTGGTCCATACCTTCCAGATTAGCACTGAGCCATGGGGCTATGTTAGTTTCCTCTGCTGTTGAACTGCTTTAGGAAGAAATGACCTCCTGTTTCTGGCCGTGACTGCTGGGCCTGACATTCATTTTGGGTCAAGTAATTCATTGAGCAAAACCATAGGCTGTAGGTATGCAGCCTCTCCTCCCCACAGGGTTTGTGTAGATTTCCCAAGGCCTAGAAAATTTCTCTGTATTTCCAGAGGGCTCCGCTTATCCCAGAGCACCGACTTAGAGGCTGAAAATGCCACAGTTTGGTCTATGCTTCCCAGTATCAGGGTTTTCTCACATCCACAAGCTTCAATGACAAGCTCCATCCACATGAATCTTGTAAGAGGTAGCAGAGCTTGCTGTTTTCCAGTGCTTATTGTGTGCCAGGCATTCTGCTAGATGCTTTACATCCATCATCATTTGGTCTTTAAGTTAGGCTGGCAACTTGGAGACTACTTACGTCATTTTGTAGATGAGGAAGCTGTGTGACTAGTAAGGGGCAGGCAGCACTGGGATTTTTAGATCCAGGCCCGGTCTCATTCCCAAGTCCATGGCCTTTGACATCACGTCCTTTAAGCTGCATAGCCTCCCTGAGCTCCTCTATCCTTTCCGTTGACTCTCATGCCTGTACAATGATTCCATCCCTGATTTGGGGTCCTGTCACGTGACCCCCATCACTTATTAACCGGGTGACTCTGCTAGTTTTTTCACTGACTGAGTGGCATTTTCCCTATCAGTAAAATGGGAGAGAATGATCCTTCTTCTTTAACCTGGTGTTGTGAGGAGTGAATGAGATAATGTCTCTGTTATTTATGAGACACCTATTTTATGCTAGGCACTGTGCTAGAACTTCCAGTACAACAGTGACACGAATAGACGTCGTCCCTGCTTATGAAGCCTGCAGACCTGTAGGCATGGCAAGACACTTAAACAAAAATGGCAGTTACTTAGTTTTGTGCTGTATGTCTGAATCATATATGGTTGTTAAGGCCCAGGAACTTTGACTTCAAGTTTAAGTTGCAGCCTCAACAGGCACCATGCTTTTCCAGGATCCTATTTGTAATTCTTACGGAAAACCCACTGCTTTCTTTTTGTATTGCCTAGTGATGGATCTTTTTACCTAATCCTCTTCCATTGTTCCCCATTTCAGGTCTCTGGAAGTTCTGCCCCCTACCTACTTCTCAGCTTCTTCTTCCCCTCTTCTATTCTCCTGTCACTGTCTGCGCCATTTGTCTGCTTTTCAAGGTTTCCTGCTCTGCTTTCTGTCTTTCTCTCATTTCTGAACCCTGTTTAAATTCAACCCTTGATTTAATAAGATCTTTGTCCAGTCTCCATTATTTCAAGTCATATATCGCTTTTGATAAATTTCCTTTTTAAGCATGTATCCTAATTTTGCATTTGTTTGTTTATGTAGGCAGTTTTTCTGTTTCTCCAATTAGACTAAAAGTTCCTTGAGGGTAGGGACCACTTCTCTGTCTCTCTAGTATCTATCCTAGCCGCTTGTCTGTTTTCAAATACTTACGGAGTTAGGTCAGATACCACCCCGCTCATTCTCTTCTCTGGATCAGCTCTTTCTCTTTCATCTCTTTGCCTGGCATTTTCGTTTTCATTTATTCTACTTACATGTGCATTTGGTCTATCAAATTGAACATAAACTAAACATATCTCCCCAACTGTACATTTTTTCCTTGTTAAATGTCTCCATTGTCATTATCCAAACCCAGTTCGCCTCAGTTTCTTGCAACACTCCCCTTTTCTCACCGTCTTCTGAATAGGAAGATTGATTTAAGGGAAGATTCCTTGGCATCTCTCATAACTTCCCTACCTTCACTGCCACTGCTTGGTGGGTCTTACTGACTTCTGTGTCTAAATTGCATAACCTGGCTTGGCACGGTAGTTCACACCTGTAATCCCAGCACTTTGGGAGGCTGAGGTGGGTGGATCACCTGAGGTCAGGAGTTTGAGACCAGCCCGGCCAACATGGTGAAACCCCGACTCTAGTAAAAATACAAAAATTAGCCGGGTGTGTTGGCGGGCACCTGTAATCCCAGCTGCTCGGGAGGCTGAGGCAGGAGAATTGCTTGAACCCAGGAGGTGGAGGTTGCAGCGAGCCAAGATTGTGCTACTTTACTTCAGCCTGGGTGAAAGAACGAAACTTCGTCTCAAAAAAAAAAAAAAAAAAAAATTGCATAACCTGCCTCTTCACCTCTTACCCTGATAGATTCGAGCATGTCAGATCTTAAAAGTCTTTGATAGCTACTGAAGTATTCACTAGTGAAATAATGTCATGTTTTGGATTTTCTTTAAAATTATCCGGTGGAGGAGGGAGGTAAAGGGAATTTTGGGAGGGGTGAAACAAGACTGACCATGTGCTGATAATTGTTGAAGTTAGGTAGTGAGACTTACAGAGGGGCTATTACACTGTTTACATTTGTGTAATACATGTTTGAAAACCTCAATAATAAAAATTTAAAATAAAACACAGCAAATTTTGGCTTTACACTGTCTATAGATAATATATGAACCTCTTGGCAGAGCATACAACCCTCTCATACTTTTTCCCCAATGCCTCATTTGGCTTCTAATCTCCCTCAACTCTGTATATAGGCTGACTCTACTCTGAAGCCATTTCTGTCCTCAGCACTGATCTCCGGAAAGGCTCAGCTCTACAAAAAAAAAAAATCCTCCCTGGCCCAATTTACTAGCCCGATTTGAGTTTTCTCTCCCATATCCCTTGGCATGTACTGCCCTTAGGGGCCTATCACAGTGCATGTAATTGTTTCCTTGTGTCTCTCTGAGCACTGACCCCCAGCCAGTTTTACCCCATTACTGAGGACTGCCCAAACTGAGAAGGTTCTCCCCGGTCCTCCAGTATTTCAGTTTAATACTCATTGCATGCCTATTGAGTGTGAGGCACTTGATGAATACTTGTGATTTAATTGACTGGTTACTTCTGGTCTGTAATATGGAGAGAGTCTACCATCTGGCTTTCTGGGCTGACCTTGGCTGTAGATTTCATCCGTCTCCCTCACTCTTAAGATCTTCTAGATTCTCCTTTGGGAATGAAGTATATAATGTTCAGAGATGCTTAGGTAGACTATGCTATGTAAGGTAGCCAGATAGTGATTAGCATGTCAAAACCCTTTGTCCAGTCTCTTCTTAATGGGGACTTTAAAAATTGTTAGGCTCTGTATTTACGCTTGTGAAATCCCTCTTTCCTCTTTTTGGTTCATCTTTACTCCATAAAACTGGGTGGGGGAGTTGTTTTTTTGTGTGGGGAGAGCAGCCTCCAACCAGCTTTTTGTGAGAGCCCACTCTAAAGCCCCTGCACTAGACTCTTCAGGAAAAGCAAAGTAACCTTCCCAAAGCATTTAATTCATTTCACTTATTTCTGGCCATTTGATGATTCCAAACTCCAACAGGACCTGTAGCCCAGAGGTAAAAGTAGAAGATGTTTAAAAGATTTGAGAAATGAACTGATTTTTGTGGTCTAGAGAAGTAAAGACCAAGATATGAGTTAATCATTGTTTTCAAACACATGAAATTATTTTGCATGGAAGGTAGTACCAGCTGTTAGCCATTTGAGTGAAAATAAACAAAAGGACTTAGATTGCAGCTGGAGGGATTTTAGTTAGATAGAAATTTTTCATTAAGTGGTTCTGGGTGGGAACTGGGTTCCCGTCCCAGTAGATTGTTGATTTAGGTCCAGATTGGAGGGCAGTGGGGCAGATTTGAGGAATTTAAGCATCCTGAAAATCAGCCCTTATGATTAAAAAATCAGCAGCTGTGAATGCTGTTCGTGTTCAGAGCTGCAGAATGAGGATTCCCCTTATCCCTCCCACCTTCCCCCAAGTTGAAAGAAATTAACCTCAATTAAAGGAAATACTGATGGATGGTTACGGAGATAAATATGATATATTACACAGGAAAAACTACATTAAAAGAACATTAAAGTTGAGACAGAAAGCACTAAAAGTGAAGAAATTCACAGTTAAGGTTGAAAAGTGATATCGTTTACATCTCTGCTAATATGTAGACCTAACAGGACACATTAAGAAATTATGAGTATGCCCTGTTGTGCTAAGAAGTAAGTTTTTTGACTTGACATACTAAGCTTAATACACAGTTTCATTGCCCAGCTTTAATTAAGGCATCATTCCTGAATGATTATAGCCCATGGAAAAAAACCTGTTACTTTTACTGAAAGAGTTTGGGGTTGGTTTTAAAATTTAGTTTTGGAGGGGACCAGGTGGTGATTCTGTGACTATGTGCATTTCATTACCTAAGCATATTTCACCTTTTCTAAAGTCAAATATTTCTATTTAAAAGGCACTAGTTTTGACTAAAATGTTAATAATAACAGATTTAATAATATTGAGTAATATTGTTTCCATCTGTATAGAAAGCAAAATTTATCTTTTATCCCTTCATTTCAGGGGTGCATTTTTGCTTCTCCAAAATAGATCTGAAATCTTATGTGTATATTTTAAGCAAATTATTATTGCATTTTAGTAGCTTTAGCTGGAATAAAATCCAATTACATTTTCAATTCATAAAATTACGTTTTGCCCCCAGAAAACATCCTCTAATTGCTTAAGTTTTTACCTAGTAAGTTTTTACCTATTAAGACTGTCTGTGTGTATGTTTACCGTATTAGAGACAAAAATCTCTCAAATGGGTGTAGAATACTAAATACTTGTGTATGATAGAGTGTGGATAGTACAAACGTCAGTCCTTAGCTGCTGCGTCCTTTGTCTGACTTCAAAGAGGTGTTACTTCTTCCTAAACCAAAAGCTAAGATGGAAGATACAACCTTCCAAAAAATCAGAGTATATGCCACAGTGGGTTTCATATCCTTATAGAAGATGTTCTCTCTCTCCTCCTTTCTTCTTCCTTCCCTTCTTCCCCATCCCTCCTCCCTTCTTCCTCCTCCTTCCCTCCCTCCCTCTTATTTATGTTTCTGCCACTCTCATTTATTTTTGGGATAATTTTGAGTCTTTCATTGACCATAAGCTTATTGTGAAGAACAAATTCAATTTATCAAATTTAGGTACCAAATCTTAAAATTTGATTTTTAAGGTAGAAAGATAATTGCTTTTTATTTAAAAAAGAAAAAAAACCCACAAGTAAGTAAAGTTATGTCAACTTGTATAATTCCACATTAATGAACTAGTACATGGGTTAAAATGTTATATTAGTAATTTCAAGAAAGGAAATGTGAGCTATAATTATTGTATGTTTTCTATTTTTGTTATATTTAAGGTGAGTCTTGTAAAAAGGCCAATGAAATTGTCTTAAGTAAAATGATTATTAACCAATGCAATTTATGGCATATTGACCTGGGTACTATTAATTTGGGTATATGACAGGATATATACTCATGGTCTCTTGTCACGGATTTTTAGGTTGAGTTACCAGATAAATGAGTTTGTGTTTCCAATTAATTTTTTTAAAGTTCAGGAGGCCAAAAATTCAGAGACAGATTTGAAAATAAAAATGAAATTGAGGTCACTTTTTTTCTAGTGGCTACTTTGGTATGCTGTGCCAATTCTTAATACAGAAAATACGATCTCTATGCCTGTTTGGAGTTTCAAATGCAATATAAATGTCATGTATCATCATAAGTATGCAAACATGTTTTAAAACACAGAATTGTATGGAAGCAATTACTGGCAGTGAATGAGCTACACACCCCAAGGGTGGGTTGGGGCCAAAAAAATTAAAGTTCCTAAACAGAATTACTTTTGTGTGGGTGGAAAAGAGAGAGCAAAGTTAACTTTTATTAGGAACCAATCCCAGCTCTTATTTTAATTATCGTCACATACTTGGTAACTCAAATAAAAAGTAGTAAAGGGACATTAAGGGACTTCATGTTAGGATTAGTTTTTCCCCCCCTACTTGCTATAGTCTTCCAGGAGGGAGTGATCAGTGTACAGCAGGAGGGCCTGGTGGACACCAGTGCATATATAGCTCTCAATAGTTTTCAAACATTAGGCCTTGGTTAAAGATGATGTTGCCACTGTTTGTGACATGGTACTTGAGCATTCTTTCGCTGGGTGTGTTGTGTTCATTTTTAGCAGAATGAATGGGATGTTAGGAAGGTTAGATTTTATCACTGGAAAGTAACGTGCTGTGTAGTTTTCTGCCACTCACCACTAGCCTGGAGAAGACCTGAATGATAGGTTCTCCCTCTTGACCCCTTCATGCTGTATATTTTATTTGTTTTCTAACTTCATATAAAATCACTATCATCTGAAGGTGATGATGGTTTTTTTGTTTTTTTGAGACAGCGTCTCGCTCTGTCACTCAGGCTGGAGTACAGTGGTGCGAACACAGCTCACTGCAGCCTCAACTTCCTGGGCTAAAGTGATCCTCCTGCCTCAGCTTCCCATGGAGCTGGGACCACAGGTGCATGCCACTATGACCAGCTAACTTTTTGACTTTTTGTAAAGATGGGGTTTTGTCATGTTTCCTAGGTTCTGGGCTCAGGCAATACTCCTGTCTTGGCCTCCAAAAATGCTGGGCATATACACATGAGCCACCATGCCTGACCCTGAAGGTGATTTTGCATTGTACTATTTTGTGGGGGTATGGACCACAAAAATGGAAGGCAACGGAATTGCTCTCTATAAAAATCAGTTTGTCTTCTGACATTCTCTGGAGCCCTTTGCTAAGAAAGTTTAAATGGATCTTTTTCTAAAGCCCTGTCACCATAACCTCTCAGCTAGAGAGCTGTTTTGGGTTCGACTACAGGTTGAGCTGAGTGACCATCTAAGCAGCACAGGGACTAGCAGCCCCTTAACTATGATCAGAACATCACTGTATTGATGAGTAAGGCTTGGTCAAGTCACTTAACCTTTCTTCCTTGATTTTCTATTATGTACACTGGAAATGATAGTATCTGCCTTTGATCTCATAGGGATGCTTCAATCCATTAAAGTCATTAAAGCACTTTAAGTAAGGTATAAGGCACTAGATGCAAGGCCTCTTCATTATTGTTATCATTACTGTTATTTTATTACAGTGCTATATACAAAGGGGGTACTTTTTAATGCTAAACAGTCATCTCAGAATATGTTCTATGGAATATAGAAGTTGGCAGAGGACCTTAAGCGGTCAGGTTATCTTTCTCTTTCCTCTTGAAGCCAGACTCTGTTCCTTGTTGTCTCTGTTACTTTGGAGAACAAATAGCAAAACCAGGAGCACAAAAGTGAAAATAGAAAATTGAGGAGACAAATGGGGTAGCTGTAGGCTACTTCGTGTTATTTTCCTGGGAGCTGCTGTTGGTGTTGGGTTTCCAAAAGTGGGAAATCCATTGGTGCCTCTCTGGATACTCATCTCCCGTTTCTGTAACGTACACATGCAGGGGTTTTGAAGTGGATTGTGGGCTTTGATTCATTCCCACTTGCAACTTCCATTTTCTTTGTTTTTTTGAAATACTATTTTACTAGGAAAGAGAAAAACATTTTGGGATAGGGTGGGTAAAGATCTCTGGATGTCTTTGGATAGTGTTCAAAGGCATTTTGTACAAGATGATTGTATTTCCTACATCCGCCCCTTCTGGCATTTCGTCTCAAATACTTCCTCCTTCACACCTCATATAAAATTCCAGAAGGTGATGTACTTCCATATGGCCTTGGATGGCACCAACTTGATGATGTCCATGAAAACATAGAGGATCAACCCTCACCTTCCAGAGTGAAGAGTTTGCTTCCTGGAGCATGGGTTCTTTTCATCTCACAAATATCATTATTCTAAATTAACCTACCCTGTCCTTTATCTTAACATTCTGAAACTGATGTTGGCGACTCTGTTGGTTCTTCTTGGCTAAAAGGTTTTGCTACTTGCCATGTTCGTTCTTTTAAATTTTTGATACTTTGAGTACCATGATAAATTTTACTTCTATTGCCTTATTTATGGATTGATTACTCTCCTGCACCATTTACATGTAACTTGGTAGCATTTTCACTTTTGTCAGCTACAGAGCACTAATTCCTCAAACATGGGCCTTTGTAGTTAGGTGGAACGTAAGACAGTTGAGTGTCATGGTCTGAAATGTGAGTCGTTTCTGTTCATCAAAAATATTATTTAAGGGAGCCCTGGCGTAATTAGGAGTACTGAATAATTAAGCCATAAATAAATATAGATTGGTAAAGACATCCATCATTTATTATTTGGTTTTCCAACTTCTATAACTAGAATCCTGAACTTACAAGTATGTTGCTTTATAAATTAAATAGAGTGGTTTCCTTTTCTGACTCCCTCTCCCTCAAAAGCATAAGAGTCTTAACAATGGATTTTCTGGTATTGATTTGTTTGTTTGGAAAATCTTAGATTATATCATGGTTTTGTATTTTAGAATCAGTTTCTTGAAGAGGAAGAATACAATTATATGAAATTGGGATTGTTGTAGAAAATCAGAGCATATGGTTGCTATAGTTATAATATTAATTTTTCAGCATCAAGAGTAAAACAAATGGAATTACCTCTGAAATTGCAGCTGACTATTGCTTACCTCTATACCGGAAATATTTTTTCTTCATCTTTTCATACCCACATGTGAAAACTTTTTTTTTTTGAAACAGGGTGTTACTGTGTCTCCCAGCCTGAAGTACAGTGGCACAATCATGGCTCACTGCAACCTTAACCTCCCAGGCTCAAGTGAGCTTCCTGTCTTAGGCTCCCAAGTAGCTGGGACCACAGGCATGTGCCACCACTCCCAGCTAATTTTTGCATTTTTTTTTTTTTTTTTGGTAGACATGGGGCTTCTCTGTGTTTTCCAGGCTGGTCTTGAACTCCTGGGCTCAAGCAGTCCTCCTGCCTTAGCCTCCCAGAGAGCTGGGATGACAGGTGTGAGCCACTGCACCTGGCCCTGAAAATTCTTAAGTGGGGATAAGGGATAACAGAACTACTTGGTTCAGTGTTACCTACTTTTCTTTCTTTTCTTTTTTCTTTCTTTTTTTAAAGAAATGCTGTAGCGCTCATTATTTTTTCCCCTGCTTCCCTCTCCTCCCCACATTTCCTGTCAGCAACTTTGTTTTCTGTTCATTAGAATTCAAACACAATTTAAATTAATTTCCCTTGCCACCTTCTCTGTGGTTAGATACACCTTTGGTGAGTTCACAAATGACTCAATGGACTGTGATGATTTTTGTTGATTTCTTACATGGTCCAACTGGGTTATCCTTAGAGATGCCTTAGAACTGGTGGAGGTGTTGGCTGTAGGAGTAGATGGACTTAAAGCAGACTGCTGGGGATCTCCTGATATTCATATCCCTGTAGTTGCTAACCAGGCTTGGATTTATCCTGGATTGGACCCTTTTTTCACTATCAGGGCCTAAGGAGCCTTTTTAGGCATTTTATCTAACCTCTTCCCCGCCAGGCCCTCATTACATCCTAAGAATAAGATTTTGTCTGGTAGGGTTGAACTTTAAAGGACCATAAACCATTGTAATATCTAAATTTTTTCACCCCTATTGAAAATGCATGATTTAGACCCAATATATGGATGTACAAATTATTAAATGACTTCGCTATTTATATTCCACCCAATAGTGTGAGTACATTTTTCTGAGAGTTGCTGAACAGCAGTGACATTTTGAAAAATACTACTCACCTTGAGGAGGTTACACTGAATTTGTCTTTTTTGGCTTAGTTTTAAAATGAAGCTGAGTACTTGGTGGTATACTTAGATGGTCTTTAATAGGGCCCTCTCCTGCCCTGCCTTCCCCCATGGAAGTATCATTATAGATATTTCTTATACATTCTCACTGCAAAGAAAGTTCAGAGAGTACTTAGCCCATAAGAGTTTCTGTCCCCAAAAATTGAGCTATTCTATGATATTTATGTGATGTCTACCTTCAATTGTGATTGTAGAATGCCTTCACGATTTAAAATAGATACCAGTAAAATGGAATTATATATAAATGGCATGGTTAAGAATGATTATTCTCTTGATTTGTTTTCAAGCTATGTTTAGTATTCCTTTTTTCTTCCTATGTATTTTGAGGGATTTAACACTGATTCATATAGATACTGATAATTTCCATTTCAGTTTATAAACTTTTATCAAGATGGTAAGATTTCAGAGTAAAAAAATTAAGGAAAATATATTTGGTGGTTTTTCTCCTCCTGAAGTCTTAAAAATTACTATACTTTCCATTAAAGTCCTTTCTAATATCTATACCGAAAACATACTGTTCTTGAATAAAACAAAATTAATTTGTGGTCCTTGAGTTCTGTGGAAAAAGACCCTTATCATAACAAAGTACAAAAATAGTAAAAGCAATTAATGAAATAAGCCTCAATTCCAATTGCCTAGATTTTTGTGTAAAATCATATCTTTCTTACTATAGAAGTGTGAGATTATAGCCAGCTGTTGGAGTAGTAACTTGTAATCCATTTCTCTAGGTTGCTTTTTGGTGTGAACGGAAAATGATAACCATGAGGTTAAGTGTTATAACCCACTTTAAATGAATTAGTTTCCTGGAATTTGTCACTGGTAAAATCAGAACAAATTTCCTTAGGAATCTGTGTTTATAACAAAAACATGAACTTTGACCGTAGAATACTTTTCCCATTCAAATGAAACAGAATTTAAATAATATTTTTTAAAAGGTTGATTTAATTTTACATCTGTGAGTATAAATAAAACCAGTTGATTCTTCAAAGGTTTTTGATTGTGATGATAAGATTGATGGATATATTGTGCCTTAGCCTTATATTAAATTGGCAGATTTTAAATACCGTATAATTAGAAATGCTATTAATTCTCAGTGTATGAATGCTAACCTAAAATTTTTGTCTGTCTTGTGCGGTCAATGGAATAATGGCCACTCAAGCATGTCCAACTTTTAAGAACTTGTGAATATATATCTTACATAAGAAATGGGACTTTCGGCTGGGCGCGGTGGCTAATGCCTGTAATCCCAGCACTTTGGGAGGCCAAGGCGGGCAGATCATGAGGTCAGGAGTTTGAGAACTGCCTGGTCGATATGGTGAAACCCTGTCTCTACTACAAATAAAAAAATTAGCCGGGTGTGGTGGTGTGCGCCTGGTCCCAGCTACTTGGGAAGCTGAGGCAGGAGAATCTGGGAGGCAGAGGTTACAGTGAGTCAAGATGGCACCACTGCACTCCAGCCTGAGCGACAGAGTGAAACTCCATCTCAAAAAAAAGAAAAGAAAAGGGACTTTGCAAATGTGGCTAATGTTAAGGACCTTGAGATGAGGGAGATAATCCTGGATTTTCTAGGTGGACCCAATCTAATCACATGAATCATTAAAAGCTGAGAACTTTTCCCAGCTGTGGTCAGAGAGAGATGACCACAGAAGAATGGTAAGAGAGCTCCAACATTGCTGGCTTTGAAGATGGAGCAGCTGGGCCCTAAGCTAAGGAATGCTGGTGGCAGATAGAAGCTGAGAAATACAAGCAAGCAGATTCTCTTTTTGAGCCTCTTAAATGGATGGCAGCACTGCTGACACCTTGACTTTAGCCCAGTAGGACCTGTCAGGCTTCTGACCAATATAACTGTAAGATAAGAACTTTGTGTTTTAAGCCACTAAATTAGTGGTAATTTTTTAGGGTAGACGTAGAAAACGTACCTTGCTTTGTGTTCGTAATTTGTTGAATAAAGTTATCACCAAACTCTCTAAATACTGTAAAGGAACAAAAAGCTGTTTGGTTGCATAAAAAATTGTAATTTATAAGACTCCATTATAATGGATTGTTGCAATTAATTTTGCTTTTAAATAACAGAATGAACTTGATGCGACCTTGCAAGTATGCTTTTTTTTTTTTTTTTTAAATCAAGGGTTGCTTTGCTACCATTGTACCAGGGATATAGTAGGCAGTCATTAATTGTTGGAAACAGTAAAATTGTTTGTGATCCATTGTTAATGATGTTGTTAACAATGGAGTTTTGAGAAAGGGGCTTAAAGGAAATGTAGGAATGTAATTGTGTTAGGTCCTAAGAAATATCTCCAAGCTTTTGACAGATATTTCTCACATTTCTATTTGTCATGTTCGACAGTTGTTGAGGAATTGCTCAAGGGTTTATTGGACTCAAGCTCCAGGGCATGAGTGAGTTCATCTCTGTCTTGATAAGCTGGACACTGGTGGTAGCCAGAAAGCAGTGGTGATGGGGAATTCTGATTCTTCAGATAATCGTTTACTGTTTAGTTAGAAAATGACAGGATTCAAGATATTGTACTATATAGCAAGAGATTTAAGATCATGGTAAATATGTGTAATAAATTAGGTAAATCTACATGCTTTTAAATAGCTTTTAAGCTGCTTGTCTACTTTCATGGCTAGTATGTTGGAACATTCAATCAGAAGTTTTTATTGAGTCTGTACTAGGCACTGGGGATATAGGTTCAAAGAGCTCTACCATCATGGTGCTTATTGACCCATAAGGAAGATAGAAATTAAATAATTACAGGTGTTGGGAAGTAGTACAGGGTGCTTTAGGAATAGATAATTACCTTCTTTGGTCTAGGAATTTTTTTTTTTTTTTTTTTTTTTTTTTTTGAGATGGAGTCACTCTGTTGCCCAGGCTGGAGTGCAGTGGCGTGATCTCGGTTCACCGCAAGCTCCGCCTTCTGGGTTCACGCCATTCTCCTGCCTCAGCCTCCCGAGTAGCTGGGACTACAGGCGCCCGCCACCATGCCCAGCTAATTTTTTTTTTTTGTATTTTTAGTAGAGATGGAGTTTCACTGTGTTAGCCAGGATGGTTTCGATCTCCTGATCTTGTGATTTCCCCTCCTCAGCCTCCCAAAGTGCTGGGATTACAGGCATGAGCCACTGCGCCCGGCCTAGGTCTAGTTTAAGAAACCATCTCTGAAGGCAAGGGAGAGGTTCAGGAATAAGGAAAATCAAAGCTTTAAAGCAAAGAAAGAATGACTAGAGCAGAGAGAAAATCTGTGATCACTGTGAGAAGCTGATAAGATGATTAGGTTGGCAGAGATCAAATCTTAACAGGGTCCTCTTAAATGATTTTGGAAACTCAGCTGTAATTTGAAGAATGTATTGGAAGGGAGAAAAAGGTGACTCCAAGAAGCTGAGGTAGGAGACTGTTTCAACTGTCAAAATATGATAGTCTGTACCAGAGTAATAGAGAGAGGAATGGAGGATAGATCCAGAGATACTTAGGAGATAAACTAGAAAGATTTGGAGATTGACTGCATGTAGGGTGTCAGAGGGGCAGGGAGAGGTAGTTGGGGAAATAAAATAATCATGTCAACAAAAAATACTTATTATCCACAGAGAAGAGAGAGAGAATATAATTTATTATTGAGTAGGCATAAAAAGATTTTGCAGGTATATAACATATCTCAAAAGTGGCTATGAAGTTGGGGACAAAATCACAGTTAATACAGAACAGCAGAAGAAAGAATATTCTTAATAACTTCTCATCCCTTTGAGAGACAAAGAAAGGGTTGTCCCTTGTGATAGTCTTCTGTACATCTCATGAGAGACACTTGAACTAATCCCAGAGGTTTGTTTTTTACATATCTAGAGTTGGTTTGGCACATGACTTAGACTTATCTCTACATTTTAAAAACTGGAGACTGAATTTAATCCTTAGAGAGATTTAGCTCTGTTCCAGAGGTTAGAGTAAGGACTCAGATTCACGATGTCTCCAAGGAAACACTCCTAAGAAAAGCGGAGAAGGATAAAATGGTCTTTTATAAATGGAGAAAATCATTTTCCAAGCCCTCAATAGCAGATGGTGCCATTTACTGAGGTGGGCAGCCCTGGAGGAGGAGCAGATTTGAAAAGTAATAAGACAGACACTTGAGAAGATGTCAAGTTTGAAGTTTCTATTAGACACTGCCCCGGAAACGATAGGAGTGCATTCATAGTGGAGAAGGGAGATCTAGGCCGAATATAGAAATTTATTAGCCGTCAACAGGTAGTACTGAACCCTGGGAATGGACTGGGTAGCTTAGGGACATGGAACGGTGGGATGGGGAAGAAAGGAGGGGGTCATCCCTTTTTGTCATATAATCACATAGTTAGCATAGGGATATTACCCTAATGGTTAAGCACAGCAATGGTTGACGTTTTCATCTTTTGACTGCTTTTCCTGGATAATGTAGCTAAAATTTTATGTCACCTACTCTTGTAATCTAGACTCCTGCCCTTTTCTGTCAATAGGGTATGTTCTGAGGTGGTTTCCCCCCACAGCCTCCTTTCCTTTTGTTCACCGATTATGCATTCTCTTCAGTCCCCTGGGTCTCCTGTGGACTGTTTTCCTGCACCCCTGTGTGCTTCTGCCTCCCTCCTTTTGAGGCCATGTCACCTCTCATGCTGTCTTGCTCTCTTTTTTTGAACCGTTGCTTATTTGGAAATGTTTTCAGTTGTTTCTACACATAACTTCTAGATGTTTATACCTTTTTACAGAGTCAGATATCCTTTTTCTGGTGTATTTATTTGGTGTGGAATGTGTCAGGTTTTGAGGCCATAGAACAGATGCTTTGCTCTCCCATGAGAGTGGGCAATATGCAGAGAATGGCTTCGTGTAGATTGGAAGTGGAGGTGAAGGGGGAAGTATCTTGTTGGGAAGAAATACCTGACTGTGGCCCTCAAGTGCTTCCTGGGTGGATGCATTTAATAATTACCTTAATGTATCAGTTGCTGCATATTGAAAACAAGATGGCTGGGGCTGGGCACGGTGGCTCACACCTGTAATCCCAGCACTTTGGGAGGCTGAGGCGGGCAGATCAACTGAGGTGAGGAGTTCGAGAGCAGCCTGGCCAAGATGGTGAAAGCCCGCCTCTACTAAAATTACAAAAATTGGCTGGGCATGGTGGTGGGTGCCTGTAATCCCAGCTACTCAGGAGGCTGAGGCAGGAGAATCGCTTGAACCTGGGAGTTGGAGCTTGCAAGTGAGTCAAGATCGTGCCACTGCACTATAGCGTGGGTGACAGAGCGAGACTCTGTCTCAAAAAGAAAAGAGGAAAAAAAGAAAAAGAGATGGCTATTTGAACCTATAACTGAACCTATAATTGGAAAATGAAATATGGTGTGGGGGAAAGACCCTCCCATTTGTATTTACAAAAACGTTTTGATCTGGATTAAAATAGCAATGACCTTTGTTGTTTATTATATCGGACAGCTCAGTTTGCAAGTTTGTTGGATTGGGGGCAGCTTTCCTGAATCAGACTCGTGTACTGATAAATTCTGCACTTGGCGTAGGAGGCAAAGGTTCTTATCCAGAGATACTTTAGGGAACTGGGGTTTGGCAAGTAGGAAAACAGGTAGAAATGGCACTCAGGGACATTTGATTTATGATGACTGACTGTGAGCTGAAGATAAATACAAACAATAGTAGGCAGTGATACCTTGGACAAAGATTTTACCAACTGGCAGTATGACATATTCTGTAGACTAACAGTTCTAATGAGTTTATTTTAGACAGTTCTGAGAGTGTCGGTTAATAATTTACCCTTCCTGAGAGGCAGGGGCAGCAATCACAGGCTGTAAGTGGGCACTCTGAGGCCTCTCGCTTTGCTGGAGCCTGTCTGGGCTGGAGCGATGGACCCTGTTGGTTGTGACACAAGTACTAAGTGTCTGCACTTTGACATATGGAGGCTTTGGAGCACTCAGTAAGGCACAGACATTCAGTGTGATTCACTTCAAGTGATATCTAAAGTAATGGATTACTGTAACTACCCATCTGCTCCGCATCAAAAAGCACAGAACTCTGTATAGACATTTTTAAATGTTTATTTTGAAGTAGGATGGTGTTCTATATGGAAGAGAGGGTGGTGGTGGAAAAATAGATTATTTTAAAGAAATATTTATGAAGCTTCAGAAAAGGGACAAACTGGGCTTGCTGATTGATACCTGGAATATGCTTTTATTGTCTAACAAAATATTGGATGCATCTGTACATGTAAGACTTACCCGTTGGCAGTGTGATTGATACTGTTAAAAACTTGAATCTGTTTACCCCTTGCCATACAATTTGTTTTGATGCAATAGTGAACACAACTCCACTGTAGATTTAAGTACTATTTATGTGAATTTTATTTCCCTGTTTAGTCACTGAATCACATTGTAGTGTTGGCATGGTAAGTTTTGTAATTTGCTTTCCCGTGTGAAGAGTGCTTTTCTTGAACCAAATGTTCACTTCTGCATACTTTTAAAAGTTAGGCTTTATGTCATTACAAAGATTTACAGTTATTTAATAATGATTTATTGCAGTAATTTATTCTGCCAGCTGTGGCAGATTTTCACTGGAATTTGTAAATCAAATTTATATAGAAATGTACCAGGAGATGCATTTCAGGATTTAATAAAATACACTCAAATCTTTTTGAAGAATGTAGTTTTATGCTTACATGTTTGGGATTAAGCTTTACCTTAACAGCCATTGTTACTGTTCAAACTGCTGTGTCTGTCCCACACTCATTGAAAAGAGGAGTCAATGAGATCTGTTAAAATACAGTTTCAGGTCATCCACTTTGCTTCCAGACCTTTAGTGTCATGTTATATTTGACCTGGGATATTCATATGATGTTGAAGGACATGGAACCATCCTGACATTAGGCTCTGTGCAGTTCTGTAAGTTTTAATCACTATTAAACTGTGCATCCGGAATCATAACTGAGAGTGAATGTAGTGCACTGTATTCATTTAGAAACCTTAAGTGTCAGATTTTCTCTCCCTTTTTCAAAACTTACTGCCTAGTAACCATGTGGAACACATTTAGCATTGGCTGCGCCAGCTCACACTCCTGTAGTTTCTTTGGAATGCACAAATACGGCAAGTTGTTGTATTTTCTTTCTTATTTTAAAAAGAGATTTTGTTTAGTTGATGACATATATGTTTCTAGAGAGAGAATCTAGAATAAAAAGAAAACTATGCAGATTATTTTATGACTTGTGTGTCATTAAGAAAAGCTAGCAATTTGAGAGGCTGTATTTAAAATGTGTGATTGCCAAGTAATTTGTAAGAATGACTTGTTCTCTAAGACTGCATAAGAATTTTACTTCTAAGATTAAATGACTGATTCACAGCTTCAGTCAGCTGGTTATTTTGTGTACAACAGCATGAAACGTCTCATTTGACTTACTACTGCCCCCCAAACACATTGACTTCATTGATCAGTTGTTTTAATATTGTGAAGATATAGTCTAAATGTGCCTTGAAGCTAAACTTTCAGGTTATAGTTAATTATATTTAAAGCAGTAGGCTTTGGACTATCTAAAAAGGATGTGAAAGCATTTGCAAATATTGTAGCCTTTAATTTTTCATAGTAGTTTGTATTTGTTTATCATGTTCAAGCACTAGTAAAACATAACTTAACAAAACAGAATGAGCCAAAACAGCTTACCATCTGAAATGTGTAAACCCACTTTATCGTCGGATCTCTTACTTTTTAAAAGATGTAATTTCTTAAAAAAATTCTTAGAAACATCAGACAACAGTTAATTTTGTCTTCAGCTAGGAGTTCAAGTTATAGTACGTGAAAAACTGGATCTTCATCTTATTAAGATGAAATTTTTTCTTTTTTTTAAGAGAGAGTCTTGCTCTGTTGCCCAGGCATGATCTGGGCTCACTGCAACCTCTGCCTCCCGGATTCAAGCAATTATCTTGCCTCAGCCTCCCGAGTAGCTGAGATTACAGGCGCCTGCCACCATGTTTGACTAATTTTTATATTTTAGTAGAGATGGGGTTTCACCATGTTGTCCAGGCTGGTCTTGAACTCCTGCCCTCAAGTGATCCAACCGCCTCAGTGCTGGGATTACAGGCGTGAGCCACAGCACCCGCCTGAAACTAATTGTTAAAAATCTTTAAATATATATACATATTATTGTGCTTGGGATAGCAGCTTTATATTTCTAGAAAAAATGTAATAACTTTTTATATGATTTATGACTCTTCAGTGTTTGATATTTACTTTTATTTTGAGAAAAATTAATCTGCAATGCAAGGGAAGTTGAGACATAGGGAGATGTCTTGAAAGGGAACAAAGATAAGACTTTTCTTGAGAGAGTTCATTGCTGATCTCTTAGATATGATACTGTGTTTTCCTTGAAAGCATGCAACATTTGTGTGCTGAATCCATCATGGAGAATGCATGAGCTCCTTAGTTTACATTTACTTATCCAGTACTTTAGTGCTCACAGTATACTAGGGATTTTTTTTTAAACCATTTTCAATACGATTGAAGATAATATTTTAGAATTAAGTTTTCACAGTTTTGTAGTTTTTTTTTAAGACTTCAGTGATGTTTTAAATGTTTTCCTTGCGCTTACCTGGAAAAGCTTTTTAAATGATACCAATTTGGAATGTTAAAAAAAGGTATAATTCTGGGATGACAGATATATTTAATCTTGTGGGTGAATTTAGACTGATGGTTGATGAATGCTTTGAGAGTCTGAGGTGGGCCAGAAGAAAAAAGAAAAAACTCTGTACTCGGTTAGCAATGCCTGCCATCGCTGCTGAGGTACCAGTCAATGGAAGCATCTACTGAATTCATCTCCCTAGCCCAGAAACTTCTGTCTTACTGTAATCATTCATTTATTCATCTTGTGTTCATTCATTCATCCAAATTTTTCAACATTTCTGAATATGTGGCAGCATGCCAATCATGGTAGAAATATAGTGGTGAAGCAGGCATGAATTTGCTTTCAAGCTTTGATGAGTGGGAGGCTTAATAGTTCATTAACAAAAAGTTGAAACAGGGTGGCAGCAGTTTTGGCAAGAATGTGTTGTGGTCTAATTCAGAGATACTGAACTTGGGACCTAAGTAAGAAGGATATTCTGTTGTAGAAATCTGGCAGATTGTAGAGTTTGTTTGAGAGATCTCTTACATTTGCTCGTTGGGTATGCCAGGCATTCTGGAGGGATGCCCATTCCCATCTGACAGGATAGATGATCCCCTGGTCAAATGTATAGATTACATATAACATCTCCATAATGCAAGGCAAAAGTAGGCTCTGTAAGGGGAATGACATGACTAGTTTAGAGATGAGTGGTGAAGCCATATGCTGTTGGATGTGATGCCAGTCAGTAGTAGATGGTAGAGAATTGAAGATAGAGCTTAATTTTAGTGTTCAGCCATTTTCAATTTCAGAAAATATTTTTAGGTAGAAATATTTTAACTGTATAGTACATGTATTGGTATAAATATAAATATCAAATTATATCTCTGCCTTCACCATTTTTTCCAACTAGAAATCTTCTAATTAGCTTCTTTTCCCTTAGAACTAAAATTAATTTAGGCATCAGTTCTCGTAGATTCTTTAAAACAGAAAACAAAACTCTAAATTGTTAATTTATTTCTCACAATTACCTAGTTTAGGTCCTCATGCTCTGTGATGGGCTGTCCATTTCCTATTAGTGTCTACTATAGTTTCAAGTGTAAATGCATGCAGTATAAACGAATTTAAAATGATGAAATTCCTCGTTCTTGGAGCTTACGTTCTAGGGGAATATTTGAATACAAACAAATCCCCTAATTTAATACTTCTGGCTTCGATGTCTGTTTTCTGCTGCATTCTGTACACCATTCCTAGATGAAACACAACTTCCATTACTTAACTATTGTGTTCAGAAACTTGAAGTCCAAATTTCAAGGCCTCTGCAGTTTGCCTGTATATTCTCTTTCTAATCTCATGTCTTATTAATTAGTATCTTGCATCTATCCAAGGAACAGTGCATCCTTACACTTACTTTTTTTTTTTTTTTTTTTTAAAGCACAGGATCTCCTTCTCTTGCCTAGGCTGGAGAGCAGTGACATGATCATGGCTTACTGCAGCCTCAACCTCCCAGGCTCAAATAATCCCCCCACCTCAGCCTCCTGAGTAGTTGGGACCACAGGCATGCACCACCACACCTGGCTAATTTTTAATTTTTTTGTAGCAATGGGATCTAACTCTGTTACCCAGGCTGATCTCAAACTCGTGCGCTCAAGCTGTTGAGTTTCCTGCCTTGGTCTCCCAAGGTGCTGGGATTATTATACTTTTATTTGTGCTTTCCCACCCATTTGGAATGGTGTCTTCTCTTTGCCTTTTGATATTCTCCTTAGTCTAAGAATCTTGGCCCAACCTGCTCTTTTAACCAAATAACATATACTCCTGGAGGTATTATAACTAACAACACATGTACTGATTTGTAGACTTCTACTGTTGTAAGAGAGCGGTTATTTACATCTTTTATTTAACCTGTACATTTACATATAGTCTCTCTAGCTATACTATAAATGATGTGAAATTAGAGGACTTTGTTTTAAATATTCATACCGGGCTAATATGAACACAGTTGAAAAGCAGGTAGGAACTGTGCTTTGAGCATCCTGGAGAATGAAACGAAGCTTGCAAGCTTACATACTGAACTTCTAAGATAGTCATTCCCCCCATATATTGCTTAGAACCTGAAAATTCCAAAACTTTCTCTGATTTTCAGGGCCATCGTGATATATTAAATTTTTTTTCATTTTGTTAATTGCATACATATATATATGTAGTGTAAAAAGTGAAAAAAAGAGTACAGAAGCTTACACAGAGAAAACAAATGTTCCATTGCCTTTTTTTTTTTTTTTGAGACGGTCTCGCTCTGTGGCCCAGGCTGGAGTGCAGTGGCCTGATCTTGGCTCACTGAATCTCCATCTCTGGGTCCTAGCAATTCTCTTGTCTCAGCCTCCTGAGTTGCTGGGACTACAGGTGCCTGACACCATGCCTGGCTACATTTTTGTATTTTTTGGTAGAGATGAGGTTTCACCATGTTGGCCAGTCTGGTCTCGAACTCCTGACCTCAAGTGATTCACCCACCTTGGCCTCCCAAAGTTCTGGGATTACAGGCATGAGCCACTGCACCTGGCCAGATTCTCCTTTTTTTTGTGTTTACCAGATTCCTTCTTTTTGAATTTTTAAGAAAGTGTCTCACTCTGTCGCCCAGGCTGGAGTGCAGTGGCACGATTAGGACTTACGATAGCCTTGACCACCCCAGCCTCAGGTGACCCTCCCACCTCAACCTCTGGAGTAGCTAGGACCATTGGCACATACCACCATGCCCAACTCATTTTTGTATTTTTTGTAGAGATGGGTTTTGCCATATTGGCCAGGCTGGTTTTGAACTTCTAGGCTCAAACAATCTTCCTGCCTCGGCCTTCCAAAGTGCTGGGATTGCAAGTGTGAGCCATCACACCCAGCCTTATTTTGCCAGATCCTTAAAGGTATTTCTAGCAATAGCTTAGCCCTAATTTAGAAGTATTTGTTACCTCCTCAGTTTTTCTTTTCTATTCTCTTTTTCGCCTGTTTTTCTCTTTCTCCATCAATGATAGTACATGGTATTTACTGTTCTGCATCTTGTCTTTTACTCATGCTTTGTTTGGAGATGTTGCTTATCTGTACTTAACAGTTTTTTTCATTCTTCTTAATGACTACTTAATATTCCCTTGGAAAGACTCATAGTAAAATAAAATAGCAAATTCTAGAGCTGGGAAGAAAGCAAATATTAGACAAACAATTAATAATTACAACTAACTATGAAAGGATAAAATGGTAGATTGTTGAATTAAAAAAAAATAGGGCATTCCCAGAGCTCCTCTCTCCCATGCCAAGTCAAATAGGAGGCCCTAAGCACTTAGAAGCCTAAAGATATTAATTGATGTTTAATTATCAAGAAAGATATGTCCTGCTTAAAACAGGGTAATATGCAGCACCTTTTCAGAAAATTCTTGTCTAAAATGGTAGAAACCTGAAGAGGCAATGCTGGATATTTGGATGAGCACATATTTTGAAATCAGACCAACTTGGTCTTGAATTCCCACTTTGATACTTAATATAAGACTTTGGCCAAGTGACTAAACTCTCTTAGCTTCGATTTCCTTATTGGTAAAATGAGAATAATAATACCTATCTCATAGGACCTATGAAGAATGAATGAAAAAATATTTTATGTTTTGCACAGTACCTGGCACACAACAGGTGCTCAATAAAGTTCCATCTCCCTGACTCTGTGCCCATCCAGAATGATTAATTTCCTAAGAGCTCTGGATGCTGAGACTTTACTGTAATTGTATCTTCTATAAAACTTACAGTGTCTTTTACGTAGTAAGAAGTCCACATTTATGTGTAGATTTATTCTGTAACTCCTAAGAGTCTGGCTTGGTTTTCTTCATACTTTTCATGAAATTTCTCAAATCTCTAGAAGCGGGTACAAGGATAAACACTTAATTATTTATGTACCCTGTGAAGATGCCTAACTTGGCCAAATGTCAACATCTCAAGCAGTGGTTGTGTTTGTAAAATTTTAATAATCTATACTTTCATAGTATACTTTATATTTCTTTGTGTGGTGTGATATTTTGTATATTTTAAAAATGGAAAGAATTTCAGATGTTTTAATATATGTTACGTGGAAAGTATAATTCTTTTTCAATTACATAGATTAATTTTTTTTTAATTAAAAAAAAAAGTTTAGGTCAGGCGCACTGGCTCACTCCTGTAATCCCAGCACTTTGGGAGGCTGTGGAGGGCAGATCACTTGAGGCCAAGAGTTCGAGACCAGTCTGCCAACATGGTGAAACCCTGTCTCTACTAAAAATACAAAAATTAACCAGATATGGTGGGATTACATGGCTGTAATCCCAGCGACTATGGAGGCTGAGGCTCAAGAGTCCCTTGAACCCAGGAGGCAGAGGTTGCAGTTAGCAGAGATTGGACCACAGCACTCTAGCCTTGGTGACAGAGCAAGACCCTGACTCAAAAAACAAACAAACAAAAAAGAACAAAAGCGAGTTTAATAAGGTTATGGAGTTACATGTGGGGGGCTCTGACGCTGATTTCAGTCAGGTTCAACATGGCCAATATGAAGTCAACTGGCTTGCAAGTTTCCTAAAAATTTAATAGTCAGTTCTCACAAGTCACAAAGAGTAAATCTGGTATACTTACTAGATTATCAACCTCCTGGGTGACTGCTTTGGGCTCTGGTGTAAACACAGTTAGGAGAACCAATTCCTGAAAAATGGTCCAGGCTTTGCTACCAGTTTATTATTTGACTTTGTCTCAGTTTCCTTGATTGTATTGTAAAGCAGTGGGATTAGATCTGTTTCCTAAAATTTTTTGGTATGACCTTACAATTCTGTGGATGTCAGGCTGCAGAAGCCAAGGGGTCCAGGCTTTATACTACTTGTTTCATATATTTACAATATCAATATTTTTTTTCTTTTCAAAAAAGGTCTCCCCTACCTAAAGCAAATATATTTGAGAACCACTGTTACTGAAAAAATAGCTGTCTCAAAGCCCATGTCTGTACTTGCAGCAGGGCCCCTGATACAGTCACATGTAATGGGTTTACTTATTCCTTATATATATTACAGTAAACAATATAGGGTTTGGGAAAATGCAAAAGGAATGGAATGCAATTCATTGTTATTTTCTTTTTTTTCTTTTCTTTTTTTTTTTTTTGAGTCGGAGTCTCACTCTGTCACCCAAGCTGGAGTGCAGTGGCCGGATCTCAGCTCACTGCAAGCTCCACCTCCCGGGTTCACGCCATTCTCCTGCCTCAGCCTCCCGAGTAGCTGGGACTACAGGTGTCCACCACCTCGCCCGGCTAGTTTTTTGTATTTTTTTAGTAGGGACGGGATTTCACCATGTTAGCCAGGATGGTCTCGATCTCCTGACCTTGTGATCCGCCCGTCTCGGCCTCCCAAAGTGCTGGGATTACAGGCTTGAGCCACCGGGCCGGCCCCATTGTTATTTTCATTAGAGGCAGGCATAATAGAAAATATTTTGGTACTTGATACTCTATTTAAATATGACTTTCATTTATGTGTGAATGAACTCTCCATATATGCTAAGTTAATGGATGCTTGTAGGCCAGGGGTCATGAACTTAGATGGCAGTAGTGGCCAGGCAAGTAAAGGAAGTGCGAGAACCTGGTAGGGTATAAAATGAAAGCATGTGCTGCAGAGAGCTGTTTCTACGCCTCCCCTGTTGATTGTTGTCACAAAGGAATATACTTTTCTCTTGCCGTATCTTTAATTCTTTAACGCCTCACCTTTTGCCTCTCCCTGCCCATTCCCTCAGCAGCTGAACATCCATATTTTAATTTAAAATTTATTGTGTTTTACATGTTGGTCATTAATTAAACATATGCACACTCATACACACTCACTTAGGAGGAGCCAAGCAAAACACATCTGAAGCCAAACTTGGCCTGTGGGCTTCTACTTTGAAATCTCTTTTCACACACATACATACGCAGCAACTGATATTTTAGTACTTGTATGCTAGGTGCTTGGCTAAACCTTTTGCACTAATAAAAATGTTTGATCTTCACAACAATTCTGTGAACAGATACTTTTATTTCCACTTTAGAGATGAAGAACTTTGGCTAAGTAACTTGATAAGATCACACAATTAGTAAAAGGCTCTACAGTTATTCAAACCCAAGAAATTTCACTGCAGAACTCTGACACTTAACCCCTTGGCAAAATTGATTTCCTGGATATATTTCTTCTATATGCTATAAGCACACACACAAAATGTAAATAACACTATAAAGGATGAAGAGAAATTGCTTACTATTAGTTCATTCACATACAGTGATACTGTTTGCATATGTGGGCATGATGTGATAAAGCACTGAAATGTTACAAACTTCCACATTTTACACAGTTTTTCTGATAAAGCTCAGTGAGATCAGTGTAAAAATTTCACAGGGAGTTTATATTTCTCCTTGCCACAAACTAGACATCCTGAGCTTTGGGGCCAACATTGTCTGTGTCCAAGGGCAAAAGTTCTCTTTCTTCTCATTGTCATATTTAAACCCCACCCATGGAAATATTCCAAGTCCTGAGTGATGATCACTTCCTCTGGGCAAGGGTATGAAGAATAAAAGTAAATCTAGCAGGAGGAGTAAATCCCAAAAGACAGAGATAAGTACTTGAGGTCAGAGACTGCATCTTTTATAGTTTGTCTACATACCAAACTCATTAATATGAATAATCATCTTAGCTGTAGTGGTTGTAGTAGCAAAAGTAATACAGAAACCAGTCTTCTCCTGTATTTTTACATTAGCATTCATTATTTGTAGGATTTGGGAGGTCTTTTTGAGAAAGTGATGTGAAACTAAGTCTCTCCCATGTTTCTCCTTTAGTTCTACTTTTTCCTACCAACATAAAATATTTTTCAACCTTAATAACTGCAGCCTATAGGAATAAAAGTATAAGATGGTGGGGGAAAAACTGAGAACAGTGTGAACAAAATCTACATATTTATCCATTTAGGTTTTTTCCCTGGGGTATTTTGGAATACCCTTTGACACGATAAGCCTCTTTATGGTTTATTCACTTGGTAGGGAATGGGGGAGAAAAAAGGAGCCAGTGCATCTGGCACTATTCCTCTCAACACCCTATACCCATCATGTGAATGGAAAGAACCCTAAACCTTCATTTTCAGAACTGTATCTCAGCCTCTGGCTCCTGAAGAAAACCAGTGTGG
Organism: Macaca mulatta; assembly: GCF_049350105.2. NCBI lineage: Eukaryota > Metazoa > Chordata > Mammalia > Primates > Cercopithecidae > Macaca > Macaca mulatta. The sequence goes on from NC_133420.1 coordinate 82,419,515, forward strand.
TTCAGATGTGGGATGGGAAGAGTGGTTTGCATTGGCATCTGCCCTGCGGGTGCTTTGGGGCTGGAGCACACACAGCTGTGGGTTACAGATGCTTGCTCTCCGGTATTAATGTGGCCAACATGTGAAACCATGACACCCACAATACTACACAAAGGTCCACGCCTCTGATAGTTTGAGAAATAACTCCCTCTGAAGAAATTCTTCTTCTCGAAGGGCTGGAATACATTCTAGAATGGAAGGTCCTCTTTCAGAGGGGTAGAGCCAGGAAAGAGATGCCTTATAATGTTGGACAGAGCACAGGGTGTCTGTAGGCTTAGGAGCTTTAACCAAACATGGGGGAAAAAAGTCTACTCTAAACCCTAGATTCATAAATTCGAAATTCTATGCTATGCATGTAGCAGAAAGCTTGTACACTCAAGTCATTGTGTAGTTTCTTTGGAGATGTCAAATGCAAACCATTATTGGTGGTTGTCATCTGGCCTGACTCAGGGTGTGTTAGAAACGTTTCCACCAATTTTTATTTCCCCGAGCTGTCTCCAAGGATAGCAGAACCAGAGGAATCTATACACAAGAGAAAAGAAATGAGCATAGGGTTGGATGACGCTTTCTTTGTAATTTAATAACTAGGACTTTTTTCAGGGTGTGGGGATTTTGTCCTTTCTCACTCATGAGGCCTATGCTTCCTTCTGACAGTACACTTGAGAGAGCCGAGATATTTCCACCCCCTATTCAGTTAGTGAGACAGTTTTCTCATTCAGGTACAATTTCCAGTGAAATAGTAGCTTATAAGTATCCAGAAGTTAGTTTATTGACTCTTATTGCACTTCTGAGCACCTAATAAATAATTTATTTGTCTGATGGATATGTGGCTACCTAACTATGGGGCATGAAATATGCACTGTTTTTCTAATATACTGTAGGGAGACCTGTTTATAAAGTATTTAGTATTGGTTTTATAATGCACTGTTGACAACAGGAGACCACGAAGCTCAAAGATCAATCTCATTTTGGCCCACAGTATTAATGCTGCTTTATAAAGCTCTATGACAGGTCACTTAGATAGTGGTCTTCACAGAAAGGACTCTGTTAGGAAGGCAGGTTGTAGAGGCTGCCAGTACAGTAGATGAATGTCTTTGTCTGTGTCCCTAAGGTGACTCTGGCGGTTGCTGATGTTGGCCAGGTGATGGAACCCATCATTTCCCTGCTCTCTAGAGGGATTCTGGACTAGAAGTACTGAGTTCTGCTAATGCAGACCTCGCTAATTGGCCAGAAAGCTGCTGTGACTTTGGACCACAATTGCAGTTCTGGAGACAGGAATCGGACAATAAGGAGTGGAACTTGGCTCTCTTCAGCTTTGTCTTATGTTTATTAATGAAGTGAAATTATTCCACATCTTTTATGCCTTTGTTCAAATCACATAGGTGACATAGCATAAAGTATTTTGATTTTTGTTGGCTTTGGGAAATTTCCTAGCCAGAAATAAATTCATAGACATTAGAACGCTACATACTAAACAGTTTGAATTTGGGGAAACCTAAATAAAGACTAATTTCATCCAAAATCAGTTCTCAGTGTTTTACTTTATTTTCTTCATAAGAACTATACACTATGAGAATGCTGCATAATGACGATGATTTATAACATAGTATTGTCCATCAAGGTATATGTGTTATTGTCTTTTTTTTTTTGAGACAGAGCCTCACTCTGTCACCCAGGCTGGAGCGCAATAGCGTGATCTCAGCTCACTGCAACCTCCACCTCCCAAGTTCAAGTGATTCTCGTATCTCAGCCTCCTGAGTAGCCAGAACTACAGGCGTGTACCACCACTCCTGGCTGATTTTTGTATTTTCAGTAGAGACGGGGTTTCACCATGTTGGCCAGGCTGGTCTTGAACTCCTGACCTCAGGTGATCCACCTGCCTTGTCCTCCCAAAGTGCTGGGATTACAGGTGTGAGCCACTGCACCTGGCATGGTGTATGTTTTAGAGCAAGGTATTTTTCTCTTTGTGTCGAGAACTCCTTGCTGGTTCTAAGTATTTCACTTCCCAAACTGGGAACTCTGAGCTATACTTTCTTGGACCCAGTCAGCTTGTTTATTATTTCTCACGCTTTTGTGGGAATCCAGGCTGAGTTCTGCTATTTGCCATTTCTGTTACTCATTTCTTACTGATACAGAGTTTCTTTTTTTTTTTTTTTTTTGAGACAGAGTTTCGCTCTTGTTGCCCAGGCTAGAGAGCAATGGTGTGATCTCGGCTCACCGCAGCCTCCGCCTCCCCGGTTCAAGAGATTCTCCTGCCTCAGGCCCCTGAGTAGTTGGGATTACAGGCATGCGCCACCATACCCAGCTAATTTTGTGTTTTTAGTCGACACGGGGTTTCTCCATGTTGGTCAGGCTCGTCTCGAATTCCTGACCTCAGGTGATCCGCCCGCCTCGGCCTCCCAAAATGCTGGGATTATAGCAGAGTTTCACTTTACCCTTTCCAGTTGGACCCAACCTTTTCTTCCTTCTGGTACTCCTCGATTCCTTCCTATCAGGTCTCCCTCACCACATAGCCCCATCTTTACTTTTCTCATTTATTGAGCACCCTGTTAGACCGTGAATTAGCAAATAAAAATTCTGTCCCTTTTAAGAAGTGTACAATTTAGTGGAAGAGACTAGTAATAAACTGGTTTTCTAACATGAGCAGTTTTAATATATGTATTTCTTAACCACAGATTTTTTTTTTTCTGTATCTCTTACCTTTGGTTTCTGAGGGGAAAAAAGGGTTTCTTTTTTCTCCCTCCAGGGGCACCCTTTTCATTTGTGCTCTTGATCATATTCTCTCCTCGGACCCTTTCATACCATTTTCCCTCTGGCTTAGATCTTCAATATCCTTTTCTCTGTTGGCTTCGTCCCCTTTGCCTGTGATAGTCTCTTTTTTCCCTGTAGTGAAAAACAAACTGCCAACTTATGAACACAACCTGTCCGAGCTCCTCTAACTTTTCAGACCACGTTTCTCTTACTTGTTTTCTTTGCAGAATTTCTCCAAAGAATATTTTATCTTTTCTGCCTCTTTGTCTTCACAATTTGCTTACTTCTTAACTCTTCTGCAATGTGGATTCTGTATACCTATCAATCCACAAAGACATTCACTCTTATGGCACAAAGCCTAATAAAATATTTCAGCCACAAATATTCATGAAGAATGGTATGTTGAACACCCATTGACCCAAGTTTAGGAACTAATATGTACAAACACATCTGAAGACTAGGGTTACCATTGAAATTATACTGTGTCACTCACTGTCAATCTCCCCGTCTGCCTTTCCCCATATTCCATCCTTAAGCACTATTCTGATTTTGGTATTTATTATTCCCTTGCCTTTTGGTTTGTTCTTACTGTATTTCCTTCTACTTAGTATTTCACTTGGTTTTAACCATACCCTAAACATAAGTCTTGTTGTTTTAGATCATTTAAAAGTCTCAAGCATCCTATCTTCTCTCAACTGTTTTCCCTTATCATGTGGAACGTGGGACAATCACAATGCTCCTGTTAACTCTGTTCCTTCTTTTTTTCCCCCTAATAACCATGGGTATCCCCTGAGATACTGACCTTGGCCACTTGTTTATCTCTTGGGTCAGGTCTGTGTAGATGGCTGCTGGATGTGATAACTTCAGTGTCAGTCTGTTTTGTAACATTTCTAGTTGCCTGGTTATCTGCATGATCTGCTGTTCCCCCATACTGAACCTGATACATATTCTCACAAAATAGTTCACCCCCCTTTCTGTTGATAACGCTACCATTTTCCTGTGCTCAGACTATTAGAACTTTAGTGTCATTGTTGACACTTCTCATTTGTTACAGTCATTCTGGTCCCCTTGATTTTATCTTCACAGTATCTTTTGTATCTTGTCCTTTTTGTTTTCTTCAGCCCTATTGCCAGTAATTTACCCAGATTATTGATTGATTGATTGAGATGGAGTTTTGCTCTTATTGCCCAGGCTGGAGTGCAATGGCACAATCTCTGCTCACTGCAACCTCTGCTTCTTGGGTTCAGCTGATTCTTCTGCCTCAGCCTCCCAAGTAGCTGGGACTACAGGCATGCACCACTACACCTGGCTGATTTTTTTTTTTTTTTCGTATTTTTAGTAGAGATGGGGTTTCACCATTTTGGCCAGGATGGTCTTGAACTCCTGACCTCAGGTGATCTGCCCGCCTTGGCCTTCCACAGTTTGGGATTACAGGCATGAGCCACTGTGCCCAGCCTATTTTAATGTCTTCCTAACTGGACCCCGCTTTTGTCTTTTCACACTTCAGTCCATCTGTCATACTGTTGCCAGATAAATCTTCTTGGAGTAAAATAATGATCAGACGTTACTGCTGTTGAGAAGCTTTAGTAGTTTAGACTGTTGGTGGATAGACTGTTGGTGGATAGTAGTTTAGACTGTTGGTGGATACAATTCTTTGTAGTGGAGTATAGGGGCCTTACTTTTATAATAGTTCCTATCAACCACTACATCCATTTCATTCATTGTTCTTCTATGTACATCTTCCCTTATGTTCCAGTCAAACTGTATTACTTCTCTAGGAATATAATCCGGATGCTCAGTGCAAGAGCAAAACCTGCCTCGGCGTAGAAGCTTTTTTTTTTTTTTTTAACCACACTGGCTGGAAGGAATCTCTTAAGTTTCTGTGGAATTCTGCGCTCATTTCATTTCCCATTCTGTTTTTGTTAAGGTTGTTTTGTTCATGGCTTATCTCCTGTACTAGATTGTAAAGTTGTGAGCAAGGAATGTGTCTTAACTTTTGTGTTCTCCGCAGCTTCTTGTACTTGGCAAGGGAGTGGGGTAGCGGGGTGGGGAGGCGGTGATTAGTATTCCCTAACAGCAGTTAAAAGTGTCATATTAAGTGGAAGAAAAGGGAGTAAGAAATTGAGCTAGGCAGGCCAAAAGTGTATCCATTATCAATTAGCAAATTATTCAGTTATTCCCACTTTGTTACTTTAGTTCTCACCAAAGTTTATTTAGCGGTTGGCTACTATCAGCCTTAGAAACTATTAACTCTTTAAAACTGTGTTTAGGGCCAGGTGCGGTGGCTCACGCCTGTAATCCCAGCACTTTAGGAGGCCAAGGTGGGCGGATCACGAGGTCATGAGATTGAGACCATCCTGGCTAACATGGTGAAAACCTGTCTCTATTAAAAATACAAAAAATTAGCTGGGTGTGGTGGTGGGCGCCTGTAGTCCCAGCTACTCGGGAGGCTGAGGCAGGAGAATGGCGTGAACCCGGGAAGCGGAGCTTGCAGTGAGCCGAGATCACGCCACTGCACTCCAGCCTGGGTGACAGAGCAAGACTTCCATCTCAAAAAAAAAAGAAAAAAAAAAATGTGTTTAGTTCGTCATTGGTGTGTTATATTTGCAATTTCTTAAAAAGAAGTTTTGATGTACTCAGTGCTTTTAAGTAATACTGTCTGGGCATATGTAATTTCCTTTCCCAATCTCTCAATAGGCACACCTTGGGCCTACTCCACCTCCACATAGCCTTAATTACAAATCAGACGACAGGCTTAGTGAGCAAGATTGGCCAGCATATTTCAAGGTCCCATGTTGTGGGGTTGATACATCTCAAATTGAGGTATGTTGTGTTTTTTTTTTTTTCCCCTTTAAGTTACTTGGACACACTCGCATGCTTTGACTACCTAGTTAAGATATTTCTCTCACCTGTTCTTTCTGCCACTCTTTTACTGTCTTTCATACTCATCCTCATTCTATGAAACTCAGATATTTACTTGCTTCCTAACACTTCTTGCCCCTGAAGAAATCATGGAAAGTAGATTTAATGATGGTTATTTGAATGATTTTGAATGTGATAAAGTATCTGCCTTCTATTGTTTCTCTCCCCACCTGTACTTACTTCTCTTTTTCTTTTTCTGTTCTTTCTTTCATACTGTTTTAGGGCTAGTTTATTGTTATTACTATTTTTAATAGTAGTACTATATTAATAGTGTTAATAGTAAACTTGTAAAACTGAAGTTTAACATACTTACAGAAAAGTACACAAATAAAAGCGTACAGCCTGATAAATTTTACACAGTGAATATACCCAGGACCACCAACTAGATGGAGATACATAACACTACCTGAGCCCCAAAAGTGTCCCTTAGCCCAGCCACTCTTCTCCACCAAAGACAATCACTGTGCAGATCTTCTAAGCGACCTGTTAAGTGTTCATATTTTTAACTTGCCGTTAATAGGTTTCTGGCATCTTTTGGGTTTCTTAATTTGGAAGACAATCTCTAAGTTCATGAACATTTGCATTGTTTCAACATTTTTCGATTTAAATATATATGCATATAAATAGTCTCTATCAAGGCCAGTAGATTGCTTGACGGTAGGAGTTCCCAGACTTGCCTGGGTAACATAGCAAGACCCCATCTTTAAAAAAAAAAAAAAAAGCTAGGTGTGGTGGCTGAGATGGGAGGGTTGCTTGTGGCCAGGGGTTTGAGGTTCCAGTGAGCTATGATTGTGCACTGCACTCTAGCCCCAACAGAGCAAGATCCTATCACTTAAAAAATAATAGGCTGAGGCCGGGCGCGGTGGCTCAAGCCTGTAATCCCAGCACTTTGGGAGGCCGAGGCGGGCGGATCACGAGGTCAGGAGATCGAGACCATCCTGGCTAACACAATGAAACCCCGTCTCCACTAAAAATACAAAAAAATTAGCCGGGCGTGGTGGCGGCGCCTGTAGTCCCAGCTACTCGGGAGGCTGAGGCAGGAGAATGGCGGGAACCCGGGAGGCGGAGCTTGCAGTGAGCCGAGATCGCGCCACCGCACTCCAGCCTGGGCGACAGAGCGAGACTCCGCCTCAAAAAAAAAAAAAAAATAATAGGCTGAGCTGGGCATGGTGGTTCACGCCTGTAATCCCAGCACTTTGGGAGGCTGAGGCAGGCGGATCACCTGAGGCTGGGAGTTCTGACCAACATGGAGAAACCCTGTCTCTACTAAAAATACAAAATTAGCTGGGCATGGAGGCGCATACCTGTAATCCCAGCTACTCAGGAGACTAAGGCAGGAGAATTGCTTGAATCTGGGAGGCGGAGGTTGCGGTGAGCTGAGACCGTGCCATTGCACTCCAGCCTGGGCAACAAGAGTGAAACTCCATCTCAAAAAGAAAAAAAATGAATAGGCTGGGCCCAGTGGCTCACGCCTGTAATCTTAGCACTTTGGGAGGCTGAGGGAGGCAGATCATGAGGTCAGGAGTTGGAGACCAGCCTGACCAACATAGTGAAACCCCATCTCTACTAAAAATATAAAAATTAGCCAGGCATAGTGGCACACGCCTGTAATCCCAGCTACTGAGGAGGCCGAGGCAGGAGAATCGCTTGAACCTGAGAGGCGGAGGTTGTAGTGAGCTGAGATTGCACCACTGCACTCCAGCCTGGGTGATAAAGCGAGACTCTGTCTCGAAAAATAATAATAATAATAAACAATAATAATAAAAAATAGTCTCTGGTTTTATAAACATTTTTGAAACTTTATACTGGGATTTTATTTTTTAAGTTTATTTTTTAGGTTTGTAAATTGCATATGAGGGAGTATCATTTTTAGAGTTGCTGTTTTTCTGTGATAATTCTAAAGGCAGTGTTGAGTTTTTCAATAATTTTGTAAGGTACTGAGCTCTGCCCTGCAGTATGATTTTATTTTTTCTTTCTTTCTTTCTTTTTTTTTTTTTTAAAACAGAATGGAGTGCAGTGGCACGATCTTGAGTCACTGCAAACTCCGCCTCCTAGGTTCAAGTGATTCTCCTGCTTCAGCCTCCTGAGTAACTGGGATTACAGGCCTGTGCCACTGTGCCTGGCTAACTTTTATATTTTTAGTAGAGGTGGGATTTCGCCATGTTGGCCAGACTGGTCTTGAACTCCTGTCCTCAAGTGATCCACCTGCCTCAGCCTCCCAAAGTGCTGGGATTACAGGCGTGAGCCATCGCACCTGGCCTGCAACATGATTTTCCTGGATGTTGGTGAATCTCAATCTTCTTTTCTGACAATAATTTTAACCATTATTATGGCACCTTTACTGAGGCTGCAAGCTTCTTGGCCCACAGACTTTAGAAGGAAGTAAGTAAGGAAATTAACATTACCTTAGCTGGGCATGTTGGCTCACGCCTGTAATCCCAGCACTTTGGGAGGGCAAGGCGGGCATATCACTTGAGGCCAGGAGTTCAAGACCAGCCTGGCTAAAGTGGTGAAACCCCGTCTACCAAAAGTACAAAAATTAGCCGGGGGTGGTGGCACGCGCCTGTAATCCCAGCTACTTGGTAGGCTGAGGCAGGAGAATTGCTTGAACCCAGAAGGTGGAGCTTGCAGTGACCCGAAATCGCAGCACTGCACTCCAGCCTGGAAGACAGAGAGAGATCCTGTCTCAAAACAAAAACAAAAAACAGGCCGGGCGCGGTGGCTCAAGCCTGTAATCCCAGCACTTTGGGAGGCCGAGACGGGCGGATCACGAGGTCAGGAGATCGAGACCATCCTGGCTAACACAGTGAAACCCCGTCTCTACTAAAAAATACAAAAAAACTAGCCGGGCGAGGTGGTGGGCGCCTGTAGTCCCAGTTACTCGGAAGGCTGAGGCAGGAGAATGGCGTGAACCCGGGAGGCGGAGCTTGCAGTGAGCTGAGATCCGGCCACTGCACTCCAGCCTGGGCGACAGAGCGAGACTCCGTCTCAAAAAAACAAAAACAAAAACAAAAACAAAAAACAAAGAAATTAGCATTACCTTTGTGATTCTTGCAACTTTCATGTTCATGTTAAAGTCATTTCCCATTGTGTATGCCCCTAGCCGGTTTTTTTGTTTGTTTGTTTTAAATTCATTTAAGTAAAGCCATCACTGGTTCTTTCCTTCTAGATGTTCTCATAAAACATTGAATATAGGTTTGATAAAAAGAAGCCACTGTTACTGTTTGGACTTGAGAGAAGATTAATAAAGTCACTTTTTCTTTTTTTAAACCAAAACAAGGTAGGTAAATTGTTTGACCTTTTGTAGGCACAAGATTCATGCTGACCTCAGCTGCTTTTATTATCTGCAAATATCTTGAGTCTAAGGATTCATCATTTCCCTAACATTTTGTAAACTATCTCATCTACCATACCTACTCAAATCCTTTTATTTTAAAATTTTTGTAGTGCATCAAGGGATTATGGCTTTTGGATATTTCCTTGATGTGTTTCTATGAAACTGAGGCCCTGATTAGGCTGTCAGCAGATACTGTATTACATTGATTGTTTTAGTTGGTAGAGACACACGTGTCAACTAGACCAGTTTCTCCCTTTTGCTGAGAAGGGTGAAGCTTTTAGATAATATTTAGTTATGGGGGATGTTTGTGCCACTGTTTAAAGTGATTTGACCCTGGGTCCTCCTCCAACCTTACGTTAGAAGGCCTATTTTCCTCTCTTGTTCTAAGGGCATGTAATGAAGTCTTCAGTACACAAACTTTGTCCCTCCCTGTAGGTGAGTGGTTATTATTTTTTTTTTTTGTCACGGGCTCGGATATCATGTTCTTATGTGTAAACATTGGACCATATAGTACTCACAATACTTTGACAAAAAGCACACCAGCCGAAAACTGAAGGCATGCCTTCGTGTCTTATTTGCAACTTGGACCATGATCTTGCCCCTTGAAATCTTCAGGCTGTTCTGATGAAGCCTTCTCTATGTTGAAATGCCCAGTCAAGGTGGCCAGAACCATCTGGAGAAGGTAGAGTTGTAAATATGAAGTAACATGTATAATTCTAAAGGACTCTTATAATGAGAGAGAGGCCAGTGACTGAGGCTGGCAATCAGCTTTTTCTGATTGCCAGCCTGAAAAATCTTCTGAAAATCATAAGCTTTTTCTTTCCTTATTTGAATCTGTAAAGACCCATAAGTGCATTTTGAATTTGTTCATCTATAAGCTGTTAACCCAAATTCATGTCCCAGGTTTTTAAGAGAATAAGCAATAGAATATAGGTGTTTCCAAAGAGGAAGACGTATAGAAGCAGATAGGTGTCTAGTTCATTCATTCACAGATAGGCACTAGGTTAGATCCAGTAGTTGGCATGCATGCATCAACATGTTAATCGGAATTAAAGGCTGCTACATTTAGGCTTGGCTAGATCGTCTATAAATTGAAACACAAAAGGGAATTGTTAACTAGGAAAGTATTTGTCCAGGTTCCTTAAAGTTTAAATACGGGGATCCAACTAGTATTCTCCAAAATTTTTCATGAATATCAGACTTTACTGCTGTGGAGCACTTGGCTGTTGTAAGAGGAGTGTTTCATCTCTTATAAGTATGGTAATGAAAGGAAATTAGGAGCCAGTGGGACAGTGCAGGGACTTAGGTGTAAATAATGGGTGAATCTTTTTTTTTTTTTTTGAGATGGAGTTTTCGCTCTTGTTGTCCAGGCTGGAGTGCAGTGGCGTGATCTTGGCTCACTGCAACTTCCACCTCCCAAGTTGAAGCGATTCTTTTGCCTTAGCCTCCTGAGTAGCTGGGATTACAGGTGCCTGCCACCATGCCTGACTAATGATAGGTGAATCTTAATTGTGAAGATGAGTACGTTTATGAGTAGAGATGGCTTCATATCAGAACTTTATCTTACAAGCTACTCTTTACTTTTCCGCCTCCCTACTCCATGCCAACAGAGTTAATGTAAGCATAGTAGAGTAATGTTTCATCTTTGTGCGTGTAGTTTTCTTTTTTTGGGGTGGGAGGAGGTGAAGTTTTTACTGTCTTTCCATCTATTTACATATGTGAGTCCAGGGAAAACAGGCAGCTTAAATTATGATATAATTTTTTACAAAGGGAAAACCTGAGTTGAAATTATTGTTTTACTTTATTCATTTCTTTACAGTGAGTCAAAAATTTTTTCCCCTTAACTTCACATAGAAAATGAAACTTTACACAATGAAGTAAGGATGGCAGGTTTCACAAGGGAAAAAGGTTGCTGTCAACTTCTTTCCTCAGGAATATGGAAATGTGGGTGGATTATCTGTTCAGAAGAGGTTTCCTTTATTACTTATTTTTCCTTTTTTCATTTAAGACATCTGTTAACATTTCACACAGCCCAACAGATGTTGGAAAGCAAGTCCCATACTTTGTTCTCAAGAAAAATGACATTTCCTCAGTTGGTTCCCCCACCTCTGTGACTGAGTCCAGCCTGCTGCATAATTTGCATATATTAAGTTATATACCTTAATGCCATATGAATTTGTAACTTCAGCATTATTTTTATATGGTAAAGTCTGATTTGATTAGAAACTAGTTTATATGTTGCTCTAGAATTAAGAGAGGGCAAAACATTTTAAAACTCTTCTTTAAGAATGGCAACCTGATTCCACATACAAGATTGGATAGCCAGTTTTTAACATTTTTTTTCTATAAAATAAATGAATTACAAAAGCTTGATTTGTTTCGCCATAAGGAAGTGCTGATTGTCATGCGACGTGGAGCGTCATTTTTATTATTTTGGCAAGAACAGGGACAGTTTTGTCTTGACAAGCCATTAGATGAATACCAGCATGTGTCACATGAAAAACCACTGATCTTTAACCCAGCTCTGTACTTAACCAAGCCTTGAAAATGAATAGTGAATAAAAGAAGAGCAAAGGCAGAGCACATTGCAGATTATAGAATCTGTTAACAGTTGCTGAAGTGAACCCAGGGAATTACAGGTATTGTTCTGTGTACAGGATTTACATTGTTCGAGACAGAAAAAAAAAAAAATCCTAGAGTACTTTCTCAGTGCAGCAAATGTGTGCTTTTATCATAAAATCATATATATTTACATAGAACTCAATGAGGTTTTTTTCCTGCAGTTATATAACTTATTTTAAGAAAGCAATGTGCTTTTAAAGAAATTAAGTAGAAAGAAGAAAATATATGCTATATGCCCTTCCCCTCAAAGAAAACACCCGACAAACATACATGCAAAACAAAATTCTTTGCTCACTTGCGTTTTCATGTATTCATTGTGGCTGATTTTTTACACCAACATGTGATTTTTTTTTTTTTTTTAGAAAATGGAGGGAAAAACCCAAAACCCACCGTAATACTCAAGTACTGAAAAGATCAGTAACATTTTAAACAGTTGGTTGTGGGAATTATTGCTTACAGAGCTAACAAGAAAGAACACACTTTTTTACTCTGCTGGTGGAATTGCATTGTGCCTCCCTATAGTCTTGTTATCCCACACTAACTGAAATGCAAATTTTTTGTAACTAATTGGATCTCATTGAGGGTGCATGCACAGTGTGTAATTATATGCAAAAAGGTTTTAAAAAGTAAAATTTCCCTGCAATTACAACTTTTAATTACTATCCAAAACATGGCACCTATAGCACAGGTTTAGAATATATATGTCTGACTTTTTTACAGATTACTCAAAAACATGAGCTATGAAATGCTTAATAAGGTGTCAGCTCGAAAGTTACAGGGAAAATGTTTAATTACAGCAATCTATAAATTGAATTTTACTATAGTTATATGAAAATAAAGATTTCTTTTTAAGTTTAGGATTTAGTGTATTAGAGTATGAAAGGCATGTTATAGTGCATTCCTTTTCTTGGAAGATTTTAAATGTTAAAACATCGTCAACATCAGAAATCACTTTCAGAGCCATTGTGTTTTTTCCCTTTGGTTCTCCAGTCTATTTTACCATTGTAAAATGCTTTTGAGTTTCTTACTTTGTGTAAGTATATTTTTGCTTATGTGGTGTGATGTGGGGGAGGTAGTCACATTCCCACAATGTCTTGAACTTGGATGCAGTGAAACCTAGTTTGGTGGACTCCATAATTTCCATGGTCCATCTCTCACTATCAGTAAATGTGGGAAAGCCAACAGATGGCATTTAAGTGCTTCTGATTCTTTAACCTGAAATACTCAGAATCAGCAGCAAAAAGCAATTATTGTGGAAGTGATACTTGTCTTCTTCCTCCTAGTTTTAAATAATTTTCATATAAATGATTCCAGAGAGTTATTCCATAATTGTCAGACTACGTAGCCAGTGGAAAAAACTCAAAAGGCGTATTTGTGCCTTGTAGGTGTATTTTTTTGTACCTGTGTCTGTAAAACAATACAGGTGTCCCAGTTGTTAGATAGAAATTATCCTAACATCAAATATTCTACACAGTATGTTATATGTGGAAGTTCAGATCATGTATCTTGGGGATTTATAGAGGGGTCAAATGTTCTTTTCAAATATTTTTGTTAAAATGAGTGTTAGAGAAACTTAAAATCTTATTTATTATTGAGTCTGGATTAATTGTTGTCTCTTTTTGTAACAAAGCTTGTCCTCTTTGTAAACTTGTGTTACAAAATAGTTAAGATTTTGTTTGAGCAAATCCATTTAGCAGGTGCACTACTGTATATTTGTTATAAAAATATATTTTTTAAAACCTTAGAAAGATATCCTGCTGTTTTTAAGGCTTGTGTTGTGGCAATGACATGTTATATTGCAGACCTGTTTCAGCCAGGGCCACCTCAGTCCTTGATATCTGAAAGAGCTCAGTTTGCCTATACTGGGTAGCATTTTGTCAGAAGACTGCTGGCTGGGCAGACTAGATTTGGATGTATTAGCTAGTCAGCCTAATAACCCTGTACAGACTGTATTGATTTTCTAGGAGAGAGTTTATGAACTAAATAAACTTGGGGTTGGTGTCTTAATAAACTGCTTCTCTCAGTCTGTCACATTTAGTTACGGAGCTGTGCAGTTTAGGGGGAAAAAAGGCTAATTCTGTTACAGATTGTTCACAGCAGGGTCTCCAAATTAGCCCTTTGTTTTGTAATGCCACCTTGCTTGGGCTCGCTTTGAGCACATTTCTCAGTTTTGCCCTAATGAGTTGCAACACTGATAATGTGGCTGATGATCTTTCATTGATTTCACTATCACTTGCTTGTCTGGTAATTGATCCGTTGCTGAGCCTCTAGTTAATTATATCGGCTTTGACATGGCCCGGTCCACGGGGAATTTCAAGTCTTGCAGAATAACAGTTTTAATAAAAGAGTCTATTACTGCAGGTGCTTGCTGCTGCATGCCAGTTGATTTTTGTGTTGTTAGTGTGTGTGTGGGGTCGGGGGTAGGATACCTGGGAAAGAAGAGGACTGCAGGACTGATAGAAAAAAGGGGTGGGGGCTAGAAAAAGAGGAAGAGGGAGTGAAGGAGGGGGAGAAAGAGACAAGGAGAGGGCGAGTGAGAGGCGAGAGAACACACAGGCAAAAAAACACACAGGCAAAGTGATACAACAGAGCCTGAGTGGAAGGAGGAGGAAGCTTGCTATTGACAGTGTCCTTAAGCCTCCCACAAATAACAGCCATTAGTGGGAAGGTCAGGAGCTGAGCAGGCAGCTTGACTGAGGCACTGAGTGCCACTTCAGAAATCAAGAGGCTAGCAAATTTTAGAGGGAGTTTAAGTGGGTAATAGCTAGCAGTAAAGGTACAGTCACTGTTGACAATTGACTCGTAGGGGCTTTTCCTGCCCTCCCCCCAGCAAGAATATTTTTATTGACCACAGGTGGACTTAATATATTTTAAGGCAACAATTCTTTGGGTTCTTGTTTGTTTCCTCTCAGATATTGAATTTGCTTCTTTTGAGACTTTTTTGTGCTTAATGGTGGTGAACTGGAGGGAAGTTTAACAGAAAAGCTTTCAGGAGATGTCGGTTCTAGAGGGGAAGGTACATTTGTGTCAACATAGTGTACGTTTTCTCATCTTTTCTCATTGTCCACTAATGACACAGAGCTGCCACTGAAGCTCTTTTCTGTTTCTTTTGTTGTTTCAGAGAGTAAGGTTTATTGTTATTCTTGAGTTAAGAAGGAGCAAGGAGAGTGGTACATTTGTCCTCGATATTTGTAGGTGGTTGAAGATTAATGTTCCTTACATTTTAAGTTTAGGAAGGATGGCTTTTTCCTGCTGACTACTTTTATGAGATGGCATGAATTTAGCTTTCCATTTTGAAGTTACTGTTTATGTACAGTGCGTTTTGTTCAGTGCTGCTTTTCCATAAATAAGGCAGACAAACACTATCTAATAAATAGGTGAATAGTTTTAAGACTTGTTTAATTAAAAATGTGACATGTTATCAAGAGTATATTTCATCAGGCAGGAAAACGTTATAGAATTTTCCACAGATATATTGAATAAAAAATGGAGTTTTTATATTGACTACTTTTTGCCTGAAATGGGACAGGCTTTTTTTGTTTATCTTTTTCTTTTCTTATGATTTGAAAGGATATTGCAGATGCTTCATCTAGGAACTTTAACAATGGATTTTTTTCTACTTTTGAGCTTTAAGGAAAGGTATACTTTTTTCCTTTGCCATTCAGTTTCTCATTACTTAACATCCAGTTTAGTAATTAATAGCCTCAGGTACTAGATATTAAATAGTGTATGTTTATATTTGGCAGATGTTTATTGTGCATCTTCTATGTTATAAAAACTGCTAGGCTTATTTACTTACTCTTCAGAGTATAAGGTCACATCTCTATGTATGTTATTTAGGAGTTTCTATATGGTTATAAATAGCCCAGCACACACGATACGACTTTCAGGAGCTAACATTTAGACCATAACTGAGCCAACTTTACATTCTCTTACAGCTGACTATTTTACTTTCTTCAGTGTAATTAAAAAAATATTTACGTATCACAGTTTTACAAATGTTAAAGCAAAGACTGGTGTATGTTAAAGCAAAGACTGGTGTCAGATATTATGTGTTATATCGGAAAGCATTGTTGAGAAAAATTCCCGGGGAAGGGCCCTAGCTTCTCCTCGCCCTGTGCACTGTGATTGTGGTGCTGCCTGGAGTGTGCATAAGTGTCTATCTATCTGTATATCTGGAGAGGGGTTAGTGCAGGGTGTCATTTGGTGCCTGACAGTGGAACAGTGCAGTTGACTCTTAGCTCTGCTATCCAATGACATGCAGTGGCTGAGAGTTTGAAGCTGATGGTTGGGTCTCCAGTGCTGCCTGCACACCTGACAGGCAGCTGTTAAACTGAGCAAAGGCAAGCTTGGGGAGTCACAATCTATGCATAAATGATAGGGATATCTGTGCAGAAGGTGCGAAAGAAGCTCTGACCCCCTCCCTCCCCCAAATCTCCCCCTTCCCAAATGAAATGCACAGTTCAGCCAGCTTCTTAACTACACTACACTCCTGCTACTGGCTGCCAAGAGGCTCAAAAAATCCACCTTCACTTTTCAGTCAGAAGAGGCAGAAGTGGATGTGAGAGAAAGAGAGACACAGAGAGACAGAGAGCCAAGGAGGGCAAGAGACTTGACTTTAAGAGACTCCTGTACTGACAACTCCATGCAGTTCGGAACCAGAACGACTACGGCTGAACCAGGGTTCATGGGGACATGGCAAAACGCTGATACTAACCTCTTATTCAGAATGTCCCAACAGGTAAGTTTCTTTCTTTCTTTCTTTTTTTTTTTTTAAAGAAACCTTGAATTGTTATGGGCACTTTTGTTTCTGGTGTTTTTCTTTCTAAATATTTTTTAAAATGTGGTCACTTCCTAGTTAGGCTCTGTTTTGTCATAACTGTGTTACTGGAATGTGCAGGGTTACTTCATGGTTTCCCTAAGGGCGTCTTAAAAGAAAAAGGGGAAAGGATACTGAAGTAAAAGAAAGCAGAGACGTTTTTGAAAAGTTTCACAGTACAGCCTGGGTCAGGGGAAGACTTAATTTATTTCTTTGTTTTCTGTTAAGAATGAAAAAAGCCACCACCCAACAAATGTATCTTTCTATCAATATGAATCACTTCGTCCAAAGTGTCTGCTCTCTCGGAGTAGTTTCTGCAACCTAAAAAACAGTAATAAAATCTAGGGGCCCCTCAGAACAGCCCTACTGACTTCATGTGGCTGGAGGCACCTTCGTTCAGACCTGAGAAGAGAGAGGAGGCTGTGCAGGCTTGGCTGCCAGCGCCGAGGGTTGCTGGAGGAGTCGGCGTGCGTGGCGGGCTGTGCTGCTCGGTCCTTGCTCCTCGCTCCTCCGCTCTGCTCCTCGCCCCTCTGCTCTGCTCCTCGCCAGCCAGCCCTCTGCGCCCGCCCTTGCGTTCCCTTCGCCGGCTCCGGCCCGCTCTCCCGCCCGCCCGCCCGCCGGCGCACTCACTCGGGCGCAGCCTCGGCGTCTTCCCCAGAGCCGCTCCTCCGTCCCGGCCGCGCTGGAGGCGTTCGGCTTGCTGGCTCTGCTGGGAAAGCCGACGTGGTAGTGCGAGGCCATCGGTTACTGATAATTAATCACTGGAGCCGGCGGCTCGTACCATGCGCTCCGTGATACGCGCCCTGTGCGCCGGGCTTCTCTTGCACAATTGCTGGCTCCTTGGCTCCGCGGGGGAGCGAGGGTGAGAGGAAGCGAAGGGGACACAACCCAGAAACTTTCATCTTGGATTGTGCTCAAGTGAGGGAGGGAAGTTCCCTGGTGCCTCCCTCCTAGACACGTCTTGCTTTTCCAAAGCCTACACCAAACCCACACAAAGCAAGTTAGTTTGATATTATCCACACAGCACGAAAGTACTATTGACAAGTATACTTGGATTTTAAGTTGATGGTGGTTGTTAAGAAATATTGTGCCACTCGTGAGGAAAAAAATACTGCAACTGCTTTCTTTTTTTAAAAAAAAACAAAACAAAACCCTTTGTACGAGTTCACGAAAATTAAATACTTTCAGTTAGATATTTAAAGTTGTTGATAAAAAAAAAACAATTTGCTAGGCTATAAACTGCTACAAGTTTAGAAATACATTTGCAAGAGATAATACCTACAACCAGGGGTTTGTAGCATTTAGCTAGAGAACAGTTTTAGCACACAATTCTAGATGGGATAAGTGCATTTGAATAAGGTGCATTTTGACATATCCTGTAGAGGGACCCTGATTACTGCTGATACAGTAAGCTGGGATTTAAATGCAATCAACATAAACCCAATAAGTAACTCTTCATGTGCAATTTCCCATTCTTTCAAGTGAAAAGTTCATTTCCACATAGAGATGCTCCTTGTCACTACAGAGTGCTATGAGAGGTGTTTTCCGCGACGCATCCCTGCCTGGGTGGCTTTCTCATAGCTGGAATGCAGAGTGTTTTCGCTAACCTTAGTACCAAGTAACTTGTGCCTCACTTTTACAATTATATGTCACCTTCAGGGTTTTCCTTGAGTTAGTGGAGGCCACGCGTGTGTGTGTGTGTGTGTGTGTGTGTATGTGTGTGTGTGTGTGTGTGTTAGAAGGGAAGATTGGCTTAGGTCTCCCTCTAGCTAGAAAAGAGTTAATAAAACCAGATAGAGATAATGATCAATTGATAAATGGCTATTGAGCCACATAGATGGTGTTAGATTGCTTGTTTGGCACTAGCCCATTTCCAAGTAGATTTGAATCTAAGGAGATTTTGTCATGGAAAACATTTTAGCTAAAAAACAAATAAAAGTAAATAATATAAATGATGGGTCAGAATTAGGAAAATTTATGATGTCTTTGATCCAGCTATCTGTGTGGATATTTTGTGTGTACCTGTGTGTGCATATATGTGTAATGGTGAGCATCAGTGACTATATGGAGAGAACAGAAATGTAGGGAACTAATTTATGCTTAATTGATGCTATTGAAAGTATATAATATTATGCTATTTATGAAATAAAGTAGTACAACAAAGGGAGAGAAATCACAGTTTTAAATATGTTTATTTTTTGGTTTTGATGTAGTTAGCAATCACTCCTACCCCCCCAACTCACGTTTTTCTATCATGGTCACTAAATGTTTGCCTCTTGTGCATTTTTGGAAAGTATGTAAGAGAGGGTATGAGCTTACATGTTTTTTCTCTTCAAGATGACATTTTAGTTTGTATAAATATTACATAAACAAGTTCAAACTATGTAAGTGAAAGTATGTGTGCTGTTCATATTTAATATGTTTGTTTTTCTTACCTATAATTCATCAGCAATGCTGATTCAGCGTGTGTGTGTATGTGTGAGAGAGAGAGACTTATTGAAATTATATCTCTGATATCTCTTGAAGCCGGCCATTTCAATGAATATTACTTTCAATATATACAGTTAAGCCAGCTTTTGTTACAGGTAAAAGTTTTTCCAATTTAATCAAATATGTAGAATTCTGTATATCTCATTTCTGAGGCATCATAAAGAGGTTTCTCTAGATTATGATTATTTTATTTCTAAGTAATATTTACTTAGCTTATGAAATGAATAAAATTTATTGGGTTATATTTCTTATAAAGTTTTCTTTAATAGTATAAAAACTAATATTTTCCTGATTATTTAGACATTTGAAAAGTCTGACTAGTAGGGCTGCTAATAAAAGCTTTCAAAACTGAGTTACAGATAATTTACCACCAGTACTTAACTACAGAAAAACTTGTGGGAAATGTCTCATGAATACTGAAATTTAATAATCTGGTTTTATGTGTTCTATAAGTAAACTGGGAAGTAGGGATACAAAAATCTTTGTCTTTTGTTTCATATGAACAAAGTTGGATCTGCTTAAATGTATATCTTTCATTCTGTCTAATAGTAACAAACATCATAGTCTGAAGCCAATTTGGATTTAGTGGCATTAAGTATGTGCCCCTAAAGTTCAAGTTAAGACTATTTGACTACAGTTTCCTGTGCTTGTACATTTTTTCTTCTATATTGAAGTATGATTTTCTCAAATTATTTCTATGTATATGGCTGAATATTTGAGAACCTTAAAGGGTATGACACTTGTGTAAAGGGAGTTCTTCTTTGGATCAGTTTGATCAGTGACAGGTGGAGAATGAACCTTATTTTGCCTATTTTAGTTTCACAAGGTACTGTTAAAAGCAAAAAATAAGGCTTGCTTTTTCAAGTTTTTTTTTTTTAATCACACTTGAGGCAATTTTTCTATTTGTATAAATATTCTATGCATTTGAGAGAATAGTAAATAAAATTCTTGTAGCTATCTCAAGGGATGTAATAGTCCAGTCTATTTAAAAATCTTTTCAGAAAGGAAACCATACAGGTAAATAGCTATAGCCCACATTTAATATGTTACTAGAGACATTTACCTTTTGTTATTGGCGAGGTATATTTAACCTGTTTCAAATAAAATGTAGATCCCTTAATAAGGTCTTTTTTCATACTTGAATGAAATACTAAGTTAGAATTATAAATGACTCTGTGCATCATTATGTAGTAATTTAGGATTCACCCGATGATGTAACAAAATTAACAACATAATTTCATTGTGAAACTGTGTCTTATTAAAGAACAACTGTCTGACATTCTCTTACAGTTGCTTTATTTAACTTCATGCAAATATTATTAGTAGTGACATTTTTCTATTGTGCATTAGATTCTCTCATTAGCATGATGTGTTAGTTATCACCAGAGAAATCATTTTCTAGATAGGTGAGGGGCAAACCAAGAAAGCTAAAAATTAAATCAACGATTTACATTAATACCAGAGCGTCTGCTCACCAGAGATATGACAGAGTAAAAGCAAACTTTCTTACTAATATAAAAATCTAGCACCTTTCAGAGAAATGATAAATAAAATATATTATAAGAAATGTATAATAACATTGCTAGAATCCATTTAAAAGAGTGCTCAATATGAATTTTCTTCAAGAATTTTTTTTTCTATTCATATAGGCCACCAATCTCAGTTTCTGGAATCTATATTTTTAAATGAAAATGGTTTTGTTCCTACCCCCAATTTTTTTGAGTATTTATTCACTAGTCATTTAAAAGGCATATATATAGTATTACGAGTCAGACACCTAATTGTACATAGTGGTTTGGGTCTTCTTTATAGTTCATACAACACATTTTTATTCCAAACTCTGTCCCACTCAAATAGACATCCCTTTTTACATAGGATGTATATTCTTATTTAATCAAAGTCCTGAGTAAAGCAGTTGATAGTTAATGGTCTTTGAAAACGACTTTCATTGCCAGGCGTCATCCATCCCTAGCTTGCTTTCTGCAGTTTTCTCCCTTTTTACTCCCTTCCTTACAGTTAGTGTGTTTGGATGATCTTGTCTTACTGAAAAAGGATTAAATTGACTAAACTTGTGGTCTTAATGCTGAAATAAATATTTATATTATATTAAGAGGCATGCAGTTTTAGCCTGTTGAATTACTAGGCTACTACCTCCACTTTAGGCCCCTCTTAATTTGAGTGGTAATGTTATATTTGAATTATAGACATATATTCAAATATAATTCTCAGTATATTTTCTGATAACATAACACTAAAGTAGGAATATTTAGGTATTTGTATTTGTTAAGATACAAATTGTAGGATAGAGACAGGTGCTTGGTTTTGTCCTAAACTTTGAAGGTCTGTAGATAACATGCAGACGAAACGTAAGAGATACTGTCTCATTTGTAATGCAGTGGGAAAGTAATAGTTTATGTGTGTGGTATTCTATGTACATGTAAGCAATGCAGATAAAGCATGCACAAACATTCTCAGATACGTATTTTGTATATGTTAAAAATCTGTGCACGAATTTGAAGTTTATTTTCAACATGATTCATTTAAATGAATTTGAACACAGTAGGTGATCATTTTGAAATTATTTAATTTTCTCACCTTTCTGTCATCTGCAAACAGGTCCATTATGTTTGTGTAATTTGTAAAGCCTTTTGCTAAGGTGAGCCAAGTAACCGCAGTTGAAAAATAAATCCCTCTAAGGTGCAGATATCTTATCTATAATTGTAGGTATTTTTTATAATTATATTTATGAGTGTATATTCACATTCACTGATAAATCCAATTATTCATGCATAGCTTTATGGAAATCTGATTAATGCAGTGACAGGACAGATTTGGGCTACCACAGCAGCACATCCTCCCACTCCCATGTCAGGGTTAAGAGCCGCAGCAAATCCTCCCTAACTAATTAGATGCTGAGTAAGGCATCTCTGAGAAGTTGGGGCTGAAGCGAATGGGTCACAACCAAGGCAGGATTGCAAGAACTCCAGTGATAGTGAAAGCATACAAGTTTGCCAGGTCGTTGTGACACAGGGAGCTGATTCCAAAGGAACAGTCCGTTACAGATAGTGAGCTGGCGTCATCCACTTGAATGAAAAACACAAATTCTAGTGCCTCCCTCTTTCTACCTTGTATGCCTTACACACACTCAAAGAAAGTTGCATTGGGTGTCTGCCGTTATCTATCTGCAAAGCTTTTGAGAGGATTTTCCTTATAAACGTGAATAGCTAATGATTCTGTGCAGCTCAAGAGGTATTTTCTGAACTTGGCACTCTAGATTAGCACATATATCAAAAGGAAAGAGGAAAAGAAATTGGAATTTGCTTTTACCTTGTGTCCATAATTTGAACCATGGTGTTTGAATCAATCTAGGAATTAACTCCTTTTTCCCCAAAGAGTGCTGCCAGAGAACTTTGTGGTTGTAGGAAAAAAACAGAGTGAATCGGGTGGGTTGACTTTTTCAGTGAGAGAAATTTTCTGTGGGATTCCCTGCTTGTTATTGTCCAAAAAACATGGAATATAATGGTTCCAAGATTTCCTTTCACGTGAGGTTTGGAGCCTGGTTTGTTATGCGTGTAGAAATGATTCACCATTTGAAAATCCTCTTGTACCTTTGGTGGTATGCTTTTGTGGTCTGTTTATGGTGCTGCTCAGTGACCACCCTTCTCCAGGCCTTGGTCAGAAGATTGTTTGGGGGTCCTAGGAAATGCTGGATCTCACTACTGTCTGCCAAAGCTCATGCCATTTTTTATTTCCAGAAAAGCAACTGGCTTCTACATATTGCTGGGTGATCTTCATCTACTGAAGGACCCCAGAGACAGGGAGAAAGGGAGTCAAAGACCCTTTCAAGAAACTCTGACATTTATTTTTAAGCTTTAGAGAAATAAAGGAAAAGAGACATAATTCAGGAACAATAGCCTTTATATCCTCATATAGAAACAAAACATTGGGTAATAGAGGGAATGTTTTCCTATAAGAAAAACTAGTAAAGATGTAGGAAAAATATGATGAAAAAAATCTGCTAAGCAGCTCAAGGTCTAAGAAGTTTTAAAATGTGCAGATGACATCCCAGAAATGATTTCTGGGGCCATGACATCCAGGGTCTCCACATTTCCTCCTCATTGAGCCTGACCTGTACTGCCATCTTCCTCCCCAGGTTTAAAGAAAGTTTAACGAATAGGAAAAATAAAAGTATTGATTATTTTTTAATTTGTACATTCCCCTGTAGGAAGCCTCGCAGATTTCACAGTGTGCATTCAAACCCTCAGGTGAAAAATTTATGACTGGAGTTCATTTGGGTGAAGACAGTGTGCAGTGTCATTCTGTTCAAATGCTGTATGTAGCATTTCATGCCACAAAGTGCAGAGATCAGGGGAAGAGAGGAATCTCTGTATGTTTTCTTCATTCACAGAGCTTTCTTTAATGGAAATGCTTGTGGAAAAACAACACATTACTCAAACTGGCTAGTTTAGGAACCAGATTCTCAGCTTATTAATCATCATTCCAATTAAAAAAAAGAATTGATCCTTTAACAACAAAATAATATCCTTTTGTTTTTCTTTAATTAAGCCCATCAGTTTTTCATTTCTCTCTGTAAAGAAAATGAAAATAATCTTGAACAGTAGGAAGTTACTCATTGAAACAACTGATTCTCTTGAGCATATCTGACGTCTTATTTACTCAATACTTTTGAAGTGTAATGTTATTTCGCTACTGTCTTTAGGGTTTATGTGTCATTGAGTGGTGTTGATTTATAAATCTCATTCCTATTTGGTTGGCAGAAATTTGCTTAATGACCTAAATACAAGGTTATTCTGTTCCTATTTCCTTTCTCATAGAGGTAGTTTCTTTCTCACTTTATTCTCTTTTCTTCTCATCTCTCTTACTCTGAATTCCTCCTTACTTTCACTGGCCCTTTTTGCCCTAATAGAAGAGAATCGAAATGCACCTGACACGTAGAAGTAATTGAATAAATACCCTTTTGCCAATACATCATTCTAGCAGAGGATTGAGAGAGAGGTGCCACCCTCAGGTGTGGTCCTCTGTGAGTGCTGACAGGACTGTCCCGAGTGTTGCTGTAGAAGGGTTCTTTAAGTAAGGGCATGATAAAAACGTGTAACCAGGAGCCCCGGCTTATCATTCAGAGGTGCTGAAAGGCAGCTCAATTTGATCCTTAGCCTGTATAAGAAAGTACTTAGATGAAGAGAGATTTTGCTTTACTTTTTTCTTCTTTTAAAAACGTAATTCTTGGATTTATTATTTTGTGCAGTTAGACTTCTACACGAGCTTATTTCCCTAGAAGAAGGAAAAGATACCAAGGGCAGTGCAGTAGGTTGAAGGGATGACTCTTTCAGACAAACTGCAGCTAATAAGAGTTAACGGAAACATTTAAAAAAGGAATTGAAATGATGGTAGGGCCAGTATTAATGGATGGTATTATGAAAAAAATTTAGAGCATGCAGTATACATAACACGTGAGGAGGATTCACTCCTGTTTTGTATTAATAAATTTTAACCCATTGTCTCACAAGGCATAGAGATTGTTAAAATTGACAAGACTGAAACATATTCTGTATGGGAAAGACATAGCTTTCAGTATTGTACCTGCTGTGCGTTTTTGAGACTGTCACGAATTTTTCAGCTTTGTTAAGGTGTCCTTTAGTGGCTATTGGTTCTCTAGACAGTTCTTCAGAACTCACATTTTATGATCGGAGTGCCTGAACTGGGTGTCTGAAAAGAAAGATAGCAGGTTAGTGAATGTTTTACATGGCAACAAATAATTGCTTTCAGCTGGCTTAACATAATAACAAAACTAATATTAAAATGAGAATCTCCATTAGAGGGATTTAATAATTTTTTTTCCCTTTCCATTAACATTTAAATCAAGAAGGATTTCATTGGTTTAAATCATTAGGGTGGCTATTTGGGACACCTGATCAGGCATAGATAAAGAAAGCTGCCCACTACTGTGCCCTCTGCCAGTGCTGGAGCTCAGTGGACATGGCTGGGATGTCACCTGCAAGATATGGGGTGTAATTATACACTGAGCATATTCATGAGAGTGTCCCTGAGTGAGAATGCCTGCAAACATTCTCTTTGTTGACCTCATGCCAGAACCTAACTTGAAGTCAGCGAGGTTAGCTGCTGTTTAATATTGCTTTTCTTTTATTCTTTCTTTTTTAGATATAAATATTAGAGTACCAGAAAGAACCAAAACCAAAGTCTGGCTATGAACTTTGTGGAAGGACTTATTGTCTTGCTCTGGGAAGTACTAAAAATCCCATATTGCCACATTACGGTAGTGCATTTATATGTAATGTGTAGACATGCAGAAAGTGTATGCCTGCTTTATTGGTTGGCGGTGACAATTAGGTGATTTAATTCTATGTAGGTTGAGGATTTGCTAATGGCTGCCTCAGAGGCAATGAGTGTGTATGGATGGCTTTCCCCAAAGAGGCATTCCCTATCCTAAGAATCTTGTAATTATTCCTTATACTATGCTATATAGCCTTTTTTCTTTCTTGACTATAGCTTTTTGGTGAAACTCAGTGTCATTCATTGGAAAATAGCATGATTGTTTCTTATTTTGTGAATAGCCATTTTCAACAAGTGAGAGACTACAGCTTACTTCCAATAAATTAGAATTACGCTAGGATAGAGACACCGGGATGATTCTCTCTGACTCAAATTTCAGATGTCTCATAATTTCCCTTTCTAGCCACTTTTCTTTGTTTTCTTGGACAACTTTGGAAAGTAATCATGGGACTGAATAGAGCTTAAAATATGTTACCAGTCCTGTTATTACTAAGTATTGCTCATTGTGGAGAAGGGTTTTTTCATTTTTACTTTATTTTTGTCATTTATTATAATGTAAGTAGGAAGGGATAAGAAGAATTCAGAGTCCACCATCTGGGAGAGCTTGTTTCAGTAGCCAGCCAGGAAGCCAGAAAACTGGCCTCATACAGGTGAGATGTGTTATGGGAATAAGGGCCTTGTGCATTTAATGAACCCCGCCTGCTTGTCAGCTTGGTTTTTTATGCACCATTGTTGTTCAAATAAGAAAAAGAGAGTGTTCACAGCCTGTGGTGAGATTAGAGTAATGAAAATGAAGTGTTAATCTGTTGATAGGAAGCACATCCCATATCCTGCATCCCGGGCCACATTCATGCGTGTATAATATATTCCAGGTTTTCTCATGACCAGAAAAGCTTGGATATTCATTATATTGAAAACATCCTTTTAGTAAAAGTGAGAAGTTGGTTGTTTTAACTTGTGTAAATAGTTATTTTAAATAATTTCTTCATAAGCCAACTGCTGCTTGCCTTCTGAGTATTCTGATAATCACTGTTCCTGTATGTGCCAGCAGTCCTGTACTTTTGATCTTTTAAATTTTTTTTACAACTGCAGAATGCCGAAATGAGCTTCAGTATAAGCCTACTTTGAGATATTCTTTTCTAGAAAGCAATGATTAATAGAAGGAGTTAAGTGACAGTAATACTTTTCTCTCCATAAAACACAGATTAACTAAAACATCCATTATCTCACACTTTATTTTTCATCTTAAAACAATAAAGTACAAACAAAAATTTGTAAATTGTGAGTCTTCCAGAACTGCTTTACATATTTGCAGTCAGCTGCCATGATGTGAAAGCTTTGGTCATCATGGGAGGGAATTTTGTATTTCATAAAATTCCCTTTCTGAGATGGTATAAAAGGCAAATCAACATGAATGTAATGAAATATATGCTTTTCCTAGAATGTGTGTTTTAATTTTTGGTTTTTTTTAAATCATTTTACTCAGTAATTATTTGAGAAATTTCCATTTTTTTTTTCCCCTAAAGCTATACACTTATAAAAAGAAAGAAAGTTTAGTCTTGGATTACAACAAGGCATTTTAAAGAAAGGAATGTGAACACTGGTTCAATGCCCTATCTGTGCAAGCCATCCTATAAGATCATATCTTTAAGATGCATCCTAAGAAATGGTTTGAAGAAAAGTGTGAAAGGGGTGGGGAGAGATAAATTAACAACTGCGTTCTAGGTGTCTATTTCTAATTGCTCAAATTTCAATCACAATGGAAATTAAGGAAAAATGTTTCCCATAAGAAATACACTGTCATTCAGGCCTAAGACTACCTTTATGGAGTTCATGTGTATGGTATTTTCTTTTTTTCTGTTCACCAAGGAGTTAAGGAATGCTACAGTATGATCATTATGATTTTGTGAACTGTTTACTTAAAGTTGTGCAAGTTGCTAAGAATCAAGAGAATTTGGGGATTAAAGTCCGATTGTGAAGTAAATTTGGCATATGTTCAGGGATTACATTCTTTAGGTAAAAATGGAAGAAAAACACTTTTCTGAAGGAAACACCTTAAAAAATAATCTTTCAAGTATGTGGTCCAATGATGAAACATCATGTAAAAACACTATACCACAGTTGATCTAAATTAGTTGGCATATGACTGGTCATAGCCTACTTACTACAATTTGCATGATATGTAAGCATTTCTGTATTGTAGTAATACATCAGAGATAGCCTGTTTTTAATATAGTTGGATGAAATGAAAAGGCCGTTTCTTCCCCCTGCTAAATAGGGTATTTTTAATTTGTTTTAAAAATCCATTAATAGGTAGAAATGCTGTGTCGCTGTGATTGATTGGGAATAATGAAATGTAAAAGATATTCTCCTTGCAATTGCTTTCATTAAAAAAAAGTAGATATAAAGAAGTGCATGGTGACTGTGTCATAGACATCTGCTTTTAGGTAATAATCATTTGTAAAGAAATATGCCATGACTTTTTGGGTCATTTGAACCCATAATAATGTCTCTTTAATGTAAGTATAAATGTCAGATGGTAGCATACATGTGGAGTCAGTAAAGATGAATATTTGCTGTGATAATATTCATGCATCTTAAATGTTGACTTTTAAAATTTACCTTGAAGACATGTCCTATTTTCGTATTACGGTACATTTTCACTTAAGTACATGATAGCTCTAGAAAGGAAGTGTGGAAGTGTTAACATGTGAAGGAACAAAATCTGAGTAATACTTTGACATGAGCATCTATTTTGGGCTTCAGAGAAATAGGTGGCTGATTGAAAACCAATGTGAAGATCGTTGAACCACTCTGTAAGGCGAGGTCATCAGTTCTGGATTTACTATTTTAAAAAATGTTTAATTATGAAAATGAGTTTCCTTTGGTTTGCACGAATGTTTCATTGAAGTGAAACTTGCTACCCATTGTCTTATATTCTGTAAACTTGTGAAATATGTATTTTTAAATCTCTGTTCTGAGAACATCCTCTTTTTTTTTTCCCCACAAACTCTAGAGTAGTATGACATTTTAAGGAGTGGGAGTTGCCTAAAAGGGCCATGTGGAGGTAACAAAAATTAAACAAGTACAGTGAGTCTAGTGGGGACTGTGGTGGGCCAGAAAGCTCATGTCTCGACCACAGTGAGGTAGCTGCTCCTTGTTTCCAGCCAATTGTTGCCAGGTGGGAATGTAGGCCCAGTTTGCCAGATCCACTGCTGCTGCTTTGTAATGATAAGCCAGAAATCCAGATTTTTATGTGAAATCTCCTGATTTTGAAATCTTGGCAACCTATTCAAATATTTTAAAAACTGTGTGGTCCAAACAAAACTCATCTGCAGGCTATATTCAGCCCTCTGGCTGCCAGATAGAAACCTCTGTTTTAGATAATATTTTAATGGACGAAGATAATAGTTTCATTGCATGTGATCATTCATCTTGGGAATTCCCCACTGGGATGAACCAAATTCTTCATTTTTTCCCCTGTAATTAGAAAAAAAGTTTAGTAAATATATTTCTGGTGTTGATAGTTTTGATGTATAACTTTTCTCCTTATGACCCACATTTAAAAAAAATCAACTGTGTGGGCAAAACAAAAAAATAGTCAAAAAAATTTAAATAAAAGTAGACGCGTAAGGATTTTAAAATAATAAAAGATTTCTGAATTCTGAAAATAATCTCATGATTTGTGTAAGTAATTGATGTAGATGAAAAGCTGAATTCAACTGTAAAAAGCTTTTCATCTCACCTTAAAGCGGTAGATTCTTGGCCCTGAATCTTTGTGGGATTGCTATAATTTACCAAGCAATTGATTATGATGTCACAAGGAGGAGATGGACCACCAGGGGGAAAACTTCCCCCTACTAATTCGTGCAAGGCCAATATTTTATACCTGCTTCAAGAAAACATTATTTATATTGTATAAGATGAGGTTTAAAATGACTATCTATATTTTTTGAAGGGGCTCTTTAAAAGAAATAATCTATTCATAATTGAAATTCTCCAGGCAAATCAGATATCAACATTTTCAACAGAACAGGTAATTAATTGGTTTGAATTTCAAATTGAAGGTCATCCTGTTATTGATTTACGTGGGAAAAGGAAACAACATCTTGTTAAAATGATCTGCACATGGGGCCTAGGTATATCTAGGATCTTTCTAGGGTCTTGATGAACAGCATCAGGGTCTTGATGAACAGCATCACTGAACGGTGTCAGAAGCCAATCAGAAGGGAGCCCTTTCTGTTGTAAACATAGCAAGTTGTTGGTTTGTTTCCAAAACTGCAGAGAAGAACTGAACTGGAGAAAAGACCAGAGATTAACAGTTTGTGTTAGAGTAAGTCAGGTATTTCAAATCAAGTGCTGGTGCAGCTTGTAAGGAAACATCTATAAATGTGTCAGAATGATGCTGGTATGCCATGTTCAAGAAGTTCAGCGTCAACACAGCTGTGACTTAATGTTTTCAGAAACCTTTCAACTGGGAATTAGATAAAATATCTACTGGGTAGCACTGAAGTAAAAGAGGTAGCGAAGAATGGAGGATAAAAGAATATACCCCTTTAGATGCTGTTAATTTTTATAAAATAACGTTTGTGCTTTATCTTTGCTAGATAGTTTTATTGTTACATATGTTAGGCTATTTCAAAGCATTCATTTCTCTCCTCTGCCGTGTTTAAACTTTTTAAGAATGGTGTAATGTAAAGGTAACACAGACGAAGTGGGTGGCAGACATTCTGCCTTTCTAAAGTAAACTGAAATTAGTATTTTTTTGGTGGTTGGGGGGAGACAAGGTGTGGTTCTGTGGCCCAGGCCGGAGCACAGTGGTAAGATCTGGGCTTATGGCCAGCCTCCACCTCTGCCGCCCAGGGGCAAGCAATCCCCTTACCTCAGTCTCCTGAGTACCTGGAATATAGATACACGCCACCATGCCTAGGTGATTTTTGTATTTTTTGTGTAGATAACAGTTTTGCCATATTGCCCAGGCTGGGCTCGAACTCCTGAGCTCAAGCGATCTGCCTACCTCGGCCTCCCAAAGTGCTGGGATTAGAAGCAGGAGGGCACCACGCCCAGCCAAAACTGAGTAAGTATTTTAATTTTAGCTGCACTAACTAGGTTGGAAACTTAATACAGCTTATTCTTACAGTTCAAAGTAAAATTCTTAATAAAAAAAAAAAAAAGGGTCGTGGGGGCTGTCTTCCATTCTAAATACCCTGGAGCTGTTAGTGCAGTTATTTCTAAGTTGACATACTTTTGTATAGGCATGACAGTGGCACCAACCATCTACATTAAGCCTTAACATTCCACAGAGCCATTTCAAGTTTATTATGAGCTTCAAAGCCTGCACATCCCTAAGAGAATATCAAGTTTAAGCATGTCACTTTGCCATAGTCACAGTTAACTTTCTTCTAAAACAAAAGTGCCTTTTCCTAGGCTGGTTTTCTACAGATTATCCTTGAAAATTTCCCAGTTCAGTACAGTCATTTTTCTTACCCATTGTTTCTGCACCCTTGAGTTCTGTAGATTTATCCTGTTGGCGATGGTTGGAAACTACCTCCAAATTAAAGTAGTATCGGTCACAGTTTGTTTAAAGGTCTATGACTGTCAATATCCCTTTGCAGCTTTATTCCTAGAGCTCAAGACATTGATCCCATTTTACTCATTTCCACCTGGGTTTCCATTGCAGTCCTTAAAAAAATGTAGCTGGGGAGAAAAGGAACATGTGAAACATGTGAAATTGCTAACGCTGTCCTAGTACATGAGAATTTCCTGCCATGGAAGCCTCCACGGGGAAGACCATGGGCCTGCTCAGCCTGATCTTAGGTACACTGCTTCTCTTCTTAGGGAAAGGAATTCCCCATTTCCTGAATGTGAAACGCCTACCCTTTTGGAGCCTCCTAGTCTTTAGTTCCTACCTCAGTTAATAAACCATCCCTGTCTATGCCTTGCATCTCAGAGATGGAATTTGACGGACTAGTCAGCATTGGAAAGGTCACCCTAAAGCTATTGGCAGAATACACTGCCCTTTGTTGCTCAGTGATGATAATGCTACTGTAGCAGTTAACTGGATGTATTAGACTGAGCTACTTTTCCAGAATACCAAATTATCTGTTTATTTCTTTTAAACACCTGATAAAATGCCCATTCACAAGCTGTCTCAAGTGTATTTTCAAAAGGGATCTTAATGATAGTGAAATATCACTGCTTTGGCCTCAGAAGAGATAGTCTGTGCAGTATGTGTGTCCGTTGTGGTGTTTTGCTTCCATGAAAATACTTCTGAAATTTATACTCATCTTTTAGTGTTTCTGTTGTCTGAAACTAATCATGTTCCAACAAGTTTGAAAATTCAAGGTGTTCAAAAACAGTTTTATTTACATTTTGTCTTCTGTTAGTGCAGTAGTACTCTAAGATGTTATGAATTGCTTTTTTTTGGAAAAAATCTTATAAAGCTTCATTACCTTTCCCGTTACTTCCCACAACTATAAAATGTGGAAATAACATTTTTGACTTTAGGTTATAACTTTACACGTAGTGTAAAAATGGATTTCACCATCTTTTTATATCTTTAAATCTACTCACAATTTGCTTACTGAAATTATATTCAGTATTTATTACTGCTTAAATTATATTCAGAATTATAGAAGAACAATTAACAAGTGATCATGCTACTTGAAGCAGGGGAGCTATACTTGAAATACTTTTGTGTTTTGCGTGTGTAAACTGATTTTGTGACACCACAGTGCAGCCTTGATATAATTTTTTGTACACAGGTAACATTTTTGTCTTGGTTCTCACCTAAATAAAACTGAGTAATGATCCAAATAAGGTGTTTGTGACTTCCACTAGTTATTTTCACTTATGCATGTATTTTGTACTAATTACACTCCTAAATGATTTGCCACATGCTCTTCTATCCTATAGTTCTGTTTTGTCCTAATCAGATTGGGTGAGCGATTATGGATTTAAAATCACTACTTCTTTGGTCTCAAACTGAGTAAGTGAGGACTCAGATAAATACCTTTAATTTACCTTTTAGTATTTTTGAATAAAGCAGACTCTGTCCTGCCTTCCTTTCATGCATGGATTCATTATTTCTTACTGAGCTAGACAAGCACATCTGAAGTAGAATATATTCCTTTTCTCCAGAATAATAGAATGAAATCAGTGATCAAGTAATTTTTCATTTCAGTAATTCAGCAATCAATGGAAACAAAACAAAATGAGTTAGGATAAAATAGTTTGCATTAAGCTCAGACATCGAACAATATTTGAAAACAAAGTATCACTATAGTTTTGTGCTGTAGATTTTTCCTGACCTAAGTGATTGTTGAAAGGACTTTTGCTAACTTAGAGGTATATTTATCTTAGAACAATAATCACTTCATTCTGTTCTCTTTTTTTCCTAGTTGCCCCATGCTCCAGACCTTTCAAAAACTTTTTAAGTGGATGTAAATTCCGTTTTAATTAGAGCAGTGCAGTCTAATACTGCAACTAGCCAGGAATGGAAGAAACATGCTGGAAGTTAATACAACCCAAATCAACCATAGCCAGATAATTCCCCTGATCTTTGTAACAACCCCCCTTCCCCACCTCCACAATTAAATGACCCTGTTGTTCTGTAGTTTCAACAAGACATTTAAGGTTCATTTAAAAAAATGATCATCCTTTACAGGATTCTTTGCTCTTGCGTTTCTCTTTCTTTCTTCCCCTTGCCACACAGCTGTCACTGGTATAGGAGAAAGATTGGGGGGAGGGGAGGAGGAGGAAGCCCTGCTCAAATCGTGTCACGTAGCACTAATTCATCTGCTCTCATTAGAGGGAGCGAGGGACAGCAGTGATGGCCAAGAGCTGCACTCCACACATGACACGCGAACAGTTTGGGGAATAGAAAATTGCTTTCTCAGGAAGCCCAGCCAATTAAGGACTTGACCATATTGAATGTCAAGTGTTAATTTAGGTTTTTCTTCATTTTCCCAGTAGTAATGCGGGTCCTGTGATGAGCAAATACATGTCAAGTAAAAGTTGATTGCATGAAGGACCCGGGTATTATATGTCACTGACAAGTCACAAATGTACTGAAGTCTTTTAACCCCTTAGGTGAGTTGGGAGGGGGAGGGGAGAATGGGATTAATGGTACCATAATGATAAGAATAGATAGTTTATGTGGGGGTAGCTTGGATGGGACAGACAGGAATGGTAATTCATGCAAAAACTTGGGGATAGGACAAATCCTATTCTGAGGGCATAAATAGAGACCCTTGAAAAGCACACGTACATATATATATAATTCCCATTGCAAACACACTGCTCAGAATGTATGTTCAGTCTCCTCAGATTTTATGAAAAAGGAAAGTAGTGTACTATATGGTCATGAACCAAGAAATTCCTTATTAATTATCTCATTTGAAAGTAAGATAACATTCATTAAGTAATCACACTGTTTTGGATATTTTAGCCCTTTGACTCAATGCCACTGTAATGTTTCTGGCTATTTTTTTTTTTTTTTTTTTTTGAGACGGAGTCTTGCTTTCTCGCCCAGGCTGGGGTGCAGTGGCCAGATCTCAGCTCACCGCAAGCTCCGCCTCCCGGGTTTACGCCATTCTCCTGCCTCAGCCTCCCGAGTAGCTGGGACTACAGGCGCCTGCCACCTCACCCGGCTAGTTTTTTGTATTTTTTAGTAGAGATGGGGTTTCACCATGTTAGCCAGGATGGTCTCGATCTCCTGACCTCGTGATCCACCCGTCTCGGCCTCCCAAAGTGCTGGGATTACAGGCTTGAGCCACCGCGCCCGGCCTGTTTCTGGCTATTTACCTGTAATTTCAGTCTCTAATATTTATTTTCAAAATGGACTCAGTGTGATGCATGTCATTGGAAAGATGCAAAACGTTAAGACTGAAAGAATGTTTGTTTTCTGTCTTGAGTATCTTTATAAGGTGTTGTTTAACCAGTAGAAACTGGTGGAAGGTCCATCATTGTCATTCATTTCTTTTTGTGCCCAGGTGTAGGAGGGAAGAGATTCAAGCTTCAGCAAGTGAAGTAACTTTTTTTTTTTAAACTAAATGTTGAACGTTGCCCATC
The DNA here is from genome assembly GCF_049350105.2 of Macaca mulatta. Lineage (NCBI taxonomy): Eukaryota > Metazoa > Chordata > Mammalia > Primates > Cercopithecidae > Macaca > Macaca mulatta. The sequence goes on from NC_133420.1 coordinate 82,453,879, forward strand.
ATGTTTAGCATCTCATTTCCATTCATCTGCATTCATTTACATATGAATGTCTTGAAAATAAGAGAACGTCTGTTTCTGTTGCAATTGTACATATAGCAAATAAAAAATGCCCTCAGTTTAGAATACTGCTGTGTGTAGTCTGGGCAGTCTTAAACTTAGAAGTTATTCAAAATTGGGCCTTTTTCCCCTTTTTACCTATAACCACTTTTCCCCTTCATATCTTTGAAGGTGTAATCTTAATTAAAACACTTTCTTGAAATGTACTCTCTTCTATTTATTCCAAAATTTTAAAGCACTTGCCTTTGTGTGTTGACAATGCTTACACTTTGAAAATTTAAGTCTGATAATACTTTAATTTTGGCAACAAAACTTACTAACGTAGTCTGTCTCTCCCACAGGTTAGAAACTGTGCAGTCATTATATTAAAAGTTAACTAAATTTTGTTAAGGAATAATTAGGAAACAATTCCAAGAATTTGATGTTTAATAAAATAGGTTTTTCTTGAGAAAGAAATAGTCCCTCTAATGAGGCTCCTAAATGCTGGGCTGGAATCTGAGTTCTTTAACATCTCTCCTCCCTGTCTCAAAACTAACCAAACAAAATCCGCTTAACTCCCTCTTCCCTTCCTATTTTGATAAGCTCGGTGGAACTGTGGTGGCATTGCAAGTGTACTGTTTAATTAAAATCCAATTGTCAGCAGGCCCTCTTCCGCTGGGTGTGCTGAGAGACTTAAGTAAGTTTCCATAAAGTAAATTCTGACGATGGCAGCTTGGGTTGCTGATTCAAGTTATTCCTTCTCTTCTGTGTCACTTTTGACGGATGGTACCTAATGCAATCAACCACAGGCCGAGAAAGCCTTTTCTTTGGTTGCTTTAGTAAGTGGACCAGGAGTTCCCCTCCTCCCTTCATCTCCCCTTCAGTGCCTTGCTCCCTCCTTACTGCCACCCCCACCAACACTTGAGCCCAAATAGGAAAGTGGAAAGAACAGCAGAACTACCTAGGACTGGCTGACAGGCTTTCCCTAAACCTCCATTTCCCAGTGGTGAAGCTGAAGCTGCCTCCCTTTGCGTGCGTTTTTGATAAATTTAAGAAGTCAAATCGCTGACACAGATAGATAATCCAAGTGTATAGGGTGAAGAGTTATAAATTAACACATTATTCCCTCTTAATGTGAAATACTTGAGAATGCATTTTCTCGGTCCCCTGACATCTACCCAGTGAGGGCTCGCATTGTGCTTTTCAAGTGGCATTGATTTGTTAAAGCGCTGAATTAGCATCTCAGGCCAGCTGCCTGATCCACTGTTTTGTTGTGGGGCTCCAGCTCCTCCTCTCTGCCAGCAATCCCTTTTTTCCTTCGGTCTTCCTTTTCTTTTTCTCTCCCTTTCCCTACTGACTCTTTCTCTGCTTCTTTCCATTTTGCTCCTCCCCATCTCATTCTTATTTCTTTTTCTCTCTCACCCCGCCCTTCCTGTGGCTTGCTTTTCTCTCAGTCTGGTTTTCCTTCCATACCATCTCTTTGCTTTTCCTTCCTTCTCTCTTTTGTCCATACACATCTTGTCCTTTCTCATCTCTTTGCCTCTGAGGTTTTCCCTTATTCAGGGTTAGAGTCTGTTAACTCCCTTTGCTTGCATGTGCATCCTGTATGTGTGTGTTGAGGAGGGGGTTGATTTAGCCAATCCCTTGGCTCCAAATGAATCCCTGCAGAGAAGAATAAATTAACATATGCCTGTTTGCACTTGGATGTCCTGTTTTTAGTAGAAGTTGATGAGAAAAATCTCACCTATTTTGCTTTCTAGAAATTAAAAGGTAACTTACAGAACTTTAAAACTCGTATTTCTAAATGCCATTTGACACAGTAAAGTTTTCTTTTGGCTCAAGGAAAATGGAAATCACTGCTGGTTATCACAGATTTGATCTACTCACATGGTACCCACCAAAATAAATTAACATTTCTACAAAACTTTGGGATTTTTTTTTGCAACTTTTTGAATTTCAGTGTACGTACTGATACGACGTTTTTTCATTAGCAGGTTCTGTATTGTTCTGATTCCACTTATTTGTACTGGTACAATTTCATATAAAATAGTTTTCACTGTTGTATTTGTAGCATGCTCTGATTTCCTAATATGTGATGCATCACTATACCATAGTAGTGAATACTTAGATTATAAAATTACTTGGGCCAGGCATGGTGGCTTACACCTCTAATCCTAGCACTTTGGGAGGCTGAGATATGCATATCACCTGAGGTCAGGGGTTCGCGACTAGCCTGGCCAACATGGTGAAACCCTGTCTCTCCTAAAAATGCAAAAATTAGCCGGGTGTGGTGGCACATGCCTGTAGTCCCAGCTACTTAGGAGGCTGAGGCAGGAGAATCGCTTGAACCTGGGAGGTGGAGGTTGCAATGAGCTGAAACCACGCCACTGCACTCCAGCCTGGGCAACAGAGTGAGACTCCATCTTAATAATAATAATAATAATAATAATAATAATAACAACAACTTGGCAACTTGTTTAGAAATAAAATGAGATTGCTTATCCTTCTTTTAGTGATGTATCCCAAAGTTGCAGAGGTCTTCAGAGGAGATGTATTACCATGGAGAGGGTTACATGTCCTGCAGGTGCAACTTCACAGACCTCTTTTCATAGGCCCCGGTTCATCCTTAGAATGTTGGTCCAAGATACTTTGGTGTCACTGTGTTGATTAACTTGATATAAGAAGAAAAGTATATCTGTTTGGACTAAAATAGAAATTCACCTCTGTAATTTTAATCTCATGGCATCACTTGATTCTTCCTTCAATTTTACTGGGTTTCACTCTAATAACTTCACACTAGTAACATCAAAATTGGAATTTGAATATGCACATTGATAATAAATCAGATTACTTGAAAAAATCAAATGTCTATTACTGTATTTTACATAGATTAAACCGACAATTTGGTTTCAGCATTTACATTTTGAAATGGAAATGTTTCACATAGGTTTTGGTAACCTTTGCTTTGAGTTGAATTGATTCTCCCCTCCCCCCAGTCAAGTATAATTCCTTTTTTTTAAAAAAATTAATTGCTGTCCTCCTCTCATGAATTAGCATGGCTTGGCTAAGGTGAAGGGATTAGAATGACTTTTCAAGGCATGATAATGTCTGTTTAAAGGAAAGAAAAAGAAAAAAGTCTTTTAACTGGGGCTTAAGACTAATTCCAGCTACTAAGGAGACAAAAATTACTCTAAAGAAGACAATTTGGTTTTATTTTATATGTGCATGTTAACTTGCTTTGAGATCATCATTTTGTATTTTAGGGTATTCTCTTAGATGAAGTAAGATGTTCTTCATTTGTTACTGAAAGGGGACATGGCCTCACTCCAGGAGATTAAAGCTGGAACACCTTCTGCCTTCTGTAGGGATAATCACAGCTCACCTGGCTGTAGCTCAAGGTCAGGGCAAAAAGAGGGGACTTTGTGCTTTTTAGAATTGCCTATGACTACAATAGAGAAGAGGAATAATAAAACAATTGGACAAGATTGAAAGTGAATGTGCATCGTATGAAAATAGTTAATAAGATGAATGATCAGAAAAAGAAAATCTGGAATGCATCCTTTAGTGGTAAGAGAATTGGTGGTAGAAGAAAAAAGGGGTATTTTGGGGTGCAAAACTATGACCTCTGTTAACTTGCAAAAATTAATACTGTTGTGATTGGTTATAAATTACAGGGGTACATAAGAACAGTTTTAAAATTAATAAAAACATTTGTAAACGTTTAGTATGATTTTAATTTTTCATTTGGTATACATACTTTTAAAAATAGTTCCTTGTCAGTTATGTTGCTTGGAAGACAGAACTCTCTGCACAAGCAATAAGTCAATAAATACAGTTTTTTGATCTAGTATTGTTGCTTGTTTTGTGATAATACCTTAGCATGTAAATAAAAATGGTTAAGTATAGGTGTTTTAGAATTCAGTCCCTTTGAATTTTTCTCTAAACTTCTCTGGAGAAATCAGAATTGTTTTTGGCTTTGTGTTTTGTAAGTCTAAATTGAATGTCACTTAAATGTGAAAGAACTGGCACCTTTGATAAGTAGTCCCCATACGAAATCATTTTGTCAGTAATCACAACATAATTATCAATGCAAATGTGAAGTTTGTTTTTTAAGAAGTCCAAAACAAACGAAGGAGGGGAAAAAAAAAAAACCCCAAGCCACACTATTATACAACTCGAGGAAAAAGCATCCCTACATTTAAACAGAAGACTTTCAATAGTAGCAGTAATAATAAGAAAGAACCTTTGGCGTCTGCCCAAGAGCCTGTTGAGAGGGAGCAGCAAATGGCCTGCGCAGTGTGTGGCTCTGCAGAAGTTCCAGGGTGACACATGCCTCACAAGCTGGTCACAATGCAAGGGGTCAGGGGTCATGTTCAAGAGCAGGGTGTTGCTGGATAAGGCTGAGGAAGCAGAGGTGGCCCCTCTGTGCTCAGTGTGTGGGTCTGTGTACTCCTTTCCCGTCAAAGCTGGCCCAGCGCGGCCAAAAAAGCGGTTCCTTGGCAGGGTTTAATGGCAGGATGATGTAGTCTGTTGTGACTAGTGCATTCCTTTCAGGTTAAACTAGGGAAATGGCATTGTGTTAAAATTCCAAGTCGCATGAATGTTTTATTGCCACAGTGCATTTAGCCCTCCGGGGGAGTGTGTGTGGCGGCTGGTGGGGGTGGGGGTGGGGGTGACTTAGAGACTCAGGAACTATCAGAAGAACACTTCCCTTGGAAAATTTTACCCACTAGCATGAAGCTGATTTGCTGTGATGGTCACTTAGAAAGGTTTCGCTTTTTCCTAAACTGTGGCTGTTTAAAGTCTTGGAGTCTGGACAATTAACAGCTGAAGAAAATATGACAAGACACACGCAAAGAGGTTGGGAGATAGAGAGGAGGAGTGCGCCAGAAAGGAGCTGAGCTGCCTTCTTGTGTAAACTGCCTGAGAGCGGGCCCCCTCCCCTGGCCTCCGTCCCTGTCCCCCCTTCCCCAAGGCTGTGTTCTGCTGTCTGCCCGAAGGCCAGGACTGATCTGTTAACCTTGCACCACTGGCTGGGAGGCCGCTGCAGCTCATGGTACTGTATGTTACCATTACTACTCCCTCATTCCTTTTCACTGGCTTTTTTTTTTTTTTTTAAACCATTTCTCTGTGATAACGGTTTATATTAGTCAGAGGGATACAATTTTGGAATGCAGAAGATCCGAGTTTAAAACAAAACAAACTTTAGAATGGTATTTTTTTTTTTTTTTTTTTTGCTTTTTGGCATTTAGAAGGGCTAAATCCAACCATGCTAATTCAATTGCAGCCAAAGGTTTTCAGTGTGATTTAAAATCAGGAGTTCTGGAAGTGGAGCAGTTGAAAGATGCAAGTCATCTGGGCTGTGGATCTTATAAAGGGACTTTGTTGTGAAACCACATGAGCATCTTCAGGTTTTTAGGATATTTTCAGTCTTTGCATTTGTTGCAGTTATATCCATTTTGCAGATTGCCCCCCAACCCCTGTCCTTCCTTAGGGAAAACTCTAGCCGTCTCATTCACTGTTGGAGTTGTTTTAGGCTTACAGTTACTGAGGGTGTGTATGATTTGACTTTAGTTGTAATCGTGCGCGTTACATGTAACATTTGAACTGACTCAAGTTAATTTATAACAGATTAAAGTGTGGATGTGTGGAACAGCTTTCTGATTTTGCAGTGTGCCTTTATAAAATATTCATGTGTCTGATTTTTCCCCCAATATATAGGAGAAATATGTATTATCCTAAGATGACCTAAGTAAAGATATATTAATAATAGTTCGAATTTTACTTTTGGACTGCATTTCTCTTCAATTTCAAATACCTTAATACTTTCTTTGTTTTCATGTTCCTGTCAGATGTTATTTTTCTCTTCCTTATTAATACATATATACTTGTATATATGTGTGAATGTGTGCAGATTTTAATAACTGCCAAATAGTTATAAGAAAAAACTTGCAGAACTGCTAAGTTAGTTTTCCATTGATACATTATCAGTCAGAAAGTCATGTAACAAAAATTCAACTCAAGAATATAGCACAGAAAAGTAAACTATGAGTGGACCCTTGTGCCCTATTTGTAGAGTTTTAAGTACATGATTTATATATTTCTATAAAACAATTATTTTGTCAAGATAGACCTCTTGAGTTTAATCTAACAGTGTTTGCATGATGGCTTGTTCTTTTTAAACATATATATTGACATTGTTTATAGGAAGTCTTAAACCAATAAGCGATCAAGCTCCATAGGAAAATCAAGTTGTATTTATGGACTTGGCACTTCAAATTTTAGGTGAATTCATTAGATTTTTTTTTCTTACATTCTAGAGAATAACCACTTCAAGAATTATTTCTTTTTATTATATTTGGTCTAGTAACATGATGATAGTTTTTTTGGTGATTTGTTTTTTAGTTGTAAATTTTAAAATGCAATTTTTCAGGAGAATGTTACTCTATGTCTGATTTTTATTTCTTTTACTAAACAGCCAATTTTAAAGTTAATTATTTAAATACTAGAAAAAGTAATGTTGCCAAATTAAGGAGAAAAATCTATCAATTAATATTTAGATTATCTAAAATTATATTTGTTATCCTAATGATAGAAGCATTTTTTAAACTATAAAAAGGATGTTGTAGTTGTGTTTAGCCATTTCCAATTTCATTTATTAAAAGTTTCCTTTCATAATCCAAGAGGGGAAGAGTGGAATTACTCCAGTATCACATCTTTCTAATAAGAAAATTTCAGTGATTTAGGAATCTTTCCCCCATAAAAGTAAAATTTTCTTAAAAAGTATCATTACTTGTTCTTTCAGTGTTTTTCTGCTCCCATTGTGCCAGGCACAATTGTTTGGCTTTGGAAACTTGGTGGGATAGTGAAAAAATTGGTGTTGTTTCCGATTTTAATGCTGCTATATGTTAGCCTTGTGACTTTGGACAAGTGAGTTTATCCCTGACCTTTATTTTCTTCACTTTTAAAATGAGGAAAAGGACATTTAGCTTACAGATTGTCAGGAAAATGAAATGAGACAACACACTTGAAGTTCCAGTACATAGTAGATACTTAATAAACTTTAGCTCATCCTCCTTTGACCTGCTCTGTGGCTTATTCTCCAGTTTTTATCCCTTGGGAAGCTTGAATTTTTGGAAATAGTAGTGTAGGGTGATGGGGGAATAAGTTTAAATAAAATGTTTTAGTTTCTTCATTTATCTCTAGGAAAAGAGATATTAGGCCATCAGCAGATGTCTTTTTTTTTTAAGTAAGAAACTCTGGCATTATGTATTAGTCTACGTTTTTACCACTCTGCAAAATTTTCATTAGGTTAATCTTTGTGGATGTCAGAGTGATGCTATTATTTCTGTGTTACCAGTTTTGGTACAGGTAGATTAGAAGTAAAGTTGGCCGATTCTACTGGGTCCTGTTTACTTTTGTATAATCTGTTCTAATCATTTGCTTGAATTAAAGCTTCCTGCCTTATAGTCATTAGCATTTGATAGTAGAGCTTGAAACTTGATTTAATAAGTTAGACTCCAGCCTCTGTCCCTGGTTTTGTGAAAATCTACTTATAATCGTGGAATTAAGGCCACACTAAATCTTCAAGTGTTTACACCTCTGTAGAATTAAACAAAACAGCAGCAGTCAACATACATGTGTATCTGGGCAATACTTCATCTTCATTTACAGTCTTGCAGAATGCTTAAAGGGTAGTTAAGGATTTAGGAACTGTTTGTTGAGCAAAATAATGTGCTTCTTTTTATTGTTTTTTAGCCCAGGATTATGTTTTCATAAAAAATAATTGTGTTCCCATGTGAAGTACATTAATGTTATTGTAGATAGTCATTTTTTTTTTTTTGGAGACAGTCTCGTTCTGTCACCCAGGCTGGAGTGCAATGGTGTGATCTCGGCTCACTGCAACCTCTGCCTCCCAGGTTCAAGTGATTCTCCTGCCTCAGCCTGCTGAATAGCTTGGATTACAGGCATGAGCCACCACGCCTGGCCAATTTTTATATTTTCAGTAGAGACGGGGTTTCACCTTGTTGGCCAGGCTGGTCTTGAACTCCTGGCCTCAAGCGATCTACCCACTTCGGCCTCCCAAAGTGCTGGGATTACAGGCTTGAGCCACCACTGCCGCCTGTAGATGGTCTTTAATTGGTATTACTATTTAGCCTAACATCTAACTTCTTTTAGCCTGCCAAAGTTTGAACATACTGCGTCTTAAGATCTAAAATAAATATTTTACTTAGTGTTTCCTTTGGCTTGTTAGTAAGCATAAACAAATGAAAATTGATAAGTAATAACTTTATTGCTACCTTTTAGCACACATAGTGTGCTAGGGATGGTAGCCATAGTATCTAATTTATGCTTACAAAAGCATTCATGGAAGGTACCCATGTTTGTTTGTTTGTTTGTTTGTTTTAAATTGAGACAGAGTTTCGCTCTTTTTGCCCAGACTGGAGTGCCATGGCGTGATCTTGGCTCACCGCAACCTCCGCCTCCTGGGTTCAAGCTATTCTCCTGCCTCAGTCTCCTGAGTGGCTGGGATTACAGGCATGAGCCACCACCCTGGTGGCTAATTTTGTATTTTTAATAGAGACAGGGTTTCTCCATGTTGGTCAGGCTGGTCTTGAACTCCCGACCTCAAGTGATCCACCTGCCTCGGCCTCCCAAAGTGCTGGGATTACAGGCGTGAGCCACCGTGCCCAGCGGTACCCATGTTTTCATTTTACAGATGAGGAAATCAAGGCCTACTATCTGTAATCCAGCAAAGTTGATTCCAAATCCCTTGCTTTCCCCCTTGCTGCATTCTTCATATATAATTTAAGCTAGCTATTTAAAAAGAAAAAGGAAAGTTAGTTGTAGAAACCACTGGTTTTATTTCCTTTCAAATTAAATTTTACGAGGAATTCAATATGTAGAACTGATAAAAATCAGAGCTGCTCTAGATGAAAAGAGAGAGAGCCAGAGTCCCATCTTTTAGGCCTCTCCTAGGGATCCCTGGAATACTTGATGAGAAAGCCTTAGCCTAATACACCCACACGCCAGAAAATGAGGCCTAGTGAAACTCTTCAGTTTCCCCATCTGGGACTTGAGGGTTTTATTTATCTTGTGCTTGGAGATGTTATTATGTGGAATTCAAAGGGAAAGCTAAGCAGTATAATTTTATTTTGTTCATTCATTCATTCATTCATTCATTCATTCATTCTTGAGACAGAGTCTCACTCTGGCGCCCTGGCTGGAGTGCAGGGGCACGATCTCAGCACACTGCAACCTCTGCCTCCCAGGTTCAAGAAAGTCTCATGTCTCAGCCTCTTGAATAGCTGGGATTACATGTGTGTGCCACCATGCCCAATTCATTTTTTTCTTTTGTATTTTTAGTAGAGATGGGGTTTCACCATGTTAGCCAGGCTGGTTTTGAACTCTTGACTTCAAGTGATCCATCTGCCTCAGCCTCCCAAAGTGCTGGGGTTACAGACATGAGCCACTGCACCTGACTGCTAATCAGTATAATTTTAAAAGTCTATGAAGGACTATGGGGTAAATACCACTGCAAAAAAAATTATAAGCCACGTTGCTGGCATGCACCTGTAGTCCCAGCTACTTGGGAGGCTGAGTCAGGAGGATTGCTTAAGCAGAGGAGTTTTGAGTCCAGCTTGCGCAACACAGACGGGGTGTTGCTTTTGTTACCTGGGCTGGAGTGCAGTGGTGTGATCATAGCTCACTGCAGCCTCCAACTGCTGGGCTCAAGTGATCCTCAGCCTCCAGAGTAGCTGGGACTATAGTCATGATACACCAAGCCTGGCTAATTTTTTGTAGGTATGGGGTCTTGCTATCAAGACCTCAAGCAGTCCTCCTACCTTGGCTTCCCAAAGTGCTGGGATTATAGGCATGAGCAACCATGTTTGGCCTCATTGTAAATGTTAATTTTCAGGGTACAAGTTTTGTTTCATCCATAGCAATGAAGTGATTTTACTATGGAACGAGTCTGAAAAAAACTAAGTCACAGTTTTATGTCTAACTGAAGTCTATGTCTACAGACTCTACTTCATTTTGAAGGTTAAAGTTTGGGTGACTGTGTATTACGTTATAGCATGTCTATTAAAGACATATACGAGGCCGGGCGCGGTGGCTCACGCCTGTAATCCCAGCACTTTGGGAGGCCGAGGCGGGCGGATCACAAGGTCAGGAGATCGAGACCACGGTGAAACCCCGTCTCTACTAAAAATACAAAAAATTAGCCGGGCGCGGTGGCGGGCGCCTGTAGTCCCAGCTACTCAGGAGGCTGAGGCAGGAGAATGGCGTAAACCCAGGAGGCAGAGCTTGCAGTGAGCCAAGATCGCGCCACTGCACTCCAGCCTGGGCGACAGAGCGAGACTCCGTCTCAAAAAAAAAAAAAAAAAAAACATATACGTATACAGGCATATGTGTATAAACATAACAATGGAGAAGATAATGTGGATCAACTTAACTGGGAAAATAATGTCAAAATCACTATTTTAAATAAATTGCTTGTAAAACAAATTAACTGACATGATAATTCTGTAATATCTTTATAAACCAGAAATTACAGGTTTTCTCACCAGATAAATTCACATAGGGAATTTATATAGCTCTTTATTAGAAATATAATATCTCTTTCATTAATATAGTGAGGAGAGTCCAGACTTTTTAGCTGGATTTATCTGCATTTGAACTGATCTCTTTCCTATGTCACTTTGTAAAAGTTATATAACCTCTTTGAATCTTAGTTACTTCATTTAAAAAATGGGGCTTAGAAATAAATGATGCCTGTGAATTCTGGCACAGAGAGGGTGAGTTAGACCAATTTCTTCTTCTGTCTGTTACTATCGTAGTTTGCTAGTTTTATGCAGTTTTCGCTTGGTATCTGTTTATCAACAGTGCCACAGTGTTCTTTATACTTGCATCATGTACATACTTGGCCTTTTCAATTACTAGTTTAAAAAATACTTGTGTCACTCTTGCAGAAGTCTTCCTTTTGCAGAAGAAAATGAGGGTGGAGAGAAATCTCTTCTTTCTTACTCTTCACTGAGAATCAGTCACTGAGCAGCATAATTCTAAAATCTTATGTGGCTTTTGGGTACTTTATGGACCTTTTTATGGTAACCCAGAAGCAAGGCACTGATTGAATTAATACATTTCCATCAAGGGACTATGCTGTTAGCCTCTCCTCCTCCTCCTAACCCATGCATGCTTCTATAAGGGACTTTTTTGTTGCATTATTTAGGTTGCCACATATAGTGGGGATGACAGTTTATAGATGTACAGGTTATTGGTAAGCATTATAGCCTTTCTGTCTTTAAAACAAAGGGAAAGGAAAAACCAAAAAAACCAAAAAAAAGGACAGCAACAACAAAATCACTACCCAAACCAAAAATAACTTAAAAATACCATCTTAGCTTTCTGGAAAACTCAGTGCCTTATAAAATGTAGAATCTAAACTTTGCATACTGATTTTAATTTTTAATAGTTTAAAAACTTTTAAATACAACTTCTGTAAAAAGGATATGTGTTCATTGGTCAGATCTGATTAAGAAAATTACAAAGAGAGAAAACTGCCTGAAGGGCTACCGCCAAGGAACTGTTAATGTATTTTTAGTCATCTTTCTTCATTTACAAGTACCTACCAATGTATGAATAGATAGTTACATAAAGGGATGATGTTACATGTATATGTGACTTTTTAAAAAAATGCAGTGTTACCTTAAGTATCTTTCCATGTCTGTAAATATAGATATTCATCATAGCTTTTTTTTTTTTTTTTTTTTGAGACAGAGTTTCGCTCTTGTTGCCCAGGCTGTAGTGCAGTGGCACAATCTTGGCTCACCGCAACCTCCGCCTCGCGAGTTCACACGATTCTCCTGCCTCAACCTCCCAAGTAGCTGGGATTACAGGCATGTGACACCATGCCCGGCTAATTTTTTTGTGTTTTTAGTAGAGACGGGGTATTGGTCAGGCTGGTCTCGAAATCCTGACCTCAGGTGATCCGTCCGCCTTGGCTTCCCAAAGTGCTGGGATTACAGGCATGAGCCACGGCGCCCGGCCCTCAGTATGACTTATAATGGATTCCTAGCTTGCCATTGTATCATAATTTATTTAATGAGTTTTTGGTTTGTGGATTTTTTTTTTTTTTTTTTTTTTTTTTTAATAAAAAGCAGTGCTTAAATATGAACATCCTTGCTTGCACTTGTATACTTATTTCCTGGGGATGAAGACTTAGATGTGATACTGCTAGGGAAGGCAGCGTAATTTTGCACAACTTAAGAGAGAGATTGGCAAATCTGTTCTCTGCAGGGCCAGATGGTAAATAGGTAGATGTATGGTTTCTGTAGCAATTATTCAAGTTTTTTATTTGGTAGGACCAAGCAACTGCATATGTAAAGGAATAGGCAGGGCTCTATTTCAATAAAACTTTATTTACAAAAGTAGGCAGCAGAATAGCATTTGGCCCACAGGCTCGTTTGTCTACGCTGGACTTGAAACTAAACAGAAGCTAATTTGGGATGAAAACTTATCCCTAGTTTGTTGTAAACTGCTTTTACAGTTTCTTAGAAACGTATTCCTATCTCAGGGCAATGTAATGGGCTGATGACTTACTTTCTTTCCAGGTATGTGGTAGTGAATACTTAATTTAATTTAATTTAATTTAATTTTTTTTTTTTGAGACGGAGTCTCGCTCTGTCACCCAGCCTGGAGTGCAGTGGCCGGATCTCAGCTCACTGCAAGCTCCGCCTCCCAGGTTCACGCCATTCTCCTGCCTCAGCCTCCCGAGTAGCTGGGACTACAGGCGCCCGCCACCTCGCCCGGCTAGTTTTTTGTATCTTTTAGTAGAGACGGGGTTTCACCGTGTTAGCCAGGATGGTCTCGATGTCCTGACCTCGTGATCCACCCGTCTCGGCCTCCCAAAGTGCTGGGATTACAGGCTTGAGCCACCGCGCCCGGCTTAGGTTTAATTTTTTTTTTTTTTTTTTTTGGAGATGGAGTCTCGCTCTGCCGCCCAGGCTGGCGCGATCTCCGCTCACTGCAAGCTCCGCCTCTCGGGTTCAGACCATTCTCCTGCCTTAGCCTCAGTAGCTGGGACTACAGGCGCCCGCCACCGCGCCCGGCTAATTTTTTAAATTTTTAGTAGAGACAGGGTTTCACTGTGTTAGCCAAGATGGTCTCGATCTCCTGACCTCGTGATCCGGCCGCCTCGGCCTCCCAAAGTGCTGGGATTACAGGCGTGAGCCACCGCACCTGGCCTGAATACTTAATTTTAAAGAACTTATTAAAGGAGCTTCGCATACCGTCCCCTACTCCTGAAGCCTAGTACATTTTAAACTAAGAGGTTATATACACCAGTATATATTTTTATTATTCTATACTTTTTTTTTTTGGCAATGGAGTCTCACTTGTCGTCTAGGTTGTAGTTCTGTGGCAATCTCGGCTCACTTCAACCTCTGCCTCCCAGGTTTAAGCAATTCTTGTGCTCTTAGCCTCCCGACTAGCTGGGATTATAGGCATGTGCCACTACCCAGCTTTTTAAAATCTTACAGTAGAGACGGGCTTTCGCTATGTTGGCCAGGCTGGTCTTGATCTCCTGGCCTCAAACAGTCAACCTGCCTCAGCCTCCCAAGTGCTAGAATTACAGGCGTGAGTCACCGTGCCCTGCCACGTTGTATACTTTAGATTTCAGCATATGTCGACAACTTGTTGGACAAGGAACGACCTCTTTAATTAATTAATTTTATTTTTGTGTATTTTGAGATGGAGTCTCGCTCTGTCACCTAGGGTGGAGTTAAGTGGCACAATCTCGCCTGCAACCTCCGCCTACCTGGTTCAAGCGATTCTCTGACTACGGGCACGTGCCACCATTCCCAGCTAATTTTTGTAGTTTTAGTAGAGACGAGGTTTCACGATATTGGCCAGGCTGGTCTCGAACTCTTGAGCTTGTGATCCAACCGCCTCGGCCTCCCAAAGTGCTGGGATTACAGGCGTGAGCCACCGTGCATGGCAAACTCTTTAATTTATATTGCAGGGCAGATGGGTATTTTCCCCCTTGTAGGAGGCTGCTGAGTTGGAGTCATGTTCTAGAGATATTCAGAAGTAAGCTGAAAGGAAAGTCCAGTAAGAGGAAAAGAATCATTTCAGCAGAAATATACTACAGATCAGCAGGGTGACATTGAGTTAGTTACTGAACCTTAATAGGCTAAATTATACTCAAAAAAATGCTCTGTGCATAAATAATAACATTTTTACATCTTGAGTTTCTATAAAACAGGAATTATTGGCCCCTACTTGCCTTACAGGTATTTGTTGAGGATCTGCTGGAATAATGAAATAGTTAAAATCACTCTATTTGTAACATTGTGTCACTGGTGCCCTTATGAATTTTAAGATATTTATTTATTATTTAGTATGTATTTGTTGACTATCTGCTATGTGTAAAGCAGTATGGCGAGTGCTGTTGGGAAATACAAAGAGAAATAAGTTAGTTCTTGATCCTAAGGAGAGAAAAACATGTATTTACAGTTCAAGGTGATATAGTGCTTAGAGCCCTAGGGAACAGGGAGCACTTGGGATAATGAGATCCCTTTCATCCAAGAGTATCAGGAAATTTCATGGAAGAAGTGGCATCAGGAAATAGGGACATTTTCAAAGGGAGAATACAGGCGAGGGTATTCCAAAAAGAGCAGCATGAGAACTATTTCAGGTTAGGTAAGTCCAAATCAGTATGCAAGAGACATAAAATATTCTAATTAGAGTGTCTATCAAGCATTTTTCATGAAGAAGGAGGAGAAGATAAAGCTGGAAAGGCAGGTTAGAGCTAGATTGTAGAGGACCTGGAAAGAACTGTAATTGGTAATTGGTGGGGAGCTATAAACATGATCTAGGAGAATGTGTTTGACAATTGGAGGGGTGGTGTATAGCACTAGTTGGCAAGTATGGAATGATAAAGTCAGGATTATTGCTAAAGGGTTATTGCAGAGATCTGAGCATGTACTTGTTAGAAATATTCTGGAAGGTGTGTGGGGGACAGCTGAGGGGATTGAAAGGGCAGAATGGACAGGCTATCAGAACTGACTGGGTTTAGGAAATAAGGAGAAGGCTTTTAATAATGATGTGTGGTTCTGAGTCTTTGTTAATGGGATTATGGTAATAACATTGAAAAATATAGTAAAATTCAAGGAAAGCTGTAGTAAAGGAAGGAGACCAGTGAACCTATTTGCTTTGCTTGTTTAGCTTGAGATGTTAACTGGATGCTTAGAAAATTCTAGTGAGAGTTTGAAAATGCAGGACTGAAATTCACATGAGAGGTAAGGGTTAGGATTTAGGAGCCCTGTTCACACAGAGGTACGTGACAGATGAAACTTGAGAAGAGCTTCACGTCACTAATGAGAATGCATGAAAGAGAGAAATTGTGGCCACATGATATGGCTCATGCCTGTAATCCCACTACTTTGGGAGGCCACAGCAGGAGGATCACTTTGAGGCCAGGAGTTCAAGACCAGCCTGGGTAACTTAGCAAGACCCCCCATTTCTATCAAAAAAAAAGAAAAAAATTTAGCTGAGAAAAATCACTTCTCAGCTAAATTGCAGGGCAGATGGGTATTTTCCCCCTTCTAGAAGGTTGCTTAGTTGGAGTCATGTTCTAGAGATATTCAGAATTAAACTGAAAGGAAAGTCTAGGAGTTTAAGGTTGCAGCAAGTCACAGTTGCACACCACTGCATCCCAGCCTGGGTGACAGAGCAAGACCCTGTCTCAAAAATAAAAATAAAGAAAAAGAAAATGGTATTTTAAGCATTACTTACCATTGGGTAAGTCAATTACATATGTAGCTCTGTCTTTTTGTGAGGCAACTAATACCAAAAGAAAAGCAAAAAAGAGTATTCTACCATTTATAAAGCATTCTTTTGTCCACTAAGCTTCTCTTCTTAGCTTCTAAAGCTACAGGTTTCAGGAGTAAAGTATGTTCAGTTTGGGAAAAAAATATTTTTATAAGATCCCCAAGGAAAATATAACTCCCTTTTACTTTATCTTCTCTCCACTTCCTGAGAACCTCAGTAACAAAGATGTTACTGGCAGGAGGGGTTTGTATTCACTTTTTACCTGTCTAATACAGAATACTGCAGCTTTTCATCTCCCCGAGTTCTCACCCCAGTTGAGATCCATGCATTTGGGATGGGGGTGGGGGTATCCCTTAGAAATCAGCTTTGTATGCGTTTGCACATTTTTCTCTTTTTAGTTTGGGGTCCTCAGCAGGCTTGGAGGGGGAATTGTGTAGTACACAGTATGACTTATGTTTGACTTGGGAAAATTTTTCCTGTATGGAACAGCAGGACTGAATCTGCTTTCTCATTTCCTTTCTTCTTTTAACATTACCTATGTTCAAGCTTTGCATGCAAAGAAAACCGTGTTGATTCATTGATCTTCGACATGCTACATTATGAGCCTTGGCGGAAGGTAAAGGCTCCCCTGGCTCCCCTGTTTAGAGCATCCGGAATTCCTCTGGTCTGTTGGTACCATCTGTGGCCTTCCTTCAGGCTCGGTCTTCATAGTAAGTCTAACTCATGTCAAATGGGGCAAGGTGCTAGTCCAGAGTAATTTGCATCTCTAGCCAACCACTGTGCATTTACTCTAGTACTAAATGCTCATTGTGTTTGTCTCTTAATCTGTGTATGCTACTTAAACTTTTTTTTAAAAAAAATCATAATTGGTTTAATGTAGGTGGTTCAATGAGTAGTTTGTGAAGTTGAATTTTTGGGAGCTAATATTTGTTCTTTCCCTTTCTGATGCCACAACACATTCTTCTATCCTATTTCATTCAAACTCACTATTCTGCTTTTTTTACATACGTTTTTCAATCATCCTTTTCCCTTTGGTGTTAAGTTTAGCGAGGGAGGAAACACTTTCAATTTGTTCCATGTTTGTGCCTCTGATGAAGTAAGTAAATACAAAATGGGTGTATTTTCTTCCCAAGTAAACTCTTTTCTTAAAAAAATGCCACACCCTCCCCCCAGAATACAGCATTTAGTAGCTTGATGGTCATTACTTGAAGGCAGCCTCTTTCCTCACTAGAGGTAAATACATCTTCACTCTTGATTGCTGCGGAAAGGCAGGTAGAGAAGCTGAGTGAAGCAAACCCAATGATTGGATCAAGTTGACCTGGATCATTTTAAAGTGCTTTTCATGTAAATGCTACAGTTAATGTCTGTCCCCACATAATTTCTTTCTAATGTTTGCAGCAGATGTGGAGTTGGCCTTACCACTGCTCAAGTTGCTTGCTATTTTGACTTTTTCTCTAAGCTTTTCCTTTCCTGGCTTCCTTTCTTTTCTTCACAGAGTGAGATGTTGGTAGATAAGGATTTTATGCCCGGGTGTATGCTCCTTCTTCTTTCTCTCCATTGTTTTAAGTTATATCTTTTCTAAAACTAATTTACCATCTATAGAGCTTTTGCCTTATGGTTCCTTTTTGGTTTTCTAGTTTACATGGGCTAGTGAGCCTCAAACTTTAATGCTCGTCAGCATCACATGGAGGGCTTGTAAACACAGGTGAGGGACTCCACCTCCAGTTTCTGTCACAGTGGGTCTCAGGTGGGGCATGCAAATGAGTTTCAGACATGCTCTCAGGTGATGATCACAATAATCTTTGGCCAAGAAGCATGCCTTGGGCACTGACCGGGAATTTTGGTTTTGTCTGTCAGTTTTCTGCCCACCCCCAGAGGGTTGGGTTCTTCAGATTTTATTCATGCATGTTCTCTGGTAACTCTTTACTTTTTAATTATTTATAGACCAAGCTGCTAGCATAAGAGAACTCAGAAAATTACCTTATATTTTAATTGTGAAAGAGTTGGTTGCAGGAGGGGCAGATGTACAGCTTCTTGCCACTCTCACTCCCTCATCCTCCAGTGAAGTCTTTTTTGTTTGTTTGTTTGTTTGAGACTGAGTCTTACTGTGTTGCCCAGGCTGGAGTGCAGTGGTGTGATCTCGGCTCACTGCAATCTCTGTCTCACAGGTTCAAGTGATTCTTTTTTTTTTTTTTTTTTTTTTTTTTGAGACGGAGTCTCGCTCTGTCGCCCAGGCTGGAGTGCAGTGGTGCCATCTCGGCTCACTGCAAGCTCTGCCTCCCGGGTTCACGCCATTCTCCTGTCTCAGCCTCCTGAGTAGCTGGGACTACAGGCGCCCGCCACTGCGCCCGGCTAATTTTTTGTATTTTTAGTAAAGACGGGGTTTCACCGTGGTCTCGATCTCCTGACCTTGTGATCCGCCCGCGTCGGCCTCCCAAAGTGCTGGGATTACAGGCGTGAGCCACCGCGCCCGGCAGGTTCAAGCGATTCTTCTGCCTCAGCCTCCCAAGGTAGCTGGGATTACAGGCGCCTGCCACCATGCCTGACTAATTTTTGTATTTTTTTTTTTTTTTTTTCCGAGACGGAGTCTCCCTCTGTCGCCCAGGCTGGAGTGCAGTGGCCGGATCTCAGCTCACTGCAAGCTCCGCCTCCCGGGTTCAGTCCATTCTCCTGCCTCAGCCTCCGGAGTAGCTGGGACTACAGGCGCCCGCCACCTCGCCCGGCTACGAGACGGGGTTTCACCGGGTTAGCCAGGATGATCTCAATCTCCTGACCTCGTGATCCGCCCGTCTCGGCCTCCCAAAGTGCTGGGATTAATTTTTGTATTTTTAGTAGAGATGGGGTTTCTCCATGTTGGACAGGCTAGTCTCTAACTCCTGACCTCAGGTAATCCACCCGCCTCGGCCCCCCAAAGTGCTGGAATTACAGGCATGAGCCACCACGCCCAGCACCCAGTGAAGTCTTTAACAGTAAGTCCCTCTGAGCCGAGAGCGATCTATTCAGTCATTCTAAACACAGCATCACTCTAGGAAGCCTTCTGAAAGGTGGTTGAGTTGGCCCTTGGCCCCTAAGTGAGACCAAGTAACTCTGTTTTTAGTTTCCCCAGTTGCTTATAATATTCCTTTGACCCTTGTGACTTGCTTTCCTTTCCCCATATGGCTTCCGTGATGGTCTCAAAGTTCTCAGCCCTCTTTGGATTGGTATGCCGTGGTGATGCTTTTGTGGGCTGGGGGCAAAGTAGCATTTACAGATATACTGTGTACCTACTGAATGCTTAGGTGCTTTACATGTGTCATCTCATTCAACCTTGCCAACCCTGCACAATAAATGTAAGTATCCTCATTTTACAGATGCAGGAAACAAGGCTCTGAGATAAGTGAGCAAGTTTACAAGATATTGCAGTAGAGATTTAAACAGAGGTCTGATTGCAAAGCTAGAACTCTTTCAGTATTACCTGTCTTTGAGATAGCAGGAGTTGAGCGTTGAGGATAGAAAATAAGTTAACCTGGGTGTGGCATACTTCAAATTGCATTTAATGTCAATTGTCAGAGTTGACAATATATTTGCCCATAAACAACAACCTGGGGTGTTCAATTTCCAAAATAATGTATTACAAGAATGATTGGAAACCAATAGAAAATAATAGAGTTCTGTACCTTTTTTCTTGAATATAAGAACCCTCTGGGTGCGGTGGCTCACGCCTGTAATCCCAGCACTTTGGGAGGCCAAGGTGGGCAGATCACTTTAGGTCAGGAGTTGGAGACCAACCTGGCCAACATGGAGAAACCCCATCTCTACTAAAAGTGCAAAAATTAGCCGGGCGTAGTGGCAGGCACCTGTAATCCCAGCTACTTGGGAGGCTGAGGCAGGAGAATCACTTGAACCCGGGAGGCAGAGGTTGCAGTGAACCGAGATCACGCTACTGCACTCCAGCCTAGGTGACACAGTGAGACTCCATCTTCAAAAAAAAATAAAAAGGCTGGGCACGGTGGCTCACGCCTGTAATCCCAGCACTGTGGGAGGCCGAGGCAGGCAGATCACGAGGTCAGGAGATTGAGACCATCCTGGCTAACATGGTAAAGCCCCATCTCTACTAAAAGTACAAAAAATTAGCTGGGTGTGGTGGCGGGTGCCTGTAGTCCCTCCAGCTACTCGGGAGGCTGAGGCAGAAAAATCGCTTGAACCCAGGGGGCATAGCTTGCACAAGATCGCGCCCCTGTGCTCTGGCCTGGGTGACAGAACGAGACTCTGTTTCAAAAAAAAAAAAAAAAAAAAAAAAAAAAAGAACCCATCCATGGATCTGGTACAAGTGACTTCATTCTCATTTTCTCCAATGCTAAAATCCAGGTAAAACAAGAATTGCAGGAAGTACGTGAAATCTGTGCAATAGTAGGATGTTTTTCAAGTAAAGCACTAGCGAAGTCATTGAGAGAACTTTGTCTTAATTTCCCTTCTGTCCATTTTTATCAAATGTAGAGGGAGACCATAGTGATAGGTCTCAGTTTTCTCGTTTAGAAATAAAAGGAGTACAATGGAAATTTCTCCTCTTCCTTACTTGTCTGATGTGGGAATTAATAAATATTATGTGTAAAGTCCTTTGAGCACTCTGGAAGAAAGATTCTATGTAATTTTAGCATTATTCATGGTCCATTAGGCTCCTCAGGGTGTCACCAAGGAAGAGAGATTTTTGCCTTTTATCCCATATTTCACAGTATAAAAACAAGGTGTTTTTGTTGTTGTTTGTGACTGTGAAAATCTCCTGTAATTGTACCTGCAGAGGTTGCTCCTATCACAGAGCCCAGGGCACTGTTCTTTGGCAGCTCCCCCCGGAGCATCAGTTCCTGAGGAAGAGCAAGAGTGAAGCTTAGTGAAATAGCTCCTGGCGCCTGTGAGGGCATCGTACCTGCTCCACCCCAAACCCCGGCATCCCCCCACCTCCGTCATCTTCTGTGTCTCTCAAGCTGTTGCATAACAGAATCACATACTGATTGACTCTTTTCCGTTTTCTTTTATCTTATGCTGATCCTATAGTTCATTGCTCTGAGATAACTCCAGAGGAGATCTGTGTCTCTTTCAGGCACTGGCACCTGTCCTATCCAGTTCCTCTCCTATAAAATATCTCCCATCCTTATCATGTTCCTATTGCTACGACTCTGCCTCATCTGAGGACTGTATAACAATGAATGTATTTCTGGTCATTCCATATTTGAAAATGGATAAATACTGTGTTGTATTTATTTATTTATTTATTTATTTATTTATTTATTTATTTGAGACAGGGTTTCACTCTGTCACCCAGGCTGGATAAATGCTGTGTTGTTAGTATGTATATATGCATGTATGTATGCATGTATTTGAGACAGGGTTTCACTCTGTCACCCAGGCTGAAGTGTGGTAGCACACTCATAGCTCCTTTTAATTTTGAACTCTTGGGCTTAAGTAATCCTCCTAGGATTACAGGTGCATGTTACCACACCCAGCTAATTTTTCTTTTATTCTTACTTTTCTCCCTGTGTCGCCCAGGCTGGTCTAGAACTCCTGGTCTCCTGCCTTGGCCTCCCTAAGTGCCAGGATTACAGGTGTGATCCACCACATCCAGCTTGACACTGTTTTGATTTACTAGTTGCTTTCTGTTCAGGGAGCAGTGGGTTCCTTCTTCGGCCTTAGGTTCTATATTCTTGGTCCTTCTGAGTCTTAGCCTGGGGTCCTGTGGTAGAGAAAGTTCAGGCCCAGAATTTTATCTTCTAGTTAAATTGTAGGCTGAAAAATGAAGGTAGAATTTAATTGCATACCCTGCCACGTAGCTCACCTTCCTGTGTTTCTGCTTTTGTATTCATTTATTTTGCAGCAGTGTGTTTAACGTGCATCTTCATCTTTACAGTGTTGGGTAATTTGTTTATTTCTTTATCTGCTCTTTCTCACAGGGACTCCTGGTGAGCTTATTGTCAAATCTACTTCACTTAATGGTCTTCCTGAACTCTTTGTGTTATCGGAGTGATTTTTCCTCTTGCCGCTTGGCATTGTATAACCCCTGAAATTAGGCTGGAGTGCTGTTGGGTCTTCCCTTTGGCTTGGAATCGGGCAGTGCTTGTACCTAGCCATGTCGCTCAGGAGCCCTCTGATGGGGCTTTATTTCTGTTTATCTCCCTCCTCCTTTTTTTTTTTTTAAACTTACGTTGTATATCATTCTTTTCCAAGGTCTTTGTCCCTTCAACACTGCCAGACTGAAGCCACCAAAACACATACACTTCAGAACTTATCTGGGCTTGGGGCCAGCTTGACTGAGGAGACGGGAGCTCACATGGAAGTTAGTTTGTTTATTTAGGCTGTGACTTTCATAGTGTCTATCAGGCAGATGCCTACCTGCATGTTTAATATTTAAAAGTAAAATGGAAATTTCAAGTGGACCCTGGCTCTGCAGGAGGCGTCCCTGACTATGAGCCCTTTTCTTCATAACATGATTCTTTTCTCAAGTTCCCATTTCTGTGCCTTTTCCTTTTCCCCTTTGTCCCGTTCCTACCACCCATTTTTCATGGCCATTCATCTTCAGATATTTTCAACGGTAGCTCCCATTTACAACCTGGAGCTTTTTATGGCTTCTTTTCAGGATTCTGGTCCCTAACAGGATTTTTTGTGTGTGATCTCAGTAAACAAAGAACGCGTGTATGTGTGTGCGTGTGGTGTGTGTGTGTAGGAAGCCTGCCATATTTCCTCTCTGCCCCACAGAAAATGTGTTTTCTGGAAGCCCTTTTGACACTGAAGTGAATGCCCACTGGCCCTCCCTTGTTGAATTCTCCTGAGGGGAGAGAGACAGGCCTTTATACTTGTTGTCCTATCTTTTGTTTCTGCTGATTATACACAAAGTAAGTTGTAAATAGCCTCTCACACACCATGATTCCTTTGAGGTATGTATGTACAGGAGAGTAGATACATACTCAGCCTCCTCTTGCCCTGGGGATTTCAGAGGGTCCCTTTTAAGGCCTCTGACTTCCTGTTACAGCACTAAGATAATGAAATTTACATCAGTTATAGACAGTTATTCCATAATTAAACCTGTGGCATAATGTTTAGAAATATTAGCTGAACAGTTCACCTTTTTTTTGTTTTTAAGTTAAATGATTTTATTACTTTAAAAGCAACATATACAATCATACAAAAAGAATAAAAAGTTAAGTACCTGTCATCTTAATCACTGTGAGCATTTTGGAAAATCTTTGTAGAACTTTGTACTATATAGTATGTCTTAAAACAGGCACTAGATGCTAGGACAGAGGAAAAGTGGATAAAATGGAATTCCCCAAATCAGTTTAAAATTAAATAATGGTTAGGCACACCCCATATTTTATTATCCTAATTTACAATGGAGTGATAATAAGGAGTTAGACAATTGATACCTGATTTTTCTTCAGTCATTTTTTGATTGCTTATAGCTGGCTAACTTCGGAGGCTTCTAAATCAAAAGGTGGAATGAAATGTACTAAATTACAACTAATTAGGTTATCAACTTTTGTCTCTTTTGTATCTTCCTTAGTATGTTTTGAATTCAGGAAGAGATATGGTTTGCCTCTCCGTGCTGAAACATTTCCCTAACTGATGATGCTGATGGTGGTGGATGGGGGAGAGTGTGGTATGTTTTTAGACTGTGAACCCTTCAGTGAACTTCGCGAACCAATTTTGATTTGAATCTCTAGTTCCTCATTTTTCAGAATATGGGAGTCCACTTTCAAAGATTCTTATGGGTATATTTTTCTGCTCAGAAATCCTAGCACTCTAAGTTTGAAAATGTACCCACTTCCTTACTAGTTCCTTTTTGTGATTATGATTGTTGAAACATACTGGTAGTTTGCCACTGTTTCCTCCCAACTTACTCACAGAACTTTATGTTTTCTCTTAGAAACTGTGTATTTCTAAGTGTCTCACGTTGTAATTGCATGTAATTTTAGTTGTTTAACTTTCTCCTTCCCTCTTGAGAATGTTTATAAAGTACATTCTGTGACTGTGAAGATAAAAAGAACTAGAAACTTAGTGTTTGTGACGTGGTCAAATAATCTTAAGGTAAGTAGGAATTTGTTTTGTGTATGTGAGATCGGATGAGGTTTACACTTAATTTGCAGTATATGGCTTACTGAATCTGCCTTTGTTAAGTCACATTGATTGAGGTTTTATAAGAAGGTTTTGGGGGGATTCATTTTGATTTGGAATCTTGTAAGGTTAATTTTTTTCTTTTCCCTTCTGTTGCTCCCTGGGGAGAATTACTGTTGCAGAACTCATTAGTGGCCCTCCATATGTCAACTGAGGGGTAGAATCAGCATTATTTCTATGTGTGACCCAACACAAATGCACAGTGTCCCCGTTCTTCTTGCTGCCCCATTTCTGTCTCATTCTTCAGTTAAGAGGATAAATTCCCTTTTTTGTTGCTTGTGTTGTCCTAGACCAAGGAGCAAGTAGTAGGTCTTGATTTCTGTTAGCACCTTTTTCCTTTGTTGTCTTCTTTGTAATTTCTTTCATATGAAACATCAACAAATACCTCTAGAATGGATGTCACTAAATGTAGTTATTACGTTTTTTTTTTTTTTTAATTAACTTCCTTGAAATGTATTCTCAACCTTTTTTTGCTTTCTCATTTCTTAAGTTTGAATCCAGGCTTTGCAACTTAATAACATGTGACCCTGAGCTAGTTATTTACCTACTCAAAGCCTCAGTTTTTTTGTTTGTCGACTGGAGATGCTCATACTCCGTAAGAGTGTTGAGAGGAAAATGAGGGTTAATCTACACGTAAGATGCCCACATAGTGACTGGCACATTGACCTCCATGTGTGAAATTCTTGGGTAAAGAGTGGTTAT
The DNA here is from genome assembly GCF_049350105.2 of Macaca mulatta. Taxonomy (NCBI): domain Eukaryota; kingdom Metazoa; phylum Chordata; class Mammalia; order Primates; family Cercopithecidae; genus Macaca; species Macaca mulatta. Next base: position 82,478,593 of record NC_133420.1, read on the forward strand.
AAACTTCAAAGACAGATGACACTCTGTCCATTTTACCTTATGAGCCTAGTAAAGAACAAAAGACTTGGAAAGAATGAGAGAACTGGACCTAAAAATGTTTGAAGCGTTGACTGAGTGTGGGTTTTTTTTTTTTTTTTTCCCAGTGATATTCACTAGTGAACTTGCAAGGTGAGGTATACTGAACATTGTTTAAGTTTGAATGAGTGTACTGATTTTTGGGTGAAAAGAAAGAGGGAAGAACCTTCTAAGCTGACATGCATGGCTGAAAACTGATGTCTGAACAACGCGAATTGATTAGCAGAGATGATTTTAATTGGAGTTTTAAAAAAGTGAAACTAAACAAAACAGAGGAGTGCTTTGATAGGGAAAGAAGACAAAGGTGAGATGATGCTTAGTTGATGTATTGAATTTAGGGACATATAGACAGTTATATGATTAGTGAGGGTAGTATAAGTCTGGAAATAATGAGGAACAGTTAGAAATTTTTAAAAAGCAGAAAACATGTTTAGGTGGAATCTAAAACCTTGTTTAATCTTAAAAAATCTGAAATGAAATAAGCAAGGGACAGTAGGCAGTATTTAAGGATGGTATTGACTAATTATAATAGGTTAGTTTTGAAAAAGGGCTCTTAGTGGCTTTCAGTGTAGAATTTTAAATATAGAGAAATGTTCATTAAGTTTTAACCTTGTTTTTTTATTATTAGGGCAGATATATAAAACAAGGTTTTTAAACTTAAAGATAACATGTTTAAATGACTATTAATAATAAATATTGATAAATAGAAGTCTGCCTGTGCTAGCCTATACCAGGAACAGGAAAAATAAATTTGAATACATATTTTAAGAATGTAAAGGAACTTAAGCATTGTAGAATGTATTGTATTAATTCCTACATAAGAAAACTAAAGGAAAGAGGAAAAGAAAAAATTTTTGTTACCAATGTGAAACAGAAACTATCTATTTTGGTCTTTTCCCCTTCCTGCATTTCCTTCCTTCTTTCCCCTTCCTCCTGTCTGTGGATATTTATTAGGTGCCTACTGTGTGCTGCATGCTGTGAATACAAGGAGGAACAAAATTTATGTTGCTTTTTTCTTCTTGGAATTTACCTTCTGGTAGTTAATAAACTTTGTTATATGGTGTTCACTATATATTTGACATACTAAGTGTCACATACATGTCAAGCCACGATAACCTGTTGTAGACTCGCAGTTGGGATTTCCTCTCTCAGCCTGGGTCAAGTGTGACTGTGCAGTTCTCAGCAGCCTTCATACACAGCATCTAATGTGGCTGTATTCCCTCAGGTTCCATTGGCATGTACTGGCAGAGTGCTGGGGGCAGACTTCTGCCCAAACCTGGAGGAGCCAGACCACAGGCTGGAAGTCCAGGTTGGAGTCTTAACTGTTTTCTCAGCTGGGGGTGGTGTGACAGAAACTGTGGTCCTGGAAAGCCATTTGGGTATATCAGTGCCATCAGGAAAAGACAACCATTGAGACAGGTGTGAAGAGGGACTACTGTAGCGTATGTGCAGCCAAAGGTCCTTTTCAGGATGAGTTGTCTGTAACTGTAGATCATTTGTTTGTTCAGTCAAGAAATATATACATACTGCAGTAAGTACATGGTCTCTGAAGGTTGACTACCTAGAGTTGACACGAGTTGCTGTGAGACCTTTGGCAAGTCACTTAATTTAAGTGAGCCTTAGTTTTCCCATCTGTAAGATGGAGATGTACCATACAAGGTGATTATGAGAATTTAAAGGACCTAACATATATTCAGCAGTTAGTACAGGACCTGCCACATAATAGGTACCCAGTAAATATTAGCTTTCACCTTCTAAGACTTTTATTATCATGTGCTAAGGACTGTGCTAAGCACTTGGGGATATATGTTAGTAAGTCATGCTTCCTACAATATGGTCTCCTAGCTCAGGAGAACAGCAGCCATTCAACTGGGTGCTTATCAGAAAAGTAGGACTTAATGACAAATATCTTCTTCATGGATTGGAAGATATGTCTTGTGGTGTAGTAGGAGTATGTTAGCAAAGTACTTTTTTTGGTGAAACTGTTGAATTGAAATTCAGTTCATTTTGTGTGGTCTTGAGACATTAGAAGTGGTTTGGTGTATTACAAATTAAAAATGTAAATATGACATTTTGGCTAAAGGCATGCCTCCATTTCCATGTACCTTATAATATTTAAGGAATGTGTGTGCCAATGCAAAGATGCAGGCTTAAGTTTCAACATGGATAGCATTCCCTAGCATGAGGAAACTTATACTTTTTTTTTTTAGAACCTCCATTTGGCCTCATTTTCTAAATTTTCAGGCTTATAAGATGAGCATAGTGAGCTCAGTTTTAAAACATTTGTACTGATTTAGGACCACAAATGAGAAAAGAGAACCGTTTAAAAAATGGACTTCTACACAGTGAGAATGAGGGTGGAAGTGGTGGTTGGAGGAGGTTTCAGTTTTTATGGTACTGAAGGGTATGCCATCTCTAGCACACCTGCTCTTGGCCTAGGGAAGACCACCTGAGCTCTGCTGTGCCCCAAACTGGTACTGTCTGGGTGGTGTATGGCTGTGATACAACAGAAAAGCAGGTGGGACACATATGAGACACGATCATGTATTTCCTAGTTCTAGAAAGCTAACAGCTTGTGTGTGACACGCAAATGCAGAGTGATGGAAGACTTTTTGTGGAGAGTAGTCTGATCCTTGACCTTTTTTGGGTAGGACGAGTGATGTTCTTCGAACACATCACCTGGAATGGTCTGTCATGGGTGATTGTTGGAAATCTGTTTTTAAACCTTGAGTTACAGTGAAAAGAAAAATGGGTTTTGCAGATGTGAGTGTGTGAGATAAAACTGGAAAAAAAACCTATTGAGTACATTGACATACTACGGGAGAAAATGTAGAAAATGTTATATTTACAAGTTAAAGTAACATTCTGGTTGTAGATAAACCAGATGTGGGCTTGATAGTTCAGCAAGGACCTTGCAAAAAAAGACCAAGTTCCTGGACAAAGTAATGAAAGTGATATTATTGGATTCCTCATTGCGGAACATCATTTTGGTGGACTGCGTGGAAATACTGAATCTGTTAAAAGATGATCAACTATGGAGAGTTGGTCAAGTAGCTGGGACCCACTTGAAGCATTTATTCCTCTCTTCTTTTTCCTCTGCCTTCCTAAATATGACTTTTGCACATTTTAGAAATACCTAGTACATATCCATATTATGTCCGTCATAATAAACTTGATGCTTAATATACTTTTCACCAGCTATCTATTTCAGGAGTATTTTTTAGCTTAGACTGTTTTCATTCTTGCCATGGCATGTGTCCTCGTCGTTTTTAAATTTTTTCCTAGAGAATGAGCCATTTCTTACTGTTCAGCACAGCTTTATACTCTAGGGAACTCACTATAGGACTTGCCAGTCATCTCCTCCTCCTGCTTGTATCATAGGCTTTCCCCCAGGGCTAGGCATTATCATCACTAGAGGATTTGCTGTTTGGCCTCTTGATTCTGAGAATAACCTCCCATACACCTCAATTTAGGAGCAACGGTTTGTTTATATTCTTTCTTAGAAAGGATTTTTGTTTAGACATACAGCCCTCAAATCTGGTTTACTTTTATATTGTAGCTGACATAGGTTCTCATGACTGGTGGAGCCCCTTTCTGCTCTTTGCCTTCTTCCTTTTAAACCTTTACCTTTTATTCCTAAAATTTCAGATTTCTTAGCAGCTTTATTTTTCAATAATCCCAAGATCCCCTACTCTGTTATGAATGTATCTTTGGTTTTGAATGACTGTCATCCTTCAAGTCTGTGCCTGACTTGACTTTTGCAAGGGCATCTGCTGTGTTTTGTGTTAATATTGCTTGATTCAGAAAAATAACTGGAAATCAAGATTTTGATTCTCTAACTTTGTTTATTTTCCCCAGTGGCTTTTGAAGTGGATACTCCAGTTTGGGAGGTTAACTGATGAATAGTAGCAAATAATTACACTCTTATGCAATAATCTTCTAAGAAATGGTTATTCTAATTTAGAGTCTACTTAATTGCTGATATTTTACTTTTATCAGAGAAAAGTTACCCTGTTAGTTCAGTTGTGCCTCATGTATTAAGTTGTTACATTTAGCTCAGCACAGTTCTTTCCTTGGTTGGGAATTCAAGATGTGAGGTTTGACTCGGTATTTTTCAACGCTGAAGTGCTTAGAAAATTAGAGTAAATAATGAACCAATATTTCGGTACTAGATTAGACACAATTTACTGTGATGTTTTATAAACCACAGACTTCTTTCTTCTGTGAATGCGTGAAGGATCACTTTTTTTCAGACATACTGGGGTGCAAGTGTAAATTTCCATAAAATTTAAATGAGGTGCTTCCTGTAATTAATGAACAATTGTGGCTGCTCTCTGGTCTGCATTGTAATTAACCGTGATCAGGCTTGTTTAGTGATGACACTGTTCCTGTAATAATTTGACAAGCTACTGTGAATTTGCCAGGTTATTAAACAACCTGCAGCATTCTCTTCTGGAATCACGGGGATGAGCTCGGCTGCTGCTGCTAGTTAAATGCAGCATAAGGGGAAACCAAAAGCTGCTCATCGAAGTCTGTCGATCACTATGAACAGATTTAAATTCCTGTGATGTTGGAGAAGTTAATTACTTTTGTATAGGGTGTCTTGAAAACTTTTTATTACATGATAAACCTACTGGGGCAAAGCTGGTCATGTTTATGAACTCACAATGAATCCAGCAAATTTTCTATATTTTTTAACACCAGTATGAACTAAACAAAATCTGAAGTTCCCCTTACCACCTTATTAAATAGGTATAACTTATTTTTTTAAAAAAGGTTGTTTCCTTCACAGATATGTCCACAACATCCCCCCAAATATAAGTTCACTCTCTCTCTTTTTTTTCTGTTCCAAATAGATGACCTTGTGCTAAACAAAGTCGTGTTGCAGGTAGAGCAGTCTAAGTGGACCAGTAGCCTTATATCCTTGGTCACCAGTGCACCGGTCCCCCAACCCCCTCTTTCAGGTTAAGATCTGTTCAAAACGTTACTGTCTAGTTACTGTGGTGTCTTTCATTCAGATTCTGTTTATTGACTAAACCACAAGGATTCCTGCCCAAAGTACCAGGCGGTCTATGCTTGACTGATTTTGATTTTCTAACATCAGCCCTGGGGTTTATTTGAAAAATGTACATACACTGCAGCTTTAACAAGTCAAGTGACTGCATGTTTTTGACCATGGAGTAGAGTATATCTGAAGATCATTAAATTTAGTGGGGGAAGGGAGGGGTAGAGAATAAGTGTAGTAGTCATTGTACCATTGCAGAGTGAGTGAGTGTGTGTGTGTGTTTGTGTGTGTGTGACACATGGTTTTTGTCTTTTCATCTTCTCCAAGAGCCAGAAAGTTTCCTGCAGTTCTCTTTCCAGCTATTGACAAATGATTGCCAGATGTGAGATCTTTGCAGTGCTCTTTCCCTCAGCAAACCTGCAGCGATGGGATATTTGATTCTCCCTTGCCCATTTCATCTCCTTTCCACATCTGCCAGGGACACACAAGCAATACATCCCTACATGAGAGTTTAAAGTTTATTCAGCTCCTTTTTCCCCTCCGATAAAATGTTTGGAGACAACAGAATGAGGTCCATATGACTCTCTCCTGACTTCACCGTATGAAATTAATTGTTTATTTTACTTATCTACCTTTCAGTAATTGAAGTATTTCATTTTAGTTTCGGTCCATGGAAAATTTGACGTAACTCTGGGAGTGCTGAGAGTTTCCTATTGTCTGCTTGCTGCAAGTATGCCACCATCTCAGCTTCCCTTTGAGTGCCTCAATTCTGATAAAAACTAGACTGTTTCATAGGACTTCCCAGTAAAGTAATTTTAATCAACAGCTGTCAAAATATTAAGTATGGAGTGTCTGGTAAAATTCAGTAGTCATTTAGAATTGAAAAAGCCACCTAAGAGGGAGAAAATTCAACTTGTTGGGTTTGATTGGTTTACTCTGTGTTTGTATCCATTGTCAAAATTCATATGGATGAGGCTCTAGTTTTAATCACAAGTAGCTTAAAAAGAGAAAGTACACTGAGTTTTGGAGGAATCTGAAGTTAGCCTGTGTAGGCCACACACATAATCACTAACATGCACAGAAGCCTTTTGCATCTGCTTGGAATCTGTATTGATACTGAATTTTTTTTTCTCATCTCAGTTTGAAAATATTTTCCAAAATGCCCTTATAGCTCATGTTCATACTATAGGGTGGGCTGACACAGGTGGCCTGTCTGTTTTCCTATTACACTTTTTGGCAAATGGAAAGGCCCCTTATTCCCTGAATAAGATCAACTTTTTTTTTTTTAAACATTTAAAAAATAATCCATAAAATGTCTGCCACATGTTCTCTAGTTTATGGAAATGTTTTCTAAATTAGACTTGTGGAATTGGATTCTTATTGTGAAAGTATTAGTGTGTTTACTATTTCTGCTACCTTCTTAGCTGCCTGCGATAATGTGAATTTAGATTTTTATATGAAATTTGAATGAGGAATATAATTATTATTTCTGAATTCCTGCACTGAGAAAAACTTTTTTCTTATTAAAGGAGGTAAATGATTATACCCACATCAGAATCAACATAGAAAAAGTGTGAAGTCTGTTTTTCAATATTTTCTTCAAAAAATTAACAAAACAATAATGGCAAACAAACCTAACAAGAACAACAACAAAAGCCCCTGAAAAGATTAAATCCTCCTAAACCGAAGTAAATGGCGGAAAACCATTTACCACAAGTTGCCAAAATGTTGTATGTTTCTATTGGAAGTTTTTACCGAGTAGAATAGAAGATAATCACAGCCGAACACGAGGACAGTGATTTCAAACTGTTTACCTTTAAAAACAAGATGAAGATCATGACGGAGGGGTTAAGTTTAAAAAACACTCCCCCTATGCAAAACAAAATTACTAAGAACCAAACAGATCCCTGTGGAAAAGTTTATATGATTATTGTTCTGACTTTCCCTGAGGACTGACGCCATGGTAGGCACTCAGTGGATGCCAGTGGTGGAAGGTGGAGGCAAAGAGCCCTTTCATAAAACAACAAGGTTAGGAACTCCTCTGGCAGGAGCCAAGTTCCTCCGAGTTTAGATCACTTCACATAATTTGCCCTCGCTAATGCATTTGCTGGTTTCTCATGCCTTCCTGCCTTTTCCTCTCCATGGTTACTCTGGGAGACAGAGAGGTGCTAAGCAATGGAGGTGTCATCCGGCCCGCGCACCTAGGGAACGTCCTTCAGAGGACGACTTGTCACCAGCCGTCAAAGAAGAGAGTGGCTTTGTGGTCTCTGAACATCTGGCAGCGCTGCACAGGAAGCTGAGGGGGTGTCATTAATTGTGATGAAATAATTTAAACCATCAGGAATAAATGAGGCTGTTAAGCTAAGTTCAGATTCCATTTGCCATGCACATGTGTCTAGCAGCCTGTGTGCAGTTAAAAAAAATTGAATTATATTAGCTCATGAGTAGAAGTGAAACAGATACTGTAAATGAAACAAGTTGCTGTATAGTGATGACATCGTGTTGAACCATTTCACAGAGTTACAGTTTGTAGGGTCAGTATATCAAAAGCGGTATATTATTTAATGAGTTTTTATATAAAACATTCTTACGGTATTGAATATAGTAAGGACCAGTGGTTTATGGGTATGTAGGGAGGATGTGTAGGTAGATGGGTGGAAAGAAGCAAGCCACCAGGTAAAGGTACAGTGGGGTGGGTGGGAGGTGCTTTGCCAGGCTGAATTGAGGCACAGTGTACCTTTCTATAGAGTCTGGCTGTGATTGCAATATTAGGTGCCCTTGCTCTGCATACATAGTGCCGCTTGGAGGACAATTTCTCTCTGATGACCAACTATGAATGTTCCTTTGAGAGCTTCTGACACTTTGGGCACATCCATGTTGTTTTCTTGCTATTAAAAACAACCATCTTGGGCGATAGAAGATTACTCCTCAAGCAAGGGAACATATTTATAAGGCTTTGCACAATCAGTGAACACTGATTTTGATTGTAATTTTCAGGCACTATGGAAGGAGACATCCCTAAGTCCTTCACAAAGGAAAGACTGTCGGGTTTGGAATGTCAGGACAACTCTGAGGTTATGTGCACTAAACGGAGCAATGGTGTGTAGGTTCCAAAGTATATTTGTAAAATAAAAGCCATTCCTTTACACACAAGTGGAGCTTTCAAACTTGAACTTTTATGTAAAAATAATCATGGAAATTTGAAAAAAAAAAAAAAGACCGTTACTGTTTAGGTACAGAAAGAATTTTTAAAAAATTACTGGAGAGGTAATCCCTCTGTTAGAAAACAGATACATGGCCAGGCGTGGTGGCTCACGCCTGTAATCCCAGCACTTTGGGAGGTGGGCAGATTGCCTGAGCTCTCAGCAGCTCGAGACCACCCTCGGCAACATGGTGAAACCCTGTCTCTAATTAAAAAAAAAATACAGAAAATTAGCTGGGCGTAGTGGCACGTGCCTGTAATCCCATCTACTTGGGAGACTAAGGCACGAGAATTGGGAGGTGGAGGCTGCAGTGAGCCAAGATTGCACCACTGCACTCCAGCCTGGGCGACAGAGCAACACTCTGTCTCAAAAAAAAAAAAAAGAAAAAGAAAAAGAAAGAAAACAGATACAAGTGATGGTCTGGAACTTGGGCAAGCTTTGGACAAGAGTTGTTTTGCTAAAAGTATTTTATCTCCCTTTGCCCCTTCATCCCTCCCTTACCTTATTGCCTGCCTTTTTCACTGTCACGTGCTGCCTTTTTTCTTCCTCCTGTCTCTCCCTTTTCTCTTTTCCTTTCCATTATTCTCACTTTTATTTTGCATCCTCTTTTTTTTTGTTACAATTGATTCTCATCCTCTACCCTCACAGAAAGTGAACTGCAATTCCATTTTCATTTATAACGTTGGTTTTCCTGCTGCTAGTTCAAAGATTGATATCTACAATTACTTAGTTTGTAAAATTATAAAATTTAGGTTACGTTTTTGCGTAAAGTTGTGTGACCATTGGTGAATTTTTTAAAAGAAAGCAATTGAACCTTGATTAAGCTTTTTAAAAGGAATGCAGAATACTCATTGAGTTATCCTCTTCCCTGGACCTGAATGAAATTGTTGTTGGTGAAAGTCAACTAGAAGTTTGTGGCTCTGGGTTACCCTCTCGCTTCTTACTCTGGACACAGGAGGAAGACATTCCGGTTGAAACACTTGTGTTTCCTCTAACTTTAGACATGTTTGAAGTTGAATAGAATGACCAGTAGTCAGGATGTTGCTACTCTGTGTGTGTGTGTGTCTGTGTGTGTCTGTGTTTGAGACAAAGTCTAGCTTTGTCGCCCAGGCTGGAGTGCAGTGGCACGATCTTGGCTCACTGCAACCTCTACCTCCCAGGTTCAAGCGATTCTCCTGCCTCAGCCTCCCGAGTAGCTGGGACTATGGGCATGCACCACCACGCCCAGTTAATTTTTGTATTTTTAGTAGAGACGGGGTTTCACAATGTTGGCTGGGCTGGTCTCGAACTCTTGATCTCAAGTAATCCGCCAGCCTCAGCCACCCAAAGTGCTGGGATTATAGGTGTGAGCCAACGTGCCTGGCCATGTGTGTTTTTATCTTTAAGTTTTATTTTAATTGATGGATAGTATAGAAAGATGAGTTCTTCAGCCTATCTCTTGGCACTGTTGGACAGACTGAAGGAGATTGTGCCTGTGTATTAGCTTTCGCTAGTAGTGAATACATTGTTGTTACTGTGTAAATTACTTTTACTAGCTTCTGGTGGCCAAGCAGATAAAAATTAGAATTTTTTTCTGAAATTTTCACATATCTTGAAAAATTAAATATTTTTCACCTAAAAACATTTTTATAATTTTTCCCAGAATAAAGAATCTAAAGTGAACACAGAACATTTTTTAACAAGATAACTATGTTTTTCTTTCTATCTTTCTTAATTCGCATTCTGTAATACATTTGTTTCTCAAACAAATAAGAAAATGATAATATATTCAACAATGACTTGTGCTTTCTTTCAGAAGTGTGTTAGTAAATATTTACAGGGAAAAAAACAGTTTCATGAACTTGCTTTTTTTTTCTCCTCCCTTGTTCTTACTTCGGTGTGGTGTGAACTGGATGCCCCTACATATTTTCGAGACTTTATTCTGCTGCTGCTGTTAACTTAGCATCTAGTTAGGCAGCATTAAATTTGTGAGTTCCTGTGTCTCAGGTTCTGTATTTCACATACATTGTGGATTAAGTAAACTTTGGTCGAATGGCCTGAGAACTTAACTACATTTCTGCATTCTTTCTCAATACCAGTATTTCTGTGAGAGATTTTGGACAACCGACTTAACATAAGTTGTTCATGTTGGCAACTGCCAGTATTAATGTAAGAAGTATTAAATAAGATACTTATGTTTATGTACGTTCCTAAGCCATAGCAGCTTCATAGAAGAAGGAAAAAATAGAGAAAAACAAAATATTTTAATTCTTGGCTTAAATAGAATTATGCATTTGTGTTTGGGTGTGTGCCTATGCATGGATTTGGTATGTACATACACACATGTCATATATATGTATATATCCATATTTTTATATGTTTATAAGAATAGCTAGTGATATTCTGTTCAAATATTTTGTTGGAGTTAGTCATAATTAATAATTTAAGAGCACACATTCCCCCCTACATGTACACAAAAGAAAAAGAAAAATTCTTTTGTTTGAGTAGATAATGGAAGCTCAATTTGTGTTTTCAATTCTTTAGGATCAGTATTTTTTCATATGTTTTTGAAATTAAAAGCTGGACTTGATTGATTGAGACAGAGTCTCGCTTTGTCGCCCAGGCTGGAGCGAAGTGGCACAATCTCAGCTCACTGCAACCTCTGCCTCCCGGGTTCAAGTGATTCTCCTGCCTCAGCCTCCTGAGTAAGTAGCTGGGATTACAGGTGCGTGCTACCACACCCAGCTAATTTTTGTATTTTAAAATACAAAATTTCACATGGATAACTGAGATTCACCACGTTGGCCAGACTGGTCTCAAACTCCTGACCTCAAGTGATTGACCTGTCTCAGCTTCCCTAAGTGCTGGGATTACAGCCCGGCCAAAGCTGGAAATTACTTCAGTTATGTAACCTAGTATCTTTACAGATTTGGAAACTGAGGCAGAGAACTTTTAAGACTTAACTAAAATCACGTAGTTAGTAACACACTCTTCATTGCTAATGTGTCAGTCTTTAAGATACTATTTACTAGGTTTTATTCCTTTAGAGTTTAACAAGTATTATATAACAGTATTCTGAATTTTTTCTTTTCATCGAAAATTAGGCCAGGCATAGTGGCTCATGCCTTTAATCCCCGCATTTTGGAAGGTGGCGAGGTGGGCAGATCACTTGAGCCCAGGAGTTCAAGAGCAGCGTGGGCAACATGGCAAAAGGCTGGTTCTACTAAAAATAAAAATACATAAATTAGCTGGGTGTGGTGACATGTGCCTGTAGTCGCAGCTATTCTGAAGGCTGAGGCGGGAGGATCACTTGAGACCAGAGGCAGAGGTTGTGGTGAGTCGATATCACAGTACCACACCACTGAACTCCAGCCTGGGTGACACAGTGAGACTTAAAAAAATAAAAAAATAAAAAAATTAACTCTTTACTCCTTGTTTTGTATAATCCAAGGGGACATAAATAAAGGATGTAAGTATCAGTTAGACCTCAGTAAAGGTGGGGAAAAGGTGAAGAAACATGCGAGGAGGCTACATTTTTAGGCACTGTAGTAGTTGTCTTGGCAGGTTTCCCTATGAAAATAGCAGATCTTCCTGCACCGTGTGTGAAATGTGCTAACTTGATGCTAAGAAATGGAATATTGTGGTCTTGCTTTTATTTTTTCCCTTCTACTTTTCTAGTGTCAGGTAGTTTAGAATTTAGGTGTTGTTCAAATGCTGATTCTTAAACTTTTAAGTATCAGAAATATTCCCATCTAATAATCTGTTTCAAAACTGCCATTATAGACAACTGAATAATGGAATTGCCCAAGAACATAAAAGTGTAAATCTTTAATGTTCATCGAGTGCCAGTGGAGAGCTTCGAGGAGCATATACACAGACCAACTCCCCTTGAAATCAATGTTATATAAACCATCTTTAAGTGCCTTTTTGGGTATGGTACTGTGTTTGCATCTTAAAAGAAGTGAGCTAAATAGATAGGGTCTTTGCCCTCTAGGAGTTTATAATCAAAAACAGATAATATAACTGACATCTGTTATTGTATTAAAGTCCTACAAGTAAACATCGATTAGATCCAGAAATAAACTTTTGATATCAAAGACAAGTAAAATACTTTTTGCTTGCCTGATTAAATAAGTAAACACACATCTTCATCCCTACACTTGAGACTTTCCATGAGAGTTATATAATGACTAAACTAAAATAATCATGACACCAGGATACTCCTTTAGATGGTTATTTTTTTTAGGGATTTTAAAAGAGTGCTGGCATTAATGAGATGTCACTGATGGTGTATTATAAGTGGGTCTGGATTCAGAGATATTTTTGTCTTTCTGGCTAGGAAATTGGGATGAGATTAATTTTCCTCCATCTCTGGAATTTCTTTGTTTCTAACTATTCAATGGTAGTACTTGGTGTTGTAAACCAGCATTCTAGAGGACAGTTTAAAAATGTTATCCAGACCCTCACCATGATTAGAAATCATATTTTTAAAAAATTAGCTGTCCCCTAAGCCTCTGGGAACTGCATTAAAACAAAGATGAGGATATAAAATTGATGCTGTAATGAGATTAACTTATATATCTAAAAGGCTTTGAGTGGAATATTAGTCCGAAAAGGCAGGTTCAGAACTTTGGAATGAACAGTTCTAGTTGTACGTTTGAGTAAAGCTATACCAACTAAAATTAAATGTAAAATGTTGGCAAGAGAGATAGGTATTGAGTTTGATAAAATATTTTCTTTCTGCATGCTTTAATTTTAGTGCAAGGTATTATAACAGTCACTTCATTTTTTAAGTGTAGGGGAACTAAAACAGCAACATTGGGGAGACTAAACATGAACCCATCTCAAAGTTCAACACATTAAAAAAATGGCTGTCCCTACTGCAGTGTAGGTGTCTGGCTGTGTAAATTAAAGCATGTGGATGCAGAAATTAATTAGAACAGTCAAAGATATAAATCAGACTTATTTGGTACACTGATGAAATGAGCATTGTTTATAAGATTATCTTGTTATTTAATCTCTTCTGTATAAACCTGGCTGGTTAGCCTTATGAAGTAATAATACAATTAATGTGATGTGATGAAGGTATACTTTTGCTCAGTACAGGCCTGATCCTGCAGATCTTTCTTGACTGGGACTTGTGTATATAGAAGACCATAAGAACTGGAAATTTTAATTAGCAAGAATGCCTCCACCTCTCAGTTGTGGGGTTTTTTTTTTTTTTTTAATCTCAGAATGTTCCCTGGGATTTTTATTCTTTTTGAACCATTCATCTACTCACTCCGGAAGAATGAACTGCTTTCAGATGTTATTTCCTCAAAACTGTGCAAAGTTCATTATAAGAGCTACCTGCTGTCCTCCAGCTATATTGTGCTATGCTACTGGGTCTCAAATAAAGAGAAAGTTTTACTTATAAATGAAGCCATTAGGAATTTCTTGAATAAACATATCTTTGATATGTGAAGGAATTTTGTTTATAATTATTAGTCATATAAGTCTATGTACATAATACATGCAAGCATCATTCGTTATCTTTTATATGAGAATGCACTCCCGTCACCTAAAGAGCAGAAAATAGATACACTAAAATAAAACAAAATAAAAAACCCCCAAAAATCTAAACAGGGATTCCAGCTCGTAGGAAAATTGTCAGTGTCATTATTTACTGTTTAATTCAGAACTTTTGGTTAATGTTGTTTACCCTGCTTTCTTTCCCTGTCTGTATTCCTTTGACTCCGTGAAGCTGGTTTCTTTATGTCCCCAAATGAGAACTTTGTTTTTGGAAAGTAAAAGATGTAGATTTTATTCACCTTGCTCTTAGATAGATTCACTACTCCATGATGTTCTCTTATTTAACAGAATTTGGTGACAGTGTCCAATAACGTAACTAATAAATTGTGGGAAAAAAATTGTCACATGTAATCTCTCTTGTAAAACCTTTTATGAATGGAGCCTGATGGCTGAAGTTTGTTGTTCCTACTTAATCTCATAAAGAGAATGGATTTAGAATAATGTTCTTTTAGGATTAGGCATAGGGTAATTAGGAGTGTGATATGATAAAATTGTAATTGTGATTTCATTTTGTCCTGAACAGTTAGGATTTTTTGCTCTGGATTGGTCTATAGTTGATGTTAAACATTTTCAATGTGACCTGTCAGATATTTGGATGTATTATTTTAAAGATCTTTTGTCTCATCTTCATAGGAGTGCCCCAGATCTCCCTGTTTCACCTGTGATTATCTATGATGCCATAGCAACACCCCTGGCTGTTAGCAGAGTATGTATTATTTCTGTGGTTTTGTGAATCAGTAACCACTAAAAGATTTGTGACCAATCACCCATGAATGATTTGTTCAGAGTTTGCTTAATGAGAGAAACTGTGGCGTAAGACAGCCTCACAATGTATGTACAGATATATTTTCACTGTTACACTTGGCTCCGTTCTAGATTATGCAACTTGGATTTTCAGTCATTGTTGAGCTATGTAGATATATTTGATGGAGTTTGGGTCTGTTTTCTGTAAGCCTTTCAGAACAGTACTTGTCAAACCAGTATTAAAACTGGGATCTGCTGACTGGAGCTCAGGCATATGGTGAAACAAGATGCCTTCTGGGTTGAAGATGTGACTAACGGTGGGCCAACTGCTCTCCTTTACTTGCCGACCAGAGCCTGCTTCTCAAATCTAATGGGAGGCAGGCTTCAATGATCTGAGTAAACTGTATGAGCTCCATGTCCAGTTTCTATTTTGGAAGTAATGCATAGGACCAGAGCTGATATAGTCTAATTTTCTGTCAAACAGAACCCCTGGTGGTAAAGGTAAAGGCTTATTTGGGGTAAAGGCACTGTACAGAGATTCTCTCCTGAGTTTCGCTTTTCCCTGGGCTGCCTGTTCTTTTGGATGTGAAAGGCTAGATGTCTTCTCCAGCCTTTCTGCACTTCCCTAGTTCTTTTCGTTTTCCACTTATCCTTTCCTTTTTGCTGTTATTTCAGTGCTTCACCTTTTCCTTCATTTTGATACAATCACATATTATTTTATCCATACATTTTAGGATGTCTTTTAGGAGGAGCTGATATAATGTGGGCTCTTCTGTAAACAGTTGAGACAGTGACTTGCATGAAGGCATTTTGTTTAGGGAGGATCCTAGAGTAGAAATGAAGGACCAGGGAAAACCAACACAAAGATGAATCACTGAGATGATCAGTGCCCCATTGGCTCTCATTTCCATTGATCCGTATGGCCGTCTGAGCATGAACTTCCCATACTTTTGGCTTGTGCATGTGCATCTTCAAGTTGTCAGGAAGCATGACTCAAGTGGGGCAAGCTCAGGGGAAGGTGCTAATTAGCCATCAACGGGGGAAGTTGGTTCATGCGGCTAGAACAAGAGACGGCTAGAACAAGAGACGTGACAGAGAGGATTTTTAAGTAGTCCAAGGAACCCATACATGGTTTTTGGTTTTGCTCTAAAAGCATAGAGAGCTCTGGAGTATTTGATGTTCTGAATTTCTCTTTTCTTGCATTTGTTGTAGTATACTTCTCAGGTGAGTTCAGGTATACCTTTACCATCACTTTGTTATTTGAAGGGATTGTTTGCATTTCCTTCAATAATTTTGTCTTAACCTCTTGGAACATTTGGTTGTTCACCATTAGGACCAGAATGATCTAGAATAGGCAGTGCATTTCCCTTTTATTGACACAAGTCTACTGCTTTATCCACACTAAAGCATAAAACATTTATATCCTATGTCCTTGATTTTGGAGTGGGACAAAGTTGTCAGCTATTCAGCCACTCTTAACATTCTTCTTAAATTGGCTGGATACAATGGCTCATGCTGGTAATCCCAGCACTTTGGGAGGCAGAGGTGGGAAGATGACTTGAGCCCAGAAGTTCAAGGTAACAGTGAACTATGATTGCGCTCTGCATTCCAGCCTGGGCAACAGAGTGAGACCTTGTCTCTAATATATTTTACTTATATTTATATACTATATATATTCTAAATTGAGTTATTTAGCAAAATTCTGCCACAAGGTAATTTGGCTCTTTTCAGATGTTCAAAAGTAGACCCAAATCTTTACTGGGAGTTTCCAATGGTCCTAGGAACCCCAATAGGTATAGTTAATACTTCTATCAAACCGTGGCATATGATAGATTAGTGAAGATTTAGAGAAGAGTGTAAGGAAAAAGTAAAAGTAGTACCCAGTGGGATCGAAGCATTATGCATGCTTTCAGTACTTATTTGATAGAATAATCTGTTTCAGAAACCAACTTCTAACAAAAGCAGTTGAATTACACAATTATTATATGTTTTTAAATTGTAGTTACATGTTTTTATTGGAGTCATGGTCCACAAATTATAAGGTTAGCTATTATCATGGATCACGCAGAGGAGATGAAACCACATCAAAGTTTCCTACCATCCACTCTAAGCTGCAGTTAAAGTTTCTAACACGTTTTGCTTCTTATAAGTGGATGAGCTGATCTTGATTTCTTTTTTTGTGGTATCTGATTTCTTTTCTTTCTTTTTGTTTCTGTTTAAAGAAATGTGTACTGCTTATAGAAATGATAATTTAAGCAGGTAGAGAAGAAGAAGTTCTCTATTTGTACAGGTAGATGGAAGGAACATCTTGCAAATGCATGACATAGTATCTCACATACTTTAATTCCCTCAATAAATTATTATATTTTAAAGGTAAAAGACCAGGACAGAGAAACAACAGAGGGGCTGATTCTACTAAGAATTTGTAACTGTTGTAATACTCTCAATCAACTGGGAGTCGCTGTCTAGTGAGATGTACATCTGATTTGCTCTTTTGCTCCAATTCAGAATAGCCAGTACTGTTTCAATAAAGGAAAATTTTAGTTTACTCTGCTAAACATTTATCTTGATCTGAGGGAGTTGGATAGTTGGATTATTTGAGGTTAACATACCTTAGCACCTTTAGGGCAAAATGTAACCTAGGGGTGTGATAGAATATGAGATCTAGAGGATAAGGAGTTTTAGATTCTAAGGAAAATTACTCCCTTAGTGGGCTCTTCAGGAACAATTTTCTATCTTGTGGTTAGTCACTTTCAATATATGGCAATTGCTTTCCATTATATTCTCAGGCTCCAATCAATATGTACAATATTATGCAACTTATAGTTACATTATAACCAAAATATGTCAAATGTGGTTTCTGAGTGGCTGATTTACAGTAAGTCTTCCTCTGTCCCCAAAGTGGGTATTATGACTAATTCAAACTTTCATACACGAAAGCAATTTTTTTCATATGAAAATCGTGTGTCTTGGGGGGTGGGGTCTGTAGAGAAAGAAGGAACAGTAAAGCACTGCGTCAACTTACTCACATACAGATTGATCCATTGTCATCTCCTTTGCATCTCATGGATTGTTGTGAATTATTTGCTCACCCTGGGAGAGACGTGCTCTGAATTATAATAATTTAAAATCTGTGAATCTATTAAAACCATATTTGTAGCTCTAAAAAAATTGATATTCACTGGGCAGTTTGCCCAACAAGAGAAAGTCAAAGAGATTACACACTTACCCTAAGTAACAGCAACCACCCTGCCAATTCTTCCTTTGAAAGAATACAGCAGACCCATATTATACATCTGTGGATAAGGGGAGACAAGAAAAGAACTCAATATATCAAAATCAGAAAGTAAATTCCACAATAATGGCTACAATAATGTTTCAGGATGGTATTTTAGCATAGGCCTAGTCATTGAACTGATCATAGCTTAGAGGGGTTTAAAATTGTTTAAAGTACATCCTGACGTTGTTAAGTATGTTTACAACTCTCACTTGAAATCAGAATATTCACTCATGTATGGTATACCCTGAGATCACATCGGAGAATGACAATGACTGCATTGTTTGGTGGAAAAAGTGAGGCCCAGAGTGTCACAATGGCACACTGTGGTCACACATGGTCTTCTGATTTCTCATCTAAAGGTCTTTTCATTGGATACTTAATTAACACATCGAGCTCCCACGGTGTGCCAGGGGCTGGCAGTGTAAAGATGCGTAAGAAGAAGCTAGGCGCAGTGGCTTGTGACTACAGTCTCAGCTACTCAGGAGGCTGAGGCAGGAGGATCTCTTCCAGATGAGCCTGGGCAACACAGTGAGGTCTCCTTTCTTTAGAAGAAAAACAAGGTACATAACAATAAGCTGGTGTTTCCATGGGAGCTTTGCTAAACGTGATGTTCCCGAAGGACAGGTTTGGTCCTGTTTATCTATCAGGTCTCAGCACTTACCATTGTGCCTGGCACTTAGTAGGAACGTACCTAATAATTGCTTGATGTGATAAATGGCAGTCTTTGTGCCATGGACTCACAGAGAACAGGAAAACCACAGAAGAATTTAAAAAGGGGATGGAGTTTTAATTTAGTTCTTGAATAGTGTTTTGGGGTGCAAATAGAGTAGAGAATAGGCAAGCCCACCTAGAAGATGCTCTCCTTGAGGGCAAGAATAAAGTTGTGTTGATCTTTGTATATCCTGGTATGTAGCATAGTGCCCCATACATAGTAGGTCCTCAAAACATATGCTATATTGTTTTCTCTGTATGAACTTGAACTATACCTTTCTTAACTTTCATATTACGAATGTGGTAAATGTCTTGGTTTCAAAACATTTCTTGTTTGATTATATCTAAATAATTTATGCTAGAGGGAAAACAAAATGCTGTCAAAAGACTATCTCATTTAATGTAATTATGTCAGTAAGAAGTTGAAAGTATTATTTGCTCAGATAATCCTCACTTTCTGATAATTGGAAATCTACTTTCTTGGTCTGTTGAGGATGACCACCTCAAATTACTACATTTGGCAGTAAGTAGAGAGTCCCACTGTTAATTTTCAATTAACTACAACGTTGATTATCTTGTCAGTAACAATACTTTAGTTGTTTTTACTACCTAATCTCAGTTGAGGAGAGCGTGGGACCAACAAGAGCTTGATTGTGGATTTTATTCTTGTATAGGCCGGTTAGATTCGCAAAAGGAAAAACTCCTTGAGTAAACGTAGACAGCACTCTAAATGTTGGTTAGCTGTTAAATAAATAGATGCTATTATTACAAAAGAGGACGTGGCTAAAGAAGGTAGATCATTGCATCTCATTACCATTTGGATAAACAACCAAAGCATGTATTCTAGTGACAGTGCTTTTGTAACATCTGTGTGTGTGTGTGCATGTGTGTGTGTGTGTGTGTGTGTGTGTGAGAGTGATGTGTGCTTTTCTGAAATTAGTATTTAGGTTTTTAGTGGAAATAGGAAGCCTACAGTGTTCTTTATTGGTTTTACATTTTTTTCAGAGTGTAGTATCACTCTAGTACTAGTTCATAGAGTTCATAAATATTTGAATATATATGTGAATTTTTAAACTGTAGACTCAAGCAGAAAAAAATCAAAATATATCAGGCAAGTAAAATGTTCAGGCTGAATAATGCTAATTACATTTAAGTGAATTAGCACTTCCTCAAAACATGAAAAATTTGTTAAGAATATATTGCTTCAAAATGTGTGTGCATCTGGCTTTGTATAGATTAGTGTAGGTTACATTTCAGATGGGCGGCAAAACAGATATATTTGCTGTTTAGACACCATGTTTAAACCAGGAAAACAGATCTACTGGATGTGTATTGAGGTGTTTAGGTCCAGAATCACCCAATGAGTCTCAGTAATGAAAGCTGACCTATGGTTTCTTGAAAGATGTTTTTACTTAATTGCCAAGATAGCTTAGATGTTATTTACTGTGTTGTCAGTTGCATTGTAGCATTTAGATAATTGATAGTATTGGTCAGTAACCTTTCTGTGCATGTGTTTTTAAGCTGTTGTTTCTCTCTTTTAATGAAGCATGTTAAATATCTTTAATGCCACCTACCTGCTTTATTGGAGGATTCATGATGTTGAGAAAAACCAAATAAAATTCTATATAGAGTTATAGGAGAGAACATTTGCAGCCGACATGGCAGAGATCAAGGGAATGCCAACGTTACCAGAGTGAAGAAAACAGAGAATTGAAGATGAGACCAAAATCAGATAGATAGAGATGCCCTCTGGCAAACTATAGCTCTGGAGGAAAGTATGTTAGAAGGTAGCTCTTCATAGAGAAAAAATGTATTTTATGGGAAAAATATTCTAAAAAACCCATGTGATCTCCTGTTTATTGAAATATGAATTCAAATTTTATACAAGAAATAACTCATTGAAAGGAGTTGTCAATGAAGTAGTTATTAAAATTACTGTGTTTTAATAGATAAATATATGCATTGAAATGGCACAAGGAAAAAAATGGTGATAATTTACCAGATACAATTTTAAAGATGGTTTCTTTAATATTTTTAATCCTAGAAATCCTTATTGTAAGTATGACTGAAAAACTAATCATGGCAATATGTGATTTTTCAGTTAGTTACTGATGATTTACTAGGAAAAGTTCAACAGGTAGGGAGTATTTGTTTACAGATTGTTTAGCATTATAATATTTAAAAAATCAAATACCTACTTACTAAGGATCATGTTTGTAATGATCCTAACTCCAGTGTGCCTAGATCTGTGAAGCTCCAGGGCTTGGTTTCAGAGGAAATAAATTTTGTTCTGATTAGAAAATTAACTTGCATTATGCATTTTCATATCTCTAAATCAGTCATGACTATAAATTCATGATGCTAGTCAAATATTAAACACACTTTCATGCTTAGTAGCATAAAATAGTGTCAAATGGTAAAATAAGATGGTAAGAACTATTCAACCTCAAAGAATTTACAGGTCTAGTTTAGGAAATTTGCTATGATTTCTTTCTTTTTCTTTTTCTTTCTTTTTTTTTTTTTGAGATAGAGGTTCACTCTTGTTGCCCAGGCTGGAGTGCAATGGTACGATCTCAGCTCACTGCAACCTCCGCCTCTCGGGTTCAAGCAATTCTCCTGCCTCAGCCTCTGGAGTAGCTGGGATTACAGGCATGCACCACCATGCCTGTCTAGTTTTTTGTATTTTTAGTAGAGATGGGGTTTCACCATGTTTTTTAGGCTGGTCTCAAACTCCTGACCTCACGTGATCCACTCATCTTGGACTTCCAAAGTGCTGGGATTACAGACGAGAGCCACTGCGCCCGGCTGAAAGTTGCTGTGATTTCTAAGGTACTTCCTTAATTTATAAGGAAGTTACAGGTCTAGTTTGGGATAGTTGCTGTGATATCTAAGGCACTTCCCTGCTTCTACCATGAAGCATTGGGCTGATGCTGCCTATACCCTGCCTATTCTGAATGTAAGATTCACAGTATTCTGAATCTAAGAATAGGCAGGGTGTAGGCAGCATCAGCACAATCCTTCATGGTATAGGTGAAGCATTCTGCTGCTCACATTTCATGTGGACATGAACTCTGAGAGTTCATCCCAGAGCAGAACAGTGTTTTCAGCTGAAGACAACAAAGCTTTCTCCTTACTGGGTCTCTTGTAGATCCCCTGGTTTGGTTTTGTTTTTGTTTTTGTTTTCCTTTTTTCTTTTCTGAATGCCCTTATTACCCCTGCTTTTATTTTCCTTTCATTTTTATGAATCTGTCATTGATGAGCATCCTATCCAACACTAGACCAGATTAGGATACAGGCAGTTTACAGGAATTTTTACCACATAGAAACCCTGAAGGTATAGTTGCTTCCTACAAGGCCAGAAATTCTCTTCAGTGTCCCCAGACAGTCTCAGCTAAAAGGAGAGAGGCCTTGAGCAAAAACTTGGTATAGGTTTATGAGTCAAGACCATGGTTGGATGCAATTGTAGTGGAATTTCTCTGGATAGGAAAGTTCTGGCTCCATGAACTTGTGGTTGGGAGGAGTAGTGACAGTCAGACATTCTGGGCAAAGTGCAGCATTAGGGAAGAATTAGCATGCTTCTGAGCAACAAAATGTGTAGATGCCAGCCAGGGAAGGACTCGCGTGGAAAGGAGGGACAACATTGGGACTCTGGAGTATGTTTTGGAAATCAATAACAGGGAGCATTCCCTATCAAATTCGGTGTTTGAGATGAAATGAATACTGATGTCACAAGTCCAGAGTGTCTTTTTCTTGTCATGGTATTTCTGTTTACTTTGGGAAACAGGAGGAATAAAGGCTTATTATTTCAAGAAGCAGGATAAAGGTGGAATTCAGGATTAATGGAGGGTTTGGTTTTCATAACTAATCTCTAATAATGATGGCAAGCTAGTTGGGTTAGCCCTTTTCTTGCGAGGGGCTTACCTCCTCCCTTGTTTCGTACCATACGTTTAATATAGCTGGACTTTATAGGTAGACTCAAGGCAAGTTTCTATAGATTTAACAGTACATTTACTCAAAGAGAAAATTACTTATTAAGGCAAAGGTTTATTTGGAAAATCTGTTTTCATGTGTCTCCTTTCAAATTTTTTCTTTCTTACTAAATAAGGAAACAATATTCACACCTGACTCTTTAAAATTTTGTTTGGTGAATTAGATATCCCAGCAGGCACATTTGAATTGACGCTATTGGACATGATTACTCTTTTTGAGATTTTTGAAATACTCTTTTGTGTTTTTTTTAAACCTGTGTAAAGTCAACAGAATGCAGTTACAGAAATACATGATTTTAGAGCAAATATTCTAAGAACTAGAATATTAGTATCAAGAATATCATCATATTAGAGATCATGAAGTTCGGTTCCTTCTTTTTATAGTATAGTCTGGAGTCACAGAACTGGAATACATAACCTTCTTGGTAAATTAGAAAGAACCCATATTTGTGTTAGTTTGAAAACAGAGTAGGCCAGGCATTGTAGCTTATGCCTGTAATCCCAGCACTTTAGGAGGCTGAGGCCAGTGGATCATGAGGTTAGGAGTTTAAGACCAGCCCCAACATGGTGAAACCCTGTCTCTACTAAAAATACAAAAATTAGCCAAGCGTGGTGGCAGGAGCCTGTAATCCCAGCTACTTGGGAGGCTGAGGCAGGAGAATGGCTTGAACCTGGGAGGTGGAGGCTGCAGTGAGCCGGGATTGCGCCCCTGCACTCTACCCTGGGCGACAGGGCAAGACTCTGTCTCAAAAAAGGAGAAAACAGAGTGGAGTGCCTATGGATCACTGGAATTGAGTGAGTGAGTGGAGGAGGTGTTAGGGATGTTATTGATGAAATCACTTGGCTTTATACTGAAGCAGATGAGATAATCAGAAAGGGTGTAACCAGAATAGAATGTAATCTCGAGAGCAGATCGTGAGCTTTCCTTTTTATATCCCTACTATTGTTTAAGGCATTTACTGCATGTAGTAGCAACTTTAAAAGCATTTGTTTAAAATTATAATTAAAAAACATTGATTTAGTAACCTTTTAAGAATAGTGTTTCTAGAGAAGGAAGCAGTAGCAAGTTCTCCCTGATTTTATGCCATCAAATATTCATTCCTTTCTGTTTTAGGTAGGATATTTTCTCGTTTGTTTTTTGTTTTGTTTTGTTTTGTTTTGTTTCGTTTCGTTTCGTTTCATTTCATTTGATTTTATTTTTTGAGACAGAGTCTTACTCTGTCACCCAGGCTGGAGTGCAGTGGCATGATCTCAGCTCACTTGCAATCTCCACCTCCTGGGTTTAAATGATTCTCCCGCCTCAGCCTTCCGAGTAGCTGGGACTACAGGCATGCACCACCATGTTTAGTTAATTTTTGTGTATTTAGTAGAGACAGGGTTTCACCTTGTTGGCCAGGCTGGTCTTGAACTCTTGACCTCAGGTGATCTGCCTGCCTCCGTCTCCCAGTGTGCTGGAATTACAGACATGAGCCACTGCACTCGGCCTGGGTATTTTCTCTTGTGTTGAGTTAAAATCTGGCCAATTACTTTTGAGCATGCCGCATTGTAATCAGTATTTATTTTAAGGTATGACTCCTAGAATTTAAATAAAGTGTTGGCGATGTGGTGTAATTAGAATGAGACCTTGCCCTCTTGTACACTTTATAGGTTTGTTGTGTTTACTTTTTTGAGCCATATGCTCTAGAATGTTTTAAATATGTAGCATCACAATGTCTACCATTTAGAGGACCAGAATATCTATTTTGAGTACACAAAGTAGACTCATGAACTAATATGTGAATGTTTTCCCCTCTGAAGGAGAAATATTGGGAGTTTAATAGCTTGAGTAGAAATTTCCTTTTGAATGGTTAATCAAATTGGTATCACCGTGTAAGGTCCTAAATCCCAATCTGTTTTTCTAGGGAAACATGTTGGCAGCTCTTCAAAATAACTAGCGGTTTAAAGACAATTGTTAGTGTGATTTTCTACACACTTAAAGCTTAGACCTGCTCTGTTACTTGTCTTTGATGCTAAGGAGTTGTCTAAGTAGTTGAGTTAAATAATTTCAGATTAGTTTTATTCATTAAATGTTTTGGTTTTATTTTTAAAAACCTCTTAATATTTAATTCTGTAGTAGACATTTACAAAATAATTTTTCTTATGTGTATTTACATGGACATTAAAAACATCTTGAGAAATTAATTGTATTTATTGATGTTTTTAAGTTCAGGAATGCTCTCACAACAAATGACACACACACAACACATAAGTCTTTAGAAATAGACATGAAAATAAGATCATTAGATGTTCATGGCTGCTTTAGTAGGAGTCTCCAAAGCAATAGAAATATTGATATATTGAAACTCTGATGGAGGGAATTCCTGAGTGCAGAGAGGAAACTGATAAGACTAAACTTTAATGGCCTCTGAAATTATGAGACAAAGGGCTCTAGAGTCTTCTATAATATGTACCCTAGCTTGGTTTTCATCTCTGGGGAACTAAAACACAGCTGTATAGTATACTGGTCACTTCCCCATATACTATTGAAGTCAGTCTCCAGGTAAACATGTGATTTAGTTAAAAAGGGCAGGTGGTACCTGCTGTTTCATAAATGAGGAAACTAGTTGAGAGAGTTTATGTGGTTTATCCAAGTAAGTTCAAACAGTTAATAAAGACTAGCTATAGTAAGCTAAAACCTAGGGTTCTTTTGTTAGAAGATGAGTGTATTACCTATTGCATCTTGTTCTGATGATGATACAGGAATGAGGCAAGGGCTCACACCTTCTTTCTCTCTAGGAATGGAGAAAGGAACCACTAGGTTGTAAAATCAGTTTTACCATGTGACCTTGGGAAGGTTAATTACTTTTCTTGAGCCTCAGTTTCCTTACATTTAAAATAGGAATAATGGTATATACATTTTAGAATATTTAGGATTAAGTTAGATCATCTACAGTCATCCTTCAGTATCTATAGAGAATTGGTTCCAGGACCTCCCTCAAATACCAAAATTTGAGGACGGTTTAGTTCCTTATAAATGGCATTACTATGCATGTAATCTATGTCCATCCTCCCGTACACTTGAAATCATCTCTAGATTACTTACAATACCTAATACAATATAAAATGTAAATACTATGTAAATAATTGGTATACTGTATTGATTTTTAAATTACTATTATTTTTATTGTTGTGTTGTTATTTTTATTTTTGTTTTTTTCCTGAATATTTTCAATCTGCAGTTGGTTGAATTCATGGATGCAGAATGCGCAGATACAGAGGGCCGACTTTATAGCAGTCATATTGGCTGGCACATTCTGTGGAAACTTAGTTTTTCCCCCTTTTTGTCCTTTCTCTTTTTCTGCTATCCAATAAAGTTTGGCTTTGTAAAGGCAAATTATAGTCTATGCTAATGAATACCTTAGGCAGCTTATGTTCTGCTGAAGAGTAGGAGGTACACACATAAACAAGGAACTAATACAAAGTGATATGTATTAAGAGCTGGGGGACTACAGATAAGGAAGCAATAATGTTTTTCTATGGAGTAAGCATAGAAAGGAAGTGCTACTTGAGCTGGTCCTTGATGGTTAAAAGATGTGTAATATTCAAGGGGAAGTCCAAGACATTGCAGGCAAGGGATGTAAAGTGCTGAGTACATAGTACAGTTGGAGAACAGCTAATTATGGGGTCCCTAGTGTGGGTAAAACTTATTTGGGGGTGAGAAGTTAGATTTGTAAAATATTTTGCAGGGAATATTTGGCTAAATTCAAATATTAACTGAGCATATAATTCTGTTTCAGGCATCTGTTTGGTTGCTGAAGGTATAGTGATGACTATAACAAAGTCCTTTCCCTTGGAGATTATATTCTAGTGGAGAAGACAAATAGTAAACAACTGATAAAATAGGGAGTATAATAAGGGCTATGAAGAAAAAAGCAGAGAATAAGGGGATGGGGAGTGAGGGTAGAGAAGAGCCTGTTATTTTACATGGTGTGACCAAGAAAGGCAACTCTGAGGAGATGACAGTTGAGCAGAGACCTGAATAAAATGAGAGAGCAAGCCTTGCACAGATCAAGGGAAGAATATTCTAGCAGAGAGAACAACAATGACAAAGACCCTGATGCAGGAACAAGCTGGGTAATTTTTTTTTTTTTTTTTTTTTTTTTGAGACGGTGTCTCGCTCTGTCGCCTGGCTGGAGTGCAGTGGCGCAATCTCACCTCACTTTAATTTCCACCTCCTGGCAAGCGATTCTCCTGGCTCAGCCTCCTGAGTAGCTGGGATTACAGGCGTGCACCGTCACACACACAGCTAATTTTTGTATTTTTAGTAGAGATGGGGTTTCACCATGTTGGCCAGGATGGTCTCAATCTCCTGACCTCCTGATCCACCCACCCCTGCCTCCCAAAGTGCTGGGATTACGCATGAGCCGCTGCGCCCGCCTCAAGCTTGGGATTTTGAGAAGCAGCGTGGCTGTCAGTGAACAGGGGTCCTGAAATTGCAGAAGGACACAATGAAACGGAGAGCCTTTTTACATGGCAGTACAATAGAATTTGGCTATAATACTATTGTCAGGGCCCTCGGCATTAAGTCAGTCAGTGCATGTGTGTGCATTCATACGCCCCCTCTTCCGTCCATCTGCCATTTACTCACACCTATTCATCTATCCAGCCATTCAGCAAATGTTTATGGAGTACCTCTCTTAATTCATCCACCATTCTAGGACCTAGCTCTCAAATGCATTCGTGCTTAAGTTTAATCACATTCAAAGAAAGAGACAATTGTGATGATCAGTGGTTTGTGTATCAGCCTAATGTATTTTTCTGATCCTAGTTGATGATTTTAAGACAATGTAAACTGTCACCTTAAAATCCTCTGCTTCCTTCAGCCATTGCTTTTTAGAGGGAAAAGGGTGTAAGAGAAAACACTGGGTTGGGGGGGTGTCAGCATAAGAAAGAGTGCCTTCAACATCTGGGTAAAGAGAGCACTGGTTATTTGGTAGCCGGATTGTCTGTTCTGGGATAGTTGGTAAATTAGCTGTGTGGCAAAGTACAGTCTTTCCTTAAGAGACAGATCAAGTTGTTTATTGATGCTGGAGAGGAAAAGGGCTGGGCACATACTTGTAAGACCTATGATCTTTCCCAGAATTTGGAAGGATAAGAGAATTGTTAAGAATTTGACATTGGAACTGTTCCCTCTAATTGTGGCTTAGACCATTTGATGGAAAAAAAAATATTAAGGAATCCAGGAGGTGATATGCTGAGCAATATGGGGGCTATTCCCGGTGAAAACAAGCATTTAGCCAAGCATTTGACCAAGGTAATGTGTGTTTTAGTTTCAGGTAGTGTAAACTGAGGTGGCTTTGTTTCACAGGGACATTTAGGAAAATTGACTAAAATATACCGGGCTACTTAAAGTTTTGTTTTCTTTTTTTCCCCTCTTACAGTACTCACCCGACTCCAGATATTCCCTTCGACCTTATAGCTGTCTGTTTCCATGTTTTGAGATTACTGCAAAAACACTTAATAACACATGTGAAAATTTTTGTTAATTTCTAAATAGTTTAACAATGAAAATGTTCACTCATTCTACATGTATTACTGATATGGAGAATTTCTAAATTGCTATACAGTTTTATTGCAATGCAGAGATGCCCCCATTCCCTTGCAAATTACTACATTAGGATCTCCTTCTCCCTCTGAGTGCTCTGGATGCCATCGCTTCTCTTGCCCCAGAAATTCTGGCCTATTATTGAACTTCTGTTTATTCTACTTAGGAGATTGGTTCTTTTAAAAGTGTGTTATTGCATATGTTAAACATAAGAATTTTGGAAAATCACAGATTAAAAAAGCAAGAGCATCATCTTCAACCCTGACTGCCTGCCCTAAGACCAGCACACCTATGTATCCCAAGTAGCCCCACAAATTACGCTTCAGATGACATCATAGTGTGATAGATAATATCGTTGATATGATGTAATGTCATTGATGCATTTGTGTATTTGTATGTCTGATGTTACGAACAGCCTTCTATCATCTTTAGAGTCTGTGCTTTATTCCATTATATGGATAAAACAGTTCTCCTAGAGTTTATTTCTAGTTCTTTCTTACTCTTAATACATGATAAGCCTCTCTCTGGTCCAAGCTCATTCCCTTCAGCCTGCTGATGGCCAAGTCACACCTCTGTTTCCATCTGGCAGTCCCTTTCTCTCAACTTCCATTCAGAACTCAGCCTTTAGAAAGAGGACATAAAAAATTTGTTTCCTCTTCTGCCTTAGCCTCCGACAGTCTAGCTTATGTTTCTTACCTTCTCCACAACAGCAGCTCTGGAGCACTCACCTCTCATCTGAAGCATGTTGTAGAAGCATTTCTGGTTTTTTACTTATTTCTCTGTGACATTTGATGCCACTGACCACTTTTGCTCCTCCTTTAAGTCTTTGGATTTTCTAACTCTTCATTGTTCCAGTTCAATCTTGATTTTTCTAACTCCTTGTTTTCTAGTTCATCTTTTGTATCCTTTTAAACATAAATCTTTTCCAGGTATTCTATACTGGGTTTTCACCTACACACTTGGGGCAGTTGTACTCATTTCCATTATTATAAATTTCTACAGATTTGGTGATAACTGCCCACCTATTTCTCCAACTCAGGCTTCTCTGTAGGGCTCCATAATTGTATGTTCAGCTCTCTCGGTTGATCCACTTCAAAAGTAAGCCAATCAGAAGCTCAATTTTTAGTGTCTACCCTTGCCCTCCTATAGTCAGCCTCCACTGTTCTTTAAATAGCATCACCATCTGGTTAGAAACCAGAAAGTCAGCTTAGACTCATCCTTCTCCCTAGCTCATACCTCCTTCCCCAGTTTGAAATGGCAACTGACCTCTGTTTCCCGTTCATTATTCTGCATCCCCAGTGCCTCTCATCTTGTAAAGATTCCGTCTGTGAGGAGTTGTTTTTGAATGGGTATAAATTTGCATTTATATAAGATGAGTAAGTCCCAGAGATCTGCTGTACAACATACTGCCTACAGTTAACAATATGATATTGTGCACTTAGAAATTTGTTAAGACAGTACTTCTCATGTTAAGTGTTCATACCACAAAACAAAAACAAATAAAACCCTAAAGGTCCACAGGGAAGCTTTTGGAGATGATGAATATGTTTATTATTCTGGTTGTGATGGTAGCATGAATTGATACATATATCCAAACTCACCAAATTGTAGACATTAATTTTGTGTGGTTTTTTGTATACCAGTTATATCTCAGCAAATCTTGAGGTGAGGGGGCCTCCCATTATTTCTTGATTTCAGACTCCACTTTCAACATTCTTGAGGCTATCTCTCCTGCTGGTACTGTGACTTCTGTCCCTCCCCACCCCCGAATCCTACTATCAGTTCTCCTGGTGTATCGAATGAGACAGAAACTCCTCAGCATGGGTGGCCCCATGGTCGTCCCTTTGTCCTTTCTTGTGACCACTTTTCTTGTCTCCTCCTTTTATGGGTGAGTAGGGTTCTCCCTTTCCTCTGTTCCCTCCTGCCATTCTTGAGGTAGAATTAAGCACATTCTCTTTGGTGTTCCCGGAGCACCTGTACACAGGGTTTCTCAACCTTGGAACTGGTAACATTTTGTGTTGGACAATTCTTTGTGCGACATTGTGGGATATTCAGCAGCTTCTTGGCCTCTACTCATAGCTACCAGTTACTGTCCTCCACACTCAGTTGTGACAACCACAAGTGTCTCCAGACATTCCCAGTGTTTCCTTGGTGACAGACCTCCCCTGTTAAGAACACTGCCCTGTATGTGCCTCTTCTGAAGTACTTACAATGCATGGTGAATATGTCTGCACGTGTCCATCTTCATTCTGTCAGAGGTCAGCCCATCTGTGGCTTCTAGAACAGTACTGAGTCCAGAGTGGCCCCCAGTCAGCACGTGTTCTTCGCTGCCTGACTGTACGGGCCAGGACAGTCGTTTGCTGCTGCTCTAGACAAATGAGAAGGGAAAGTCAGTAATTGTGGAGAATTTAGCTATTTGGAACAGTTTGATAGTTTGATAATACGATTTGCTTTGTAATAAGTGAATTCAAGGAAAATATTCTGTAATAGGCACGTGAGGGAAGTTGTACAATATCTTTTGTTAGAATTCTTTCAAAAAGAGACTCAGTTTTTTAAATGTCTGATTTATTGATTTAATTAATTTGTCAATAATGCTTGAATTTTGTTTTGTGCTAGGGACTTTATTTATTCCTGGATGAAATAGTCCT
This sequence comes from Macaca mulatta, assembly GCF_049350105.2. Classification (NCBI taxonomy): domain Eukaryota; kingdom Metazoa; phylum Chordata; class Mammalia; order Primates; family Cercopithecidae; genus Macaca; species Macaca mulatta. The sequence goes on from NC_133420.1 coordinate 82,509,382, forward strand.
GCCTTTTTATGGCCTTTTAAGACTTTTCAGATAGATATTCTAGGAGGAACTATACTACAGTGAGATAAAATAAGTCACTGCAGCAGAGATTTCCAAGATAGGTAACTGAGTCTCATACTGTCAGCAGATGCGGCCTGTGGGTGTGTATAGAGGCAAATTCCAAGTAATCTTAATACATTGATGCTTTGTAGGATTGAGCAATAAGCAGTGTCCCCCCTAGATTTGCTTTTATTCATCTTTATTTTAGTGAATTTGGAGAATTTGTGTTTAAGATAGCAGTGGCTCAAAATTAGCATGGTCATGAAGCATTTGATATTTCCTTTATGCTGTATCTTAATGATTTTCCCTCTCCTAGTTTTTCCCTCCTTTACCTGAATGTCTGTAATATGAAGCATAATGTGGCAAGGATTCTGATCTCATGGCCTAGTCTGTCTGCAGAGGTGTATGTGAGTGAGACCCCTTTTAATCATTCGTATAATGATTGGTGGCTCCCTGTTGTTAAACCACAGTTATTGATCCATCATCGTTGAAGTACATGGCTGAAGGAACTGGTGCTGTCAGGCATTGATTGACTAGGAAGGAAGTGTAGAGCTATTCTAACTCACTTTTATTTTCATCAGCAACAGTTACAGTAGAGACTTGTGCAAGACCTCCATGATGGAACATCATTTTTCCTGCCTTAAGAGGTGTCTGATGTGACTGAAATTGCTGGGATAACTCAAACTGCTGCGTTTAAAATATTTAGAACAGAATAAACTGTCCAAAACCTTCTTATCTGACTTGGCTAATGGTTCAGGCTCTGGAAAATAAATTTGGGGGCATGGGGATGGGTAAAAAAGAACAGATCTAGTATAAAATTGTTCTAAAGCAAATTTAGCAACCTATATGTTAATATTTTACTGAAGAAATATATCTACACAAATTAACTTAGACAAAGCAAGTGTATTTTTGTGTAAGTTAAATTGTTTAATGGCTGTTCAAATAATTAAGTTTGAGTCATAATTAATAGCTGTCTTTTGGTACTGTTGTTATATTTTGGTCTATTTCAGGAGGATTTGGGACCTGCATGCACAAATATTTTAGAAAAGGATATAAACTGAAGATAATAAAGATAATTATTATAAGTGCCTATCTTTCATTAGCATAACTTACATTTTAACATCTGAGATGAACATTGTTTATTTTAATGGACTCTTTAATAATGCTTATGTTATGCCCTGAACTCTAGTTCGAATGAAAATGGACAAGAACAACAAAAATAAATGGTGTTGGGGTTCGGCAGAGGGAAGATGGGAGGAGTGCATTAAGAGAGTGAAACCAAAAGAGAGGACAAAAACTACAATTTCTACTGTAGTTGCCTGAGAGCCTGTGCTTTTGTCCCGGTCTCTGAATGTTTTATTTTTGTTATAATTACAGCATCTTGCCTGCACTTTGTCCCTCTGATCCTTTGTTAAAGCCCAGATCACTCTGTGCAGACTGCGCTTGTAGGTGTGATTTATTGAGTGACAAGTAGCTGTAGGGTAGAACACCCGCCTCTGTACCTGAGTAAAGTATTAGACATCACAGAGCTGGGGCAGGTCGGAGGGGGGCCAAGGAAGGGGTGGGGGAGGCGAAAAGCAAAGAGCAGTAACACAGCAGCTCCTGGATACAGATCAGACAAGAGGTTCTGCCACAAATCACCTAGAAACATGTCAGACGCTGCATGTTTGTTGTTTTACACTGAGGGCACAGCCGTAGTCCAAAAGTATTGATTCTTTTCTTTGTACAGAGACAGAGACTGTCAGACCTAGCAGGCTGACCTTGGTATGGTGCAGACAACTATTCCCCACCCTGCCGACCAGATGAACCCCACAGGAACAGCCTAGGCAAGATATGCCAATGTCCACTTCACAGGCACAGAGAGAAACCGATGCCTGCTGAAACGGCTCCTTCTGTTTCCCAAACAGTTCCCCCGCCGGGCCCCCAGAGTGCTCCTTGTGACAGAAAATTGGAGGCAGGATTCTTGGAGGGAGTGTGTGTGCTTTTGTGTGTGTATCTCAAAACACACAAAAAGAAGCCCTTTTTATTTCATTTGTCTGTGAGATAAACTGAAGGATGTCTGGGCAATGGTGTGTATGTGTGTGCATTTTGTGTTTAAGGAGGCAAGAGGAGATAGTTTATTTTCTGTTTGTACATATCGAAGGGGAGATTTCTGTGTGTGGGCACTTACATTTGTGAGTGTGTGTGTTTCCCCTCTTTTCTATTTCAAAAGCTTTGGTCAGATATGGGGAAGAGTAATCAGCTGTCACACTTAATTGATCTGCAGTTATTTTAAAAGTTGTTTAACGGTAAAACTACACAGACCCATTTATCCATATGAATCTGCAGTTCTCTTTATAGTCTTAAAATCCACTGTACTCTTAAACCATTTTGCAGCATTAAGAAAAATTCACTTATTCTGAAAATCAAGTAATTTTAAACTAAAAATACTAGTTTGTAATTTAGAAATCATTGACTATAAACACAAACATATAACCCCCAACATTTTGAAATCAAGAGTTCAAAACTTGATCCTATAAACCATTAGGAGGTAGGGCCCACAGGGTGCCCTTGCGGAAGTATACCCTATCTTCTGTTGGGCTTGGTGTGTCAAGACTTCGGTTTGCCAGAAATGCTTGCCTGCAAGTGGAAGGTGTTTCTGTTACTCTTTGCTGAAGCTGGGTGTTCTATTTTGACTAACAATAACAGGGAGGATGCCTTTCTCCTTTTCACTTTTAGGAATGTTGTTGCATGCACGACTCCTGTCCATAAGATTGAGCTGTCCATGAGGAAAACTCCAGTAGATTTCAGATTTGCCCGAAGGAAAATATGAAGCACACTGATGGGGAAGAAAAGTGGTGATATCATGTGCACTTAGAGTGTAAAAACCTTTCCTTTAAAAATGAGGTTTCTGTTTTTCAAATAAAATAATGCAGACAGGTTCAGTGTCTGTAATAGTATATTGCATTTGTATAATTCACCTTAAATCTTTTATTAAAATGAATTTTTTAAAAAGTAGACCACTGAAGATAAAAATAACAAGTAAGGCATCTTGAATTCTTTATTCACTTTCATGAAAAGCCCCATTATTTTCTACATCTCCATTTTCACATTCATCCTATGTAAGTCACTCGTTTGGCAACCTAAAAGAAAACCCAATGGTTAAAAAAAATCGTTTGTTTTATAGTTAGTTTTTACTTGTTTTTAAAGTACGAGATCTCTGCGTGGTATTGAGTTTTGCAGACTCCTGAGAAAAAAAAATTTCTAATAAAAGTGCTATTATCTGAAAACAATGACTCAATTATTTTGGTTTCTTATGTTGATTCTAAATATTTCTTATTCTCTTTGTTGGGTCTTTATGTCTCATCCAAAACAGATTTACATTTTGAGGGTAGATACAGCTGAGCAACTCTGCCTTTGGCTATTAACAAAATAAGCAAACTATTTAGGATATATCAATGTCTTCACAAAAGGATATTCCACTTATAAAGTGGGAGATGAACTCATATGCTGTGTAAGAAATACCATCTAAGAAAAATAATGCAGAGAATAGGTTGGGAATGGTTTAAGATCTGAATACTCAGGATTGGTATTTCTTAACACTCTATTTTTTATTTTAATATATACATGCTAATCGTCTTTCTCTCTTCTCCGTATATGTTATACTCACTTGATTTACTACTGAAATTATATTGCTTTTGAAAGTGTCAGTTGAGTTATCCCTTGCCTTGTTAGTATCATGTTTGATTTCTTGGACAGAGACATAAATCACTATCTAATATGCAGGTCTTTTGAAGACGCACCCAAGGTTTATTGCCAGTAACAGACTAGTGGCCTTATGTGGACTTTCCATGAATAAAACAGATTGATGAGCCATTTTATAGCATCGCAAGCTGTATTATAAATACATCACCCTTTTCAGTAATTTAACGTGAGGAACAGCCTAATGAGCTCCCAGCCATGATCAGCCAGAGCTGGGAGTTTTGTTTAGCTTCTAGGACAAGTGACTGGTGGAGGGTAAGAAACTCAAACCCTGTAATGTTTTCCCCAGTTCTGTGACAAAATCTTTGTAATAGGAATCGTTTGAAATAATAGTAAAGTAAAGCTGCATTTAGAATCTGTCACAGTAATAAAGGGAAATGTAAAGTGGGTCTGATTTTGCTTATAGCTGAAATCTAAGGTTAAGATGATAGGCTTCTTAAGTTACTTGTTTTTCTTCTTTTACTGATTGAAGTCATCAACAAAATTGAATCAACAAATTATCATTTTGAAATATACATGATATAATATCTACTTGATAGCTTGGAAAAGGAACAGGTAGATATAGTTACAACATCGTAACGGTCTCTTTTGAAAGTATAGCTTAAGATGACCATTGTTTCTGTATTCAGGCCTTCTCTTTTGCACAGCTTAAACACTGTACCTTTATTTTTTCATTAATCCTTACAGTATCCCTGTGGAGTAGGATGAGTGGGTGGCGTCTTAGGGTAAACAGTTACTATCCTTTCTGGTGAGGAAACCAAGGCATATAGAAATGGTTGTTTTTAAAGAGTTATCTGACTAGAAAGAAAAGCAAGATAAAATAAATGAATTTTTAGAAGTGAAAAATATTTTGCATTACATATAGCACATATCAGTATTTAGAAAACTTACACAAACGTAACTTTGTGGATCTATAATTTTCTAAAAGTTTGGAAAGTAGGCAACACTTAGGATTGAAAAAGGCATAGCTTTGTGAATAATTCTTTTGCTACCTGGAAGCTGCAATATATTTTGAGCTAGAAGCTTCTATAAGATATTTCCCTTTTCTGAATGCAATTGATTATGCTATACTGCATAATACTACATTTACCTACATATATATCCAGTTAAAACTGTATTATGCATTTATAGAAGTCAGACTTTGGTCTGAAATGCCATTATTTATAAACACAAATCAGTGAGTAATTAGTCTATTGTGTAAAGAAAATTTAAAAAAAGTTTTGAAATAATCTTTTCTACTATGAAAATAGCCAGGCAGTTTGGTGGACTCTGTTATTCATACTTCAGATGGGAATTGCCTTGAGTGTACAGGGAAGAATGAAGAACTGAAAAGGCTTTAATTGTCTTTACAGAATAGGTAAAAACGGAATATTTTACTGCTAAGACATGAACACATCAGTGATGCCCTAACCAGTTGGGCTCAGTCCTGCCTACACTGAGACATGAAGCACTTTCAATTTAAAAATATATCTAATTTAAATGGATTGGTCCTATTTATGCCCTCTGTTCCTTATTAAAAATGGTTGACAGGTAAAATTCCATTTAAGAATACTTGCAGACAGTCAATATTGTTTTGAATTTTAAAGAGTTCCTGTGTCTTGTGAATGACATTATGCCTTTAATATTCTGTATTCAGAGCAGAGTCCTTTTGAAACCAGCTGTGCATTTATCTCCATTTTTGCTTTCTTGGTCTTTGCCTTCCTCTGCCATGCACCCAGGGTTGACTGCCAACTGCGGGTCTAAGCTTATCAGATTGGATGAACCTCTTTGGTGTCTCCATTTTGGAAACCATGGGTGAGAATTTAACGTTCCCCTAGCCCACGCTTTTAAAATGCAAGATTACAGAAGATTTATGAAGGCCTCTATGTCTCCATAGCTCCGTTCTTTGGGGTACCCCAGAACTTTACCACTGAGCGAATGATCTTGGCGTGTTAGTGTAGGCTGAGCCAAAGCTTGTGCTGTATTATTTATGATTCTATAGCATTGGCCTCTCAAACAAAGTTTATTGACATATCATCTGCAACAAAATTTTGGCTAATTCATAATTTATACATCAGAAATAGATGCCTTTCTCTTATAGATTGTGCCACTTGAACATAAAATAAGATTTTAAGCTTAAAAGATGGAAACAGAGGCCTATAGAAGTGGCTTTTCAAGCTTGTAGTCATTGGTAGTTTTTTAATCCTTAAACAAAACAAATCAAAGGCAGAGAGAATATACTTTTCCCTCTCCCGTAGTTCGCTTTTCTGTCTCTAATTGTACGCTCTTGTGCACCATTGCTCCTAATTTTCCTCTGAGTTTAGTGATAGTTCATAAGAAAAGCATTAAGCTTATGGAAAGAAAGATCTATCGCCAATGGACTCGATTCTCCCTTGTGATTTATAAGGGTCTGAGAAAGCAGTCTTCCAGGTCTTCTCTTCTCAAGGACTCTGGGAAAGTCTTGTTCAAAACTAATGGTTCTTAAAGAATTGGTCAGCTACAGACCACTAGCCTCTCAAAACACTGGCTGGTTAAGGTGGAGAGCACACACTGCTTTGCAACTCCAAGATGCAGTGGGTGTGCTGAGGCCCATGAGTCCGTACTGGAAGACCTTTGGATAGTCTGTGTTAGTCAGGCTCATTCTCTTTTTCCCTGGATGTGCACACAGATTTTTGTAGATATCATTTGATATCCCAGTAGTGTACAAAGCATGGGATGATACATACATTCACACGTTTACGTATCAAAGATACACTTCTATGTTTTTGTCTTTCATACGGAGTGTAAGGGGACTAAGTAGTTACGCTATTTTAGCACTTAAAGATATCATTGGTTTTAACTCAAAGTGATTGACTCAAACTATATTTTTATTATAGCTGGAATACCTCATACTTGTTAACTGCCCTTATGTGCATGGTCACCTTTAGAGGGTATAATTCTACTAAAAAACTATTCCTAATGAATCGCAAACGGAGATGAGTTATGTAAGCTGTGTTAATTATGTCATTTGCAAGATTGTCTAATGTGGAATTGGTCAAGAGACTGGAAACTGCTTATCAAATGTTTCTCTTAGTTAATGTGATAGTTTGTGTTTTGCAGGTGACACAATTCACATAACTTATTTGATGGAGCCATCCCTTAGTTTTCCTTAGCTAAATTATGTTATTAAATATGTCATGATAGGTTCTGTCCTCATTACTTTGCATTCAGCACAGTGAATGGTGTTTGTCCTATGACACCTCTCCCAGGTCCTTAGTCTTTGAGGAAGCCAAAGGAATTCCATGTTCAGAATTGTGTTTTTAAGCTGCTTTCCAGCATTACACACATCTCTCTCGTCTTGGCTAATAGAACCTGGATGTGTTCTCAATCACTGCTATCACCATACAGTCCTTATTTAGCCCTCCGTCGACCAACTCTGCCATTTCTCCTCAGAGTTTGGCATCCCGATGTTCTACTATCTTAAATAGAAACCCAAAGAATCTCTGAACCATATAGTTTTAGTTAAAAACAGCCAAGTGTATGGCAGTAGTAACTATGACAATAATTGCAATAGTGGAGCAGTTTTCCTTTTTCATAGCATCTGCTTCATCTAGGAAATCTTCACATTAGTAGCAGAGCATTTATCTCTTTAGTGAATAATTTTTTATGTTTGCCCATGTCTGTTGCTTATTGCTGAGAAGCTTCATATGTCTTTTTATAAACACACACACACACACATTTTTATTGAGTACATTGGGGACTCTCTGTAATTTTGTCTTCAAAGGGACCAGTCTCAGAGATACTTTACAGTGATTGCCTTTTAGTATTTAGTGTCTGTCACTTAATTTTTTCCGGTGGTGGGAATTTATTTTTGTTAATAATGTATCAAATTTTTCAAAATAGGGAGATGGTTGAATAAGATTAGAAATATAGTTTAGTTCATGGCAATGGAATAGACTACCTGATCCACAAGTGAGTTTGAATAGCATATTGATCTAAATGTATAAGATACCTTTATTAAATCCGCCTAAGAGGATCATATTTAATATTTATTTTCTAGTGAGCAGTATTTTACTTACTAAATTGATAGGAATACACATATTGTTGAATCTCTTATATTTTACTTGAAAAATTCTGTTGAAGGCTACTTTATTCTTTAACCTGATAAACCCTTTCTCTCCCTCATTCTCAAAAATTTCATCATGGTTGCACTTGGATCAAGCTTCTTTATAAAGTTATTGTCATCTTAGACTTTTTCCAGAAGCATCACCGTAGGGGAAAAATGATTGTGTAATAGAAGAACTCTCTCTGCATTCTATACATTGACCATTCATTATCTCCAATTCGGCTACCCTTTGACCTACTTTCCCTTAGCCACATAGCTAACCAGGTCGGCCTCTGACAAAGTCTGTCTTAAGGATGTTATTCTTCCTGTGGTCTCCCTTTTTCTTTCTACCTTCTACTGGCCCCCACCTGTACCACACACATTCCGCCAATTCTCTGTGCAGACTTGACATCAGATTCCACCCCAATCCTTGTTATGTAACCTACCACCTACCCCTTTTTGGCAAGGGACACTGGAGTCAGCAAGTTACAACAAAGAATGGAGTTAATTGGAACATGTGCTGTGCTCAAATCTCAACAAAGAAGGGCTGATAGACATCAGGAAAACACAACCATATGTAGATGTTTGTTTGAGAAATATGAGTATACATGGGAAATATCATCTACAAACAGGTTGCATTTAAATAAAATCAACCATCATTCTCCTCTTTGTCTTCCGACACCTCTTTCCCCCAACATGTAATACTTTTAACTTGCTCTCTCATGTCTGCTCATGGGTGGGCATGGCCCACTAAACTGACAAATGAAACAGATCTGTCTGTGATACTTCATATGGGGAACCTCATGTAACTTACACCTGGGACTCAGCTATGGATGACATCCCAGTGGACCCTCTATGCATTCCCAGCTGTTATAATATGTCTCATACCTTTTGTGACCTTTTCTTCTATTTTTGCATTCCTTCTAGAACTTTAGGATTTTTTTTAACCCCTAATTTCTTAAACTTGGGTACAATTTGCACACAATAAAATAGACCCATTTTAAGTGTACAGTTTATGAGTTGTGACAAATATGTATACTCATATTAAACTATCGCCCCAACCAAAGTACATATCATTTTCTTTACCCCATAATGTTCCCTTATGCCTTTTCCAGTTAATCTCCTTTCCCCAAGGCAACCATTATTTTGATTTGTCATAATAGATGCATTTTACCTGTTCAATAACTTTATATAAATTGGGTCATACAGCATGTACTATGTTGTGTCTGGCTTTTTTTTTTTTTTTCAATATAATGTTTGGAGGTTTTATCCATATTGTGTGTATTAGTAATTTGTTTCTTCTTTATTACCAAGTAGTATTTCACTGTAAACAACAGCCATTTAAAAAATGAATGTTTAGACATATTTTATGAGTCGTTTCTGTATAGTGGAAACATCTTAAAATTGCAACAACTCTTGAGTTTAACAAATAGTTGACTGTCATCGGGCTTTTCACTACTTTCCTGCCCAAGGGTGCTGGAATTCCCCAGCTGTGGGCTGAATGCCCATCCCAAAGTCTCAGGCTTCTGGGTATTCTTGGTTCACATCCTGAACCTCAGAAGGAATGGTGACCTCCAGTTCACTGAGATGGTTTAGAACATCTCAAAACTCTTGCTGTCCTCACTTATGTTGTGAAACTATTTTGCTAACTGGGAGGTAGATGTGTTTCTGTGTACAAGTGAGGATTCTCAAACAATACGAAGCCCTTTTCAGAACCCTGTGGAATGACCTGAAAGGAACTTTTTCTTTGAGAGTCTCGTGATGTGTATTTTTGATAATGTATCCTGCCCTCAGGGTTTTTCTCTGTAGGTTTTGAAGGCTTCAGAAGCCCCAGAATGGTTCTGGACCTGAGTTGCTACCTGAGAGGTTCTTGCAATCCCACTGGTCTCTAAATACCTTTAGGACAGAATGCTGGGTGATTAGGTTAATGATGCTTATTCTTAACTATTTAACCATTGTAAGCAATAGGCTAAGACTTTATGTACATTATTTTATATATAATCTAACATCCTGTTTATGTTAATACTGATATTATTCCCACTTGCTCGCTGAGGAACATAAGCCTAAATAGCTTACCCATGGTTATTATATAACTCTTATACTGTGATGGGACAAGAATGTGATTCCAGATCTGACATCCAGTCCCACCAACATTCTATTCTAAGGCCCACAAATACTTTCTGGACATCTCTGCCCAAGTATAAAACATGCAGTGTGGTAATGTACATGTATTTAGTATTGGGTCTAAAATATCCAATGTAAATAATAGTTAAGCTGTTGAATATTATGAAAATATAAAAATGTAATGTGAACTGGAGCCTCTAACTGCATTGAATTCTTTTCATTTAAGGGTCTTAGAACATGTGAAAAGGCAGAAAATAATAATGTTTTATAAAGAATAGTAGTAGTAAGAACTGTTGTGCACATTTTGAAGATGAAGATTTTGAGACAAGATTCTTTAACTTTTCCACAGCAGTACAGAGTTAGAAGAAACCTAGACTGTCTCCCTGTGCCTCTTCCTCTACTCTTTCAAATCTTCTTTTTCTCTTATCCAAGCCAAGGTTCAAGGGACATTATTGTTATCTTTTTTACCTGTGAGTCATAGACAAGGACTAGAGAAATTCTTGTACGTGTTAAGAGTTTACCTAAGAGACTATTATGACAGCAGTCAGGAATGATTTCTTTAAAATATATAAATGTAGTGTCTTCATCATGGCTTAGATTTATAATGCTGACGACTTTGTGAAGCAGACAAAGTTGAAGAGTTAGGGGCTGTTTTGCAAAGTGTACTTTGGAACGGATTCTAGTTTCTTTCAAACTTTGAAGAGAAAGAGAAAAAGCAAAATAAGTACCTAAATCAACACTAGCCAAAAGAAAAGAAAGAGAAAGAGAAAAGAAACCTGCAGAAGGCAGCAGCTAGTCTCCACTGGGAAGCTCATCCCCTCCTTGACAGTTGCTGGGCTGGCTGTACAATGTTTGATATGTGCTACTTATTTACTGTCTCTCTTTCTGGTTCTCTCGATGCTCTTAGGCTGACATTGTGTTAACTGTCTTATGCCCCTGATTACATCTTTCCTTTCATCTTTGTTATGAATAGTTTAAAGGATAAATTGTGATTTTCTATAAAAACAATACATAAGCTTAAAGAAAAAGATGAACATTTTAGAGAATTTGGGATTATTCAGAATCCCTATGACTATAAATGACTTAGCATATCTAGAATGCACCAAGTTGATTTATTTTTTTCTATTGATAGTCATCAAGATTAGATAGTACCAGCTTTAATTTTAAGTTTTGTTGCCTGTGAAGTTTATTTTCAACGTTCAGTACCATCCAAAAGAGAATCTTTTTTTAAAATTTTAATCAAAACATATTTAAGGTACATGGAACCTCAGGGATCACTTGATTCAACCTTGTCATTTTGTGCTCATCTTGCAACAACTTGAGGGGACCACCTAAGGTTATTCTAGATATCTAGACTCTTTTCCTCTTTTTGCCCCTTGACTCCATTGATAAATTGAGAATGAAAATATCTCTCTGGAATCTCTTTTGATTTGGTATGTATAGGAAACTTTGATATCATTGTAGAAAGGCAGAATAGAAATAAAAGATATTTCAAAGTCTTTTGATGTAGGTTACCATTTGTAAATCTGTGAATCTCTGCTTTGACTTCCTGAAAGGTTATCAGAAAGCTCTTCTAAGGTTCTCTTGGGGTACTTATTACAGGCATATAGGTGTAGCCCTATCCCTTTCCACGCAACCCATAGGTTCTTCTGAAAGTTTATGGTGTTAAGAGAACTCAAGATCTTTAAAACTGGCTACTTCTTCCTATTGTTCTTCAGGAAAATTGTGCTAAAGAAAGCTATTTGAAGATTTCTTTAATATAAAATCTTTAATCTTAAACCATGCTAAGGAAGGTCAATTTTGGGGCAGAAAAAGAGCCATGAATTTGTCCCATTTACTCCAGAAGAAGCTGAAAATGATATTTGAATACCAGCTACCCTTGTAAGTACCAAGAAACATCAGATATGATTGCTGCTGTTCACATGCTTAGAATATAATTTCTCCATTTTTTTTCACGTAAAAAAGCAAAGAATTCTAGAATTAAAAATAAGAGGGACCTAAGATCATATATAGTGTGGCTTCTAAGATCCTATATCATAACCAGTGTAATAAAAGTTGAATCTTTGCTAGAGGGGACTATGTGTGGATATTTTTTTCAGTTTCCATAGGTGATTCAAATACACAGGCAAGGTTGAAAACCATGAATGTGGATTCCAGACCAGCCTTTCTTACTTATGTATGGAGTTGCGGAGATTTACAGAAGGTAAAATTATTCTGTGAGTAGATAACTAATTATTTGAGACCCAAATTCTGGTCTCCCAGGTTTTGACCTGAGCTTTTCTTAGGACGTTATTTGTTTTGTTTTTGAGACAGAGTCTTGCAGTGTCACCCAGGCTGGAGTGCAGTGTCGTGATCTTGGCTCACTGCAACCTCCACCTCCCAGGTTCAAGCAATTCTCCTGCCTCAGCCTCCTGAGTAGTTGGGATTACAGGTGTGTGCCACCATGCCCGGCTAACCTCATATGTTTTAATCCCAAGTTAGTGCCAGCTGTATATAGAAAAGACAGGTCTGTGATCATTATTCATTTGTGTAGTTTTCTTTCTACTATGATAATCATAGCTCAGTTTAGGGAGCATTTACTGTTGGCCAGGCACCGTGACAGCAGTTTTACAGGGTTGCTTTCTTAATTAAGTGTACTCATATTCCCGTTTCACAAATGAGGAAACAGGCCCAAAGAGTCTTGTCTACATTTTTAGAGCAAGAGTAAGTGGAGGTGCTGGAATTGGAATCCTGGTAGTTAGATTCCAGAACTGTGTCTCTTGAACTACTTAACTGTACCTTCTCCTAGAAGGATTTGGTTATTACTTTTCATTCCAAAACAAAGTTTTGTGTAGACTATTTAAGCCATAGGGACTGTAGACTGTATTTTGAAAGCCAGAATTAAGAAAACAAAAAACGTGGCCCCAAGGCACTCACTGTTTTTCTTCCTTGATTCTTGAATCTTAAGAGAGCATGGGATATTAGTGATGACAGTCTTCCTACGGCCAGATGGACACTTGGCTACTAGTTGTAGATTTGCTTCAAAGATTCTGTGTCCTCAGAAGTGAAAGAAAAATTTTAGTGAGGTGCATGCTGTGGGAAGGGTGGTTTGGTCAGTGGTTTTGTAGTATGGTTTGTGTTGTTTTCTCAGTGTGGAGAAAATACGGAAAGCTATATAGTAAGGAAGAATATGTTAAAATAGGTACTCTACCTTTCAAAGAAAAGTCCAGGGTGAGTAGCAATACTAGTGCCACCTGAAAGAACTTTGGAGATGTTTCTTAGGTCGGAATGAAAAGCTGTTGCAGTATTGCCTAAAATAGCATTTATAAAACACAACGCTATTGAGACTTGTTAATCTTTACCGATACTGTTTTCTTTCTCCTTTTCCTTAAAAAAATCCTTATGTGCTTGCTTTAAAGTATAAAAGTGAAAAACAAAACTTGTATTATTAGTTATAATTTCAAGGATAAGGAAGTGGAAAGAACATGTTGGCAAGGTAATTTTCTAGTATCAGATGAGTGTTTCAGAAGAAGGGTCACTACTTATTTTGGCTTATAGAACATGATTGTAAATCAGATGATAAATGTTGCTTAATAACTTGCTGCATTGGGTGTTTACTTATTGCGAAGGAAAAATCTTTAACCAGTAATTTAGTAGATATTTGCCTCTGACTTTTAATTAAATGTTAACAGTAAACAGAAAAATGGCCATTCCATGAAATAGCATCATCTTACATGGTATTTTGATTATTTCTTGGCTCGTTCCAAAAAAAGGGAATTCTCATGTGGGAATGATGGCTGTAGCTTAGAGAGAAAGAGAGTTTACATATTTGATTACATAGTTGATACATATTTAACATGGCCATATCTTTGTATATATGCTTTATTTCATTTAATCCATATACCCGCATTGAAATATAACATTTATTTGGACTAGAAGTTTTGGAATCTTAGCCGGAGCCACTGATTTCAGACGCTTATGTGATAGCGGGAATGTTTAGTCAGTATGTAATTTGCATCTGAATACTTTATTAATCTAGAAATTTTTAGTGGTGAAATTAAGTTATCTTTTGAAATAGTCTCGCAAATTAGACTAAACAGTCAGGAAATTAGTTAAATAGAGGCAACAGATTGGGATAGTAAACCTATTTGAAATAGTAATGATAGCTTACTGTAAAATATCTGAGAAGGTGCCTCAGTAAATTTATTTGTTGTGGATTTTTTATGTTTCCCAGACATGGAAAAGGGAAAGTTCTTGAAGGAGAGAAGAAATGTCCCACTCACCTGACCACTTCTTTTCTGTTATAATTTAAGATCTTTTCCATGATTTTACTTTAATCATCTCACTGACTTTTTCAATAATTTGCAATCTGAAGTATTTTGAAAAATTGTCATACTGTGCATACTACACATAGTGTGATTACTTTTGTGCAGTGATTTAAAAAAGTAATCAGTGGTCTTTCTTTGAGAATGAACTTTTCTGGTAATGCTTTCTACAACACAGAACAAAGCCTTCAATCTTTGTATTTTCCAGTGGTTACTTTATCCAGTAATTCTCATGAATTTCTCTGTGAGCATTTCTAAGGTCTTGTTCTGAGGGTCCAATTTCCTGTTTTTACATCCTGGCACATCCGTAAATGCTCACTGTAATGGTATCTTAACTCTTTCTAGAGCTGTGAACGTACTGCTCCTTGAGTTCTTAGACACCTCTCTTTCAAGTAACAGGATCCTAGTGTTAGTTTCATTGTAAGAACTGAAATCCAGAGGCTGGATGTCCTGTGACCACAAGGGGCAGAGCCAGGTCTTGGTTGCAGCTGTTTTCATGCCCAGTTTGGGCTCTTTCCTAGCTAACCTGTTATGCTGCAAGCTAAAGTTTACAAATTTGATGCCTCCTGTTGGGGTATTTCTGAAGGGGGTGTATAGGGTTATTAAACTCTCTTAAAATACATGCCTAAGGTCATGCTTAATGTATACAGCAAACCATCCCTCCCAGTTTCTTACATAAACTTGAAAATTTTCTACACGTTTTCTTAGCCTAATAGAATGACCTTTTAATTAAGTTGTATAATTTGAAATGTTGAAGTACAATAAGAACAGGAGAACTCTCTGCTTTCTTTGGAAACTATTAACCAGTAAATGAAAATTTAGTTGAAAACTAGTAGTTAATAATTGCCATTTTCTAACATGAAAGGATTTTATCCCTCATGTGTTTTGTTAAACATTGTAAAAGTGTCAAAATTAGCTGAACTCTCATGTATTTGTATTTAATATAATCTGTTTAGATGATCTGGATGTGAAATGTGATGGGAATGATGGCTGTAGCTTAGAGAGAAAGAGAGAGAGAGATTGAGACCCTCTCTGAATATTTGGTTTCCGGATTTAATCACCAGTGCACTTATTTTGTTACTCTTGGCTTTTGTAGTCTGAGGACTTTGTTTTCTTCTTTTGCTTAATTTTCTTAACCTGAAATGTGACTTGACAAAATTAAGGACAGAGGTGTATCAAATTCTTTGCTAGTCTCCATTTTTTTTTATGAAGAAGAGATTTGTATTACTACATTTTATTTATAATCTTTAGAAGAGCTATGATAGATATGGGTTCATAGATCTGTAAAAATCAAAATTGCTCTTTAAAAATCCCTCAAACTGTCTGTCACTAATGGGGGTAAAATGTAATCCACTTTGGATAATTTTTTTTTTTTTTTTAATGAGACTAAGTCTCACTATGTTGCCCAGGCTAGAGTATAGTGGTGTGATCATAGCTCACTGCAGCCTCGAACTCCTGGGCTTAATCAGTCCTCCTGCTTCAGCCTTCCAATGGCAGGCATGCATCACCACACCTGGCTAAGTATTTAAAAGATTTTTTGTAGAGATAGAGGTCTCGCTGTGTTGCTCAGGCTGGTCTGGAACTCTTGGGCTCAAGCGGTCTTCCTGCCTCAGCCTCTCAGAGCGCTGGGATTATAGGCATGAGCCACTGTGCCTGACTTGAGATTTTTTTAATGTGTTTTCACATGTGTTATTGTAAGGTTCATTTGGTTTTGTTGTTATTGTTAATATGGACATAAAAAATTTGATATGAGAATTAACAAAGAGGCACTCACTAACATAAAGACAATAGAAAAGAGAATATAGTGGTAGCATTCAACAGTGGTGTATTGAGATTGCAATTATTTCTTAAAACTTGAAATCATTTTTGAAATATATATGTTAGACCTATGTCTACAGAAATAAACATGCCAGACACTGAGCTTTTCTTCTTTCTACATGTTGGTAATTAGTAAGCAAATGCTAAAATTTAATACTAGTAAAACATGACCAGATTTTTTCCCATAGCTTAACAGAGACCAATAATAACATTGTTATGAATATAAATTTTCATTATTTCTGTTATTGAACTAAAATTTGGTTTTGATAAAATGTCTCCTGAAGCGTCATCCAAGAATACTTTATTAATTTCTGTTTTTTAAAAAATAAGTACAGTAATTTTTTTTAATAACCTCAAACTTATTAAGTTCACATTAAGAAAAAGTTTCTTTTGAGGGAAAATAGCCTATTACACATGACATCCTTTTTCTTCTTATGAGAGTTTCTTAAACCTTGGACTTTTAAAATGTATTTTCAAATCAATAATAATTGAATCATTATTAAGTTATATTGCTATGCTAGACATTATTACTTTCTAATTATTATCTTTAACTTTTGCAATTTATGTTATCATTGTGTTTAGATGTTACATTCCCTACTGAGAATCATAAATCATATCCAGTGGTATTAAGTGAGGCAATTTATGTGCATTTAGAAAGAGACTCAATTTTACTTATTTAAAGTAAGTGGAGAAAAGGAAACATTAAAAATAGTGTTATCCTATTGTATTTGGAGTTTGTCATTTTCTGTTTAGTATATTTTTGTAGATGAAGTTTTTTTTTTCTTTTCTTTTAAAGGGTGTCTATTTCTAGGACTATAGTTTTATGAGTGGAATGTCGCATAATGCATAATAACATGACCTATATGTAAGGATTTTACAAGTAATTAGAGGCATACAGGCCATTCGAGGGGTACAGGCAAGAGCCTGAGCCTGAAGAATCATGTGTAGGAAAAATCTTTGTAATCTTAAGACTTTTTTGGGGTGTTTAACTTATTAATATGTCTTAAATATTAAACATTCTTAATGCTGGACAGTTATGAGAATATTAAAAAATGTAAAATTATTTTTTCTTGCAAGTTTTCTGTTTTATCCAATAATCAGTAATGATCTGCCTTGATTCTTCAAAGTACTGATGATGAATATCATTTGAGTTGATTTAGAAACAACTTTGTTGATGAAAAGTTTGCTTATGTGTGTATTTTTAACATTTTTGTGTCTATGCATGTGGTTTCAGATGAGATAGGAAATGGAAATAACAAAACACTTTTAGAAAATCTTGTTTCTGTAGACGGCTCAAAGTTGCCAGAAACCACGAGGCAGTGGAAATATCACGAGAAAGCTTGTTCCTACAAGACTCCCAGACTGGTTACCAGACCAAAGAAGTTCCCAGAAATTTAGCTTGAAGCAATCATTTAAAATTTAGGAGGCGGATCCAATCCTGCTCAGAGTCATCCATTGCTAATTATAGTTGCCTATGGTGTCCCAGTGATTTTGTTATCAGCCACACCTAAGTACATTTTTGATTTTTTGCATGTTCCCTCCAAAATACATTCTTGCTGGGCACTTAAAGTCTGTTTATTTCACCATATGTGTATTACGCCACAATACTGTTCACATTTTGAATCTATTCATTTTTTTTCTTTGCCTGATATATCTTGTTCAACCTTGATGAAACAGATGGCTTTTTTTCTTTTAATCTAGTTTCATTTGTATCTTAAAATTTCCAGTATCCGGGGCACTGCCCTCACCCACATGAGACCTGTTTCGCTCTACAGGTGTTTTAGCTGCATGGTTGTGTGTACACGTCTTTGAAATACATGAGGCTGCTGACTTTTAGAAAAGTTACTGTTTTTATTTTTTTTTTTAATAAATATTTTGGCCAGCCTCAGAAATTTAGTAATGGCTTTGAACACTTGGAACTAGCGTGATAAAGCCAAAGTTTATTATGTACTGTTGTGATTTAAATCACACACTGGGTTATTTTGGGGAGTTAGAGCAATCTATTTGACACAGACAGGTCTTCCCTGGTGGAGGCTTGCCCCTGCATGTTCTGGATAGATGGCTTTGATGTTGGGTGAACATCATAACTTGAACTGCTGTGTTTACACTGTAAGAATGCTTGCTGAATCTCTCACTGCGTCTCTCACATAATTCCAACTTCATTTTAGGTCTGAATACATGAACAGTAAAGGGGGAAGTTTCCTTTTAAATTTTGCTTGTCAGTTAGGCACTTTAAGAGTCTTATTTCTGTATGTGATTTCCTGTAAGAACTCATATATGGGGATTGTTACTGAGTAATTTTGAAAACAAAATTAATTCTATAACCTTTAACGTAGCTAATAAGAGCCATAAGGGTATGGTAAGAAAAGAAGGTAGAGAAAAAAAAAAATGCCTCTTTCTGTATGGCAAGAAGAAAAAAAAAAAAAAAAAATCAGAGCACTTGTCTTTGAACCATAGCAGGATTTAGTCTTAAGGGTCTTCTAGCTTGTTTTTCCCATTAGCTAGGAAAGCAATGTGTGAGTTTAAAATACATATATATAAAATCATGGAATAATATGGAACAAAATATTTAAATTGAATCTAGATTTTGCAAAGCACTCTTCTAGTTTACTAGTTAAATAAATGCTGTAGCTTCAAATAACATCCCACCTGTCTGACTTGTTTGAGGGTCTGGTGAGATGCAGAATTCCAGTAGCTTGGCTAAAAAAGGAAGAAATAAAAGATAGAGTAACCTGGAAGTTTTCCACTTCCCTTCAAGTATTTTCCTGTTGTTCTTAAATTTGGAATCTGTTATTGGATTCTTCTTTCATCCGTGCTTCATGGCATATAGATAAGTAGGCATTATACAAAAAGCTTATCTAGCTGTGCGTGGCAGCTCACACCTGTAATCCTAGCACTTTGGCAGGCCGAGGTAGGAGGATCGCAAGAGCTCGGGAGTTCAAGACCACCCTAGGCAACATAGTGAGACCTTATCTCTACAAAAAATTAAAAAATTAGCTGGATGTGGTTGCCTGCTCCTATAGTCCCAGCTACTTGGGAGGTTGAGGTGAGAGGATCGCTTGAGTCCAGGAGTTTGAAGCTGCAATGAGCTGTGATTGTGCCACTGCACTACAGTTTAGGTGACAGAGTCTTGCTCTGTCTCCAAAAAAAAAAAAAAAAAGGCTTCATCTAAAACTTGTATCTTCTAGAACCATGAACTATAGATGGTCAGACCTTCTTATTTTTATGTTAGCAGATATTTTTTTTTCTGTAGATAATTTTTCAGCATTATGATTATATGAGCAACATGCCAATATAATTTCACATTTTAGCCTTTGAGTCTGCTGGTTCACTCATCTTAACAGTCTCCATATTCTAAAATTCTAGAGTAGTCCAAGGAACATTCCTAAGATTATTTTGCCATTTGCTTTGTGCAGATTTTGAGTCTTTTTCTATCTTAAGTTTGAATTATTTCCAGTCTCTGAATATTAATAAAACAAACCAACCCTATTAATGTATACCCTGTTCTACACATTCTCTTACTTTTTGGGAACTCTTTTGTCCCCTGCCCTTAACCACCATCCTACCCTTTGCTATATGGAGTGTGGAATGTATTGTTTGTTAGGTTTTAAATAAGCAAATTTGCCTTCTCTGTACTAAAGAAACCTTTATTTTTAAAAACTGATTATGGCCTCTAGGCACCAAATCTTAAACATTTCTGTGACTTATCTGTTGAGTTTATTATAGATCGTATCTAGAAATATATTTAGCTTGTTTGAGTTGCCAACAAAAGTTGGCCAAGAAATCTCTATAATAGAATTGTCTGTCCAATTTTGAAATATGACTTCAAATTATATCTTTTGCATACACACAAAAATCTGCAATATTAATTTGAGCTCTATCCTAATCACAATTATTTTTTGTTACTTTCCAGTAAAAGAGCTTTTTCTTATAAATTTTTGACATAAAGACCAGACCACATTTATTAAAATGAAAAAATACTTGCTGTTATCAAAGTATTCAAAAGTATTATAAAGTATTAAATAAAGTTAGAGTTTGTGGCACATTGACTAACCAATTTTATCTGACAGAGACCAAGAAAAAAATACATAAAATTATAAAGTAAATAAACGAAATCAGTAATTTCCACAAACAAGTATGTTTATTCAGGAACACTGTTACCTACTAGTGTTCAGAGTAATTTCTGAATCAAGATAATTTCTGATGGTGTCTTTTAAAGAGTCCAGTTATCTTGTACCTAATGTGACATGGGATAAAATTAATCTCTTTTTAGCTACAGTGAGAAAATTTAAAAGCTTTGGCTTCATAGACTAAATATCTGTACAGACAGATTGCTGAAATAGTGCAGCAAAGAGTGCAAGAGAAACTGCAAAAGATACCCCAAGTTATAGTGTTTGTTATTAAGCATAGGTTATTTTGAAAATAGGTTTCCATATGGAGTATATGATATGTAATTTCTACAGACCACATTACTGATAGATTCTATCAAGTGGCACTGAACTCAAGCTACAATGTCCATAATGATATATGTAAGGAAATTGCTGGTGTTATTGGGTTGGATTAAAAGAAAAGGAAAAAAAAAAAAAAACGCCTTTATTAGTATGTGTTCCCCCTCCCGTCAGTGTACACTGCTTGTTGGGCTCAGACTTTGGGTTTAAGAATGAGATATTTGAAGATCTAATTATAGGATAATTTTGGTGACTAAGTGGCAGTAATTCTCAGAGGTTACTCTTAATAACAATAATCATATTTGGTTTACCTATTTGTCACCAGACAGTATCCAGACTTCATGTGACTAATGGTGACAACTGTATTTCAAGAAATTTGGAAAATCACATAAGCTGTTGGTGATACTCTCAAATCAGAATGTTTTAAATAGGGGACAAAGTAAAGCAAGCTCACAACTTAATAATAGAGGAATAGATACAGAATATTGAAGGAAAAAAATACATTGACATTTGCAAAAGAGATGCTGTTTCTATAGCATACCTAAGTCCATTGAATTAGCATAGTGGACAAATTGCAAGTGGGGAATATTATTCATATAAATAGTCCTGTCAGAACACAAGATGAGCAGAGTCTTGTTGTGGAACAGTCTGTTTAGAGGAGAAGTACTAGTTAGGAATCACTTGTATTCGCTGGTAAGCATCAAGAGAAACGCTTGGATAGGGTAGTTTAATAAACAGTGTCAGCACATTTAAATGGATTGTGGCATTTTTATCTTTTGCTAAATAGCCTAGAGTAATCATTATTTTAGCATGTTATCAAAAAATAATTTTAATATATTTTACACCCTCTGAAATTCTGACTTATACATTGGGGTATATTTTTGGTAATTCAGAACAGATTGATTGAAGAATCTTCTTTAAAAGTTGCATTTTAGGTGTTTTCTTTGGGTGGTTCTTGTAGCCATCACACAAATAAACATAGCTTAGTTTGCAAACTGCTATTTACTTGGATCTGAATAGGAAACATTGTCATGATGTTATGATATACTGTATTTCCAGATACCTTAACAATTATTAGATAAAAACAATGAAGATGGAAAATATAGTAGAAATAATGATATTATAAAAAATTTTGAATGGTTTTGGTTGAAAACAAACCAAGAATATATTGGTATAGAAATAATTGCAAAGTAGAGCTACCACACTACCAAAAAAAAGTTACTTGAGGTAGTTGCTGGAAACAAAATTTTCACAGTTAGAAATGCTTAAAATAGAGGCTCTTTTTTTTTTTTTAAATAGTAAAGAATATGAGACTTTAGTTATTGTAACAGTAGGCTTCAGAGTAGCCATAAATGAAGTTTAGCTGGAGTAAGACTAACAGGGTTTTAATCTGTTATTTTTCTAGTTAAGGCTTATTAATAACAGTTATGTACGGCCTTGTTCATTTGTGCACTGGGCCAGAACTAGAACCCTGGGCTCCCCATTTTGTTCTTTGGTACAGGGCCTCGTATTTCAGTAAATAGAGAGTTTTTTTTTTTCCTCTTCTTAGATATCCAAACAATGGCAATAATTTATAACTAACTGCTCTTCGTTATGTTGCAGAGGCAAATTGTGCAGAAAATTATGGATAATTTTAAAAAGATGAAATACAGGTGGCTCATCTAAAACAGACTCCAATTAAAACCACATTGTATTAAATAGAGCCTGCTTTAGATAGGCTCCTCTTCATGCTAAATATGAATGGAGCAACAATTTTAGATATAATAGCTGGTATCTGGATTTTAATATGATCAGTTCTCATGCTTCGGGGCCCAAATATTGCCAGCTGGTATTAAGAAACCTACCCTCCTATAAAACTCGATTATATTGTTTTCCCTAAGAGTATTATTGCTTTAGGAACTATTGAGAAAGTGGCTTTTATAGGGTATAGACTGTTGCATAAAAGTTGGTGCTAAAATTTGAGCCATCAAAATTTGCATCACACTCTTGCATCTGGAATCTTACCAAATGGAGTTAAATTAGACCTTGGGATGGGTGTCTCAGTCAGAGATACAGCAGTCTGTACTCAGTGTAATGGGTGAGCAAAGATGTGTTCTAGACCTAAGTGTACGCTGTCTGCATTAGGGCTTATATAAAATGGCCATATCTGTTACTTTATCAAGAGAATAAGTTTTCTAAGTTTTGGTTGGTCTAATATGCTAATATCTGCAATTAGCAGAGCCTTGGCAAATTGTTCCCTTAAATTAAGAGTTCATCAGTTTGGCAGAATGTGAACTGATGAAATGATTTGGGAATATGGTGCTTTTACATACACAGATTTTTTTTTCCCCCATTTTAGTCTTTCCTAGCTGTCAGACTCCAGAAGACATACACGGCCATGCCAGTTTTTTTGTTTGTGCCTCTAAAGAAATTATTACCGAGTGTGGAGGATCAACAGAAAGTGAGCTCCTGCAGGGACAGAGAAGCAAGACTGTCTGATCCTGAGATCTCAGTGCCTAAAACAGTGCTTGGCACATAGAAGGGGTTTAGTAAATACTTTTTTGAAATAAAAATAACGACTAAAAAAAAGCAGGGAGTAGTTCCTACCATCATATGTAAGACGACATGGGTAGTCCTGACTCTTCTGGAGTAAGAAGACTTCTTGCTGCTGAATTAGGTGAAGGGAAACCTAGAATGTCTTTAAAAGGGACAAACAAGACCCTGCATGATTGGACCTGCCCCTTTCTCTGTCCGCCATTCTTGTCATTTCTTGCCTCAGCCTTGTTGCCCCAGCAACACAGATCAGCTGGTAATTCTCTGCTGATTCTGTACTATTTCCTATTGTGGAACATTCTCCCATGTTGTTCTCCTTTCCCGCTGGGCCTTATCTTGCCTGGTTGTCTACTAAACTTGTATTTAAGCTTCATTATGTTCTGTCTTTTTTTCTGAAGTCGTTCTAAAGCCCCACCTGAGTTGGTGCCTTCTTCTGTTTCTCTGGAAAGCTAGCTCTGTGTGTTTCTACTCTTCTGCACAACGTGTTAAAATTACTTGAATTTTCTCCTTCACTAGATGGTTTTTATGTCAAGAAGCTTCTCTTTATATTTGTTCAAACCCAAACACTGGACATGATGGTAGGCCACGGAAATCAGTTAATAAGTATTTGCCAAATGAGTGTTCATACCAGCCCTCTCAGTTGCAGAATGAAAAACTTTGAATGCTTCTTTAATAATAAATCTTCTTGATTATTCACTGTGATTCTAAGTCCCTTATTACAAGAGTATGGTTATTAATCTAGTTATTTCTGCCATGTTTCAACGTGGATAAGCGTATTTAACAGATTCGCTCTGTTGCATTGATCCTGTGATGGTATTATATACTACTCCAGTGCCCTGGACTGTGTGTTACAGGGCAGTCTCTAGGCTTTGGGATGAAGTAATGGTGATTCGATGGGGGTATGAGTTCTTATTTTATGGGAATGCTTTGGCAATTAAGTGCTATTTAAAGGTATTATTTTTGTTAGAAAGATAAAGATTTAGATCTGTGGTTCATTAATTATGCAAAATTTGAATTAGCAAAGGCTAGCTTTTGGCTCAAATTATGAAAGAATATTCTTGGGAAACTTGGTGTCGGGGAGAGGATAAGTAAGTTTGGTATTTGTCTTGAGATTTTATAGAGAACACGCATGTACCCCATAAATGTAGTTTTAAAGAATTGTTCAAAGTAAATCAATTCTTGGTTTTAAGAAAAGCTCCAGGCCAAACGTGATGGTTCATGCCTATAATCCCAGCACTTTGGGAAGCCGAGGTGGGTTGATCACCTGAGGTCAGGAGTTTGAGACCAGCCTGACCAACATGGAGAAACCCCATCTCTACTAAAAATACAAAATTAGCTGGGCGTGGTGGCACATGCCTGTAATCCCAGTTACACAGGAGGCTGAGGCAGGAGAATCGCTTGAACCTGGGAGGCAGAGGTTGCGGTGAGCCGAGATCGCGCCATTGCACTCCAACCTGGGCAACAAGAGTGAAACTCTGTTTCAAAAAAAAAAAAAAGAAAAGCTCCCCGTTTTAAAATAATACACAGGTTTTGCAGTGTAACTACTGGTGAGGACCAGAAATCTAGTTACTAGATTTCTTAAAAATAAAATTTATTACACTGTTTAAAAAAAGGAAAAGAAGTACACTTATTTTTCCTATGTGTGGTTTATACATGCTAAATAAATAAAGTTTAGAAAATGGAATTTAACAAGAGTGAAACCATTGCCAATAGTTCCTTCCACACAGGTGTTAATCATTTTATGTTTTCACTTTTCTTTTGTATACATTTTAAAAATAGAAGATCATACTGAGTACACTGCTTTGTTAGCTGCTTTTTGCTTATCAATATTTTGTAACTATCTTTCCATGTTATTAATAACTGAGTTTTAATGCTTTTATCATAATTTAATCATAATTTTGGTTCAGCCATATTAGCTCTTTCTTGATAGATTTTACTGTGTAATTTAATAATCCAGTCTTAGATTTTTCCCTCTTAGACTAGTATTCTTTATTAGATTTAACATGAACTAATGCTATAAATGAGTCAATATTCTTTTAAAATTATATGTCTGTTTATCAGTGTACTGTTTTTTAAGTCTATGTATTAACTGAGTCTGTTCTTCAGGCTTGAACATGGGCATACCTCCTTTTATTGCACTTGGCTTTACTGCACTCTACAGATACTGCATTTCTTTTATAAATTGAAGCAGTGGCAGAGTTTGAAAGAGTTGACTCCAATTTTGAAAGAAGTCCTAGTGTGGGTAAAATGCTATCAAAAGCATCAGATGCAACAGAGAAATCTTTTCTGAATGGAAGAGTCAATGGATGCGGCAAACTGTCTATTTTATGAGTAGACGCCACAGCCACTCGTCTTCATCAACCACCACCCTGATCAATCAGCAGCCATCAACATCTAGGCAAGACCCTCTACCAGCAAAATGATTACAGCTCACTGAAGGCTCAGACAACTGTTAGCATTTTTTAGCAATAAAGTATTTTAAGTGTATGTATACTGTTTTTCTTAGACATAATGCTATTGTACACTGAATAGACGACAGTATCAAATAAACATAAATTTTATATGCACTGGGAAACCAAAAAAAAAAAATTCATGTGACTCGCTTTATGGGGTGGTTTTAGTGGAACCTGAATTCCTCCAATGTATGCCTGCAGATGCTCATCCTTTACTCTTTCCCCATTACTGTTGGTGCTCCCAATTCTGCTGTCTGCCTTTATCCAATCATAAGGATCAATGTGATTTCTAGATTCACCCTAAGCACTTGCCCTTGACCAGCTCAGCACTCAACTTCCCCAAACACACAAACATTAAAGTTCATTTAGGAAGAGTGAATTTTAGGAAGAAACCACAGGGGCCAAGATCTTCTCTAACTAATGTAGTGAGTCTTCTGAATGTAGTGAGTCTTCTGACCATTTTTTGAGTATTACGTTGATAGCTCATTCAAAACAAAAATTATTCACACAACTATGGTATAAATACAAAAATGTGATGTTAATATAACTTTTGGATTAGATTATTGCCAAATCAAGCATCTTTACAACATTATAGTTTAGAGTAATGTGTTTGGCTAAATTAGGCAATAAAAGTAAACATAAAAGGTAAACCTTCCTGATTAGTCCTTACATTTGATTTCTCTGTATGTAAAACACTCAGAAAAACCAAAAATAACTTCACTACTTTGTATTTATTTTTCTGATTGAGACTTTGGAAAAGTCAAGAAAGACGATGGTAGGTATTTATTTTTTGCAGAACAAGCCTGAGATGGTACTTAGGTGCTACATACAAGCTACTGATCACTTAATGACATTAAAATAATTTTAATTAGTTATTGCCTTCAGACACTACCGAAGTTTAAAAATCCTACTGTTTTCCACTTACATTTCTAGACCAATGCTGTTGGACTTTCTTTCCCTTTAACAGCAGTGATTATCCAGTTGAATGTTGTTTCACAGAAAGGAAAAGTGCATTTGTGTAAAAATATCTGGGGTTTGCCAGGGAATTTTTTTCAGAATGCTTTGTGGTTACAAATGAAGCTTATTGTTGTATAAATGGCAAGTTTAAAATCATAGAACTTTTTTGCAGTAGCTCATGGCATGAGTTGATAATCTGCGAATTGCTCTGCGTGTGTGTTTGTGTGTGTTCACATGCATGCGTCAGCCCATCTGTAAGTAGCTGGATCCTGTGCCGTTCCTCCCCCCGTCTCCCACCTCACTTATTTAGATACATAAATATGCACACTTTTTAATCTAAGGCAAACCCCAAAAGATGCATATGGAAGGTTGGATGTGGGAGAGAGGTGTTTTCCTTTAATTGACCTCTTGCAGCGTTCCACTTGATAAAGTGGCAACACTTTCTGAAAACTTAAGGTTTTTGAATGTGTGGATTTTCTCCCTACCTCTGTAATTTCTGAAACTTTCTCTAAACAAGATGGCTGGCACATTCTGGGGACAGAGCAGAGACACAGAACAGAGACAAAGCCGCCCTGAGAAGGCAGACACACTTATATTGCTTGTGGTTTTTCACTACAGCTGCTTTCAGATGGGCCGGCTTGTTCTAAGCTGGTCCCACTGCCAAAGCAAGACTGTCACACAGCTGGTAGTACTTACTGTACTTGCGGGAAAGTATGTGATTCATTAGTTGGAACCGTATGTTTTTCACCAGTTCTGGTCATGTTTTTGTTAGGATGTGGTAAAAACATAAGCGGGGGGTGAAGGGACAATGGAAACATGTGACTTCTTAAGGATTGGCCTGAACCCGTTATTAGCTAAATTGTACACCGTAAAATGTCCTCTGTACCTCATAAGACAAATGACTTAATTTTTTATTCCTCAGTTGAGGTCATTTAGTCATAAGTGGTAAAAATTATCAACACCGAGCTCTTTTTCTCTTTTTACTTTCTGTAAAGTATTATGATCCGTTTAAACCCCAAATTATAATATGAAGAGAAGTCATGCAAGTAAAAGACATTAATTTGCTGAAAAATGCCCATGATGGGTGAAGAACTTTAACTGGAGTGAACTCTTGCTACTGATAAAATATGAGTATGGTATTACAGCTCATAAGAAACACTTCTAATACCACACGGTATGAGGAGAACAATAAATGGGAGTTTCTTTGTCTACACATGATCAAGCAGACTCAAGTTGTATGGCTGGAGGATTGAGAGACTAGTCTTTTAAGTAATTTTGGTGTCATTAATGGGCTTACATCAGGATGTCTCTGTAATGCTCAATCCTGGTATTGTGCAGAACTGCTGGTGTGAGCTGTATTGAATACTGGCCTGTTATCAGCAGGTTTTTGAGCTTGTGAATATCTTACAACTGCACTGGCCGAACCATATTCTTTGGAAGATGAATGCCATTGCTTGCTGTGTTGTGTTCTCCTTACATAGGAATATGCTTTGACATTTGCTTGCTTCTGCTTCATTCT
Organism: Macaca mulatta; assembly: GCF_049350105.2. Lineage (NCBI taxonomy): Eukaryota > Metazoa > Chordata > Mammalia > Primates > Cercopithecidae > Macaca > Macaca mulatta. The sequence continues at coordinate 82,537,380 of NC_133420.1, forward strand.
GACACTGGGGTTGTTTTACGTTTGTCCCCACTCCCATAACCTGCTATTGAGACAGGTGGTATTTTCAAAGTCTAAGTAAAATATTGGCAGATTATGCCTCCACCCTCAGACTCTGTTTTTCAACTGTTCCCTTCTTAAGTTCTGTACCATTCATGCCTCACTACATACACTCCGGCAGTTGTGGACTCTACAGAATTAGAACCAGGTCTGTCTCTGACAATTAGCTCAGCTGGCTGCAGGATAAATAAAGGAATGCGCTCGGGGGCTGTAGTCTGTGACACAGTTTAACAGAGCGTAAAAAGGTGCATCTGTTCTGTGCCCAGATTCAGTCGCCTCACTGTCACTGGCAAGTTATCGACACAGAGACATGCCTGTGCTGTTTGGTAAACAAGCGGCAGGTATTAAATTAACTGGGCTGTGAGTGTGCAAAAGTGCTGCTTTATTAAAAGCCCTGCTATCTTGGCTCACTGCTGGGTCACAGGCAGTTGCTAGAACATCTAGTAAAATGACTCATGGCACTGAATACTTCAACAGCCTGTCCTCACTTCCAGAGGGGACCACTGACTTTTGAGAGCCTGATTAGAGAGGGAAAAAAAGGAGAAAGAAAAAAGAAGACAGGGTGTATGTGTGTGTTTGCCTTTTACGTTTCGTAGGCTAGTCAAGAAGGAGGTGAGGGCTAGCACCCCAGAGTCAGGTTTTAGTTTAAATTGGGCTTCTGAATCCAATACCAAATTGCAGCCAGGTCTCTGTTTTTGTCTTTGTTTATTTTCTCTGCCTTTCTATCTCACTCCCCTCATGACTGCTACTTGATTTGAGGTTGAAATAATGAGGGGATAACTGAGAGATGAAAGTTTTGTTGTGTCTACCTGCACTGGGTAGGCAACATGCATCTTGAAAATATACTTGCAGGAAAAAACACTTTGACTTTTATTATATTCTTTAAGCATTTATTGTCTTTCCATTTAATATTTTTAGCGAAATACCCACATTTTAAAGACTTCCTGCTTTCATTCAGCAGTGTAATGATTTTTGAAGTTTGTTTTCCTTTCAGCTTCAGGAATGCTTTACATAGGGTCATGTGTGGTTGCCATGTTGAATTGTTCCTCACTTTTGTGGTCTTATCTTTGAGGAGTCCTCTTAAGATATACCAAGGTCTGTAGGCAAACATTACAAGATAATTTTCAGTACACACATCTGTGCTAAAGAGACTGGTATTTCTGAAGGTTTCCTGCTCCCTTCCTAGTTGTGTTTCTTTTAAGGGCCCCAACTAGCTCCTCATCCATTAGAAGATGATGTCATGCTAATGGTATCTAGCTCCACACAACTTGGACCAAAAATGATTCCAGTTGGCTGTATTTGAATGTGAATGACCAGAAGGTGCTAGACGTTCTCCACTGTAATTGCAAGTGCTTACCTTGGAAATCTGTCTTCTGGTCGTAGAGGCCCTTTGGTGCTCATACTGGAGATCTTACCAACACACATGCATTCCTGCTGCACAGACCCATCTTTATCGCTGGCTATCTTTATATAGTGATGTCTAGGTGGAGGAATGGGATGCCCAGGGTCGGGCGTAGGGAGGGTGGAGAGGAAGCAGCCTTTCTCATTGTTTGCTTAGGAAGGAAAGTATCCCACTATCTAGAGAGTTAGTGATGCCTCAGAATCTCTTTATCTTTGTAACCTCTTTTCTGTATGAAGTTTAATAAGCCAGCTGTGCAGTTTTTAAAAAGCCAGTGGATTCCACTTTTCACTTGGACCGCCCCCCGCCTTTTGCTCTGAGCATTCACTCCCTATTTCCTTATTTCCCCCCTTCTCTTTTCCTTTATCTCAGGGGAGTTCCCTGAGTAGCAAGACTGAAAAAGAGCTGAGGTTTATGTTAGAAGAAATTAAGGTTAATGATCATTGGCTCATTTTCATATTCTGTGGGTGTGGATGGAGGAGTAATCAGTGCAGGTGGCCCTGCCAGTTGGGAGTTTTTCTTTGTCATCAAGAAAATAAGGAGAGTGCAGGGATTGAATTACCACAACTATTTCAGGACTAAACATATTTCATTTCCCGATCGGGTCTGGTTTAAGGACACAAAGCTGACATTAATTTTATCCAAAGAAAGCACAACATTTTTTTTTTGTTTCATAATTTGACTGAATGCATAGGGTAGACGCATGTTCAAATTTAATTCTAGTATAATCTTACAAATAATTCTCTGAAAAGCAAAGGGGTTTTGATTCAGTTTGACAGTTTATGTTTCTGTGCCCAATTACCACTTAGTTATTGAATGTTAAAAAGCTGCTTTCTAAAATGTGCACTCTGACTGCACCAATTGGCTTCCCAGCTGCCTGCTATTACATGCGAGGTGCTCTCTTCTAACTTTTTAAAGGATGTACACATTTGAAGTAGTTATGTTTAGCTAGCAGAGGAAGTGGGGGATTTGGTTAGGAAGTGCTTGCTGGCCTTGAAAAACTATCATGTGTGCATTCTCATCTCAGCCACATAAAGATCATTCTTTAAAGAAATACTTGTTGGATTAAAAAACCTTAAATGCTCAGATAAACTAGAGAAATAACCTTGATTTTTTTAAAAAGCATGACTTCCATTTGGATCAATTTTTTAAAGTTTTCAATATGCTTTTAATACCATTGATGTAACTTTCTACAAGTGAGGTATTCTGATTCCATACTTGGAAAAAGAAGATTTACAAGTTGACCAGAGACAATAAAAGTCATTGAGGAAGAGTGTCAACACTTGCCATGCATGGTAGGTTTTGCTTTCTTAGCAGAATGCAGCAGACGACTCAAGTGACCTGATCTGTTTTTAAAGCACAAGGTTTATTTGGCTGTTACAGTGTGAGTATAATATTAATGATACTAATGTAAAATTAACTTTTATGTTGTGTGAGCAGTTTTTCTTGTTTCCCCCTTTAAAATTGCAGATATTTCTTTGTGCATATATCTGGTGCTGTTGCCATAGTGAACGTTTATATAACTTTGGTTCAGCCATGAAAAATTTGGTATAATCAGGTAATTTGGCAAGTCCACGTGAAGGTGGTTTTTGGTTTTCATAGCCCTGTGGTATGAGTCCCCATGCAGTTTAATATTCATTGTATGGCCATTAATATAAATACTTCGTCTGGCTTATTAATAACACATGAAGAGACCATGCCCAAACATTCAAAGGGCAAGAATGTTTTAGTGGTTTCTGGAAGCTCCTTGCTGTGAAGAAATAAGACTTTTAAAAAACATTGTACTTTAGAGTTTTGAAGTAGCACTTTAAAATATTTTAAAATACATTTGGTATATCTTAAGAAATTCTTGACTAGGCTAAAACTTAATATTGAACGAAGTGATCTTTTGAGATCGATATAATTTCCAAGTTTGACATTTAAGCAAATCATGTTCTCTGTTTTAAGAAACATTAAACAAGGGGACAGAAATACACAATAAATCAGTTTCTAAGGTAACATTATTTCCTCCCTTCTGCTTTGCTTTTTACTGAATCCTTTTTACCTTTCCTGCTACTGATAGATCTCAAAACTGGCCTCACTGGGTTTTCCCAAAGGCTTTTGGAAAGATCCATTTACTTTATGATCCACATACATTTAGTATTAGAGCAACTGTGAATTAATCCAGCCTCACTTTAGTATTTATCTGTTATGCATTAGGAATATTTAAAAAGCAAATAATTTAAACTAATGTTTTTCTTGCATGTAAGTTAGATCCTTAAAATCAGGTATACATCATATTATGTTGAAATTTTTAAATAGTCGGCTGAATTGCTTTACAAAGTGTAATTGTTTAAGCCATTCTGATGGTTTTCTCTGCAGGCTCCTTAGCTTTGACAATACTGTTCTACCCCATTCACTTGCATCTACTTCTTAGTGCCTTTTACTTTGGTCTTTTCATTTCTTTAGAAAATCCTTCCTTTTGGATACAGAGAATATAACATAATTTATTGATCTCTGTTTTCTGCTACTTTTGTATTAGAATTTTAAACACATCATGACAGGAAATAATTCAGTCTGGTACAGTATGCCCTTGCTCTCCTAGTTTTTAACTCCTGAGTCTTGTATGCCGCACTTTCAATCTCTGGTGGCTAACCTGACTACTTTCTGTCTCGTTTACTGGAATACGTCCATAAGGCGAGGGTATATGTGTGTCTTACATGTCCAACAGTGTATTCCAACAAAGGCTTTCAGTGAACCACGATGTGTGGCTTAGTTTCACCATCATTTTGGTAAAAATACATGTATTAAACAGATACTGAATTTCTGACTTGCATTTTAATCTTCTCCTGTTTTATGTTTTCTTTCTTTGATTCAGACAGCAAACTGATTCAAATCTTCAGTATAACCTACAAAACCAAATGTTTATTATTATTAGGGAAGGCAGGGAATAAAGTTGTTCATGGTTTTTTAACAGTAGAGAAATAAAAATAGTAAGTTTTTTTAAGTATATAATTAAGCATTTAAATTGTCACCTGAAATTGTTCTTTACATGTGTTTCCCTTAGCCCTTTGTAATCACCTAATACTGCCAGTTAGTGCCAGTTGTGGGAGCAACAGGCTTCTAAAAATACCCTCCTCCTGGCCTGGCCACCCATCTAAGAACCATGTGAAGAGGTGTTTTATGAATTATCACGAAGTTAGGTATAACTGATGAAATCTGTGCAGCTATTTGTGTCAAAAATTTTGCCTGCAAGAGGGATCAGCTACATTGTATCTTATAATTTCAGATATACTTTATTGGATTTAGTGAAAAAACCTTCACTGAGGCTTTGGTAACCTTCTGACCAAATGGATTGCAATCAAGTGTACCTGTGATAGTGAACTTGAATTCACAAAACAAGCAACTTGATTCATCACTTTGTTAATCCACATCCACTTAAGGCATAGATATTCTTTATTTGATATGGCATCTTGAGTTATTCATCACTGATAGGACTCATGATTAGTAAGTCTGTCTACATTAAAAATATTATGCAAATTCTTCTGAAAAATTTTAGTCTAAAAGTCATCAGAGGGAGCTATAGGTTCTTAAATTAATTGACTAATGAATAAAACCTGTTTTCCTATTGATTGTTCTTCACTGCTTGTTTTAGAGTGGGCGCAGATGAAAATGAATCAGGGAGTTTAGGAATGAAAGTCTGAAAAATAATTAGATAAAATTTTATAATTTGGGGAGCTATAAAATTTAGAATCTGTGCCCTTGATTTTCATCCCTCTCATTTGGAAATGATGAAGCTCAGGAGGTTAAGAAGACCATGGTCATACAACCAACAAGAGATTGAAGTGGACAGGAATCCTAATGTCCAGACCAGTACTGTCTAGTAGAAATAATTGTTAAAGCCACACTACAAAAGTAAAAAGAAACAGAAACAGGTGAAATTGATTTTAGTAATGTATTTCATTTGACCCAGTATATAAAAAATTATGATTTCCATATATAATAAATATAAAAAATATATAATCAATGTGAGTGTTTATTGAGACATTGTCTTTTCTTTTTTTCATAGCCTTCAAAATTCAGTGTATTTTACACTTTCAGCACATCTCAATTTGGACTAGCCACATTTCAAGTGGTCAATATCCACATGTGGCTAGTGGCTACCATATTGGATGGCTTAGGTCTAGATACCAGTCCAATTTTCTTTCCACCACGGCAGTGTAATTGCTTTTGAAGGGTTGACTTGGATTTTCAAAGTCTTATTTTGGTTAATTTAGGAGATCTGGTGTCTTTGATATACAAGTGAGAAAGTAACTGAAACCTTGTATAAGTCATTATAGTAGAAGCACATTGCTCCTAGAATCATCTTGCTCATTAACATTTTGATTCCTTGGCAAATGCTTAGTAATATTTCAAGTAAATATTTTCAAGTTACTTGTAACTTTTTTCCTTCGTCACTTCACTCCCTGTGAAGCCATACTGTCTCAGTTTTGCTAACCACAGACACATTACAGGCAGTGTTGTGGAAGAAGAAAAAGTTTCCCTCTGTTTCTCCATTTGGAGGTTGAAGGCAGTATACCCTGGTGCTGCCCTGGGCTGAGGCTGTCCACCATCTGTGTAAGGAATTCACAATCCCAGACAAAAGAAATTGGCAAAGTCTTCCCTCTGTCTGCTCTCCAGATCCTCAAGATAGCCATAAAACACCTGGACAAAATCAGCAGGTGATGGCAAGGGAAAGAGAATGATCAGTCACAGGCGTTGTTGAATCCTTTGAACATTACTTATGGCCTGGACATTGCTGTCACCAGGCACAGTTTGATCTTGGGTGAGTTTTCTGGAAGAGCTTTATTCCCTGGCTCTGTGACAACAGCGGAACCAGATAACATTGTGGATAGAGGAGAGAAGTGGAAAGTTGAGGTTTCCCTGCCTTAAGGTATAGCAGTTCCAGGTGGTGTTACCTCTGTGTGTGTAAGAACATCCTACAGAAATAAGTCATATCACCAGATGCATAAAGTGTGCTGTTTAGATCAGTGTTCTTACTGTAATCCTGCTCAAGGAGTTAAAATATTCACTCATCTACTTATAATTCATAAATTGTTTTTAGAATGATCAGCATTGTTCATACGCTGTGTTTTTAAATGTAGTTTAAAATCTGTTTTCTGCACTTACAGTGAAAAAGGGGAGTTGGTACTGTGGTATCCATAGGCTTTTACAAATCTTTTCTTATGGTGGCTCTACGTAAGAAACTTTTCGGCCGGGCGCGGTGGCTCAAGCCTGTAATCCCAGCACTTTGGGAGGCCGAGACGGGCGGATCACGAGGTCAGGAGATCGAGACCATCCTGGCGAACACCGTGAAACCCCGTCTCTACTAAAAAAATACAAAAAACTAGCCGGGCGAGGTGGCGGGCGCCTGTAGTCCCAGCTACACAGGAGGCTGAGGCAGGAGAATGGCGGGAACCCGGGAGGCGGAGCTTGCAGTGAGCTGAGATCCGGCCACTGCGCTCCAGCCCTGGCGACAGAGCGAGACTCCGTCTCAAAAAAAAAAAAAAAAAAAAAAAGAAACTTTTCTACCTACTCATTTTGTGTCACATGGTTTGCTTCTCTGTCTTTTGTTTTGATGCTGTATGTAGAAGTTTCAGTAGCTACTAAGTCATCATTTGGGTTGTCTGAAATTTTTATCATGATATCAGATGGTGGCAGAATTGCATATCATGAAGTCTGGTAGGGAAGGGGCATATTTTTAATGGATCAGGAATTTAGCCATGAAGAAATAACACTTTTGCCAGTAAAAGCTCCGAGCAAAGTCCGTTAGCTGTTGCCTCTTTGTCAGTCAGTAAGGGATTTTAATACAGTGGTATTTAGCTTTCTTTGCTGCTGCCAGTTTTAAGGGTCATATTTTAGCTCTGATCTTTATTTCCAGTGAGAGGGCTAAACCAGAGCAGAAGCTGCACTATTTAACTCGGGATTCAGAATGATTTTCTCTCTCCCTTTGGCTCTGTCTACAAATGTAACCCTTTTTCATACAAACGGCGTCAAGCTTCATTGAATTTAGCTCTGTCTTGTTAAGTACATTAATGCTGTGTTCTGTCATTCATTACATGAGAATTAGTTGTCTATTACAAAGTGGGGGTTTTTGTTTGGAGCCTGATCTTCACGGGAAGAAGGCCATATGTGGCTTAATTTCCCGAGTGCATTGAATGCTGGACTTGTTTATCTGTGACTTGTCTACCCACTGAAAGCATCATACAAAATGTTGATTCTACCATTGGGAGGCCCACTGTATTTTAAGCAAGGAAACTTAAAAGAGAAGAACACTTACCACCTTTCTTTTTTAAAATCCCCTTTCCCCCATGCATTCTGTCACATTTTTTAGTGATCTATACAGCACCCTTAGAGTGTGTTACAGAAAGTGTTAATATCTTAGAGCAGCAGTAATAATAATCCTTTTACTCAGGGTAATCATGTGCTAATCCTCTGGTAAGTCAAAAGTATTAGATCATTTGAAATTCATTGTGTCAGCTCAGTTGAAATAACTGGTATGGTGCTATAAACATTTAGAGAAAGGGAGTCTTTGAACCCAAATAATAATGTCAAATAGTTTGTTAGTGTTACATGTTCATGTTTAAGGGTTTCATAAGCTCAACCCATGGACAAGAGCATTTCAGTTTACATCAGTGTGTAATATATTATTTTAACGGAAGGTTTATTTTTATTTTGTTATTTGGGGAAAGTTTCTTTTCCTCTGGCACTTATGGACTGGATTTTTATGGTACAGTTTTCACTCTGCAATCACAGGAAGCCTGCTGTACCAGAAGGGTGCTTTTTGGTGTTTTTTTTGTTTGTTTTTTGTTTTTAAAGAAAACTATTTTTGTTTTTCTAAAGCATTATGTTGGGCTTGAATTTTCTCCTTGCTCCCTTCTTTCGTATTCTTGAGAAAAACATAGATGGTGTACATATTTATTTTTCTGTGAATATTTTAACCAGGAATTTTGGCTTCATGTTTCCCCTTTCCTCCAGAACAGAGCCACCCCTTCCTTGGAATTTTTATAATTCTCTTGAATTATTCTCTTTCCCTCTCTCACTCTAAGTCCCCAGGTGATAGAGAGCCCTTAGATTCTTTGTTTTAGTGATCTTTGTACCCAGCATACCTTAGATGTTCAATAAAGAACACTTTGAATTGCTTCACTTATAGAAATGCTGGTAAATTTGGTGACTTAGCTAAAGTTGTTGCCATGTCAGAAGATGAATATTTTTGGTGACAAATCATTTTCGTTTATTCTTTCCTGAAAGTTGTGTGAGTTTTAGAAGGGTGCCTTTTCTTAGAGCTTCAGGACTGTTTGAGCTGCAACTGTTGTTCTCCACCTTTATGAAACCACTCAGCTGTTGACAAAGCCTGTGTTAGAGCTTCAGAGAGCACCAGCACAATTATTTGGTTTTCTGAGGATGCATAACTTTACTTAAGTAATTGTGCAATCAAGGCTTATGTGGAAAGGATGAGTATCTGTCCTTTCTGGACCTCTTGTTATCAGTCCTTGTTTCCACCTGATCTCTATAGTTTTGAAGGTTTATAGTTTTGAAGAACTTGTAGATTCTCTTATCCTAGGGTATATTAAGTACTATAATGTGAAGTCCTACTCCTCTTTTTTGAAGATGAAATTTACAGACCTTGCTGCTGACTGCATTCTGTAAATAAGGGGAGAGCTCTGACCATGATGTTTGATGTCGTGTCCCTAGTCCGTGGCCGTGCTCGATACGGCTTTCTTCTTCCTGGTGTCCTCCCATGAACGAATTCTGGTAATGAGAAGGTTCATCATCTAAAAAGCAGTCCACAGGATAGCTTTCTCTACGCCGTTATAGAATGAACTGAAATGTATGTAGAATAGCTCCAGAGCTAAAATTCGGCTAGAGAGAAGAGGTGTTAAATGCAACCTGAGCATTTTTTTTTCAGGGATAACCCAGCTCAGAGAATAAGGTATCCAGATGATCTGGTTTAAGTCACAAGAGATCGTGTAGCCAACCAGCAGAGACTCAGCTCCCCCTACCATCTCAGAGGTCACATGGCAGGGAGGGGTTGGGCATGACAGTCCCCAAGGCACTGGCCTCACTGAGAGGGTAGCTAGCATTCCATTGAGTATGGGATCAGGGATTATTGATGGCATTGTTACAAGCCTGTCAATGAGGGCATGTAGAATAGGTAGCCCCGAAAGTTGCTTTTAGTCACTGTAAAATGGCACTCCATTTTAGAGTTCAGTCCAGGCATGGCCTTAGTACCATTGCTGGGAAAGGGCAGCATGGTACAGTGACAGAGAACATGGACTGTGGAGCCAGGCTGCTTAGTTTTGAATCCTGTTTCCACCACTTGTGCTGTCTCTGTGATATTGGACAGGTTTCTGAAGTGTCTGTGCACCCAAGTTCAGCTAATTAAAAAATTTTTTTTGTAGAGACAGGGTCTTGCAATACTGCCCACACTGGTCTTGAACTCCTGGGTTCAAGTAATCCCCTGCCTTGGCTTCCCAAAGTGCTGCGATTACAGGTGTGAGCTACCATGTCTGGCCTCTTTTCTTTTATTTTGTGAGACAGGGTCTCTCTCTGTCACCCAGTCTGGAGCGTAGTGGTGTGATCAAGTCTCACTGCAGTCTCAACCTCTGAGGTTCAGGCAATCCTGCTGCCTCAGCCTTCCAAGGAGCTGGGATTATAGGCACACACTACCAGGTGTGTGCCTATATTTACTTATTTTTTATTTTGTAGAGACAGGGTGTTACTGTGTTGCCCAGAGTGGTCTCCAACTCCTGGACTCAAATGATCCTCCCACCCTGGCCTTCCGAAGTGCTGGGATTATAGGTGTGAGCTACTGTGCCTGGCCCAGAACATTTTCAATATGGTTATGGAAACAATATTAACTGGTTATGGTTGCTTGATTTGGCAGCCTAATTGGAGTTATCTTGATGTAATGGAATTGGACAAATGTGGCCATTGAGCTCTCAGACTTGGTTTTGAATTCCACTTTTTCCATTGACCAGCTGTAAGGCCTTAGTCAAGTTGCTTAATCTCCTTGACCCTTAGTTTCCTTGTCTGTAAAATGGAGATAATAGTACCGAGCATGCTCAATTGTCATGAAAATTAAATTAATTCATGCATGTGAAGTATTTACATTATAGAGGAAGAAAAATTTATTTTCCTTCCACTTGTCTAAGTTCTCGGCTGCTACCTCTGTAACAAAAGACAAATTAAGAAAGAAAAGCATACAAATTTATTTAATATAAATTTTATATGACACATTTCCTTCATAAGGAAATGAAGACTTGAAGAAACAATTAAACCTGAATGTTTTTATAGGTTCGATGAAGAATGGATAGTCCTGGAAAAATGTGATAAGACAAGAACGAGTATGTGCTAAGAGTAGTAAACTGAAGGAAACTTAGCAAGGCCTACTTATTTAGATTCCTCTTGATGTCTTTCCATTTTCAGATATACGGATGCTTTTTTCCTCTGGGTTTTAGGGGGGCACCTCTCACATGACGATCTTATGACCTGCTTCTGGGGAAAAGGATGGGGAAATGTCAGAGAGTCCTTGCATATATCATCTCTCAAAACTCTTAAATATTCAGCATGTTAGGTGCCATATTTTGGGGTAGCATGTCCTGAGCTCCATCAACATTAATGTAAAAATATTTAGCCTAATGCCTGGCACATATCAAGAGCTTGAGAAATGCTGACTCTAAAATTACAACATCTAGGAAGTTGGGAAGATGTGAGGCAGAATTGTTAACTTACCTGCTAAATTACCTATGAGCTGCACCACCATTTGTTAATTATGGCAGTAATAATGGGTTTATCATGCTGTATCCTCACTCTTGCAAGCAGTGTTCCTTGTGCTTAGCAGTAAATGTTGCTAATTTGGGGCATGCTGGTGTGTCTGCAGACTGTTTTTGTATGTGGAAAGGTATCTGGCCTGGTTGACTTTTTTTTTTCTTTTTAAAGAGACAGAGCCTCACTCTGTCGTCCATGCTGGAATACAGTGGCATGATCACAGCTTACTGCAGCCTTGACCTCCAGAGATCAAGTAATCTCTCCACCTCAGCTTCCCAAGTAGTTGGGGCCACAGGCACGTGCCACCACACCCAGCTTTTTTTTTGGGGGGAGGGGGGGGGAGGCGGTAGAGACAGGGCTTCCCTGTGTTGCCCAGGCTGGTCTTAAATTCCTGAGCTCAAGGGATCCTCCCACCCCAGCCTCTCAAAAGTGCTGGGATTACAGTGTGAGCCACCACTCCTGGCCATTTTTTTTAACTTCATGAATGTAGCTCTTCCATATCACCTTACTATCATAAAAGAGGAACAATACGCCAGAAACCTTTCTTTTAAACAGTACCTGGAAGCTCTAACCTTGCTTTCTTTTTATTTAGAGAAAAGGTGCATTTTACCATGATAGTGAAGCCATTTACGTGGATTAGATGGATTTTTTTGGAGTTTTTTTTTTTTTTCAGGAAAAAAATAAAGTTTTTCCAAGTGGTTTTGTTGGCTTTTAAAACAAAAGCAATCACTGTGAACTGAATCTGTTTCTCTTTCGAAGCATACATGTATTGATTGCTAACTCTGTGCTAGGTGCTGTCTTGGATTTGGGAGGCTGTGATGAGTAACACCCCATCCTTGCTAATAAGGTCTTTATGACATTAATATTATAGGAAGATTTCTAAGTTTTGGCCAATGGCCAACTATTTCTACTAGAAGTTCATCCATTGATCTCAGGATGTACCCCTACCTCTGTTGCTTTTGTATTTTTTCTTGAGGCTTGTGACAGTGAAATTTAACATTTTTGGGGTTCAATCCCAAGTGTTAATTTCTGGTTAATTTCAATCCCAAGGGTTAATATATAGGACATGCTGTAATTTGGTTTTGAGCCTTGTTTCATTAGGTTTGGCTCCAAGGGCACACAAACCAGAAAACTAAACTTATTTTCGTTCCTTTCTTTGGAGGCTGTTTTCCGTATGGTACTGCTCATCTCCCTCTTGTGACTGTTACCTTTCTTTGGTAATCGAGTTGTCACATGATGTCATCCAGACAATTAATTGAAAATACACTGCCTGTCTGGAATCAGAGACAACTCAGAAAATTTTGCAATCTTCCATGACATGCCCAGTGACAACTGTGCTTGTCACTGTTTCTTCTGGGAAATCCCAGGGAATTGTCATAGTCTGCTGCCCTTGTTATCCAGGATTTCTCACTTAAAGCTGAATTGGTGGTTCAATTCAACGATCTGGGGAGCCCAAATTATGGTAAGAGGTCTAAGAGGTTGCTCCTTACATTTAACTGTTGTCAGTCATAGGAAAAGTAGCAGGGGGAACTTCTTGCACACAATCTCAGTAATTGAAAAATGAAGGTAATACCTGATCGCCTTTTCAGAAGAGGTACAGGTGTTGGCATTTGTTGTAAATACCTATTCTGAGAAGCCTGCACAGTAGTAGTGGGGAATACTCCATAACCTGCTGTCACCAGTGATTTTTCAGTGACATGTGGCATTTGGGGCCACCTTTCCTTTTGACTTTGTCTTTTACATTTAAATTTTGTTAAAGCAACATTTTTCTGGGCTGCAAGCATATAATGTTTTGTTTTCCTGGAAGTTTTGCATATTTCTTGTTATTTCTTTAACACAGTATATTTTCCTTCCCTTGTGTGATCTGCATTTTAAAATTGGAAAAGTACACTGGATATTTTCATATTCAAACTGGCACAATAGGCATACAGGCTCTAATAATTAGTCATATACTTGGAAATTGTCAGTGTTGCCCATGGTTCACAAATTTAAAATAAAACTCACTCCTTTATTTTATTTTGATCGAAATTATTTTTCAGACTACCTTTCTAACCTTATGGTCCTAGGTATTCTCTTTGCTGTAACTCATATATTCTTTGAACAAGCCCCATGCTGCTTTACCTCCATACCATTGGCAGTACTTGTCCATCTTCTTGGATGATCTTTCTCCATCTTGGCTTGTTGAAATCACTTAAATAGGTTTGTCATAAGTGATGATGGTCCAGCACTGAGCTAGGGGATGTGTGTGGGTGCCACGTAAAACAAGACATGGTCTCTGACCTTGAGGACCTTTGAGTCCAGTGCCTCTTGAAAGCCTATCCATCTTCCAAACCACTTCCTTCACTAAGCTTTTTCTCATTACCTCAATAGAAGTAGTTTCTCTCCCCAAACCCTAAAGCATTTTGTTTATGCCTCCCTTGTCACATTGATCACATTCCACTTTATAGTATAGTTATTTGTGGTCAGGTTTATCTCCCTACTCAGTTGTAAATTCCTCAAGGACATATTTATGTTTACATGTCAGGGTTTAGAATTCTGTTTTCCACATAGTAGGTGTTTGATAAACATTTATTGAATTGACAGGGCCACAAGAATAAAAATCCTTGCTAAGAATTGGTGAGGGGATCTTGTCATACAATATTTTGTATTTCTTATTCAGTACAGTTGAGGGAATTTAATTTTCAAATTCTACTCTAATATAAGGATGGAAAATAGAAATATGAATGCCTAGCTCTCTAAGTTTGGTATGAGAAAGTGGCTGGGGAGGGGGCGGGTGTGTGAGACTGTTTCATGTCTACAGTACTATATCATGAGGCAGATACTTAATTTCAGGAAACAGCCTAATGAATATGAACACTTGGAAAATTAGTTGCCCATTCTATTAATTGTTTATTTGTGAATGAAAGGGGCTAGTCAGGCTGGAAGATTGCATGGTTTCTGGAAATCGGTATACTAAACTATCTCCAGATGTGGGGAGAAAGAAAGACGTCCATATTTTATTGCATGTAACACTTTGTTGCACAATTCACAATTTGAGCTTAGAGGTTTTTTTTTTTTTTTTTTGCTTCTGTTTTCTAGTTATTTTGGTGTTAGATCTCTGTTCTCTCTTCTACCTCTTACAAATTAACTAATACAATAATTTAAAGGAAACATTTAGTAATATGCTTTTATTGAAGTTAGGTAGTCTAGTTAGAAGAAAGAGACTAGGTTATTTTTATATGGAGGAATATTTCTTCTTCCTTGAGTTATTTATTTCATTTGCATACATTTATATGATAAACTTGTATATGAACTTTGAAAATTTTGTTAAATCAGGAATTATTCCTTTACTCTTCAGGTAGAATATTTTTAAATTGAGCTTAATTATTATTCCAGAGAATTTGATAAACACATTTAGTGAAACTTGGATGACATAGCCTTACAAGCTGATCTTACCATTTATTATTTGATGGCTGAATGCTAACAGACTGCATGTCTTGCTTTATCAGAGTATAGAGTGAGACCTTTTTTTAACTTGAATTATTTTTTGTTCTTTATGTAATCATTTAAACAATAGCTGTGGCATCACTTGATTGTGTTATTAGCCTCACCTTTTCAGCAACAAGTATTCCAAATTCCTGTCTTGGGAGCTGCTTGGGAACCTGGAGTTTTGTATGATAACCAGTCAAAAAATAACATAAGATTGATGTCCAGGGTTGGACTTTTATGTGTCGTTTAAAAATGGCATTAGTGCCACAGTTCACTTTACAGCTGTTTTCCAGATAATTCAAAATACTAGAAAAATCCATCTGGTCCTTTAGAAAAGTATCCTATGAGCCTTTCCCTTCATGTGCAGATTATAGAAAAAACTCTGGCTGGATGCTTTGGTGACTAATTTAAAGTATCTGGCGGGACGATTGATAGCGCCTTTCCTTTGTGTTGTAACAAATATATTTCGGCTGCAATTTATTAACATAATTCAGCACAACCACAGACATATTGTACATATTAAACCATAGAATTAGAACCATTTTTTGCACATCGCAGTCTTCTCTCGCTTGTACTTTTTTTTTTTTTTTTTTTGACAAGGATCTGGATAATTGCTTCAACAAATGAACTGCTGTGTTCAGTCTGTTTCTATAATTTCATAAATTGTTTTCATGCTAAAGCCAAGCAAGCTTTCACTGAGTTAATATAAAGAACCACAGTGTAATTACAGGAGCTGTATTATTAAAAAGTATGACAGCAGTGGCAGCCTAACTGACAGCTACTTTCTCCTTGCTTTATCATGACAAATTAAAAATCTCTTTTAAGTGCCAGGGAGCAACAGAATTTGCTCTATACACATCATCTTGAAAATGGGTATGCACTCATGACTAATTATTTTAAGTGTGCGTATGGTGTTGTACCCCGGAAAAGACTCCATGTACCTAATGATCTTCTGAGTGTGGCCATTCTTCAACTCTGAAGCAAGGAAAGGTGAACTACTGTGTATGAGAATGAGAGTTAAGCTCCCACAGGGCAGATGACATTTTAAAAGCAGATAAGAGTTTTTTCAGATCTACTTTGTATTTTCTTCATTGATTGCATTTAAATTCTGTTGGGTCAGCTGATCAGAGACTACCTATCTCTGTTTCAATTCATAGACCCTTATAACCCTGATAAATTATAGTAATTTAAGTATTTTGTCAGTTTATCACTCCTTCAAACTTGTATCTGTAGCCTGCTTTCTTGTCATACATACATTGTTGGGAACCTCGGATTCCTTCTGGGGGTATTTAAGGAAAGATGTTACTCACTGGTCGTTGTTTTCAAGTTTTACTGAATTAATAATAGTGGTGCATCTGTAGGCATGAAAACCATTAGATGAGCAAAGGGGGCTCCCAAATGCTGCTCTGTGAGCATAATTTAAAATGCTTCGGATTCAGCATATCCTCCTTCAGTTGCATTATTAGGTACATTGCCTTGTACTGTTACCCTTCTGGTTGTGGTTACATGGTGCGCCCAATTTTTTGCCACCCCTTTTCCTTTCCCTCATCACTGCATTGTGTGACATCTATATTATGTTGCTGGGCCTTTCCTTTAGAGTTTGTGGAGATGTTATTTTTATCCATAATATGGTTGAGATACAAATGATTTGGTATTGAGGGATAGAAGTGATTTGCCTTCTTAAAAGTTTGTGATTATCAGACAAACCAAAGCCAAACCTGTTTCTTCTACTCTCAAGTCAGTCAAAACGGAGGACACTAAGAGACAGGAGTCCTGAGAGGAGGGGGTGCCAAGGGAAAGGTAAGAAGGGCAGGTAAGGGATTCAAGACGTACTGGAGACAAGGGGTAGAGCAACACTTTTGTCAAAAAGAAAAAGAACAGTGATCTTTCTGGAAGTCCAGCAGAGAAGACCTTTCTTGAGATTAGTTTAAATGAAGAACCAGAATAGAAATATGTCCCATAGATAAATTCCATAAAGCACACTCCTAGAATTCTGCTGTCCAAGTACCTGAATAGTTTGTAGCTATCGTCTACATACCTTTATTACTTGTAACATAAGAAAAGGAGATACAAGGATGAAGCTCAGTCTTCTCCTTGGCAGGCTGGACATAGTTTTAGCAGTTATTTCTTTATGCTTATATTTAGCTTGTTTTCTAGCTGAGCTCCAATTTTTGTTGTCCTGGAGCAGCCCAAGCTTTCAACTTTGGGCCTTTAGATACCTATCTCAGTTCACCTCCATGAAACAAGACTAGGTTGGTGCGCCTTCTCTGCATATCATAACACCCTATGGTTTACCCCCACTCTATTGAACATTGCTTATTTACTTTCCTTGCAGCTCAAGCTTCTTGAGGATACTGTGGGTTTTAAACTATGTATACAATCCTGGGCACAGGGTAGGCATTCACAAAATACTTGTTGAAGTAATGATTTCATGTCTGAGACTTGTTTTAAAAGCTCTCTGAGGGTTGGAATGGTGGCTCTGAAAGGTCCCCTGGGGTGCACTTTTCTCTAGGCAATTAGTGATCAGAGTTAGCCAAGCCTGCTCTATCCCCTTTCATCCCAACAGCCTGTGTTGCGCATCTTTCACAAGGCTGTGTTCTAGGCATTAAAGAAAAACAGAAAAATCCCAAGATCCTTTCCTGTACAGGAGACTGAACTTAGGTTGGCAAGGTGTATGATGTCTAGGAACCTTAAGTACATAATAAAAACATTATAAAACATGGAAACCTGGAGCTTCGAAGAAGTGTTGAGCATATTGAAACTCATGCATATAATGGAAGAGGAAGTGGAGTTTGACTTTTGCCTCTTTCAAGTTCGCATGCTTCTGCCAGGCTTGGAAACAGTACCTCTATTTTTCAGATCTCACTGACTCCCTGTCAGGTTATCTTTTTATGACATCAACTTATGTATTAAGTAATTAGGGCATATTTTAACATGTAAAGTGTATGTCTGGGAGCCATATATTGTAGAAATGTACAGTGTGCACCTGTGGTCCCACGTACTTGGGAGGCTGAGGCAGGAAGATCCCTTGAGCCCAGGAGTTCAAGGCTGCTGTGAGCTATGATCTTGCCACTGAGTCCAGCCTGAGTGACAGAACAAGAGCCTGTCTCTTTAAAAAAAAATATTTAAAAATGATTATATTTAAATGCTTGTTTGTCTAAGAATTAATAATCATAAAAAACTTTTTTTTTCTTTTAGTTTTAAGGAGCAAGGAGTTTAATAGACAAGAAAGAAGGGGGAAGAAAGAAAAAAGAAGCTCCCCTGTACAGAGACAGAGGGAGGGGGAGTAAACGTTTTTATTTACCATTTACTCTGTGTCTGTCACTGTGCTTAACTTTTTAAGCAAAATATCTCTAATGTGTACAAAATTGCCGTGTGAGAAGTAGTACTATTCGATTGTTACAAGTGAAGAATTGGGGTCCCTGAGAAAATAAATAAAAACAGGAAGTAGGAAGTACCCCTAAGGAATCTTTTTCTGCTCATGGAAAGTAGAGGATAAGGGTAGATCTAGTTAATCACAAGCTTTCTACTCTTTTTGAGCCTGCTCTCCCCTGATGTAAATTTGATGTCTCAAATTTATTGAAGGTTTTAAACAGTGCTTTGTGGTCCTTTCTGGCAGTGTGACTGGCGCTTGTACTACGGGGGTTTTTGGATACTTGGAACTAGATATTGGTCATAAGAGTAAGTTGGGGGTCCTGGGAACCCTGTGTTACTCATTAAAAACTGTGCTCACACATTAATGTTTTAGGAGAATCACATTTATTTTGCCTGTTTTGTGTTTTTAAAAAAGGTATCAATTTTGTTAATCTATAAATTAGGTCACTAGAGTTGGAACTACAGTATTAAGGGTCCTTCCATCTGGAAGTCTTAACTGCCTAGACAGGGTAGGAAAACATCACCTCAGATTTCAAAAAGACTGAAAATGAACCTCATCTGAAAATGAAAGCATCTGTGTAGCATATACGAATACATTAGCACACTATGCTATGTTCAAGTAGAGTTGTTAATTTCTCTGTTTATTATTTTAAACAAGATTGGTAAAGTAGGAAAACCAAAACACTTTTTTTGCTTTGAAAATTTATTCTGTAAGAATATAATAAAATTGTTTACTTACCCTAAAGTGTAGACTTTATCAAAACTCTTTTGTTTAGACGTGTTTAGTTTAACCACCTGCTCAGAGGACCACTGAGTTTAAATGGTTACAACCAAGTTTACAAGTGTGGACTTGGTCCTATGTTTCTTTTAAATGCCACCTCATGATCACCCCTTTCCTCTACATTCCTTAATTATTTTCTCCATCTTTCCTTGTTTTCTGTTTTTTTCTTTCTCTGAAGTTTTGCATTACTTTTATCAAAACGAATCCCCTTTTTAAAACTGAATTCCGCAGCGCACGGTAGCTCATGCCTGTAATCTCAGCACTTTGGGAGGCTGAGACAAAGTGATTGCCTGAGCACAGGAGTTTGAGATCAGCCTGGGCAACATGGCAAGACTCTATTTCTACAAAAAATTTTTAAAAAGAGTCAGCCAAGTGTGGTGGCACACTCCTGTGGTTCCAGCTACGTGGGAGGCTGAGACAGGAAGATCGCCCGAGCCCAGGAGGTTGAGGCTGCAGTGAGCTGTGGTCACACCACTGCTCTCCAGCCTGGGTGACAGGGTGAGACCCTGCCTCAATAAATGTATTAGTCTGTTTAGGAGCAAGTCACACCTTATGTGGGTGGCCACAGGCCAAAAGAGCTTGTGCAGAGAAATTCCTGTTTTTAAAAACCATCAGATCACCAATCAGTCCTGGTGGCTCACGCCTGTAATCCCAGCACTTTGGGAGGCTGAGGCGGGTGGATCACCTGCAGTCAGGAGTTTGAGACCAGCCTGGCCAACATGGCGAAACCCCGTCTCTACTAAAAATACAAAAATTAGCTGGGCATGTGGCGGGCACCTATAATCCCAGCTACTCGGGAGGCTGAGGCTGGACAATTGCTTGAACCTGGCGAGTGGAGGTTGCAGTGAGCCGAGATTGTGCCTCTTCACTCCAGCTTGGGCGAAACAGCGAAACTCCGTCTCCAAAAAAAAAAAAACAACCATCAGCTCTTGTGAGACTCATTCACTATCATGAGAATAGCACGAGGAAGACCCACCCTGATGATTCAACCATCTCCCTCTGGGTCTCTCCCACCACACGTGGGAATTACGGGAGCTACAAGATGAGATTTGGGTGGGAACACAGAGCCAAACCATATAAATAAATAAATAAATAAAATCGAATACCTGTATATTTCTCCCCTCTAATCCATTCCTCTCTGATGGAGTGAACTCTCTTTTTCTTTATTATTAACTTTTAAAGCTAATTCTTTAAAAAATATTTATTCTCTCAAGTTTTTGTCTTTTATACATATTTGAATTGTCATTGTTCTAAATATGTATGTAAGCTGGTTTATAAATACCGTAATTACTTCTCTTACTTAGGACTCAAATGTTGCTCATAATTAAAGTTGTAAGCCCTTATTTTCTGTTCTAGCAGTAGGTACTCTAAATGGCTTGTTTATAAAAAAGTTCTTGGCTGGGTGTGATGGGTCACGCCTGTAATCCCAGCACTTTGGGAGGCCAAGGTGAGTGGGTCACTTGAGGCCAGGGGTTTGAAAAGGTTATCCAGGCATGGTGGTGTGCGCCTGTAGTGCCAGCTACTTGGGAAACTGAGGTGGGAGGATCACCTGAGCCTGGGAAGGTTGAGGTTACAGTGAGCCATGGTTGTGCCACTATTTTCCAGCCTGGGTGACAGAATGAGACCCTGTCTCCAAAAAAAAAAAAAAAAAAAAAAAAGAATTCTTGAAAGGTTGGACTCTTTATTAATTGTCACTAATTATATCACAGACTCTGAACTCTAAAAATGCTTGTTTTTGTGGCTCTAGTCTCTGTTGTGCTGTAATAAACTTCCATTTCATATTTTCTGAAGCTCTCACTTTGAGTTCATTCTTTGGCAATAAGAAAAGCTTCCATTCAGTCCATCTTAAATGTGGAAAACAGTTTTATGTAGCACTTGTTACTTAACAGTAGTCATGGGACTTAAAGAAAAATGTTGATGCTTAGAGGTGGTAAAGCATAGTGGTTTAGAGAGTAGGTGGTGAAGTTGACCGAAAGTCCTGGCTCTGCCTTGGCAAAGGTAGTTAATGTCTGTGCTTTGTTGTTGTTTTTACCTGTAAAATTGAGATAATGATAGCCTGATGCCCTCCTAAGAGGGAAAAGTCAAGATAAGCTGAGTTTGTCCATTCAGAGTGTTTAGAATTTAGAACACTGCTTGATAGTAAGTGCATAAGAAGCGTTGCCAGTATTTTTAAACTTAACGTTGCAGATAATATATGAAATATGCAAATAAGTAAAAATACATACTTGAAAACGTGAAATCTTTAGGATAATTTCCTCTTTTCGTTCTCTAATTTATTGTTGATGAATTAGATACAGGTCACAGTCTAGTCATGTGTTTTACAGAAAGCAGTTACAATGTTGTGTTCCTTTTGAAACACTGACTTGTTCTTTGGCATGTCTGAGCGGACATTACATGAAGTCATTGTTGAAAAAGATATGTCCATTAAGAAAGTTGGTGCTCTATTTGTGTAATTGCCTAGAGTAGAGGGATTTGTTTGGTACAGTAGCCTCATTAGCTTTACTGAAACAAACACACAAAAACAGACTGACCCCAGAAGTATTTTTGTCTTGTTCTACCAGGTCTGGTTTATTGAGGTAAAATTCACATAACATAAAAATTCATCATTTTAACTTTTTTTTTTTTTTTTTTTGAGACAGAATCTTGCTCTGTTGCCCGGGTTGGAGTGTAGTGGCACCATCTCAGCTCACTGCAACCTCGTCTCCCGGGTTCAAGTGATTCTCCTGCCTCAGCCTCCGAGTAAAAAAAAAAAAAAAAAAAATTTCTTTTTTTTTTTGGATTTTTAGTAGAGCTGTGGTTTTGCCATGTTGGCCAGGCTGGTCTCGAACTCCTGACCTAAGGTAATCTACCCAGCTCAGTGTCCGTAAGTGCTGGGGTTACAGGCATGAGCCACCACACCCAGCCCATTTTAACCATTTTAAAGTATATAATTCAGTGGCTTTTAGCATAGTTTTAGCATAGTTTTGTAGCCATCTATTTCTCAAGATCTTTTTAATTGAAAAGGATTTATATTTAAAGTTTTAGGAATTTTGCTTTGCATTTAAACTATGTCATGCAGCTTTTCTAAAATAAACATAGTTCCATGTTTCTTTCACAAAATTTAAAAAATGTTGGCATTTAATTAATATGAATGGGGCATTGCTTCTCTTTTTTAAAGTGTTTTTTAAAAAATCTATCTTAGAGAGAAAGAGGTTCTAATTAAGATAGGGCCTATATATTTTTTTTGTATTGGCTTGTATTGTACTTCTGTTGACTAAGCAGGTAGTTGTTAATGTTTTTAAAATTGTGAACTAATTAGAACAATATAAAGAGTATTAAACATCTATCTTGCCAACATCCAGATCAAATAAAATTTAGACTTTTATTATTATTTATCTAGGATGTTATTTAGTATACAAACTCATATAAAGTTTTATTTACTAGAGTTTATGTTCTTTTATATGTTTTTGATTTGAGGAAAGAAAAAAATGGACAATTTATATGAAATTTCTAAGCGTTTTAAGCAGTACTGTGACAGAATGTTGTTTTATAAAATACCTAATTTTCAAGAGAGTATTTGAGAGAGATTTGAAAATATACCTAAACAGAAAAAAAATTAAATAAAAATGTATATTTTTCTAGGCATTAATAAAATCAGCCGAGGCTATGAGCAGAAATACTAACAGCGGGTTTGAGATGTTGATAGCGAAGCTTACCTAAAAATCTTAAGTTAAAAATCTTGAGTTATTGCCAGATTTCATGGCATTTGCAGCCTCCTTTTTAGTTTTGCCTAAAGTGAAGCATCTTAGACCACAAAGGATTCTCTAATTGTTGAGTCTTTATTATGGCATTTGAGAGCTGCTTATTGCTGATAAGTAATGTTTATGTACATATATGTTTAGCGTCTCGAAATTATTTTCTTCAATGGAGCAATTTTGCACACAGACAAAAAAATTGCGACTTTTGGTGTGTGGTGTTAGGGTGAACCTGATTGTTAAAAGTTTAACAAATATTTGC
Organism: Macaca mulatta; assembly: GCF_049350105.2. Taxonomy (NCBI): domain Eukaryota; kingdom Metazoa; phylum Chordata; class Mammalia; order Primates; family Cercopithecidae; genus Macaca; species Macaca mulatta. Next base: position 82,560,245 of record NC_133420.1, read on the forward strand.
ATTGGTGGCAGTTAATGTGTATTAAATGTTTATTTTAAAAATCATATGTTTTAAATAATATGAAAAATTTAATTTTAACTGGTTACAAGTTTTCTTGTATAACATTAGCATTCTACTTGACGCTGAGTAGAAGTAAATTTTGATTTTAGCTCTGTAACCACATAAATGTAATGCTGGATTAAAGCCTTTGGCCCTGAGTTAGCTACAAGGGTGTGAACATTTCTGTTTGCAGTGCCTGATTTCGTTGCTTCCTGGACCAAGGAGTAGGATTACTTTTGCTTCTTGATAGATTTAACCTAATCTATTACTGGTTTGACAATTGGAGGCATAAAGGGTAACCATCAACTTCTTTTTGAAGCATGGAATGCTACTTGGAGAACAATATTCCAGTAAGGAAATTTGTTGTTTTCAGAAATTCCCAAAGATTCCGTGGATAACTCATAGAATGTTTTTAATATATACAGTAAGATGGCATCTTCTATTTCTAAAGTATTTGTTTTATCATTTTATTAGTCAAAGAATACCATAGAAAAGAGAAGCAAATGAAATGAGAGTTTGGCAGCATCAAATGATAAAAATCCATTTTCCTGGATGCAGTTAAAACAGAAATGTAAAAATGTTCCCATCTGTCTAAGCCATCAGTTTCTGATACAGTCCCTGGAGGAAGTGGCTGAAAAGTCATTTCCACCTAATGGCTGGTTAGGTTGCTTCTGTACAGTAAGTTGGTGGTTGCAGTCCACTTCCTCTAAGACAAAGGTCCATGTCTCTAAAACCCCATCATAACTGACACTAATTGGCATTGCTGTCGGCCCTGGGCTGTGAAAGCAGGCCTGAGTGGGCAGCACTGAGGGGGCAGTGGCACCACTGAAAAGACATTGTAGATTTTCCTAGTAGGTATACCACATTTAGATTTTTCTTTTCTGACCCCTGTTGATGCAGTTTATATCACCTTTACATTGTCATCTGGCTTGGGAAAAATTTGTCCAAAGCCCCATTGGTGAACAACATGTCATTAGAAAGTATTGTCACCTTACCTAATGTTGAGACTTCCAAATACTAAGTTACCTATGAAAATCTCTATGAAGTAATTAAGATGATTAGTAGTAAATACAATAAATAAGTGGACATTTTTACCTCACATTTTTACACATCTAATAAACTAACATTTTGTTTTCCTTTTTTCTTAAATCAGAAGCCAGAAGAGGGCATATTAGTCTTTCAAAAATCATTTTGGGAGCCACTTAGCCCAATTCAGTTACAATTGCCATAAATTAGGCAAAGAGGCCGGGCGCGGTGGCTCAAGCCTATAATCCCAGCACTTTGGGAGGCCGAGACGGGCGGATCACGAGGTCAGGAGATCGAGACCATCCTGGCTGACACGGTGAAACCCCGTCTCTACTAAAAAAATACAAAAAAAAACTAGCCGGGCGAGGTGGCGGGCGCCTGTAGTCCCAGCTACTCAGGAGGCTGAGGCAGGAGAATGGCGTGAACCCGGGAGGCAGAGCTTGCAGTGAGCCGAGATCTGGCCACTGCACTCCAGCCTGCATGGCAGAGCGAGACTCCGTCTCAAAAAAAAAAATAAAATAAAAAAAATAAATTAGGCAAAGAACCTGCTTTGTATTCATAAGGGTCAGGAGTGAAGGATTTAGTTCCTGCAAGGGGTTTGGAATGACAAAAAATACAATAGCAGACTGGTATTCTTCCAGACTGGTATCCTTCCGTATCCTTCCCTTAACTACTTTTAACTATGTCAAAGCTCCATTGCTGTTTATAGCTCCATACTTTGACGATTATGTAGAAGGCAGGGAAGAGAAACATTACTGAGCACTTACTATATTGGAGGGGTTGTGCTGGGTACTTTCCAGAATATTATCTTTTAAACTTTAGAGATATTACCAGACTCCTGGTTATAGAAGTGTGACTGTAGTTATCGCCAGTTGTAGGCAATCTCTCTACTTTCCTAAATGCATATTGAAAAATTAGTGAGTGGTGGCAGTGGGGAGGAAGGGAATTACTAAGGGAATTGATTAGTCATATTAATCATTTATATCTTTTCCCTGCATCCATTTAAAATGAAAATGGATAGCCATTTAGGTACCCAGACCCTGCCCTCACTGGCTTTCTCTTCCCCTCTCCATCAGTTTCAGGCTCAGGAGTGTGTAGTAGGATCTTGCTTCAACAGTTGGCTTGGACTCAGCTCCCTCTGAGAAGCTCTGCTTTCAAATCTTGGAAAAGCTCATGAGGCCCTCCTCAGGAAACTGCTTACGTCTCTCGCAGTATCCCAAGGGATGCGAAACAAGTTTGAGATTTCCCTTTACCCCGAAGTCCTTTAAATAGAGCATCTTCTTGCATTTGTGTCTATTTGTTTAGTTCTCAGCAAAGTTCCCTGCCTCTTACAGTACCACAAGAGTGTTAACAATATAGGGCCAGGAGTAGGGTGAGCCAAATGAGGTGCCCAAAGTACAGAATTTGAGGAGGCACTTCTTCTCGGGTTGTGCGAGTGGACTTGAAGTTGCAATTTGCTGATTCTGGAGTGTGGTCCTGGATATCTGTACTTCTGTAAAGAACTGCAGATGATTCTGACATAGACCTGTTCTTTTTAATATTTAATAGGTAAGGGTTTTCTTTTGCTTTGCTTAAGGAAGAGGAAACATTTGGCTCATAGCTAAAGAAGATGAGATTGTGCTGTGAAACCTTGTTTTCACAGCACGTGATAAATCTCACCTTTCATTTACAGACTCCTCTTGCCCCTTCTAAGATGTTTAAATAATAAAAGATGTTTCATCACCATTTTCTGTGATCCCAAATTAAAGCAAGAGGCACTTTCACATTGAAGTCGTTATTAGCACATATTTTACATTTCTCCTCTTTTTTGTTCATTTTGTTTGTTTCAGATGAAAAGGTAGCATACTTAACAACTGTGTACAGAGATCTTCAGGTTACTATCTCAGGTATAATTCCTTCATACACAAACTAGCTTTATTCATTTATAACACTACCGCTTTATACTACTTCTAACACCAGAAGATTTCCTCTCCCACATCATTAACTTTTAAAAATTAAACAAGTATGTTGATTTGGGGGCAAGGGAGTTACTATTTTAGCTAAATGAAACACAAAATTGAAATATTAAATATAGGTAAACATTAAAAATGATGTTTTTGAGCTAGAATATGGATAGATAAGGAAGCATGTATACCCTAACTTTAAAATTTGTTATTTTCTGATTAAGGAATAAAATGCTGAATTTGTCAATAGACTGGCAATCTAAAAGAAAATAATACTGTACAAATACACACCCACTTAAAATTCTACTATGTCTGCTTTACTTTTCTCGGCGACATACCATCTGGCAGCTGTGTCTCAGTGTTAAACAACTTGAGCACAGGTAATATATTTTACAATTAAAATAATAGCCTCACATTTACTGGATATGATCGAATATAAAGTATTAAAGCCTGCTTATTGTCAACTCTATGGATATTCAGATAATGTTTCAGTGAAAAATCATATTGAATTGTGCTTTCCTGATCTATTTATGATTCATTCAAGTAGAACACACTAATTGTGCAAATAGGGTAGGAAACAGCCATCTCACAAACTTATGAGGTACTTTACAGAAATCCAACTGATGTTCAGTGTCATCAGTAGCAGTATCTGTGGTCATCAGCGTAGTGCCCCTCTTGGATTATTTAAAGTACATACGGTAGTCTAGATGTAGGTTTCTTATATATCAGGGTTTTAAATGTGAGTGAGTCATAGAGTGAAACTGTTGGTTGCCACTGTTTTCCTTTATCCTTCTTCGTAGACCAGCAGAGCTGGTTTGTGTGTATTTGCTCATCCAATAATATATTGGCTTGTCCTGTGGTACTTGTATTGAAGAAGTGGAAGCACCACAACACATGGGCATGCGCTGTTATCAGTTTATCAATGAAAAATGCAGATGTATGAAAATATTAATCATATCTTAATATATTAGTTTGTTTTGAGATGGAGACTTGCTCTGTCGTCTAGGCTGGAGCACAGTGGAGCTATCTCGGTTCACTGTAACCTCCGCCTCCGGGTTCAAGTGATTCTCCTGCCTCAGCCTCCCGAGTAGCTGGGATTACAGGCATGTGCCACCACGCCTAGCTAATTTTTGTATTTTTAGTAGAGATGGAGTTTCACTATGTTGGCCAGGCTGTTGTTGAACTTCTGACCTCAGATGATCCACCTATGTCAGCCTCCCAAAATGCCGGGATTACAGACGTGAGCCACCGCGCCTGATCTCAAACTACGTTTTACCTTTACTTAAAGTAAAGTTGAGGGAACCATTCATTTGGAGAAGGTGTTAGAAGGGTGTATGTGTTTTGTTATAACACGTTTTTGTCCCTAGGCTTCCGTTCACAGCATCTCTGCCTTGCAGCAAGAGAGAGTATTGAATTTCTACTTCTTTCCTTTTGATCCTATGAAAGTTGTAAATCTCTGTAGTATGTAAGTTATGACCTAACTCTCCAATTTACTTGAATATGGTTGACATTAAGCTCATATTCCAAATCACTTAGCTTCACAGTTCAGTTATTTTTGGTAAGGAAGCATATTTGTTTATGAGGGAGCAGGAAGTATATTTGTTTATATTTTTATATTTCATAATTTCTAGCATTGTCTTTGGAGTAGTTAAGTCTTAGCGAATGAAGGGATGAATGCTTTGTGATAGGCTACATACATTTTAATGTTTGGTTGTTTTTATATAGGTGAATGGATATTGGAGAGACTAGAGTTTTACATGTCCTTGAGGTGTACTTTTGTTGTTAATTTATTCATATTGAAGGTACAACCCTGTGTAACATTTTGTGCAAAAACCAACTTTAAGGAAATAGAAGTGGAAAATACATATTTCGATGTTTGGCTTTTTAGAAAACACAAAGTATCTCATTTAATTTCCAGGTCGAAGGAATAGGTATTGCCCAAGATATATACATTGCCTGTGAGCTAAAGCCCGACTCTTAAGCTGTGATGAGCCTGTTTTCCTATTTTGGGTTTCAGGTACAGTATGATAAAAGTAGTCTTTTGTAGTAGAGATGAGAATGGTGGAGGGGAACATATTCTTTACTATAATGACAGGGAGTCCTAAGGTTAGAATGTTACTAGCATTGCCTAGAAGAATAGTAAGGCATGTGGACTTAGAAGAAGGTACTTTATTTCTAGTGTATCTAAAACATCTCTTCCCCATAGTGGGAGTTCATTCTGCCACAGCCAAGCCTACCATGAATGATTATCTTTTGTCTCTCTCACGTGAAGTTGGATGGCTAAGGCAATGATTTCTGAACAGCAACTTGCATATTCTGCTAGTAAATACATGCTAGATATTTAATGTGAATTTTACAGTTTCCACTTTTAGAAAGTTGTCCCTGGAATTTGTAGATAATACTCAGTAATAGGTATTTTAGCAACTTCATCACTTTTATTTTTTAATTCACATAATTTTACGAAAGTTAGGTCCACTTAAAAGCTTTATCTGCTTTTATTTTTTCCCCAGTGTGATCATACTTAAAAAACCTGAGGTTAACATAAATTATATATTGATAGCCTCTTAGCAGTCTAGCAGATTTCAATTTCTTAGAAAGTTGTTATGGAACCAAAAATTTGACAGATAAATGTAAAGTGTCTAGCACATGACGTGAATAGTAACAAAGATTGTGTTTCATTTCTATCAATTATCTATGTTACTATTATGAATATTACAGTATGTGGGTCTTACTCTCTTCAGGCATGCACATAGGGTCTCTTTCGTTAAGATGCACATATACCTGCACTGAGAGACAAATTACTGATTTGCAGTCCTTAATTATTTAATGAGAAGTTTCAGTGAGATCCCAATATATAGATTTAAATCTTCAAAACTGCCCGGAAACCAGGCACAGAATGAAAGAATGTCATCTTTATATGATAACAAATAAATTATATATAAAAATAGATAAATTTATATTTAAGATTGATATATTTAAAATAAAAACTAACTTTGTATAAATAGGAGCAGATTTACTTTGTACACTTAAGATTATGGGGGAAATAACATAAAAGCTCATGCAGGTAAAGCTTATGCCTTCTCATGTGTAAAGCAAGTATCTAAATATATGTCTATTTGTGTCCACATATAGAGTTAAAGGACGCTTTTCCATGAAATAACACATTCCTTTAGAATTGCTGTAGATTTTCATAATTTTTAAAAAACATTTCTATTGTAACCTACATCAAAAGGGCAGCCAGCATTTTTTTTGTCTGACTCTACATATGCATTATAAAAAAGTGAGTCTACTGTAATTACCAGTTTGCAGAGCAAATTCCTGCAGGGTTTGTACTCTCCCCATTAGTAAAAGAGATAAGTTGAAATGTATTAAAATTTCACTGTACAACTGGGAGTTTTTGTTCACAGTAAATGTGTTAATGTTTCTTCATTGCTTGACTGTTTGTGTTTAAATTTAGGCAGCGTGCCCAACAGGGACAAAATTATAGGATAAAGCTATGTATAAAAGAAAATCCTTCAGAGAGCACCAATAAGGCTCTTTTTAAAAATAAGCAGTTACATATAATAATACATGGCTGTAGCCACAGAGAAAAGTTTTATCTGTCTAGTTCAGAATTATTGGAATTTTTCTTTCCCTTGTGTAAAAGTTAAGAGGACCGAGCTTATGTCAATAGCTAATATACTTTGATGTAAAAACATCCATTATTTTATTCAGTGTCACTTCTATAAAAAGAAAAAGAAATGATTCCTTTTTGTTGTTCCTATGATGAAGAGAAGCTAATAGCATTTTGAGAGAGAGGTGATAGATCACATTTTCTTCCCGAGTAAAGGAATTCTTTCTTGTTAAGAATTCTAATTACAGCCTGTTATATTTTTGGAGTATTTTTCTCTGCTTTTCTTCGTTGCCATGAACTTAGTAAATACAATTATTCATGTAGATAGGCTTACATTTAACAAAATTAATCTACAACCACTATCACCTAGCGTGAATATGTAATGAAATTCACAAACACAGGATAAAGGCTCCTGTTTCTCTGCAGTCTAGAGAGGGCAGAAGTTGCAGTTATCTGAAAATGCTGGCTGTATAAGCTTTGGCCAGCCAGGGAATCAACTCTCCTCTCTCTTAAATGTTGAAAATATATTGTAGTTTCTACTGTTTACCTTTTGTAGTTTCTTCTGCCTGCTTTTCTGTAAGTGAAAATGAAAGAATTTGCCAGTATCCATATTCTGTCCCAAATGTCTCCATAGATCCACAAACAAATGGTGTAGAGAGGTAAAAATAAAATACAAATTTTCATTTTGCATTGTTGCTATCTAAAAATAGGGTTTTGTAATTTACCTAGTGTGTGTAGATATCTGGAGGGGAGAGAGAGAAAAAAATATGAATATATATGTGTATGTATTTTAGTTGTTTGTATTTGTACATTCACGTACCTATAGGAGAACATAAAAAGCCCCTTGGATATTTCATACTGTATATTAATTTCCCTTAAGAAAATATATTTTTCTCCTTAAATAGGTTGATCTCCCCTGCCCCAAGACGTTTAATTTTTATTTCTTCCTCTACACTGTTCTTTAAAACATGAATTTTTAGCTGATAGACCTTGAAGTCCTTCAGAGCCATTACTTTCTTTTGGTTAATTTGTAGAAAGGCACCATATGAAAATTGGATTTTTGATCTGATGGAGTGATTCTTGAGTTCTTATGAACCATTTATAGTCTATCAAGTAAATCCTTCTTAGTTCACGGATTATTGACCCAATGGACCATATTAGCTGCTTCGAAGCTGTTATAGCCCATTATGTTGATTCAGCTGACACACATGTGAACCCAGTCCACATGCCCAAGATGGCATTAACATTGTTCTAGAAGACTTTTTTTCCACAAGGCTTTCTATTTATTTCTTAATTTTCAAGAGTTAGCTCAAAGTTCCTGACAACCATTACATAGGTCTCTTGCTTTGCTCAGTGATGTTGAAGCATTTCTTATTAGCTAGTCTGTTTTTTCCTGTCTTTCTCTTTATGTCTGTTTTTAAAAACCATCTAATCTTTAAAAGAAAAAAGAGAATAATGTTTTTTCAGCATACTAGGGCACATTTTACCTTCAGATTCATACAGATTTCATAGAAATTTGTGGGATTTCTCTGAGCCCACAGAGAAATTAACCCTTTGAATCTGAGAAAACCACCTTTTAGAAGAAATGGTAACATTGTATTTGTGTTTTTAAAAAGTGTATTACCTGAGAGGTTTCACTTGAAAAATTCCAGTGACTCTAGCCACTGGTAAAATCAAGATGTGCCTTCATTGATTTATATGAAGCACTAATGAAGCCAGTCCAGGTCTCAGCACAGACCCCTGGGGAATCCATGACCTAACATAAATAACATATAAGGGGGCACATAGACTGTTCATCATATCACTATTATTATTTGCAATAGGTATGATTCCTGTGCTGAAACCTGCTTTTATGCAGAAACATACTCTTTTATAGTCAGATAATTATGATACACAGTTAGATGTACAATGGAAGATGTTAAAATGTTTGTTGAGATGTGTCGCTGATGAGCAGTCCCAAGACAGGTATAAGTGAAATACTGTAGAATAAACCAAGTGTTCCTGGGAGTATCTTGTCTCACTGTTTTCAGATTTCAACATTTCTTAATATAACCATTTAAAGACTATAAAATACTGTGCTGGGTCACTTTGTTTATTTAAAAGTGTACCACTTTTTGGCAAAAAAAAAAAAATCCTAATATATATGGTTAACTGCTTACTTAGCAGTTTCTTTCACTTTTCAAGTTGCTTAAACCCTTACCCATCCCTCTCCCTTTTTGTGTAGTTTTGTTCATATCTCCTATTTGGTTATAAGATCCTACTGGAACCGAAAACTTATCTGAGGAAATGTCATTGAGGAGGAGGGGAACAAGGGGGATTATCAGGCTCCTTTCCTCCCATGCCCAGGCTGAGTGGAAAGAGCCCTGGATTAGTAGCTGTGACCATTTAGGGACATCTCAGAGCCTCATTTTCTGCTGTTTGAAAAAATGTCTAATTTTAGGGATTTTGATGATTAAATACAAGAATGTATTTGAAGTATTATGCAAGCTTCATAGCACTGTACAAACATGGGATATTATTAGTCTTACAGTCTGTCTCAAATGGCCTGGGTAATCAATTGTCATCTGAAATGTTAAATTCTAAAATGTAACATCTTTTCTCCTCTGTTACTTTACTGGGGTAAATTTTATCACAAACCCAGAGGAGTAAATTTAGTTAAAAGGTCACCTACCTATGCTCTTGCTTAGTAAATGGATTGATTACAGTGCTTTGGCATTTGAAATAAGGTGGGCAGCTCCTTTTATGAAGAGGATAAAGATTTAGAGGAACTCCTTTCTTTAGGGAACCCTTCACATGCCATCTGGGAAGGGAAAGATACTGACTTAGGACGAGGTCTTACATTGGGCACAACTTAGGACAACTTTTATGTTACTTCTGTACGTCTTTGCTTGGTCACCAAAGTGTGGGATCATACAAAGCAATCGTTCTTTCTACGATTGGAGGTGCTTTTGAAACATACCAGAATTTAAGCTTCATCTTGTCTTGCTTCTTGCTTAATGAGGAGTAGTTTCTTTGTAAAGTGCTTAAAGGTTTATAAGTCTTTTTGCATCTCATTATAAATCCCGTCCTTATTAATGTCTTCTCTATCATATTATATTAGTAATTGTTTTCATGAATGCCACAGAGAAATGTAATCACATTACCATCTTTCAAATTGCATTAGTGAAAATGAATAATATATATATCAATGGAATACAAAATTGCTGATTCAACATTAAGATGAAATGAGATTATTATTAGCATCATAAGATATCAGAAGTGCTTTGCCTCCTTATATAAAGTTAGGTGTTCTGGTAAATATAGACTGAGTTAAAATGTGTGTTTTTCTTTTTTTAATGGCAAGCTAACCCCTTATTTTCAATTAGGTGATAGGTCTGTTCATGGAAGGACTATTTCCTTTCTATTTATGTTATTACAGCTGCCTAAGTAGCCTGTAAAATTTGTAAGTATACAGGCAATAAATGGAGTATCTTAGTTGTTAAATGTTAGGTAAGAAAATAAAATGTTTTTGCCTAAATTGAAATGCCTTTTCATTTCATGTTTCTTTAATACTACTAATTGCCTAACAAAATTGCATGTATTACCATAGGCCTAATTTAATTGAAACACACACATACACGCACTCCGAAGCTTGCATATGCTTTGATGCCATAGAAGCATGGGTATTTTCCTTATATAATTGGCTATATCCCGCTGTTGATTTTTACTCTGAACTTCTAAATTATGTAAATGGGGTCTTTCTTCTATCAATTGATAGTAGGTTGTGATAGTAGGTTGTGATAGTAGGTAATGACTACAGATGCTCATTGGATCTGTGTCTGGGAAAATTTATATGCCTGTGTGTGTCCCTTTCTCCCTGTTTGTATTTATATATTCACACAGTTGTAGAAACTTTTACACTCCTATATAAACATATGCTCAGAAGTTTATGGTTTTCCCTCTTTGCCCACTCCCCCTAAGCCAAATTTGTTTCTTGACTTTTGCTGAAATAATTTTTTCACCACAGTAAATTGAGGATTTTTTTTTGGTCGTATACATGACAAAATTCACCACTGTCAATTTTTAACAAATTATCTTAGAATTTTTTTAATACTTTGATATTAATATTGCTGAGCATCATAACTGAGAAGTTTTGTTTTTGTTTTTGTTTTTGCCTTTTTGCCCCCCAAATATTTGAAAGATGTATTAGATTTTCCTGATAGAAAAATGGCAGTGGATTTTTAAATGGATATATTAGGTTTTAATATTTTCAAAGTAGAAAGGATTTTCAAATATAAGCAGCAATAAAATTTCTTTGTTTACTGTGCATGTATTAACTCACTTAGCATTTGTGTATTGAAGACCTTCTGGGTGAAAGATATGCTGCATTATGTCTGCTGGGGAATGATATTTTATGGGATTAAAGGGTTTAAACACCACTAAAAGAAAGTAGGTGGGGCAGTGGGATTCCTCCCACCCTTTCCCTGTTGTAAACAGCTTTATTGAGATATGTTTCACTTACTATACATTCCACCCATTTAAAATATTCACTGTATTTTAGTATATTTATGGTTAGGTTCAGTTACCACTGAACATTTTTATCACCTCAAAAAGAAACTCCATCCCCTTTAGCTGTCACCCTAAGCCTCGTCCCCCTTGAGGCAGCCACTAATCTACTTTTTATCATTACAGATTTCCCTCTTCTAAACATTTCATCTGAATGAAATAATAATATTTGGTCTTTTATGACTGGCTCCTGCAACTTAGCTTAGTGTTTTTCATGTTCATTCATGTTGTAGTATGTATCCGTGGTTCATTCCTTTTTATGGAGAAATAAAATTTCATTATATTGATATACTGAATTTTGTTTATCCATTTGTCAGTTGATGGAGGGATAGGGTTTTATAAAATGAGGTTTTAAATCTCCTGATTTTTAACATCAATTGATGTTCAAAGGTCAACTTTTCCCAGTGAATCTCTTTCAATTATTTTGGATGTGTTTATTGTAAAGATGATGTATTTCTTTGGTTCATAACATTTTTCTCAAGGTTTTATTTTTGGTGGGGGAGAGGGGTGATTAACCATCTTTAAATTGCCCAGCTTTTTGTCTTTTAGCATGTTGCCCACAGTTTAAACCAGTGGCACCAGGCCTTTTAGTGAGTCCAACAAACCCATGCTCTTGTGAATCTCTTGTCTCAGTCATAAGATCTAATCTGTTTTTTTTGTTGTTGTTGAAAAGACACCAAGAAATTTCAGAACACATTAAGTACAACAAAATATCATTTTTTACCAGCTTGCTATTTCTTCGTATTACATTAAAAACAATTAGACAAATGTAAGGATCTTTCTTTGAATGGTTAATTTTTAATTTTCTAGTTACCACCAAATAAGAGACATACTTTTAGGTATAATTTTCCATCATATGAATGTTTGAGTAGATTTTTTAAAGGAGACAGAATAACTTCATTGTTTCTCATTTGCTGCTGTTACATTAGGAGTAGTGACATTTGCACTATAGTTTAACGTGCTTGTGGACCCTTAACATTTATAATCAGCTTTATAATCACTGATAATCATAGCATGTAAATTCTATGTGCATTGTTCATTCAGACTCACATTTATGTATTTGTTTGTATAAATGCAGAAAGCATACCCACCTTAAACTATAGATTTATATTAATAGTCTCATGGTCAGAATTAGGTAGACTTTTTAGGTTGTTAATAAAGCTTTTTTCTGGGATGTTTAAAATAATAGATCTTTTGACCCATGTTCTGTGTCTTTCTGATTCACATCTTCTTGTCTCCTTTCAATACTTGGTTGCAAAACTCTTCAGTGCAACAGGTGAATATTCTTTTACATTCATCATAGATGAGTTTTGTAATCAAGTACAAGTGAAATTCACATGCAGTCATGTAGTTCATGCTGATCTTAAGTAAGCTTAGTAGTTGTCCACCGTGCAAAAAAAAAAAAAAAGCAGAATTTTTTCACTCAAGCTGCATTGTGACTTGGCCAGTTAGGAAGCTGATTTCTTCTACCAAGGCAGTATTATATAAATTCTGAAAATTATACAGGGAGATATTTGCTGACTTAATCACCATTACTATCATGTGAGCTTTTTAGAGTCTTTGTGGCAATGTTTGAAGTACTGTCTTAGCATATCATCTTTTTGGTCATGTTTACAAGATCACTCTCTGCCTCCACAGTGCTAGCAAGTCATTAGTTTGTTTATTGCAGTGTATTCTATGGCAATCCTTTAATTAGCTTTCAGATTCATTACAGATAATTTGCTATTCCAGATTTTCCTCCACTAGGATAGAAGTCTTTTGTGTGTGTGTGTGTGTATGAGATGAAGGTCTCACTTTTTCATTCAGGCTGGGAATGCAGTGGTATGAACACGGCTTACTGCATCCTCGAACTCCAAGGCTCAAGCAGTCCTCCCACCTCAGCCTCCTGCGAACCTAGGATGACAGGTGCATACCACCACGCCCGGATAATTTTTCGTATTTGTATAGAGGTGAGGTTTCACCATGTTGTCCAGGTTGGTTTTGGCTCAAGCTGTCCACTTGCCTCGGCCTCCCAAAATGCTGGGATTACAGGCATGAGCCACTCTTCCCAGCTAGGTTAGGATAACTTTATGCTATTTTCTGAGAACTAAGAAGGCTGATGTATTTGAGGAACAAATTTTCTTTTTTTAAGCCAGGCACAGTGGCTCATGCCTGTAATTCTAGCACTTTGGGAGACCGAGACGGGTGGATCACTAGAGGTCAAGAGTTCGAGACCAGCCTGGCCAACAAGGTGAAACCCCGTCTCTACTAAAAATACCAAAATTAGTTGGCCATGATGTTGGGCACCTGAAATCCCAGCTACTTGGGAGGCTGAGGCAGGAGAATCTCTTGAACCTGGGAGGCGGAGATTGCAGTGAGCCAAGTTTGTGCCATTGCACTGTAGCCTGGGCAGCAAGAGCAAAACTCTGTCTCAAAAAGAAAAATAAAAGAAATTTCTTTTTTTCCACATTAGAGCCTTTTATTAATTATTGTGTGATGCATTTTCTTTTACCACTGTACGTACTGCCTAATTTTTGTACTTTTTGTAGAGATCGGGTTTTGCCATGTTGCCCATGCTGGTCTCGAACTCTTGGGCTCAACCCATCCTCCTGCCTCAGCCTCCCAAAGTGCTGGGATTACCGGCTTAAGCCACCACACCTGAGTGGATGCTTATATTAATGATTAGGTTTTTCTATAATTTACTATTAATGTAGGTCATGTACTTAACTATTAAGCAATTTAAAATATTTTAAAATTTCATAATTCATATTGTAAATCTTGCTATACTCTCCAGAAATTAACAAGGGGAAAGAAGAGTTAAAAAGGTTTTTAGGACCAGGCACTGTGGTTCATGCCTGTAATTCCAACACTTTGAGAGGTTGAGGCCGGTGGATCATGAAGTCAGGAGTTTGAGACCAGCCTGACCAACATGATGAAACCCCGTCTCTACTAAAAATATAAAAAATTAGCTGGGCGTGGTGGTGCATGCCTGTAATCTCAGATACTCAGGAGGCTGAAGTGGGAGAATCACTTAAATCCGGGAGGACAGAGGTTGCACTGAGCTGAGATCACACCACTGTACTCCAGCCTGGTCAACAGAGTGACATTCCGTCTCAAAAAAAAAAAAAAGGTTTTTAGGCCAGACGCAATGACTCACACGTGTAATCCCAGCACTTTGGGAGGCTGAAGTGGGCAAATCACTTGAGCTTAGGAGTTTGAGACCAGTCTGGGCAACATGGTGAAACCCCGTCTCTACTAAAAATACAAAAATTAGCCGGATGTGGTGGCGTGCACCTGTAGTCCCGGCTACATGGGAGGCTGAGGTGGGAGGATCATTTGAGCCTAAGAGGCGGAGGTTGCAGTGAGCCAAGATTATGCCACTGCACTCCAGCCTGGGCGACAGAGCAGATCCTGTCTCAGAAAAAAACAAGAAAATTTTTTTTTTGTTATCTGTGGGAGATTGGGGAAGGTTAATGAACCCATGAAAGGAGCTCCTTGTGAATAGTTGTTTTTGGTTTTGTGTGTGTGTGGAACACCAAAACCCAGAACTGAAATCAGTTTTTTCCCCTCTCATTTTGATTGGTCCTTCAGAATATGTGTTTTATGCTTCTATTTGTCCAAAGGCCATATTTTGCCATTTTAAATTTGTGTCAGATAACTAGGGTTAAGTGTTCCCAAACAAAAAAACCTCTAATAAGAGTTTTATTAATTAGCCTTGTATATAGTTCTTTTGTGAAGTACCCTATATATTCACTGAAACAACAATTTGTGCTTTCCTGAGAAATATGATAGGGTGAGAAGATTGGTGTTCAATTCACATAAACTTGGAGAATTGGAACAATCTATAAGTACTGTACAGCTAGAGACCTGAGCTTTAGTGATAACAGAACCTATCCTCTCTATTAGAGCTTTGGAAATCATCCAAAATACTTTCAAATGTACTTTTATTTAATATTCAGATATAAAAGTGTTACTGACCAAATGTTGATTAATTTTTTACTAAATTATTTTGCTTTGTATATTTTAGATGTACTTTTGAATATGAATATTTATAATTTACTTATTTTTATTGTAAGTTTTCTTTAGTTTTCTATAGGTAATGGAAATAAACTGAGTCATAATTGGGAGATTTGTCGTCTTCTCCACTCGATCATTTAAGAGCCATGTAAAACACATAAACGTTTCTGAACCAGAATAGTAAAACAGAAATAATAATCTGTGTGCCTACCTTAGAGGATTATAGTATGAATAATATGGTATTATGTATGTCAAAGTGTTCATTTATTTATTAAGACTAAATATGTGTTAGGCAATTTGCAAGGTGTTGGAGTAAAACAATACATTGGGAAGAATCATAAGAGAGAAAACAATCATTTAAATATAATATGTGGAAAGTTTCTTGTGGCCATAAATGGTTGTCATTTATTGAGCTTTTCCTGTTGCCAGACAGGTTAACACTTACTTTATGTTCATTATTTCATTTGAGTGTTTTGCCACTGTTGCTATGTCATTGTTACTATCACTTTACAGATGAGGAAAGTGGTTCAGAGAATCATGTATTTTTAAAGTCCCTTTTGAGCACCTATTATTTGCCACTATACATTGAAAGCCCAACAGACATGTCTGTCCTGCCCTCACGGAACTTAAGTTCTAGAGGGGAAAACAGACCCATATCGGATAATCACACAAATAAATGTAATATTCACAATCTACATACTAAGCACTCTGACAGACTGATTATGATACAGGAGTCTAGTGGGGAACTTGTCTTGAATGGGAGACAGGGCCACTGCCCTGGGGAATGAGTGGTACTTGAAATCCAAAGAATGAGTAGGAGTTAACAACTTAAGCAGGACTTGGAAGGAGGGAAGCTAGAGAGCATGGTGTTAGAGAAGTAGGGATTGAGAATTTGGATAACAGAGGAGTCAGCTGTCTAACCAAGGAGGACGGACAGTCACTGTTTTTACTCGAGTAGGCAGAATCTGACAGGAGGGTGAAAATAACCTCAGTCAAGCCAATAACGATCAACTGTGTGGATCTCTTAAGAAGAGAGAATATTCATGGAGATGGGGAGAGAAGAGAAATGTGTAGGTTAATTAGGAGATAGTTTGGATAGTCTGGAAAAAAAGACTGGAATTGTGGTAGTAGCAGTGAGAGTAGAAGACAGGAAAGGAAGGGATACATAATCTTTGGAGGAAGGCAGAATATCAGTGAAAACTCTGCCCCATAACTTGCTGTGAATGGAATCGTAACTCAGGATTCTTAGCTCAGTGTAATGGTGCACGCCTGTGGTCCTAGCTACTCGGGAGGCTGAGGTGGGAGGATTGCTTGAACCTGAAGGTCAAGGCTGCAGTGAGCCATGATCTCACCACTGTACTTCAGCCCGGATGACAGAGCTAGACTGTGTCTCTTTGAAAAAAAAGAAAAAAATAAAGATTCCTTATCAGTGGAATGGAGAGCTGGTTCCGATTTCTAGATCTGTGACTTTAGGTAACATAGTAAGTTATCTCTACCTTAGTTTCTCCTCTGTGAAATAAAAGTAATAGTAGTAACAACTTTATGCTATTTTCTGAGAACTAAGAAGGCTGATGTTTATAAACTCTGGCACAATGTCTGGAAAATGGCAGATATTCAATCCATCTAGCTATTATTATAACAGGTAATAATTTACTATTGTAAATAAATAAATTAAAATCCTGAGGTTTGGTAGAGGAGGAGTAATGAGGAGGAGATAGTCCTTCTCCCATCTGTGTGAGGGTTTCTTTTATGTTCTTAGTTGGGGTCTCTCCTCTAAATCCACTGCACCCAAACCCCAAATTATCAAGTCCTTGAGCACAGGGACGCTGCCATCCACTTCCCACCACTTAAGAGGCAGTGCCTGGCTCCAAAGTGATGGTTTTTGCTTAGTGATGATATTTGAAGCTGTAGGAGGGCATGAAATTGCCAAATTAAAGAATGAAGAGCTTGGCCATGGGAAACACCTGTATTTATTTACAGTGGAGAGAGAGAGGAGAGAGCAGTTGCTGCCAGAAAAACTAGGATAGTCAGTCTCTACAGCCCAGGAATGAAGGAGAGTTAGTGCTGCAAGCTGCATCAGAGTCTGGGAGGACAAGAAGACCAGAGAAAAGGACCAGATAGGATGAGAACATTTCCTCTCAGAGAGACAGTTTCAGGCACGTGTGAGGCAGAATCCGGATTGTAGAGTTAAAATGTAGGTGGTGGCGAGGAAGTGGAAGCACTGGTTGCTAGGTGCATGGATTTCTCTTTCAAGAAGTCAGTGGTAAAGGTAAGCAGAAGGAATAATTGCTTTCAATAAGTTGCAGACTTAAGAAAATTTATGGCTGTTGTTATGTTTGTTCTTGGGGAATTGGGGCATGCTGATCATGTTCACGGCTGCCTCCATTCACCTCAGGTCTGAGTGCCTTCAACCCCCTTCTGGGCACTCGGAACAAGACTAAGCTGTATGTGGTACATTCTGTGAATGACAAACTTTGAAAATGCAGGTATGAAGAAAAGAGTAGACAGTTTCCAATAATGGAAATTGAGGAAGGAGTTACAAGGCACCCTGGCACCCTTGTTAGGCTGGGTCCTGGAGGTCTGCTTTACCCAGACCTGAATACTAATCTCTGCATAGATAGGTGGGAACAGTCTGACTGAACTGTCTGTTCCTTTCTGCATACCTGCATTTTCAAAGTGTGTAGTTCACGGAATGTAACAGCTTGGTCTTGTTCCGAGTGCCCAGAAGAGGGTTGGAGGCACTCAGACATGAGCTGAATGGAGGCAGCCGTGAACATATTCACAAGAATGAAAGTATATTCATTTTAACTCTTCCCAACTGTCTCCTTGTAATGCATGTACGTTTTTGAGGCTTAACTGACTTTGATAGTTTTATGATAATTTATGTTTTTGCATGTGGGTGAGTTGGCCAGTGATCACATTGGTTCTATTTTGTTGTGAATAAATAGTATGCCAAAGTTTTATGCTGTTTCAAAAATGTTATTTAGAATAAAACTTCCTTTGAAGCCGCAGTAGTCTTACTCAAAATATTTATTTAGGCCATATTGTTTAAATATATATAATTCCCTTTAGGGACAATTGTAGTCTATATAAATCTGAATTTAAAACAAATAGACCTTCTGGAATTCATAGAAATACAAAATGGATATTCTAGTGCTTAAGTGTTTATATACAAAAGGAGTTGAGGTGTTCCAGTGTTTGTATGTTTAGATACAAAAAGAATAGAATTCACAAAAAGGAATGATGATCTAAAAAGTTGAATTCCCAAATGTACCAGATGTATAAAGTTATTTAGGAAGACAAAATATTTGAATCATAAACTAATTCAGAGTAAGTGAATGAATGATTCAACCAGTAAAAAAAAAAAAAAAAAAATACACATAAAAATAAAGCAAATCCACAGTCTCTTAATTTGTTCTGATCTTAAATTTGTTCTGGGTATAATTAAAGTTGATGAAAGTGTGCTTTAAACAATACAAAGTTAGGATATTTTTATAAAATAATTAAATATTATCAAATTAATGATTGAAATATTTGTGTCTTTTATGCTAGAGTTTATATTAACTGTCCTTGAAATACCATCTCACTTTATTGGCCCTCCCTTGATTTTGGTAAAGCAGAGGTATTTTTTTTTTTAAAGCATTTATGAAAGCTTTTATTATTGCACTTCGAATTATATAAATGTTTTAATGTCAACATAGTTCCCATATCTAAATTTATAATTAGATAATTTGTAAAGTTCCTTGTTTTTAGTGGAAACGCTGTCCTCTAAGCTCTTTTTATTTTGGTCACCGTACAATCAAGTTGTGAGTTCATTAACTAATGGACATGTTATTTAAGTAAACTGTTTCTAACTTGGGATGTTCTGATATATTTCTCAGTCAACAAATTATTGAAATTGAAATAAGAACTTCTGGAAGAAATATTTCTCCTTATAGTCTACAAATTAATCACTTCTATATACAACAAAGTTTACAACCTAGCTACAATTGGACCATATTTGGAAGAGAGATCCTGAAATATCAGGGAAGATTATACAATTAAATATTTCCCTAGTGTTAAACAGAAGCACAAATTAAAGATGGGGGTGAAGTATGAATGGAGTCTGCAGTGAGGACTCCAACATCTGAAACCAAATAGGGATCCATAGATTTAATGTTAATTAATAGAAGAGAAATATTTTACACGTGCCTGATCCAAAGCATAGGGAATGGTAGAAGCCCGCTCAGTCTTATTCTCTGTGAATGGAATTTGTCCCAATTACGTTAACAATATCCAAAATACTGCCTGTTACAAATGAGACAGTCTCTATAAAAATCCAAATGGTTCCAGAAGTATGAGCATCTGGAGCTGTGTAAGTGAGCATGGCTATCACGCACGGAGCTGCAGTTTCAGGTATCCCCATGCCCACCCCTCCACCCCAGAATCAGTAATCATTGATTGCATCTAAATCTGCAGAGAGATCTTTTCCTGGCAGTTCAAGTAGTTACAGTAGATTGTTAATCTGCGAATGATCAGACTAAATCCCTTCTGTCTTCAGAATTTCCATGCAAATTAGAATTAACTGTATGAGGTAAATTTATTAACTGTAGTCCGAGAGCATAGGTCAGCTTCAGCACAATTCTTAAACATACGTTTTTATTCATAAAAAGTTACACTCCATTTATGCTAATGTTATATGGATTCATTTTATAATATTAACTGATGAGATGGTTTTTTAAAGTAGTTATAAGGAAATGAAAGATTTTTAAGTGTGTTTTTCAGTTTTCTGCAATACAGGTGTACTGTTCCAAATATAAAATATTCACAGAAATGATTTTTTCTGTTCCATGTCTGATCTAAAACCAAAAATTAAACTTATTTTCTTATGTCACCATTGAAATAAGAGGAGGATTGTTTTGTATTTTTCAAAACAGGAACGAAAATGGAATTAATAAAGAAAAAAATACTCAAGGAATTGGGATGTGCTAAATAATAACAGAAATATGTTAGGTCTTATTGATCACAGGAGTGTCTTTAAAATATATTTGAGAGTTTAGCACAACATTTAATTGAAATTCAGCAGAAGAAAAGTAATATTCTAATAATAATATTTGTGTGCCATATTTTACTTTCACAGACATTTCACTTGAATATTATTTTGTTACAATGTATTTTTTGCTTTATTGACAAGTGTATAAATTTAAGTGGAAATATATATTAGCAGCAATATACTTTTTCCTCTTTTGGATTTGTGATGTCATAAATCCAGTATCTTATAGAATATGTAGTCCTTTATTTTTATTCTAAGTTTGTAATCTAAAGGTTACTATGAATGACCTAAAACATTGTATTAGTGAATGAGCTTTGTTTTCTTTACCTTTTTTTATAAGAGATTGTGGCGATATCTAAATTTATTTTTAAAACCCTCCAGGCCCCTGCCATCATAAAGCCTTTAAAAATGGAAGTGGGCATTATTTATTAAAATGGTGAAAAGAGTATAGTATCTTTGAACAGATGCTGACCTTTTTTTCCTCCTTTATTTTTCAGGCCATCCGTTGCACACTGGTAAACTGCACATGTGAATGTTTTCAGCCAGGGAAGATTAACCTGAGGACTTGTGATCAGTGTAAACATGGCTGGGTGGCACATGGTGAGGAAAATCTGGGCTTTTCTTCCCGTTCTTATTATGTTCGTGTTCATGTGTGTGTGTGTGTGTGTGTCTGTTTAGAGCAGTCACTGGCCTGGAGAAGAGAGAGGTCAGCTATGCTCCAAGTGTTAGTTAAGATTCAGCCTGTGGCTCTCAAACAGCATATTCTCAGCTCCAAGAAGCAGTGCTAGGCAAGCAGCTCTCAGCAGAAGGCCAAGACGTTTATAGGACAGTTGGGCTGTGGAGTTCTTACTGAGCATGGGCACAGCCAGCAAACACCAGGCCTGATGGAAACTCAAACATACCACAGTTGGCCTTTCAGGGCCTGGACCTCAGAGGGAAGCTGGCAAATCCTCCTTGCTTGAGAACTCCTCGATGACTGCTCACCCTTGTCGTATGTGCTAGGGGCTGAGTTTATCCTTCTAGATGTTAAATGTTGTATGGTCTCAGGTGGATGAGAGAGTGAACGGGAACATTATTTGGCTGGTATCTGAAAATATAACCTGTAAATACTCCCTTTCAGTGTGCATGGGGATTGGAGGTGGTCGACGTAGGTAGAGTGTGAGCTCTGTGTAGGTGTGTCCCGGGGTGGGGAGACCCCATGCGAAGGATATGAGTGTTGAGGCTTTTTGCCAGGTGCACAGAGCCGTTCTGTCGGTGTGCCCTGACTGAGCGTTCAGCATATTCCTGTGTATGGTTTATGTTTGTTCTGTTTAAGTAAAAGGAGACTTGGAAATAAGTAGACTTTCTTCTTTTTTTTTTTTTTTTTTTCACCTCCCAGACTGTAGAATTTAAAAAGATAGGTAATGTTTATGAAAAGAAATCCTGGCTTGAGATTTTTGGATAGCCCCGGGTATTGCCTCTTAAGTGGACATATTCTTCATTCCCAGGTGGTGCCAAACATCCAGTGGGTTGTATTTTTATAAATGTCATATTATTCTAGCAAGATCTGAGGTAACAACACCGGGCCATGCCTTGAAATGCTTTTAATTTATCATGTACCTTGCTCGTGAGAGTGTGTATGCTGGAGTTGTGGGGACATTTCAGCCATGTTTCTGTGAGAGAGAGTACTCTGAGAGGAATACCCGGGAAGGGGTATGTTTCCACCAGGCAACCTCAATCCTGCAATCCTTCATGCCCACAGGGATAGAGCGCTTTCCTGCTTTATTAACAAGGCCCCAGATCAGCAACAATTCTCAGTCCGGTCTTGAACAACAGACGAGCTGCAGTTAGTTCTGCAGTCTCTTTATGTTACTACATTCAGTGATATCGTCTCTCGTCCTATATTAGTTTGCTGGGGCTGCCATGACAAAATACCACAGGCTGGGTGGCTTAGACAGCAGAAATTTATATCCTCAAGGCTCTGGAGGCTAGAATTCCAAGATCAAAGTGTTGGCAGGGTTGGTTTCATTCTGAGGCTTCTCCTCCTCGTTTGTAGATGGGCACCCTCACATGGTCTCTCGTCTGTGGGGCATGCCCTGGTGTCTGCAACCTCCACCTCCAGGGTTCAAGCCATTCTCCTTCCTCAGCCTTCTGAGTAGCTGGGATTACAGGCATGAGCCACCACGCCCAGCTTATTTTTGTATTTTTAGTAGAGATGGGTTTTCACCAGGTTGGCCAGGCTGGTCTCGAACTCCTGACCTCATGATCTGCCCTCCTCAGCCTCCCAGAGTGCTGGGATTATAGGTGTGAGCCACTGTGCCCAGCCCCGGTGTCTTCTTGTGCGTCAAATTTCCTCTTCTAAGGACATCAGTCAGATTGGATTAGGGTCCACCCTAAGGGCCTCATTTTAACTTAATCACCTCTTTAAAGACCCTATATTCAAATATAGTCACGTTCTGAGGTAGTAGGGGTTATGACTTCAACATAGGAATTTTGGGGGAACACAGTTCAGCCCATAACAGTTCCTAAATAAACTTTTTTTCTCTGAGGAAGTGTTGGTTTTGCCAGGTAATAGGTACAGAACTTATGTCCTAAACCCATCAGAATTGTAAGAATATTGAAGGCAGTATGGGTGTAGACTGTTCTGAGGTCAAATCTTGGCTCTGTCACTTCATGACATGTTAGTATCGCTGGACTTCACTTTTCTTGTCTGTAAAATAGGATTAATAGTACCTACTTTACAGTCTTACTATGACAAAGAGAAAATATATGAAGCCTTTCCAAATAATGCATATTAAAAGTACAATGGACAGTAGATGAGCAGTAAAGGGGAGGCCAGTCATTAATCAAAGGGCTTTTCATTTATTCGCTCTCATTTTTGCCAAAGCCATCTTATATTATCATTATCTATCTACTATGGCAGCCTTGTGAGTGTAAAAGTTAACTGTGTCACCAGTTTGTTTTCTCTATTTAATGTCCATGTGCATATTACATTAGTAATGTAAAAGTAAAAGCAATGTTTTTTCCTTCTTGAACAACATAAATTATTCCTGGCCAGTGATTGTTTTGAGGACTTTCTGAAGAATGTCATTTTTCACCCAACTTGAATAAGATGTTTCTGTTACACCAGACTGTGCTTTTCCTACTGTACCATTAAAAATTCTATGTTTCTGGGATATTAATTTTGGTGTTTCTCAGACCTTAGTAAAATGAATTTTTTTTTTTTTTTTTTTTGAGACGGAGCCTCGCTCTGCCGCCCAGGCTGGAGTGCAGTGGCCGGATCTCAGCTCACTGCAAGCTCCGCCTCCCGGGTTCACGCCATTCTCCTGCCTCAGCCTCCCGAGCAGCTAGGACTACAGGCGCCCGCCACCACGCCCGGCTAGTTTTTTGTATTTTTAAAGTAGAGACGGGGTTTCACCGTGTCAGCCAGGATGGTCTCAATCTCCTGACCTCGTGATCCGCCCGTCTCGGCCTCCCAAAGTGCTGGGATTACAGGCTTGAGCCACCGCGCCCGGCCAGTAAAATGAATTCTAATTCTTTCCCTTATGATTATCACCTTGACCTCTCTTTTCTCACAACAGGGAGATATCTGTATATAGCTCAAAATACATACACCCAGGCATGCGAATCCCACACTCTCCCCATTCGTGAGGCCAAATACAGCAGTGAGGGCTTGGCCTCTAGCCTTGGAGTTGGCAGCGGGATGAGAGCACCCACTCTTTTTGCCCCTAGCATTACAGCTAATTGCTTCATTCCACCCCGCCTGCACAGAAACCCTGAAATCATGTCTCTAGTTACTTCTGCTTAGAGGTGAAACACAGCATTCTTTCCGGCTGCCTTATACTGTGCAGTGTCCTGGGTGTGGGGCAAGAAGGAAGTGACTTGGGTTTTCTAGTGTGTAATTTTCCTCTGAAATGCATGGAGCAGCAACAAGACTACCAAAATACATTGCCCAGAATGGTTTCATAGTAGCACTGAATGCATTCTACCTGTCATTATGTCAATAAAAGAAAATTTAATATCTGCTGCTAAAAAATAATCAAATGCCAAAATCATGTATTCTCTCTAAAATTAATTTTTAGAAATTTGTTGACCTCCTTTCTTGAATAAATTTTCCTTGTTAGCAGCATTTTCAGTTCATTCCTAAGATGTTGGATTTCATGGGTCATTATATACCATATCTATGCACATATGTGTGTCTCTGTATATGTACACACACATAAACACGCATTCTCTCTGTTGACCTAGATTGCTTATTAAAGCTGCTTAAGTTGTTGACATTAGCTGCTTTACAAAAATCTTTAGAAATGTGTTTTAAAAATAATTAAAGGCTGGGCGTGGTGTGTCTGACAGCCTGTAATCTCAGCGCTTTGTAAGGTTGAGGCAGGTGGATCACTTGAGCCCAGGAGTTCAAGACCAACCTGGGCAACATGGCAAAATCTTGTCTCTACAAAAAGTACAAAAATTAGCCTGGTGCGGTTGCATGTGCTCTCAGTCCCAACTACTTTGGAGGCTGGGGTGGGAGGTTTGATTGAACCCAGGAGGTCAAGGCTGCAGTGAGCTGAGATCACGCTACCACTTTCCAGTCTGGGTGACAGAGCAAGACTCTGTCTCAAAAATAAATAAATAAATAAATAAATAAATAGTGATTAATTCATTATACTGCAACACCTGGGTTTTGGAATTACTAATACTTAGTGAGCTGTGTTACTTTTCACAGAGTATTTCCTTAAAATCCTTAGCACTATTGAGTTAAGGGGGGAAGGAATATCAGAGCAGTTCTGAATATCAGTAGGTATTTCCCATTAAATTAATAAAGGATTTCCTACCTTACCACCACCCTGTCCACATTAAGGAATCTTAGCTCTTTCACTCTGCTAATAGAAAGCAGGGCTTATTGAATTTACTTAAACTTTTTTTTTTTTGGTAAATGATGACCATACCTAGTCTGAAATATTTTAGTTGGTGGGCCAGCATTGACTCAGAATTTCTAATTTTGTCAAGTCTCCGTAAAAGTACTCCAGTTTACTGCCACTACTTCACTGAAATACTATAAATACTATATTTTTTACTTTCCCTTGTTTGCTTTATCTTCTCTGTGCTTTTCCTTCGTTCGCCTAAAAAGATCTGAGTATGGCTTGAAAAACAGTAACAACGAAAGTTTTCTAGAAGTTCAACTCTTTTTGGTTCAGAAGTGGCAAATAAGATTAAGATACCAGGGTAAGAGCAGTAATGGGCTCCTTTTCTGGTGATGTAATTTTTTTTTTCTTTTTACCCTTTGCCTCCACACTAGAGTAGTAATTTGGCCATTCACAGAATTCAGACTTCAGCCAAATATTTTACAGAATATTAAAAATTAGCTGGTACAACTAGAATACACTCAGCATTGGGTACAGGTGGAAGTGAGTCCTACTTACTTTTCTCCCTTGATGAATACCTGCTTCTGATGGGAAGCATTACCAATAAGAGTTTGCTGTCTTTGTGAAAAAAACAGGAGGCTTGATGTAAAAGTTGAGGACTGCTGCACGAAACCTTTTTTATTGTTTAATGTTTGCAAGTTAGTTTTAATGTCCATAGTTTAGATGAAGACTTTATTTCTAAACCATTAAGATGAAGGTAAATAAAACAGTAAAAATAAGAAAGAGAGCAAACTGAATTCTAAACGGTTTTAGGAAATACTTAATGATAATCCAGTACAACTGGAAAATTGTTTTATCCCATGATATTTGATTTGTGTGTTTGATAAAAGAGGTGGGCAGATTTTAGAAAGGTAATTCATTTAGAATTTTTTTTAAAACTAGATCAGTAACCTTTACTTCGATAAAGCTCATTTGTTAAGACTATCTCTTTTGGAAAGAAAACAAAAAAATAAAAATAAATAAAAAAACAATTCCACTGTTTCCTAGGTATGTGAGGTGAGCGTTTGGCAAGAATATGAGACTTGATGAATAAAAAATACATTTTATAGCTTAATGTACCCACAGCAGCTTTCTCTGTGTAAATTATTTTTTTCTTCTTTTTTTCTTTGACTTTAAATAACAGGATATGCCATTCCAAAAAGCTGCATGAGTACTAGAATTTTCATTCACTTTCAAGAGATCTGAATTAATACCAGTGTTATTTCCTTTGGCCGAGGTCTGCCTGCAAGAATGCTTGTTTCACTGGAATTTTGAGACCTTTCTTTTATTATGTTCTGTAAATGTGATTTCCTTTTACTGCATGCAGTTCATTCAAGGAAAAGATAGTTTTACATTATTACTTTAATTATTTACTAATTAAGCCAGCTTTTTTCCTGCCCATATTTCATCCAAAGTCCTCTGATTTTTTTTAATGTAAAGTGAGCAGACCTGGTCTACATCATCCAGATCATCAGTCAGTAGATATTTATTAAACATATCTCATACATGAAGGATTGTGCCAGGTAGCCTTCAGTTCTTCACCACAGGAAATGATGAGAAGCATAAAGTTAATTTAGTGTCATATACCAACCAGCTTTATGGTTTAATGTACTGTAAGACTTAATATGCATATAACCCATTAATTTCAAACCTTTCTTTTTTTGTAATTCACTGGATATAATTTTTCTTTTCATTTCTCAGCATCATTGAATTTGAATTTTCAGCTTGTATTTGATATGTCTTATCAGACCAGGGGTATTTATAGAGACCCTCACCCAAATAGAAAATATAGAATTTTCTACTGAATCTGAATATCAGTAAACAATAAATGATTTTTAAATACAAATATTACCATGCAAATTTAGGTGAGAATCCTTTATGTTTCTTTGCTAAATCTGGCAAGCCCATACCTAAAAGAAAATCCTATTCAGACACAATTTGCATAAATCCTAAATCAGGGCTGTTGGTCATGAGCATCCTATAATCAAAAAGGCTTTGGGCCCAAAAAGGTTTTGGGCCAGGCTCTGTGGCTCACGCCTGTTAATCCCAGCACTTTGGGAGGCCCAGGCAGGTGGATCACGAGGTCAGGAGATTGAGACCATCCTGGCCAACATGGTCAAACCCCATCTCTACTGAAAATACAAAAATTGGCTGAGTGTGGTGGCACATACCTGTAATCCCAGCTACTCGGGGGGCTGAAGCACGAGAATCACTTGAACCCAAGAGGTGGAGGTTGCAGGAGCCAAGATTGCGCCACTGCACTCCATCCTGGTAACAGAGCGAGACTCCGTCTCAAAAAAAAAAAAGCTTCTGATTATATCAGTCCTACATTTAGAATCATGAGATCTCAGTATTCTATTTACAAATTCCTCAAGTTTGTTGGAGGCATGGTAGTTTGTAAGGACTTAAAAGCAAGGCAGATCAAAACAAGTACTTTTTCATTTTGTCCTGTGAAAGGTCACATGTCTTTATTATTTGTCCCAGTCTATGTTCTTATAAATTGTCTAAATATCTGTGAAAGTCGTTTGTTCCCAACTGGTAACTCTCTAATATTCTCCCTGACTTGAGTCCAAAACCTAACATAACTAAAGTAGTCCAGTCCTTTCCTTGCCAATCTCTTTTCTTCCCTAGTCTTTTCTCCTTCCCACTCCAAATAGAGATTCCTTTATCATAAGAATAAAGCATGACATTTCTGTGATATCATGCTCATTCTGAGTGACTCCACAACAGTGTCCATATGATAATTTGTAAATGTGTCAAGATAAAGAGAGGAGACTGAAAAACAACTAAGTTTCCTCTGACAAAGGAAGATAATGTTCCCAGCAAGCTCTGGCTTGGAGATTATCCCAACAAAAACATTTTCTTTCGTAGAAATTTTTTTCCAGAGGGGTGTTTAGGGCTTGGTGAACAGTAGCACAGGCACTAATTTGAGTCCTCGGGCGAAGGGAAGTACATGCTTAGCAGTGGCAAAGTGAGAACTAGATCCTTAGGGAAGATGTTTCTAGGGCTTTGTTCAGAAACACAAGGATAGAAACACTATCGTCATCTTCCCTTGATGCACTCGTTTGGAAAAAGTGGAAGCTGTTGCAGTATCTACTTAAAGAATTTGTCTTTCTAGTGGACTTAGTTTTTCCAGATTGTAAATACTGAAACCCGGCTTTGCCTAGCTGCAAAATTCTCTTTTGCTTAGGGAAAACAGCTTTTAGCTGCTTCCTAGTCTTGGTGAGGCAACTGGATTCTGGTCTTTCCATGAGCAAAGTCCTTGGACTTTTTTCTTCGTTTTAGAGAGCAAAAGCAAGGCCATTTTCCCGCCTGGCACAGGAGGCTTTTTTGGGCTTGACCTGAGGGCACAGTGCCCTCTTCTGCTTCTCTCCTTTACTCCCTGATCACTGCTGATAAGCTCTAAAGGGAGGACATCCTCACAAATGCAAAGGTTTGGTGCTTGATTAATGGCAGTAACTATTTTCTTATTGTGTCCCTGAGCAGCTTTTGATTTGTTTCTCAGCCTGCCCACCTTTCGGATGGTGCTTTGAACTCCTTAAATTTTCTTTAAACACAGCACAAACAGTGCCTCCCCTTCAAAGTCCTGGGCTGTCTGCCTGTTAGCTCCCCAGATTTTTTTTTTTTTCCCTAGCTCTTGTTTTATTCAGACGGAACATAAGATGAGGCTGGCAAGACCTGACCTCAAGTGTAGTCACTGCTGGTCTGCTGGTAAGGAGTTTCATGGGAGGGCGTTGAGAATGAAACACACAGAGCTGTATCCCCGGGATATAAAAAAGCTTCAGGTGAATGAATGGGAGGCAATATACAAAATAGGTAAGAATGTTGTTATTGAATGAGACTGTTTACATTCACATCACGGCTCTATCACCTACTGTAGGTAGAGTCTTGTCGAGTTGTATAATCTCTCTGTTCTGTCATCTGTGAAATGTGAATGATGATAGCTCCTAGCTCATAGTGTTCTTCTAAGATTAAATGAGATAATCCAGCAGACTCATACATAGTAAACACTTAGTAAGTGTTAGTTGCTGTTATCACTAAATTCCTATAAAAGTAAGACTTCAACACTGTGGACGTGATAGACATGTTTTAGCAAAGTAGAGTGATTAAAAGTTGGGTGTGGCCAGGCCGGTGGTCAAATCCTTTCTCTGCCTTTTGTTAGTAATGCCTTCTCTAAGACTCATTTATTTTATCGAGAAATTCAAATAATGATAGCAATGCATCTAAATAACACAGATACATTTTGAGAGAGGCTTACAGGAAAGAGTAGGGTTAGCCCAATATTCTGGCACAACAATTTTAGAAGCTAGTATTGTTATTACTAAGTCAATAAAATCATCAATATGAATGATAATACCTAGTGTCTCCCTTAAGGTATGAATGTGGAATGTGATGGGATGAAACTATTTCTCCTTCCAGGGAAGGTTATCTACAGTATGCAGTTGCAGAGGTCAGGTCACCAGTTCTTTTGGCTGTCAGACCAAGCATTCCCTAAGTGAAATTGTTTTCCCCAGCAAATCCAGTACAGTTCCATACCTTCCATTTCCCCTAAAATGTCATTTGAACCCTTATTTGAATACAGTAAGGAATATTTTACACCAAAAGTCATTTTGAGAATTGCACCAGTTAAAATAAATTATAGTAATATTTACCCGCTAAAAATCCAAAAGCTGTAAGTAGGTGAATTTTAGGTAGGATTAAGGCTACTTTTACCTATTTTCACACCTATCGTTTTGCATGTGAAGTGCTTTGATCAGCTCACCACTTTATCATTTTATTGCATTTTATTACATCATAAATTTTTATATCTTGCTAACGATCCTACAGGAAGCTTAATTGTTTATAGGAACATCTTAATTAACTGGAGTTCACCAGGTTAAGCAGAACACAAATTAAAGGGGTTATAAATGAAATACACTAAACTCCTCTCCTTTTACTCAGGATAAGCTAGGAGATTCGGCTGGGTCATAAGGACCCCATATGCCTCAGCAATATCATGTTGATCCTTTCAACCACTCTTCGTTCTCTATTGTGTCATAAATGGTGACTTCTTCTAACTCCTCTCCCCTCTTCACTGAAGTGTGAAATTGCTGGATAAGTATAGTATTTCAAAGATAACTCTGAATTGTATTCTGGGAGCCCTAAAATAATGTTTATATATCCCACTTCTTACCAGGTTTTGCCTTTGTAGATGTTTATATATCTTCAAAAGCTTCTTGAATTAATTTGTTATTAGTTCACATATACCCAAAGAATTGTGTAAGAAGTGCTTTAAGTATTACTTCACATATCACCACAACTGGATAGACTTGTAGCCAGTATTTATTAAAAGGCCCAGTAGTGAGATTCCTCTCTCCTTTCAGCTGCTCCCCTGGTACCCAGGGAAATCCCCACTTCGACCTCATGGGCCTCTTAGCCTTCTGTACAGTCAAGTGACACTGTAAATTTAAATGCAAGCCCATCTGATTGAAAGGACCGTCTCAGGCCTTAATTCTACTCGCCAGTAAATGTAAAGGCAACTCTAAACCTGGCTGTCCAATAAGGAAGCCACTGTTATGGCTGCGAACACTTGAAATGTGGCTAGTCCAAATTGAGATGTGCTGTAAGTATAAAGTGTACACCAAATTTGGAGCTGTCATCTTATTTTAAAAAGAGTAAAATAGTCATTAAGAGTTGTTCTTCCATTGTCTCCATATTGATAATATTTGTGATGTATTGTGTCAAATATATTTTTAAATGTCACTTTACTTTTTACTGTTTTACTTGAAACTAAAAAAATTAAAATTATGTATCTTGGCTTGAATTTTATTTATTTATTTATTTATTTATTTATTTATTTTTTAGACAGAGTCTTGCTCTGTCACCCAGATGCAATGGTACAATCTCATCTCACTGCAACTTCCCCTTCCTGGGTTCAAGCAATCCTCCCACCTCAGCCTCCTGAGTAGCTGGGACCCCAGGTGTGCGCTACCATGCCCAGCTAATTTCTGTATTTTTTGTAGAGATAGGGTTTCGTCTTATTGCCCAGGCTGGTCTCAAGCTCCTGGATGCAAATGATCTTCCTGCATTGGCTCCCAAAGCACTGAGATTACAGCTGTGAGCCTCTGTGCCCGGCTGTGAATTATATTTCCATTAGATGTGGTAATTGTAGGCTCTAGGTGTGAGATAATATATTTGGAGAGCTAAAGCCTAGGTTAAAGTGGTTTGGTGGCACAGTAGTTAGAATTGGTGTGAGAATCCTAACACCCTAAATCCAGGCTCTTGTCCCTTGACTCACCACTGTAAACTCTTTCCCAGTTTTTCATCCTTTCACACTTGCTGCACTATTGATCCTGGCCCGTTTTTCCTGTCCCTTGTTCATCAAGAAAGTGGGATTCCCACCCCTTTACTCCCCTCTCCACCACCACTCCCCACCCCCGGAGAAATTAAGTGCTCCCGTCTTTATTTTCTCAACACACTTTGCTGAGATCAGAGGTTTCTGGGTAATACTGATCCTTCCACTAACTTGGAAAGCTCAGGAAGGGCACTTCATCTTTGTGTGCTGGAACCTAATGCAGCATCTCTCATGTGCTCCATGGAGCAAAGGTTTATTGAAACTCTAAGCCCATGGAAAAGTCTCAGTCAGATTCCTAATTGCCAGTTGCTTTCCCAGCAGCCTCTTCCCGTTTTAAGATATAAGCACAGCCCACAAACACCTTGTCTTTATGTCCATTTGCGCATTTTTCTTTTCCAGTTCTCATTCTATTTTCACCTTCGCAGTTTGCCTCTGTCTTCAGACAACAAAATAAGTGAAAGGTAAGTGGGAGGTTTTGGTAGCACGAATATCCAGGAAGTAAATTTTAGATAACTTAAATTTGTTTAATCATTAACAGATGTTGGTGTTTTTGTTTTATTCAGAAGATAAGATCTTGAGTGAAATACCTTCTACTTTCCAGTTTTTTAATATTCCTTTGCCTGCAAAAATCTGAGGGTAAGACATTACCCACCCGCCTCCTTTTGGCTAATGATGTTTTCCACTATCAGTAAAAATTAAAAAACAAATCAACCTCTAACATAAAAGAAAACACCTGTTTGGCTTGGAGAACTTGGCTAGGGAGGTCTTTTTTCTGACATGCCAAAAGCGACCATCACAGGGCCCCTTAAAAAAAAAAAATCATTTTTTTTTCTATATTTCATGTGAGCATTGGCAGAAACTCTGACAAGCAGTTCTTCATATTTTATTATGTTCTTGTCTGCAGAATCTCTGTCAGGCAAAAACCTTGTCAGCGGAAAACCTGTCGTAGGATCAGAGGAGACAAAAACAGGTGTCACACAGGCAGTCAAAACTGAAGGAAAAAAAAGATTAGGCTAAAGAGAGAGAGGCAGACAATTACATTAATGCCATTGCTTTTATCTTATAGATGTGTGTTATTATCTCGGGGTGCTGAGTGCGCAATTGCCTCAAAGAAAAGTAGACAGGAGACAAGGGGAAACTTGATAGTTATTAACTGAAGAGGCAGTGTGTCAAAGCTGGATGGGGTTCAAAGTTTTGCAAGGGAAAAAAACTGCAGACAGCAAGCAACGGCTGTGTGGTTCTGCTTTCGGCTACATAAACCGAGTAGCTATCTAACATTTTCTACTTGGAAACAGATCATAGAAAGAAAAATTAATGAAAGATTTCATTTGGAGTTTTTGGGGTATAACATTTATCCTGTATATATGTGACTGAATCATATAACCTTTTCTCTCTTATAAAATCTTGCTACAGTGTGAGACATGGTGAGGCATGAAGACAGGCATTTGTCAGTTCAGCTGTGTTGTTTGGATATATTTAAAACACCTATTATCAACACACTTTTAATTTAAAAAAAGCTATTAAGAAGCCCTTTTACTAAGTGTGAACATCTGTATGTGCAAGCTGTAAATTAGGAGATCACATATGTGTGCCTCAGTCAGAGACTAAATGAATTTGGCAAGTGTTTTCTATTACTGGTTTTTAAATACAGTAAAATATCTAAAGGAAAAATTGCTACATTTTATACTTTGTATTGACTCTTTTGATTGTGCCTGTTGGTACTGATTAATTGAAGTTATCTAATTAGAAATTTTCTAATTAGAAATTAGGGTTACTATCATGATCAAATTAGTAGACAGAATTCAAAGCACTAACCAGTATCTCCCCTCTGTTTCTTTGTTCAGATTATTTCAGGAGATGTCACTTCTTTTCTGAAAGTTTGCGCTCCATTAAATATGTGCGATGGTATAAAATACTTTCGTTTTGCCAATGGTCTAAATCCCCAAAGAGTTTTTGCCTTGTTGATGACTCATACATGTCAAACAGCCCACTAATAGAGAATGGGATGGTAACTTCAGGTTTCCCGATCCGCTCAATCATATGTTGATCACATTAGTGGAAAAATCAGCAGATACTGCTTTAGTGCTTAACATTTTCTACTCGTGCATTTAAGATTTCATTAGGTTAGACTTTTCCTAAGCCCTAAGACTGCCCTCTTAACCCATTTTTATGAGCAAATCTTTACATAGGGTCTTTTTATCCCACCAGTTACTGATACAAAGCAGTTTGATACTTGATATATGCATTAAGCAAATCCAGCAATCCAGAAGAAAACACACATCAGTGCCAAAAGTGTGTGTGATAGCCTAGAGATTTTAAGGGATTACAGTGGGGAAAAAGGATTGATTATAGATTTAGAATGAGATTTCAGCCTGAATTACTGGGAGAAGGAGGAAAAAAATACTTGTGACACAAAGGTGACATTCATTTAAAAAAAAAAAAAAAAAGTCAACTGAGTATAATAATTTCTTTCTTTTAGGTATTTCCCTACCAGATGCTGGCTTTTTATATCACGACTCTCTCTCAATTTTGAAATATTTTTTCACATGCGATAGTTTAAAGCATATGTTTTATCAAATAGTAAATATGCCTTGCCTTTGTACTTTTTGCTTAATGAAATTCTTTTTTTTTTTTTTTTTTTTGTTGTTGAGACAGAGTCTCGCTTTGTCGCCCAGACTGGAGTGCAGTGGCCGGATCTCAGCTCACTGCAAGCTCCGCCTCCCGGGTTCACGCCATTCTCCTGCCTCAGCCTCCCGAGTAGCTGGGACTACAGACGCCCGCCACCTCGCCCGGCTAGGTTTTTGTATTTTTTAGTAGAGACGGGGTTTCACCGTGTTAGCCAGGATGGTCTCGATCTCCTGACCTTGTGATCCGCCCGTCTCGGCCTCCCAAAGTGCTGGGATTACAGGCTTGAGCCACCGCGCCCGGCCATGAAATTCTTATATAGATATATGCTCCTTTAAGAAAATTAAGACTTTAAAGTGAGTAACTGGGGAGTAGGGTGATTATTTTCTTACAGAAGAATTCATATTTTTGTTTAATAAAAGGATGTACGTAGTTAATTCAGGTAGCAAATCTCAATAGTTACTTTTAAAACGAGATATGTTTTATAGTCAGTGTACTGTGTATTTAATCCATTGATACATAAACTGAATAAAGTAGGGTTTGTGTAGCCAACTTTCAGCTGGCAGTGGCAACTGGAGATTGGATAGAACAGCAGCAACAATAATAATAATTTCCAAACCTGGTTTCAGCAAGTAGATTCAATTACTAAATCTCTTCTTAGCTCTACTGTAAAATTTGCAGATAAAATTTTCTCTTTGCCTGTTACCACCTTCATGTGGAGTTGCTGCAAAAGAGCACAGGCATGCCCCCAAAAGTGGGCCATGTAAGAAAGAAGAAGCAGGAGAATAAGTATAATCAAGGACCTGCTTAATCTACTAGCCAGGAGAGAGAGCTTCTGAACAACCGAGTGGTAAAATATTTTTATGTGTGCCTCACTCAGACTTTAATGCTTTTCAAAGTCTGTTTTGAGGACTTCATTATGCATAAGGCCACGGGGGCAGATGCCAGTCAGTTTCAAATATTGGCTGTGTAGTCTCAAGTGGAGCTCAGCTTCTACCTGGGACTAATTGTGGGTGTTTATATGTGTGTGTATATCCACATACCCTGAAAGCTACATGTCGACTGAGGTTGATTAAAATCCATAGGACAATGGGTCTTATTGGAACTACTTTTGTCCCTCTTCCCTCCCTATAGTTTGGAATCACATTCGTAATAAACCATGATAGTATTTATACATTATCTCTCATGTATTAAGAGAAAAGAAAAAAAAATCAGGGACCATAATTCAGATAATGTATATAAGGTATGGTAATGTAATGAGGATTTGTAGAGGTTCAGTGGAGTTTTTTCATTTTAAAAAACACTGACACACTATTTGTTGAAGAAAAAAAAATAAACCCTTTGTACATAAGGGTTGACAGTTTTTATCACCACACTTGGGGATCAACTCTTTTAGCTACATATCATTCATTTTCTTCTTTTCTTAAAAAAAAAAAAAAAAAAAAAAAAGCTCTAGAAGCAAGCCTTCTCTCTCCTTGGTATTAAATATCCTAATTAATTCAACCTTGACAGTTACAGTTAGAAAGTTGTGACTTAATGGAGCACGAGTTATTTTGTACTTAACTTGCTCCCAGTTACATAGTTCTTTCCCTCAGAAGTAGTGAATACAATGTGCAGATCTAAATATTACTTTAAGTCATAAAAAATTTTTTTCTTAATCACAATTGTTGCCTGCCTTCATGATCTCCTGATTCACTAAAAAGTTTTAATATGTCATCATTGCCCTTTATTAATGTTCTCCCCAAGTGTTAAGGCTTTTATTAGGATCTAGCTTACATTCTGAGAGTAGGCCAACTTTTTGCCTTGAGCCCTGATACTCTTGCCTGGTAAGAGAGCTGAGTCTTGTAATGGGAAAGGATTGATGTGATAATGATTCCAAAGGGCCCCTTTATGAAGAAATTCTAAATACGCAAAATCCCATTAAACCTGTGGAAGTTCATGGGCTAGGTACATTGAAATGACATATCATTATATTGGGTATAGTGTGCTTATTATGAAGTGCAGTATAATTGAAAATTATTGGTTGTATCAGCAAGAATGAAGAGCCACCACCCTCATAAATTCAGAGGTTATGGCCTAGACATTTGAAGTAGGAGTGGTAAAAATATTCTGTTTATAAATAATCAAAACTTTCAAATCTGACCCCAGAAATTGCTCCAATAAAAATCTCATCGCTAACAACTTTTAGAACTCTTAAAGTAATCATGGAAAGAGTTTCATAGAAACAATCCCTAAAGACGTGTGTTAAATGTTAATCTATCGGAAATTAAAATAGTAGTCTAGGATCCAGAGTTCCTAAAAGCTGACCATTTGATGCTTGTAATTTGGAATTCTAAAGGGAGTTGAGGCAAGAGACCCGGAGTTCTCGAAACAATTAGCCTTGTAATTTAAGGCTCACTTGGCTTTCTCCCAAAATAAAAGAATAAGCCTTCTTTTTTAACTTGTAAAATTACTTCAAATTAGCATTAAAATTTTTAAAATATCCAGGGCAGGACTGAAAATTAGTGAAATAACAGGTTTCCATTTAGACCCTTTTCATACAGATTTTTAATTGTTTCATTCTACAAAGTAGGTGGTTTTGAAAAAATCATTCTACTTCACATACTTCTTATCTTAATGAATGGCTGTTAGCTTCACACTGCCATACCTGAACAGCTAGATGGACTCCACTGGACCTCAGGACCTGAAATGAGCATAGTCCTGTGGAAACCACCTAAGTCACTTGAATTTGACTTTTAAGGAAAGTTGTGTTTAAAAAAAGTTGTGGAAAACTAAGAACTATAAACTATCACTGAGAGCCAATTTTGTAGGATCAGTGAAAAGCACTTTTATACTCTTACATTAAGAAAAAAAAGTATCTGAATATGTCCTTATTTCTGCGACCTTCACAGAAAATATTGGAAGTGAAGTCTGTAGAATTACAGGTTTGCATTTATTTTAATTTATTTGAAGGTTTGAGGAGCAATTCCTGTTACTTAAAATAGAAATAAAAAATTGTTATTCACATTTCATGTGATAGATGTGTTCTTTTATAACTACCCCTCACACACCCCCAGCACTATTTTATACATTTGAAAACTGAATTTTATATAGGACATTACTTTGTTCTTTAAGTTAGCAGTATAGTTAAAAGTACATATTACTTTACATTTATTACCTATTTTGCATTATGTTTTATACTCATTTTACATTTATATTACATACATTAATGAAACACAGAAATCCAGCTGTTGTCCTTATGGCAATTCTGTTCCCACATAAATGAGTTTTCTTCATTCCGACTCAAGTGTCATTTTGGGGTCCTGTGGCTTAGCCACCATGTTCCTTTGGAAAACTGTAGATCTTATCAAAATGTTTATTGAAATTATATCCAGGCCTCAATTTCTCCTTTGTTTTATAGCCGTAAAATTGCCAGTTTAAGCTTCTGTTTCTAGCATTTTGAGGAAATCCAAGTAAATTATGTTCCATCAGTAACCTCATTCACATTTTAATAAGCTTGTATTGTATGAATTTGTTTCCTTTTTTCTAATATCCTTATCTTGCAGTTAAAGCTTTTGCTTTTTCCAGATGAAATTCTCTATACTAAAAAGAGGTTAATTGACCCTTTGTTTGTTTTTCCTCTAGGCCTTTTACAAAATAAAAATACTTGTTTCTTTATAGATGCTCTTCTTACAGTCTTACTGTGTGACTGTTCTCTGACCCCTTTCCAGGGTCTATACTACACCTTTTTCTATAGCTATAAGGCCATCAGTCTAGCATATTGATCACAAAGCTAGTGATTTGTGCTACTATTGTGGATGATTTTCATAAAGTCTGTGTATTATGATTCAGTCTGTGTACCTTGCAATTAAGATTATTTTCCTTAACCATATTAGACTTCTATCCTGCTTTTCTACTAAAAGTGCATTGTAATCTCCCAAATAATACTTGACCTAGTAAGAAAGAAAATATGACAAGTTGACTCAGGATTCCTGCTTAGCTAGCAGCACCACCTTACCTTCTAAATTGCCTTAATTACCCACCTTCACTTAGTCTGTGAGGGGGTGCTGTCAAGGACAAAAGAAGGGTTGAGAAAGGGGCATGGATGAAATGAAGAATCTGGTGGCATGGTGGAATCATACATTTACCCTTCCAGCAAAAATAGAATGGCTTTTTATTCTATTATATACACTTAACTGTGTTCATCCATCCAACAATATGATTACTCAACACTCTTGAGTGATTTTGTTTCAGGTATGGTTGCTGCTCAAAATCAAGGTCTTGAGATAAGTAGGAACAGAAGTGATCACAGGAAATGGTAGAGTCCATTTCCTCTTGTATGAGGAAGCCTTTCTAGGCTTCATAGAAAAAGAAAATAGAATATAAATCGAAACTGGAGAGAAAAGGTAGTCAGAGGAATTAATAAGAAAGAAGAAAGACACTTGAACAGCGTTGAAAGTAAACATTCTGAGAAAATACAGCTTTATGGATGGAACCTCGCTTATCTTTCTGGCATCATCTTGGGTTCTTCTCTTGTTCATGTCCTAGCTGAACTGGCTTTGCCTGGAATACCTGAATCCCACCCCACTGAAATTATGTTCTCATGTCAGATACCCAGTTTGTAATTTTGTGTGTTAATGTATTTTTTGTTTGTTTTTTCCTTTTTTTTTTCTTTTTGAGACGGGGCTCATTCTTTTGCTTAGGTTGGAGTGTAGTGGTGCGATCTTGGCTCACTGCAGCCTCCACCTCCCAGGCTCAAGTGATCCTCCCATCTCAGCCTCCCAAGGATCTGAGAGTATAAGTGCGCACCACAGTGCCTGGCTAATTTTTGTATTTTTTGTAGAGACGGGGTCTCTCCATGTTGCTCAGGCTGATCTCAAACTCGAGCTCAAGTGACCCACCCTCCTCAGCCTCCCAAAGTGCTGGATTACAGGCATGAGCCACCGTGCCCTGTAATTTTTAAAAGTCTGTTTCTTCACTAGTCTATTAACTTCAAGTGGGCCCAAATCATATCTGTTTTGTTCTTCACTAAATCTCTAAAACTTAGCATGGGACAGAAAATACATTTAGTGACCAAATAGTAAAGTGCTAGTAATATGTGAAAGCCCTGTGAACCTCACTTTGGGCAGATCAGAGGGCCCATATCAGAGAGTTAGTAGGCTGGAAAGTAAATCAATCTGTCCAAGGTCTTCTGACCCAGGTTAAGGATTTTGTGTGTGGGCGAGAGAGAAATGGAGCATTTATGTGTGTGAAGAGGCTGAGGGCATCACTGGAAATTTTGAACAGAGAAAAGACTTACTTGAAGCAGTATTTTGAGATGATTGACTTGGTTTTATTTAGCATATAATAGGCCAGTGAGAATAGAGAGAGACCAAATCAGTTAGGAGCCCTTGTAGTAATGAAGTTATGAAGGACTAAAAGCCTGCTCTAAAATGGTATAAATTAGACTAGAAAGAAGAAATTGATCCAGGAAAGACCGCAGTAGAAGAGTTTAAAATGATTAAGGATGACGATGGCCTAGGGAAAACAAGGGACACTAGTCAGAGATAATTTTGAATGTTCTTGCTAGATAATGTTAAGGGAGACAACACCGCCACCAAGATAGAAACTTTTATCTACAGTATGACCTCAACTGTATAAAGTTATGTATTGAAAAAAGTAGATGTAGATACATCAACATATAGACAATCATTGCTTTGGGTGGTGGGATTATGGATAATTGTCTTTTTGTTTTCCTTTCTCTTGAATTTAGAACATTTTCTCAATGAGTACCTGTGAGAAAATGACACACAAAAAAGTCTGATTTCAAATATTTTGGCCTAGTTTCCTGGTTCTACCTTTCACAGCAAAAGGAGTCAAGTGTGTGTTTGGAGTTGAGCTTGGGGAGAGCTAAAATTTAAAGGTTAGGGATCATCTGCATAGTGTAGGAATAGTTGGATTCCTAGGGGCAAATTATCACAGGAGGGCAGCTGGAGAGGCAGTTTGTCTGGAAACCTGATGTTTCCTCTGAATCTCGGTTGATTTTGCCTCCAGATCTTCCAAACTGGAAAATCCCAATCATTTTGTAACTGTGCCTCATCTTCACTATAAGCATCTGTGTTTCCTCCTACTTCTTAGCTTGATCTTGATTCTATGCTTTCTTCTCCTTTGTCCTTAAATTAAGATTGTATTCTTCAAGTCACTGGCTTGCTTATACTTAAAATAATTTTTCAAACTAAAGACTACCCTAACATTCTCGTATGCTAAGTTACTTGCCAATATCTTACAGCAGGTAAGTGGCAGAGCTGGGATTCGACTCTGGCCCTAGAGACTCTGTCTTTCATCTGGAAGACAACAAGCACCTTTTAAAAACACTGGAAACGTGAAATCGTTGCTTTCTGTCATTATTTTTTAACCTTAACCTGTTGTTTCCAATCCTTTTCCCCCAAATAACATTACCATAAATGTTCATTGGAAAGTCTTTTATTACTCAACTTAACATGCATGCCTACAATGAAAATTAATAAAATATCTAGAAATAGAAATTTTATTTTAAAAATTGTCATCACAGTAATAAAATCCAAGCAATATAAATATTACAAATTTTAAAAATTTGTTAAACATAAAGTGGATTTTTGTTAGAAATGTATCTGTCAGTGAAATAGATGGGACTATAAATTTTTTTCTTCTCAGATTAGTTCATGTATCCATGGATGAATAGTACTTATTACAAAAAGGAGAAAAGGCACACTACCAGTTCTATTCCCAGTTTCCATTTCCACAGATGTAACTGGTGTAATATTGGTTCACGTGAATACATGGAACTAGGAGGTTTGTTACCACATTGTCATTCATTTCTTAGAAGTCATTTCAAGTTATATGCCAAAAATTACACAGCGCTTGATTGGTTTGCTAAAAGCAAAGAAATTGAAACCATCCTATATATTACTCAGATATTGCTACAGTCATTTCTTTTTCAATTTATGGAAAAGGGCATTAAGAAATTATATCAAATAATGATTTATAATTTTTTTTTTGGCTAGATACAGGGTTTCGCTCTGTTGGCCAGGCTGGTCTCAAACTCCTGGCCTTAAGTGATCTGTCCTCCTAGGCCTCCCAAAGTACTGGGATTACAAGCATGAGCCACCAGGCCCTATACAATTAGTTGTTAGTCTTCAGTTTAGAGGCATGTTGTTTATCCATGTATACACAGAAAAGATTCAGAAAATAAAAATACTGTATTAGTTTTTAGTTCAAATAACTTCTGCAATTTTTTTTAACAAAATGCTTTTATCTTACTGTTGCAGACGTAGCTATCTTAATTGAAGAAAATTTCCACCAGGTAGCCTAATTGGCACATCCAGTGATCATGGTCAAATAGTCATATTTGATCAATGAGGCTGATAAATCTGACTTAATTTTTTTTTTCTTTTCTTTTTTTTTTTTTTTTTTTTTGAGACGGAGTCTCATTCTGTCGCCCAGGCTGGAGTGCAGTGGCCAGATCTCAGCTCACTGCAAGCTCCGCCTCCCGGGTTCACGCCATTCTCCTGCCTCAGCTTCCTGAGTAGCTGGGACTACAGGCCCCCGCCACCTAGCCCGGCTAGTTTTTTGTATTTTTAGTAGAGACGGGTTTTCACCGTGTTAGCCAGGATGGTCTCGATCTCCTGACCTCGTGATCCGCCCGTCTCGGCCTCCCAAAGTGCTGGGATTACAGGCTTGAGCCACCGCGCCCGGCCCTGCCTTAATTTTTATTAGAAAAAGCTGAGTTCACATTTCAGTTCGAATAAATGCACTTTGAGAAAACTTATTAAAAAAACACATCAATAAGTTATGGAATGCATCTTTTATGATACGTTACTGAAACAGTCCAGAATAAAATGTGGTGCTGGTAAAATTTATTTGTTCAGCTTATAATAGACATGATATTTCTCATTACTTAATTAGTAATTATGTACTATAATATATAACTTATTTATGAAATGAGAAGTATGTTAGAAGTCATATCACTTTGATAAATGCGGTTCCATGTGTATCACACAATTTAGTGTTGGACTTTAGTAAAAAAAAATTAGGTAAGAGTAGTATATAAAAATATTTATCAATTTTGCTAGGTATCATGATCAGACTGTTTTTATATGCTTAATGAAAGAGGAACTTACATACTTGCTAAAAATTAAGTGCTTTGACATTTGGATTATAATTCTGTTATTTTTACTAGCAGTATGTAGAAGGTATTCAAAACCTTTTAAGATGAAAATGATGATTAATGATAAATATGTTGATATTATTTGATTATGTAGGCTATAACTACCTTACTAAATGATAAACATTGTTTCTGAAAGAAATTAGGTGAAATTTCTATCTACACCTTTTATTCAGTGTATTCTACAAATTTTGTAGGGACAGGAAGATACTCAAACTAAATTTAAAAGAGTAGGCATCCCTTAATTTGCTTAGGGGCTTTTCTTCCCATGTGATGACACCTCCTAGGG
This sequence comes from Macaca mulatta, assembly GCF_049350105.2. Classification (NCBI taxonomy): domain Eukaryota; kingdom Metazoa; phylum Chordata; class Mammalia; order Primates; family Cercopithecidae; genus Macaca; species Macaca mulatta. The sequence continues at coordinate 82,602,725 of NC_133420.1, forward strand.
ATGAATGAGAGTTGAGGATAGTTGAAAAGAATATCTTAGCTTTGGATATGTGGGGTTCGAGGAGGGAGACAATTTTCACTATTGGACACTCATGCTTTGCTCCCATAGGATCCTTTTTAAAGAGCAACACATTATTAAAATAGACAAGAATGTAAGAAGGGAGTTCATTATCATTGCCCATTTTATATGATGTCTAAATTCTGAACATTCCAGCATAATCCTAAATCCTGTATCAGATCTAGCTACACTTTACTCATCTGTGTATAGTCAGGGAAATATGAGCCTTTATTAGTTGTTTTTTTGTTTGTTTGTTTTTTGAGACAGGGTCTTACTGTGTTGCTCAGGCTGGAGTATAGTGGCTCAATCACAGCTCACTGCAGCTTTGATCTCCATGGGCTCAAGTGATCCTCCCATCTCAGCCTCCCGAGTAGCTGGGACCATAGGCATGTGCCACCGTGCTAAGCTAATTTTTGTATTTTTTGTAGAGTTGGAGTTTCACCATGTTGCCCAGGCTGGTCTTGAACTCCTAGGCTCAAACAATCCACCTGCCTCAGCTTCCCAAAGTGCTGGAATTACAGGTGTGGGCCACCACAGCTGGCCTATTAATTCTTTTAATAATCAAATTGTGAATTATTTTAGCACTCAGAAGAGTTTTACACCCTGGGCAAGTGTACCATGTAGAATATAAGCCAGGGTATATACCTTTATTTTGTAAAGAAGGAAGGGTACAATTTTGAGAAGAGAAACAAGAATGGATAATCCTCATGTACTTGGAGGCCCATTCTCAAGCAGATTAGTTTTAGAGTAAATATGGAACTGCAAGATCTGGAAATTGGGTCCCTATGTTTGCTTACCTCATATTCCGAGTTTAGGCATACTGTACTGAGAAGTCCACTGAATTAAGTCATGTCCCAGTGGAGTAATGCAAAAATGCCCTGCTCTCTTCACTTGGCTCTAAGCTGTCCCTGCCCCTGTTTCTATCTCTAATTTTTCATTGTGGTATGTGAGTGGGGGCATATGTGTCATAATCATCTGGGGCAATTGTCAAAGGCTGTGGGTTTTTTTTTGTTTGTTTGTTTGTTTGTTTTTTGAGGCGGAGTTTCGCTCTTGTTGCCCAGGCTGGAGTGCAATGGCGCAGTCTCAGCTCACTGCCACCTCCACCTCCCAGGTTCAAGAGATTCTCCTATCTCAGCCTCCTGAGTAGCTGGGATTACAGGTGCCCACCACCACGCCTGGCTAATTTTTATATTTTTAGTAGAGATGTGGTTTCACTATATTGGCCAGACTAGTCACGAACTCCTTACCTCTTGGTGATCCCAAACTGCCAGGCCTCCCAAACTGCCAGGCCTCCCAAAGTGCTGGGCCTCCCAAAGTGCTGGGATTACAGGGATGAGCCACCGTGCCCGGCCACATTTTTCAAAGTTAAAACAACCCTCTTACTTCTGAACTTTTCTATGTTAATGGGTTATGGCTTTGTGGCCAAGGTTCATCCAGTACCTTCACCAGCCACTGTTCCTGCTGGACAGGTGTCATGTCTCCCATGTGACAACTATTGCTTAAATTAAACTTTCGCACTCTTACCAGAATTTTACATCTAAAACTAAAAATAATTTTTATCTTTTAATCTTTTGCTGTTTAGAGATGGAGTCTCATTCTGTCTCCCAGGCTGGAGTATAGTGCAGGATCATAGCTCACTGCAGCCTGGAGCTCCTGGGCTCAAGTGATCCTCCTGTCTCTGTTGCCTCAAGTAGCTGGGACTATAGGCTTGCACTACCACACCTGTCCTTGCCTGACTCATTAATTTTTTTTTTTTTTTTTTTTTTGTGGACATGGTTTCACTGTGTTGTCCAGATGGATCTCCAATTCCTATCTTCAAGTGATCCTCCCATCTCAGCCTCCCAAAGCACTGAGATTTCAGGCATGAGCCACCACACCTACCCATTTTCCTCATAAAATGTTTAATACTTTCCTAATCCTATTAACAAGAAATAAAATTACAAGCTTTCCACAGGTCTTTGCCTTTACAAATAAAGCTCCTTACTTACAGTCTGCTAATATGATCTTTTTGGACTAATTTCCAACTATTTTGCTGCAAGTGTTACATTGTTTAGATAGTCAGTTCCCTAACACATACCCATTAATTCAGTGATTCTCAGAGTATCATCCTGGCCAGTAGCATCAACGTCTTCTGGAGACTTGTTAGAAATGCAGATTCTTGATGCCCAGACCCAGTGAATCAGAAACTCTGGGAGAGGTGGCCCAGCAGTCTGTTTTAACAGGCCCTCCACTTGATTCTGATACACACAATGAGTGAGAATCACTGCCTTAGTTCCGTCTACCTACAGTACTCTCCTCCTTCTTTCTTGCCTGCTGACTTCCGAGTTAGGAGACTGCATTCCCGGCAGCATTGCCCTCTCTTCTGTGTCCCACAGTACTTGGTCAGATCTTTTTTATAGCATTTATATTGCCTACATCTGTCTGCTTTTGAAGGTGGAGGCCACAACATAAATTACTTTTGTATCTGCATACAGCACGTACTTCAGAGATAAGTTAATAGGTGCTGGTGAATAAATGAATGTATGCATGAATGAAGGAGGAGAGCATTTTAGGAGGAGCAGTGATCAATAAGGTCAGCTGCTATGGAGAGATTGTGGAGAATAATGAAGGAAAAAAGCTGTTGGATTTCACAGAAAGGCAGGTGTTGGTGACCTTTGAAATGCTTGCTTCAGCAGAGTGATGGGCAAGTAGCCCAGATTGCTGGTAGTTAGGGACTTCCAACATGATGAGGACTTCCAGGTTTCATATTGACTATTTATTCGAACATGTAGTGAAAACAGAATTTTCTTGAGTGAATTTGCTAAGTGACCTTAGGCCATTTACCTAACCTGATTGAGGCCATGACCTCAGAATAAGCGGTAATAATAATAGTGTGTTTGTATGCTTTTTAATTGAAGGATTAAAAGAGCTAATAGTGAGCCCCTAGAACAGGGATATCCAATCTTTTGGCTTCCCTGGGCCACAGTGGAAGAAGAAGAATTGACTTGGGCCACACATAAAATACACTAACACACTGACGATAGCTGATAAGCTAAAAATAAATGGCAAAAAAATCTCATTTAAGAAAGTTTATGAATTTGTGTTGGGCCACGTTCAAAGCCGTCCTCGGCCACATGTGGCCCGTGCCACGGTTTGGGCAAAGTTGCTCTAGAATGATGCCTGATACATAGTTGTCACTTAAAGGGTTATTTTCTTTACACTCTTCCTCACCATTATTTTTCCTTATTAATGCTGTTGAAGGCATTCTTCACTCTTTGTAAATTCGTATAAGATGTGAAATTGTGTGTGTGTGTGTGTGTTTTGAGGCGGAGTCTTGCTCTGTCGCCCAGGCTGGAGTGCAGAGGCACAATCTCGGCTCACAGCAAGCTCCATCTCCCGGGTTCATGCCATTCTCCTGCCTCAGCCTCTCAAGTAGCTGGGACTACAGGCAGCTGCCACGATGCTTGGCTAATTTTTTGTATTTTTAGTAGAGATAGGGTTTCACCGTGTTAGCCAGAATGGTCTCGATCTCCTGACCTCGTGATCTGCCTGCCTTGGCCTCCCAAAGTGCTGGGATTACAGGTGTGAGCCACCGTGCCCGGCCGTTAAATTATTTAGAATACTCTTCATTCCATTCGTTGCAGAAAGTGTGAATTGCATTCAGCCTGGAACTAACATACTTTTAGTTGAACACTGACCACTACTTTGAAATTACTTTTTTTTTTTTTTTTTTGAGATGGAGTCTCACTCTGTCACCCAGGCTGGAGTACAGTGGCACAATCTCAGCTCACTGCAACCTCTGCCTCCTAGGTTCAAGCGATTCTCTTGCCTCAGCCTCCCAAGTAGCTGGGACTACAGGTGCACGCTACCGTGCCTGGCCAATTTTTGTATTTTTAGTAGAGATGGGGTTTCGCCATATTGGTCAGGTTGGTCTCAAACTCCTGAACTCGTGATCCGCCCAACTCGGCCTCCCAAAGTGCTGGGATTACAGGCATAAGCCACCACACTTGACCTTGAAATTACTTTTTAATCAGCTAGAAAAGTACCTCAAAGGGTAGTTGTAATAGAACTCTTTTAGTTCCAACTTACAGAATGTGACGTCAAGTAGACAGTGAGAAAAAGGTAGGGGGGAGAGGGAGAGGTAGTGGAGGGACAAGGAGAGACAGATTTTGTTCGCTCATGTAACAGAAAATTCCAGGGATAGTACCAACCTCAAAGCACTGCCAAATCTTCTGAATCAAACAATATTATCAGTACTAGATATTTGTCAGATCCTCTTGCAGCCTAGCTCTTCTCCATATGATTTGTATTCTCAAGCATATTCATTAGCTACAAATTTAGAGGAAAGAGAAGAAATTCCCAGTAGTTCTAAGTAAATTCCTGGATTCAATCTCACTGTCAAGACTTAGGTCACTTACGTATTCTTGAACCAGTTGTTACGGTCAGGGTGCTGGAGCAGACTGGTTTTCTAGGCCTGGCTAAGGAATATTCAGTTCTATGAAATACTAGTATTGGCCAGGTATGATGGCTCATGCCTGTAATCCCAACACTTTGGGAGGCCAAGGCAGGTGGATCACTTGAGCCCAGAAGTTCGAGACCAGGCTGAACAACATGGGGATACCCCATCTCCACACAAAAAAAAATACAGAAAAATTATCTGGGTATGGTGGCATGCACCTCTAGTCCTAGCTACTTGGGAGACTGAGTCCCTGGAGGTGGAGGCTGTGGGGAGCCGTGATCATGCCACTGCACTCCAGCCTGGGTCATAGAGTTAGAACCTGTCTCAAAAAAAAAAAAAAAAAAAAAAAAAAGAAAAGAAAAGAAAGAAAGACTGGTGTTGAGTGTAAGGGACAAGTTCCCAAAAGAAAATGTAGCTTCTATTACCAGAATGAAGGGGAGTGGACACAAATCAGGCAAAAAAATTGATATCAACTCACTATAAAGAAAAGGGCTTTTCAAACGGTACTTCCAAGGTTCGGCCCACTGAGATACTTAAGCAAGTTGAGAAAAAAGGAGTAATACTTGATTGGACATTCTGTAATCTGTGATTACTCCAGCCTCACCTAGAACAGTTTCACTTTTATATATTTTGTATGTGCAACTTCTGGTTAGATTTTGTTTGAAAATGAATCTTTTTTTTTTTTTTTTTTTTCCTGTGATGGAGTCTCACTCTGTTGCCCAGGCTGGAGTGCAGTGATGCGATCTCGGCTCACTGCAACCTCCGCCTCCTGGGTTCATGTGATTGTCTTGCCTCAGCCTTCCAAGTAGCTGGGACTACAGGCATGTGCCACCACGCTGGGCTGGTTCATGTGATTGTCTTGCCTCAGCCTTCCAAGTAGCTGGGACTACAGGCATGTGCCACCACGCTGGGCTAATTTTTGTATTTTTAGTAGAGATGGGGTTTCCCCATGTTGGCCAGGCTGGTCTCAAACTCCTGACCTTGGGTGATCCACCTACCTCAACTTCCCAAAGTGCTGGATTACAGGCGTGAGCCACGGTGCCTGGCCTGAAAATGAATCTTGACAATACCATTGGTATAGGACAAATTAGCAATTGGTTAGGCCCATAAAATTAATTAAAGTGGGTGCCATCTTTTCCCACTCCATCCTGATGAACAAGTTCTTGACCTACATTTTCTACAGTGCCATTGGCCTAACTCATATTCCTAACCCTGCAAGATCCAAACCTGCCTCTTCCACAGTCAGATATATGAAGATCATGAAATTAGACAGCAGTCCAGTTCTCACCTTACAGATTTTATGACAATTAAAAAATCATCACGTATCATAGTTTCAGAGGTACTTCCCCAAAAGTTGTCACAACTTGGTGACTCAATATGATCTAGTAATTGTAAAGCAGAAAATTTTGATATATTCAAGAAATTTGGCAGATCATAATCTTTGATGATATGTTTATGCTGAAATTTGCAAGCTAGGCAGTTTAATTTTTTCTGAGACGGAGTCTCGCTCTGTTGCCAGGCTAGAGTGCAGTGGCGTGATCTTGGCTCATTGCAACCTCTGCCTCCCAGGTTCAAGCGATTCTCCTGCCTCAGCCTCCCAAGTAGGTGGGATTACTTGTGTGTGCCACCATGCCCAGCTAATTTTTGTATTTTTAGTAGAAACGGGGTTTCACCATATTGGCCAGGATGGTCTCGATTTCTTGACCTCGTGATCTGCCCACCTTGGCCTCCCAAAGTGCTGGGATTATGGGTGTGAGCCACCATGCCTGGCCCAATTTAATATTTTTTAAGTCTTCATCTACGGCTCATCTCCTAGGTAACTGCTTCCTAAACCACACTCTTAGAGCTTTTTTGTGATCTACTGTTGACTTCCATTAAATATCTGAGCCACATTTTCATCATCATCAGGGCCCAAACAAAGCTGGTGAGGTGTCTCTTTGTGTAAATAAAGTTTGTTTGTTGGTTTGTTTTTGGAGACAGGGTCTTACTCTTCCACCCAGGCTAAAATACAGTGGCACAATCATTGCTCCACTGCAGCCTTGACCCCCAGGGCCCAAGCAATCCTCCCACCTCAGCCTCCCAAGTAGCTGAGACAACCGGTATGCCTGGCTAATTTTTTATTTTTTTGTAGAGACAGGGTTTCACTGTGTTGCCTAAGCTGATCTCGAACTCTTGGGCTCCAGTAATTCTCCTGCCTTGGCCTCCCAAAGTGCTGAGATTACAGGTGTGAGCCACTGCACCTGGCCTAAATAAAGTTTTATTGGAACACTAACACACCTAATAGTTTAAGTCTTATCTATGTATGGCTGTTTTCTTGCTGTAACAGTAGAGGTGAATAGGTGTGAAAGACAACGCATAACCCACAAACCTAAAATATTTACGATCTGGCCATTACAGAATAAGTTGTTGACCTTTGCTGTATATTTATGTGGTTTATAACAGTTTTTCTATTTTTTTCCTCTTTTTTTTGAGACACGTCTCACTTCTGTTGCCCAGGCTGGAGTGCAGTGATACAATCATGGCTCACTGCAACCTGGATTGCCCCTGGGCTCAGGGGATCTTCCTACCCCAACCTCCCTAGTATCTGGTACCACAGGTGTATGCCACCATGCCCAGCTAATTTTTCCATTTTTTGTAGAGGTGGAGGTTTCACCCAGGCCGGTCTTGAACTCTTGGCTTAGGCAATCTGCTGTCTCGCCTCCCAAAGTGCTGGGATTACAGGTGTGAGCCACCTTTCCCAGCTGTATTCTTCCTTACTGACATATGGTATACTTATGAAGAAGAATCAACTAGTGTCCTTATAATATCCTCAATCTCAGGTGTTCTCGAAAGCATATCTAGGGAAATATTTTTGTTCTATCTGTGCTCTTTTAATTCTCTGACGATTCTTTCTTTTCTTCTGTACCCTTAACAGTTTAGTCCTCTTCATCTTTAAAACAATCAACTTTGGCCACGTGAGGTGGCTCATGCTTGTAATCCCAGCACTCTGGGAGGCCGAGGCAGGCAGATCACAAGGTCAGGAGTCAAGACCATCCTGGCTAACACGGGGAAACCCTCTCTCTACTAAAAATACAAAAAAAAAAAAAAAAAGCTGGGCGTGATGGCGGGCCCCTGTAGTCCCAGCTAGTCGGGAGGCTGAGGCAGGAGAATGGCATGAAATTTGCAGTGAGCTGAGATTGTGCCACTGTACTCCAGCCTGGGCGACAGAGCGAGACTGCATCTTAAAAAATAAATAAAAAATAAAATAACCAACCTTTTTTAATGAGTGGGAGGGAGAGGGATTATGGTTTTTTTCACCTACAGTTTGAACGCATTTGTACACACACCTGCATGTACTTAATGCAGAGATGCAAGGTGCCAAGTACACACACAAAAATCAGGATTTTGTGTCGTTTTATTTCCTTTCTACTGAGTCCTGTCAGTTTCATATTTGCTGTTGTCATAGAAGTCTGTTTTGTAAAAAACTGTCTGATATGGTTGAGGAGAGCTGATGAAGGGAAATGGAGGAGGTTCAGATCCCCCCTGATATGGTCACTGGATTCTGTAAGCAGAGCAGCCACTCATCAGGAGGCTGAGTAGTTAAGCTGTACTTGAAGAAGAACAGGAATGGTAATACCCCATTGCTGCCTTTTTGCAGTCTAAATGCCCTGTGGAGTGAGAGAAAACTTCAGTCCCTAGGCTTGTGAATCCCTTATCTTTCCCAAACGTTAAATTAATTTTTAAGACTATTTATTCAAAGTTGACTTAACCACTAGAATAGGGAAGATCAGACAAATCAGCTGCAAGAAATGAAGTATGAGAAAACCCGAACCCTCTGACAAAGTATTCCTGGGAGTAAATGTGTTGAATGAAGCCAGCGGGTAAATGATAAGGGCCTTTACACTGTGGATGTAAGAAAGCAATTTATCAAGAGTACATGAACTCTCTAGTGACCACAAGTCAGGAGGAAATGAGAGTGGAGGAGGAGCCCTGAAAAAATACATGTGAAATACTAAAAAATCTGTGTGCACGCACTTTTAAATTCCTCCATTATTATGCAGTAATACTGGTGTAGTAAAATAGGAGTTGCTGAGAATGCACATGCAGTGTAGCCCATACCGTTAGGGATAAGGTGTTAGGAAAAGCAACTGAGAAAGGCCACACAGTAGTTTAGAATTTGCAGAAACCTTAGGTACATAACTTAGGTGTAGTTATCACTTGAGCCTAGATGTTGGCTGATACCCATTTGCCTGACTCATGAGGTTAGATGACCATCCTTCAGGCTTATGTGTTCGTCTTGTTTAATTCCTCAATGGGCATATGCATATAATTCTGACAGTTCTGAATGCCTTTTGTGTTCTCTTAAGGAGTTTAGAGTGCCTCTCACTCATTATCTCACTAATCTTTGCAGCAGCTCTTTAAGCCCTACAGATAAGACAGTGTTATTGTTTGAGAAACTGAGGCAAAATGTAATTATATTATCAGCAATTGGGTGTGCAGCAACTCAGATATGGATGGGGACTAGAATTTATGACCTTATTTTGGCATTTAGTTCTACAGAAGAGATAGTGTTTTCTTAAATTTGAGGAGAAAAAGCACCCAATTGTTGAAATTTCCATTGTATTGAAAGTGTTGACTCTGAGAATGGTCATCCTCAGCTTTTTCTACTGAGATAACACAGCTAAGATACACCAGAAATTCCCACATGTTGTCTTGTCATTTGTTTCCATTTTCATCTGTACCCTTAGAGCTATTAACAAAGTGACTTGTTATTTCTTTCTTTTTAAAATTATGACTTTAATTTTCTTTCCTTTGTATCCTGAATAAGTTTCAGAAAACATGCCAGTGAACACAAAAGCTATCTAACAGGTGACTAACGAGAGAAATTGGGAGAACTAGGTTTTTGGATAACCCACTATAGCTAATATGACTTGACTTAAATTACTAACCCTCCACACGGATGTCAGCTTTCTTTATTTCCTCCAAATTGGGTCTTTTACCCCTATCGTCTAAAGAACACTCTCTTCCTCCTCAAACCATTTAGGTATTATAACAGGTGAATCTTATTCAGAAAAGTGATAATTGAGCCTCCCTGTATGGCATGAGTTAGGAATTGTTTTGTTTTGTTTTTGGTAGGGGGTGGGGGACACTATCTTAACTTGAGTTGAACCACAGTTCACTTAACAAATCAATGAGGTTTTTAGCACCAGCCACGGTCATTTAAAAACATCCTCAGTGGCTCTTTATCTTAAAGTTGAAGGTGTTTTGTATTTGTTGTTGCCTGCAATTTATAAACACATCCAATTTAAAAAATAGGAAAGAAAAGGGGTAAAACAGAAAGGAGATGTCAGAGAACTATTTTCTTTGCAGGATCTTGCTTAAACACGTATGGCAAACATTCATGTGTAGAAATGGAGCCCTGGTAACTTCCAGCGATATTTCTAACTCCTGTTCTCTCTCTTTATCTCTTTATTCCCAACACCCCCATCTCTGAAACTTTGGCGGGACCACCACAGCCTTGGATAAGCTCAGCACGCAGCACCTGTACCACCCCACCCAAGTGGAGATTGTGCAGTCCAACGTCGTGTTTGACATCAGCAGCCTGATGCTCTATGGAACACAAGCGGTGCCTGTGCGGCTAAAGATCCTGCTGGACCGTCTCTTCAGTGTCCTGAAGCAAGAGGAGGTGCTGCACATACTGCACGGCCTTGGCTGGACTCTGCGGGACTATGTCCGAGGATACATCCTTCAGGTAGGGGGAAGACTTGAACGCCGCCGGTGTCCGGGGCCGGCTCTGGGTGGGGAAGGGTGAGAGCCCTTGGCAAACCTCACAGGAAGGGCTGCACACCCTCCTCTGGTTAAAGTGGTCATTTCAGCAGGCTTGTCTGGGAAGGGGAAAGAAGGAGAGAGACAAAGCAGACCACCATCGGACCTCAGGGTGTATTACAAGGAAAACATGGCCTCTTGACTCGCGTTACCTTTGTTTGCACCTTTTTGAATTTAACTCTTTCTCTACAACATGGGTTTTCTGCTTCTCCAACAAGTCTTATTATAGCCCTATTAAAAAGGAGGGCCCTTTGAGGCGGGTGATGGGTGTGTGAAAATCTGAGATTACCCTGCACTTGGGTTTATTAGGGCTTTGTCTCATACTCAGTTTGCAGGTACGGTGTTTTTCTTGGTAGTCGTTGTAACTAAAGGCACACATTTTACTATTTATTGTTTTTTCAGCCAAATCAAAAGTAGAACTATAATCCATATAAACTTATATAACCAGTAAACCCTCACATCATAGCCTTCAGATTTCTGCATTCTGAAACACACAGACATGGTTTTAGATTTGGTCTTTGCAGAACCTGTTCTTCCAGCCTTGAGTGTCCGTTTGTATCAATGGCACTTCTGATCTGGTTAAGGGCTTTAAGAGTTTTCTGGGAGGCCCACAGCCTTCATGCACCCCCATCTCCCATCCCTCCCTTTCTTCATCTCATTTTTGCAATGTGTCATGTGTCATTTGCATTGTATACTTTGCTTCTGAAATGTGTTTATGGCTGTCTGTCTTCCTACAACCCTTGAGGGGTCAGTGTTGAGAGCAGCATTTTGGGAGACCCCAGGATCCAAAGAGGCTACACTGGATGATGAAGAAATACCCCTCCCGCCGAAGGAGATCTCAATTGGAGAAGGTAGAATCTGAAGCAATTTTTCAAATTTCCCATGAGGATAATACCAGGAGACATGACCCCTTCAAAAACAATTGGTTTTGGCTGTGCCAGCTTTGTGTAGTGCTAGAGATATCTCCACTGTTTATTCCCTGGGCTACTGTGTGTTACATGAAGGGCATTGGCTGCCAGCTTGGCATGTGAGGGGTGGGGAGTCTCAGTCTACCTCTCTCTTTAACCTGGCATCAGTACACACAGATTCTTGTCATTTTCCTGTGTGGTACCTCCAGCTGTTAGCTGTGACAGGAGAGCAATGGAAGGATAGTGAGTAGAAGCAGGGAAAGGTAAGGGAGGTGGAATAACCTGTCTGCTCTCAGAATAGGATGGCATCTTAATTTAGTGTGAATCTCAACTGGGAAGACACAGAAAATTTGGCCCTCAAAAGATGAGATGATGGTGATAATACTAGCAATTGTATATTATGTTTTCAGTTTATAGAGCTTGTTTATAAGCATCTCATTTGACTCAAGATGGGGACATGTCAGTGGGTTAAAGTAGGAAGGTAAGTCTTGGACAGTCAGGGAGCATGAGGGGGAACAAGGTCTAGGAGGAAGGGGCCAGGAAAAATAAATAAGGAACTGGTTTCACAATCCCTGCTTATACTGGCCCCAAGATGTATACAGTGCTACATCTTTCTACAATCATTTCCACAACATGATTATTAATATCTGTTTTGAATGGATTTTACCCTGCACAAAGAGAAAAACCTCTTACAGTTGTTTGTATGGAACTGTTTGCTTGGCTAACAGTCCTTTCTTTATTCCAAACCAACAAGTGTTTTGCCCCAATCTGGTACCATCTTTATTACCTCCCCTATGCTCCTTATACTTCTGTCATTAATATTATATTTCAGTTTCATATGTATTTGTTGCCTAAGATATTTACACCTGTATACCTACACAGAGACACAAGCATATACGTTGTATCTTTCTGTCCAAACAAATAGGTATGTGTGGGGCTATGCTGATTTGCCATTTTAACAAAGTTCAGGTAGCACTTTGATAGCAGTAAATATAAAGCCTGATAATGTTTTTGTGTTATGGTCCTATTGTTCTGCCTTGGCCAGTGCCTGTTTTTTATTTTACTTGAAATAATTATTTGGATGTTAGTTTTTCCCCAACTTGTGAACATATCTCTAATGCAAGTATAAATAATGTGAATGTACTCTGTATTTCTTTTTATATGAGGGCCCAGTATTTAGCAGGGGTGTCAAATCTTTGGCTTCCTGGGCCACATTGGAAGAAGAATTGTTTTTGGCCACACACTAACAAAAGCTGATGAGCTAGGGGAAAAAAAAAAAAAAGTCTCATAATGTTTTAAGAAGGTTTACAAATTTGTGTTGGCCACTTTTAGAGCCTTCCTGGGCCACATGCAGCCCGTGGGCTGTGGATTGGACAAGCTTGATTTAAAGATACAAAATTGCAAGAGAAATTAAGTTTGAGAGGAAAATTCAGTAAAACCAGGAACTAAAATTTATAAATCCCTTATTTTAGTGTGAAATATTGCATATAGAGAACATTTTCATTTATTGTAATACTTCAATTATAATTAATTTTTATTATTTTAATATAGATTTTGACAGTTTCAAATTTAATATAATGTTTCTCCAATCAGAGTCTAAAATTGACATTTTGAGAAAACTATAGATGATTTTTACACTAGAGGAATTCTAGGTTTAGTTTCTGTCTTGTTTTATTGGTAGAATTGATGTAATATAGATTTTATTTAAATAATGGTTTTTGTTATTCAGCATTTATAATCTACTTGTTCTTTGTTAAAACAGTTCTCGGTTTGGAAAAAAAGCAAATGGTTCCAGAACACCAAAACTGTTATCACTTATGTAGTGAGAAAATGCTTGTTTTGTTAAGAAAAAAAGGGAGAGACTGTAAAAGTAAACCCTTTTCTTCTAAAGTAATTTTGATAATTGGCCAATATTTTAAAGATTGTATGTGGTAATGATAAGGTGTGCACAAGTTACTTTGAATATAATTGTATATGGCATTTTTGTAAAAGTAGGCTGTAAAATGTGTGTCCGAAGGCTGTGGAACCCCATAATGCACTATTAGTGTACAAGTCATTTTATCTGGCTAAAACTCAATTGTCTTGTAGCCCTCAAGGCATCAATTTTAGCATTATTGCTCTCAACAACAGTATATTGAATATTATGTCAGTTAAAGGAGAATAATTATCAAGGCAGGTTAGGGTGGCTGTTAGTCTTACCACATATTGACTTGGTTAGCAGTTGGCTATAGATTGTGTTCCTGGGCAAATGAAGATGTACGGTAAGTTGAACTAGTCAAGCCAGGGTATTAATTTAACTCTCTGTGGGACCAAGCCTGCATCCTTTATGTGTACACAGCTACTCCTGCCTTCTGAGATACCTCTGAATGTGGAAGAATGACAGTTGTCTGATCTGATTTTGAATTTTTGAATGTAGAGGGAAGAGGGGAGCAGAACTTTCAAAACTGTGTGGTTTATGAAGAGGTTATTATTAGAAAAAGAGAGATGATAGTGATGCTACAGATACATTTAAAAGGCTGGCACATTGACCAAGGATCCTGTACTTTTTTAATAAAATTAATTTTCACCTATGTGAGTATCTGTATAATTCACAAGGTAGTCAGTTGGGTATAAAATGCATTACATAACTTGGACTACAACTACTTAAGAAGTCAGGTAATATATAAAGAACTCAATATTCTCCTGTGTACTTACTAAAGTATTTATTCAGAAAGTACAGAAAAGGTAAGTTAGCTCTTAAGCATTTTCCAGACAACAACAAAAATGGGAATATGCAATTAGATGCTAAAATCTAAATACAAAGGAGAATATGATGTGTGGTTTTTTTTTTTTTTTTTTTTTTGAGACTGAGTCTGGCTCTGTCGCCCAGGCTGGAGTGCAGTGGCCGGATCTCAGCTCACTGCAAGCTCTGCCTCCCGGGTTTACGCCATTCTCCTGCCTCAGCCTCCCGAGTAGCTGGGACCACAGGCGCCCGCCACTTCGCCCGGCTAGTTTTTTTGTATTTTTTAGTAGAGATGGGGTTTCACCGTGTTAGCCAGGATGGTCTCGATCTCCTGACCTCGTGATCCGCCTGTCTCGGCCTCCCAAAGTGCTGGGATTACAGGCTTGAGCCACCGCGCCCGGCCTGATGTTTTTTCTACTACTAAAAAATAATTCTGGCCAGGCATGGTGGGGTCATGCCTGAAATCCCAGCACTTTCGGAGGCCGAGGCAGGCGGATCACTTGAGGTCAGGAGTTTGAGACCAGCCTGGCCAATATGGTGAAACCCTGTCTCTACTAAAATACAAAAATTAGCCGGGTATGGTGGCATGTGCCTGTTAACCCAGCTACTTGGGAAGCTGAGGCAGGAGAATTGCTTGAACCTGGGAAGCAGAGGTTGCAGTGAGCCAAGATTGTACCTTTGCGCTCCAGCCTGGGCATTGTGGCGAGACTCCACCTCAAAAAAAAAAAAAAAAGAAGAAGAAGAAGAATTCTTAGTTCAAGTCTGTATCTCATGATACATTTATTGACCATGAATAGAAGCAGTCGCCCCCTCTTTTGTCCTTTCCCCATTTTCCCCTCTGTCCTTGACTTAGGAAATAAGAATATAGGTGATTATCGTTGTTGAATTTAGTCATTTAAAAATCAAGTTTTCACAGTCTCTTTCAGTTTGAACGTATAACTGACTTGCCTGGGCTCGTCCACCAGCCTGTCTGTGGAAATCTCCTCATTTGCAGGTGGGTCCTGCCAGAATTCAGAGAAGCAGTTGAGACACTCTGAATATTTAGCTGTGGTGTCAGCAGCCTTATAAGAAAAGCAGTAGAAAAAACTCTATAAGAAAACTCTCCTGTGTCTTACCAGCACAATTGGGACATTAGAAGAGCATTTCTCAAAGACAAATGGAGCCATCCGTCTTTGAGAGGTCCAGCTTTGGATTTGGGAGTAACTACATACTAGATCCTTCTCTTAAGCTTCATGATACACATTAGTATAACACAGGCTCTGAGGAGGTCTAGAGTACGAGCCTATGAGAGTAGGGAAGTAGCTGTCTCCAACCCTTCCCATTTCATAAACTCTTCCCTTCAAGCTCATTTGAAGTACTTAGTTCCTGAACACACTCAGCTCTTCTCCCACATGAGCTATTTGCGTGTAAGATTTCTTCTGCCTGGAATACCCTACTCGTGTCTCTGCATGGGTAATTTCTTCTCTTTTAGGCATCAGCCAAAGTCTCACTTTCTTACAGAGGACCGTCTTAGCCAGTGTAGGTCTTTTCTAGTGTAGCTCTATCTTAGGACTCTGTTTCCTTCAAACTCCTATCACAATTTAAAATCAGTCAATTAAGTCAGCTGTTGAAATGTTTATTTTTCTGGCCTCCTCACTAGGGAATACCACAGATGCAGAGCACTCAATAAGTATTTGTTAAATGAATGGCTAAGGAAACCTTCTAGCTTGGTATAGCTTGATGTTTCACCATGCAACTGAAGGAATAGTAACTTCAGTTTGTCAAAAGGCTCTTAGTTGTTTCTCCAGGCTTCCTAAGGACTGACTGCTATAGCAGCAGCTGGGCTGTTGAGGGCAATAAGAAGAAAAGCAAAGCCTCCCATGCCTTCTAGCTAGTGGTCTGTGTAGAGTAAGTGTTTTGTGGTATCCATGTGGTAGAAAACATCAATATTAAGCAAACACTTGTATTTAAACAGCTCTTTGTGGAGCAAGTTCATATAAGTTACCTCTTTTCCTCCTCTTACACCATCCTCTTATAAGATGTTGTCAGTGAATTAACATTTGGTATAGTTGAGGCTCAAATAAGTGACTTTCCCCTGATCACAGAAGTGTTAATTGTCACAGTTGATACACTGTAAGCTTCCTGAAGATAACACATGCCTCTTATTCATCACTGTAACTGGCTTCCCAGCACCAACACCCAGGCTAAATACTTAATAGGGTGTATTAAATATTGGAAGGAGGATATTTTGAAGTTTGACTTGAATTCAGGTCTTTGACCCTATGGGTAATATTCGGATGTTTGTTTTTTGTTTTTAAGGCTACCAGCCTGTCTTTCCAGAAGGTAATATGTGAGAGTCTGTAGACACAGAGTGGCATGATTTTGGGGAATAGAGGAGGCCTGAGAGTCTGGAACTGACAGACTAACTTAAGATCTCTTATATTCAGTGGCACACCAGATGTGTGACCTTAGGCAAAATTGGGCGAAATGGGTTCCTCTTTTGTGTTCCTTTTCCTGCCTATTTCCTGATACTCCATTTCATTGTCTTTACTCCTATTTGCTCTCATTTCTGTGACTAAAACCAGATCTAATATTTATCCTTAACGCTTTATTGTAAATTCCGGTCTTTGACTTGCCCTTCCAGGGATACATACCTTTTGTAGTTGAGCATAAAAACAAAGGTTTTCTACCTAGTTGGTAAGATTTCAGCTATACTATGTGCAGGGAGTGGAAGAGAGATGAAGTCACCTTTCCAGGGTTTATAAAAGCATTTCAAGTTAGATGGCAAAAGGGCTCTGGATATTGAGACAAGATTGAGTTAAATATGGAAAACTTTGCCATTCTTAGTCATAGATTCTAAATCTTTAAAATTAAGATAACTCCCCATACGTCTCTAAAATTAAGATAACCCTCCTATCTCTAACTTTGAGTGGCTGAAAAGATGAAATCATATAGATGAAATGTCTGTTGTGAACTCCTCAATAAATTTGCATTTTTTTCACTTATATCTATGTGTAACGTTAACTCTGACCAATTATAGCAGAGAAATATCAGTTGCTAAACATGTTTCCCTACAGATGCCAAATGCTTAATAAAAGGTAGGGAATGCGTTTTAGGCATTAGTCAGTATCAATAAGATAAATTGCAGTTGTTTTAGTAAGTACATCCTGAAAAACTACTAGTGGCATAATACAGCAGAAGTTTCTCTTTTCTCTGCAAGCCTAGTCTAGTGGTGAATGCTTTCCTTCCATAGGTGATTTGACAAGAGGTAAGTTAGGGCCATTGCTATTTTATGGCTCTGCCATTATCTGGGATCGTAGATTCCTTATCCGGGTGGCAACCCGGAGAGAAGGTGAAGGTTCTCTGTGGGGTATTTTCATGGATGAGGCTCAGAAGTGTAGAGGGGTGCTTCTTCTCACATCACTGACCAGAACTTATATGTAAATGGGTCCTTGTGACTGAGAGGAGGAGCCAGGATGTATGGCCTTGGCAGGCACTCTCAGGAAAAATAAGCACAGGTCTGTGCTCCACTCATGTGTGGTGGGATAGCTATAATTATGCCTTCTTTTTATAGAGTTGGACCAGAAAAACTTAATGCAGCAGAGTCATGTAGTGAAGGCAGATTCATGGGCTTGAATCCTGGCTTCAGTTCTTACTAGACATGTGAAAAAATTAGGCCCATGTCTTTATTCACCTCAGTTCACTCACCTGTAAAACAGGGATAATAATAGTGCTCATGGCTTTGATGTGAAGATAAAGTAGAATGATTTGCATAAAGCGTTTAGTAGTGCCACTTGTTAAGTAACCAGGCAATGCTGTTAATATATAGTGAAAAAGATGACGATATAGACTATTACAGACTACCACCAACCTGATCATTTTAGAACTTTGTTTCTATAAAGTAGCCTTAAATGCTGGATTTCACTGTGCCTCTTAAAGAAGAATGTCTTTCCAACCAGTAGAGAAAAAGGGTAGCTACTATTTAATTATCAATAAATAATATATACATACATACACAGACACACATATATATGTATGTACATATGAATGCACTTGGATATAAATAAGAGGGAGGAGTATGCAGTAACAAAGACTTTGGACTTTAGAGTTGGACAGACTTGGTTGTGAATCTTGGTTTCACTTTTTGGTAGCTCTGTTAGCCAGCAGCGAGAACATACTTGAACATCAGTTTCTTCATCTATAAAGGTTAAATCAAAGGATATTTTAAAAGTATGTAGTGCAATAACTAGCCCATAGCACTCTTATTAATATTTACCGTTACTACATTGTGAAGGTGTGTATTTTTGTGTGTGCATTTTTAAAAGTAATGGCTTGTTTGTTTATTTATTTATTGAGATGGAGTCTTGCTCTGTCTCCCAGGCTGGAGTGCAGAGGCATGATCTCGACTCACTGCAACCCCCGCCTCCCGGATTCGGGTGATTCTTCTGCTTCAGCCTCCTAAATAGCTGGGATTATAGGCACCTGCCACCACACCCGGCTAATTTTTGTATTTTTAGTGGAGACGGGGTTTTACCACGTTGGCCAGGCTGGTCTCAAATTCCTGACCTCAAGTGATCCACCTCGGCCTCCCAAAATGCTGGGTTTATAGTCATGAGCCACCGCGCCAGGCCAAGTAATGGTTTATTCTATATATGACATTGTCATTTTTATCACCTTTGTATTTTCCTATTTTATCAACTCTTCTGGTGCTTTCCAAGCTCTGGCACGGAATGAATGATTACTTGATACATTTCTTAAAATGATTAGAGTATCTAGGATTGTACCTTATTGCATAAAATAAAACATTTAAAACAGCCTTTGAAATAGTTATTATCTGACCTCACAGGTTTTTAGGAAATTTCTGGAGCAGAAAGATCAATGGATCTGGATATAAATTAATTTAGGTAATCCTTCAAATAGCAAAAAAATATTGATTTATTAGTATATATTGAGTATATAAGAGGAGATCTCTCAAAAAACTAACACTCTAATGGGTAAGCCATAAACAAATGATGGAAAGTTGTATGATATGAACTACAAAAATATACAGATGACCCAGAAAATTGACAGAAAGGAGGGATTATTTGACCCCAGGTAAAGATTGGATTATCAACACCATGACATAAGGAAGGTATCATTGCACTGTGTCACCAATATGTGAATCTTTTTCAGGAAAGAAGGATCGCATGTGTGATTGGTCAGGATCCCCCTGTCTTTGGCAGGGATATACAAAAAATAGATGATTCAGAGCAGTGTATTGTATTTATAGTGTCTGTTTTCTAAAGTGCTTGGACCACTCTACAAACACTGTCCTGGCAAGCCTCCTAACCTCCCTATTAGAGAGATAGTTTCAGAGACTATTATCCTTGGTTTTAAAGTTAACAGTGATGGGGAGGCCTCAGGCAGAGGCAAAGCTGGAAGTGGAATACAGGGATTTTGAATCCCTTGCCAAAGCTCTAACTATTTGAACAGCAATGAAAATAAACACCTTAGATCCAAGGACAAAGCTTGATGTTTTGTGCTCAGAGTTAAAATAAAAATATTCCTCCCTTTACTCTTGCAAAATAAAAATATATGGCTTACCAGATTCCAGATTGCAGTGACTGCCGGAATAGGATTCGCGCCTGTGGAACATGAAGAGGGGCTTTTGCATTCCCTCAGGAGGAGCAGAAATGAGTCCACAGCTCACTGGCCAGTCTCCATTTGATAAGAATCAGTTCACATTTACTTGAAATGGACATTGTCTGTGATGGCACTGATTAAATCGTATGATCTTCCTGAGCAGCACTCATACATCCTTCTTGTTGAATTTAAAGTGAGCTCTGAGCTTTGGGTTTAAACCTTAATTCTAGCACCAATTAACTCTCTAGCCATACAAAAAGCACAAAATTTCTATGAGCCTTATTTTCCTGATGGTGCCTTCTTAAAGGAGCTTTCAGGATGAAGAGAAGTAATATGTTAAATTCATAGTGGAGCTCAGTAAATTTAGTTCCTTAAGTAGAATGATCTCCTAGTCCCCCCACCCCAACCCTTAAGTTTCTAGAGCAACGGGAACTTTATGAGTCTTCCAGTTGCCTATACATTTTATTTGAGCTACTGTGTCCTTTTCTAGTATTTCCCCCAATTTGACAGAAGAGCCCAGTGGAAGATGAGGGGGACTTGTATAGGAATGAAATCCTCTGTGACTATCACGAAGAGTCATGAGAAAATTCTCAAGGCTGAGTCCTAGTCTACTATCTGTTTCTTTTGAGTGACTTACATTTCAAGTGCTGGTATGTGAAATTTTGAAGGGCTGTGAAAAGTAGAAAATTAGATAAGGATCTATGTGGGTTTCTGGAAGCTTTTGCTAAACTCATACAGATGGGACAAATGGAAATAAAGATACATTTATTTGATTTCTGCATGATAGCCATATGTAATGCTGACAGAACTAGAAAATCAAATGTGGGCCAATACATTTGCTAGGAGAATGAGTGACCACGCATGGTTAGGCCGTGTCTAGGCCTGATGATCAGAAGCTCTTCTTGATTCTTCTGATGTTTGCATATCACCACTTCTTTCTTAGGGAAGTCAGTAGTGATTCTGATTGTTTACAGACCTGGCAGTTGTTGCTGATAGCCTTAGATTTTAAAGATGTAGCTAACTAGCTAGTGATGTCACGAACAATTGTTTTAGAAACCTACCATTGTGGTCCTGTTGCTATCTAGGAAGTTTCTTCATTTGTTGGTGGCAACTGAGTGATCTGTTGTGTCTACTTTTCCTCTCTCCCCCTCCCACCCCCACGCCCCCCACCCCCCCACCCCCCATCTTCTCTCCCTTTTCTCTCTCTCTCTTTTCAGTCAAGGTAGACTTGAGATGGGGACTTGCATGGCTACAGTAGATCATAATACATGAGGCCCCCCAAATAAGAGAGTGAAACACTGACTGGGAATTTTCTGCTCGAACTCATCCTAAATTAACTATGTATTTCTTACCTATTAGCCCCCAGAAAAGCATATTTAGAGACTTTGAGAACCAAAGGTTCTCTCTGTAAGGAAATGCGTTAATCTGATTTCCTTGTTCTCATGTAATTTTCTCTCTTAAAACCATAATAATAGTGTCAGAGGCAGCTTTCTAGTTAGTGTGAGTAATGTGGTTACTGTATTTTCTATTTTTATTTTAATGTGCTTTTCCTGCTCTGGATTTTTTTTTTCTTTCTTGATTTTAAAAACAGTAGTTGAGTAAATGTGGTTATTCAAAGACTGGCGTATATTGCATCTTCTCTGAGATGCAATTTCGAAGGAAGGCTCTGTGCACAACAGGCATTGTTTTTTCAGATTCCTTAGTAGGATAAATAGGAGAATGTTCGGAACACAGACCACTGACAGTATTGGTTTATGGTCATGGCAAGTCAGGCTTATTCAGAGAAACTGACAATAGAGTAAACCATAGGTTTTGTCTCTAGAGAATCTGTTAATATGAAGTCTGTTTATTTTATGGTGTGTTGATAAGATACAAAATTAGGTAACCAGGGTAGCACCTTAAATTGCTGCATTCATTTGCCACTTTCTAAAGTGTGCACACAAGTTTAGAAATTTTAAATTAACAACAACAAAATACACTTAAATTCCCTTGGAAAGAGTAATTAAGAGCTACTTGTCTCTGTGTGCTGTCATCTCTGCCAGAATTAGAGTTCCTGCTGAGTATATTCCATTGAGTCAGCCATCATTCCATCAGCAGCAGGGATTGCTTTTCCACGTATTGACATGTGAGGGAATGTCTGTCTTGCAGTAGCCATGGGCTTGTGCCAGATTCTGAGATCCATAGAAGCAGTTCTGGGAGCTTTTCAATTCTGAATCAGGGTTCCAATTCATAATAGCTGAGCCAGGGAAACTGGGTTGAATCTGTGGCCAAAACCACGGTAAAAAACTTTTTCCCCCTTTCCCTTCTTGCAGTGCTTTATTGCTTTAAAATATGAGTGCCTCTGTCCATTGATTCTCTGGTGACTTTCCGTTGGATTCAAATTGTGGTCTCTTAGGTGAAAAGGTCAGTGTGTTATTCATTCAGGCACACATCGATGGAGATTAACTGAGAGCAGTACAAGACATTTGGATCCTGCCAGACCTAGGGCACCTGAAGGAAGTTTATTTCTTTTCTCTCTAGCCTTTACTATGCCTGCTACAGAAGAGGATGGCCCTGTGTCTTCTGGGAGTGGGGGAGGGTTTTGATTGGCTGTGTGTTAACTGCCTCAAATCCATGGCCATGGGGCGAGTAAGAACCCTGGAGAATCAAACATGTCATCTTTGTAGCATCACCTGATTTAGTGCTTTTCCTCAGGTCTGAGACATCTCAGGGGGCCTTTTTCCCTTGCAGCACTGATCTTTCAATGAGGTGCTAGTGTCTGTCCTGAGCAATAACAAGGAAAAACCATGAAGTGTGAACAGCTCTTATTAGCGGGGTAAATGTCATTAGCGCCTCTGTAGCTTTCCCTGCAATCTGAATGCTCTTGTCAAAAGAGCGACTTACTGAAGCCTCCTTTAAAATCACGTAAATGGAATTTAAGGTGCTGAAGTTTTACATTTTAATTAAGCAAAGCCATTAACTCCCTTTACATACACATTTTTTTTGTAGCCAGTTATGCTTGTATGCCTTATAAGGCTGTTGAAAAATTATCCAGAAAAATTATTTTAAGGATTTGAGAAGCAGTTGGTTAACTTTAAGTCAAAGTTTTAGATATGGACACCCTATACTCATGTGCCCAACCACTGTAGTATGCATATTGACGTACATGATAGGAGAAAACATTAGTATTTTGAGTTAGTAAGTAGGTCAGTTTGGATTAATGGAAAGTTTGAAGCTTAGAGTGTTTAATGAATTTATTCTTTTCAATACACAAATGGAAATGTTTTGCCAGTCTAAATTCCCCATAGTATTCTCCTGAAAAAAAATTTGTATATGCAGATATTTGCTTCTTTTGCAAGTTTGAGAATTTCAGAGTAACTTCTGGTTACCCTGGGTTGTGTCTTGGAGTTACAAAAAAAAAAAAAAAAACCATGTTAAACAGTTGCATGGTTGCGGGGGTCAGATATAGAAAGCAAATTATCTTTTTTTACTATGCATTTTAGTTTTTAATAAAAATGAATTGAGACATCTGGTTAAAACTTTGGTAGGTACATCTAGAAAAGTTACAGGTGGTGAATAGAAGTTTGCTACTCATTACTGCTAATTTAAGATGTGTAATTTGATATATTCTGTTTATTTAGTGTATAGTCTTTAAAATTAGATCCTCCATTCCTTTTCAAAATTCTAATTAGGTCACAGATTTCCCTTTCCTTTCCTTCCCTTCCCTTCCCCTCTTCCCCTCTTTCCCTCTTTCCCTCTTTCCCTCTTTTCGTCTTTTTCCTTCCCCTTCCTTCCCTCTCTTTCCCCTTCCTTCCTCCCTTCCTCCCTTCCTTCCTCCTTTCCTTCCTCCCTCCCTTCCTTCCTCCCTCCCTCTCTCCCTCCTCTCTCCCTTTCTCTCTTTCTGTCTTTCTCTCCCTCCCTCCCTTCTCTCTCTCTCCCCCTCCCTCCCTCCCTGTCTCCCTTCTTGCCTCCCTCCCTGCCTCCCTTCTTGCCTCCCTCCCTGTCTCCCTCTTTTGCCCAGGCTGGAGTGCAGTGGTATGATCTCAGCTCAGTGCAGCCTCCACCTCCCTGGCTCAAGTCATTCTCCCACCTCAGCCTCCTGAGCAGCTGTGACTGTAGGTGTGTGCCACCACACCTGGCTATTTTTTTATTTTTTGTAGAAATGGCATTTTATCATATTGCTCAGGCTGGTCTCAAACTCTTGACCTCAAGCCATCTGCCTGCCTTGGCCTGCCAAAGTGTTGGGATTACAGACATGAGCCACCACGCCCAGCCATATTTATTTTTCTCCACAAATATTCTATTTGTTTTTCCCCCCCGTTTTGAGGATTCAGGAAATTGTATTTATTCAACAGATAACTGGTATATTACAAGTAGTAAACAGACAGACACCATGCCCCTCTGTTACAGCTTTCAGTTTAGTGAACGTGGTATATTACAAGTGGTAAACAGACACACACCGTGGTATATTACAAGTGGTAAACAGACAGACACCATGCCCCTCTGTTACAGCTTTCAGTTTAGTGAACGTGGTATATTACAAGTGGTAAACAGACACACACCGTGGTATATTACAAGTGGTAAACAGACAGACACCATGCCCCTCTGTTATAGCTTTCAGTTTAGTGGAAGTTGGTGACTCAGGCCAAGTTAAGGGAAAGGAGATATCATTGGGTATGTTTTCTAATGAAAACATAAGTATGATCTATAATTATTGCAGTCATGAATTATATGTAAATAGACTCTTTGGACGTATTACCAATTTACTTGAAAAGTTAATGCTTTAAGGAATTTTAAACATTTTTCAGCTGCCTTGGTTGTATTTTAATAATATTAATTCAAACTTTGCAATTAATGACTGACTAAACAAAAGTAAATTTCAATCCAACCCCCACTTTTTGAATTAAGAACATTTATATTAGGTTCAGTTACTGAGATTTTGCTGTCCATTATGGAAAACCCACTTTATTTATTAGATTATAGAAGGTAAGCAGTAAAGATATATTTCCTTCCTATTCCTTAAAATGTTTCGACAAGCTAATGAAAACTTATTTTAAAATTTCCTTTTAGTGAGAACTCAAAGATGATCATTTTTAGCCCCATCAGGATCGTTTCACAAAAACTGCCTGTGAAGTCACTCATTTAGAACGAGACGATCTCTGTGGAATTGCTGTTGCCAGTGCCACTTGGGGAGGAATTGGGCCAATTAAAATGTGGATGTTTTATATTAAGTTATGGTGCCTGTTAAAATAGAGTACCAGGTTTAGAATTTGTCTGTGCTCTCTTTGTTAGTTTCCTTCGCTCAGTGCATAGAATTTTAGTCCATCTGATGGCCTGACTGATAAGTAGTATATGTGTATAATTAAGGCGACAGTCTAGTGCCAGTAGGTTCTTCTGAAAAGCAGCGTCTGATTGGTGGGACAGTGAGAAGAACCTTCCGGCACTACCACCTGCTTTGTCCTCTCTTTCCTCTGTTCTACCTTACACCTGGATCCAGGCTGTTAACATAAATTATGATTGCTGAGGTTCATATTTTAGGATAACTTTGACAAAGAGACGTCTGGAGTATCAAAATTATCAAAGATGTACAGTAAACTTCTTCATAAATGTTTTTCAAGGCACCAGACGGAAGGAAGTTTTACTGTATTACATTTCCCATATGGAAAAGTATCTGGGACCTGAAAGGGGCACACCCTTAGAAGGGGAACACTTCTTAAAAAGGAACTTTATAAAAGAATGCTATAGTATAGGGTTTTCATGTATGATTTATTCACTTAAGCATATTGCTTTGAGGGCCCAAACAGCATCCTGAGTATAAGTTGTGGTTTCCTAGACCTAAGGAGTGCCTGATAGTTTAAATTTCACAAACTTTTCAGATTTGCCTATGCCACAGGTCAAATATGCCTTGCTATGAGTCTGGTTGCCATTTATTTTAGTCAAGATTTGGCTTTTGTGAAAATTGTTGCATTGGGTTTCTTTATGAAAGATAAATGTACCTTTTCCTACATGTGTTATTTTATATTACTGGAAAGTCAAGATGGTAGAATTTAAATACCATTGTGGTGAAAAAGGTAAGCATTATTTTTCTACAGTGTTCTTTCATTTTTGATATATATATTTTGTAATCATTTTCACTTCGTAAATATTATGTAACTGTTGAGGAGGGCTTGGGAGGATTGTGGTTCTTTTTTTGTTGTCCACTGTTTTTACAGCAATAATATTTCTAAAAGAGTAATATGTGGTTTTTAAGAATACTTTTAAAAGATTTTTCAAATAATACTATAGTGTTTTGAGTGCGATTCAAGGAAACCGTAAGTACTCGTGCATTTAATAACATCAGACTTTTACAGTGTACATCTAAAAGATAGTCCTAAAGAGGTGTATTCACTTTGAAGTGACATTCAGAAAATTAAAGCATATTTTCCTGCAGAATAAATGTATGAATGGTATAGACATCTTCTATCCAGGGTAGTTGAAAAACCTAAATAATTCTGTTAAATCTGGAGCTTCTAGACATGTTTCAGGAATATTTTTCTGCTTAGGATGAGCTCTACGATATGCCATGTAATTTTCACTTTATAGGGTTTATGAGCAGGATAGTAGTGAGATTTATAGATGCTAATATGTTAGTAACATTTTAAATATTTAGTTTTGATAAAAGTAATATGCTAAACGGAAGGACTATATAGCTGAACTAACCTTGAGGAACACACAGTTCATGAGTAAAACAAACAGGTAATAAAAACTGCTTTTGTTTGTAGAAATTTGGTTTAGAGCAGAAACTAAAATTTGGCTTAGATAATGTTTCCAAAATTTTCTCTTACTTCCTTCCAAAATATATCTTTGGAAGAAAGAGCAAAAATATGAAGATTTATCTGAAAGATTATTATATTTTCTCTTCTCATTTAAAGTACGGTATTAGCTTGAGTTAGAATTCTATGAAATATTTATGGGATGTATAAACAAAGCTTTATTTAATGTTACAGTTATTGTGGACAGGGCTTAAATACAAGACTGAAGGAGAAGGGGAATTTTTTTTCTCCATGTCAAACAGGCTGTTCAATTTATGTTTATGAAAAGAAAGGGGAAAAAATAAAAATAAAAGGCTGTGTTTTTGTGAGTCTTAAATTGTGAGGCTAGAAATACATTTAGATAGAATAAAAACTCACATACCCCAGCTTATTAGTGATTGACTTTTGAGACCTTCTACAGAAAAGAATTTTGCTGAACTTCACAACAAGAAAGGCCACATGGGGTATTTTAGACCACTTTTATTAAATTCAGTTAGCGTTTTTAATTTTTCCACAATGTTGCATGCCTTTAACAAAGTCCATTCTGAAATATAGAATGGTCTATAAAAGATTTGGATGAGGTATAGAAAGGTATACAAGAACCAGAGCCCCAAGGGCATTTATTATTTGGTTAAAGAGTTTCATTTCACTGAAAGCTGATTTTTTTTTTTTAAGTGAGTAAAGCATATGTTAGTGTATTAATAGTGGTTTACATTCCCACCATTTTATTATTTTTCACAAGTCTGTGGGTCAGCTAGGCATATCTGCAGTGAGCTGGCGTGTTGACCTGGGATTGGTTGGTCTAGGATGGCCTATTTACATATCTGACTATTAGGTTGTTACTGGCTGTTGGTTGGGGCAATGGAGATAACGGGGCAATTTATCATGCATCCTTCAGCAGGTTAACTTGGGCTTGTTCACCTGCAGATAGTTATAGGGTTCTTAAGGGCAGCAGGGGAGGGCAAGTCCAAGTGTGCAGGCACTTCTAAAGTGTCTACTTGCTTCATATTTGCTAGCATGCCATCAGCCAAAGCCAGTCACATTACAAAGCCCAGAGCTGGAGTGACTGATTACTACTCCAGGACATGGATACCAAATACATGAGCAATTTGGGGGCCAGTACTGTAATCTTGACTCACCTGATTTCGTGTCTTAGGAAGCTTCATTTGGTAGTGGTATCTATGTGGAACTAAGGAGTCCTGAGCCTGTACGTCTGGTTTGAAAGCTTTCACTGTAGTTCAAGCAGAAATAAGGCTGGCATTTAAGAGTAATGGCAGGGAGGATAAACAACAGGGTTAGATAAAACCACTTGCTGACTAGATGCACTAGATGAGGGAGAAAAAAGAGGTTCTCGTAGGTTGATTCCAGGCTTCAAGGTTGGGTATATGGGAATCTAGGAAACGGGTAAGGTTGTAGACCTAACTATGTTTGTAGTGAACATAGGACATTCATGCAGCTTCCTAAACAATTTCTATTCCTCTGTCCAGAAGTATTAATATGAAAGAGATGGAATCTATGAAATTCCTTTTTTAAAACTATTGCTTAAAAATTACGCCAGTGCTTTCTTTACCATTGGCCTTGCAAAGATGTGTAAATGACAATAAGTGTTTTCTCTTGTGTTTTAAAAACATATGGGCAACCTTGCCATAAACAATAAGCCCAAAAGTTTGGATTTCCTAGTTTCATTTCTCTGAACTGAGCAGCTACCTAGGATTTTTGAAAACTTAGTTTTATAGGTGATGAAGATTATTTTTATATGTAGAAATGTCAATTGTGACAAAAGTTAAAAATTTGGAAATCATTTTATCTACAGATCTACAGAAAAAATAGGCAGATTTTTCTTTCCACCTATATTTAATTTTAAGAATATGAATATTTGATTCATCCTCATTTTCATCTTAACAGATATTGCTACGTGTTTAACCAAAAGATTAAGATTTTTGAATGGTATGCTCTTTAGTTACATTTCAGAACCAAAGTATAAAAGTTTTGCTTTTTTCTGCGCTTTACTTTGTCATCTAGGTTAAACTCCTCCAAACTGAATATTTTTTGAAGAAATCATATCTAGGTTATTTATGAAAATATACAAAAGCCATCTTCCTGCTAAGTAAATAGAAAACTAGTTTGATCATGGTTTCTCTGTACTTCTTATAGCCGGATGGAGAATCATTTTTTTGTTATAGAGTATACCTACTTACAAAAGAAGATAAAGAGAGATACTTGGGGAGAAAGCAACTTAGTGCATTGTTTGTTTCCAGAAGACAAAGATGCAATTTATAATTTAAATTAAGATCAGGGTACATAAACTGTTAAGTATGATAAATGACAATGTATTTCAATTTTATATTATGTCAGTTTAGAGAGATGGATTAAGGGAAAGGATAATGAAGGAAGAAGAGAGACACAGATTTTTAGAAATGATTTTCTCATGATTCTTTATGATGTGGTTTTGCAGCCATGGTACAAATCAGAATTAGGTTGCACAGTTAGATGTCCATTCCTGCATTACTGTTGTGTGATTCTCTCATTCATGGGCAGTCTTATTTACTGTAAAACTAAAACAGGGAGACTTCCACAATGTTAGATCAAGGAAGAAACACATGCTTGATAATGGTAAGAAAGCTTAACAGTGCCCAAACTAGTAGTCCTCAAAATTGCATCTTCTAATATCACATCTAGAGTTCTTTGCATTGAGTAAGATTTCTCTTTAAATCATAACAGTAATAATTCATTCAGGATAGGACTATTTTAAAAAGCACTTACACCATTATTGGTTTAGTTGATGGTCACAAAGTCTACCAGTGTTAAGTAGATGTGGATGTTTTTAAAAATGAATTTTAGAAGTCAGACATTTTTTGTAGTTACATTGAAATCTGCTATATTACTACTAAGAATGGTTGTCTTAAAAGTTGATTTTTAGATTATGTTTCTCTTCAACAAAATTCACTTCTGTAAAATTTTGCCTGCTGCTATAGGAAGACCTATAAAAACATACATTTTAACTCTAGAAATATTTTTCCTGCCTGATTATCTCGTTGTTGGCATTCGTAAGTTTTTTGAATGGTTTGCTATTTAGTTACATTGTGTTTCCTTTTTATACGTGATTTACAAATAGCAGTAATGTTGAAAAATGTGATGTTTGTTTTAAGTTTATAAGCGACAGATTGAAATAATGAGTTTGTGGATGTACTATGTAATACAAATAGGCAGATTTTTCTTCCTACCTAGATTCAGTTTTAAAAATATGAATATTTGATTCATCCTCATTTTCATCTTAACAGTTATTGCTACATGTTTAACCAAAAGTAACATATCCCTAAATTTTTCTTACATTTTAATACCTATAAGCTATCTTATTTTTATTGGCTTTGATTCAGAATTATTTCTCTCTTTTATGCTTTATTCCTTTATATTTTTATCATAGATCAAATGACAGTTTTCAACAACACAAAGATTTGTAATGACTAGAATCTCATTTACTAATTTATTATAAAAACAGAATAATCGAGGCATTAAAAACCTGTGTGCCTGATACTTAATCTTTGTGTTTGTTTCCAGAGGCATGCAGGGTGTTTCCTGTCTAAGACACAAACCATATATTTCATTTGTCATATCTAATGTTTTTCATATCCGGAAATCATGCTCCATGTTATGTTTTACAAGACTTCGTAAAAATAAGTGATCCAAATAAAATTTATAGTTAATTTTTCTGTCATAGCAAAATTATCTCTTTCTCTTCTTTTTCCCACAAGGGTACAGATGGGATTGTAAAGTTTAAATGAGTGTATATTTACAAATAAAGTCTTAAGTTTTGAAACTAGACAGTCATTTATTATTTAGACATTGCTAGTGGTGTGTTGGTAACTTTACAATAGCTTTCTAAATGAAAACAAACAAACAAACAAACCCTGATTTGCAAGTGTTTGCTGATTTCTCTGGTGAAAATATGCCATGATGGCTGATTTCAGCCTATCAACATGAGTCAATGAACA
This sequence comes from Macaca mulatta, assembly GCF_049350105.2. Taxonomy (NCBI): domain Eukaryota; kingdom Metazoa; phylum Chordata; class Mammalia; order Primates; family Cercopithecidae; genus Macaca; species Macaca mulatta. The sequence goes on from NC_133420.1 coordinate 82,633,018, forward strand.
TGGAGTTGGGAAGAGATGCTTATTCACACATTATTATATGGTATTTCCACCACACTAGACATAAGTAGAAGCAAATAATCTTAAGAGCACAGATAATAAATAGTAAAATGTAGTCAAATAATTGTAAGAACATAGATAATAGTAAAATGTTGTCAAATAATTAGAAGTGATTAATTTTGAGTAACTATTATCATTGTTTTTAATATTTTTTCATTGCATGTTTCTAAAATTTAATTTTTAATGTCATCTGTGTTTGAACCACCAGCTCCCAAAATTTCTGAATGTTTAACAATCAGCTCTCATAGGCTGGCATGAGCCAGCCGTAGCACACTACTGCACAAAACCATTTCTGGTGAATAGGAAGATAGGTTGTGTCCATTGTAGAAGAGGACGTCTTGTGTCCGTGTGCCCAGGGAGGAAAAGCAACCATTTTCTGTTTCAGCTCCCATTACTAAACACCACCTGGTACCATAAATTTTGGTATCTATATTAATATAAGGCCTTGAATGAGAGCAAAATACCAGTGTCTTTTAATAAAAGGACAGGGAAAATATTTAAGATTTTCATTACAAAATTATTCTTTTTTTTTTTTTTCTTTTTTTTTTCTGTATGTCTCTTGGCTGTTGTATATCTCCTACTTGCACAATAAGCAGATCCTATAGTCGGTGCTTCCTAATGCCACTCCAGGATCAAGGATAAGCTACTTAAATAGTTTTACTCAGCAGGATGTATTGATAATTTATGTGTTAACAGAAAGTAGTAATTGTGTTGCTACCAAAAAAAACCCTGAAATCTTTAAAAATTTAATATGCATTAGCACTGAGATAACGAAATGAATAGTGTGTAAAGAATGTCATGCAACAAATGGCAGAATTTTAAGTGCATTTTGTCAAACTTCCCCATTTAAGAAGAGGGTGAACTCCTTCCTGTATTACTATTGGCAGCTTATCGGTGGTGTTACTCAAACATTTTGAACAAAATAATATGTTAAAGATATAATTGATTTCTTTGGGGGAATACAGGAGATCTCTAGATAAATTTATTTAGATGAGTTGACAAAACTAATGGTGTGCATGGTTAAGAAGAAAAATTTGACGTATTTTGTGTATAACCCTTTGAGTATTAATTCTGACCAGATCACACTGTAAATAATGTTAACTGTCATAAAATAAACACAGCCGGGGTTTGCACCATATGTTTTATAATGATTTTGCAGCTTCTTTTTTTTTGTTTGTTTTTACTGAAAATGGAACCTACTGATAGCTCTGTGAAGTTATGTTTATATAAAAGTAAATTACACTTGTACGTTAACAAACTTGGCTTCACAGACCAGTGTCTCTAGGCGGTTTTTGTTTAAAAAAAAATTAAATGAAAGAAAAACTTCTCCCTCTCTCACTCGGTTCTTTTTTTTTTTTTTTTTTTTTTTTTTCCTATTCCCTCAGAAACATCGTCTCAAACAGAAATCTGCCGTAGCATCTTGTTGCCACTTTCTTGTTTTTGCACATGTGAAGGAGAAGCCTTTGGAATGCCACCCAGAGGAGGGAAAAGCCTAACCACTGAACTGACAGAGAGTGTTTGGCTTAAGTAGCCCTGGAGTGGCCTTTCAGACTGAGGCTACTGTGGTCTTCTAGTTTGTTTTTGTTTTCTACCTTCTTACTTGCGAGTGTTTAACACTGCCAGAAATAAAGGCTTCCTTAGAACATTTAGGTAATTTTTAAAACTGTTATTATTTTCATAATCACCATCTCCTCTTGATCTCAGGGGAGGCTAGGCATCCTTGATTATCTTTAATAGAGCCTTGGAAACTGATAGTGCCAGTGGGAGGTGGGTGGCAAGTTTCGTAATATGCCTGCCTCCCCCTGCCCCCTCCCGGCTCATTGCTAAATATGTCTCTTGGCAGATCTGACAGTATCCATAATTATCAGGCACCGTGAGCCCTGCTGCAGAGCTGCTTGTGCATGACACCTGTCCAGCTCATGCTCTTCTCCTGCATCTCCTCGTGCCTCGGCTTGCTGGCTGGCCGTGCGTCAGAGCAACAGTCTGCCGTTAGTGAACTCATTTCTCTTCTTGTCAGATTCTCAGACACCAGAAGTTCTGCCCACACAGCTTACAACATACACCATGGTTTGTGGTGCAATCCTTCACACAGTAGGCATTTCATAAACTTTTGTGAACAAATGCAAAAAGTTAATGCAGATATTGTAGTTTTCCATTCCCCCTCTATGAAGTGCTTTTCCCGCTCTTGACAGATTTCTCAGCATAATATCATATTTTCCATAGAAGTGGATCTTGATCATCGCCCTCTCTCCTAGACAGAGAAAAGGCTCGTCAATTTTTTTAGACTCCTGAGAGAATCCAGGGAACCCCAATTGGCTTTCATAGTGCTTAGCAATTCTCATGAAGAGGGGGGGGAATGTGGAGTAGAGAAAGGTACAGTGATTTCTAGAACTTTTGTTCCAGAAGATGTTAATAAGGTAAAGATGTTGTTAACTAAATTTTTCCGGTGTAATAAAACTTGAAGCTATATTCAGGGAGAAAATCTGCAAAGAGAGGAATTTTGTAAAGGGCAAGGTGAACAGTAATGCCACTTTCCGTAGTTCATGCCTGTACACAGTCAACCTTAGAAAGGCTTTAAAAAACAAAAACAAAAACAAAAAAACTTCACTTTTTTGGCCGGATGCGGTGGCTCATGAACTTTGGGAGGCCGAAGTGGGCAGACCACGTGAAGTCAGCAGTTCAAGATCAGACTAGCCAACATGATGAAAGTAAAACCCCATCTCTACTAAAACAGGAATTAGCTAGGCATGGTGGTCCACACCTGTAATCCCAGCTACTCAGAAGCTGAGGCAGAGGAATCGGTTGAGCCTGGGAGGCAGAGGTTGTGGTGAGCCAAGGTCATGCCACTGCACTCCAGCCTGGACAACAGAGCAAGACTCCATCTCATAAATAAATAAAAAATAAAACTAAAACCTCAGTTTTGAAGGAGAGGTCATAGATTTGGGTTTGGGGATTTATTTAATGGCACAGTTGTCAGGTATTCATAGAAGTTTGGATTAAGAATGAAACTTTTCATCCTTAGAAACTATAGCAGTCTATTTAATGAATAGCATACTCAGAAATTATGACTTAATATTTTTATTATTTATAAAATTTTATTCCCCTAGAACAACTAGTAATCATCATCTATTACGCAGTTTTGACTAAACCCTTTTTCCACAACAGGGACCAGAATTAGGTAAGAAAATTTGGGAAAATGTCAAAATATATCAAAGCTTCCTTTTAAATATGTGCTATTGGTTTTTGATTATGAAAGTAATACAAAATTAATATGAAAATCAAACATTGCAGTAATATATAATGCAAAAGTGAAAACCATCCATAGCCCCTTTTTGTAGAGGTAACAGTTCTCCATATGTTATCATTATCATGTATCTATGGCACTAATTATGATTATTAGTAAATGGATTCATTCTGTGTATATTTTTCTTATATCCTACTGTTTAAAAATATATCTTGTGGTTGACCAAAAAATATCTACCCACTTCCACTCAAAATACAAAATATCCGTGTCAAATCCCTGGAGCCTGTGAATGGTACCTTATTTGGAAAAAGGGTTTTTGCAGATGTGATTAAGTCAAGGATTTTAAGATAAGGAGGTAATCTTGGACTCTGTGGGTAGACCCTAACTACCATCCTGTGTATCCTTACAAGATATTAGGAGATAACACACAGAGGATAAGACATATGCAAAGGAGGAGGTGAGGTAAAGACGGCGGCAGAGCCACCGGAAGCTAGGAGAGAGGCATGCAACAGATGATTTCCCAGAGCCTCTGAGTGGAACACAGCCCTACTCACACCTCGATTGCAAACTTCTGACCTCTGGAACACAGAGAGAATATGTTTCCATTGTTTTAAGCCACTACAGTGGTAGTAATTTGGTGTGGCAGCCCTAGGAAACTAATACAGGCCTCTTTCCATGCTGGTTTAGAGAGATCTCATCCATTCTTTGAACCGCCATATGATTTCCCATTATATGGATATACTATAATTTATTTAACTAGTAATTTATTTAAAGACAGTTGGGTTGTTTTCAGTGTTTGGGCTTTTCAAACACTGTTGTAGGAAATATCCTTATGTGTATTTATTACTGTGTATGTTTGTTTTTGTAGAATAAATATTTAGAAGTAGAATTACCAGGTCATTAAGTAGGTACTTCTAAAACCATTGTATTTTGGGTAAATATGACATCTGCCACTTTGATAGGAATATTTATGCTACTCTATCATAACTCTGGACCATAAACGAAGTAGATAACTATAGAAACCATCTTATGTATTAACATTTAGAAAATCAACAGTACAAGTTGTTCCTCTCAACTCAGTGTTCTAGAAAGCCTGGAAGCTCAATATATACTCAGTTGAAAATCTGTGAAAATAAATATCCTCAACAAGTTTTTATATTTTTGTTTCTCTAGGAACTGAAAATTTCTGTGACATACCTATTGTTTTCTCACCATGAAACGAGCTGTTAAAGAGAAGAGAAGAAAAAATAAGAGAAAAAGTTATATTCAAGAACTATTGTCATTTTAGAAAATAAGTCATATATTGTTAATGGAGTTTGTTAGTAACAATTAATAATTATTCAAAGTTTTAAAGACCAAACTCTATCATTTCTTGGTCACGATTTTTCTTCTCATTTTGTCATTCCAACCCCATAACTCTTCAATCTCTCCTCACTCCCAAGTCCATTTTACTCTTGATAATACAAGATGCATTTGGCATCTGTTCTGTTGTTAAAACCCTCAGGAAAAATTATAAAGCTGTTCTTGCAAATTCATCATTATTGTTAAGAACCGTAATTTACCTCATGGTTATCTTGTCCTTTTTCCACCTCTTACCTGAGCTCTGGGATGACATTGCCTTCCTGGGTGAGGCAGCATTGCAGCATCTCGTCTCTCCCACCTTAATTTGTCACGATGCGTTGCATTTGGGTGACAGGCAGTTGTTCGTGCTTGAATAACTCAGGATTTGAATTCTACAGTTTGTGGCATCCATGTAATGCTTAGCAGTAGGTACAGCTGTTAACTATTCGCTTATAAATAATCTTTTTTGCCTCTCAACCTGTCTCCCAGGTAGTGTACCTGTCACCATTAATAACTCTTCAGCCGCTCCCTAGTGATTTGACCTATCAGTTGTCGTTCACAGAAAAGTGGTGCTCTGGCCTGCTATTGAAGCTTATGTAGGTTCTTTCAGCTCCTTAGTCACCCCAGCAGCCATATACTTGCAGGAAGTTGTGTTGGTGGGCTTCACAAGCAGGCAGCTGAACACCTTCTCGTGCCGTTTGAGAAAGGTGGCATTATGTTTTGAACAATAGATGATAAGACTCCCATTTAGACTGCAAAACAGTGCCACGGGTAGACGGGGGTCTGGAGGAGATGGGTGGTAAAGATGACCAACAGCAGATAAAGTTTCCTGTCTCTTTGATGCTGTACTTGCACCTAATTATCAGGGCATCATCATCCTCCTCTGATGTTTGCAAACTAAGGTTGGTTAGTTTGATCAGGTTAATGAATCTGTCAGGTACGGCATTCTGCCTGTTTCTGAAGCTTAAGAATGAGAAGCCAGTAGCTGTCATGCAGAAGATGTGAACTGCCCCCCAGTCCTTGTCCTTTAGCAGTGTCATTCCTCTGTTTGGACATGTGCTCTCTTGCTTCCACTCTCTGTTCCTGAAATGTGCTGTTTCCAACACTTCTCCAGATTAATTCCTACCTGCATTTAGGTCTCAACCTAGCCATCACTTTTTCAGGAAACTGCTACTGCTCTCTCTCTTTGGCATTGACTGTACCAACTAAAATGCCCATATGGTAGTTTTCGTTTATTTCCTATTATGCTCTACAATAACTGCTTGTTTACTTGTCTTTTTCTCCTACTGGATTGTAAGTTTTTTGATGGATGATACATAGTGTTGTTTGCTATATCCACATTCTGGGCATGTCATAGAATCTCAATAAATTTATGTGAAGAGAATGATAATTTATTTTTTATGAACTCACTTTCCATTGACATATCATGGTCATATCAATGGGGAGTTCAGGCAATAAAGTGTGGCATATATTGTCTACTGTATACTGTGCTGGCACTAGGGGTTCAGAGAGGAAAACATTTCAATTGCTTTTTACCCTTTTAGTGAGTGACTAATGTACATTTCTTTGTCTGAGGGTATGTCTTGGCAGTACAGGATTTCTTCAGACATGGCTCAGGAAATGGCCGAGAGTAAAGTGAATCACAAGGGGAAAAAAAAAAAAAACCATAAAACTATGTTGGGAAGTAATCCCAGTGTTGGTGGACACACATTATGTTTTTAAAAATAAATCCTCCAAGGAGATAAATCACTTAGGTATTATGTTGGTTTGGTTTTCATTTGGAAATGAATTTACCTTGTAAACGATCTTTGTTATCCTTATGTCACTGGGTGTAAGGAATTAGCAAATGATCACATTTTAATACCCAGAAAAATGCCATATTCTTTGCCACACAGATATGTACACATATGAATACATATATGTGTATGTATGTGTTCCTTTATATAGAACTAAACACAACAGCGATCTGAAAAGACCAACAAGAGTAAGAAACTTAGCATTTTAGGGAGGCTCAAGAAAAAAAAACCCAGAATGAAGCATTTTAGTTTACTTTTATAAGGATAAGGACAAGTTATGTCTGTAGGAACTTATATACAGTATCTAGTAGATAGAATGATAAAATATATTAGGAAACAAAAAGTATTTGGTCAAGTTCAAGGATAGACTCTTGATTGTGCTGTATCAAATGCACTTTTAAAGTTAAAGGGTATTCTAAAAAGGAATACATGCCTTTATTAAAGAAAAATTATATAAACATCTGTGTGGTTGAAAGTCTGATATTGGGGTATAGTTCTAGAAATAGTCTATGCATATAAAGCATGACATATCTTTCTGTGTGTTTGGTAAAAATGGTAAAGGGGAATATAGTGAGCACATTATTCTGTACTTTCCATTTTTCACTTAATGATATATCTTGTAAACAACTTCATATCAGCACATAAAGAGCTACCTCATTCTTTTTTAACAGCTACATTGTATGGATGTATCATGATTAATGTGCCTATCCCTTCATACATCGATAGACTAGGTGTCGAAACATATTTTTGATCTTTGGTATTCCAGTTGTTGACGGGATAAATGGTAGTACATTGCTTTTATTTGCATTTCTCTTAATGAGTAAGGTTTACCATCCTTTTATGATTATCAGTCATTTCTGTTTCCGTTTTTTTCTAAATGTCTTTTCAGGTTCTTTCTATATTTCTATTGCATTGTAAATCCTTTTCATTTTTAGCACCTTTTTGTATCTAAAGAGAATTAGCCCATAGTATAGCTGTATTGTAAACATTTGTTCGCAGTTGGTTTTCAGCTCTTTACCTTGTTTTTGCTTTTGCTTTTCATTTGTTTTTGTTGCATATTTGGTTTTCTTTTTTTAAGTTTTGTGTGGTTTTATTATCTTTTGATTCCTGAATCTGGCTTAGAAAGATCTTCAAGTTCTTAAAAACAATGTGAACTAGTTAATGTTATCTAGTTATCAATGTTACCTACTAGTATTTTATGTAGTAGTTGTATTCAGTGAATTTCAATCTCCCTCCCCACACCCCCACCCCCACCCCCCACGTCTCTCTCTGTCACCCAGCTGGAGTGCAGTGACGCTATCACAGCTCACTGCAGCTTTGATCTTTCAGGCTCAAGTGATCCTCCCACCTTAGCCTTCTGAGTAGCTAAGACTACAGGTGGGTGCCACCACACCCAGCTAACTTTTGTATTTTTTGAAGAGACAGGGTCAAACTATGTTGCCCAGGCTGGTCTTGAACTCCTGGCCTCAAATGATCTTCCTGCCATGGCCTCCCAAAGTGCTGGGATTGCAGGCGTGAGCCACCACATCTGGCCTGAATTTCAGTCTTACTGAATAAAATTTTTCAGCCAGGATTGTTATGTTTCTTAAGGTAGTGAATGTTGTTGTGTAGAGCTTATTATTAATAAGATTTTTCACTCATCTATTTTTTTCTTCCACTGTATTATTTTAATGATGTTTATTTACACAGAGTATGTTAAACATGTTCAATAGATTATCATACATAGAAACATCAGAATCCTATTTAGCAAATAGACTAATTTAAGCTCTTAATATTTTTAGGTCTAATCCTGAATGTGTATTTAGAATAAGAAATCACTCCAAAAAAACAGAAAATGGAAACAGGAATCAAGGAGATTTGGGGCCTTTCCTTCTAAATTTCCTTAGGGAACTTGTCAGAAATGCTTACTTAGAAATCTTGCCTGTTTGCACTCTGCCTTCTCCTCACCACCTAGGATGTTCTCTTAGTCTGAAACTCCTAAGGACCTAGGCAAATGAGAGACCTGAGCTGACGCCCCATTCACTCTCAGGTAAATCTGGTGTCCACTAGTAGCTCATACTGTACTTCATTACACTTTCCTCAGTCATTAACACTGGTAGCATCAGTTCCAGGACTGACGGTTTCAAAGGGGTAGCAGTCAATTCTGTTGCTACTGGTTTCCTTGTGATTTTATTTAACTTTATTGTCTTTATTATGATTCGCTTCTCTTACCATGCATGGTGTTCTCACCCCAAGTGCTCATTAGGTAGTAAAGAGGAAAAGGTGGAGATTGAAGAAGCAGCTTATTTCACAGCATAATCTCATATAGTGTTGTTTTGTTTTTTGGGTGAAGCTAAAATCTATTAGAGTTGTAAAATAGAACAGTTATTAAAAGATTATTATTATTATTATTTGAGATGGAATTGTTGTCCAGGTTGTAGTGCAGTAACACGATCTCAGCTTACTGCAATCTCTGCCTCCTGGGTTCAAGCAATTCTCCTGCCTCAGCCTCCCAAGTAGCTGGGATTACAGGTGCCTGCCACCACGCCTGGCTAATTTTTTGTGTTTTTAGTAGAGACAGGCTTTCACCATGTTGGCCAGGCCGGTCTTGAACTATTGACCTCAGGTGATCTGCCCGCCTTGGCCTCCAGTGTTGGGATTACAGGTGTGAGCCACCGTGCGCAGCCAAAAGATTCTTTTAATCTTTTTTTGTATTCTTTTCCAGAAAGTTTACACCTTTCTTCTCTTTAGTCATACTTTGAAGAGGGTTTAACAAGATTCACCTTCACAGTTGCTTTTCAAGGCAGCATTAGGACCTGACATTAATTGTTTTATTTTAAAAGCCCTTTCCATGTTATATTTGTGAACAGAGCCATTTTCATTGTTACTGTTTTGAAAACACACAAATAGACACTGAAACTCGGTACCTGTGTTTTCTGTTACCAGTTCTGCTTCCATGTTTCATTTTCACTGTTCTCAGTCTTCCGATTGAGTGAATAATTGAATGATGACTTGAGAGATTGGTGGGAGTGAACTCTTGGAGCATCCAGCTTTCTTTATGGGACTTAGACTGGCTTTTCTTTCCCATCATGGTTTTGGACTATACTTTTCTGGACAGCTGGGGGTTAAAACAGAATGGTGGTTTTGATTTTTGGCATTTTTCAGCTGCTCCTCGGGAGAATATAAAGTTCCTGTGGAGCAGGTCCAAATCAGTGGATGTTTAAGAGAAGTGGGAAGAAATAGCTGAAGAACATTCTTCTGTGACTTAGTTGCCTTCTGTTGCATTAAATGGATGGAAAGGGGGAATAAGTGTTGGGCTTTATAGTTTTTAACATTAAAACTCTTTTAAAAAACTTCAAACCTTAAAAAACATAAAATGACCTTCAGGCCTCTTGGCTCCCACTGTTCAGGTTATCAAGTCTCGGTCACACCCTCCCCCTTCCCTGTAAAAAATCTAGAGTGAAGTGTGAAAAGCATCAGAAAGTCTCCTTTTGCCAGTTCAGCCTTTTAGTCGCTTGCCAGCACCTTCATCTCTTCATATGTCTCTAGCTAAGGTCTTACATGGAACAAAAACCCGACAGCAATGGAGACCAGATGCCGGTATTTCTTCTCTGTCACTTGGCTGCTGAGCAGATGGAATTTATATCAATCGGGCATGCTAGGAGGAAGAGGCCGTGGCAGCCAACATGTGGAACTGGGGCTGAGTGACATTTCTGCTAATGTTTTGTCCTTGTAGAACATTATGCTTCCTCTTTGCTTATGAGCTGTGGTTTTCCTGACTCAGACTAGGTTCCAGCTCCAGCTGGAATGGCTGTCGCTCTTCCCCTCTCCTCCTTCCCCCCTTTTCAGGGAGTGCTGGGAGCTAAGGAGGAGTAGTGGGGCCTGCACAATGGAGCTCTTTATTAAAATACCTGACATCTGCATGCAATGCACCAAAATCATCTCAGCTCAAGTAAAGGAATGTGCTGGGCATTACTAGTCACTTTTTGTCTGGTGCTGTGTGCTTGTTTGATTTATATAATGAGTGAGTGCCTCTGGCAAAAGAGGATGTTGAGCATATTATTGGAGGAAGGGAACTTTTTAATTTTTTCCAAGAACATTGTCACAGACAGGCCTAATACTCATACAAAAATATGAGTATTTAAAAGCAGTTGCAGCTATCCCATGGATTTCTTGCTGTAACTTAAAAAATGTTACACCCCCCTCCACTCCATTTAAGGTAAAATCAGAACTCAAAAATCCAATTTAACATGATTGGAGTTTTAATGTTGGTGACTACTGTTAGTAGGAAGTAACACTTTTAAGGAATCTCATGTAACAAAGAAGCTCTGGAAGGAAAACAAAATACATGTCAAAAAACCATAAAGGCACCCACATAAAAAGAATTATTGATGAGTCTTTAATTCTCATCCCCTCTCTCAGAACAGTACATTACTCTTCATACCACAAGAAATAGGCATATGTGCGCAACTTATATTTTCTTCTCTAATAATGTAAACCATTCACATTTTACCTGTTTGTGGCAAGTACATGACAAATACCATGTTAACACGTTATTTCATAAAGCACTGAAGTGTCATGACATTGCTGCTCACTTTGCAAAATCAGTAGCACTGTCCCCATTCCCACTTCGTCACACCTTTTATTTCTGGTGGAAATTTGACTTAAGATTTTGGTTGGGTTGTGGAAAGATTTGGAGGACACCAGGCAGGGGAGGTGGAGGGAGATAGAACTTCCACTACTTTTGTTTCTTTCTTTGGAAAAGCAGCTCTGGCAGACCTTTCCTGATCTTTCCCAAATATGTCGGCCATATCTATCATATCTTGAGTGTTCTAGAAAACTCCTAGGGCAGGCTAGCCATTCTTTATGAAACCTAAATTCTGTCTCTTTATCACTTTTTTTAGTGATTCTCCTGTCTGATGTATGTTCCTCTTATATCATGTTCCATGGTGTGGGGATGGCCCCACAGCTCCCTTGGGATTGAAGTAAACCCATGTAAATTGATTAGAAGCTGGAGTAAAATACTAATATTGGTATATCTGGAGAAAGACTCAAGTCAGTCATTCTTGGAGGAAATTCTTCAAAATTGCCTTGGATTTCTGTTTTTCTTTGCTATTTTCTTTTAACCTATGCTTGTGCTATACTGAAGACAGGATTTCTTATTTATAAAGTCATTCAAGTGGCCTGATACAAGAAACCTATAGTAACACAGCATGTATGCCCATAGCTTATGCAGGTACAGTGGAACCTGGAATCACAAAGTACAGTTACTCCTCACTATGTGAACTTGAGCTCTCTGTACTCAGGAATGAAATAGATTCAGATAAATTACTTAGATTGGGCTGTTGGGATGAAAGGAGTCTCCCTTGGTCTACACTCCCTTATGTGCTGTTCAGAGAACGTCCTATCTCTTGCTCTTTACCTCTTGCTATCTGTGCTGTCATTGTCTAAGCACAGGAAGAAGACAGATTTAGATAGTGAAAAATGTCTGTGCATGCAACTACCTGCTATATTCCAAAGAAATAGGAATCTCTTGCTCTCCATTCAGATTGATCTTACACCAGTTCCTTTCCTTCTCAGTTTTGTACTTAACCATTCCTGCTTTTCTTTTTGAATCTTTGGCTTCTTTCTTGTTCAAGGTTTTCTCCCTTGCTTCTCTCCCTTTCCCTCAAAATCATTCACATAATGAAGCCTTGACCTTCGGTGTTTCCTTTTCTGTGACCCTCATGACAAGAATGCTTCAAGCTGGAAGACTCCAAGTGTTGGGTTGGTGTTCAGTAGTGTGAGATGATTGTTTTACTCTTGCCTGAGAGTCCCATCAAGAAGCATGGGAAATGCTTTCTCATAGGCCGCCTGGAACGACTGTGCCATATGCATTTAGCTGGAGGAGAAGGGAGCAGACATCATCTTGCAGAAGTCAGATTATGGTAGCAAAAATGTATCAGTATCTGCCTGTTAGACTTTCTCAAGAAGGATTCTTAAAAATAATTTGATTTGGTCCTTGGATTCTGGGCCTTGCCATGTTGGTTCCAGGAACTATGGCACTGGTCCCTGCCAGTGATGTCTGTTGACTGTCTCGTGGGTATGGTCATCTGTCCTCCACTGGGACACAGCTCCTTTAGTTCTGCCTGGAAGGAGGCCAAACACAGTCTTTGGTATTATGTGTCAAAGTCTAATTCTTTCTCTTGCCAGATGTATGACTTTAGCAAATTACTTAACCTCAGTGAACCTCACTTTTCTCTTCTGTAAAATAGAAATAATAATGTCTGCCTTACAGGGTTGTAGAAAAAAGTGGAGAAAATGGTAGTTAAGTGCCTAGTACCTAATGAGAACTCCACAAGTCACAGCTATTTTTGTTGTCATTGTCTGCTATCAGCATGGCAGCCTTGGACAGCCTTTCTCTGTAACCTCATGTTTCACTTGGTCAGCAGCAGCCCCAGGTCTAACTAGAGTGTGCTGCCTTTTAAGTCTACCCACTGCCATTAGGGCTCATTCACCGCTACAAAACAAGAAACTCTCCCAGAAGTGAGGATTGTCTTTACCTGTCCAAAGGAACACAGGCTTCTCTTGTTTGAATCTCTACATCCTAAGAGGTTATCTCCTAAATCTGCCAAGGTTGATTTGAGACAAAAGCTCCAATTTCTCTCTTTTGGGTCTTTACATTAGAATTTTCATAATCCTCGTCTCTGGCCCTTGATTCCTTCAGCTAGGGCTACGCCTTTTTCCAGCTCTAAACAAAATTTCTTCTGGAAGAATCACCCCCTCATACCTGTCCCTCCCCTCTGTTGCTCATGGAATGTACTGGGATTTATTATGCAAATGAAGGTCACACCTCCAAGAGACACAGTCCCTAGACACTACTCTCTGTTACATTTTAATGACAGCTGAGAAGGTAGGGCCGGAAAAGGAGGCATTCATCCCTGTTTAAAAGAAAATGAAGCACAGTGCTTACCTCTGTCTCTTTCTGAAAATTAATCTGACAATTCTAGCACACCTTCTCTTCTCAGCATAAAGACATGCTGATAACACATTTGGTTTTGTTTATTTGACTCACCAAACTGTATGATAAAGACATTTGTTTTCTGGTTTTATTAAAATAGGACTTTTGGGCTGGGCACGGTGGCTCATACCTGTAATCCTTACATTTTGGGGTAATCCCTGCACTTGGGGAGGCCAAGGCAGGCAGATCCCTGAGGTCAGGAGATCGAGACCAGCCTGACCAACATGATGAAACCCCATCTCTACTAAAAAATACAAAAATTAGTCAGGTGTGGTGGCAGGCACCTGTAGTCCCAGCTACTCAGGAGGCTGAGGCAGGAGAATCACTTGAACCCGGGAGGCGGAGTTTGCAGTGATCTGAGATCGCGCCACTGCACTCCAGCCTGGGCAACAGAGTGAGACTCCATCTCAAAAAAGAAAAAAATATATATTTTTATATTTTATATATATATATGACTTTTGCACCTTTACATTCAAAATCTCATGTAACAGAGACTTTAGTAGAATATGATGAATAATAGTAAGGTGGGGGCATTTGCCCTTTATACCTAGAAGACATGTTTTCCATTTTTATTTTATTATTATTTTTAGAGACATGGTTTCGCCCTGTTACACAGGCTGGAGTGCAGTGGAGTGCTCAATGCAGCCTTGACCTCACGGGCTTATGCAATCCTCCCACCTCAGCCTGTTGAGTAGCTGGGACCATAGGTGCACACCGCCATGCCGAGTTAATTTTGTATTTTTTATATTTAGTAGAGACAGGGTCTCCCTGTGTTGCCCAGGCTGGTCTTGAACTCCTGGGCTAAGTGATCCTCCCACCTTGGCCTCCCAAAGTACTAGGATTACATGTGTGGGCAACCACGTTCAGCCATATTTTTAAATTTAGTTTTTATTATGATATTTTTATAAAGAATTCAAGCCACACCGAAGTATATATAGTAGAAAATGAGTACACACATCTATTGTCCCTTCTTTCCAGATTTCACTCTCAAGATGTAACTGGTGGTCCCAATAACCAGTTTGTGTTCCTTCCAAACCAGTAAGTTTTAAATGATTTGGTAGAAACCCTAGCATGAGATATTTGTGCCAAGTGCCATTTTGGATTGGTTTACAAATCTGAAGTATGGCTGAGAATTCTGCAATTATCTAGTACATTAATCATCTTAGAAAACTTAGGACCCTATGACTTGTCCACCCCACTTTAGAAATAAAAATTTATATGGTTACATCGAACTTACAATTTACTGTGTTTATATTAACACCTCAGGCATATTTCCTTTCAAAAATGGAATGAATGACATGATTTTTTTGTCTCCTTTAGGCTTTGGAGGAAGGAAGTAAACTAATGAACTTTATGCTATTGTAAATGTAATGCTTTGAATCATAGGACACCAGGTCGGGTGTGTACGTTTACTTAAGTTTGTGTTCACTTGTGTGCGTGTGTGTTTGTGTGTGTTTGCAATTAATTTGTCAGTGTGAATTCCAGTGTATAGGTATTATCCTCCCACTGCCCCTTCTTTCTGGCAAGCAATACTGCTTAAAACACATACTCATAATCAGAATTGGGCTAAAATATTTTCTAAAGCTTTATTTACTTTATATGAGATACCATGAAAGCCTTAATACCGTAAGGCAAATATTGCAGTGAATGCCAATATTTCAGTCTATAGTAGCATATCCTTGCCTTTCATTTTGTTAAGATTGACTAACATTTAATTGCCTTGCCTATGTTAAAAAAGGAAAGAAATTACCTTATAGGGATATGCAAGCTCCTGAGGTCTCTCAGCTGTGAGCCCAGCCAAGCTGCCCTCCTCCAACTGGCTACTTCCCTCCTTAACACACAGAACCTTATACACAACAGTAAATAACCCTCAATAAATTTGAATCTTATCTCAATCTAAAGACACCACCATCATTATGGGGGAATGTTGTTAGTCTGCAAAACCTCAGTCAGTTTAGAACAACACAGCAGTATCCAAATTTTTTGGCTTCGTCTGGATATTGTTACTGCAAGTGTTGGTGCTGCATTCCTGGATACCATTTACAGAGTGATTTCTTAAACACTGGTTGTGTCACAGTGCAGCTGACCAGTTTAAAGCCTTCTGCTATTTTGCTTACAATCAAAGAAACCAGAAACATCTAATTAACATTTACCTCATTTAGAATTAGAATCACCTGATTATTTTACTACATTTGGAATAAGTGTGAGAGATGCTTTAAATATGTCAAATTTTAAAACTATCTGGATTAAAACACCTTTTTATTTCTTCACTTTTTTATTAAGGTAAAACTATAAATTAATAATTAGTCTCCTATTAGTCTTAAGAGATTTTTCAAATGACTTTGGATTTTCAGATTAAAAAAGAAAAAAACGAAGCACACATTTTACTGAGTTTGTTTTGTGTGCTTGTTTGTGTATTTAGACTGTGTGTACTAGAAACAACCCGCTTTAGGATAGATATAAAGATTCTGAGTTCTCACGTTGTATTCAGGGGGTTTCTGGCTACCTATATATGTAATTTGGACTTCGTTGATACATAAGTAATATTTCTCTCAGTTGATACCAGAAGGTCTCATGAGTTATCTTGAGAACTGCGTAACTGTTATCCATTGTAAACTCACTTCTTTAGGTTAGTGTGGTTAGATTATCTTTTTAAGTTTCCCCATAATCTTTGTGGCATCTCAGCATTTAACTTGCAAACGCATCTCACAGTTCTGATACCTGACATGGCATCACAAGGACATTATCTACACCAGCCCCATCTTGGTAGGATTGAAAAAAAAAAAAAAAAAAAAAAAAGAACAACACAAAGAAAATACATGTTAATGTGGCTGAATATTCATTAGAACCCTGCGGCCTGGGGCTGGAAGCACAGTTAGGCTGTGTGTTTACCAGGCCACCCGAAAGGCAAGAGGGCATAAGGCACTTAGAAACAGTGGCTCAGCTCAAGCAGTGTTGTCTTTGAAAAGTTTTCATTTTCCCTTGAATCAGCTACAGTCTCTTACTTAAGGTCACTGCAGTTTGCAATCTTTGGCAGAAGACTTCTTCCTTTTTTGGTAGTGGCAGTCTGACTTTTTTTTTTTTCCCTTTTGGAAGTGTTTTCCTCTCAAACTGCCATTATCTTCCAAACCTGTTTCATGTTATCATTGTCAGATGCCTCTTTTCTGAATTTCTTAGAACAAAATACAATGAGATGGATATATATATATATATCTTTTTTTTTTAGCATGGAATTGAAAGTCATATGGTTATGATTTGAGACTGTCAAGCTTGATTTTTTTTTTTCAGAGTTTTTTTTAAATTTTTTTTTTTTAATCGTACCTTTTTCTCTGGGCAGTGAACTCGCTGCAGAGACATCAAAGAGAATGTGTACTGGATCAAGGTGATTTTTTTTTTCGACCACATCATTGCCAGCTGTGGTGTTTATGATTAGAGACAGGCGTTCCAGACACCTCCGAGTCCTCACTAAGCGTCAGATCTTTAACGGGATCCATCCCAACTGAGTGACACTAAACAGACAGCCAGAGGGGAGTTGGTGGGATAGAACAGGGAAGAGGGCGGGCGAGGGTGAGGGAGGCTTTGGTGCCGGGTGCATTCACCAGCCAAGCTGTATAACAATCTCCACTAATGCCAGGCTGCAGGCTGCCCAGAGGCCCCATAGCATTCCTTTCAGCACAGCTTTCATTAGCCAAGGGGATGACTAGAGCCCAGCAAACACAGTCATTGATCCTCTTCTCACTGGGCGCAGGGATGCAGTGTTTAGGTCACAGCCCCGTCGGCTTTGAAGCAGCTCCATTTCAGACACTGACAGCCACAGACTATTGGCTTCTTGGAGCTGACACGATTCCCTCTCAGATCTCCATGCTGTGCTCCCTGCAGCTAATGATGTTGAATTTCCTCTGGATGTTGCATCCACTTGCAATATTAACACTTGTTCAGTGGTCCTCTTGACGCAAGAATTATGTAAATAGCCAACAGGACTGGTAGCTGTGCATTAAAGGGAGTTCTCTTTCCTCCCTTCTGTTCCCTTCTGGGTCAGTGTAACTGCCAGACAGTTTGTCCAGTTCCAGAAACCAGAATATGTATCTGGAATCAGTAATCAATGTGCTGGTTTGGAGTTCAATACTTGGGAATTATTAAAATCAAGATGATCTGCTTATCCAGTGATTGCCTTTAGCAATGAAGAAAGAAGTGGTTTTATTGACTTATTTCTCTCTCCATGTGAAAGTGTTTTTTTGTTTTGTTTTGTTTTTAATTCTGTCATCATCAAGACGTGGATCCCTTGGTAACAACAGTTCCTGATGATTGTAGAAATTAAGACTCCTTAGAAGAAAAATGTTATTATTACAATTCAAAAAAGAAACAAATGTGCTCACCTGTTGGTGAGAGGACAACTGAAATTTGCATATCAACTGTAAACATCTGAAAGATAAATAAGAGAGGAAAGAAAGTTTATGATACAGATAAATGAAATAGATGATTCTACAATCATCAGGAACTGTTGTTATGATTGCTAATACAGAGCTGCTTTTTCAGAACCTCTCCTTTATTACCAGTATTTCCCCCCCCCCCTTTTTTTAAAAATCTAAACAATTAGATGTCAGCATTGGGTGAAAAACACGTAACAAAAGATTCTGGCTTTTGCTCATCGTTCTGATCTCCCTGCTCTGCGTACCGAAGCCCCACTTCCTTGTCCTCCCAGTAGAATTTCAGCCGCTCAGACTAGTTGGGGTGTGTTGGCAGCTATCCTCTTTGAATGGTAGAGAGTACAGTTGTTCTTTGCACAGAAGGAACATGAAAATTTGGTCTGAAACCTAGTAACTCTCAGACTACATGGTCTGGAGAAAATAGAAGTATTTCATCCCTTGAAACCAGACAGATCTTGAGTAATCAGGTGAACCTGCCTTGCTGGCTGGTGGTGCTTCAATGAAGGGTTGGACCAGGGTGTGGAAAGGACTTTGGTTGTTCAGATTTCCACTGGAAAACTGACATCCTGCCATCTCAGAGAAGAAAGTGGCAGGAGATATCTGCACGTATAGGTGATTCCTGCTTCTCTGGCTAATAATATTCTTGAAAAGAAATTAGTTTTGGACCTTCACAGAAGCTAGCATTTAATCTCATAGGGCATAAACACGAGTGTATGTTGGAATAACAGCCTAATGTTTTGAACCCCATGAATTTGCTAATCCGTAGGAAGTTCCCGTAAGAAACTCCCTAGTTCATCATTCATAGTATTTTACCTGTAGCTCTAATCCCCAGCCCCATGACTGCCCTTCTCTCTTCTGAGTTGTGTGTCAATCTTCAACCTACGGTCCTTCCCAACTATGGACCTGTGTACAACTCTGAATGAAACTAACATCTTTCAAAGAAGAGTCTGATTTTCTTCCTGGTCCTGTACCCCTCTGTGTTTCATTGTACTAGAGAAATTTCTTATTTATTAAGAGCCTTTTCTCATGTCTTAGACCCCTGTCTTCATAAAAGCTATTAACTTTAATAAAGTTTTCACATTTTGAGGGGGAAATAATAATAAATAATATTCTGTACCTTTTATTTGCATAAACAATTTATTTCATTATTATGTTTTTCTTTTTTTTGTTTCATTTGAGACATAGTCTCATTCTGTCACTCAGGCTGAAGTGTACCAGCATGATCTCAGCTCACTGCAGCCTCCGCGGGTTCAAGCGATTCTCATGTCCCAGCCTCCCAAGTAGCTGGGATTACAAATATGGGCCAAAATACCCAGCTAATTTTTATATGTTTAGTGGAGATGGGTTTCACCATGTTGGCCAGGATTTCATGCTGGTCTTGAAATCCTAGCCTCAAGTGATTTGCCTGCCTCAACCTCTCAAAGTGCTGGGATTTCAGGCATGAGCCACCGTGCCCAGCCACATTTCATTATTTTTTAAAAGTTTATTTTGTATGAAGAAAGTTATGCTTTATGCCAGTGCCACCCTTCTCCAGGAAAACAAGTAATTGATGTTTGAGATGATTGTTTTATTTGATAAAAAATTATACTTTTATATCAAAAAGATTCTTACTAGTTTTTTATAGAAGCCCCTTAAAACATCAAAGGTTTATCGTGTACATAAAAGATGTATTTGTCCACATGTTAACCTCGCAAATAAATGTATAAAGTAAAACAACAAAGTAGTTTTATTGGATATGCCTTTGTCATCATGCGACAAGTTAGTTCAGTTGGTTGTTTATTTAATTACATCGTGCTCAGGTTCCATTTGTGTGTGTGTGTGTGTGTGTGTGCGTGCGCGCGCGTGCGCGTGTTACCTTTATTGGTCTTCAGGACTGCTCTGTGTCAGCATTATCCCATTTTACAGGTTATGCAACAGAGGCAAAAACAAGCTCTCATTAGTTTGATTGTGAGTTGTTGGCTTGAGGATTATTATGACTCATGATGTTTTAGTGTCCTCAGTAACAACAACTTTTTAAATTGCTCAGAATTTTGTTTACCACATGGTGAAAGAGCATGATTTTTAAAAGTACTCAGTCCTTCTATTTGAGAGAATAGAATAATTTCATCAGTAATTTGATGATCAAGCACTCTTTTAAGGATTTCATTTCCTCATCACTTCAAGGAAAAAAAATACTAATATTGAGGAGGGTAATGCTTGTGAAACTTTCTTCAAATAATAAGATGTTTGTGTGTATTCACATGTGTATACAATAGATTAATAGATAAAACAGATCAATAAACAAAAGTAGGTTTCACATAATTTTTGATTCTGTTGTATATATTTGCATTAGTATTATACGTATCATAATGAGATTTTTACAGAGAGCACTTTTGATGGAATTTTAAATGAATATTTTAATGTATTATTGGCTGTCACAGACACACAAGTACACAAATCCTTTAGTGTGATGGCCTTGTGCTTGTTTTGGTGAAATAGTATTACTTCTATAATACAGGAAAAAATACCTTTGCTTACTTTCTCGGCAAAAGGTCTTGATTCTTCTGCCCCTGGAGTTAGTTTAGAGTATGTTTATTAGCTAGGCGCAGTGTGTCTCACGCCTGTAATCTCAGCACTTTGGGAGGCTGAGGCCCACAGATTCCTTGAGCTCAGAAGTTCGAGACCTGCCTGGGCAACACAGCGAAACCCTGTCTCTACAAAAAATACAAAAATTAGCCAGGCATGGTGGTTTACACCTCTAGTCCCAGCTACTTGGGAGACTGAGGTAGGAGGATCACTTGAGCCTGGGATGTTGAGACTGCAGTGAGCTGTGCTTGAGCCACTGCACTGCAGCCTGGGTGACTAAGCAAGACCCTGCCTCAAAAACAGAAAACAAACAAAAAAAAACCACACACACACAAAGTAAATGTATTGCCAGGCATGGTGGCTCATGCCTGTGATCCCAGTGCTTTGGGAAAATGAGGTGGGACAATCCCTTGAGTCGAGAAGTTCAAGACCAGCCTGGGTAACATAGCAAGGCCCTTTCTCTACAAAAAATTTTAAAACCAGCCGGACACGGTGTCAGGTGCCTGTAGTCCCACCTACTCAGGATGCTGAGGTGGAAGGATCCCATGAGCCCATGAGTTTGAGACTGTAGTGAGGTATGGTTACACCACTGCACTCCAGCCTGGGTGACAGAACCTGTTACTAAAAAAAAAAAAAGAGAGAAAAGTAAATTTAGTGATCTCCATTAGCTTTTCCGAGAAAGCTTTTATATTAAACAAAAGCTAAGTGGCTGTTCCAAGTTTTGCCTGTCCTTCTCTCTGCCTTTTGTGAAACAAATGTGTGTTTACTGACAGCCTTCAGTCTGAAAAAGTATTTCAGTGAGAATTGCATATTGAAGTCATCTGGAAAGAAATGTAACTTTTTGCCCATGTAAAATCTTGCAATCTACTCAGATTAAAGACAAAGTGAAGCCAGCTAGCTCAGTGAAATTTTCAGTTCCCTCACTTTAGCACCAAATATCACCCTGGCAGTGAATCACCTGAGAATTTCATCCATCACTCATTGATAAAATTTGACAACATTTGTAGGTCAGTTTATTCCCCTGGAATTTCCTCTACATGTTCCTTGTCCTGTAATGTGCCATAGTTTGAGGAAGAGGAAATGATTCAAAAATCTGTAAAGGCTTATCTATTGATTTCTAACCTAGGAAAAAGAAATTAACCAAGTTTTAGATATTGTATTTGAAGAGCTGGTGCAAATATATACAGCATGTAGCTATGTCGGGACTCGGTGAATTCCCTGACTTTGTAGATTATACCCCAAATGTAAGGGTAAGTGAAAGAAGAAAGAATACGTGAAAGGAGGTCAGATACCTCTGTGCTTCCCGCCTTTTTATATCGTGATTGTATTACAGAGGGGTGTTAAGTGGATCTCCTTGCTTTCTTTTCATGACCAAGTAGGCGACTTTCCTTTTGGTAGCTATTGTGCACCTCTAGGAAAATCAGCAACTCGGCAGAAAGGAAACCAGGATGCAGGCCTAGCAGGAGGCTCTCCACCCAGTGAGGAAGTTGGACATTTTCTCTTTATGATTGATGACCTGTGGAAAAAGAACAGTGGGCACTGAGGCCAGCTTCTCTAAGACAGCTTGAGTGAATGTGTGGCTAGCGCTTCCTTGATTAACAGAGGTCTCCCTGACCGTGGCAGTGTGTTATGACTCACAGCCTTGCAGGGATGAATTGTTCCTGAACAGTTTCTCCAACATCTGAGGTACAAACAGGTCTTTTTAGCCGTTTGCTAGACACCAGAAGAAAAAAATGGTCTAACCAATGTTAGACCTGGAAACAGCCTAGAATATTAAAAAATACTTGCACTCAAACTCACCTTAAGTTTAGAATCCAAAATCTGGACAAAGAACCATGTCCAACTAACCATTACGGTTGAAAGTTCATCCAGGTGACCTCTGTTTCTTAGAAATGTACAAATGACCTCTACATATTTCTTCTTTAGTAGTTAAATGATTTTATAACTTGGAGCTTTGCAGATTCTTTTAAAATAGCCAGTAATACTGCTTTCTTTGGCCAGATAACAATTTTCCTGCTTTCCTGAATAAAAATTTGACAGGTTTTGGAACCTTGCACTTTGGTATGGAATTGAATAGATCTTTGAAGCCTACAGAATTACTGTTACCCAGGTTAGTAACTTTGACTTAACTCTCAGTTTAAACTGTTTCTTTTGCTATCCTGGTTTTCTGTAACTGGGATGGATATGCACAGAGGAGTCGGTTGTTTGTTAATACTGTTTTAGAAAAGTTTGGGATGTGGTATGGATTCTGAGTATGTCTGATACCAATGTTATTAGTGAAACTGACTGAGTAACTTGTGTGTGCAAGGGCCTTACTCCCAACAGTTAGAGGCAGTTATGTGTTTCCTGTCCTCAAGGACCGTAGACAACAGCTGCATTGCATGAAATGATTGTAGTACATTTACCAACATTTATATGCCAATCAGTAGAAATGTATATGTTAGAATTTGAGGATTTAAGTGTCAAGGTGATCTTTAAGAGAAGATACCAGAGCCAGGTGACTTTCTTTGAATGACAGCTTCCTGGAGAAGGTGAGACTTGTGCCTAGATATCAAAGGTGCTGAAGATGGAGTGGACATTTGGGGTGAGTTTAAGATGTGCGAAACATGGGCTGAACATGGTAGCTTATACTTGTAATCTCAATGCTTTGGGAGGCTGAGGGAAGGAGTTTGAGGCCAGGAGTTTGAGACCAGCCTGGGCAACATGGTAAGACTCTGCCTTTACTAAAAATAGTAATAATTTAAAAAAAGCAAGGTGTGATGACATGCACTTATAGTCCCAGCTACTTGGGAGGCTGAGGCAGGAGGATTGCTTAGGCTCAGAAGTTAGAGGTTACAGTGAGCTGATTGTACCACTGCACCCCAGCCTGGGTGACAGAGCAAGACAGTGTCTCTAAAAAGGAAAAAAAAAAAAATAGATGTGCAAAACATACACAGAGGAGGGAAAGAGCAGAGAAGCAGACTCTTTTGTGGGCAGAAGGCAGAATATCCTGGATAGAAGAAAAGCAGATAGTTGAAAAATTAACTTTGTTTAATGGGGGCTAGCATAGTGTATGAAAGTTTGGATTTGAGCCTCTGGGCATAAAGAGCCAAGAACCAGTAAGAGTTTTGACCTGCATGGAACAATAGGATGAAAATTTCATGACCAAAGAATTATTCTGGCCATAATAAATTCAGGTGTGAAGAAATTAGAGGAATTTTCTTCAGATATTCAAGCCAACATATACATGGCAGAAATAAAACAGAATATGAATAGTGGTTTGAACATCTCGTAGTGAGAGAACCAACAAGAATTCTGATTTTTTTACTGAGCATTAATAGTGAGAGGTCAAAGGACTGTGTCTCTTTCATTGCTTTGTATTATTAATTGCAAGATGTTGGTGATATAGTCTACCCAAGTATGTGGTAAGAATTCTACATACTGAAACCTATTTAAGAGTTGACTGATGTATTGGAAATGTCCAAGATGGTCAAGTCCAAGATGTCTTTGACCAGAAGTCCTGAGGATCTATGGAGCAGAATAAGTACGTCTCCTTTTAGGGTTTATAGTGGAATCTTAAAATTTGTTAATATGTTGAATTATGGACAAAGAAGCAATGCAGACCTTTGTTGTAGTACTTCAACTTTATATGCTATTGTTATCTGTTTTATCTCTCTAACTAGACTTCAAATTCCGTAGTGGCAGAGAAAGTATTTCTTGCTTATATTCATATACTCTGTGCCTAGTAAAATGCTTGATAGGTCATCAATACTCAATGACTAATATTTTCTGTAATTTGCATTCTGATTGGTAGTGAAGTATTATAACAATGAATGGTTGTTATGTACTGTTGCATTTAACTCTGCTTTGGAAAGCACTCAATAGTTTGGCCGCTTTAAGCAAGTAGAGTATTCTCAATTAGTTTTGGGTTTGCATTAGTGCTATGTGTAATTAAGGTTCATTTATTTATTACTAAGTGTTTATTGTGGGCCTACTATATGAGCAAGTTGTTGAATGGAAGCATATAAGAAGGAAATAGGCCGGGCGCAGTGGCTCACACCTGTAATCCCAGCACTTTGGGAGGCCGAGGCGGGCGGATCACAAGGTCAGGAGTTCAAGACCAACCTGAACAACATAGTGAAACCCTGTCTCTACTAAAAATACAGAAATTAGCCAGGCACGGTAGTGCGTGCCTGTGGTCCCAGCTACTGAGGAGGCTGAGGCAGGAGAATCGCTTGAACCCGGGAGGTGGAGGTTGCAGTGAGCCAAAATTGTGTCATTGCACTCCAGCTTGGGCAACAGAGTGAGACTTCATCTCAAAAAACAAAACAAACAACAAAGAAAAAAATTAGTGAGGTGGGGTGGTATATGCCTGTAGTCTCAGCTATTTGGGAGGCCAAGTCAGGAGAATCACTTGAACCCAGGAGGCGTAGGTTGAGCCAAGATCATGCCACTGCACTCCACACTCCACACTCCAGTATGGGCAACAGAACAACACTCCGTCTCAAAAAAAAAAAAAAAAGGAAATAGACACCGTGCCCTCAAGAAACTTGTAGACAAGCGAGAAAGATGAGATTTCTCTATAAATAACTGCACTGTTTGGTAGAAAATAGTATGTACAATGTGAGATGTCTGGATATAAAGTGCTTCAGAAGTTCTTGAAAGTAGGAAATGTTCCTTTCATTCCAGAAGGTCAGGCAGGCTTTATAGAGAAGTGTAGGCGAGGCATGGTGGCTCATGCCTGTAATCCCAGCACTTTGGGAGACTGAGATGGGCAGATCACCGAGTTCAGGAGTTCAAGACCAGCTTGGTCAACCTGGTGAAATCCTGTCTCTTACTAAAAATACAAAAATTAGCTGGACGTGGTAGCACGTGCCTGTAATCCCAGCTACTCGGGAGGCTGGGGCAGGAGAATCACTTGAACCCAGGAGGCGGAGGATACAGTGAGCCCAGATCTCACTACTGCACTCCAGCCTGGGCGACAAGAGCGAAACTCCAAAGAAACAAACAGAAAAACCAAACAAACAGCCTGGCCAACATGATGAAACCCTGTCTCAACTAAAAATACAAAAATTAGCTGGGCATGATGGCAGGTGACTGTAATCCCAGCTACCTGGGAGCCTGAGGCAGGAGAATCCTGGAGGTGGAGGTTGCACTGAGCTGAGATCACACCATTGCATTCCAGCCTGGGTGACAGGGTGAGATTCTGTCTCAAAAAGGAGAGAGAGAGAAAGAAGTGTACTTTATCTGATCCAGTAAGTGTAGATAGAATTTCAACTTTCCAGATGACACAGGGGCAGAAAATTCTTGAGACCTATTTAGGAAACAGCAGATAATTTCGCTTAAGCGTGGAATTAAGAAGAGTCACAGGAAGGAAGCTAGTTATATCCAGGACTTTCCTTGACAAATAATGGTTGTCTTCCTGAAGGTCTTTTGAGGTCCTATCCAGAGCCGAGTGGGTGGCCTTCGTCTACTCTCACATAAGTATTTTTGTGACTTTTCTAAAAACTTGTTATGCCTGTAAAAATTTGTGA
This sequence comes from Macaca mulatta, assembly GCF_049350105.2. Taxonomy (NCBI): domain Eukaryota; kingdom Metazoa; phylum Chordata; class Mammalia; order Primates; family Cercopithecidae; genus Macaca; species Macaca mulatta. The sequence continues at coordinate 82,658,940 of NC_133420.1, forward strand.
AACTCAGTATTTTTTTTAACCTACACTTGACCATTAAAAAGGTAAAAACTTTTCTACAATTTCCATCCAAGTTTTAATGGGAAAAGTTTGCGATAGATTTTTAAAAGCTTTCATGGCCCAGTGTGTGTGCCAGTTTCGTCAACTGGCTTTTCAGAGTCCACTTCTTAGTAAGTCTTTGGACTAAAAGTGAAAAGAGCTTCCAGAAAGCTACAATATTGCTTTTTATTTGAGGAAGTGTTTCTGGTTGCTGTACTCCAGAATTTCTGAAAGAGATTGTAAATGTGGTTAATGAGACTCTGTGTACCTGTGACTATCCTACAAATGTGCTAAAATGAGACTCAGGCCTCACAGCTTACGAAACTGACTTGTTCTGCTTGGGGTGTTAATATTATTATGAATGCTAAAATGAAATTCAAATGCCCTGATTGAAGTTCTTAGCACTGTGATTAATGGGTGAATTTAGGAGAGGGAACTATATATGTGTTTTGTTTGTTTGTTTGTTTGTTTTGGTTTTTAACTGTTACTGATAAGGACTCAGAACTTTACCTTTCTGATTCTCTTTTAAAAAGTTTTCTCTGTAAACTTAAAGCACTATTTTCTTTTAGAACAGCTTTAGTGTTTCAAGCTTAAAATCTTCTCTCTTTAAATCCTGGCTTCATATTCGGTTCTCTCCCTCCAGGCAGAGTTTTCTCCAGACCTTGGTTGGCTCTGAATCCCAAGAGTTAAGACAGCCTAGCTTCTATAAATCAGGAGACAGCTTCATTATCAAAGTTATGTGTTTTCACCTTCATAGATAGCCAGTCCTAGTGTTGGTGCCTGGCCCTGCCTTATCGTGTAACCATCAGCACTGCATACTGGAATGTTCTTTGTTTGGATTATTTACTCCTTCTATAAACAAAGATTAGAGCAAAAAATGTCAGTACTGGGCCCCAAGCAGTGGCGACCGTTACTGGAAAATTGCAGTGGCATGGTATGGGATGTGATTTGCTACTCAGGCAGGGTAGCACTGACTTGATAGTTACAATTATTTCTGAGTTCTGTGCTGCATCTCTTTTATACGTTGTATCTCATTTATTCTTCACTATACCCCTAGAATATAGGTTCTATTTCCATTTTACAGATGAGGGAAACAAGGCTCAGAAAAGTTAGCAGTATTACCTCAACCTGTGTCGTAAGTGGCAGATAGTTGTGTTTCAAACCTGGACATTTGACTTCATAGTCCTGTCTTTTACCTACTACATGATAAAGAAATTCCAAAGATGATACTGTTTAAAATAATGTTACCTAGAATTTGAGCTTCTTGTAACCATTATATGGTCCCACAGTTTGTGTGTGTGTGTGTTTAGAGATGAGGTCTTGCTGTGTTGCCCATGCTGGAGTGGAGTGGCTATTCACAGGTGCAGTCATGGTACACTGCAGCTTCGAACTGCTGGCCTCAAGTGATCCTGCCGCCTCAGCTTCCTCCGTATCTGGGACTATAGGCACGTCCTACTGTGCCTGGCTGGTTCCACAGTTCTAATTTGTTTGCGCAGGATGATAACACATTTTTAGTATTGAAACTTTTATTTATTTATTTCTGGTTTTTTACAGAGGATCTAGAGATAATGGAATTTATCAAATCTTGATTGATCTCCAGTATTTGGAGGGTCTGTATCATTCTTGCAGCTTTCAGGGTCTACTTTATTTAAGAGTTTACATTTTCATCTGAATTCAGGGAAGAAGCAAAGTTATTAACCAGTCTGTTTTGGGAGTCAGTATGTCACAGAGGTTCATCAAGCATCTTGTATCGTTTGGAATGATATATTTGTGAAAGAGGAAGACAGTTATTTCAGAATATGTGGACTTGGATTCTGGAATATGTGTATTAATACGTGTATTAATCCTGGAATACGTGTATTAATACATGTATTAATCCTGGAATATGTGTATTAATACGTGTATTAATCCTGGAATACGTGTATTAATATGTGTATTCTGGAAGAAGTTTGATTCTCAGTAAATGGTATGACTAACTCCTTTTTTGGAACATAATTACTTATCTTTGTAAGCATTTTCACATACAGTGTGGGAAAATAATCCTTGTTTCACAGATGAGGAAACTATGACTTAGAGAAATGGTTGCTGTTGCTAAGATGACATCTAGTAGGTGCAGGTGATGTGTTATTGCTTAAATTTGCCATATGGATTCCCACTTGCCTGTAGGAGCTGGGTGTGTTTATAAGATCAGGGTATATTCATTTCTTGACTAGAGTAAGTATGTTTTCTGATTCACTACAAGGTTATTTTTCTTATTGAACTATAATTCCTGGATAAAACCTCTTGAACTTAATAACTATCACCATAAATACGTTTAATGGGTTTATTGGCATGTTGAAAATTGTATTGTGTTGGCACATGAAGAGGCCCACATAATTGCTAAATAATGGTCCTTAAGGTATTTATAAAGGTGTTATTGATTTGTAGTTTGTATATCCATATATATTTATAACATTCTGGTGACAAATAAAAACTTGAATAAATATTGTCATGTCTATGGATATATCAGTGATAGTAAAAAGTTGAGATATGCCTTATGTAGGTCCAGTCTTCCAGATTATCATTAATCACATTTTTTTTTTGGAGAGAGAGACTGCTTGACCCCATTTTCCTGTTTCTTGAATTTGTCCTATCACCATATGATTAGAGACCTAGTTCTCAACCAATGACTGCATTGCCTGATGTTGACTGAAATGTGAATGTCCTTTCCCCCTTGCTCACTGCCTTTGAGCCCGTGTATTTTGTATTTCTGATTTAGAAAAAAAAAAAATTCTTAGAAAAACAAAAATGAGTAAAAAAAAAAGTTAGATGGATTGTGAGGGCATGAATTAGAGTAGGCAGAAGACTGTTAATTTGTCTCCTTCTGCACATCCGTGGTATAGAGTTTGGAGCTTGGCCCGGGAAGAAAGATATTTTGCTTCATTTTTTGACCCTCAGAATATCCTCGTTCTTAGCTATACCCAGCGTTCCTTAGAAATGATGTTTGTTTTAACATTTCGGGACAAAATTGTGGGAGGGGGCTGGAGGAAGGTGGTAAACCATATATATTACATTTTAAGAATGTTTTTCCTCTTATGTTCTTTTCTGTTTTTCTTTCAAATACTCTCTGTAGCAAACTGTGCCCAATTTCTCTTCTTCATGTGAAAATTTATCTCAAGGCAAGAGACAATTCATTTAACTGCCATGAATTCATTTAACTTCCATGTGCTTTTGGAAAGTCTTCTTGGTACGCTTTCATTGATTGTGTTACAATCCCATAAATCTAGGGTATATTAGAATATGCTTGTTGTAGCTCTTCCTTTAGGTCACTTCATGAGGCCACATGAAACCACCTTCTGATATTTATGCCTTCGTTTTGCCCTCTGTGGGATTAACCCCATCTCCTCATCAAGTAAAAGCCTGTATACCAATTCACAGACTTTCTTTTCAGCCAAATAAATCTTACTGTTGATACAATCTTATGAAATGGAACATCTTTATATTTTTATGTAAAGTATGATTTTCCTGCAGTTCTGGCTATGACTTTGTATAGCTTTCCTACGTGATTCTATGGCCTCTTCAGACCTGTGGAGGACCTTGATTCTAAATCTCAGCAGACAGAAAGCTAAGTGCCAGAGTGATATTCTTCAAGTGAACCAACAAAACAGAGTGTGGAAACATGTCTAAACTAGTGTTCCCAAGGGTATCCCCAAACCATTTATTCTATGAAATGTTAGTAACTGTTGTGCTTTATTTTATTTTTTGACTTTCAAAAGTAAATAATAGTTTTACTACTAACATAGATTTCTATATATGTAAAAGATTTTTCACAAATTTGAAATCAATTATCTCTTATTATTATTATTATATTTTGTACATGCAGTACATTTCACATTTCCTAATACAAAACAGTATTCCAAATGTAGAATTTTAGTTATAGAGCAAATAAAACTGTAGATTGCTTATTTTCATTACCTGTGCTTTAAAAGTTACAAAGATCTGATGAGTTTGGGAAAGCCTGTGTTAAAAAAATGTTAACCCAATTTTTTATTCAAAACTTTTAAAAAACTTCTTTTTGTTGTTAGAGACAGAGTCTTGCTCTGTTGCCCAGGCTAGAATGCAGTGGCGTGATCATAGCTCACTGTAACCTTGAACTCCTGAACTCAAGTGATCCCTCCAAGTAGCTGGGACTACAGGTGTGTGCCACCACATCTGGCTAATTTTTCTTATTTTTTGTACAGGTGGGGTCTCACTATGTTGCCCAGGCTAGTCTCAGACTCCTGCCCTCAAGTTGCCCTCCCATGTCGGCTTCCCAAAGAGCTAGGATTACAGACATGAACCACTAGCCTCCCACTCCTTCCATACCAACCAAAAAAAGAATATGTTACATTTCCTAAACTCATTTATCTGAGGATACCTTTTTCTTGGGACTGGCAGTCAAACAAGCCCTTGCAAATTACAAATGCATTTTAAATATGCAAGAAAATGGCAAAGTGTCTTGGTATTCCCCAGGCTTAGTCACTTCTCTGTTCTTTAGCAATTCAACCAATGGAGTAGAGGCTGTAGTTTTCTGTGGGTGTCTTTAACAGTCCGCAACCCTACCAGAGGTCAGGGTAACACAGACCTTAGCTTCCTGACCTTCCTTTGAGTGTTGATTACATTCAGTTTTTTAAAACCCTCTAAGCCATTCATCCAGCCCCTAATGGGATCGGTGTTTCCATCAAACCAATTGTGGACGAAGAGTTTTTTAGGGCCCTTATTTATGCTTCTTAGATTTTCTATGTATCCCAGGATAAGTGAACTCTAGAGAAATACTCCTTATGTTATGCAGACTGGGAGACGGGTTTAGTTCTAAAAGCATGTATTAGTCTCTGCAAAAGCTACTTAATCCTAATGAAGTCATCTGACTCTAAGGTTTTATATATCTTTCATCCTCCATTTGTACACGCAGCCCTCTATCCGTCCATCTCACTGAGCGGTTGTGAGGGTAAAATGTGTGAAAAGTATTGAAAAGTTGTAAACCTTGAAAAGATTATATAAAAAGCATTGGTATCATTATTATCATCAGTCAAGAGGTGTGTTGAGGAATGGTTTTCATTGCTGACTCATGAGATAAGTTATTTCTCTTGTTCCTCAAGATTTTTGGTGAAAAGAATAAGCATTACTCATTCATATGAATAATAAAGACTCCTTTCAGAAGAATGTTTGGAAGGCTAATTAGATTTCTGTTGTTGTACAGTCATAATAGCATTAGAGAGCACGTATGTAATTTTAAGTGCTTTACTTATATTTGCTCATTTTATTACCACACCAACACTTCACAGTAAGTACGATTACTAACTTCATTTTACAAAGAGGGAAACTAAGGCACAGATCATTCAGGTAACTTGTTCAATATCATACAGTTATAAGTGGCAGAGCTGGGATTTGAACTCACACAGTCTAGCTCTGGAGTCCATGCTGGGATTTGAACTCACACAGTCTAGCTCTGGAGTTAACCACTGCCTTAGTATGATTTATACCAGGGTACTAGAAGAGACACCACTGCCTCACAGAGATTGGTTCAAATACTGATGGTTAGTTATTGTGAGACATTAGGTAACCCAATAACCACCTATCTCATTCCTGTGAAAGGACTTTATTTAGGTATAAAGCACCAATAGAAAGTAGTAGTGTAATCTTAAAACAGAGTGATGAGTGTTTCGTATTTTGCCACTAGAAATGCTTTTTTCAAATCTGTATTTTAAAATGATTAAGCAATGATCTTTATTTTTCCTCCCCTGTGCCTCCTGCTCCCTCCATCCTGAAAAACTAAATCCTCTGGCTAAAATTTGCAAACACATGTAGAAGATTGGTTAGCATAATTCAGACTTGCATTTATGACTGGATGGGCAAGGACAAAGTAGCCTCTGTAATTGCTTTGTCATATATGAACTATATATATACTTCAAGTGAGTGAAATTTTTTTTTCATTCTATGTATTTTTTTTATTTATCTGCTTTGGGTTTGGAACCCTGAGAAAATAAAAAATATTGTTTATTCTTGTCATCAGCTTTTATATGGTTGCAGAGACAAGTTATATACATTTAGAGGATTAAAAGGATAAGTATTAAATGCAAGAGTTGGCAAGAAGTCAAGTGAATTGGATGCTCATTAAATGCCCAGGGTTTGGGGACAGGTAAGCTTACTGAAAACTGGAGCAGGCTTAATGAGACATATTAGACTTGAGTTTTGGTACATGGTTATGATCCTGAACGGTGAGGAGAGTATTCTTGGAGAGGGGTAGAGGAGAGAGGGAATGTAGTGGAAACCAGGGTAGAGTCAGCATGCATATGGCTAGAGACGTGTTTCAGCCAGTGGGTTGGGCTGCAGGAATTGAGGAGGAGTTGGGAGTATGGTATACTTAAAATGCCAGGCCATTTTATAGTAATATAATTAACATTTAATTAATTAACAGTAGATTAATACAAACTAATCTCTAAACATATGCTCTGGAATCAGACTGCTTATGTGAGCAATAACCTCCACATTGACTTCAAAAAAAGTAACTCCACTGACTAAACCTCAGTTTTCTCATTTGTTAAATGAAAATAGTAATACCCACGTTGGAAGATTTACATAAGAATTAAGTGAGATTTACTTCTTATTTATATAAGAATTAAAGTCATTGGCATGATGCCCAATAAATAGTAAGAGTGCAGTATATTTTAACTATAATCATTAGTATCCATATTTTAAAATGGGAATTTGATTACATTGTGGTTTTTTTGAGTGCTGAACATACCTGTGTTTTTCTTTTGGTGGGTATAGTAATTGTGTTAACTAATAAAGCAGTTATTAAATATCTTCAATCTGTGTAGCATTTGTAGAGTTTCTGTTGTTTGTATTCACATTATTCTACTATTTGATATCCAGTAGCCCAGGGAAGATGGAGACAGCCCCTGGCAGGGACACGCATCTCCACTGGGGGCCGCTGAGAACAGGACAATAGGATTTAGAGTCAGTGGTAGAGCTGGACCTGAAATCCAGGCTTCTTCATTGTCGGTAAAGGTCTGTTTCCCAATATCAGGCATCATAAATTAAGGTAGGAGACAGAATAAAACAGAATTTTTTTTGTCTTTTTTTTTCTTGATTATAGATTTTGTTTATTTTTTATGTTTCCATAAGTTATTGGGGTACAGGTGGTATTTGGTTACATGAGTAAGTTCTTTAATGGTGATTTATGAGATTTTGCTGCACCCATCACCCATATACACTGTACCCTATTTGTAGTCTTTTTTCTGTCGCCCCCCCCCCACCCTTCCGCACAAGTCCCTGAAGTCCATTGTATCATTGTTAGGTGTTTGTGTCCTTATAGCTTAGCTCCCACATATCAGTGAGAACATATGATGTTTGGTTTTCCACTCCTGAGTTACATCACTTAGAATAATAGTCTCCAATCTCATCCAGGTCACTGCAAATGCTGTTAATTCATTCCTTTTTATGGCTGCATAGTATTCCATCATATATTCATGTATACATATGGTAGAATATATATATATATATTTTTTTTTTTTATGATGGACTATATATGAGATGGAATATATCTGTGATGGAATATATATGTATATATGTGATGGAATACATACACACACACCCGCCCCCACAACTTCTTTATCTACTCATTGATCGATGGGCTTTTGAGTTGGTTCCACGATCTTGCAGTTATAAATTGTGCTGCTATAAACATGCATGTGCAAGTATCTTGGAAAACAGAGAATTTCTTAAAGTCTCTTTACCTGTTCACAGATGTGACTGGCTAACCTGCATTTTTCTGTGTAACTGTTCTTTCCAGGGTATACAATATGTCCTATATGATGGTGGATGTTTTTAGCCCAATCTTTTTACCTGGTTAATTCCCACTCTGCTGTCAGCTTAAATGCCACAGTCTAAGTGACTTTTATCCTTTTTTCTTAGCCACTACATATTTTCTTTAGAGCAGTTTTTATACTTTGTAGTCCTATATTTGTTTACCTATTTGTTTATTTAATAGTCAAATCCCCTACCAGACTTTAAGGTCCATGGGAGGAGAGATCATTTCTGTTTTGTTATTTAGTGTGCTTGGTTTCTGGTATAACGTGTGGCATATAATAAGCAATCAATAAGTAGGAATTTGAGAATGAATTCATGAATTAGAGAATATGTAATATGCAGACATATGTCAAGGGGCATGGTCTCTACTTTTGCTGATAAAACCAACTTGGATTAACATTATTAAAACTCTCAGTGCTATACTTTCATCATCTAATATGGACAGAATAATAACTGCCTGCATCTACTTCACAGAAATGATTTTAAGATAAAGGAAACACTGAATACTGTTTTCTGCAATATCTAGAAATTGGGCCCACATCATAAACTGGGTGTTTAGGGAACTTCCCTGTTCCACACTTTCAGACGACTAGGAAACCCCTTTCTGATATTAGAGCTCCAAAAAGGCTACCAGAGTGGCCGTACACAGTAGTGACCACAAGGGTGAACAGACTCTGAGCCCTTCACCTTCCTGCCAGGCAACGCCTGACTGTGCAGAACATGTGGATCACAATCTAATGTGTGGAATTACTCTGCTATCTTCAGAAAAAGAGCATCGTGCGTATCTAATGCCATGTTGATGATGGTAGTAGTACTGCGGAGAGGCTGCTGCTGTGATAACGGAACCAAAGTTGTGAGGTAAGAAGATACTTTAGAAGCAAACACCTTCCAGATCCTAGCCCTGTAAACAGCAACTGGGTGTCTGGTAAATACAGCATCTGTTTGAATAGACATATTGGAATAAGGTTTTCTCACCATAGCCTAGGCTTCTAAAGAGCTTGGTAGAATATTTTGATTGTTGAGATCATCCCCTCCCCATCTTTCTTTAAAAAGGATTCCTGATAAACCCAAGAAAAAATATATACCATAACTATTTACATGATGAAAATTATCTTAAATATTTAAAGAAACTGCACAGCATTGCTTAATCATTTTACTGAGAATCCTAGATTTAAACCTTGAATGTCTGTTCTTAGGCATGAAGGACTCAGGTTAAACTGCCTTAAAAATAAAGTGCCTCATAGTTGTATCGTAAAATATCAACTGACATTAAGGTAATTGTGCTTAAGCACAACTTAGGACTCTTGAATGTTTGTCGTAGTCACAATAATGGTGCTTTTTTTTTTTTTTTGAGACGGAGTCTCGCTCTGCCGCCCAGGCTGGAGTGCAGTGGCCAGATCTCAGCTCACTGCAAGCTCCGCCTCCCGGGTTCACGCCATTCTCCTGCCTCAGCCTCCCGAGTAGTTGGGACTACAGGCGCCCGCCACCGCGCCCGGCTAGTTTTTTGTATTTTTTAGTAGAGACGGGGTTTCACCGTGTTAGCCAGGATGGTCTCGATCTCCTGACCTCGTGATCTGCCCGTCTCGGCCTCCCAAAGTGCTGGGATTACAGGCTTGAGCCACCGCGCCCGGCCAATGGTGCTATTTTTAATAGTCCAATCCTAGTTCTAAAGAAATAAAACTATATTCTTTGTGCATGTGTCCTAAACAGAATCATCCAGGGAGAAAATGTAGACTCTGAATTCTTTATCTTAGTAAAAGAAGCACAGAAACACATTAGATATGGGTTCTGGTATCATTATGGTGTTTTGTTGTTGTTGTTGTTGTTGTTTTTAATGAGACATTCTAAAGGGCTGGGCATAGTGGCTCACACCTGTAATCCCAGCACTTTGGGAGGCGGAGGCGGGCCGATCACCTAAGGTCAGGAGTTAGAGACCAGCCTGTCCAACATGGCGAAACCCCGTCTCTATTAAAAATACAAAAATCAGCCAGGTGTGATGGCGAGCACCTGTAATCCCAGCTACTGAGGAGGCTGAGGCAGGAGAATCACTTGAACCCAGGAGGTGGAGGTTGTAGTGAGCCGACGTCGCACCATTGCATTCCAGCCTGGGCAACAAGAGCAAAATTCCATCTCAAAAAAAGAAAAAGAAACATTCTGTAGTACAAGCCTGCATAGTCCAGGGTAGTGTAACACTCCTAAGAATTTCAGCCATTTCCTACATTAGAATCAGTTTTGCTGATTTGAGTCAAACTCATGTCTGAGTCTTCATTAACCTTCAGAGAGCCATGAAATCAAGTGCAAATTTCTGAACCCCAACCACTGGGCCCTAGCAAGCTCATGTTGAGCCTTTATGAAATTAGAAAAGGTGTTGTTTCTGAGCAGATAAAGCCCAAACCAGAGCACATGACTTGGCCATAGTAAGCCAGGCCTGAACTACATTCAGTGCCACTTGCCACTTTGGTGGCACTTTGTGCAATGCATACATTGAGCACCCTGTCCCCAGAAAGACCAGACCCAAATCTCTAGCCAGAACGCAAGCACTGTTTACAGGCAACCCAGGAACCATGTGATTGTTCAGATTGACATTCACGTCACAATGCTGGTGCTTTTGAGTATATAATATGCTTAAGTCCACAGTGGTCTTTTGACCTTTGAGCCCCAAATCCTGAGAGGTGATGGCATGATCTCACTATATGGAACAGAAAAGTGTTTCATTTTATGTTGAATTTAAATAATATCTAGGAATATTTGCTGCTGATTTTTTTCCTCTTGCTGCTTTCTTTCATGTTAGGCCAAGAAAGCCAAGTAGGTTAAACTACAACTGTCCTCTTTTAGTATCTGCTAATAATTTAGATAGACGTTGATGATTCATCACCACTTTTTTCAGGCTGTAATAATCTCCTATCCACTAGGATCTCTGCAGACCTCTTCACTGATCTTCTCTCCACCAACCTGTTCTTTACTGCAACTCATGGAAGGTCACACTTGGTAATGATACGTCGTTGACGTTCTCCTAGGTTGAAAGAAAATCCAAACTCTTCTTTTGATTTGATTTGATTTGATTTGATTTGATTATACTTTAAGTTCTAGGGTACATGTGTACAATGTGCAGGTTTGTTACATAGGTATACATGTGCCATGTTGGTTTGCTGCACCTATCAACTCATCATTTACATTAGGTATTTCTCCTAATGCTATCCCTCCCCCAGTCCCCCACCCTCCAACAGGCCCTGGTGTGTGATGTTCCCCTCCTTGTGTCCATGTGTTCTCATGAAAATCCAAACTCTTCTACATGGGCTGCCAAATCTTGATCAAAACCCTACAAGACTTGCCAGGCCTACATGACCTATCTCCTTTCCCCTTAATTTCTGACTGCATGTCCTCTCTCCCTCCTTCACTTGTTCAACTTTAGCCACACTGGCTTCTTTGCTGTTGCTTTTCCTTGAAAAACTTAGCCTTCACATCTCAGACCTTGACTCAGAAGTCATCTCAATGACTCTTTTCCTGACTACTGTATCTGAATTTTCAGCCTTTCCTCACCCATACCATTTCAGGTCATCTTTCTCCACTTTGTCTTTTCTTCCTTAAAAATTATTTTCTGGGCTGGGCGTGGTGGCTTAAGCCTGTAATCCCAGCACTTTGGGAGGCCGAGACGGGCGGATCATGAGGTCAGGAGATCGAGACCATTCTGGCTAACCCAGTGAAACCCTGTCTCTACTAAAAAAATACAAAAAAAAACTAGCCGGGCGAGGTGGCGGGCGCCTGTAGTTCCAGCTACTCGGGAGGCTGAGGCAGGAGAATGGCGTGAACCCGGGAGGCGGAGCTTGCAGTGAGCTGAGATCCGGCCACTGCACTCCAGCCTGGGCGACAGAGCCAGACTCTGTCTCAAAAAAAAAAAAAAAAAAAAAAAAAAAAAAAAAAAATTATTTTCTGGCTGGGCTCGGTGGCTCACACGTGTAATCCCAGCACTTTGGGGGAGGCCAAGGCAGGCAGAACATGAGTTCAAGAGATCGAGACCGTCCTGGCCAACATGGTGAAACCCCGTCTTTACTTAAAAATATAAAAATTAGCTGGGTATGGTGGCACACACCTGTAATCCTAGCTACTCAGGAAGCTGAGACAGGAGAATCGCTTGAATCCGGGAGGTGGAGGTTGCAGTGAGCCAAGATCGTGTCACTGCACTCCAGCCTGGTTACAGAGTGAGACTCCATCTCCAAGAAAAAAAAAAAGACAAAGAAAATAATTTTCTAACATAGTTCATATTTTATTTCGTTTGTCTGTTTCTCTTACACCAGGTTTTAAGCTCCACCAGGGTAGGGGTTTGTTTTATTCACTCGTATCCCCAGTGCCCAGGACAAAACCAAACATGCAGCATATGGTCAAGACCTGTTAGTGGAATGGAGAGCTGAATGAACTTGGCCCCTGCCTGCCTGTCCACCCTCATGTGTCATCAGACTTCTTCATGTCCTACATGCCCACATCTTTTCCATCTTTCTGCTCTCTCTAAACACACCACGCTTTCCCCCGCTCTCTGTGCCTTTCTACTTGCTGCCGCATCTGCTTAGATGGTTCATCTTCACCTACTTGGCTCTTCAGGCATGGCTCAGAAGTCACGACCTCTGCTAGAAGGTCTGCCTTGGCCCTCTGCTGTGCAAGTAGAGTCATGGGAGCAACCTGAATGCCTTACTTTTATCCTTTTGCCTAGCTCTTCCATTAAACCCCATAAGCTCCTTGAAGGTCTTATTTGAATTTATATTCTCAGTCCGTACATAGCACAGTATAGGCATGTCTTAAATGTTTGTTAACTGAAGAAAGGAGGGACAGAGGCCAGCATAGAACTGGAAGATTATTTCAGGATTTCATCCATCCTTAGTCTACCTACCATGTGGCTATGTTTATTATAGTAGGTGTTCAAGACAGCTCTGAATGAATGAGTTGTTTGTTCCCTTTTATACATCCCCACCCCTAATTAGAAATTCAAATTATTTTTGTATCAATATTGTACTTTGAAAAAATCTTCTGAATTGATGACTTCTAACTTCAGGTTGTTGGCCAGATCTGGATGTGGTCAGATAAGGCAGATATAACTGCTTTCTGACTCTAAAACCTCTCAGGATGCCCTGGTTGGGAAATGGATAGAGCACCATAGTGTATTTTCTGAGAAACACAGATCAGTGGTTTTGCTTACCTGTGTGTTGATAATGAGTGCTTTCTCTGCGTGCGTAGTTTGTTTCTTCGAAATAGGACTTACATGAATGCAGAGTGGCTTAATCATTCAATTACAGTTTGCTCTATGAAATTTTTGAATAAAAATGAAGTAAAGCAGGGGAGCTCTAAGTCTGTTTCATACTCTGTAGTATGGATGATCACCAGGAAACATTTTCTTAATGGCATCGTAATATTCTGAATGTTATTTATACTAATGATCAAGGATTTCATCTTAGTGATGCCTGTAAAAAACTTAACCTACATGTTAAGTTGACTTAAGACACACCGTTTCAGATTACCCAGACTGAAGACACACCATTTCAGATTACCCATAAAGATTTTAGCAGCAGTGTTCTGTGCATTCTGATTTGTAATGATGCTTACTACCCATCCTTAATTGAGTAGACTTTATGGATAGCTATAGAGAAAATAAAAATGGGCAGGCCTTTGCCACCCTCGAAGGATGGAGCTTTTGGTATTTATTTGATGCATGACATGTATTCCTAAAAGACAGGAAATACATCATGTGATTTCTCAGTGTACCATACATCACAGCAGGAACACCTTTACAACCTGCCAGGTAAACACATATTAAAGTTAATTCTCAGAGTGCTTTTGTTGCTTTAAAGAAATCATATATAGTAGAAAATCCCTCCTATTTTCACAACCAGGACCAATAGCCAGTTAATCAGTTGAAGTGGTGAGTCTTTGCCAAAACAAACAAACTACATATTTTTAGCATTTTTAACTTAAAATATAGAAATGTGCATTTTGAGATTAGCCAAGGCTTTTACTTAAGTATGGATGGTTGTGCTCATTAAAGTTCTGACTTCTTACATATACCACAACTGTAATGTATCACTAAGATTTTCACCTCTTACTGCTTTAAAGTCAACCTGGAACTTATACATGAATAGGTTGTTTGAGTGTAGAATCATCCAATCCTCCAATATTTTGCAGTTGTCTTGCCCACACCATGTGAGAGCAGGGTTTTTTTTTTAAGGGTGAAAAAAAAAAAAATTGTCAAGACTCCCTGAAGCATTCAACTTACTTTTGATAGAATGAACTTTTTCTTTTACAATCGTATTTTGTTGGTTTTTATAATATTAATATTAATATTTCATTAAATGATAAAATTGTATTTACAGATGAAACTGTTATAATCAGGTCTGAGAAAAAATAACTGATCCTTGGTAAATTGATTTGTAAAAGCAGAAGTATGTGAGCATACTAGAGTGTAGTTTATTAGTTTTGTTTATTTAGCATGCTATGGGCATTAACATATTTTAAAGAAGAAAAAAGGATTTTGATTAATCTGGTAGTATAAGTGTACACGTAGTAGTACTTTTTTCTTTGTTTGTGTTTCTGTATAACTTAAAAAGAGATGAAACTCAACTGCAGTGAAATAGCCCTAAGAGACTGGTAATCCACCCCTAATGAGCGAGTGCACCTATGCACGTGGCAGGTGAACAAGGTATTATGCATATCTTCAACTGCTCATTTGACTTTTTCAGTTGGATAAATTTCCATCCTCTTTCATTGTAATATGGCCCAAAGTAAATTCACTGTTTTCTTAAGCCTTCCTCCCATTTCCCAGTCTCTCTTAGAATTGCTGCCATTTTCCCAGCTTTCAAGGTATCCAATATAGCTAGAAAAAAAATTATTTTGAAGGAATACTGAGTGTGCTGTAGGAGTTTTATGTGTGTTTTTTAAAATTATTTTGACCCTTACCTCTGATCCTCTTAAGTTTTGTTATTACCAGATCTTCTTGTTTCTGAGAAATGCATGTTCTTCTTCATTTGAATGGCCTCCCCAGCATGAGACCCTTTCCATCTGTTGAGTATATCACTGCAGTGGAAGGATATTACTTGATTAGCAGCATTGCCTCCAGCTATTTGTATCTGGCAAGCTGTGGCAAGATCCTTTGTTTCACAAATCCCATTCTCAGCACTTCACTCTCCATTCAGGATTCTCAGTGGCTTTTCACTGACTGCAACATGTAATGTAAAAATATTTGTCTTTGCTCTCGGTGCCTTGCTTAACATAGATCCATCCTCATTTCAGGTATCAATCTCTGTTCTTTTGTGCCCTGTGGGAACCCACCACAATCATGTTGTCTCTCTGTGTCTCTGTTCTCCAGACTTGTGCTCCACCTCCACACCTCTGCTCATATGGAGCCATATGGTCTGTAGGATCTTAGGTCTTATATGCCACTGATTCAAGTCCTAAAAGTCCTTATTGAATTCTGCTGGACTCTCTTCCAAGGAGCACTCCTCCACAAACCTTTGAGCACCTAGAGATTAGGGACTGCTCATTCTGACATGAAACCAGCTGCACTGCATTTTACTGTTACATAGTTGTGTTTATCTGCTCAACTCCAGACGATGCCCTTTGAAAGTTGGGACTCTGTCTTAAGTGTTTGTCTTTTTGTAGCTTCTCTTCTTCAGGGAGTGTAGAATACTTTCAACCTGACACAACTGTATGAAAGACCTGATTGAGGAAACATAAGAATCACTAGGCCAGGGTCCCTTCCCTCTAGGTGCTCACAGTCTAATGGAAAACAGATGTTTCCTTAAACACACACACACACACCCCCACACAAATACATACATGTCTGATATGAAGTGAGAAAACTCTAAAATTTGTGCTAATGAAGGTGTGTATTAGATGAAAGTTTTGGGGAAGGTGAGTGATGTGGTTTGGCTGTGTCCCCACCTAAATCTCAACTTGAATTTTGTCTCCCAGAATTCCCACATGTTGTGGGAGGGACACAGCAGGAGGTAATTGAATCATGGGGGCCAGTCTTTCCCATGCTTTTCTCGTGATAGTGAATAAGTCTCTTGAGATCTGATGGGTTTATCAGGAGTTTCCGCTTTTACTTCTTCCTCATTTTCTCTTGCGGCTGCCATGTAAGAAGTGCCTCTCACCTCCTGCCATGATTCTGAGGCCTCCCCAGCCATGTGGAACTGTAAGTCCCATTAAACCTTGTTTTCCTCCCAGTCTCTGGTATGCCTTAGCAGCAGCATGAAAGTGGACTAATACAGTGAGCTTTCACTGTAACAATAGGGAGAAAGGTCTTGGATTTGGAGGGGTTCCTACTTGAATTGTATTAAATTAGGCATTTCTGTTTGAGTGTTGTTGGAAGAATAGAAAGATACCCGTATTGTTTTCTTGCAGAAAAACTTTTCAAGGGAAGGAGAAACAGGTGTTGTTAATCAAGTAAGAAGAAAGGAACTTAATAACTTGATCAAGTTCACATAACTAATCAGTGGCAGATACACAAGGGCTGTTATTCTACTGCCGGTAGTTTTGAGTAGTAAGTTCTGCTGCCTCCTCAAGTTTTGTTAACATTCTTTTGAGTCACCTGGACATATGTATGAAATTTTTAGAGGGTAAGAAACTTTTTAGTGCCCCTTATGTAACACTCAAATCACTCAAGAATGTTTCCTTTTCAAAGTACTTCAAACCTGCCATGGAGTTAGCCTTTGGGGAGGAGAAAGGAAGGTAACATAAAATATCAACTGAGATCTTTGAAGATGGGTGATGTGTTTTTCTCCTTAGGATGTTAAATCACATGTCACCACATGTGTGCATGGAAATGAAGAATGTCAGAAACACATTTATGTAAACCATGGATCATATTTGCATATACATTTCAACTCAGCCTTCCTACCCTGAGACCAGCAATGATTGATGCTTTGTATTTTGTCTTTTTAAAGATTTCTCTAGTCCTGTGATTTTGCTGCATGTTAAAACTATTATCTCAATGAAAGGTAAATTAGATAATATACTATAAACCTATGCTGTCTAGCACAGTAGCCACTAGCCGCATATCTATTTAAATTTAAATTAAATTAAAGATTGATTTCCTTAGTTGCATAGCCACATTTCAAGTATTCCGTACCAAATTGAGATGTGCAGTGAAGGTAAAATACCAGATTTTAAAGATTTATTACAAAAACTAAATTTAAAATATTAACAAATTTTTGTATTGGTAATATGTTGAACTGACAATATTTTGGATTGGTTTATTAAGTAAAATACATTATTAGAAGTAAATCTAATTTTGCTTCTTACTTTTTTATTATCGTTACTTAGAAGCTTAAAATTACTACTGTGGATCACATACTTCTGTCTGACAACACTGACTTAGAAAGTTCATATGTTTTAATTCTATTGTTTATTGTATAGGTTTATACCGAATGAGCTTACTAGGCATTTTGAAAAGCAGAGTGATTAGCAATGAATAAAACATAATATAGATGATTTAATGATTCCTAAAATTTTTTGCCTATAATTTTTACTGGGTCTACAAAACAGTTGTTTTGTTTTGTTTTTGTTTTTGTTTTTGTTTTTGCTAAAAGAAGGCTTTATCTCTGTTCAAGCCATCACCTTTTAAGACTGTTTCGGTTTTGATCTAGTTTAGACTTTAATCGTTGCTCCTTGATTGTCTAGTGACAGGCAAACTGAATAATCGGGATTAAGATTCAAATATTTCATGAATGCTTTCACTACAGCATTTCTTTTTATAGAACTTATAGTCAATGGCAGTACTTAATCTGTCATATTTGCAGGCTAAGCCCTGAATTAGATATTTTAGTGCATGAAAAGATCTCCAGACTAAACCCATTCATTTGCTAATTAGAAAAAATTTTGTTTCCCACTAAAACATTTTACTCAGTAGTGTTTATGTAGAGATACTGTGAATATTCCTACAAAGTTGCCTAATTTATTTCTGTGAGTTCAAACGAGGTTCAGTGTAATTTTTCCATTAGTATAAGTATAGGCCTGCTAGTGTTATGTAAACCCTATTTAGCTGTTAGCACTGTTGTCACCCCTCTGATTACTTAAAGAGGTCTCTAGAGCAGAAAACAGGCTTCCTAACTTACGAGTTCTTAATATTTTATTTTTTATATTATTTGGAATATCAAGATATAGTAGGTTGGGGAGAAAAATCCCTTGTGAATTTGATAGAAAATTGGAAACTCGAGAAAAAGACTATTGTTAAGGTTTTTGGCTAATCTCACCAAAATTGTTTGTAGTAACCCACACTGCCATATAAGGAGAGGGGAAACGGTGCCTTTTTGCGTGCCATGGGGAATATGTAGCTTAGTAGTACAAAGATAAAGCAAAGAGCTCCAAAGATGGGACCAAAAATAGTCGTATTGGGGTTTTTGCTGAATTGAATTGTACTGATGCCTGAATATTTTCCGGGATTGAACCCTCTCTTCTAAACTTAAATCTTGTCCTGTTTCTCCATCTATGGTAAAATATCCATGGAAACAAAGTGGTTTCCTCATGGTTTGCTTACTGATCCTGCATTAGGAAAGACCACACAGACATTCGAGGAAGAGAAAGAATATTTCATATGGCTGCTTTCCCTGTTAAGGGGGACCCAGAGAAATGTTTATTTCTGAATAGCTTACCTTCACTCCAAGAAACCAGCTTTTGGGCTTATATAGCAGTGGACATGTTACTGGAATCTTAAGAGTGACAAGAAATTATTGTTTCTGAAGATAACCTGTCACTTTTTTCTCATAGGACTTGGCTGGGGTTCAGTGCTCTCTTTGGTCTTATTTGAATGGTATTTTATAAGTCAGACAAAATATATTCAACTATTAATATTGTTCTGCTAAAACAGTTTAGAATAAAGATTTAATGTTCTCTTTTCAGTGAAGAGCTTGTGCCCACTGTGCAGGACTGTAATAAAAGAGAAACAAATGAGGCAGCTCAAAGTTATGGCTCTCCGTGGCTTTTAGGTCTCTCATACATTTTTATAAAACATATATCAGAACTTCTGAATTGTTAAATTGGGTTATTTTTTAAGTGCAATCGTATTCAAATAAGGACCTGAGAGTAACAGTGCACGTCCTGTTAGGTGTCAGTGTTCAGAACTGCCCACCCCCTCTGCCCCCAGCCGACAGACTTACTGCTGTTATTACATCCTCTGGTCTGTAGCCAGGAGAGGACGTTTGATGCCCGCAAGACTGCTTCTAGTTGTTCTTCATGTAAACTGACTCAGCCCCAGGCTTACTGTCTTGCCCTTAGGCAAACAGGTAACTGAGTTACACATCTCTTTTCTCATCTGTAAAAGGGGAATATAGAAAGTGTCACTTCTGGATTTCCCAGTGGATTTAAAAGGCAAAAATGAGATTAATGATGTCTACGGCCAAGCATGGTGGCTCACAACTGTAATTTTGGTACTTTGTGAGGCCAAGATGGGAGGATTGCATGATCAGCCTGGGCAACAGAGCGAGACATTATCTCTATAAAAAAAAATTAGTCAGGCATGGTGTCATGTGCCTGTAGTCCCAGCTCCTCAGGAGGCTGAGGCAGGAGGATTGCTCGAGCCCAGGAGTTTGACGCTACAGTGAGCTGTGATCCCACCACTGCACTCCATCCTGAGCAACATAGTGAGACCCTGTCTCTACCAAAAAAAAAAAAAAAATTGTGAATCTCCCAGATTGCTGCAGTTTAATAATTTGCATCCCTATAGAAACCCAGGAGAACTTTAAAGAACAGAAAGTAAACTTCAGTGCAAATATTTGAGAGCCTAATGTATCATTAAATGTTTCTGAGGAATATGTGTTTGCTGAAAATTAGGGTTAGTGTAAGCATCACTCATAATAATTTATGAAGAGAATCTTGCAGATGACATCGTCCAAGCATAGTACTGGGAAGATATTAAAATGGGTGCGCACTGATTTGGGTGTCAGAAGATTAAGCGCAGGGTGTGCTTCAGTATTAATTCTTCCTGCCCCATCCTAAAAATTTAGCCAAATGAAGGAACATCAAGTCCCACAGAACCAGGAATGATATTACTATTCTGATTTCAAGAAGTATATTGCTGTCCAAACGCTTAGAAATGACCAGAATTTAACACCCAGGTCCTCATTTTCCTCTGACCTCTTCCTCTCTGGCTGAAACAGGAGTGACAGAGGCCAGGATTATCAGAGGCAGACTGATCGCTATGGCAGGTTGTTTTGACTCTACTAAGTTCTTTGCATTAAAACAACATTCCTCAAACACATTAGCCTCCCAGCACAGGAGTGGAAACACACAAAGCAGAAAGCCTGCTGGAGCCTTTGGGGAAATCTTGAGTGCTTTGGGGTGATTTATTTTCAGAGGATTCGAACTAAGATCAGCTCAAGAGAAGATGGGAGCATTCAGGATGGTGGGAAAGCAAAGTAACTGACTCCCTTTTCCTCTCTATAAATGGTCTCCTGGAAAGCCATCACAAGTAAATGTTTTATTCTACAGTACCTTGGGGGTACAAATGGGGGATTGAGAAGGGTTGTGGACTGCCCGGAACATGCTTTCTTCTTTCTGTCTTTTCTTTTTGAGATGGGGTCTCACACGGTTGCCCAGGCTAGAGTGAAGTCGTGTGATAATAACTCACTGCAGTCTCACCCTCCTGGGCTCAAGCAGTCCTCCCACCTCAACCTTCCAAGCAACTGGAACTACAGGCACGCACCACCACGCTTGTCTGTTTTTAAAAATCTTTTTGTAGAGACAGGGTCTCACTATGTTGCCCAGGCTAGAATGTGCTTTTTAATTTTAATTTTTTGGTAAGCCCTAGCAACATGAAATGAGCCCAGTGGGGTGTAGGACTGGCCCTGACAGACCCTATATGATGCCTTGACTGGGTTAATGCAAAGTTAGTCTCTTATTAAATTAAGCAGAAATTCCAGAAGGCTTGTGGTGTGATGGATTTGGCCTCTAAAACCAGAATGACCCACAAAACAGTTTTTGAGTAACAGATGCTTAATGAACATCCCTGACCCAAGTTTACAAAAATGCAAACTGGGCTAGAAGAGACTTAATCAGAGCAGGAGGAAAGCCCAAGTTGGTGGGAGATGAATGGAAGTCTCCTTACCCAACTGTGAAAGGGCTTCTTTTTCCAGTTCAGAACCACTGTATTAGATGGTTTTGAGGAATGGTCATTTAGACCGAAGCTGAACTCCCTTTCGTTCACTCAATGAAAACTAAATTGTTGGGCAGGTTCAGAGAAAAAGAATAGAAATAATGTGTGTGTGTGTGTGTGTGTGTGCGCGCGCGTGTGTGCAATTTTTCTGGAAGCACAGGAGTGATGTGTTCTTCTTTGTTAAGGGCATTATGAAACCACGGCAGTCCTCTTCTTGTACAGTGGTTGTAATTATAACCACAGGGATATTGTGTTCTCAAACAAACATTCAAGCTCCCTGATACCAGGTTGCCTGAAGCCAAGCTTCACATATGGATGCGTATAACAATGCCTCTTAGTAATCTCCCCCATCACTTGTCATTGGTCTTCCCCTCTGACAGTGGAAATGTCTTTATAGTCTGTGCCTGGCATATTGCTTTTGTTCATATTAGGTTCATTATGTCTGTTTTAAACAATGAGAACATATAGGTCCTGGCACAGTGAAATGTAGCACCTGAAACTTAAGAACTTGATAGGGTATACACATAAACGCTGTCCTTCAGAAATTTCTTCATGATGCTATTGCATACCATTGGAACAGTTGGAAAAAGGAAAATTAGATCCACTTGCATGCCAGCCAGCTCTGTTTTTAACACATGATTATTTTATTGGGGTATACATTAATTAATCCTGAAATAAGATCCTGTGTGACATTCAAAGTTGTTTTGAGTAGCTCAGAGTTTAAATATTTTAGTTTTACAACTCTGTTATGCTGGCAGCCAACAATGGTGTCTCAGTGAAGTCAGCATATGAGCCCTGCTTGTGATGACATCTGGAAAGCTTGTTTTATCTATAAGCACAGTTGTAGACAAATGAAAGCAGACAGATGTAAGGCTGGGGTGGCATCTTCGCCTCGAGCACTCTCTGGCTGTACATTTTCCAGTGTGTCAAAAACAAGGAGCTTTATTTCGGGGGTGGAATAAAAACATTCTGTCACATTCCTACACCAGCTACTGTGCTGCCTTTTCTGAGCTGTAAGGTGTAAAACGGCATAGATTGTTCAAAATTTAACGAGAGAGAGTTAGTAGTCAGTAAACAGGAGGAAGTCAGTAGTCAGATAGAGGTGCCTGAGTTTGGAGGGGACATGACACCACAGCAAAAGCCGTGGGATCATTTTAAAAAGTTAATCACAACCATTTCCTCCTGGGAGAGCCAGAAAGAATAGAAGAGTTGGCAGGTGATTTGGGGTTCTGGGTAGATTTTTCTTTTGCCATTAGCTTTATCAGCCAGGATTTGTTAAGCACCCATGGCGTATAGAAGTCTACAAAGTAGTTTGGGTGAGTGGAGCAAAGAAAAGCTTTAGGACAGGGTCATGCTTGAAGATGGGTGCATAGAAGCCTGAAAGTCTGTGACATCTTCCATGGGTGGCTTTCAAGTCCTTTTGCTCAGGGACCATTCCTTAGGGAATTTTATACAAGGGCAGCTTGCCTTTTATCCCACTCCCTTTTTGTTACTGTAGAAATAAGTATCCCTCAAAATAATCTACACATATGCATGTGTATTTGCTTGGATTTGAGTTAAAGCAGATGCTTTCCCAAGTTCTTGATCCTGCAATAGCAGTAGAATTAGCTATGTGGGATATGAAATTAATATTTTCATCTGGAGATTTATGGCTTCCTCGTATTTCATGGTATACGGTGTATACACCACTCTGTATACCATGTAATCATTGCTAATTATTGCTAAATAAGTTCTACCAAAATTTTGGGAAACCTGGATATGGTCTTTAGCATCTGTTTAAGGACTGGATTGCCCACTTGCAGCCAAAACCACATAGCTTTACAGTATTCAAATCTTGTGTCTTGAAGAAACCACACAGATACATGTAATTTGAGAGCAATGAAATAATGGAAATGAAAGGAAGAGAATAGTATGTAAGGAAATGAAATATGGTCAGTTGCTTTTATCAGGACAGAAGTCTCTTGGTTTCAACAGTGTCTTTTTCAGTGGCACAAGGTGGTAGAGAATATACTTTTTTTTTTTTTAGCAATCAAGTTACATTATGGTATTAACAGGGGAAAACAGAGTTTTTCATTTCCCGTCCCATTCCCATCACACCATCATCAATCCTTTCAGAGTGCATGGTGTTGAGATCCACCGAGCCCTGGTAAGTGCCTTTGTGTGTACAAAATGGCACTTTTTGTTTTACATGCTGTTAGATATAGTGGAAAAAATACATGTGTAGTTGAAAATGGACAGCAAATTGCCATTTGTACCTGCAAAGACTAAATGGTCTAGACAGATGGATAGTTGGGGTGTTAGTCACACATGAGTGGACTGATGGGCTGGCCAAGGAAAGCCCCGGACCTTTGCATGACTTTTCACTTACAGCCATCTGAGGGGTTCAGTGACTCTGTGGCTGTTCTCTGAAACCCCAGTCTGGTCCAGAGAGTCCTGGAGTCTAAAGTTTGTGATGATGCAGAGGTTGATTCCTCTGAGTTTATTCATTTAAATTAGAAACACAGAGGGAAGGGAATCTTCTTGTGATATAGTTATTCCTGATAGAGAAGAAGTAACAGATTTTGTAAATTATCTGTAGACTGTGGGGTTTGGAAGTAAGAAAGATTGTCTCATCATCCTTGTATGAGTAAGGACAAACGAGAGTCTTAGAATCAGTGTCTGCAATCACCTTCATCAGTGCTAACTTAAAATTTAAACTGTCAAAATAGACTTTATTTCCGTCTTGTGTTGTTCAGTATAAGAAGAGGGTTTTTTTGTTTGTTTGTTTGTTTTTTTGCCTTTTAGTTTGAGTTTCTATAGATGAATATTTATAGTATTTTTTTAAAGGTTTCCCAACACTATTGGGTTGACACAATAGGATCTGATAGCCGACAGGGACCTTGTGCTGATACCAATTTGATTTATTTATAAATTAAATTATTCTGCTAAATCTGTAGTACTATTTAGTCATTTTGATTTAATCAGAAGTATCCATGATGATGCAATCTGCTGGAAGACTGTGTTTGGCCAAGATTAAAATTATTCTTTTGGAAACATTAAAACACAATTATGGATCTATAATTTCCCCCATGGTGTCAGTGAACATTAGTTATTATTGACATATATTGATCTTCTATTATTGTTGTTAATATTATTATTACTGACGACAGTTTTTAGTGTTCAGCATGTGCCACATACAGTGCTAAGGTTTTTATATGTGTTCGTAGCTAACATTTATTGAGTACTTATTCTATTACACATGCTTTGGAAGTCAGATTCTCCACTATAATTCACATAATGATCCTGTGAAGTTCGACTAAGATTATAGTATTACCCTCATTTTGTCAACAAGGATGTGGGTTCAGAGAAATTAATTATCTTGTCTAAGATCACACATATTCTTTGCATATTGGACTGTATGTGTTTGTGTATAGGCATTAATTTCATTCTCAGTATAGACACATACTTTCTTTTCCAAATATATTATAACCACACTGTACCTTGTACATATAATTTTTATTCAGAAACTAACAACTTGTTGGCTTTAAAAAATATTCATTGAAATTGAACATTGCTTCAGTTTCTGAAATGAAAATAACCAGTTCCTAAGTTAGCAGTAATATCAGCGATGGGATGGTAATAATTTAACAAATTGCATTTTCATCAGGCACAGGGTTGTTTTTGTTTGCTAGAGAGGCTGTGCAGTGTACTGAGAAGCCAAAAAGTGTGCAGTGCTAGGTTGCCAGAGTTTGAATCCCACCTCTACTACTTGTGAGGTCTTTGACTCTTTATGTGCCATGTTTCTTATTTTTAAAATGGAGGTGATAATATTAAAAGTACCTTTTTAGTGGAGATGTTACATGTATTGAATGAGCTAAAATATGCAAAGTACTTCTTAGAATGGTACTTGCCACATAGTAAATACTGAATATTATAATACCTGCTATCCTTATTTTATGATAATAACTTAAGCAGATTCAATGGGGGACCACAAGTAGCTTGCAAATAATTTTCAAGATTTTAGAAACATTTGGAAACTGTCAAAGGTATGTATTCTTCCAAAGGTTAAGCTGTTACAGATAACATTTTACTATCTTTGTGCCGAGCTATTAAAATAAACATAAATAATCTAGCAAATATTTTACCCAATGTGCATAAAGAAGTTAGATCTTAAATGCAAGCAAAATTATATTAGCCTAACTTAAACACTTGAAATGTTTATTTCTGTACTTCAAAAATGAGTGCTGGCCCAGTGATATCAGGAACTTTCCCCCCGAAACTGTAAATTATAGGACTGTTTTCTCATGCTGATCAATGATACATAAAAAAGACTCTTAAAAGCAAATCTAATGAAATGTTAATTGTAGAATTTAGATGGTAGATACATAAGTGCTCACTATACAATTCATTCGACTTTTCTGCGTTTTTGAAAATTTTAATAATAAAATATTGAAGAGGAAGGCTCTTACACCTCCCTATCACTGAAGGAAAAATGAACCTTTTTGAAACTTGAAAACTTTTCCTAGGTGCTGTATTCTTTGGCATGAGAGATGGCAATTGAAGTGGTCTGAAACACACACATGAACACGCCCTCTGAAATCCCATTGTAGTCAAAGTTGGGGATAAATTTCCAACCACCAACTTTTTCTTTTCTTTTCTCTTCTTTTCTTTTCTTTTCTTTTCTTTACTTTTCTCTTTTCGGACAGAGTCTCGCTGTGTCACCCAGGGTGGAGTACAGTGGTGCACTGGGCTCACTGCAACCTCTGCCTCCCAGATTCAAGCAGTTCTCCTGCCTCAGACTCCTGAGTAGCTGGGATTACAGGTGTGCGCCAACGCTTCTGGCTAATTTTTATATTTTTGGTAGAGACGGTTTCACCATGTTGGCCAGGCTGGTCTCAAACTCCTGACCTCAGGTTATCTGCCCACCTCGGCCTCCCAAAGTGCCGGGATTACAGGCGTGAGTCGCCGCTCCCAGCCCCAACCACCAAGTTTTTCTTTTTTGGAGTCCTTTTGGTTTTTGTGAATTGAAGTCCCGTTTGCCTGTTGGTCATCTGTTTAATGTCAAGGTCATGCTTCTTTTCTTTAGTCTGAACTGGAAGAGCTTAAAGAAATCAGAATGCAGGGAGTCACAAAATACTTACTTCAATTTGGAGGTACTCTTACACACTGACATTTCTTTTTGACCTAGAAGAGTTTGCCAGCAGCTGTATGGTTAATATGGAGTTCACATTTTCTGAAGCTAATAAGCATCTGTACATTCTGTGATCTATACTTACAACATCTGATGGTCCTTTCATCTTATAATTTGTGTTAAAAGATGTTTTTAGGCTGAATATTTTGTTACACTAACACTGTTCATTGAAGAATAAGATCAGAAATTAGGTTATAGATGACATCTTAAAAAAGACAGTATTTTATAACCGTGTGGAAGAAATATTAAGCTGAAAATGTTTGTATTTTGTGTCGTTTATGTCATGTGCCTTTTTAAGAAATAGTGCCTTTGCTCATTAAGAGCAGAATTATGGTGATATTATCCCCTTCTTCACAGATCACTTCTGGGATCTTGGTTTTAATTCTGGGTACCACTGTGTATGAGGAGCATTGAGCAATTGAAATGTGATCACCAATCATGACCAGGGTGGTGAAGGGTCTGCAGACTGACCCCGGGGAAGCCATTGACAATGTTTGGACTGCAGAAAAGCCTGCCAGAATGTAGTCTCCTCCCCATCTGTAAGGGCTTCCACGTGGACCAGGAAGCAGATTGCTTTTGTTAATACCTCAGAGGACAGAAATTTATAGGAAGGCAGATTTCAGCCCAGTGGAAGGAAAGACACAGAACAGTTAGAGCCATGAAACAAAGAAATGAACTACCTCAGACTGTGATGAGCCAGATACAGCTGGGTTTTTTTTCCTGCCTGACTACTCCTGTCATCTGTTTGCAGGATATGGAAAGATGCAGGGGCCCACTCAAGTCTTTTTCTAAGGAGAAATTATAGTTCCTAAGCACCTACAAAAAGACATACTGAGAAGTTCAAATCAGGGGCCAGGTACCCCCACCGGAGGAGAGTATCCCCTTTGTTCTATGACTTGCTTCTAAAGTAGGAGCCAAAGGATGTTTCCCTCCAGGCCTACTCTGAGGATGCCTGTCCTTTTGAAAGCATTCAAGACAAAACACCTCTTAATTCAGGATTATGATACAAAGAAATGGAGATATCAACTTTTTGATAAAAAGAAAATTCTGTAATGTTATGAAATATAATTATATGTTTTTCCCCATAAATATTTTTTAAACTTTTTTTAGGGTTATATGGAAATAGTCTAGATATGTTAAATGTCTAAATGAAGTTGTTAGCTTTTCAGCAAGAAGAAATAGCTAAAAATTTAAAGTCAAGAAGCTTACAAAACAGATCCAAGAGGGTAAGAGAAAAATAACTTCTTTTTGAAAAAATGGTTAAGTTTGACATTAATAAATGACTGTCTTAGTGAGACAGCTTTGGCTGTTGCTTAGACATTTTCAAATCTTGATTTGTTAAGAAAATTAAGGACTTTTAAAAAAAATCTCCTTGTCACATTTTTATCAAGGAAAGCCAAATACTAGACCCTAAAGGTAATCAAAGAGCATTCTGAAGCTGCATGATACTTTTAAAATTTTCTCTTTTTAAAGACAGTGTATTGCTCTGTCACCCATGCTGGAGGGCAGTGGAGTGACCATTGCTCACTTGGAACCTCCAACTCCTGGCCTCAAGTGATCCTCCTGCCTCGGCTTCCCAAAGTGCTGGGATTACAGACCCAAATGATACTTTGGCTATTCTTCAAAGAGCGGTCTTTTTCTCTCTTGCTTCTTTTCTTCCTGTCCTCTCGTTTTCTACCATGATGGAGCAACATGGTGGTTTGGGACACTTGTCTTTAAGTTCTCATTGAATATCGGGGTTCCTCTTGAAGGCTCTTCTGGATCATACATTACTTCTGACCCCCCCCCTCACACTGATGTTCTTTCCCTACCACAGACACATGTAAAACCCATAAATTGGACAATTTTTGTACATTTCCAAACCCTTGCATCATTCTAGTTTTTTCAAAAATACGATTTCGGGAATGATCACCTTGTAATACTAAATAGCTGTAGAAAATGACAGAAATTTGGCATATATAGGAAGACCATTGGATCACAGTAGATTAATTTAGCATTCAGTCATTTGACATGTATTTTTTTTTTGATGCCTACTATATTCCAAAGCTGAAAGTTTCTAGAAGTTAAAATGGTGAGCTGGATAAACCCGTGGTTCCTGCTTTCTTGGAGCTTAGAGACTAGGGAAAGGAGACAGTGTCAGACTGCCAGAGTTTTTTAAAAAAGCAACACACATACACAGGTTAAAAAGCACGTCATCTAGTGTACTTCTGAAATCACTTCCTTGACAAAGTGAGCTTTGAGCTGAGGTCTGAAGGATGAGTTGCAATTAATGAGGAAAATGGTGATGATGAGGGGTTATATACTTGGAAGAACTGGCCACGGCGACCTAAAGGGAGGACCTCGGGTGTGTACAGCAGAAACTCCAGGGCAGTGTGGGAGCCTAGGTTTAGATACGCATTCCCCCTCTTTGCTCTGCTGCTGTTTTTAATACTCCTTCCAGAACTTCCCTAGGATTATCTTCCACAGGGGAGTAGATACTGTTTTTATTGTAATGAATCATCATCCTCTATTATTGCAAGTGATGAAGGCTTCTAGTAGCAGTGGAACTAGGAATGGCGTCAGTGGCTCAGGTCTTGATGGCAGATCTTCAGGGGGAAGCCCTTTCAGTTTTAATGGTGGATAAAGCAAAACTCTTTCTCGTCAGCTTCCCCTCCAGGCTGTCCTGGGTAGGGAGTTGATAGGAGATCTTTTGGACGTGGGAATTGCTTCACTGTTGACAGAAAGACATGGTGTATTTGATTAAATTAAATTAGGAGCATGTGTATGCTTGACAAAGTGAGCTAATGAAGGAAAATGCATCAAAAGGATTTATGGTGAATTGATTAAAATTTTTCTTTCCAGAAAGCCCTTCCGGCTTAAAGCTTGGAATTATAAGGCTATCGGTGCTGCTAGGCCCTCCAGGTTCTTACTTGCCTTTACAGTAGGCAGTTTGGAGACTTTTCTTTGAGCAGCTGCTCCTTCTGTAGCATACTCTGTTGCAGGCAAAAGTATTCCCAACCTGCAGTCTGAATTGTATGGAGGAAAGAGGATAAAAGACACTATTTGATTTATTAATTTCTAGTGGATTAGAACTACAAATGTTTGCTATGTTTTTAATTTGAGAAGTAGAGAGAATCACAGCAGCTTTTAATTATGCATTTTGTGTAATACAGCTCTGAATAGAGCAGAACAAAATTAAAATTGTGGATCAAATACCGAATCTGAGTGGATACTTAAGTGAGCTGTAGCGTAATGCTAATGGTTTTGCGTCTTCCTGGCATTATGTCAATAATGGCTGTAATCACATTAAGTAGAGAGCCCATTAGCTTTTTCTTTACAGCAACATGCACCATAGCAACATACTGTGAGTTTTTGAAATAACTTTTGACATTGTTTTTAAAAACATTGCCATGTTTAGGGTAAAGAGGCAAGTATATAACGTGTGTACAGGTGAACACAGGTGTGTTCACAAGGCTATGTTATATGTACAATAAGATCTTCTATTATATAGGCACATTAACCCCTGCTAACATTATGGCTTGGAAAAATCTAACCCAGTGTCCTTATGTTCATGAATTTAATAGATTCTCTGCTATTTTCATGAGACTAAAGCCTTCCTGGAGTTCACCATGGTGTAAAGTCAGACCTACTTTCTGAATAGTGTTGTACCTAGAGTGTTGAAAAGCCTTTTAATATTTCCTTCCTTTGCTGCAATCTCAGATGGCATGGCATCTTCCAACTGTCCAGGTCTATGTAGTTCTTCCTATGTTGAAGCTGGAACACAGAAGTCTGGTTGAAGTTCTTTTGCTTTAATGCCATTTTCAGTACCTTTTGATAGAGAGTTCCCAAGATGAGCCCACCATGTGGTATTTATCATGGGTTTTTTTAATGACTGGGAGACTAGAATTACTATGGTATGTGAATATTTCTTCTACAAATAACTCAGTTTTGGGATATTCTCTGAGTATTTAAACATTCTACCAATTTGATTTTTTTCAAAGAAAACTTGAAGTGCAATTAAAACACTTTGCATTTTTCTGTTACACTATATGAAGATAAACTAGGAGTCAGTAAGGCAATTTTCAAAACAAAGTGTTGCAGAGATACTTTATTCTCAGTATGTGTATTAATAATTTGACTCATCTTTCTCATCAAACCTTCTTCCCACCAGCACATACCAGGAGGACATCCGGGGTGCAATATTGAGGGTTCATCTTCCATGCTGTCCTCTTTTGTCACCTCCTCTATTCAGTTAGAAAAACAAAAGAAAAAAGAAAACGGTGCTGCCTCAGCCATCTAAGTAAATATCATTGCCTCAGCCTTCTAAATAGCCCTTGAACACTTTTCTCCCTCCATTCAGGTCCTCGTTGTCTCTTGCCTATTTTCACATCTAATGTTCCCAAGTGTTCTTCTTTCTGCTGTTTTATGAAATGATTTTTAAAAAACAACATATAGGGATTTGTATGTGGAGTTAATTTTTTTTTTTCCTGGGACATATTCTTTTCAATTAGGATGTATAATCTTAACTTTTATTCAATATGCAAGGATAAGTGACTTGCTTAATTTTTACAGTGGATCACTATGCATTCTGTTAGTGAAGTTACAAGTTACAGTTCTCTTAGAACTTGAAAGCAAATGCTACATCAGTCAAGATTGGGTATCTTTGTCTGTTTATCTTTGGTATCAAAGACTCAGAGATTTTGGAGAAACATCACAAAGCTTAAAAAGTTATTCAGACAAGCTATAATATCACATGACTGCCCCCTGAGTGGTAAGACATTGCCCAGTGGATCTGACAACACTTTTAAGTACTTACTCATCATCATATCTTTTTTAAAATTTTTTATTTGTTATTTTTTGTTGTTGTTGAGACAGAGTGTCACTCTGTTGCCCAGGCTGGAGTGCAGTGGCACGATCTCAGCTCACTGCAACCTCCACCTCCTGGGTTCGAGTGATTCTCCTGCCTCAGCCTCCTGAGTAGCTGGGTCTACAGGAGTACACCACCACACCCGGCTAATTTTTGTAATTTTAGTAGAATGGGGTTTCACCATATTGGTCAGGCTGGTGTCAAACTCCTAACCTCAGTTGATCCACCTGCTTCAGCCTCCCAAAGTGCTGGGATTACAGACATGAGCCACCGCACCCAGCCCCATCATTGTATCTTCATGAGATAGTCAGGAATGAAATTTGAATTCTTTAAATTGGAACATGGAGAGGTGAAGTGACTGCCTAAGGTTGCTTTGACAGTGGTTGAGCTGGGATCAGCACTTTTATTTTTATATTTTAAAATAATACTTCCTCTTAGCCTTTTAATTCAGAAGAGTTAACTTGAGTTTCTTAAAGGAATTCATAAGTGCTACCTTACATCCCTGTATAGCAGTCTTACCTTTACAGAGCACTTTCAGGTTTGTTTCTTGTTAGAATCCCGTAAGGGAAAAAAGTAAGATCCGCTTCTGAAGATGAGAAATTTAAAGTATGGTCGGTTGTTAAAGAATCTGAATTCTGGCCCGGCGCGGTGGCTCAAGCCTGTAATCCCAACACTTTGGGAGGCCGAGACAGGCAGATCACGAGGTCAGGAGATTGAGACCATCCTATCCTGGCTAACACAGTGAAACCCTGTCTCTACTAAAAAATACAAAAAACTAGCCGGGCGAGGTGGCGGGCGCCTGTAGTCCCAGCTACTCGGGAGGCTGAGGCAAGAGAATGGCGTAAACCCGGGAGGCGGAGCTTGCAGTGAGCTGAGATCTGGCCACTGCACTCCAGCCTGGGCGACAGAGCAAGACTCCGTCTCAAAAAAAAAAAAAAAAAAGAATCTGAATTCTTCTGACTCTTGGTCCATGGCATTCCACTGTATAATACTTATTAAAATAGCTTCTGCTCTTCTGCAGAGATGTAAGTTTCCACTGTGACAAGTGCCATTTCGTCTGCTCACACACTAGGGACACCTCATAGGGAAAGAAGAGCCACCTGATTTGCTCTTCTTGTATCATGCTTAGCTCCAAAGAAGTCTCCCAGATATGTGTCCTTTTCCACTGTTATCTCCTGTCTGTCTAGATGTGCCTTGAGACTCTGCCATAGTATCCACATATAGCTGCTACCTCTCTGTAGATGATCCATGTCCATTTCCCATGCTTCCACCTTCCTTTTGTACCAGTTACACATTTTCAAATGTCCACGGACTTCTGATGCCTGGTGGCAGGATCCACAAATCCATATCAACATAACTAAAACTTAGTTTTTTATGTTTCACCCCTTTCATTAAGTAGCTGTTTCTCATAACTTCCAACATTAACCTTTCATTTACTATTCATTGAGCCTCCAATGGCTGAATTTTCTGGTGCATCTCTTGGCATTTCTAAAGTTCCATAAAGCAGTACTTGCCTCTAAGAGATGTAAAAAGAAGAAGGATTATAAGATGTGGACCATTCTTGGATTTTAGAAGTTTCACTCTGTTTGAAGGCTAAGAGGCTGGTTTAGGACTGAGTGAATAGGCGAGCCAGTCTGGAAGGAGTTGGAAGGTAACTGAGCCAAGTGACTTCTGAATTTTTATCCTTAAGGAGTGCACAGTCTGCAGAGGAGAGAAGGCATACACAAGAACCTAGGTGAAGGTAAAGCTACCACAACATGTTTTGAAGGCTTAGATCTCAGTTTTTCCTAATTTCCATCATTCTCTCTGTCTGACAAATGCAGGGCAGCACCTCATGTAAGCTTACTACCAGCTTTTCTTTCTATTCCTGCAACTCTGTCTCACTCTCACCCTGTCTCCCTCTCTTTCTTCCTCCTTTCTCCTAGGAAGTGAGAAGGGAAGGAGAAGTAAGATGAGAAAGGGGTGAGGTTATATACCTGTACTGTCCAGATTCCTTTCCCTTTGTGTCAGTGCAGGACAATATAGTTCTTGTGAGGCCTTTGGAATATATCCTTACAAATCTTAAGAAGATCATGTATTAGTTCGTTTTCACGCTGTTGATAAAGACATAACCGAAACTGGGAACAAAAAGAGGTTTAATTGGATTTACAGTTCCACATGGCTGGGAAGGCCTCAGAATCATGGTAGGAGGTAAAAGACACTTCTTACATGGCAGTGGCAAGAGAAAAAATGAGGAAGAAGCAAATGCAGAAACCCCTGATGAACCTATCAGATCTTGTGAGACTTACTATCGCAAGAATAGCATGGGAAAGACCCGCCCCCATGATTCAGTTACCTCCCCCTGGGTCCGTCCTACAACACGTGGGAATTCTGGGAGATACAACTCAAGTTGAGATTTGGGTGGGGACACAGCCAAACCATATCCTGCCCCCTGGCCCCTCCAAATCTCATGTCCTCACATTTCAAAACCAATCATGCCTTCCCAGCATTCCCCCAAAGTCTTAACTCATTTCAGGATTAACCCAAAAGTCCACAGTCCAAAGTCTCATCTGAGACAAGGCAAGTCCCTTCTGCCTACGGGCCTGTAAAATCAAAAGCAAGCAGCTGGGCACAGTGGCTCACGCCTATAATTCCAACACTGTGGGTGGCCAAGGCAGGTGGATCACGAGGTCAGGAGTTTGAGACCAGCCTGGCCAACATAGTGAAACCCTGTCTTTACTAAAAACACAAAAATCAGCTGGGCATAGTACTGCATTCCTGTAGTCCCAGCTACTTGGGAGAATCACTTGAACCCAGGAGGTGGGAATTGCAGTGAGCTGAGATCGCGCCACTGCACTCCAGCCTGGGCAACAGAGTGAGACTCTGTCTTAAAAAAAAAAAAAAAAATCAAAAGCAAGCCAGTTACTTCCCAGATACAGGTATTAGGTAAATACAGCCATTCGAAATGGGAGAAATTGGCCAAAACAGAGGGGTTACAGGGCCCATGCAAGTCTGAAATCTAGCACGGTAGTCAAATTTTAAAGCTCCAAAATGATCTCCTTTGACTCCAGGTCTCACATCCACATCACGCTGATGTAAGAGGTGGGTTCCCATGGTCTTGGGCAGCTCTACCCTTGTTGCTTTGCAGGGGACAACCTCCCTCCCGGCTGCTTTCATGGGCTGGCATTGAGCATCTGTGTCTTTTCCAGGCGCACAGTGCAAGTTGTTGGTGGATTTACCATTCTGGGGTCTAAAGGTCGGTGGCCCTCTTCTCACAGCTCCATGAAGCAATACCCTAGCAGGGACTCTGTGTGGGGTCTCCCATGCTATGTCTCCTTTCTGCCCTGCCCCAGCAGAGGTTCTCCATGAGGGGCCCGCCCCTGCAGCAAACTTTTGCCAGGGCATCCAGGTGTTTCCATACATCTTCTGAAATCTAGGCGGAGGTTCCCAAACTTCAATTCTTGACTTCTGTGTACCTGCACACTCAACACCATGTGGAAGCTGCTAAGGCTTGGGGCTTCCACCCTCTGAAGCCACAGCCCGAGCTGTATGTTGGTCCCTTTCAGCCACGGCTGGAGCGGCTGGGATACAGGGCACCAAGTCCCTAGGCTGCACACAGCATGGGGACCCTGAGCTCAGCCCATGAAACCACCTTTGCCTTCTGGGCCCCTGGGCCTGTGATGGGAGGGGCTGCCGGGAAGTTCTCTGACATGGCATGAAGACATTGTACTCATGTTCTTGGGGATTAACATTAGGCTCCTTGCTACTTATGCAAATTTGCAGCTGGCTTGAAGTTCTCCCCAGAAAATGGGTTTTTCTTTTCTAGCACATAGTTAGCCTGCAAATGTTTCAAACTTTTGCGCTCTGCTTCCCTCATAAAACTGAATGCCGGCTGGGCATGGTGGCTCACACCTATGATCCAAGCACTTTGGAAGGCTGAGGTGGGTGGATCGTGCTCTACTGAAAATATAAAAAATTAGCTGGGCTTGGTGGCAGGCACCTGTAGTCCCAGCTACTCAGGAGGCTGAGGCAGGAGAATGACATGAACCCGGGAGGCGGAGCTTGCAGTGAGCTGAGATCACACCACTACACTCCAGCCTGGGCGACAGAGCAAAACTGTGTCTCAAAAAAAAAGAATGCCATTAACAGCATGCAAGTCTTGAATGCTTTGCTGCTTAGAAGTATCTTCTGCCAGATACCCTAAATCATCTCTCTCAAGTTCAAAGTTCCACAAATCTCTAGGGCGGGGGCAAAATGCTGCCAGTCTCTTTGCTAAAACGTAACAAAAGTCACCTTTGCTCCAGTTCCCTTCAAGTTCCTCATCTCCATCTGAGACTACCTTATCTGAATTTTATTGTCTATATTGCTATCAGCATTTTGGGCAAAGCCTTTCAACAAGTCTCTAGGAAGTTCCAAACTTTTCCACATTTTTCTGTCTTCTGAGCCCTCCAAAGTGTTCCAACCTCTGCCTGTTACCCAGTTCCAAAGTCGATTCCACATTTTCGGGTATCTTTTCAGCAATGCCCCACTCTGCTGGGACCAGTTTAGTGTATGAGTTTGTTTTCATGCTGCTGATAAAGACATACTGGAGACTAGGAACAAAAAGAGCTTTAATTGGACTCACAGTTCCACATGGCTGAGGAGGCCTCAGAATCATGGCGGGAGGCAAAAGGCACTGCTTACATGGTGATGGCGAGAGAAAAAATGAGGAAGAAGCAAAAGCGGAAACCCCTGAAAAACCCATCAGATCTCGTGAGACTTATTCACTATCATGAGAACAGCATGGGAAAAACTGGCCCCCATGATTCAATTACCCCCTGGGTCCTTCTTACAACATGTGGGAATTCTGGGAGATACCACTTAAGTTGAGATTTTGATGGGGACACAGCCAAACTATATCAAATCATTAGTACTGTTTGAACATGCTCTTTTTCTGAGCTTCTTATTGCTGTAGGTGAAAGCAAGTTTTACTCCTTATAAGCTAAAATTTAGTCATATACAGTACCTAGTTTGTTAGCAGTGTTTAAAATATAAAAAGCACACACAGGTATAAAATATAATGTTCCATAGCACATAAGCTGAAAAGCTCATAATTTTAAAAATCCAGTATTTTAAGTAGATATATTCATTCAGCAAGCATTTTCATGAATTTTCTGTGAATATAAGGGTGAAAAGTTACTATCCCTGTTGTCATGCAAACTGACAATTACAATGCTATGTGATATTTGTATTATTGGGGATATGGACAAATAGAGGTATATAAGTATGCACTTTAGTGTCAGATTTGGGCCTAGATACCTCCCCTGCCTTCTGTTAGCTGTATCACCTTGAATAACGCTTTTAACCCTCCTAAACCTCAGCTTGCAGATGATAATAGTACCTACCTTCTGGTGGTTGTTGGGGAAATTATTCAAGATACTGCATATAGGCCGGGCGCGGTGGCTCACGCCTGTAATCCCAGCACTTTGGGAGGCCAAGGTGGGTGGATCATGAGGTCAAGAGATCAAGACCATCCTGGCCAACATGGTGAAACCTCATCTCTACTAAAAATACAAAAAGTAGCCAGGCGTGGTGGTGTGCACCTGTAGTCCCAGCTACTCGGGAGGCTGAGGGAGGAGAATCGCTTGAACCTGGGAGGCGGAGTTTGTAGTGAGCCGAGATCGTGCCACTGCACTCCAGCCTGGTGACAGAGCGAGACTCCATCTCAAAAAAATAAAAAATAAATAAAGATATTGCATATAAAATACCTGGCAGAATACTTGATGGAAAACAGATGTTCAAAACATATTAGCTGTTGTTATTGTGACATTAATAAGGAAAGGAGTCTCTAAGTGTGTCTTGGGCAGTCAAGGAATACATTGCAAAAGAAGTAGGTAGCATTCGAAGTGACACTCAAGAAATGAGAGTAGGGCCAGGCATGGTGGCTCATGCCTGTAATCCCAGCACTTTGGAAGGTCGAGGCAGGAAGATCACTTGAGCCCAGGAGGTCAAGGCTGCAATGAGCTGTGTTGGTGCCACTGCGCTTCAGCCTGGGTGACAGAGGGAGAACCTGTCTCAAAAGAAAGAGAGAGAGAGAGAAAGATAGAAAGAGGGAGAGAGAGAAACAAGGAAGGAAAGAGGGAGGGAGGGACAGAAAGGAAGAAGGGAGGGAGGAAGGAAGGAAGGGAGTAGGAGTAGGAGTGTTTCAGAAACACAGTAACAGAACAGCATCCACTCAAGGGTAAAATTGGAAGAAGTGATAGCATGTTCCAGGATTTTGTGAATCAGGATTTCTGGAGCATAAGAACCTGGTCAGGCACCAGATCATGAGAGACCTTGTTATCCAGGAGAAGGCATTTTAAGTTCATACTCTGTACCAGTGATCTCCTAAGTGGAACTTTTTTTAGATAGCTAGTTTAGGCAGTTTATTGAGATACATTAAGAAAGTGTTGAATTTCTGTTGATTTTTTTCCTTATCTTTTTAAATTTGTCTTATAATATTCATGTTATACGTGTAATATATTTATAAGGCATTAAATATTAGTATTGTAAGTACATGTATATAATTTGAACGTGATATTCAACCAGTATACAGTTGTGGCCCAATAATTGTTTTTATGGCTGGTGTTCTAATCAGTAATGGCATGTTGGCATCTGTTCAGGTTGATTGTTGCCATGTTGCCTGGCCCTACCAGTTATTAACACTTTTTTTGTGGGGGATGGAGTCTCACTGTCACCCAGGCTAGAGTGCAGTTGCACAATCTCAGCTCACTGCAACCTCCACCTTTTGGGTTCAAGCGATTCTCATGCCTAAGCCTCCATAGTAGCTGGGACTACAGGCGCCTGCCACCACGCCTGGCTAATTTTTGTATATTTAGTAGAGATGGGGTTTTGCCATGTTGGCCAGGCTGGTCTTGATCGCCTGACCTCAGATAATCCACCTGCCTCAGCCTCCCAAAGTGTTGGGATTACAGGCATGAGCCACCATGCCCGGCCTTATTAACACATTTCAGTCTTACTCCTGTAAGTGTACCAGAGTGGCACTGTGTACTCATATTTTGTCACTGATCATGGGCCTGCTGACTACTCTTCTGGAAGACAGGGAGCCATCGCAGAATTTTGGGCAAGAGAGTGAAATGATTAAAAGTCATGTGTTAGAATTCACGGAATCATCCTGAGGGCTAAGTTAGCATTGAGAAAGGCTATAGGAGGAGCTATCACTTACAGATTTGTTTAGGTGTAAGCATATAGATCATAGTTCAGTCATGGGTATCACCCATCTTGATGGAAGACTTGTGAAAGAAGAACATGATTAGTTTTAACTTTTTCAGGATTGATAAGTAGAAAAGATACGAGTTGAATTCTGAAAAAAACCTTGTATCACACCATATAATGATATAGTTAAAAAAATACAGAGACAAAAATTAAAGACCCTTCTTTCAAAATATTCTGAGAAAAAAGGAAAGTAGGTATGTTTAGGAAAATATTTAATGTTAATATTAAATATTTAACCTTAATATTTAAATATTAAGTATTTAAATACTTAATACTAATGGAAAATGACAAAGGCACACACGAAGGGGTTTACTTGCAGGATTCTTTATCAAGTAACTCCCAGCTACATCATCCCTCTTCCACAATGGAAATGGTGGGGGAGACAGAACATGTCATCAGTCTGCAAAGAGATGCCCCTCCCTCTCTTTGTTCTTTGCTTTCATGTATGATGTTCTAGTTATTTAATAATGTATCTTTTTTGTACTTTGGATCCTGAATGACCCCAGCTGAAGTTTCTTCCCTTCTTCCAGGCTTGTTGGATACTTAAATATTAAGTATTAAAGTAGTGAATATTAAATAATATGGGTAATATTTAATCTTAATCCTAATGACCTGAATGGCACAGACACTGTGCTCTTGGAGCAGATGTCCAGACATTGGCCTGTGTGCCATGCCGGTCCTGTGCAGATCATCTGAACATCAGCCTGGAGAGAAAATGAATAAATACATTTTTAATAATTATTTATTTGAGGATCTTAAAGAGTTGTTAGCTATTAGGGTCTACTACCAGCCCCTCCCACTTTAAATCATTTATATTTGCCTTCTTTCTTTTTTTTTTCTCTTGAGACAGGATCTTGCTCTGTCGCCCATGCTGGAGTGCAGTGGCACGATCTTGGCTCACTGTAACCTCTGCCTTCCAGGTTCAAGCAATTCTCTTGTTTCAGCCTCCCAAGTAGCTGGGATTACAGGTGTGCACCACCAAACCCAGCCAATTTTGTATTTTTAGTAGAGACAAGGTTTCTCCATGTTGGCCCAGGTGGTTTCAAACACCTAGCCTCAAGTGATCTGCCCGCCTTAGCCTCCAAAAGTGCTGGGATTATAGACGTGAGCCACTGTGCCTGGCCCTATTTTTGTCTTTTTCAGTTGTGAATTTTGTAGTCAGAGGAGGAATTAGAAAATAATCTCCTATCATTGTTACTGTCACTGTCATTTGCAACAAATGGAAATTTAGTTCTAATTTTGTCAGTTCAGTGAGATAGCATCAAGTATTCCCTTCATTTGGATAGATAGTCAAGAATTTAATAGATACTTGTATGCTCACAGTGGCAAATTTTCAACGTAGTCATTTTTCTGAACTTTCCAAAATGTTGTCAGAACATGCTCTCATTCACTCTCATTCAGTCTCCTGAAAGTTAACTTCTGTCTCATTTTCTGTGAGATGCTCCATGTTTCCAGTTACACACACAGTCAGCACACTGTTAGATTCTACTAGTCTCCCTGCACACCTTTCAGAACAACATTGCTTTCAGTGGTAAAAATGGAAAGAGAGAGGCCAGTGGAGTAATGTGAGGAAAGAAGGAAATGGTTGGGCTCTGGGGGAAATGATCAGTTCCCCAGAAATGGTCAGTTCTGGAGAAGGAAGAGGATAGTTCTAAAAT
This sequence comes from Macaca mulatta, assembly GCF_049350105.2. Taxonomy (NCBI): domain Eukaryota; kingdom Metazoa; phylum Chordata; class Mammalia; order Primates; family Cercopithecidae; genus Macaca; species Macaca mulatta. The sequence goes on from NC_133420.1 coordinate 82,698,845, forward strand.
TTGGGCATAAAACTAGGAAATCAAACAAACCTGGAAGAAGGGAAGAAACTTCAGCTGGGGTCATTCAGGATCTGGAGCACAAAAGAGACATAATATTAAATAACTAGAACATCATACACAAAAACAAAGAACAGAGAGGGGGGGGCATCTCTTTGCCAAAGGAGAAGAATGTGAAGACCAGGAGTAAGTAGGAATGGAGAAAATGACCTGGTCTTTGGATCTCTGTTGCAGATTGATGATAGGCTGTGTCTCCCCCGCCATCTCCGTTGTGGAAGAGGTACTATGTAGCTGGAAGAAACTTGATAAAGTATCCTACAAGTAAAGCCCTTCGTATGTGCCTTTGCCGCTTTCCATTATGTTGATTTTTTTTCTGGTGTTAGATGGGGCTTTTTTTCTCTTACTTTTCTCCAAACTTTGTCTTCTGGCTCTTTGTGTTAATCATTTTGCCAACAGGAGGTATAAGATTTGGTTTTGGTTTCCACTTTACACCAGTTTACACTTAAAGGCAAAAATTTAATTCAAGCTTTGGAGAAGATAGAGAAGGTACAGGCATAGGTGCTTTATCTCAATATAAAAGTTGGGGGCAGAATCTCAGGAGATTGCTCCTGAGCTGTTCTTAGATGTATCACTTTATTAATTCTTATAATAAAGCCAAATTGAATTGATGTCGGCATGTCATGTTCTAACTGGCTTTAATAACTTTTTTCTTTGCCTGGTGGATGGAGATGGTTTTGAGTTATAAAAAAATAAAGAACATGAGTGAAGAAATCCTGGGTTAGCTCAGAGACAGCAGGAGGATTTCTGAGAGAGTGGCAGAGGAAAAAGCAATCCATAGACTTGCCGATGGACACTCATTAAATGTTAATAGGAACTGCATGTGATGAAAGGCAGGAGGCTCTGAATTCATCTTGTAACTGTATGTCTACAACTGGAGGTGTGTGAATGAAATCAAGGAAAGGCATTAAAGAAATTATTTGTTAGGAAGCAGAAGCAAGAGTTTGTTTACTTTCATACTGAAGAGAACACTACCAGCATTTGTGAACTGCATGCACATGAGAAGTGAGCAGGCTTCCAGCTCAGTGGCAGGTGCAAGATGTTGTTAGAAACAAAATAACTCTTATACTTGAATAAATTCCCCAGAAGGTTGGGAGCCCCTGACATAGTAGGTATGTAAAGCCATGTAGCTGACATCAAGGCCTGTTGCACTTTTGTAATCTCCTTAAGTCACTGGAGCGAGCAGTCCCTGGTGAAATAGGATGTCGCAGTGCTCTGTGCCTTGATAGGGAGTTGCACTTGTGATACCTGAAACCTCCTTACAAACTCCCCCCACCCCCCACCCCCCACTCCCCCACCACGTAGTCCTGGATCATTGGAATGCAGGCGCTGGATTGAAACGTTTATTCATAGCAGATTAAGATTCTAAGTATCTGTGAGGCCTCACTTAGGAGGCTCTTAGAGGATTAATAAAATATTTACAAAATAACCTATGCGATTGCTTCATTTTAAAGATATTTGGCTCTAATCGCAGCATAAATCCTTATTCAAGTGGCTTCTCTGTTCTGTGAAGGAAGTTCTGTACTTGTTCTTCTGGAGAAGCACAAACAGATTCCTACCATACTTTAATTAAAAACATGGAAGCGCCTGGTTTCTCCACACGTGCACATTCTTGTTCTTACACACACACACACACACACACACACACAAAGCCCCAACAAACAGATCAACAGAGGGATATAAAATGATCATTTTAAACAAAGGCTTATTGATTCAAGTGAGCGGCATTCACATGTAAAATGTTCAGAAATTTTATTCTGTTATTTATGATAAAGAATCTTATCCCTGCATGTTTTACCTATAACCAAGAGAGCCTTAACTGATCAAAGTATAGTTTTTCTAGTAATTAAAAATGAGTATTGATGTAATTTTAAAAAGATCCTTAAAAGTTTATCGTGGTACTTATTGTATATTATCTTATCTGCCGTCTTGGTAGATCAGGTTGTACAGTCATATTTCTAGATGTAGGATCAAGATTTCGGTTACTTGGGTTTATGCTAAGGCCACAGGTATCTACTATCTATATGAACAGCCATTTATGGAGTGCCTGCCATATGCCTAGAATTCCGTGAGGCCTTTCACGAGTACTGCTGTGTCATTTAATTCAATCCTGATAATAACCCTAAAAATCAAGGATTTCTCATCTTGTTTTACACCTGGGAAACAGGCTTAGGGTAGTCAGTGCACATCATAGTAAGTAAAAGACTTGGTGTTGAAGCACTACTTTGTGACTTCACACCTCATATAATATAGGATTGCATTTTGTTTTGTTTTGGTTTTTTTTTTTTTTTTTTTATAGAATCTCACCCTGTTGCGCAGGCTAGAGTGCAAGTGGGCATGATCTTGGTTCACTGCAACCTCTGCCTCCCGAGTACAGGTGATTCTTGTAACTGGGATTACAGGCTTGCACCATCACACCTGGCTAATTTTTGTATTTTTAGTAGAGATGGGGTTTTACCATGTTGGCCAGGCTGGTCTTGAACTCCTGGCCTCAAACAATCCACCCGCCTTGGCCTCCCAAAGTGTTAGGATTACAGGTGTGAGCCACTGTGCCCAGCCTTATTTTATTTTGATTTTTTTCCTATTCCGTTTTACCTCCACTTATTTCCAAGAAGGGAGAATTTGAGGGTTGTTAGAACCAGAGTTTAATCCTTTTTTCCTGATGGTCAATGCTTTGTAATAACAGTGATCTTTTACTGAATTTCCCTTCAATGATGTACTATTGCTCTTGTTACCTTGCTGCCTTTTAAATTATGACTTCTCTATATTATAACTTAAAGTTGGTACTTTGATAATTGTTATCAACTTTAATAAAATATGTATTAGATGACTTAAAAATTACCAGAAATCTGTATTAAAATAGTCTTTAAGGCAAACGAAAAATTACCTGACAACAGTCTGCTCACTTGCACGTGCACTCTCCCTCTCTAGGTAATAAGATGGAAATATTTTTACCCCTTTCATTTTCTTTCTCAAAGCCCTTTCAGAAAGGGATAATGTAGCTGGCAGCTGTGGCCATAGGAAGTCTGTGCAATCCATGGTTTATATACATGAAAAATATATGCCAAAATATATGCATTGTGCTATGATTTTGTTGTTGTTGTTGTTGTTGATAAGGTGCATAAGCCCCAACTTTCCACTTGACTAACTTGTGATTAATTGGGATGTCTTTGTTCTCTCCAACGTTAGATCTAAAAACCAGCCTCCGTCTTCACTGTATGGCAGTGCAGCTGCTGTTTGCATGCTGTTTTCTTTGTTGCTATGTGTGTGGGTGCCTCGGGCCCAAGTCCTGAGTCCCCATTCTCCTGCCGTGCATTGCTTGTGTTTCTGTGGAGAATTGTAATGTTCTTGGATCAGGGACTTTTACAAATAGGTGTGTTCTTCCAAGTTGGCTTGGAGTGATCAAAGACCACCATGTTTCATTTTGCCCAGAGCCTTCGAATCCCACCCCCCACCCTCAGTAAAATCCTTTGCAGAGAGCTTTACCCTAAAGACACAGAAAACAAATGCAACACCTGTGACCTAAGAGCATTACTTACAAAGGCATGGAAACTCCCTGAATGCTGTTTATAAAGCACACCCTCAGTTGTGTTTCTTGTTTCTTCTCTAGCTATATGTGAGCATGAAACTCTTTTGCAGAGATGGAGGAAGGTCATGCTATAGGAGAACGTGACTGCACACGTTAAAACACATGCTAGGACACAGGCCGATTCATGACACTGAATTCTGACTCATCGTAAGGGAGAGGAAATGCATGTATATGGGTATATTTTGGCTTCTATTTAAGTCTATAATTGTTTCCCCCCCCCCCTTAAATAAGGATTTCTTCTTGATTAGTGGTGTTATTCTCAAGAGACTGTAGGGTTTCTGTGCTTGCCTCACCCTTGTGAAGGGGAAAGAATGTGTTTTCTTTTGCCATATCCCTCCTCAACAGGGGTGCTCTTATTAAAACCAGGAAACTAAACAGAAGGACAGTGCATGTATTTGCTCATTGTTCTCTCCTCACGCTGGACTTAAGCTGAAATGTAGTTTCAGGGCTTCATGTGTGCACTGAGTCATCGATGGAGTAATTAAGTGGGGTAAATGCATATGAAGTGCTTGTTCCCTTGGGGCCCGGCACATAGTGAGTGCTCAGCAAACAGTAGTTATTACTTTTCACTGGAGCCAAATGTATATCACACCTCCCTCTCTGTAATACATATTTGTGATAGCCCATTAGTAAGTCTGAAGGTCAGTGTCTTCCTTGCCATAGGGCTTTAGGAAATGTTTTTTGTACACTTCTACATGTAGTTGGCGGATTGTTTTTTTAAAATGCCATCTACATTTTTTCCTCTTTCTAAATTATCTCATGATTCTAGCAGATTGCTATAAATAAGTAGGATATGTCATATTTGTAGGCCACGAATTGACAACTCGGTTTCAGACAACAATGAAGATTTTCTACCCTATTTGAATACAAAATCAAAACCAAGTGATTTGTTAACATCCCAATATTGATTTTTGTTATTAGAAGTAAATTCTAGAAGTAAAGGTTGAAAAGGACCACAAAAACTGCTTTTCCAGCCTCTACTGGACCAGAGGCCTCTTTGGGAAATGATTAGTTGCATCTTCCAATAAGTAACTTTTGATATATTAAATACTAATTTAATGGCTGCTCTCTAAAGGAAGTGAAGCTAGCATAGTCCCTTGGCTTCCATGAGCCTTAATCTCATGTATCTGTTATTGCACAGTTTATCATGGTAGGGTTTTTCCCCCTTAGGACAGACTACGTTTTCAGTAATGTTATTTTTTTTTAATTCAACCTAACTGGACACTGTAGAGGGCACTAATAAATCACAGCTCTCTATGCTCAAATAAAGACAGATATTCTACCTCTTTCTCCCACCTATCCACCCATTCCTGGATCGAGCAACAGAGCTGAGCTTAAGGCCACCTAGAGCCACCATTACAGAATCTCTCTTTATGTTGGATGGCAGTGGGGATGCAGATCTGAAACACTAGTGCCTCTGATACAGCAATGGGAAGGTGTGGAAAAAAGGGTGAGCAGGCATGAGACTGCCCTCTTTAGAAAGGTCTGCTTGCCAGGTTGGCCCTTGGCTGGCATCTAGGAACTTGGATTTTGGGAGTATTCCCACCATTTCCTCACCTGATGAAAGAGTGGCTCATTGCTCCTACACTGTAAATAATATGCTTTATGCTGAACATGTGCTTTCCTTCTGGGAATCTAGAATTTCGGTCCATGCTAGGCAAAGCATGCCTACGTGACCACTCCCACAAAAACTGTGGGCACTGAGCTGCAAATGAGCTTCCCTCGTAGACAGCACCTCACACCTGTTGTCACAATTTAATGCTGGAGGAATTACGTGGATCCAATGCGACTCCTCTGGGAGCACCACTGAAGGGTGCACTTGGTTTCCCCTGGAGTATGCTCCATGCATGTTGCCCTGTGCTGATGTTGCTTTGTATCCTATCACTGTAGTGAGTCTTAGCTGTGCGTATGACTACATGCTGAGTCCTGTGAGTCTTGCGATCCTGGGACTAATCTTAGGGACCTGGAGCCCCAACACAGTAGTTAAAACTAACCTACATAAGATTCCATATGAGGAGGTAAGTCAGAAATTCTGAAAGTGTGCTTGAAAATTTTTTCTATTGACACCCCTCGTTCCATATGATCTTCTTCCTAAGGAGTACTTCATTTTGTCATTGAGTTTAGTCAGTGAACATGTTTGAAATATAACGTAATCAGGTAGGCACTTCTTGCATATTTATATATTATTGCAAATTCATTTATTGTTCTCTTCTACCACTAGAACTGAGAGATAAAGGAGAGAGACGTAACACAATGTTCGTTCTGTCTCTCTCTCTCTCTCTCTCTCTCTCCCCACCACATAATATGCACACATTTTCCCTGCTTTCTACTATTGTAATAATCAGAAACCAGTACTAACTAGAATTCTTCTTATTGATAAAGTGACAGTTGACTTTCATATGGAAAGTCTTTAGGAGTTAACAAATTAAAATTACCTAAAATTAGAGTTAAATTTTTTGATTTTTTTTAATAATATTCCACCACTGTCCCGCTTCTTGGATATTTATCTAGAATATGACTTTCCCTACTATACCAACAGAGAATTTGCTAGAGTTTTTCATATCTACCTCCATTTGCAGGGACTCTTTACTTGCTTCCTTATCAGGGCAAGAAAGAAGCAGAAGTGCTGCTAGGAAATAACATCCGCCAGAGCATTTGGGGAGAGAGTACAGGACAGAGATTGGATGCAGGAGTGGCTGCTGGCCACCAGGGACTTTACCTGCTGCTCTCCTCCTGGTAGGACTCAGATTTTGTCTGCAAGTGTTCACCTCACATACACTTTGCCTTTTTGATTCAGTAGGAGAACCTTCATGCTTTACTCTGAAGAAAACTGAACATAAGAGCAAATAGAATGTGTGAATTTATAGGCAATGTCTGTTTCAGACTCCATAAAAACAGATGTTGAAAGGAAGATTAGATGACAAAAATGTTGCCTCCTGACTTGATAGGTAATTACAAGTAAAAAATGAAATGTTTTCCACCTTCTTTTCATTAGTGAAATTTTGACCTTAATTTCATGTTAAACTGACATTAAGTCCTTGATAGGTAGTTGTTATTTAATAGTACCTTTTCTTCCTCTAATAGATATGTTGAGTAAAGAACAAAGTCCTCCTGTTGATTTAGAAAATCAGCTACCTGTTGATCCTAAGCAGTGGCTTGAGCTCTTTTATTGCATTGTAGTTCACAGAGAGAAGCAATTCACTAATTATAAAAGTACATTTTCAAGACAAGCTTTTTTATTCCATGGAACCATTATAGCCACAGATTTGGCTATAATACAAATTATTTGGAAATAGCAAAGGCTAATAGGTGTGAAAAGTAAAATAAGTGAGAGCCATTTATATTTTATAACTTAGACTTCCTGAAGGTCCTTGTACAATTTTTTTTTTTTTTTTTTTTTTTTGAGACAGAGTTTTGCTCGTTGCCCAGGCTGTAGTGCAATGGTGCAATCTTGGCTCACTGCAACCTCCATCTCCTGGGTTCAAGCAATTCTCCTGCCTCAGTCTCCTGAGTAGCTGAGATTACAGGCATGTGCCACCATGCCCCGCTAATTTTTTGTATTATTAGTAGAGACGAGGTTTCACCATGTTGGCCAGGCTGGTCTTAAACTCCTGACCTCAGGTAATCCACCTGCCTCAGCCTCCCAAAGTGCTGAGATTACAGGCATGAAACATCACACCTGGCCAATATTTCTTTTAAAATACATTTCATATCCATTCACTAACATTGTTTTATTTCTATGCTTTCCCCTCCTCCCCCATTCTGTGTATTTTCTTTTTGGTATAAGAGCAGAGCTCCATATTAAAAATTAAATGGATATATTCAAAATTAACTAGTCTTTCCTTTCATGTACCTGTGTGTTTATTTTCTCTTAGCCATTTTAGTCTTACCAAGTCTTCTGTAAAAGATGCTCTCTACCACTTCTCCCTCTGCCCCACCTGCAGATGCTGATATATCTCAAACTCTGGCCAGGACTCAACTACATATTGTTTTGGTTAAAGTATTTTAAATGTGCTAATATTCAGTTTCACCATTGGGCAATTCAGTTTTTGCCCACAACTGGAAATTGCCTCTAGTCTATCAGCTTTTAAGTGTATATTCATATCCCACATTTGTACTCGGGGCTCCCTTTCTCATACTTAGTCTCTAGTCTCTGCATTTCTTTTTCCTTCCAACTTGTTTTTCTAAGATAGCCACTCTTTTTCTCTATTGCCATTTATTTTTACATTTGAGGAAATTTAAGCTTTTGCCCTTAAAAGTATAAACAATTCTGTAACAAATGAACTAAGAAGCATAGGCCCTACCAAGGTCTTAAAATATTTTCAGAAAAAGTGAATATTTACTTGTATTAGAAAATATTCATATTTTTATTTCTGAGTATATTATATAAAATTTCTGGATATCTGCATTTGCAAATGTGACTGCCTAATCAGACATTGGAAAACTTAGGTTTTAGGCTCACACTGGCTGTTTTTGTTTGTTTTATTTTTTAGTAAGGATGTCGCTAAAGAAGGTAGTTGAGTTTACAGAAGTAACAAGTGGTTAGTTTTCAACAGAAACAAATTAGTTATAAGAACAGCATAATTCATAAAAAGTGTGTGTTGTGTGGCTCACACCTGTACTCCCAGCACTTTCGGAGACTTGAACTCAGGAGTTCAAGACCAGCCTGGGCAACATAAGGAGATCCCATCACTATAAAACTAAAATAAAAAATTAGCTGGGTGTGGTGGCACATGCCCGTAGTCCTAGCTACTTGAGAGGCTGAGGCAAGAGGATCACTTGAGCCAAGGAGTCAGAGGCTGAAGTGAGCTATGATCACACCACTGCACTCCAGCCTGGGCAACAGAGTGAGACCCTATCTCTCCTAAAATTACAAAAATATTAATAACTGTATTATAAATGTAATGATTTTAGTACCATCCAAGCTCTGCTCTAGTGGTAGAAAGATGGGTGTTTTGGAGCCCCTGTACTCAGCTGGTTATACTGTAAGGGATTATCTGAGATTACATGTGGCACATAGATATAAAATAGAATGTGATAAAAAACACACAAAAAAAGCAGAATGGGACTTCTGAACAGATCACAGAATTCAAGAGAGAGAGAACATTTGATAGGTGGGCCACAAATGCTTCCCCAGCAGATTGATGACAGAATTCCAAGTAGAAGAGGCAGCATAAGCAAAACGGTGGTGGTGGGAGTATATGGTGTGTTCACTGAAAGCAAAGTTCTCTAGTTCTGGTACCGTGTCAGTGTCTATGTGAGAACTGAGACATGCAAGGTGGATTGGGACAGCTCTCAAATGACAGCATTAAAGAATTTATGCTTAAATCATTTAGCAAAGGGGTCCACTGAGGTTTTGTTTGTTTTGTTTGGGTTTGTTTTGTTTTGTTTTGTTTGAGACAGACTCTCACTCTGTCACCCGGGCAAGTGGCATGATCTCAGCTCACTGCAACCTCTGCCTCTGGGGTTCAAGCAATTCTCCTGCCTCAGCTGAGTATGGAAGTAGCTGGAACTTACAGGCATGAACCCCTGGGCCTGGCTAAGGTTTATTTTAAAGGAAGGAGTTGTAACGTTGTCAGAGATGCGCTTCAAAAAAAGCACCTTGACACCAGAATGTAGTCAGAATGTGAGTGGGATGAAAGGGGTGAATGGGAACAATGAGCACCTATCAAAATAATCCAGTTAGGATGTAATGTGAGCCATTACTAAGCTTGGGAGAATAGGTATAAAGAGACAGGCATGTGAAACTCTCTCAACTCTTCGGGCCTGGATTTCAGAAAAATAGTGGGAAATAGAGAAAGCAGTAGAGGACACTGATGGGGTTTGGATGGGTGTGAGCAGGCAGGAGTGCTTTCTGTGAAAGGATTGCTTGACTCAGACTGCTTGTTTGAATCCTAGCTTCAAACATTACTCACTTTATGATCTTAAACAACTTTGGCGCACCTCAGTTTTCCCATCTGTAAAGTGGGTTTGATAATAGTATCTCAAGCCTGATTTGGGTATAGATGAACATAATACATATATATTACCAGCATCCTACTTGGCTCATTGTCAGGACTCAGCAATGTGTAGGTACTAGTATTTTTCTTTCATTTTCTTTGCTCTAGCAGGTAGTTGCTTTTAATCCCATTTCATATGTGAGTAGACCAAGCACAGACTGTATTGTTTAAAGCCATCTGTTAGCCTGAAAATAGCATTTTAGTTAAAAACAGACCTCTGTGCCTTTATGTGTTCTAGGTTTGGATATAGTTTTGTTTTGTTTTCAGAATTCAGATAGTTCTTTTTGAGCAACTGATTACATTGGTCTGTAGGCCAGATCCCTAAAGACATCCTTAGAGTTGAAGTTTTCCTTAGAAAATAGATTGAACAGATGCAGGACAGAAATTAGAAATTGCAAGAAGGAGGGGAAGACCAGAAGATACTTCAGGAATTAATAAATATAAAAAGTTATTTGCAGAAGATAACATGAAGGAAGAAAGTATGTGCCCACACACATTTATAATTGTAATGGTATGGCCAGGCATGGTAGCTCACGCCTGTGATCCCAGCATTTTGGGAGGCGAATGCGGGTGGATCACCTGCGGTCAGAAGTTCAAGACCAGCCTGGTCAACATGGTGAAACCTGGTTTCTACTGAATATACAAAAATTACCCAGGCATGGCGGTGGGTGCCTATAATCCCAGCTACTTCGGAGGCTGAGGCAGGAGAATTGTGTGAACCTGGGAGGCAATGTTGCAGTGAGTCAAGATCACGCCACTGCACTCCAACCTGGCAACAGAGCGAGACTCTGTCTAAATAATAATAATAATTGTAATGATTCATTATTTCTGTGTCTAATATTAAGCTGGCTCATTTAACTCATTTATTCACTCCATAGGCCTTTACAGAACTGCCAACTGTATGAGAGACAGTGTTGCAGTTTGCTAATTTTTTGTATACTGGGATTTACCTTTGATCAAGAAAATGTACCACATAAAGGTAATCTCATTCCCAAAAGCATTTTCTAAGAATAATAGGTAACTTGCTGGTACTTGCAGGGTAAAAAACAACGAAGATTAAAATATATGCATTTTGCTAAAACTGTCATTCTTAGCTTGTTCTCCACCCCTAGCACACTAGTAATGATGCTGCCACTCTGCACCATTGGTCCTGGGGAACTAGTTTACATTTTTAGGAAAAGCACTTGACTAGGTCAGGCCAGCTAGATTCTTGTCCCAAGTCAACTACTTACACTTTAGCCTCCTGATCTTGAGCAAGATACTTACTTGTTAATTTCCTCCTATGTAAAGACGAAACATAGCACTAGATGATTTCTAAGCTGCCTCCCAATTCCTACATTCATACCATTTATAAACTCCATGAGCATGGACTCCTCTTGGCAGTGGGGATATCAAGGACAATAAACCTGAAATAAAGAGACCTACTTGACAGAGAAATATAAGCAGATCACTGAAATACAAGCAGATCACGAAAGGGGCAGGTCATTCTTAATGGAAGTGGGAAGGTGGAAGGAAAAAGGTAGGGTAGGAAACATTTCATGGAGAGGTTAATTTCAGTGGGCTTTGAAGTGTGAAAATGGGCATTCCAGAAAGGGAGAGGGGTGCAGAAGTAGGTGAGATTTTGCAGTGTTCAGGATCATTTATGGCAAGTAAGTCTTTGTAGCTGGAGCTTCAGAGGTCTTGGCAGGAGATAATGTTGAAAATGTAGGTTGAGTCTACATTGAGGGGACTTCAGATGCCAGGTAAGAGGATTTATTATTTAATCTGTGTGCAATAGGGAGCCAGGAAAGGTTTGCTAAGAAGGGGAGTGAAATATTCCCAACCTCGTTTTTTTGAAATTTGATGAAAGTGTGTAGAAAGTGGATTAAAGTGGGTAGGGAAATCCTGCTGTTTTCTTAATGGCTATCTTCATCTGTTAACTTATACCCAGGTACCTTTTGGCATGTATATTGATCCTTCCAGGATTGCTCCCCTTTCTGTAACCAGCACTGATTTCACCAACTCAGTAAAATCCCGTTGGTGCTTACCTTCTTTGAGGTGACACCATGAGTTTTTCGCTGTTAATTGTGTCCCCTAAACACACCTTATTTTCCCCAGGCTGCGAAATAGATACATCATTAGCAAAGGTAAAAAGGCAACGAAATCCAGCCTTAAAAGATAAAGAAAGTTAATGATTTAGAAATTCACTTTCCTCAGCCTTATATCCATAGATAGCCTAGATAGTTAAATAAATCAGGAAAGATTTTAACCCTTTATTGGCTGTCACAGTGATGTCTGTCTTAACTGGCATCTCAGTCCCCTTAACTGCAAAGACTAAAAGAAAAGAGTATGGCACTTCCGTTTTTGCCTGCAGCACCTGCTCAGGTGAAGTTGCATTGCTTTCATGCAGGACAGACACTGAGATTACTCTCTGGGGATCAGACCCCAAGGGGTTGTGCTTAGACTCCCTGGGCGAGGCCTGTCAACTTCTGGCTTTCATGTTTCCCTTTCCTTTTGCTGCAGCTGTTTCTTCCAGCCTGTTCAGCAAGTGCACCAAGAGGTACTGTATGGTGTACATGCATGTTTCTACCAAACAGCTTTATCATCAGTGTTACGAGCCTCTCTGTACAAACCCGTGGCTGTCATAAGGTGATTTGATACAAGCTTTCTGCATGCCCAATTAATTGAGAGTTGAAAGCTATCCTTCACATTGGTGTGGCCCTGTTACTTATGCTTGCCAGTTATCAGCCACCTTGGTGTAATATTTTACATTTGAAAATGTTTTAAGATACTCAATAAATGGCAGTCATCTCAGGAAGCCAGATGTTTCTTCCTGTTCTCATACAAACATTTATTTACCTGATAATCTGCAGAATCATAGATTTCAGATTAAAAACAAATTCTTCTAAATTATCTGCAGTTGATGCAGTCTGTCTTTTTTAAATTATTATTTAAAGATGCTCATTTTGTCCTAATTTTCCCTGTAAATTTTATCAGAGCAGATGTGGTCACTGTGATGCAGCAATGGCCTAAACTAATTTCACTGATGTAAACATTATTAAACAATTTCAAATGCAACTTTGGAAACATTGTTTCTGAACCTGTTTAATAATGTTTAAAAATGCATCAATGAAATTGGCTTAGCCTGTGGCCTTTATTACATTATCTGTTCTCAATTACAAAGATTCTGTGTTTTATGTCTGAACTAGTTATAAGTCACCGAAAAAAATGATCCCAGCTGAAGAGTGTGGCTTATACCTAACCCGTTTAATTTGATTTAAAATTGATGAACCTTGGAAAATACTTCCAGAATGCCATATCAGCTATCAAAATAATAGGAAATGTATTCAGGTCATCATATTGGCATTACAATTTTAGTTAACCACCCCCCACCCCGCCCTGCCTTTAACTTTTTTTCTCATTACTTTTCACCTCCCACTCACCCCCATTTCCGTTGTTGTGATTCCACTACTAAATTCCAAGCTATCACTCCAAAATGCAACATAAAACATTAAATATGTTTTTACTAATTGTGATCCACTAAAATTTAAGCTCTGTGCTGAAGCTGTTTTATTTTTATTTCAGAAGTAGTATTTAAGTGATGACATGCAGTAATTTGTTCATTCTTCTGTCAGTATAATTTACAAGGCAATGGCAGATAAACATAGCAATACAAGATTCATTTACAGTGACACAATGGCAGATACACAGAGCAGAACCCTGCCTATGAGATAAAGTGGACTGAGTGACTTATGCAGTAATTAGGGGATAATTGTCATTAACCTCACAAACAGTAGTTTACCCATATTGTTTAAAAGGCTCCAGGATGCATAATGACAAGGTAATCTGTCAAAGCGCTAGGGGGAAATATTAATAAGATTTGTGCAAGCCTGGATAGAAAATATGCAGAAAGCGGCCACATTAAGCTAATTGGTGGATGAATATACACTTGTAAAAGTGCTTCTAATGGCACGTTTGCTGCTCTCCAAATGACTACCGTTAATGTGGAGAAGTGGGCTGCTTAGAAAGTCAGGACTGCTGGGATGAGAGGGTATTAAGGCACGCAGACGCCGTTATTACCTTGTGCTCTGTAATGTACGCTTTCTCCTTTTATCCTTTTTCATTTTGAATTTCTGAGTTTTTGTTATAGTAACATACATTGATTGTTTACTCTGATTATTCTGTTTTTGATCTATATTTGTTCAGTCAGCCACCAAACCCCAAACACCTCTCTTTTGTGGCCCAATAAAATATATAGTCTCTATGTTGATAGTGGCTTATAAATATACAGAAACACAAACTATTAATGCTATGTGGATTTATAATTATACACACATGTGTTTGTGTGGGTGTCTTTTATAGGAACACATTTAATCTGAGCAATCAAAGGAAAGTAGATCCATCAACAGCCTTGTGTATGTGTTACAAGTAATAATGTGCTGTTCCCTGATGAATGCTAAAGCAGGAAATTAATCTTTGTGTTCTACGGCTATTCTTATACCCAGAAAAGAACAAAGTTAAATCTCCTAATACATCTTTCTGTTCAATCACACACTCAGTCCTCAGTGTGTTTTATGGAATACTCAGTCCTCACTGTTTTATGGAATACTGCTTAGTGAGTGTTCCGTCCCTTTCTCCCCCTACTCCCTCACATCCTAATGAATACGTTAAAGTTCCTTGGGGTTGTTCAATCAGCTTCAGTTGTAAAGTAATTCAGAGTATAATATGTGAAGTAGAATCATCCATTCAAGCTTTGGAAGTTCTATACCAATATCAGTAATCTTTTTGTGCAGATGAAACCTCAAAGATTAGAGATTGTAGCCTTGAATTGTTCAAGTTTTGGCCCTTCCTTGATGTGTAAAATCACCATCATCATGTAAAGAAAATTTTTTGCACCTGTTTTTGCTATTTTTCAGACATTGTGGGAAAGCATGTCTGGAAATGCAAGGGACTCTGGCGTTTATGTTTAGAAATGTAAAGCCCCAACAAGTATTTAGAAACTATCTACAAATTTAGTAGCAGAACTTTGGTTATGCAAGGAGAGGTAAGCTAGAAAATGTAGACCTCAAAGAAAAAATATCAGAGAGGGCTCTGGTGAGTTCTGTTTATTGTAAAGCAAGCAGATTTATAGCTGTCCTAAGACCAGGGTTTTATCTTTATGTCTGAGTGGACAAGAAAACAAGGCCACTGCAGGGACTGTCCCTTTGTTTCCTCCTGTTTCTAGTGTTTTCCTTAAGTATCACAAATGGTTCCTTTGCTGTTCTAAAGTATAAAATAAGTACCCTCCAGAATCTCTGCTAGTTATCATCTCCATGTGAAGAACTATTAAAGGGTTTGAGGTGAAGTTCTTGTATACAAATACTGCTAGTTTTTGGAGCTGCAAAGATTTCCGAAAGACTACAGATATTTGTTTACATAGTTTTATTGATATATAACATTTATTTTGTTATCTTCAAGTTGCAGAATTTTCACAAACCCTACTGGTATGATTTGGGGGTTTCCAAGACCTCTTAGGGACTCCTTGGGCAGTTTCCCTAGTTTTCAAGCAAAATTTTTAGTTGAACTGATTGATCATTGAATTGACTGGGAGTCAAAAGTTAATCCAAAAGAATTAGTGACTCTAATCACATCAGTGATAAGTAGCACCAGACAGAAACATCAAGGGAAACATCCAGAATATATGATAATACAGGAACTTGCAGATAAAGGCATACTTTCAGTCATATACACATATTCTAAAAATACGTTGGTTACACAAGTTGGTTAAAAGTAAAAGAGTTTTAACATTTTAATTAAAATTATGTGTTCAGATTCTAGGCATCAATAGTAGAATAATAGAATTGTAAAGCTGGGTTTTTATTAAGGCTTACAGATTTTAATACTCTTCTTTACATGTGAACATTAATTTTATTTTCCTCTAAGATCGAATTTGTGTATGTTATATTTAGCCTAATCAAGATATAAAATCTGCTTTAGCCTAAAGGTATAGGGCTAGGTATTCTGTGCTTAAGTTAAGGACTCATAGGTAATTTGATTTTAAAGATTGGTATACTGGGAATATCAACTGGATTTAGTATTTTCTATTTTGAAACTTAAATTATTCCTAAGATATTCTTATTAAATATTAAAATATATTGTGTCTGTAGAAGTTTCTCAGGTTTGATTTACAATGGAGCGAAGTAACTTGAAAAATACTTTGGAATCTTTGAAGTGCAGTTCCAGACATTGCAGAAAGTAATTTACTCCTTTGAATTTTTTTATATGGCAAAGCAAGGCACCTGCTTTATTTATTTGCAAACAAATGCCCATAGAGGAAATGCATATGGCTGGTTTTAAGCTAGACAAGCTAAAATTCCTCAGTACAAGGAAGAAATCCTGACAGGCCTTTAATAGAGCTTAGCTGGAGCTTCTATGATTAAATATGTTGTAACCCCAGAGTGATCTATCATAATCACTGTTTTTAAAATAAAAACGCTGTATAGACTGTTACTGAAGAAAAAAGGGATAGTACTCTATGAATTATACATTCTTATCTGGTCCATAATCAAGAACATTCTGTAACAGAGAATTTTAAAAATCAAATGTCAAGCAATATGTTTTAAAAATCACAAGACCCACATGAAACTAGTGCCCTGGCATTTTGGTTATGTTATTTTTGTTAGAGGGGTGATCATTTTTGGAGAGTATATTGTTCAAATTGTGAATACATTACTTCTTTAAAAATATATCCTTTCCATTGGGAAAATTTTTTCAAATATGGATCAGAAAAAAATATAAATATTTGTATACTGGAAAATATATCAAAGCCACTACTTCAAAGTTACATAAAATTGCTGTGTTGCTTCTTCCTTCTAAGAACTAGAGTCAAGGGCCATGCTCCTCAAACTTCCACTTTTATCCAAGGAGAGGCATTCTTTGACTATGTACTTTTTTTTTGCAAGTAGTTTGATATGCCTCACCTCATTATATCACCATTCGCTAGGTTGGAGCACTTTGAATAAGACTGATTTATAATGAGAGTAATATATAATAAGAGTGAGTTAAGGTCAGTAGTTTCTGTATTCATGTGTGTGTTTGTGTACATGCACATGTGTGTAATGAGTAACCCCTTTGTAATATCAGTCTTTATATGCAGTCAGTGTTTACAGGAAGAAGATTTTAATGTTAATGTTAGCATGTCAGCTAACAAAGACTAATAAGGGATTTATCTTGATGGGAACTTATTTAATGCAAAGTTTTCTGAGAGCCCCAGCATTCTAACCAATGGTGGATATTCCCATAGCATTCATGTCCCCTTGGGCAGAGGAAGAATAGGAAAGATATTTCAAATTAAGTCTTTTATTATCTGGACGAACTGCATTTAGCATTAGCTGTGTAATCACAGCAAGCTGGTATACACCTATCTCTAATGTTTGCATACTTACTTCGTGACGAAGGCAGTTTGGGGTGGATGAGGAAAGCATATTTGTTCACATAGATCAATGTTAGCAAGTGAAGTCCAGTCTGAATTTTTATTTGGAAATCATTCTTTCTGCCCATGCCACACCCTGAAGACTCTTGCTCATGGGGCATCTCTGTCCTAGAAAGGAGAATAGGGATGTGATTGGTCAGCATTGTATTTTGAAGGTAAAGTGATGCTGTTGAGAAATTCTGCAAAATAACAAATTTCCAAATCATGGAAATTGAGTGGGGCTTTCATTACCCAAAACAAATGTTGATTAAAAAAAAAAAAAGAAAGTTCTAATTTGAACCATTTGGTACAACCAATATATGAATGAGTATGTTTCATTCTGCCTACAAATATTACAGTTGTTCCAGCTGGCCTCCTAGAAACATTAGCCCGAGATTTTGGAAAAGCACAGTCACATAAAAGAGCTTTGTGTGAATAGAGAACGGTATAATTTTGTTTACTTACACAAGCAAACTGCTCTGATGTATATTGTGTATACTAGCAGTGCATCTTTCTCCGTCAGTGCCCAGCAAGAAATATGTGTTTAATGTAAATCTGCTAAAACAAATAAACATGCCAAGTTCTTTTTCCACATAATTTTAAGTGTTTCTCAGAAATTATCACAACATTGCTTGAAAAATTTCCCTAAATGCTTCCCAGAATCTATTGTTTTCAATAAGAATTTTTTTGTGTGGCCATTTTTATTCTTCTCCCCATCTTGCCTGCTCATACACACACATGCAGGCACATAGACACACAACATTGACCCGTGCACACTTTGGAAAGCCAAGTCTTACAAATTAGAGAGAGAAACATAATGTAACAAAAAAGGGAAAAAAATGAAATAGTAGGGAGCAGTCAGATCAGTTAAACTTTTTGACTAATAAGAGTTTAAATATTGGCTTTACAATGACAATTTAAGGTTGAAGTATCTGCTTATTACATATGTACCTACCTCAGTTACAAAACAGGTAACTAGCAGGAGAATGAGAGAGAAGAGGACTGCACATATTATGTATAAGTGTTTCCTTCAGAACTGTTTGTAATGCTTAAAGGTTTCTCTTCCACAGAATATCTCCCTGAAACTCCTGCCTTCAGCACTCAGAGCCAGCTCTCTCCAACCCACATGTGGGATCTAGGAGTTTTCCATTTGCTGACCCCTAGCTAGAAGTTTATCGAATGCCCCTGTTCATATTACCTGACATAATGGTCTGAGCCCATCACTCACTCCTGAGGTGATCCAGAAGTTAGATGATATATCTCCTAATTTCTGGGTTGCATTCTGATACATGTCCACCTAACCAAGAGGTCAGCACAAAGGCAGGTGGAGGCAAGCAAAGGTGGATTATCAGTGTCTTATAGAGTGTCTGTGAAGGTGTATGTACATAGCACATGCCTGCTACATATTGGTGGTAGTTCTGTAGGGAGGCAGTCTCCATAGTTTTATGATTACACACCCCATTAGTAAAAATATATGAGCATGTACCCTCATATATGTATATGTAAAGCTATTTCTAAACTGTGTGTGTGTGTATGTGTATGTGTGTATGATATTAGCAAAAAAAAACCACCTTTAGGTAAAAATAAATAGGAATTTTCTTGTTGACTCACCGTGTCACAGTGGATTGTCTTGCACACTCCACTAATAGGAGCAAACGGGAGCATGTGTGCCTGTGATTTGGCCGTGCTGTAATACAGGAGGCAAGGAGTGAGGTGACTTATAAACAGTGGAAAGCTGTAAATGTTGAGTTATGTGTGTGAGAGTTCAAGCAATTTGCATGATTTAGTTTTTTGAATCAACTTCATTGAAGTATACTTTCCATACAATAAAATCCAGCAATTTTAAGTGTACAATCTATATGGCCATAGAAACCTCAGCACAATCATGGTGTACAACATTCTCACCACCCCAAAAAGTTCCCTAGTGTTGTTTTGTACTCAGTCCCTTTTCTCCACCCTATGCCCCTGGCAACTACTAATCCACTTTCTGTTCCCATAATCTTACCTTTTCCAGAATTTCATATGCTTGGAACAGTAGAGTATGTATGTCCTTGGGTCTAACCTCTTTCATTCTTAGCATAATGCTTTTGAAGAATCGTCCATGTTGTAGTGTATGTCGGTAGCTTAACTCTTTTTATTGTGCAGTACTATTCCATTGTATAGATAGCTCATAATTTCTTTACCCCTAAGACTTGAGCATCTAGAAAACCTGGTAAAATTTATGATTTCAGTTTTGCATAGCACTGTCTCATCAATTTTTAATTCAGCAATTACTGTTTCATTTTACCTAATGGTATACTTAAGCTAGGTAGGCTTGAAATTCGGTAAGTTACCTACCTTCTACCCTATTCCTCTTGCTTTGATATTTGAATTAACACAGAAGGAAAAAGACTAGAAAAGTACAATAGGAAACTGGTTATGAAAATAAATTGCCAGTGTGGTTATGATGAAATAATTTCTTAAGATAGCACATTGTGCCAATCTAGACATGAAAAAATAAACACATCTCACAAAACTCTGATTTTGTTTTAGGTAGTCAGCAGTCCCTGCAGGTCAGTGTCATTTAATTAAAAGCTCTACAGTTATATCAAGGGGGAAATACTTTTAGTTTTTAGCTAATCATTTGAGTATTTTCCTTTAAATTATGCCTTAAACTTGACTGAAAATAAGTACATATAATTGAATCTTTTACACTTACAGTGTTTGCTTCTTGTTTTGCCTTTTTTTTTTTTTTTTTTTTTTGAGACAGAGTCTCACTCTGCAACCTTCAATTCCTAGGTTCAAGCGATTCTCATGCCTCAGCCTCCCAAGTAGCTGGGATTACAGGTGCCCTCTGCCACACCGGGCTAATTTTTTTGTATTTTTAGTAGAGATGGGGTTTCACTGTGTTGGCCAGGCTGGTCTCGAATTCCTGACCCCAAGTGATCTGCCTGCCTCTGCCTCCAAAACTGCTGGGATTACAGGCATGAGTCACCCTGTCTGGCTGCTTATTTCTTAACAATTTGACTACTGGAGCAAAGAGGCCTTAGATCTGTGCTCTGTGCAGTGTTTCTTCCTCATTTCCATTCTTGGACAGAAAGAAAGCAGTTGTTTTCCTATGTGCTGTGATGTAACTTGTAGCCTGCCATGAACACAGGTGGGCTCCATGTTGGACTGAGCCTGAGGTCCCTTGACAGTCTGATTATCCCAAAGCCCCTTATTTGGTTTCTCTTCCATCTCTTCACATCCGTTCCTCCCCTACTTTCCCTCTTTCCCAATAAGAGAAACCAATCAACCTTTTTTTTACTTTGATTTTAAAACTACAAATCATTAAACTGCTTTGATGTGGAAAAGGACTCAAATGAAACCATTTAAACCATGCATTTGATCCTACAACAAAACGTTTTAAAAAGTCACTTGGCAGAGCCATACAGGAACAGGGTGCCAGATTTCTACGAGTGATAATCACCAGTTCCAATGAAGCAACAAAAGGAAGTCTTTTTATTTCAAATGTGTAGATGTAAATATTTTAAGTCTTTTATACTTTTTCTCAACCCTGTAAAACTGGTTTATAAGTCTATATTATTTGGTGTTACTCAACTTTTAATTAACAGTATAGTTATTTTCACAGGAAATCAACACTTATAATAATACCTTGCATTTAACTTAACATGGTAAATCTTATCCTCATTTTGTCAGTAACATTTTTCAACCTGAAGGGTTAAAAGTCACTGTACTCTGGTTACAAATGGGAAAACCTAAAAGAATTGACTCAGTAACTACAAAACTGCATGGAGGGCCACAAGCTCAGTTATATACTCTGATGTTAACATATTATACATGCAGAAGACCAGTGGCCCAGCATGAGTTGGTTGGTAGTTGGGATCTTCATCCTGGCCTAACAGACTGAATTTTTGTTTTATTAGTGTTTACTCCACGATAATACCTAATTCTTTTTATAACTCTAATTTACTTTTGTAAAGTTTGACCATTTACACTGTTTGTGAGGAGGACTAGTTTTTCCCATACTTAAGTTAAATATAATAAACATAAATTGTCTGAAAAAATGTGTCATGACTTTAGTTGTTGTAGCAGTATCCAGTTGTCCTAAATTTTCCAAATGGTTACTTTTGTTGCAGATGAGTTAAAAAAAGAAAAAAGCCATCCAACTGACACTGGTCCATTTTTGAATAGCAGTATAGACCATGCATAGAGGTCGTTACCTTCACAGAAGAGTCTTAAACTAGTGTTTCAGAATCACAGTACCAAAACATACTTATTTCTATCACAAAGATCTTTAGAAAAAACCTTGGCATTTCTGTTTTCCCTTTGATGCTTTCTAACTCCCTTCAACCAGGTTAAAGATACAGTAAAACTGGTAGCCATTCTTAGCATCCAGCTTGCACACTTGTTGGGTTGTATAAGATCAATTTGTTTCTTGTTGCAGTCTCTCCATTTATAAATGTGTTGAATTAGATACTCTTGATCAAATTGATAATGACTTTTTATTTTTTGAGACAGACTCTTGCTCTGTTGCTCAGGCTGGAGTGCAATGGCACTATCATGGTTCACTGCAGCTTCAACCTCCTGGGTTCAAGGAATCCTTACACCTCAAACTCCCAACTAGCTAGGACTATAGGCACGGACCAGCACACTTGGCTAGTTTTTTAATTTTCGTAGAGCCAGGGTCTTGCCATGTTGCCTAGGGCTTAAGCCATCTTCCCACATTGGCCTTCCTCAATGTCAGGATTACAGGCATGAGCCACAACACCCAGCCAATGATGACTTCTTTGGAAAGGACACCTATGGCACTATCAAGGGGAATCTAGTTTGGTGTTATTGAGCTGTATGTCCCGTTCCTAAGTATATTTGTTTGCAAATATGCTTTGTTGTTTATCTGTGTAAGTATAAATTGCTGCTTCTATTACCACTGTAAATGAAAATTCTCTTTTATGATTCAGGAACTATCAGAGTTCTAAATCATACTTACCTGGATCTCTTTCACCAGAAGCAAGTGGTTTAATGTAACAGACTCCATTTTAGCAGAGACAACAACTGAGCGCTAGAAGACAGTCTGAAAGGCAGTAGTTTTAGAAATAGTAGCGAGCATTGTGGCGGGCCAGGAGAAACCATATGGGACTGCTCTGTACTGTTGGGAGAAAGAAGACAGAAGGGTGATGGAAATGAGATGCCTCAGGTGGGATTGATCAGTTGCTATGGTTTCTGAGGTGCATTTTAATACCAGAGGCTGTCAGTTGTGTAAGTACTTCATTGACATGTAGATTTAGGTACAGGCTACCTTGGAAGAACCTGGGGAAGATATGACTGTACGTTGCTCAGATTGGGGCTCAGCCTGAGAAATTAATCTGTAGTGAAAGGCTCTGTAAAAGGACACTCAAGAGAGTAGATTTGATGGTACAAGAAAGATGGTACAGAAGAGGACATTATAACATTCTAGAGAAAGACTTCCTCAGAAGTCCTGCTTTTTACTACCACAAACTCAATGGGCTTACCTGGGAAATGGCATCATGGAATGACAGCCACTGAGTACTGTTGACACACTCTGAACTTAGAGTCAGAATTTTTGTGTTCAACTCTTGGGCCTCAAATTAATATCTTGGCAACCTTAACAACCTATCTTAGCTTTCTT
This sequence comes from Macaca mulatta, assembly GCF_049350105.2. NCBI lineage: Eukaryota > Metazoa > Chordata > Mammalia > Primates > Cercopithecidae > Macaca > Macaca mulatta. The sequence goes on from NC_133420.1 coordinate 82,721,545, forward strand.
CTCTCCTGATTTCTCATCTGTTCTCTGAGCTCTGGAAGTTATGATAGGGGTCAAATGAGATAATCTATTTAAAAATCACAAATTATTTCTCTATTTACCTATACCACCAACATTCTTCCATGTTACCCCTGTTCCAAAAGTAGGATGTGAACGATACCAACTGCTATGAGTGAAGTTTTGAAAATGCTGATGGCAGGACTTCAGGATCATCTGGGGTTACCATATACCTGCACCCTTATGTGTTTGACAGTTTTCTTAGGAATGGACACCCACATGCACGTACTTACACATATTCTTTATGTAAAATGGTAGGATGCTAGGAGTGAGCCTTACAAAGCAGGGCACATAACTATCAGGGCTTTTTAAAAAAAGTAATTCAAGTAAATGACAAATACCCACTTAATCGAACTAGCTGTAATGATTCAGACCATAGGGCAGTGTTTCAGAGAGAATTTTATGTCCACAGGTTGAGGAGAGACTTTTCCCTTGCAAAAGCAGTACAGATCCCTTATGCCTCTAATCATGCTTCCTCTAGTGTAACATTCTACATAATCAAAGCACAGTGACTGAAACTGGAAAATTCAGATGGGTATAATACTACTAACTAATCTAGAGACTTTATTCAATTGTTGCTAATTTTCCCACTAATGTCTTTTTTCTGGTCTGGGATCACACAACTTTATTTGATTAGTCCCCTCTAATCTGGAACCATTCTTTATTTTTAATAAATCTTTCCTGAACTTTACACTTTGAAGAGTACTATCTACTGTTTTGTAGAATGTTCCTCAATTTTGGTTTGCCTGATGATTTCTGATGATTGGCTTGAGGTTTTGAAGTTTATACAGTATGTTTGTCCATTAAAGGAAGAGTTTTAATGGACTCACAGTTCCACATGGCTAGGTAGGCCCCACAGTCATGGTGGAAGGCAAAGGAGGAGCAAAGTCACATCTTACATGGCAGCAGGCAAGAGTATGTGCAGGGAACTTTATAAAACCTTTATAAAACCATCAGATCTCATGAGACTTATTCACTGTCATAAGAACAGCACGGGAAAGACTTACCCCCATGATTCAGCTAACTTCCATCGGCTCCCTCCCACGACATTTGGGGATTATGGGAGCTACAATTCAAGATGAGATTTGGGTGGGGACACAGCCAAACCATATCATTAGAAGAATGCCACAAAAGTGATGTTGTGCCCTTCTTAGTGTGTCCTAACGAGCGGTACATGATGGCGTGATTTCCATTCACGGTGGTAAATTCGATCACCCTTTTAAGATAGGGTCTGTTAGGTTTTTCCATGATAATGTTATGATTTTCCGTTTGTAATTAATAAGTATCTTGTCATTTTGTTTTTAAGAAGATACTATGCTTTCTTAAATTCATGATCAGGGTTGGGGCAAGTGTCATTCACAGAGGGATGCAAAGTGTGCCGTCCCAATGGGAAGAAATGGTGCCCTAGAAAGTGATGGCGTCATTATTTAAGTGTTTGAATAGATTTCTCTCAATCCATGCTGAAATGGATTGCCTGACATTACATTGCAGGATTTTAAAGTCCTACCTCCAGGCAAATCTCATAGTTACTAGCAAAAATGAAAGTGTGAAATGCTTTTTAATGTATATTTAACAACACATAGTCTGGTGATTACTGATGTGTATTCTCTGTGGACTCCCTTTGCTATCAGAGGAGGATGCTGAGAGACAACTTTTTACACATTTATTCTATCTAAATCCATCACATGTTTACTTTTTAGATATCTATGACTGTCATTTATAACAAGATCGTAAAAAGTCAAATACATTAAGTCTAACTCAAACTTTGAATCATAGAATTACAACCAATTTTCAGGAAAAGTACAATTACCTTTTATGAGTGATGTTTTTCTTACTCTTCCTTATGAAATTGCCTGCTATTAAATACTAAAATATAGCCATTCCAAAAAAAAAAGATACAGTTTAGTAACAAGATATGAGGGGTAATGCTACTTTATTCATCTTTTTGATTCAGAAATTCACATAACTCCTACTTAAAGGAATTTTCATCATTGAATCCAGTGTCATGTCTGCTTATGTTGAAGAAGTAAATTTCACAAAATGTACTTAATTCCTTCCTATAGTATCACAGTTTAATAAGGACTAAGGTACCATTTTTTTCATTTATATTGGATTTCACAGCAGGAGTTCACATCTTATACTAATATATGCTAAATAGTTGCATAGTATATAGATCATTGTTGTTAAAAAAGCAGTACTGAAGGCATTTTAGATCACAGAGCCCCAGTGGTCTACATTTTGTTTGCTTTGACATTATTAAACTCAATCTGTTTCTCTAACTGTGACTCTAATTACTACATTTGCATGGCAGAAAAGTTTGCTTTGTGGGTTGACTTTTATTAACAGTGCTTGCATGTTGTTTTCTGCTCTTGCTCTCGGTGTTTTATGAGCACACAGAGCACCTTCAGTTGCATTGAATAATTATGCACAATCAATAAGTTTTTGTGTTTGTCTTTGTTGTTTCTTTGATGTGGCCTCTAGGATGCTGCTGGCAAGGTGCTGGACCGCTGGGCCATCATGTCTCGAGAAGAGGAAATCATCACCCTTCAGCAGTTTCTGCGGTTTGGAGAAACCAAATCCATTGTGGAGCTGATGGCAATTCAGGAGAAAGAAGGACAGGCCGTGGCTGTACCATCTTCAAAGACAGACTCAGATATAAGGACTTTCATTGAGAGCAATAATCGCACCAGGAGTCCCAGCCTCCTTGCTCACTTAGAGAACAGCAATCCTTCCAGCATTCATCACTTTGAAAACATCCCAAACAGCCTTGCATTTCTGCTTCCATTCCAGTACATAAACCCTGTCTCAGCACCACTGCTAGGGTTGCCTCCAAATGGGCTACTGTTAGAGCAACCAGGGTTGAGGCTGCGGGAACCCAGCCTTTCAACTCAGAATGAATATAATGAGAGCAGTGAATCTGAAGTTTCTCCCACACCTTATAAGAATGATCAAACACCCAATAGAAATGCCCTGACCAGCATTACTAATGTGGAGCCCAAAACCGAGCCAGCCTGTGTCTCTCCCATTCAGAATTCTGCCCCAGTCAGTGATTTAACTAAAACTGAACACCCAAAAAGCTCATTCCGGATTCATCGGATGAGAAGGATGGGGTCAGCCTCTAGGAAGGGAAGAGTGTTCTGTAATGCATGTGGGAAGACGTTCTATGACAAAGGTACTCTCAAAATTCATTACAATGCTGTTCACCTGAAGATCAAACATCGATGCACCATTGAAGGTTGCAACATGGTCTTTAGCTCCCTCCGAAGTCGTAATCGCCACAGTGCAAACCCCAATCCTCGCCTTCACATGCCTATGCTAAGGAATAACCGAGATAAAGATTTAATTCGGGCCACCTCAGGAGCTGCCACCCCTGTCATAGCAAGTACAAAATCAAATCTGGCACTCACAAGCCCTGGCCGGCCCCCAATGGGTTTTACCACTCCCCCTCTAGACCCTGTCTTGCAAAATCCTCTCCCTAGCCAGCTGGTGTTTTCTGGGCTAAAGACTGTACAACCAGTTCCTCCATTTTATAGAAGTTTACTCACTCCAGGGGAAATGGTGAGTCCTCCAACCTCCCTCCCAACCAGTCCCATCATTCCAACCAGTGGTACCATAGAGCAGCACCCCCCGCCACCCTCTGAGCCAGTAGTGCCAGCAGTGATGATGGCTACCCATGAGCCCAGTGCTGACCTGGCACCCAAGAAAAAGCCCAGGAAGTCAAGCATGCCTGTGAAGATTGAGAAGGAAATTATTGATACCGCCGATGAGTTTGATGATGAAGATGATGACCCCAATGATGGTGGAGCTGTGGTCAATGACATGAGCCATGACAATCATTGTCACTCCCAAGAGGAGATGAGCCCAGGCATGTCTGTGAAGGACTTTTCTAAGCATAACAGGACCCGGTGCATTTCAAGGACTGAAATAAGGAGGGCCGACAGCATGACTTCTGAAGACCAAGAGCCTGAGCGAGACTATGAGAACGAGTCTGAGTCTTCGGAGCCCAAACTGGGCGAGGAATCCATGGAAGGGGATGAGCACATTCACAGCGAAGTGAGTGAAAAAGTCCTGATGAATAGTGAGAGGCCTGATGAGAACCACAGTGAGCCCTCTCACCAGGACGTCATCAAGGTGAAGGAAGAATTTACAGACCCCACTTACGACATGTTTTACATGAGCCAGTATGGACTGTACAACGGTGGGGGTGCCAGCATGGCCGCCTTGCATGAGAGCTTTACATCGTCTCTGAATTATGGCAGCCCTCAAAAGTTCTCCCCAGAAGGTGACCTGTGTTCTAGCCCAGACCCCAAAATATGTTATGTGTGCAAGAAGAGTTTCAAAAGCTCCTACAGTGTGAAACTTCACTACAGGAATGTTCACTTGAAAGAGATGCACGTCTGCACAGTGGCTGGTTGCAATGCTGCATTCCCCTCTCGCCGAAGCAGAGACAGGTCAGTAAATCTCCATTGGCTGCTCCTGCTGGGGGTGGAGGGTGCCAGTTTTCAGTCACGTTGGACTTCACACTAAAAGAAATCCAACTTAGATGTTTTTGATGCACTGTAAAGATTGTCCACAGTGATCACGTGATAACTAGGCTGCCATGCTCATGAAGGATTGTTGCAGTTGGTGCTTGTGATGATTAAGCATGCAGAATCATGTGCCATCTTACCCGTAATGCATGCCATTTTTCTCTGTGCTCTGTGTATATGTGTGTGTATGTGTTTTCATGCATCTGGGTGTGAATAAGTTAACTATGTACACGGTTCCCTGCTTCCCCGTGAACCTTCACTTAGAAGCCGCAGCTTCTGTTATATATATATTTATATATTTATATTTCTGCTTTGCCATGTGGCTTTTTGATTAAATCAATATATTATCTTCATACACACATATTTATCCAATATAGAAACAGAAATTTACGGATGGAAAGAACCATAGGTCCAGGACATCGAGACAGCCTGCATCTCCGTAGGTATAACCAGTAATGTTATCATTCCTTACATGAGTATTTAGTGTGTCCTTGAATTCTTTAAGAGTCATGAAAATATCAGGAGGAAATGGGACAGATGTAATTGTTGATGTGGGAAAATGGTATGGTGGTGTGGGTTTCTTTATCTTAACTTCATAATGGCTTTGAGCACATCTCTAAACTATAGTCTACCATGGGGATTATTCACAGAAGGTGAGGCATGCATATACTTTGAGGACCAGCACGAATGTATTATGTCCAGCCTTCAGATGACATCACACTCTTGCTATGTAGTTGCAGCTCTGAAACAGTTGGGCTTAAACAGAAGCAGCTGGTCCTAAACCTACAAAGTTCTTTATTAATCCTCAAGAAAATGTAATATAAATGGAATGTATCAAGGTGGTCAGTGGCAGGATAGTGCGGTTATCCTGCATTTGTTGAGATAAGCTTATGAGCAGATCATTTACATAATACACCACCAGCCCGACTCAGGTCACAGGCCAGTTTAGTTCTTCAACCATTATATCAGGTGTGGTTTTTGGTTCTACATTGTCTTTTAAAAATATTTTAAAGAAAATTTATTATCATGGTGGAAATCAATGGAAGAAACACATTAAATTAACTAGAAAGTTTCTACAGAGCCACCACTAATAAGCAGTAATTCTAGTGCTTGTCAATTGCGTAGAGTTCTTTGGCAAAGTAACATTAAACATACCACTGAAAAGTAGTGTCCTGTCTCTGGAATATTCTGTTTTGTCTTCATATTTGGAGATCAATCCTTTTTTAAATAAAAGTTTGAAGAGTATTTTTTTCCTTTCTACTGAAATAAAAGGGGGCCAATCTTTGAAAAGCAAAATCTTTAAGAAAAATAAGTAACTTTCTTATATAACCCAAAACATGCTTTGAGGAGAAACTATTTTTTAATGATTTTCCCACCCCCATTTACTTTGTTCTGTAAAAGTGGTTTATAGTCATGTTATTTCAGTTCCAAGGTATCATTGACAGTCCCAGAATATATCAGATAAGATGGCTATATTTTGAATAATAAAATACTGTACCCAACCTCCCCCAAGTTGTGAGCAATACTCATTCTTTTAAATTTGAGATAGTACACTACTAATAATGAGGTTAATGCATTGCATTTTTTTAAACAAAAATAAAAGACTCGAAAACCTGCATAAAATATTTATGGAAATGGAGTGTTTGAAGACAAGCCAAAATTTAATCTTAATTGCATGAAGTCCTATCACAGTTTTAGTTGGTTTGCTGAAAATATTGCAAGTCATAGCACTGGAATAAATAGCTGTGAGACCAAAAGGCTACACACCCAACGTTTGAAGCCTTCATTTATGTAAAATTCCTAGAAAATGCAAGTGCTCGAATGTGTATGTCTTAACACATAAGGAGGCACTGTTGAGGTACTGCTTATTGGTTTGTCTGAGGAAAAACATTTATTGATAGCAGGAAAATATTTCAGTCTTCATTTTTTATTGTAGGTATCAGGATTTTAGTGCGTGACTAACTATATATAAGTTTAGACCCACATCTAGGATGATGAGGATATTCTAGGTGGGAAGAAGAGTACAGATGTGCTCCCAGGGTGTTCAGTCACGCAGAAGATAGCAAGCTTCAGAAGACAGTTGATACATTTCATTTGGGTGAAATCACAGTGTGTCCAATCTTTTTCAGTTTGTAGCTTTATCACATAAGATAAATGGAAAAGCAGATTGCAAAAATTGTAGAATAGAAACTTTTTAAATTCTTACTTGAAATTTTGCTTTTTAACAATACACAACTCTTTTGATCCTAGGTTATAAACACACAAGTTCTGATACTTTAATTTTGACATTATATTTTCTGAAGAAAAGTTTTCATCTTGTTTGAGTCTATGACTTGAATTAACATAATGTTATGAGTTTAGCTACACCAAATAACCAGTGATGCCATTGGGGTGCCTGCCTCTTCCTGCATCTCAGCAGAGTGAACTGTGAAACATAATTGTATTCCTGTTTCAGCCTTTTATTGTCATTTCGTCAATGAATGTCAACCTGTGATTTAATCTCGTTATTCACAAAGCCTCTTGGATTACATTTGTGATCTGTCTCTTAGACTTACCTTCTCCTGTCTCTTCACTTTTACTTTATTAGTCACAAGAACCCCAGGAATTTTGTCTCCCTATTTTTTCCTTTTTAATTTGCTGTGAAGCTAAGAAAAGTTTTCTTACCTTTTTCTTGAGCCAACAGACCTTCTCAAACAGAAACCCTCCTTTGTCTTTAATCCTGCTGTCCTCAGACCCATTTCTTTCCTCTCCCCAGAGTCTCAGTTTCATCCATCCTTGACTCCACAATGTCTTCCTTGTGCAAATAAAGCATTAGAGGGGATTTTGAGTGGGGGCTGAAGTGTGCAGGGCTAAGGGTTTCTAAGATTCCTGTCATAAAGCTAACAGAATTGCCCTCTTCCTTCTGTTTATAAAAGCAGACTTCTTCATGATTCGAACACCTTGGAGGAGTTTTACACAGGTCTGCCTGGGCTTCTTCCAAAGTGGTTATACATGAGGTAGTTGCATTTTTGGTCTCCAGATAGGCATGTTAGTAAGATGGGAAGTAGAAAGATGTTAAATACTACGTTTTAGGTTTGGCAGTTAATTAGCAAAGATTACCAGGTCCTTTGTTGGTGGTCCTTCTAGATTTTATAAGATCAAGTTGAAGATTTTTGAAAAGCAAGAATGCTGTTTGTGTAAAGTGACACAGAGGAAGGAAGGAGACACATGCAAGATTTGTCAGGGCTGAAGATTCCAAGCAACAGCGTCAAATCTATTCTTTTCTATATAGTTGTAAATGAGTGTGTGTTTAACAAATTCAGAAGCCAAGAGGACCATTCCACACGGACAGAGAGCAAGCACACGAAGTGTGATTCATCTTTATAACTAGGTAGCTGTTAGAATAATTTTTATTCTGAGTGATAGAAGTGAAATGTAAATAATTTTCTCTGTAGACAACTCTGATGCTCTAAAGCAGGGGTCCCAAACCCCGCGGCTGCAGACTAGTACTTGTCCATGGCCTGTAAGGAACCAGGCTGCACAGCAGGAGGTGAGTGGTGGGCGGGCGAGCATGACTGCCTGAGCTCCACCTCCTGTCAGATCAGTGGTGGCGTGAGATTCTCACAGGAGTGTGAACCCTATTGTGAAATATGCACGGGAAGGATCTAGGTTGCACAGTCCTTAAGATAATCTAATGATAAATGTAACATGCCTGAATCATTGAATCATCCCAAAACTATACCCCCCACTCACGTCTGTGGAAAAATTGTCTTCCATGAAACTGGTCTCTGGTTACCAAAAAGTTTGGGGACTGCTGCTTTAAGGTGACTGCTAAAGTCTTCAAGTATATCCTGATAACAAAGTGTAGTGTTCGATTTTGAGGTCTCTAAAGACCCTTTCCTCCTTCTTGTTTATCCCTTGATCTGTCTGCTGCTGAGCTGCTGTTCTGTTAAGGAACAGGAGGCTGCCCCTCCATTATGAAGTATACATATGAAATCTTTCCTAGGAAGAGGAAATTCTAACTGGCCTGGAACCTGCCATCTTCATACGGGAAATTTTCTTGAAGAGAGCCTGATAGTCAGAATTAGCTGGGTGTAGTTGACCTTTCATTCTTTCTCATACTCTGACTTGATTTTTGATCCCCAGGACCTGAGTGGCATAGGTCACTCATTTTGAAGGGGAGCCTACTTATAAGTTAATTTGGTTTTTATTCAGGAAGAAAAATAACAAATACCCTCTGTTCTCTTTCCTAATATTCCTTATCATTTGCTCATAGGTTAAAATCTATTCATATTTGTCTTAATGATTGGCAGTTGTAAATTCCCATCTAAAATGAAGACTTTGTACCCAGCAACTAGATGATCTGTATAGTAAGAAGTCATTGGTGGCTCAAGCCTGTAATCCCAGCACTTTGGGAGGCCGAGACGGGCGGATCACGAGGTCAGGAGATCAAGACCATCCTGGCTAACACGGTGAAACCCCGTCTCTACTAAAAAATACAAAAAACTAGCCGGGCGAGGTGGCAGGCGCCTGTAGTCCCAGCTACTCGGGAGGCTGAGGCAGGAGAATGGCGTAAACTTGGGCGGCGGAGCTTGCAGTGAGCTGAGATCCGGCCACTGCACTCCAGCCTGGGTGACAGAGCGAGACTCCGTCTCAAAAAAAAAAAAAAAAAAAAAAAAAAGAAGTCATTGTCTCTTTTTCATCCTACATGTTTTACCATCTTTGTTCCTTTCTTCTCAGAGTAGTAGCTGCTAGTTGTCAAGGTTTGTCTTAAATTTTATCAGAAAGGTAAGCATATATGTTTGATCTTCAAGTTGTAGAAAGATGATTTAGCCCTATGAATAAATTTAAAGACCAAATTATTTTTGCTGAGGGTGATTTATAAATAAATATGAGGCAACCATTGGTGTCACATATGAACCTTCCATTTGATTGCTAGTTTAATCAGTCCACATCTAAATGTGGAAACTTCTCTATTCCTATGGAGGAAGACGTGTGTATTTGGTTTATTAAAACCTGCTGATGTCTCCAGAACTAAATTTGTTCCTCTATAGGCCTCTGGGTAGTTGTAGCTAAAAAGCAGAAATGTATGGTTTTAGCTGGTCTGATTACCTGACTTCCAGCCCTGTACAGGTGTGCAGGAATAAATTAACATGAGCTACCTCTGATGAGCCACTGCATACATTAACAACAGAGGTGAAGATGTGAGAACATGTTACCTACCTCCTGTTACCACCTTCTCAGCATAGCAACATCCATTTTTTCCATGATTCTCTATGTTTGGAAACTTATACAGAACTTTTTCTAGGGAGGGCTTTTCAGCAAATACACATGATTTCACCAGGTAATACCTCTAAGAAATGAGCCACTTAGCACCAATTCAAGATAACTATTAGTATATTTGCCCTAATATAATTAGCTGTCAAATACGATGTGGTAATCCCCTCCAAGTAAAAGGGGAGAACATTTTAAAGCATTAGCTCTTTCATTTCATTGCCAATCAAACTACAAGTCTCCATTTCTAAAATTCTCTTATAACGTGAAGTTGTGCAGATCCTCTTACTTCTAAATGTTAAGGAAGAGTTTTTTTTTTTTTCCCCTGCTACTCTATTTGGTTTCACAATAGAGCCAGATCAATAAACCTTTTGTACTTATCTCCATTACTTTCCATCAGAAGCAAACACACAAAATAAATCCCCCTCCTGAGTAATTGCTAGTTGTGCCCTCCTCAAGCAAAACTTTGGTAGTAAGATAAACTTCAGTGTCATTCCTGTCCCTGGGGTTCTTTTTAGATACTGGGAGAAGAGCAGTGAGCAAAACGGTCTCCTTGTATCATGGAGAGAGACTCTGTCAAGCCTAAAGTGAGCCTCGGATCTTCCTAATGACCTCCTGCTGGCCCAGCTGGATGCAAGACAAGCTCATTTAAGCCTCTGCTGACCTTTCACTCCTCCACTGCAAGAACCACACCAGTCATTTCTCCCGTCTTCAGAACTGTGTACCAAATAGACCACAAAGCTTCATGGCTGATGAATGATTGCCTTTTCATGATGCAAAGAGATTTTTACAAATTTCTATTGACGGGAGTTAACATTAAGTCTCTTGTGGAATTATAACTTCTGTTGCACATACATAATGTTTCTATATAGCTCTTATTTTTACCTTCCTCATAAAGGAACAATCTACTGTTCTTGCCAGCATTATCTTGAAAATTCAGGCCAAAATATCTGAGCAGAATGCACATATTGATTGCACCAGTGGTATTTTTCATGATGAGACCACTTTGAAAGGGTCTTCCTGATTTCCACGTCCCTCAGAATCTATCTGACCTTCTCACAGACTTTATTGGTATGAATCTTTCTTATATGTAACTATTTATTTGAGAGGCTCATTTTTGTAGCCCATCTTCTGTTTTTAAAAAACATAGGCTGTTTTCTACCCAGAAGAGGGTGGTAAGACCGTACATGTACATTGACACTCACTTGTAGAACTCGGGTAAGTTCAGTTTTGTCTTAGGTGAAAGGCTGCTGCCAGCCCTTCTGCTGTCAGTGATCATTCGTGCTTGTACTAAGAGGAAGGGATACCTTCTTTGCCTAAATTTCATAATGAAGGTTTAGCAACGAAGATTTTTTTTTTCTTTTTTTTACAGCCTTCTCAGAAATAATGTGCTTGCCATAAGACTCCCACAAGCTTCAAATAAATGAATGTGGCAGAATTGGAAAGAAGCTTGTCCTTGCCAAAAAATTGCAACGTCATAAAAGAGGAATTTGGTAACTTTGATTCTTGAGTGCCAAGATACACGTGTGAGGGAGAGGCAGGCAAGCTGAGACGAGGAAGAAAGAATACTTTTTAGGAAAGGACAATTTTTCTTCGGTTATTTCACATAAAACTACACTTTTAAAATATACCTAGATTTTATGTCCTAATGCAAGCTGCTTGAATTAAAACAGGAGTTGTAAATTCCTGGTAAAAAGCTGTTATGCCTAAAGTGTTAGTGATCCTAACTCTAGTACTTTGTAGAGTTTATTAGTTCTTTTATTAACTAGGGGGGAAAATGTTACCCACTTCTAGTTTAATTCTTTTTGTTGCTTGGTCTGATTTTGACTTTACCTTAGGAAAGAAAAAAAAGACAAGTGTTTCTAACAGAATATATGTAAGCGGTGCCTCAATATTGCTATTGCATATATCAATCTGAATTATTACCAGCCATTCAAAAATTGTGCTAATGTTCTAATCTAAATTCATCCACATAATGTATATGTGTGTTTATACATAAACATCCACATAAATAAGAATATCAAAAGACAGATCATTCTTAATTGCCAGAATAGACATCTACATCTTAGAGAGTGATGTATGAAGTAACTTTATCACATTGATGGGAAATAAGATTTCGTAGGTAAAACAAGACCCATTTGGGCACCAAGAACAACAGAACTGCAGCTGGTAGCCTTGTAGGTCTGATGGCCAGCGGAGGGGAGCCGCTCTAACTCTGCCGCCTTTTTAGTCTGCTCTGTCACTGAGGGGGCACTGGTGGGTCAGTTCGCTCACTCGTAATTGTGTTTTACAGACTTCTAAAGCAATTGGCTCAGTCAGTCCCAATTCAATAAAAGTGGAGAGCAAGAGAGAGAGCACTTTTGTTCTATTTTTTACTTGAAATTATTTCATTCAGCAGTCTGTCTTTTTTATTACCAGGACTTGACATTAGCACTCCAAGCTATATTAGCATCCATTTCAGCAGTTCAGTAATGGTATTAAAAAAACACTTAACTTCAACGGTGAATGGTTGTATGACAGTACCATAAAAAATCCACATTAAAAAAAACTTATGTATTTGTCCCAGCAAATTATTTTTCACTTGTTTAACCACTTCAAAACTATATTCTCATGACGGGTATTCACGAGGACTTTCTTGTTCTCAGCAACAGCTAACAGTGGTGCTCGGTTGATCAGGGAACTGAGGAAAGAGGAAAGGGAAATCCAGTGAAGACAGGGTAGGTAAAGATGCTGTTTACCCTGTAGTTAGATTACCTTCCATTCATCAGTGGAGATGGAATTGGCAACCTCAGAGCACCCAAGGTGAAATTCTTGGATCCTCATGCATGACTGGGATTTGATTTTGAACCCAACACTCTCCAAACTTGGGAGCAAAGCCTAACTACTTTGGCACTGCAGTGTGCTCATAAATGACTACATTAGTTTCTAAATTTTGATTAAACATTCAGTAATTAATCAATGGTAGACACGAAGCAGTTGGCAAGGTCCAGAGCTGCAAAATGTTTAAGACATAAAACATTACGAAGTAATTAGAATATGCTCCTTCAAGAGAAGGATTGCCTTCAATAAAGAGGTAAATGATAGCATCCTGTTTATTGTGGACGTAGGCAGCCAAAGCAATATGATAAACTGCTGGAGATACACATATCAGTAATCATCCACATTATTAGTGTCATTAATCATAATTCCAAAAATATGACAGCAGCAGCCAACTTTTTGACCAATTTTGCTTCTGCCTGTTGGCCATTATAACTTCACTAATAGACTGCAGAGCTCCTATGCGTGGCAGTTTGCATTGAGAATGGAAGGTTAATTATATTTGAGCTGCTGATTTCTTTTCTCCTTGGAAAAGGCTTAGCACTTTGACATTCCCAGGAGCTCACTGTTGTTAAATCAGTAAAAGTACTTTATTGAAATTTTCTTTGTTGGTCAGGAATGAGATGTTTCAAATGAGATATAAGCACCAGGCTGGAACAGTTGCTAATGCTTCCTGCTTCAAAGTGATCCTTGGACAGCAAGATGAACTCAGTGGTTTCTTTAGATCACTTTGCTCTCTCATTTCTTGGGTAAAAAGTTCAGTGCTGTGTGGTGATACACCAGGAAATCCCACAAGATTAGTGGTAGTCTCAACATGTATCTCTATGACCAGGATGTTGGGAGTGGTTAATAACATAAGAGGGAATAAGTACTTCTTTAATACAAAATCCTGCATTTCAGACTCTGCCTGTGCAGATAAAAAGTAAAAAGAACTTCACAAAAATCATCCATTTCTAAATACTAAAACATTTAGTAGCATACATGCATTGCTGGTTGGTTAAATGAAGTTTTCATTTTTTGGCTGGTAGTTTTGACATTTAATCAAACTTGTAAATTAGATTATGCTCACTCTTCTTGTTCAGGTGTCTTTATTAGTTTCATTTTCAACACAGAATTCTAGATAAAGCCATAGCTAAATAATAATATTGATTGTCCTACAAAATACTGTCACCTCCCTTGGGGAACTCATGCATCCTGAATGTTGTATTTTAAGAAGATCATAAATTAACCATTTTAGGCTGGGCGTGGTGGCTCACGCCTGTAATTCCAGCACTTTGGGAGGCTGAGGCAGGCAGATTGCTTGAGACCAGGAGTTCAAGACCAGCATGGCCAACATAGCAAAAACCCTTCTATACTGACCAAAAAAAAAAAAAAAAAAAATAGTTGGGTGTGGTGGCACATGCCTGTAAAAATTAGCTCCTATTATTTTGGAAATATATCTTCTAAAATCTTTATATAAGTCAGACTATATAAAACAAGGAATGGAAAGCTTGAGGGTTAATTTGTCCAGGGTAAATACAAAACTCAAAATTAAAGCTCAGATTTATTCTCAGTAAGTCCTTAAAAGATGCCAGGGCTCATGGCTTTGCTTTTTCTTACCCAACAATAGTAGTAAACTGAGCACCATATGAGCTGCCTGATTGAGAACACTTCCAAATGCTGTGAAAACATAATCCTGTTCACAGTGTAACACTCATCTCACATTACAGCGCAACAGGTACCTATTGAATAATCAGCACCCTTGAGAAGCCTCGATGTGTCAGATACAACTCAAAAGTAAAATGGTTAGGGAATGGGGCTGCTGGATATCAATTCTACACTTAACCTGAGCATCCAGCATACACATTTCCCATCTACCAATCTGCCTTCCCAAATGCCATCCCTACATTAACATTTTTTATGCATTCCACAGCAATGACAAATTGTTTTCTAACTGTAGCGCCAGATTTAGTATGCGAAAGACATGTTTGCCTCTGCCAACAAACCAATAATTCTCACTAACGTCTTCAGAGTTACAACATTTATAAAGTTGCAAAGTGGAGTAAACAAACCATCTGTTTGGCTTTTCCATATATGTCATGCTTTCTTATTAGCATATTACGATTCATTTAGTAAACAAATTTGGTGATTTCGTTCACGTCAAAGTTAGATCGGAAGCTTGAAGATGATTAACATTCCTGGGACAAGCACATTAATACATTGCTTCCCCTGCAAAGTTAAATGGCTTCTCAGGAGAATCGCCCCTTGTTGACAAGATGAGACTGTCAATTTTGTTTGCCTGCCACATTAGGGGCCATACGGGGATGGCAGGCTCTGAGAGAGGGGAGTCGTGTAGGCAGCATAATTCACTGTGAATTGAGAAAAGAAGTCTAATTCTGATAAATGGTCGACCCCAATACATCCTACCTGTTATTACAACAGACGTGCCGTATCTGTGCAGTAAATTAGCTAAACCCCTAAAGAGTTTGGTGGGAGCTTATCTTCAAGTGAATAATTTGAATGTAGAGGAAACTGCCTGCGTGACCAGTATGGATGATTTGTTTTATATTGAAAGGGGTTGAAATGACTGAATTTCATACTTTTAATTTGCAAGAATTTGCTTAGATTTTGTTTCTTGCATTTAATATGTACTTCCTTACATTTGGGGCTTTTTGAGTGTTACCCACTAGAATTTCACATTGAATTTTCTTACTGAGCTAGGGGATGGTTTTCACATCTTTTGGACGGAATCTTTAAATAATAACCTGTAGAACAACTACTAATTTTACAGAAAGGTATAGTGTCAAAAGTATCATTTTGTGCACAGAGCCATAAGCATTCATTATTAATAAATGATAATACAAAAATTTTGAGGTAAGTGTAATAGATAGTATTGTAGCAAACCAGATAAGAAAAGGACTAATGAGAGGCAGAAGTTTTAATTTTTCATTTCTGTGGATTTGGATAGCAGGTTTACATATCTACTCAAAAGTATTGTTGACTCAGTAGTCCCAAAATATACTTAACCCTAGCATCTAGACTTACCCAGATTGGATATAAATTTATCTCTCTCTCTCCCCCCTCCCCATATACATGTATGTAGACACATACATATAAACAAATAGGCATGCATATGGCATCTGCTATGTATATATTATTATGATCATTCTGCACAATATCATTTGAGAATTGGGGAATGTGTGTGTGTTAAACAGCAGAGTTGAGCTGGAAAATAAAGGCAAAAACTAATCCAAAGTGGGGCCTCAATTATTTTTCACTTGAGGCATTCTAATTAATTATCAAGTATTTTGTTTCAATTCAGTAAGTTTAGACTAGTTCAAATCTGATTAAGAATTAAGACACTTTGTGCAGCCTATAGCTTGATTCATTATTCAGTCTCTGACTGCCAGTCTTATTTTCTAATTTGGTGATGCAACTTGTTTTTTGTTTTTTGTTTTCTTTTTCGTGTCTTCCCTGCATCTTAAAGTCAAGTTTAAAACCTCAAAACACTTTCTTTAGATAGTGTTTTTGTTTTTAGTTTTAATTTTTATAGACCAGACATCACATTAAATCTAACTTAATGTGATGAGAAAAGAGAAATCCAAGGCAAGACTTGCTTTCTTTCTGAAGGGCATTTGCACTTACTTGACTACATTTGGTGAATTTCATGTCTTCTGTGGTTGCATGGTAAAGTTTCCATCAAAGGAACAGAAAAAGACTGGTAGTCCACTTTAGTCCAGTTGGAGTACTTCCACTCAGCATTTCAAAGAAGAAAGAAGTTTGGTTCTGCAGCACCCTCCCCTCAGTCCAAGGTTTTATAACTTTTTGCTTTTAAAGGTGATCTTGGTCTTTAAGAAGCTTTTGGTAAATTCACAGTATAGAAAGAGTACAGAGGTTTAAAGGAAGCATTTGTAATTCCAAGCATAGCCCAAGTTACAGGGCTTTTTCATACCCTAATTTTGTGGCATTCCCTTATAACACACTAGGGTATTAATAGCGTCAGAATCACCATTTGTAGTGTCGCCACCACCTTTCCTTGGATATTCCGTTACATGAGTCCTACCTTGGGATCATTGTTTTCTTCCCTTCTACAGTGTATTTTGGGAAATACTTCCTGAAGACTCATGCATATTATTGATGGAAGGGAAACCAATGTACTTTTAAGTACCTCCTCTGTACAGAGTATTCTACTTCATGTGCAGGACACATAATATTGAATAAGATTTAGTTATGTTCTTGAAAGTGAACATCTGGGGCTAAGGTTTGGACCACTGCCTTAATGATTACCACTGCACTTCCTAAGACGAAATCCTTATCCCTTCTACCTGTGAACTCATGTTTCTTTCTTGCCTTCCAAATCAAAACAAGTAGAAACCTTTCTGCTGTTCATGTTCTTATAGAATATAAGATGTTCTGATACAGTCTAGATTTTTGTTAATGATAATTCTTCCCTCTTTCCTAGAGATAAATATTCAGAACACTAAATCTGTTTGTAGAAAAACCATCTCTATCACTGGAGAACTCAAAATTGGTTCCTTGTTGGATTCTTTGTTCCAATTGTTGCATACAACTGAGTATGGCTTCCTCTGCCAGGGAGTCCCCCGCCGGTTTCCAGCACTCTCTGGCCTTCCTCCCATTTTAGGGTCTTCTCTCTACATCTGATTATCAGTAGGTGAGAGTTCTTTCTGTGTCTATTCCATCTTCCCTTTCTTTTCACCTCTTCAGTTTTGCTGATCCTGATAAACTTGTAATAGTCCTCAAATTGCTATTAACCCTAGGTCTTTGAATCTCATGAGGACAGTATTTTATGACAGCTAATGGTCTGGATTGACTGATTCAAGAATCCAACAATAGGTCTTTGTTAAAATCAAGTGCTGTCTTTCGTCCATTCTGTGGAGACTGAACCCTAACCTCTTGGGCAGGATTAGTACCCTCTAAAGAATTTTAGTCTGTTTTCCTTCTCGTGCTTTCCTTCCTTCCACCTTAGGAATACTGTGTGAGTTTGTGAGAAAATCTTCAAGCCCACTATCATGAGAGTGCCAGCAGACTTTCCTCAGTCCATCCTTCCCATCTCCACTTCAAGTGTTTTGCATATGGCATTTAGTAGGATTATTAAACAAAAATGAAATAGATTAAGAATTGAACATAAAAGAATCAATTCTTGTGAACTGTGGTCGCATAATGGAAATCGACTACCATGAATGAACCCGTGTACTGAAGTTATGAAGAGCAGAGCTAATGCACTGCCATGAGTTCATCTTTATTATTGCATTACACCTGAATCAATTGATAAAGTAGCTTTTTTTTTTAAAGTGAGGGATGGCACTTAATTGAATAAAAGTCAATGTAATTATATTAGCAGAGGCCAACAGTACTGCTGACAGCGGAAAAGGGACACTGTTGAACAGAGTGCCAGAGCTGGTCTACACATTTCTGCACATCGTTTGGTTGACAGATATTGAGGGCTGGTACATCGTCTAATTAGATTACAGATTTCTACTGCTGTAAGTGAGAAATGAAGAGAAAATCTCTTCCTGGTAACATATTGGTGGAGATGTGTAATTTCACAAGTCATCTTAGGGAAGATGTGTCCATCTGGGTGATCAGTGTGTCCTTTTCTCAATGTTAATTTATTCTTCCTTATTCAGTATGTCTTGATGCAACTGCTGTGTGTCTGGCTGCTATTTTCTCAGCAGTGAACCTAGGAAGTGGTAACTGCAGATGTGTGAGAAGCAACAGAGTTCTAGATTACAGTCATCGCAAAATGTGTGCTCGTGAAATTAAGAAAGGGGGAGGGTGTTAAAAAATAATAAACAGGGATAGGATTTCGTGAGCTGCATATAGTTGGCAGATTGTTTTATCAATAGAATAATAGCGCATAGCGTAACTCTACTTCCACATTCTTGTAATAACTCTGGTGGTGTACCCACATGTCAGAGTAAAGACCTCACAGTAGGCATTTCCTGCACTTTGCTTAGCAACCTGCACTTGGAGTCACCTGCCATCTGACACCAAGGAAACGGGGAATTACTGTGTCAGAGCAGGGACCGTGGGGACAACTTCTGTTTATCATTCACATACCCACACACTGCATGCATCTGTTTAAAACTCATTTGTGGATGATGATGATGCTGTGAATTTGGTTTATTTTAATTTGATTTATGATTTTTGGATTATACAGCTGATCTGAAAATCATCAAGACAGCGTATGGGATGATCGCTTATGACAGAAAATAATTTTGTGATCAGAACGTTTTAAATCCCTATTTTATTGTTTACGTTTTTCAAAACCAGATGTCTAGAATGTGAATTTGTTTTCTCTCTCTCTCTTTCTCTCTCTTTCTCTCTCTCTCTCTGTCTCTTATTCTTGCTTTCTTTTGTGATCGATTTAGCAAAAGATTAGAAAGCTGATCTTATTGTCACAAGGTAAGCTCAGCCTTCCTAAGTGCAGTTGGAGAGGGCTGCTGCCCTCTGCCCCTTAAAACCCAGAGTGCTGTATATTGTCTTGTGTGGAAAGGTGGAGAAGTGTTCCCCACCTTTCTTGTCTCTGAGGCACATACCTCTCAACCATCTCTAGGAAATATCAACCGTGTTTGCCACCAAATGGAATGACGCATTTTGGTCTTCCATACTTTTAAGTATAATCAGGAGGTCTGTTGAACTTTATATCAGCCATTTAGGTCATTTCTCTTACCACAATTACTTCTCCAAGCTGTAGAGCTTCCACCAGTATTGAGAAGCTTTTATTTATCTGTAGATACGTTCGTTTATTTTTTGGAAAGGTAACCTTCAATTTAGGTACTGTTGAACATGTGAGCCTTTGCAGGTGGAGAGAGGTATATGCCCAAGGGCACTTTAAAAATAAGTGGGGGATATAAATACAAAGACAATGTTTCCAGATAGATGATAACATATCAGGCTTTGTAAATCATGATGTCCCTGTGGATTCTCTGGGACAAATCCTGTCTATATATATATACAAGCAAAGCAGTCAGTGAGTAGAATAAAAGTTTTGCTTGTCTAAGAAGTATGGGTTCCAGTTGTTAAAATAGAGGAACCCTGTGTTATTGTTGTGCTTGATTTTTTTTTTTTTTGTACTTACTGTGTTTTAATTTTGTACCTCTGGGGGTTTTGTTTTTTTTTTTCTGTTTTTCAGTTTTTGTCTTAAATGATTAAATTTTAAAGTAGAATTACTCGATGAAAATATTTTGGACACTAAAATGCACATACTTCTAAAAAGTAAATGTATTTTATTATTAGATTTAACTGGGATTACCAAATCATTCTGACAAAAGGCATTCGTGTTGTTAAAAGACAGTCTGTAACCCTATTTCAAATTGCTTAATCTGTTAAGCTATTGTTTTTCCTTAAAGCTTGAAATGTGGAGGGTAGAGAAGGAAGATTTCATTGTTTTTTGAAGTTATATCTAAATTATCTAGACTACTTTTTAAAAAAATGAATTTTTCCCATACCTCAAAATACAGTGTGTGCTGTATAGAAAAGATGTTTATTTTTTCTTGTTTTTTTGTTAAATTTAGACTGTTCCATTTAGACAAGCAGAAAGTTTCTATTCTTTTATCCTATTTAATATATATTATAAAATCTCTGCCATGAAATTCTCTGCAGCTGATGCTGCTACATAGTAAAACTAACAGTAATCATTGAGAAAAAGGTGCATGGGTTTGCATTCATCCTACCATTGACAGATTTTACTCTCTTATAAAAATTATGTTAATGGAAAGTTCCCCTGATTGCACCTCCCACCACCACCACTAAACTCCCAGATCCTGAGGATATAGGGGAATGCTTGCTTTTATAATGGTGTAATTAGCAGTGAATGTGCTTATTTGATACCTAGTGAAAGCTGAATCAATTTTAAAATGCTTTCCTTTTTCTCACCCCTCCCCAACCCCTATCCACCTACCCCCCCTTCCCTCTTGTTTTCCTAGACACAGTGCCAACATAAACCTACATCGTAAACTGTTGACCAAAGAACTCGATGACATGGGCCTGGACTCATCGCAGCCCTCCCTTAGCAAGGACCTCCGCGATGAATTTTTGGTGAAGATCTATGGTGCCCAGCACCCCATGGGGCTCGATGTCAGGGAAGATGCCTCCTCTCCCGCAGGGACTGAAGACTCCCACCTGAACGGGTATGGGAGAGGCATGGCAGAGGACTACATGGTCCTTGACTTGAGCACCACCTCCAGCCTCCAGTCCAGCAGCAGCATCCATTCCTCCAGAGAATCCGACGCAGGCAGTGACGAGGGGATTCTTCTCGATGACATTGATGGGGCGAGTGACAGTGGGGAGTCGGCACACAAGGCCGAGGCCCCCGCCCTCCCTGGCAGCCTAGGGGCTGAAGTTTCAGGATCTCTTATGTTCAGCAGCTTGTCTGGGAGCAATGGTGGGATCATGTGCAACATTTGCCACAAAATGTACAGCAACAAGGGGACCCTGAGAGTGCACTACAAAACCGTGCATTTGCGAGAAATGCACAAGTGCAAAGTCCCAGGTTGCAATATGATGTTTTCCTCTGTACGAAGCCGAAATCGGCACAGTCAGAACCCTAATCTCCACAAAAACATTCCCTTCACTTCAGTAGATTAGTCTCAGAATGGACACTACAAATGCCAGCTCTCACCAGATGGCCTACGTGTTTGAACTGCCATAGTCAGTGTGCGCTTATGTACTTGGGGTGTGTGTGTGTGTGTGCATTAATGTATGCTCTGTGGCTACATACACACACACGTATTTCCTTGAGATAAATAAGATAAACACTAGGTGCTTTTGAATTTTTTTCACTTCCCTTTATAAAAGTTTTGGGAAAGGAGTGGGATCTTTGATTTAAGGGTGAAAACAGAGTACCCCTTTAAACACACACACACACACACACACACACACACAGAGTGTGCAACTAGCCCCAGTTTTGACAGAATAATTCTTGGTCTTCCCCAAAGAGACAATTTGTTGTACCCATGACTGTTGCCTGCAAAAATAAAAGGGAAAAAAAAAAAAAAGAAAAAAGAAACAAAAAGGAACTTCTTATAGTTGTCTTTTGTGAACTTTAAGGTTTTGAAAGAATCTTCAATTAAAGCATGGCAGATTCACCTGTAAATATTTAGCCTTGAGGGGCCATTGATGTAAAACAATTGTATTGATGGTTGTTTAACTTTTTTGTTTAATTTTTACAGTTACATCCAGCTGTTAGATATGCAGGAAAAAATAGTTTGCTGGCTAGCTCTATTCATTTATGTTAGCATTAATGCACATTTTTTTTTTTTTTAAAACATGGTCTTGTTTTTACTACCTGTTAGATATAGTGGTAAAGAGGTGCTGGCATGCTTTACAGCACAGATCTGATTTTTTAAAATGTCCTGTACTAGTACATAAATCCTGTCATGCACTTTTTTTCATACACTACAAGGGGATGTGTAATAACCATGCTTCTTTTTTATCCTTAAACTATTGCCATACTTCAGTAAGTGTCTTTTTTAAAAAAAAATTCACTTGTATAAAAATGGTCTGGTCAGTATAGGGCACAAATGCCAAACAAAGTATTAGTGTTAACACAAAACTGCCAACTTTGCACAAGTTTCCAGAAAAGAAAATACAATTAGTCACTCAACATAACCACAGGCCAATTTGTCGGCCACCAGAAAACCGCTTTTTAAAAAAACACTTGGTGATTCTTTCAAGTGCCGAATGTTATTAGAATCAACATTGCATCCTTCTTGCTTATACGTTAAGTTACATAAAAGGAAAACAAAATTATGTGGTGTGAAACAGCCAAGGCATTTATTCTTCAGAGGCAGGATAATATTTCAGGATACAAAAGCCCAAATTACTCGCTACGGAACAAAGATGAATACAGTAAAAGAGTTGAACACTCATTTCCAAGGCCCTAACCCTTATCCTTTCAAAAGAAATCCTCTGAACTGGGTCGGTCTCTTGTATGGCTGTCTAATTTGTTGCAAATTCTGCAGTCGTACTATAATTCAGGCCTGTTTGGTAGACAAAATCAAAAGGCATTTAACAGCAGTACTTGGAAGCTTTGAAAACATGTGCTAAACTTGAATTGAGCAACACTCCTTTCTGAAAAGCCAGAAGAAGGGGATTTTAAACTAGGATATCTCAATGTTTAGTGTTTTGTGTTTCCCCACACGATTTGTCAGAGAGTAATGAAAGCAAGCCTGAAACCAAGCAATTGAGAGTGAGAAAGAGGGGAGAGACTATTCTCCAAACCTTTTTTGTTTTGTTTTGTTTCCGATGTTTACACATGTTGCCTGAGCTGGTTAACCACATCGGCAGCCTCAGCTACCACAACATACTGACTAAATGATGATATTTACTCAAGTTCAGTCTGCAGCCAAAACCATTAGGGTGTGCATTGCAGACTGGTTTGTTGTCTTTTTTTTTTTTTCTTTTTTTTTTTTTCCTTTTTTTTTTTTTAAGTGGAGAGGAAAGGAAGAGATAAACAAGGAATATTTTGTCAAACAGTACACAATAATTTAAAGAGAATGTATTTCTTTTTTGCATTTAATGGCCTCAGACATTTCTCTCATCAGTCTAAAGTTAGAAATACCCCTTTGTTTTAACTTTTATGTCGTTTCCATTTTTCATGTTTTTGTAATTATTTTTTCTATGTTCACATCAGCATTCACTTCCGTTAAATTTGCCAAAGGAAACTGTTAATATGTTTCTGTTGTTATTGTTATTCCTGTAGGATTTATTGTACCTCACAGTATTTATTGTTTCCCAAAATAAGCATCATTAGTTGGGGATTCAGTATTTTTATTTGTGAAAATTTCATAAACAATAGATTCTTAAAGATAGGCTAGCTATGTCTAGGAGCTTTATCTTTTCACCTCCTTTGGAGGATGCTATGGGGTTCATTTTAATTCTTCATTTGTTCTACAGGGAGGAAAGACCAAAAGTATTTGCTGTACAAAAGAAACTGTATCCAAACACTATGTTAAATGACAAGTGTTTATGGTAAAAAGTTGAGGAAATTAGTAATAACCGTTTTTGTTTTCTTGTACCTTTGAATTCCCCAAAGTCTTAATTGCTTTATTTTGGTGTTGTGTTAAACTGAATAGACAGAGATTTTTCTTTTGTTTTATACCATATAAGACTCTGTACAGTATGTTTGTGAAAGATTGAACTAGAATAATGAAAGTTTGTTTGCAAACATTTTGGTCCTCTCAGCGTTCTCTGTATTGTGCTGTTGCCCCATTACCAAATGATTAGATTCCAAAAGGGTGGGAAAATATTTTTAATATCCCAACAAAACATAGAAACTCTGGCTTTTGCAGTGTGCTTAGATTACATGTAGTTTTATGAAAATAAATACACACTTTTATGTCAGCAACTTTGAAAAGTTACATTCAGTTGAGTTAGTAGAACCTATCTTGTACAACAGCAATGTTTAGTCTGTTTAATTTAATGTCAAATAAAAGGTCAGATAGCCCTCGTGAGTGAATTACATAGCTATCAGCAGGTCACATCAGCAAATGAACCAGGCTTAGAACAAATGTTTGTTACTTGCTGCGAACCAAGCTAATGTGTATAGCCAGTTAGAAAAAGTCCAGAAGTAATGAGATTCTAGAAGTAGAGTTTCCCTTGCTTGGAAACATGGATGTGTTCACCTGTTTTTTGTCAGAGAAATGGCAATAAGTCCTGGACAGCTGACACTTTTTAAGTATCTCCCCTATTTGCTACTACTTTTGTGCCTCAAGTGCCCAGTCGTTACGGTGGCCTTCTAAATGAGTAAATAACATTTTCCAATATAAAGCATATTTGCTTAAAAGGGATGGGGGAGTGGACGGATGTAGTACATGCAATGGAAAATCATAAAATGTACAATTCTTCTGTTCCCAAAGTATTGCTTGTTCTTGAGTGTGTGCCTGAGTGTCGTGTTTTGACTTAACTAGAATTCTAGTTAAGATGGTGATCCCACGGCTTATTTGTAAACAGGAAGGATAAAGAGATGAGCATTTTAGTCATTGAGCTCTTCATCTTGCCCATTCCTACTCATTTATTTTTTCATTTTTTTGTTGTTAAACAGCTTCTCTCAAGCCACATCCATTCTACGCTGGCTGAAAATTAATAGTGATTTAGATGTTTATCCAACAAGCTTTTTCCCATGTGATTGGTTTTAGCCAGAGTTTATCACAGGTACAAAATTAGGCGCTGTGACTGTGCATGCTCTCTAGCTGATGTTGAAACTTACTGTCTTGATCATTTAAAACTATGTTTTTGTAAATATCAGGTTTAGTCTGCTTTCGGGAATATCTGCATGCTATGGAAACAAAGAAAAAGGATAGATAATAAGTAATCTGGTTTAAAAGTGTGATAAAAATCCTTGGCATTCTTTGTTCTGGTATTAATTGTATTTAAATAAGTCAACCCAGTGTAACTCATTCCAAATCTTAGTCCAGCTGCCCTGTTCAGCCTGATGCCTTTTAAAGTTTTAAAGGTGTTAACGTTTTCCTTTTCAACATGGCAAACATGTTTTAAAACCTTTTTGGCACAATGGTGCCACTGTCCTCATAGTGTTACTTGTTTGGTCACGAATTTTCAGGCCCTTTCAGTAAGAGGAGAAAGGCATTTACCTGGTTAACGGCCCCATTAGTGTACATTGCTCTAAGGAAGAAAAAAAAAAATCTTTGAATATATCAAGAATGGGCTGTTCCAGAGGCATTCCCCTCATTTTACTCAGGAGAAACTATGCACTAGGTTCCCACTACATACAATGTGACCTTTTTTTCCCCTTTCTCTGTACACACCCCAGATGTGTGCCAAGCAAATGAGAATGAGGGCTGTTGACAATTAAAACATAAAGAAGCTAGTCACCAGATTGAGATGGACATGCTGCTAACTGCTGACAGCTTGACCTGAGCAGTCCTAACTTGTATCTGGTCTGTTAGCATTGGGTTAGATTGACTAACACAGTAAATAAAATTCAACCGTCATAAGACACGCTACATCTGCTATCATCAAGAAATAAATCATCCAGAAGAAACTTTCTTTCATCCTGTGGTCACACCCTTAAGAGCTTCTTTTTTAAAATTATGACAGACGAATTTCATTCTTTAAAATCACTTATCTTCTTCCACACTTGAAATATTTAAATTAGGTGGTTTTGCTTTTCCCTCTCATTGTTTATTTTTTTGGGATGGATCTAAGATGGGAAATAAAAGATACCAAAAAGACTGGAGGGATCACGGTGTTTTCATCACAACTAAGTAGAGGGTCGGTTCCTGCCCTGGTTTGGGAGTAGCTAGAAAAGGAAATCAGGAATGCACTGGAAGTGTTGGCTTGAGGGAAGAGACTGGCATAGCTCTGCCTCGCAGTGGGTGAGAGCATATTGATGCTAGTGACCTGCAGAGTTCCCATGACCAGGTGAGTCGGCTCTGAGGAAGGGGTTAGGAAAGCAAGAACAGCTGCATGGAATAGCTGAAGTTCCTTTGGGGTCAGGAAGAGCCAACAGTTGTGGGGTTTTGGTTGCTTTTGCTTTGTTTTTGAGTGGGAAGTCTTGCTGGAATCCCCTGAGAACCGAAAGATGCCAGGGGTCAGCGAGGCTATAGAAAAGGCCAGTGGTAACACCTCACTTTCATCCTAATGGAGGAGTAGGTGCGAATGGCACCAGCGTGGATCATTCCTTTCTTGATCATCACTCGTGCTTGCCACTGTAGCAACACAACAAAGCCATGATTGTAATTAATACTAGGCTAAAGACCTTGGTCAAAATGGGAGCTCATTTACTGTTCTATGAGATAAACAAGTAACTTCTCTTTTCATATTTTCCCTCAGAGATAAACCACGTGTGGTAGTCTTGCTTGCGCTAGTACTAAGGTCATGTTTGATCTGTCCCAGACGGTCGCATATTTCCTGTGGCTGGAGTGTTGCTCACCATAAATGGTCATTTTCAAACAGTACTATGTAAATGCAGCTGTACAACTGACCAGTGAGTTATCTCTCATCACTGTTGCCCACATACCCATCCTTCCTTGTGTCATCATCCTCATCCTTCCCACATCTTGCGCAAAATGATTTTCTGTGGTCATTCGGCAATAACTGTATGTCACATACTGTCTTTTTGGCATTTGTTGAAAAATCCAAATGCTTAATAACAGAAGGTTTAAAAAAAACTAAGCATTTTTACATGTACACTGAATTGGATCAGCATTATTGTTCATTATAATGCTATATATATTTTTGGAGCAGCATACTATAGTTGTCATAAAACTATCTTTATTCTTCTCCTCTAAAGTGTTGTTGTAAATTCATTTGACCTTTACTGCAGGAAAAAAATATCTTTTTTATATGGGGTATGAAGACAAGGCTCAGTTTGTAACAAATAGTGGACCATTACAAAAGAGGAAAGAAAAAAGCCAGGGCTGAGCAGCAAGAAGCTTCAGTTCAATTTCACCTCATATCTTTCTAATAACGTACTTGTCACTTTATTACCTTCCAGTAATGTGAACGCTGCTGACAAGACTGTCACACTAACAGCAGACAACACCCTCTCTGCTTCAGCCCAGCTCTCCTGGCTACTTATTGCCCTGGCCCTGAAGGGACACAAACTAATAGTGTGCTTTCCAGTTCAGCACTTGGCCATCAAATATAAAAGGATGCGTAATTGCCTGTTTATCCCCTTGTGAAGGAGAAATTGACTACAAGGGCTAGGCTTTCCCATCGAGTTCCCTGATGTACACACACATCCACAATCAGTCAGTCTCTCTCTCTCTCTCTCCCTCTCTCCCTCTCTCTCCTCTCTTCTTCCCTGTTGTACTCCCCTCCTAACACACAAGCACATACACACACCTACTGTGTCTTTGGGAAGCCCAAGGCTGCCTCTCGGTGCCCTCTCCAGCTATTAAGTGGACAGTAACAAGATGACTTCTTAAATAAAGGGTCAGTAGAGAGACGCTGTCTGTGACAGCATCCTTTGCTTCTTTGAAAACTTAAGTATTGCAGTTCCATTTTGAGAGTAATGGATGTGGCCCTATAATTAGAGCAAATTTTCCTGCAAGTCAGTGGCATAAGTAAGATTATATTGCCCCCTAATTTGTAGGGAAAAGATTCAAATATTTTTCTTCCCCTTCAAAAAGTACATGTTGTAAACTGGTTATACACAGTGGTAATTTTTTTTTTCTTGTCCTTGGCATCAAACCATGGATCTAGATGTACAAATGTATCTTTCAGTGACCCCTCCAAATCCATAGTGTAACATGATAGATTAACTTTTATTTTGTCTAACTGGACTGACAATCTAAAAAAGATGGCACCAGGCTTTTGACTTTAATCATTAAAACAAGGACCACCCTATGGGTAAAAGGTAAATTCTCCACTTCGAAGAACTTTGGTAAGTAGAAGTACAGGGAGCTTTAGAAAACCAAGTGATGGGGACCAAAGGTACAAAGGAAGAATACATGAAAATGTTATATTCCAAAATGCCTTGAGCCCAAACAATGTGTCAGGATTGGCTGCTATTTTTGTATATTGAAATACTCAAATGATGGTTGGAAAGTGACTAGATAGTGACTAAATGAAGTGCAAGATCTATCGAGCGTCTTCTTTCTGGAACTAGGGGATGCCATGCTTCCTTCCAACCTTCCCACAGCACGTCTCAGAGAAGATAGTTGGTCCCATTACAAACAGTCACATTTCAATAAGATACTAGTCAGCCAGGTAAGACACATCAGCTATCGGTATCATCTTCCATGTGAACTTTAGCAAGGAGAGAAAAGCAGCAGATTTAGAGATAGACAATGTAACAGGTCTATGTTGACAAATCTGCGCTAAATAATTTCATGAACCAGTCTGAGGACTGGAAAGAAAAGCACTTTGAGCAAGTACTCTTGGGTTAGAGCAAAGGCAGTTAGTTGACATGATACTTAAGTTCCTCAGTATGTATATATTACAATCGTTTATCGGACATCTTAATAGAATCTTAATTGAAAACCCAGTTGCCAAAATTGCACAAGTTCTGCTCGCCGATTTTAGCTTTCTCCCCTTAACTCGAAAATAACAGGGATGCTTAAGGACATTTGTAATAGTTTTTTTAATGCTTTGTTTCACTTTTTTAAAAAAAGAATCTTTGAAGGGAAGGAAGAGCAGAAAGAGGTATTTTAAGAAAAATGGAGAGAAATAGATAGTATTAAAAGTATATTTCTTGAAAAGAGAGTATCTAAGTGCTATACCAAGATTTTATAAGGCTTCCTGTTGCCAAATGTGATGTTGAGATAATGCACAGCTAAGATGGCAAATCCATCAATTATTAACTGGCTCTGCCCACTTCTGTCATGGAATGCAAGGATTGAGAGGTGACTCTGGGGAGACCCTGGGTGTGTGAGAGAGCTCCATTCATCTGGCCCTGGATATGGTTCTCAAAAAAAGGGAGAAAGCTCCAGTCCCTGCAAGGTGAACTGACCCGGCACTGTTTCAGTGGGAGCCTCACTGCCTGCCTTTTCCATGCTAGGAGACAAAGCATCCCCTACCCCATCTGTGAATCAGTGCTGTGGCCACTGTGATAAGCATTGATTCATGAGGTATGATGCTCTTGAACTCCCAGACAATGTGCTGAGTTAATAGGTTCGCTTGAGATGTATCAACCAAGGCTGACTTTTTATTTTTTTAATCTAGTAGCCAATCTGGAGTGTTTTTGCATGTTTTTATACAGAGTAATCCATCCCTCTCATTGTATATCTTAATCTCCTCTGACTTTTCCATTGTCTTTCTCAATCCCACCCTTTGCTCTTTGGATCTCACCAACCCCCTTAAAATAAAAAAATCGTGTTTGAACAAGAAGGTAGAACACGCCTTCCTCATCCTGGTTTTAATCGCTTTCGCTTTGGAAATATGTGTTCTGCCCTGTCCAGGGTTTACATAACGTGAATTAAGTGAATGAGATGTTCTAGTGTTATATCTTAACCTGATGAGACTAAGATTTCTAGTATATGGTGCTTTCGCTTTCCTGTGCAAACTTTGGTTCAGCTTCTCTGCAGAGAATCTTACCATTTTCCTGCCAGTGCCAGTATAAAGAATGCAGGAGAGCTAAACATGGGTACATGAAGGTCAGAGGGGTGAGGACGGTCGAGAAGTGGGGAGAAGACTTGGGCTTGAGACAACCTGGGCTTTTCGTGTGTAGCCCACTCAGCAGTATGAGGATGACTGACACACCAGTGCGTGATTTCCAAGTGAGGCAAATGCCCATTTCCCCACTCCCCTCACACCCTGCCTGGCTTCTTCCATGAAGTCCTTGCTGCTTTTCTGTCTCCCCAAACGTAAGGGGAAGGGGCAGGTTGGGGATCTGGGAAAGCAAGTTCTCTGTTCTCTCCCGCTGGTGATGGAATAGGCCTTTTAGAACTAGCAAGATCCCTCACACAGCTGGGAGAACACATACCTTTCTTACTCGCTCCAGACCCATTGGTGTGTCTCCAGTAACAAAAGTATTAGACTCAGCCTGCATATTTGACAGCAAAAGTGGCCAAAGGGAATTGAAATATCTTGAAGAAAAGGAATTTTCACCAAGATATGTCCTCTCCCTCTCCCAGAGTTTAGCTGTTTATTCCTTTTTGTCTGTTTCTATTGTTCTCATCTGCATAAAACCAGTCTCTTCCAATAAGCCTGCCACAGAATCAAAGTCTGTACTACAAACGGTAACTGCATCAAGGGATGGGACCGTGTGCATCGCCCTGATCTAATCATTGTGACGTTGGTAGCTTCCTAAATACTGTATGTACCTTGAACAAGGGTTTTATTTTTGTTTGGTTCTGTTTTGCTTTTTGTTTTTATTGGTAGTCTAAGGTAATTAAATTTTTTAATTTGCTATTACTTTGGTTGTATTTTCTGTACTATAACTGCCTACAGTATGTCTTTTGCATAAAATGCATAAGGGTTTGGGGATGTAAATGGAATTTTATTCATATTTTGTCCAAATACCTCTTGTAATTTGTATCAAAATTCTTGTACAATTTTTATATTAAAGATTTATCAGTCACTGATCTCTTCTTACCTTTTTGATTTCAAGAAACCTCCACACACTCCAGTAGCTCTTTGCAAAATACACCTAACAGCCCTTAAGCTCACAGTGTAATTCACCTTATTTAAGCACACTTGTTGGTGAACTCAGAGCCAAGCTCCTATTTGGACTGAACCACTATATTATTTAATAGATTTCTCAGGAAGACCAAGCTCATCTTTGGCTCAGATGGCGAAGCTGGGTCAGAGCTGCAGAGGTCCTGGCCACTCCCAATGGAGCACAGCAGACACTGCCCTCCGTCTTGCTCCCCATAGCTATCCCTTCAGGGATGCCTTTTCTGTGACTTTCCAGAAGTCCTTTTCCCAAAGCCTTTGCCCCTGCTCTTTTGAGGAAAAGAAGACTAAAGGAAGAACTTAGGTGTCTTTGCACCTGAGCTTTTCAAAAATAAATTTTCTTCCCAACCCTTTCAAATTGGTGGACAGCAGCCACCAGGATAATGACTTCATATTTTTCAGACTGAATGCTTGTCTTTCAGTTTATAGTCTCTTGGCAGCAGCTTTCCACAAATTGTCCTTGTTATAATCTAGACATAAAACTGGCAGATGGAAAGATGTCATAATCAACCACATTTCCTCCTCCTGCCGTCCTGCACGGGGACTATGGGATGAAGCATAGAGAAGGTGCGTTTTGGGAGCTAAACCTTGGGCACACTCAGGCGTAAAGATGGGAACAGTAAACACTGAGGAGAGGAGGAGGGGCGCGAGGACTGAGGCTGCCTACTGGGTGCTGTGCTCACCACCTGGGTGATGGGACCATTCGTACCCCAAACCTCAGTGTCACACGATACACCCATCTAACAAACCTGCACGTGTACACCCTATATCTAAGATAAAAGTTGAAATTATTTAAAAAGATGCTTTTGACTCAGCAGTGTTTAATATCACCCCCACTTCTTAAACCAATCCAAGTTAAAACTTAGACCAAACAAGACTATAACTTTTGCTGAAATCTCCCCTTCAATTTAGTATTTTCTGTTCTCCATCTGCAGGGCCATATCTGCTCAAATCTCCCCAGCTTGTCTTACCCACCTGTCCAGTTTTCCCTGGCCTCTAACGAAGGCACCTAAGCTATCTGGACTCTAGAGCGGTGCCCTGGCCCCAGGCCTCTGGACAGGCTGCCTGTACCCCTCAGACCCCCAGTAAGGAGCTACCCAGGCTCAGCTATCACTGACTGAGTGTCTCTCCCAAAGCATCAGGGATGTCAGCCACCTAGCCTTGATGGAGTCTCCCTCCTTGATTTCTCTGAGCACCCATAGATGGGTTTTGGTGTGACGGCAAAGAAATGAAAGGTTAAGCAACTTTGGAAAAGTCAGCCTCCATTGAGGCATGTGGTTATTAGATGTCATGGATGTGTTAAGGCACTTCTGCAGGGAATCCAAGTATAATTACGATCTTTTCATCTGTCATAATAAGTCTGTAATTGGCAAGAATTCTCCCTCAAATAGCTCCTCCTCCTCCTTGGGAACAAAAAAAGTTGTTTTAAATGCTATTAAATGATGGAAATACTCCTGTTTAGTGAAGAGGCACCCATGAAGACAGCTCTTGGCACAAAGCTAATCAAAACTGCCTGGGTTGTGGCAACTTGCTCTCCTGAGCCACTGGAAGGCTTGCTGCCTGCTAGTTTGCCCCATGTCAGTTGACACTATGACAGTAGATTAAGTGCTACTAATTTAATAAAGCTGCTCTGAGGCCAGAGCTGATCTATCAATGAAGACAAGAGAGGATCACACTGGTGGGGGCTTGGGGAGGGGCAGCAGAGAATATTGAATTGCCTGAAGTAATACTGGGGGAAAAATCTATTGATCCTCAGTAAGGAGCAGTTATTTTTAGTCACATGACTCTTGGGCACCCAATCATTACCCATATTCATCAAAGCTGTATAATGAACAGAGGTATTGATTAACAGGGGTAGCTGAGGAGATTTCCCAACAGTGCTAGTTCACATTGATAGGTCTCCAATGGGAATACAGGCCATGCAGCCCTGGAACATAACTTACTGTGTTCTAGGTCCTTCTATTGATTTGATTTGGGCGGGGGCGGGGTGGGGAGGAACAGCATTACACACAGTGCTACCCCTATGACCTTTCTCTGAAACCCTCCTTGGAAAGAAAAGAAAAAGCCCCACTCTGCAACAAGTACATAACCCTGCTCTAAGTTTTCTCTCTGGCCAGGCTGGCCATCTGACCTCATCTCTGATTGCTATGTGTTATCCTGATTTACAGAAATTTGCTGGAAGCTGGGACATGCCAGTCAGAGCTTAGAGCCATCAGGCGTATGAAGCTTTCCCTCCCCTAAAGATCAACATATGGCTTCAGGAAATTATCATGTTAGGCTAATTGCACCAAGTTGGCATGGTAGGAACATAATGAGTCCCGGTTTCAGCATGCTGACCCCAAACCCAGTGATGCCAGCGCATAGTAACTTTCCAAGCATTTTGCCTCGTGGCAGGAATCCTCATTGAGCTGCTGTTTGCAAAAGGCATTTGGTTGTATTTCTAGCGTGTGTCCTGAACCTGCGCTGCCGTGTTCCAATCACACGAGGGAGTTTGCTGTGCTGTTCACAGGAGCGCTTGTCCTTCCAGAGAACTAGTGGTGACCCAAATGCCATAACCATCTGAAGCCATGTGCTGCCTGACGGGTGACATGCTGCTTAAAATGCTGATATGTAACTAGAAACCATTAAACCCCAGGGAGAAAAAAAGTAAAGGCTTAAGACAAGGACAGCTGTAAAAAATAAAATTCAAATGCATCATTAGAAACCAGAAATTCACAAAGTAAAACTGTCTGTCATCCCCACTGGATATTAGCAACACTCGACTTGTATATTAATGAAATAGTGCAGGAACTCTAAGTCACCCTTTAACCACGGAAACAAGAGGGAAGTTTCTCTACTGCAGTCTCTCCTAACTTGAGCTTGGGTTTTTGATAACATTGAATTTTCTGTGCCTCAGAGTATCCTCACCAACCCGTCTTAGTTTGTCTTACCTTGGCTAGCAGACTTTTTCTTCTTCAAGCACAGCCTCTCCCTTCAGCGCTGGGACGTTTATGAATGCCACCTTCAGCACTGTCTTTACCTTTCTTTACTCTCTTCATCATCGTGTTCACTTCAAGTTTTGCTTTCTTGGCTGTTATCATCTTTACAAAAAAAGTTCAATATATTTTGATCTTCCAGGGTTAGACTACACTGTGACTTCTTTCCAAATATAAGAGCTTATAGGAAAAAAAAGAATCAAGGGCTTCAGAAATTTTAAATCCAGAGTTCCGTGCATTGTGTAGCAACTTCGAGTTTTTGGAATGCTCCAAAAATGGTTATAAGCAATTGAATTTGGAGGTTATCAGGGTTTGGGGCATGTGCCATGTGAGGTGATTTAAGATTATTAGCCACTTCCACCTTTTTAGAGAGATTCATTTTTACAAATATAAATGCTATTAACAATTCAAAGCACTCTCAGAATTCCCCTTCTTTGTTCTTACCCCAGGATCTCAATTTCAATTTTTCTTATTTTTTTTCCGTAAGTGGAGAATTTCCTCCCAAAGTTTCACAAAGCTATTTGCAGGCTCAAAACAAGACATTTATTTGATTATTTTCAGATGTCACATCAATTGGTCTTCAGCCAAAAGTAATCCTACAAGATGTTATGCTTTTATGCTTTCTGTTCTTTCAAAAACCACAAACCTGTGTGTTTGAAAATATCACTCTTTCCAAAGTTCTCGGCCTCACCCACAGAGCTTGGAAGTAAGGATGGTTTCAGGCTTATATATGTACTTGCCTTCTCAAGGAAACAGCAAAACACAAAACCCACTCACTTTTCTTATATCTACTGTGAGCATAAACGGGGAGGGGAGGGGTGTGGGAAGCCAGTAAGTTGTGAAATCCAGGAAGGTGAAATATAGGTGAAGTCTAGGAAGTTGTGTCTCATATGGGATTGTGTTCTAAATACCTTCAAGATGCAGTGTTTCTCTTGCCCTTATAGTTTGTGGTACATAGTAGGCATTCAATTCATATTAATAGCATAACTGGGTGAGTGATTGGGGAATGGGGGTGAGAGGGTGGACGGAGTCCTTTGTTAAATGCCAAAGTCAGAGCCAGCCTTAAAATGGGGTAAGCACACCCCATCTCTCTCACTGAACGCAGCTTAAAACCCAGACAGATGCATGGGTCAGTCATTTGAGGGCTCTGAAAAGTAAACAGTAAGCAGAAGCACTGAGGAGGAAGACCAGGCTCCAAAGTCCCACCGAAATAGCGGCACTTTGCCATTTGTCCCCCTCCAGGATGCCCTGGGCCAAACTCATCAAATCCGCAACCCAGAAGTGGGCATCATGGTGACCAGAGAGGTCTCTAGAAGAAACCCTCCTCCAGTCAAGGAGTAGGGAAGAAAACAGCAAATGCTCAGAGAGAGAGGGAGAAATTTCCTATTCCTCTTTCTTTTTTTCCCCGTTTTCTTATGCCTACATCAAACCCACATAAGCAGCAGTGGCAGCAGGAACCATCAGGGGTGAAAACTCTGTGGGAGGGAATCCTCCTGCCTTAGTGGAGAAGCCATTGTCCCAAGAAGGTGGCAAGTTCACTTTTGCTTTTTATCTGCATCTGTCCTCCCACCACTTGGCCCCGGAGGTGAGCGCGATGACAGCAGGTGTAGGGCAGAACACCAGCCTTGCAGCCAGAGGACGGAAAAGGCCAGGCTGAAAAGTTCCAGGGAGACCTGGAGAGGGAGGTCCTTGGGAAAGTGACCCGTTAAAGTTAGCAGTTCCTGAGCTTACCCCTGAGGAGTGCATGCCCAGGGCTGACCCTGCATAGCACAGACTTTGAGAAGTGTGTTATGGGATAGATGGCCAACTATGTCCCAAACTGGCTACTGGGTGGGTGGTGCGCACATGGGACAGATCCAAACAGTGCTGTAATGATTTTGGACACTGAACTGATGCTGGAACTATCACCCTCAGAAGGCTGGTTGGAACTTGCAGCCTAAACCCAATTAGGTCAAATGCCTCCTAAAAATAATATCAACATTCTCTGTAAGATTTTAACAAGACCCAGAATCTCATAACATGTGTGGTAGGCAGACTTCTTTTTTTAAAATTGTGGTGTTAAATACACAAAGCGTAAAATTTACCATTTGAATAATGTTTAAGTGTACGGTTCTGTGGCATAAAGTACATCCACACTGGTGTGCAACCATCGCCACCATCCATCTCAAGAACTTTTGTGTGTTCCCCAACTGAAACTCCGTACCCATTCAACTCGAACTCCCCATTCCTCATTTCCCTTGCCGTTCTTTCCGTCTCTATGAATTTGATGACTCTAGTTACCTCATATAAGTGGAATCATCCACTGTTTGTCCTTCTGTGTCTGGCTTATTTCACTCCGCATCATGTCGTCAAGGTTCATCCATGTTGTATAGCATATGTCAGAATTTCCTTCCTTTTTAAGGTTGAATATGATTCCATTGTGTGTGTGCGCCACATTTTGTTTATTCATCCATCCATCGATGGACGCTTGGGTTGCTTCCACCAGCAGGCAGGCTTCTAAGATATCCCCTGATGATTCCCAGATACTGGTTTTCATACATCCTCCCCTTAACTGTGGGAGACTATGGTAAAAATCTTGAGCTATCCCTTCCCTGATTGGGTTATAAAACACTCTAGCTTCTGTCTTGCTAATGTGCAATGTCTCCATACTGCGTATTCTGCCTCTATACTCTGTACTCTATCTTCAGTACTCTAACTTATTGCCCTCTTGGCTGACACACTTTGATGAAGCAAGCTGCCATGTGAGAGAGGCTCATGTCAAAAAGAACGGATGGTGGCCTCTAGTCAACAGCCAGAGAGGAACTGAGGTCCTCAGTTCAACAGCCAACAAGGAACTAAATGCTGCCAATGACCACCAGTGTAGCTGCATTGGGCCTTCAGATAAGATCACAGATCCTCAGACAACATATTGCTTGTCCCTTTGAGAGACCCCACGGCAGAGGACTCAACTAGGTCCAAACTAAAGAAACAATGGGACAATAAATGCTGTTTCAAGCAACTGAGTTTTGGAGTAATTTGTAATGCAGCAAGAGATAACTAATACAACACAATATTCAGAATGTCCAGGATACAATCCAAATTTTTTCAGTCTATGAAGAACCAGGAAAATCTCCTTTTACATGAGGGAAGACAATAACAGATGCCAGTACAGAGATGATGAAGGTGTTGGAATTATCAGAAAAACACTTAAGAGCAAGGATGATTGAAATCCTCCAACAATAAGGGCAGGTACTTTTGAAACAAATGAGATGCTAGAAAGCCTTAACAAGGAAATAGAAGATATAAAGAACCAAATGGAAATTTTCGGCCTGAAAAACAAGGTCATTAAAATTAAAAAGTCACTGGATACTCCAATAGCAGAATGGAGATGACAAAGGAAATCCACTGAACTTGAAGACAGGAAAATAGCAGTTATCCAGTCTGAACAATAGAGAGAACACCATCGAACAGAGCCTCAGGGAGCCACAAAACAACAACAAAACACCTAACATGTCTGTTATTAAAGTTTCAGACGTAGAGGAGAAACAGTTCAGTGAAGAAAAATATTTTAAAAAATAATGGCTAAAAACTTATTTAGCAAGAGACACAAACCTATGGATTCAAGAGACTCAGTGAACCTGAACTGGATAAAGCTAAGGAAATGCACACTCACATGCAGCACAAGAAACTGCTGAATTCTACAGATAAGGAACCAAATCTCAAAAAGTAAAGAACCCAAGAGAAATGATGCCTTACTTACCGGGGGACATTGGAATGATGGTGTTTTTGCATCAGAAACCAAGAAAGCCAGAAGAAAGTGGAACAACATTTTCAAAGTACTAAAATAAAATAACTGTCAACTCAAATTCTAAATCCAGGAAAAATATTCTTTAAGAATTAACCTGAATTAAAGACATTCTCAGGTGAAGGAATTCTCATTGTTTTCCAGCATACATCTTCCAAAAGAGCTGCTACAGAAAATTCTTCAGAAAAAAGAGAAATGATACCAGAAGAAAAGTTGGAGCCTTAAGAAAAAAAGAGAGCAATGGAAATGATAAATACGTGGGCAAATATAATATTTTTATTCTGTTATTTTTTGATGGTTTGAAAGCAAAAAATACAACACCGTCTGATGGCATGTTCAATGTGTGTGGACATAATACATAAGACAACTATGACAGAAGGCTATACTCTGTATGCTTCCATTTCTATGATGTTCTCCGGAAGGCACAACCATAGTGGTAGAGGACACGTAAGTGGTGGCCCGGTCTTGGGGTGGAGGTAGGGTATGATTGTAGAGAGATAGCAGGAGGGAGTTTTTGAGGCAATAAAACATTACTGTATCTTGTTTGTGGTAGTGGTAACTCAAATCTATTTATGTAGTAAATTTCATAGAACTATACACAGAGAAAAAGTCAATTCTACTGTATATTAATTCAAAAAAAAAAGGACCGGAAGTATAGTTAGGTCCCCCGGCAGTCTGATTTCGAAGGGAATGAAATCTGCCTCCCGCGTCCTCTCACCCCACAGCTCTAAATGATGCATTTCTTACTTTTTGGTTTCTATAGGAATATCCTTAAAAGAGGGAAGTTCATATAAAAATGATGAGATTTAAAATACAAGCTGATAGAAAAACCCATGGACTTAAATTCTGCTTAAGGTTTAAATATTATTTGGCTTGTTTCCAGCAAGACAGCCTGAAAGTCGGATGAGTAGCACAAGACATTACGACAGGAAGTACAGCCAGTGACTACAAAAAAGATTGGTCTGAAGTGAACAGCTTTCGTGTTGGTGGATATGTCATATGTTGTCATATGTTGGTAGATATGGAGAACACTTCAAAAATTTGTGATGGACAGGGATACAGGAGGAATTTCTGTGATATTAACAACCAAAGGTCTTTCCCTCTAGAATAGTGAGTAGCTCCTGACTCCTGACCATGGCACTAGAGCTCTTCAGTGCCCTGTAATTGCGGTTAATAGATGGAACCTCTGAGTCTCTGTCTATACCCTCCAGGTTGCTTTCACACACATACAGGTTGAAGAACCACTGGGGAGCAAGAGCTTCGGTATGAAGAACATCTTAGATGTTATGTCTGTGTTGGTAATGTCATGGGCTAGCTGCTTCTTCAAAGTAAAAGGTGAGTGGGGAAGAGAAACCAGCAACAAAGATTGACAAGAGTGGTAAAGGGAGAACTAGACTAGTGAAAGGAAAGGAAAGAAGTTAAGTGAGAGTAAAGAAGTTAGAAGTATCAAAGAGTGGGTGGCCGACCATATAAAACGCTCCAGAGAGGTCAGGTGAGGCAAAAATTGCCAAGCATTCATTGAATTTAGTAATTAGGGCATTTTTCAATATTTTAGTGCAAACATATGAGCTATGCATCACAGTGTCTGCCGAGCCTAGCTTCCCTTGCTAGTTAAAACTGCTTCACCCTCAGCCCCCACACAGGGAAGCTATGTTAGATTGATTTTTGCAAAACAGTGGTCAGAGGCTGACTAAGCATGGGCACCTGACTCAAGGGCAGCGCATTCATAGGCTGGCAGGTGAGGCCTTTGGGGAGGCCTAGTACAAAGATAACAATTAGCTGTTTCACCTGGCTCTGTCCAGGATTTGGATTGTGAGATATAAAGTGGATTGGCCAGTTGCACGTGAGAGGAAAATAGAGCAGGTTCAAAGAGAAAAAGAGAGACAGTGAGAGCAAGAGAGACAGAGAGAGTAAGAGAGAGAGACTGCTATGGTTTTGAATACGTGCCCTCTAAAATTCAGGTGTTGAAACTTAATGGCCAATGTAATAGTGTTAACAGGTGGGGCCTATCAGAGGTAATTAGGTCATAAAAAGTCCTTATAAATGAGGCTTCACAAATGAATGTGATTAAAGCCCTTATAAAAGAGGCTTCGTGGAGCATTTGGCTCTCTTGCCCTTCCACCTTTAGTTGTGGGGGTGGGCGCCGTTCCTTCCCTCCAGGCAATGCAGTATGAATGCACCATCCTGGAAACAGCGGCTCTCACCTTACACCGAAGCCGCTGGGGCCTCGATCATGGACATCTCAGTCACCAGAAGGTAAGAAATAATTTTTTGTTCTTTATAAATTATCAAGTCTGTGGTATTCTTTTATAGGATCACAAAATGGACTGAAACCGAGACACAGGCTATGTGTACCAAGAGAGGTAGATAATGGTGCTGGCCCTTCCAGCTGCTCTGATGAGAATGTGTGGGAACCTTATTATGAAGTTACGTGTCTGAAAGAATGAATCTTGTGTTGGACTGGGAAGAAGGGCCATAGTAGAAAAGTGTCTGTGTGTGTGTGTGTAATAAGAGAAAAGACTTAATCATGATAGAGAAATCTGAGGAATGCTACTATGTGACTCACCTAAATTGTAACTCTCAATCCAGTCCTACAGTTAGGGAGAATCGTGTTTCTCCTACAAATATGCAAAGGACACAGAAGTGCCCAGAGATGGCCAGCTACCTGGTGGACATAGGAACTACAGAATATTCACAGTGATGAAATTGTGGAGGGAGGGGCATTATTTGTGAGTCTGTATCATGCACATGGTTCTGTGTTAAGCACTTTACCCACATTTCCTCATTTAAGCCTCACAACACCTATAAATAAGCATGATTGTTCTCTGCTTTAAAGTTCAGAAGACTGAGGCCCCAAGAAATAACAGAGACCATTAGAACTGGAAGTTGAACTGGGATCTGTTTATCTGAAAGAAATCCTGATCTTTTCACCTTTCATACTTCCCCCATTTACGAATCTTACACCCTTAATAATTAACAAGGACACCTGCTGATTTCCTACAGGTGTGGCTCAGGATGAAATTCAGAAGTTTCCAATGTAGTCGAGAAATAAATATGTGCAACATGGCAAGTGACAGATTGAAGTAGACCGGTCAGGGTTTTATATATATATATGTGTGTGTGTGTATATATATGTTTGTATATATATAATTTATTATATATTATTATTTATATATTATATGTATAATTTATTGTCTAAGGTGAAAGGGGGCACTAAAATTAATTGACTAGCATTAACAGTTCCAAAATAGTAGTAATCAGGAACTGTCCTGAGCAAATCAGAA
This sequence comes from Macaca mulatta, assembly GCF_049350105.2. Taxonomy (NCBI): domain Eukaryota; kingdom Metazoa; phylum Chordata; class Mammalia; order Primates; family Cercopithecidae; genus Macaca; species Macaca mulatta. The sequence continues at coordinate 82,762,322 of NC_133420.1, forward strand.
CATATAGTTACCCTAATGAAACCTTGCTGTAATCTTAAACTTCCTGATTCAAGATTACTAAGGCCTTCACCTACTCACAAGGCCCTTCTCATATTTATTGTCTTTCAAAAAATACCCAGTACCTCTCAATCTATGAGGGCACGGACCCCACGCTGGATTGGGAACCTCCCAGGTTTTCGTATCCAATAGCTTTTAGTGTAAATTGGGCAGATATGTTCTTAATTTGTGTAGTGATAAGCCCAGGTCAATAATCATCTGGTGATCAGAAACTGAGTTGAGGAAAGGTTTGGGTTGGCTGGAAGCCTTGCTGTATGAATCAGGTTCTTAGTTGAAAGCAACAGAGAACAACCCTGACTTTCTTATACAGAAAAGATAGATAGTACTGGTGGTTTACAGAAATGCTAAGAAGGCTGAATTACTAAGCAAGGGAAGCAAACAGGAACAAGACAGACTGAAAAACAGGCAAATGACAGCCAAAATGACATCACAGAACTAACCCAGTGAGGACCTGGCTGCTGTCATTGGCACTGTGTGTTGTATACTACAGCCAGCACTGCTGCCATGTAGACCCAGAATGACTTGTCCACTGATTCTACTTTTTTTGTAATGCCAACTCCCCATTCAGAGTCCAAGTGGGTGGATCTGATTGGTCAATCCTAGGCTATCCCTGCTAGTCTAGTCTTTTTGGGCCCACAGTGGAAAGGAGGGTTCTGCCTCCAAGAACCGTAATTTTGCCCCCAGATATTCATTTTCCCTCCCAGGGGAGAGGATTATGCTTCCCTGCCCTTTTGACATCAGGCTTGATGGTGTTGCTTGTTTTGGCCAGTAGCATATTAGCGGAAAATCTGCAGATGGTATGCTAGTGGAAGCACTAAGAGCCAATGTGTGCTCTGCCATCTACTTCTGCCTCAAGAACAGCAATGTTCTAGATAGGACTATTGCATCAACCTGAATCCCCAAAGTGGAAGATGACATGGAACAGAGCCACAATGAGCCCATGAGGGGCATGCAACATTAGCAAGAATGAAACCTTTGCAAGCCACTAAGATTTGCAGGGATTATTTGTTACCAGGGTATAATGTAATCTGACTGATACATGCTCTCACCAAAACACATATGATGGAGCATTCCCAAACACAGAGAGAGAGTTCAGATTCTTGGCCAAAAAGTAAAAAAAAAAAAAAAAAAAAAGCAATTAAAAAATTAATTTTCATATAGAAAATTCATCTAAATATAGAATGTTAAAAGAGTCACCTTCCTTAATGTCTCAGTTTCCCTGTGGCTCTCCCAGGGGCTGCCCTACGGTCCTCACAGCACTGCAAGGGTACAAAGTTTGCACGGGTAGAAGAACCCTTGAGGCAAAATCAGCAAATTCTTTACAATCTCTGTTGTGTGTATGTTAGAGAGATTATTTATATTGATCTTTAAAAAATCACTGAATGTTAAAGTTGATCAGGGAAGGCTTCCGCTGGGAAAGAATGGTTTGTGAAAAACACTCAAGGCAAGTTGAGACAATAAAACGGTAAAATGTGTGTGTGTGTGAGCGTGTGCGCAAATAGCAAGTAAGTTTTTAGGTGGTTTTATTTCTAAAAAATGAGTTACATATTTTATTTTAAATGTAATGAATATAAGGAATATACTATTTCTTAAACAATAAAAACATAGTTGTGGCTGTTTTCTATAAAATTATTTTTCTTCTCCTAAGGAAATTAAGTTCAGCACAATTTCCTGGCTTTCTTGAAAGTTTTAAGGTTCCACAATTTCACATCTGCTCATGATGTTCAGTTTTTAAGACTTGGTTCACAGACTAAAAAGAATCCTTACATTAAGAAGCAGGTCAACCAATGAATTCCAAAGAGAATTTACCTTAGAGGCTTTTCAGAAAAGGCAGGACAGAACTTGGCAGTGGTACCAGGTGTTGGCTAACCCAAGGCATGGAGATAATTTGGAGATCGAGCTTCTTGTTACTTTAGTCCAAGAGAAGCAATTCCTATTTTAAAACGTAATCTAAAATGGTCTTTAAAAATCCATTTTTTTCTTATTACGATGGGGTATACCTATGAAATTCCACACATTTCCTTTCTGCCACTCTTAAATCAGTCCATCAATTGACTCTTTTCAATGGGTGATGTCATTTGTCCACTGCCTGGTCAATCTATACATATCTTTTGAGTACCTACAATGTGACCTGGGGTGTGTGTACCACGCTGGCATCACAGAATAATGTAGTTATCTGTTGAAGAGGTGAAAAAACGTTACCTTAATCACCGGCATCGGAGCTCCTCTTAAGGATAGGAAAGTCTTTGTTTAGTAAATAATTTCCCAAGCCTTTTTTTGTGTGTGTGGGAAGAAGAGTAAAGGGCATCATCTATACAGAACACATGAAAAAGAGGGGATGGAGAAGCCGCTTTGCATGGAAAGATAAAGAGGGAAAGGTGGGAAGGGGAGAGTATTGAGCAACTGACTGGGAGACACAAGGCGATGAGAAATTCTCAGCAACAATGATAGGCAAGGAGGCACACTACCAACAGCACTAAATCTTCAGGTATTGTTAAAAAGAATTTACTTTAAATCTGCCTTACCAAGAGTCCCTGTGTGAACAGTGCTACAAGGAAAGGGACTGCGCAGTTGAGGTGGTGAAATGATCCCTAAGAAGCATCAACACAGTGGAAGCAGGGGCTTGAGTTAGAGGTCCCTGGGTAAATAAAAACTTCCCAAAGATACCCCAGAGTGACTGGGAGGTAGTTTGTGCAACCTCTGACACATGATAGGGGTCACACCATTTTCACTGCAATCTCAACGGGCACAATGACTCAGCTACCAATTCCAGCTGCCATTTTGGTTGCAGTTGTGAGAAGTGGTCCCATCCTCAAGAACATGATATGTTCATATGTTATTGTGAATAGTGCTGCAGTGAACATATGTGTGTATGTATCTTTATAATAGAATGATTTATATTCCTTTGGGTATATACCCACTAATGGGATTTCTGGGTCAAATGGTATTTCTGCCTCTAGATCTTTGAGGAATCGCCATACTGTCGTCCACAATGGTTGAAATAATTTACACTCCCACCAACCGTGTAAAAGTGTTCCTTTTTCTCCGTAACCTTTCCAGCATCTGTTTTTTGACTCATATAGCTGTTCTGACTGGCGAGAGATGGCTTCATTGTGGTTTTGATTTGCATTTTTCTAATGATCAGTGATGATAAGCATTTTTTCATATCTTTTTTGGCTGCATATATGTCTTATTTTGAGATATGTCTGTTCATGTCCTTTGTCCCATTTTTAAAGGGGTTGATTTTGTTGTAAATTGGAGCAACCTGTATTTTCATCATGGGGAGGGGTGGTGATTAAATGAACCATGCTTCATCCATACTATAGAACAAGTTATGCATCATTTCAAAATAATGTTGGTAGATTTGAATATACTGATATGGAAGGATCTCTAAGACCTGTAGCTAAGTTTAAAAAGCAAGACAAAGATCAATATCTCATTTTTTTATGGAAAACTTCCCACAAAATATCATTTACATATTTGAATGTGTATGTACATTTTCCTTGAGTAGGGATGGGATTAGATAGGGAACTGGAGACAAAACCTATTTTGTTTGAAAAATTTTAACCATGAGAATGTATTCATGTTTAGTTGGGTGTGGTGGCACATACCTGTAGTCCCAGCTACTTGGGAGGCTGAGGCAGGAGGATTGCTTGAGCCTGGGAGTCTGAGACTGCAGTGTGATCACGTCACAGAGCTCCAGCCTGGGTGACAGAGTGAGACCCTGTCTCTAAATAAATAAATAAATATTAAAAAGAATGTATTTATGTGGTACTTGTATAATCATGATACATAAAGTTTAAAATACATAAAAATGTAAAAAGAACAGTGCAAGGTCAGATTCTGGAGACCATTAGAATACACACATGCATGCGCACGCACACAACATGTGTACACACGTGCACACACACATGACAATGCTGGCAATGTAAATCTCAATAAAAGAACCCACTATTTAAAAGGAGCTCGGCAGCCCTGTCCTTTCTCGCATCAGAAAAGCCCAGGCTACGGAGAAGCAAGGTTCCTACGCATGCACGCAACATGTGACCTTAACCTCCCAGGAAATCTGACACTTAGGGCGTTGCCTCAGGCACAACATCTGTCACGACTAAACCCACTTTCAGGTGTGTGGTGGGGACCTAGTCACCTATTTTCACTCTTTCTTTTGAGACAGCAGAGTTTTGAAACAGCCTTTGATGGAATCCACAACTGGCCGTGTTGGTGTGAAATTCTCCGTAGGAAATCTCACTGACAAGGAAGCCAATACTTAGTCCTTGTGTTGGGCATGAGGACAGCAGGCACGGGCTGTGTCAGCGTTGCTTGCTGGCGATGTTCTCCAGTGCCAGAAGTCAGACGTGCATGGAGTTCTGCGTTTGCAGGTCCTGTTCAGGGCTGCTGGGCCTGTCCTCTTGTCTTCTATTAATCCTTTCTCTCTCACATCTTCCATCTCTCTCGTTCCCCTGCTCCCTGCCCTGTGTGACTGTAGAAAACACCAAATCTTCAAGAAAACTTCCTCTGTAAACGACCACTGCCTGGCCTTCCTCTTCTCTCTTGCAGATCTTCTAGAAGGCCCAGTGCCTCCCTCTCGTCTCCTGCTTCTTCCTCAGCAGTTTCAAGCATTTACCTTCAACCCTCACAGCCTCAGTTCTTCACCTATTACTGTGTCTCTCTCACAGAAGTCACCTGTGTCCTCGCTGTCACCTACTCACATGCTCTCTTCTCCATACCCCGTGACAGCTGCAGTTTCTGGCCGTGGATAGCACCATTCTTGAAACTCTCCTCTCTCCACTCCTTTGAGATTTCTCTTTCTTGGTCTCCATCCGAAGTCCTTATTTCTCGGTGGTCTTCTGGGGTATTGCCTTGGCCCTCTGCTCCCTGCCCTTTGTCCCTTGGGGATTTGTATCCAACGCCACATTTTCAGCCCTTACTTTTATGAAACTGGTTCCCACATCTACATCTGGCCATCAGCCTCTCCTTGTGCCCTGCACCTCTTTCCCTCTGCCGGCAGGATATCCCCTGCACACAAGCATCCTTCTAGCATTTTCATTTTGGCAGCTGTAAATCTAGGCCAGTCATCTTCCTGCCAGTCCTGCTTGTCTGCCTCCTGGATTTCTGAGTTCAGTGAACTCTCCAGTGCTAAAGCCATCTTCTCTGCCCACCAGATCCCATTAATAACAATGCTCACCTGTATCCCTTCATTTGACAAACCTCTCCTCCTTCCCTGGACCCATTACTACAGCCTCTTAACTGCTCTCCCAGACCCCCAGCCACCAGTGTGAACCTCCTAAGGCCCCAGCTTCCTGTCTTCAAACCTTCGTCTCCTCAAAGATAAAGTTTACTGCCTTGGGACAGCACTCGACTTGTCAATTTACTCCAACCTACCTGTAAAGCCTTATCTGCTGCTAGCCCTTCATTTGTTCCATGAGTCTTCTCACCAATCCCTATGGATCTAAGAAAATAAAGGCTCCCTGACTCTCTAGGTAACTGGGAGGTTCTCTAGCATCTCTAGAGTCTAGAGATGAGAGAATCTCTGGAGACTAGGCTTCGCCTGCCTCCACATGTGACCTTCCAGGAAATAGTGACTTGTGTCCTTGGAATCAGGCCCTCTGCCACATTGCTGCTTTTGCCAGCAAGGCTCCCTCAGCATTGCCTCCTCTCACCCAAATCCTCTTCTTTCAAAGGCACCCCTTAACCTCGGAACCCTTCAACTCAGTTACACTGAGGAGAAGACTTGGGCTCGGAGAAGTTAGGTAATTCCCTCCAAGTCAGTTAGGTATTAATGGGAGGTGTGGGGATTTGAACTGTGATCTCTCTAATGTCTAAATGGGTCTTTCTCCAGTTTTCCAGGCTGGCTGCCTGATTGTGCTTTTCCCAGTTGGCTTTAAAGGGCTAGCAGTATTAGCAACATTTTTGGTAATATTCTTGAGAACAACCTTGTCTTAGTTGCTATCTTTTCTAATCTTCCATCCTACTTAGGGCTAGGAGCTCAGGGGTCCTCAATAAATGCTTGGTGAATGGCACTGAATGTTCTTGTCTTCTCCAGTTTCTTCCAAGCAGGTGCTGTATTTCTCCTTATTTCCTAAAGGATTGATATTTTATTCAGCTACAGGAACTCCGGGTGGTGGATGGTCTTGTGGCTGTGGGCGGGGTTCCCCTGGCTTTAGCTTCAGTTAGGACTCAGGTTGAGGAATGTAGGCTTCTTGAGCTTTGGTCATCTTCAAATCAGAGCCCATGGCTCTCTCACCACTGACTTGAGCCCACTGCCATGAAGATTTGCAAATGACCAGTGGGCCTCCGATTCCATTGCATGAGCCCTTCCTAAGTAACTGGTGAGAAGGAGGAACAGGAGGAGGAGGAGGAACAGGAGGAGCAGGGTTTCATTTGGAAACACAGGAAAATGCCTAAAGATACATGAAGAGTAACGAAAGCACAGTCATGATTCTGTAAATTAGCCTTCACAGAGCTCCTTCATATTCAATGTTACTGGATATCACTGCTTCAGCCCTGAAGCTATTCTTCTATAAACCTATAAAAGGAAAGCATTTTGAATAGTTACACATTAACAATTTTTAAAATTCCTTCTGGAGTAACGTTTGGCCACGATTAGCTTTTCCTGAATTAGGAGGCATTATGCCATACGCAAGCCCGCAGGAAAGTGGACGCTCTTAGCCAGGGGTGTTCTTCACCTTTCTTCTTATAGCTCTTACATTTGGTAACCCTAAGCAAGCAAGCTACATAAGCTCCCTGAGCCTCAGTGTCCTCTGTTAGGTGAGAATGACAATACTTCACCTCCCTGTTGTGAGGATTTCATGACTTAGAACTAAATCACTTAGCCCTATGCCTGGACCACAGTAAGCACTCAGTTAATATGGATTTCTTTCCTTGTTTCCTGACAAAATCTGTTCGGTTTTTAAACCAGTAAAGCATTGTCTCTAGTTGTTTTTTTTTTTTTTTTTTAAATCCCCATCCAATATTTATTCATTCAACGTTTGTTGATCACTTGTGCGTGCCAGGCATTGTTCTAGGTTCCAAGATACCTCGATGAATCGCACGGACAAGGCCCGTGACTTTGCTGAGTGCCTCGGTGTTAGCGCAGACTTGGGGGTACATTATTCTCCAGCTTTGTTGGAATTAGCCTTTCTACAGCGTGTGTTCCCACCTGGGGGAATCTCATATCAATTCCTTCATCATCTTTTACTTCGATTTCTGGTGCTGTACTCCAATACTGATAGCTCGTGGCGATATATGATTTGGAGAAAATAAGTTAGAAAAACAGATAAAATGCTTAAAGATGCATAAAGGGTGGTAAAAGTACTCCCATGGTGTTTGAAAATTACCAAGACTCAAACAAGACTAAGACACACTCATGTTCAACTAAGTGAAGCATTCCTCACCATCAGGAGCTGTTCAGTTTGGAGGGCAAGAGACCTGTTGGTGTTTGGATCAAATTGCCGTATTAACAAACTTGCTTTCCTGCATCTAGGTAGATGCTCAGCAAATTCTAGCAAATTCTATCATTTCTTATTTGTCTTCCCCTATGGCACCATAAGCTGCTTGAAGCCTGAGCCATCATCTTATTCATCTTTTTATTATTCTGAACACAGAGTCTACCACAGTGTAGGTGCTCAGTAAATGTTTGTTAAATGGACAAAGGAATGAACAAAGAAACAAACTGAGTGGAGGGATTTTTGGAAGCTCATTCTAGCACACAAGCTCTGCCAGAGCAGGGAATGGGAGGCTAGGCTGGGGGTGGAAGGTCACCGTGCCTGCAGTCAGCGAGTGGTGGCTCTCAGAAGACCCAGGACCCAGCGTCAGTGTCCCTGCTTTTGTGGTGGCACAGGGTCACGTCTGTGCGAGGCTACTTCCCCTCCTACACACATAATTGGAGGCCTTCTCTGATCAGCCTGCTTTGGAAAACTGCTTGCACCTGGCCTGGAAGAACACAATTAAAAGACGCCGTAAAAATTGACAGATCACAGTGCGGAGGGCTGAAAATACATTACAATTCCGATCGAACTATAAATAAAGCCCCTAAATTAAATAAATCTCGCACAATTATGGATTAAAACATGTTTAGTGTTAATGGCCTTGCACATGGACCCTGACTCCCGAAATTGTTGCTGAGGCTGCATGGCTAGGGGATTGCATCATAATTAACACCAAGCCATCCCAGAGGGGGCGGCCCGAGGTTCAACTGTGGGCCTTCAGAAGGACAGGAGTGGACCAATGAGGCCCCTGCCTCTGGGTGAGCTTCCAAATGCCTACCCAGCCCCTTTGTGGTGCCACTGACTCTTCCTTGGAAGAATATGACTTAGAGATGGCTGTCACTCTTAGGACCTGACCCTGGACACAAAGGCTTATGCTAGGCTGAGTGTTCCGGCTCCCCTGGGTGCTCATACAGATGTCTACATGTATCAAGTAAATGACCCCACACCAAAAAGGGATTGTGGAAGACATACTTGGATAATTCAGTCATTTGCTCACTCCTACTCTGTTCCTTTGAAGTCCATACATGGTATATAAATGGTCAGCAATCATATTTTGCATTAAAATACAGAATGTTTTCTATAGTAACTCTTAAACTCCAATTGCTGAAACCAAGGAGGTTGGTAAAATCATGAAGGACAATGAAAGGTATCAGAGTTTTAGCTATATCAAACCAAGTAAGAGCACCTAAAATTTAGGAATCTTACAAGAGATAGGTGAGGAGTCCACGGCTTTCATTCAAGATTAATTTGTACCTGTCACCAAGACCCAACAGATGGAAAGAGGCTCCAGGACCCCCACTGTACTCCCTGGAGGAGGGTAGGGTGGTGGTGAAGAGCGAGGGCTCTGGATCAGGCTGCTGGGGCTCTACTTCCAGCTCTGTGGCTTCCTAAGCACACACTGTTCTCGGCGTTTCCCCGCCTCCATATCAGGGATGATAATGGCAACTCCTCCTCAGCAGTGAGGGTCTGGCCTGAGCTAAGCCTGCATGTGTGTTGGTGTCATCACAATTGCTGCTGTGACTGTGTAGGAAGTGAGCCTGCCTTGGCTCCCACACCCTAGCTGTGGGGGCCCTTACCTGGTCCACCCTAGACGTGGCAGGAGAGGAGCTGCCAGGGGTTCCTGGTGTGTTGTAGGAAGGTGAAGAGCGTGGTTTGGGGCAGACAGTCTACCAGTTGACCAGCCTGTCTGTCTCCTTGAGCAACTGGGCTATGCCTGGAGAGATGGGCGTTAGATACTTGCTGAGTTAGAGTGAGGATTAAGTGAAAGGAAGACGTACAAAGAACTTAACTCTAGCAACTGGAAAACAAACTGTGCTTGATAAATGCTGACTTCCCTCTCCTCCCTTCCTGGCGTCTTTCTGTTGTCTTAACAAAAGCCAAAAAGACCCTTGAACTTCAGGTTGAAGAAGGTGGCTATGGCAGGGCTGATGAGAGAGGCACACTGAGGAATGGTCTTAAACAGCAGACAGACGCTGCCCTGGGTCCCTCAGCTGCCCTAGCAGGAGGGGAAGCCCTTGGCCTGGAGCAGCTAAAGCCTGTGTCAGGTCTTCTTCCTCAGGCCCAATTGCCTTCTCTGACCATGTTGTTGTCTTTCTCATGCTGACCCTTAAAAAATAGATTTTACCTTGTCACTCCCCTGCTTTAAAAAACATGTCAAGGGGGTCCCATTTAGGATCAAGTGTAAAGCTCCTTACCAGTGTGTATAAAAGGGGTGACTGATCTTTTCTAATCTCTACATTTTGCACTCTGCACTTCGTCATATTGGTCTTCTTTAAGCTCCTGGGCGAGTTCATGTTCGTGGTACCCACCTGTGGGTTATGTGTACTCTTCCCTGTGCTTAGGATTTCCTCCCTGCACCCCTTGGTGAGCCTTACCTGGCTGACTTCAGGGCTTGACTTGGCTGTTGTGTCTTAAGTGAAGCCTTCCCTGAGCTCTCCTGCTTGAGTTGGGTGCCCCTCCCATGTGCTTCCTCAGCAGCCTGCTGGGACACCATGAAAGACCCATGTACTGTTGAATTACTCATTGACATGCCTGCCTCTTCCACTAGATGACAAGCATCAAGAAGGCAGGAAGCCCATTTCCTTTATTCACTGCTGTTTGCTTGATGTAGCACAGCGCCTGACTCAGAGCAGCACACAGGAAATATTGGCTGAATGAAAAAAAAAAAAAAAAAAAAAAAAAGAATGAAATTGCTCATTCTCATGTTCCCTGCTTGTCTACCCTTGTTGCTTTTTGGCATCACTGTGGCTGTGATGATGCAGGAAGCTCATGGACAACAGAGTATGCATTTTCCTTAGTGAATCGAGAGCCAGTGCCGAAAGTCCCATGAGGAGAAGAGGTTCCCTGGAATGGGCAGGCACCAGCAAATCCTGGCCTGGAACACTTCCTCTCTTGCCCATCATTTCACATTCAAATCATAGATAGCTAGGTAGCTAGACAGAGATATGGATGTAGATTCAGATATATGTAGAATATAGATCAGAATGTATTTCAAGAAATTGGCTTATACAGTTGTGGGAAGCTAGCTAGATGAATCTGAAACCTGCAGGGCAGAAAGATCAGGCTGGAAATCTCAGGTGCCCACAGGTGGAGTTTCTTCTTCAAGGAAGTCTTAGTTCTGTTCCTAAACCCTTTCAACTGATTGAATCAAGCCCACTCATATAATCTAGGATAATCTTCCTTACTTATGCTGATTATAGATTTTAATCACATTGACAAAATACCTTCACAGCAACACTTGAACTAGTGTTTTATCGAATAACCTGGGGATGATAGTCTAGCCAAACCTAAATGTAACACTCACCTGGGGTCATAAGAGCTAGAGCTGCACTAAGATCCTCCTGCCTCCTGCTTTTTGCCATGTGTATCTTTCTGGGCCGTGTGTATTCTTCCTCTGCATGCCTTCTAGCTGGGTGAGGCAGGAAGACTAACACATGCTGCTTTGATGGCTTCTCCAAAGGTCTTGTCAGGACATGACCACAGGACATTTCCAGATAGCATAATCTCCAGAAGAACGGCTTTTCTCTTTTAGTGGACTGCAAAGAATCTGGAAAATAGTGATTTCATAATATGAGAAACCTTATTCAACACCCCAAAAGAGGAATTCAGGAAGCCATTCCCCGTAGACCATGGAGGCAGGGCTCATTTTCGGCTTGGGGGCATTAGTATGGTCATAGGGTTGTTGGAGCTGTCTTCGATGCTAGGCCGTATTGGTTGCTAAATATTTTGACTATCAACACTGGGCAGAGGTTAGACTCCCCTGGGCCAGTGTGGTTAAGCAGAGTAGCCATTTAAAATATGCTCAACAGCTTAGATAGTCAAAGGGGACATTAGTATTTGAGAGTCTCTAAGACACAATTCATTCTGTCAATTTCAACATGGAAGTGGGGAAATAGTCCCACCCTGGTGCTGCAAAGATTGTTTCATTAGAGGTTAATGCTGCAGAAATCCTTCTGGAAGAATGCCTGGCAGGAGTTTCCTCATAATTGATCAGTGTTACAGAGAGACTGTAAAAGTCCATGGAGATTGTTACTTGCAGAAGTGGGAACTAGAATCAGAAACATGTTAGAAAATTCTGCCCACTAAAGCTGAGAGAAAACTCAGATTACTAAACTCCTCATGACAAGAATCGAACAGCGTCTTCTGAGTATGTTCTGTGCTGGGCACTGTCCTGGCTGCTGGGAACACAACACTGACTTACCGATTTTTTGCATCTATACCTCTACCCTCTACTCCCAACAGGAAAATAAGTTTCATGGGGACAGAGGTTGTTAGGTCTGTCTTGTTCACAGCTAATAGAACACTGATTTTTCTTTTGTGAATGGATACAGATCTATATAGAAAGTAGATTAAAATTTATTTTGATTTTTCTTTCTAGGATGGAAAAAAACCAGACTTCATCAGATTCATCTCTCGAACCGATCCCCAAGTGATGAATCATGATGGCCTAAGTCAAGGTTGGCAATTACTTTGTTAAAGGTCCAGATAGTAAATATTTTAGGCTTTATGGCCGTATAGGATTTGTCACCACTACTTATCACCACTAGTGCAAAGGCAGCCGTAGGCAATATATTAATGCATGAGCATAACAATGTTTTAAAAACCCCAATACTTTATTTCAAAAAAAAGTGGTGGGCTGGATTTTGCCCAAGGGCCATAGTTTGCTGACCCCTGATTCTAAGTTGAACATTTTGGTGTCTGGACCTCTTTGCACTCTTCAATTTTATTGAAGACACCAAATAATTTTTGTTTATGTGGATTACATCTATCAATGTTTTATACATAAAAATTAAAACTTAGAATTAAAAAAAATATTTCTCTTAAAAAATAGCAGTAACAAACTCATTCTATGCCAGCATAATAACATTGTTTTATGGGAAACAAACATGTTTTCTAACACAAAATACTAATGAGATATTGTTTTACATATTTACAAATCTCTTTATGTCTGGATTGGTAGAAGACAGCAGGATTCTCATATCTGCTTTTGTGTTCAGACTTGTGTGATGCTTTAGTTGAAAATTCAATCTCATACAGAGACATAACTGGAAAAGGCAGGACCTCACAGAATCCCTGGATTGTCTTGAAGACAATCCATGGAATGTCTTGAAGTCACCCATTTGCAATTGCTACAAAAAATAAAATAAGAACAGATTTAACCAAATAACTGAAAGATCTCTACAAGGAAAACTATCAAACATTGATGAAAGAAGTTGAATAGGATACAAACAAATGAAAAGACATCACGTGCTCATAGATCAGAAGAATTAATATTGTTAAAATGACAATGCTACCCAAAGTGATCTACAGATTGAATGCAATTCCTGTCAGAATACAAATGACGTTCTTCACAGAAATAGAAAAAAAGTCCTAAAATTTGCAGAGAATCACAAGACCCCAAATAGCCAAAGCAGCACTGAGCAAAAAGGACAAAACTGGAGGTATTAAACAACCAGAGCTTAAAAGGTACTACAAAGCTGTAGTAACCAAAACGGCACAGTACTGGCATAAAAAGAGACACGTAGACCAATGGAACAGAAAAGAGAACTCGTAAATTAATCCACATTATCTACAGCCAGTTGATTTTTGACAAAGGTGCCAAGAACACTCACTGGGGAAAGGACAGTCTTTTCAATAAATGATTCTGGGAAAACTGAATATCCACATGCAAAAAATATAAAACTAGATGCCTATCCTTCATCCTATATAAAAATCAATTCAAAATGGATCAAAGACCTAAAGTAATACCCAGAACCATAACACTGCTAGTAAAAAATATAGGGGACATGCTTCAGGACTTTGGGAAAAGATTTTATAAATAAGTCCTCAAAGGAATAGGCAACAAGAGCAAAAATATACAAATGAGATTATATTAAGCAAAAGCACTTCTGCACAGAAAAGGAAATAATCAGCAAAATGAAAAGACAACCTATTAAATGGGAGGAAAAAAAGGTTCAAATTACTCATGTGGCAGGGGATTAATATTCAGAATATATAGGAACTCAAACATCTCAACAGGAAAAAGATAGTCCTATTAAAAAGTGATCAAATGATCTGAAAAGTCATTTCTCAAAAGACGTATAAAGCCAATAAACATGAAAAAAGCCAATAAACATGAAAAACTGTTCGGCATAAGTAAACATCAGGGAAATGCCAATCAAAACTACAATGAGGTGTCTCACCCCAGTTAGGATGGCTATTATCAAAAAGACACAATATAACAAATGTTGGTAAAGATGCAGAGAAAAAGGAAACTAATACAACCATTATGGAGAACAGTATGGAGGTTCCTAAAAAAAACTTCAGTTAGACCTACCATCTGATCTGGCAATCCCACTAATGGGCATTTATCCAAAGGAAAGGAAATAATTATATCAAAGAAACACCTGTACCTTCATATTTATTGCAACACTATTCACAATACCTAAGATATGGAATCCACCTGGGTGTCCAATAACAGATAAATGGATAAAGAAAACATTGTATATTTACATAGTAGAATACTATTCAGACATTATAAAAAATGAAATCCTGTCATTCATGGCAACATGTATGGAACTGGAGGATATTATGTTAAGTGAAATATGCCAGGAACAGAAGAAAGTTAAACACCATATGTTCAAAAAAGTTGATCTCATAGAAGATTAAAGTTAAAAAGTAGAATGGAGTGCACTAGAGGCTGGGAAGGATAGGGAGAGATTTGTTAAAGGATACAAAATTACAGGTAGATAGAAGCAATAAGTTCTAGCGTTTTATACCACTGTAGGATGAAGAGTTAACAATAATATGTAGTCTCAAATAGCTAGAGAGAATGTTGAACATTCTTAAATAAATGGTTGAGATGATGCATTTGCTAATTATTCTGATCTCATCACTATACACTATGTGTATTGAAACATCATTTATGTACCACATGAATATGTACAATTATTATTGTAAATTAAAAACTGAAATCAAAATAAAAATGGTATTGTACCATGCAGATTTCCATAAAAACTGTATTTTTACATAATTCCATATTAATAGCAGTTCCTTCTGTGTTAATGCATAGAAATTTAACTTATTTTTGAGGGAAATCCATAGCACTAAATGTCCACATTAGAAAGCTAGAAAGATCTCAAATTGACACCCTAACATCACAATTAAAAGAGCAAGGGAGGCAAGAGCAAACTAATCTAAAAGCTAGCAGAAGACAAGGAATAACTAAGGTCAAAGGAGAATTGAAGGAGACAGACACAAAAAACCCTGCAAAAAATCAACAAATCCAGGAGCTGTTTTTTTTTCTTTAATAGACTGCTAGCTAGACTAATAAGGGAGAGAGGAATCAAATAGAAAACAAAAAATTTATAAAAGAGATATCACCACTAACCCCACAGAAATACAAACTACCATCAGAGAATAGTATAAACGCCTCTACACAAATAAACTAGGAAATCTAGAAGAAATGGATAGATTCCTGGACGCATACACCCTACCATGGCTAAACCAGGAGGAAGTTGAATCCCTGAATAGACCAATAACAAGCTCTGAAATTGAGGGAGTAATTAATAACCTACCAACCAAGAAAAGCCCAAGATCAGACAGATTCACAACTGAATTCTACCAGAAAAACAAAGAGGATCTGGTACCATTCCTTCTGAAAAAGGAGGGACCCTCCCTAACTCATTTTATGAAGCCAGCATCATTCTGATACCAAAACCAGGAAGAGACACAACAAAAAAAGAAAAATTTAGGCCAAAATCTGCAATGAACATCCTCAATAAAATACTAGAAAACCAAATCCAGCCCCACATCAAAAAACTTACCCACCATGATCAAGTTTATTCCTGGGATGCAAGACTGGTTCAACATATGCAAATCAATAAACATAATCCATCACATAAACAGAACCAAAGACAAAAACCACATGATTATCTCAGTAGATGCAGAAAAGGCCTTTGATAAAATTCAACATTCCTTCATGTTAAAAATTCTCAAACTAGGTATTGATGGAACATATCTCAAAATAATAAGAGCTATTTATGACAAACCCACAGCCAATATCATATGGAATGGGCAAAAGCTGGAAGTATTCCCTTTGAAAACTGGTACAAGACAAGGATGCCCTCTCTCCCCACTCCTATTCAATATAGTATTGGAAGTTCTGGCCAGGGCAATTAGGCAAGAGAAAGAAATAAAGGGTATTCAAATAGGAAGAGAGGAAGTCATTTTGTCTCTGTTTGCAGATGACATGATTTTATATTTAGAAAACTCCATGTCAGCCCCAAAACTTCTTGAACTGATAAGCAACTTCAGCAAAGTCTCAGGATACAAAATCAATGTGCAAAAATCACAAGCATTCTTTTACACCAACAATAGGCAAGCAGAGAGCCAAATCATGAAAGAACTCCCATTCACAGTTGCTACAAAGAGAATAAAATACCTAGGACTACAGTTTACAAGGGATGTGAAGGACCTCTTCAAGGAGAACTACAAACCACTGCTCAAGGAAACAAGAGAGGACACAAACAAATGGAAAAACATTTCATCCTCATGGGTAAGAAGAATCAGTATCGTGAAAATGGTCACACTGCCCAAAGTAATTTATAAATTGAATGCTGTTCTCATCAAATGACTATTGACTTTATTCACAGAATTAAAAGAAAACTATTTTAAATTTCATATGGAATGAAAGAAGACCCCATATAGCCAGGTCAATCCTAAGCAAAAAGAACAAAGCTGGAGGCATCACACTCTCTGGTTCAAACTAAACTATAAGACTACAGTAACCAAAACAGCATGGTACTGGTACCAAAACAGACATATAGACTAATGGAGCGGAACAGAGACCTCAGAAATAACACCACACATCTACAACCATCTGATCTTTGACAAACCTGACAAAAACAAGCAATGGGGAAAGGATTCCCTATCTAATAAATGGTGTTGGGAAAACTGGCTAGCCATATGCAGAAAACTGAAACTGGATCCCTTTCTTACACCTTATACAAAAATTAGCTCAAGATGGATTAAAGACTTAAATGTGAAAACCAAAACCATAAAAAGCCTAGAAGAAAACCTACGCAATACCATTCAGGACATAGGCATGGGCAAAGACTTCATGACAAAAACACCAAATGAAATTGCAACAATAGCCAAAATTGACAAATGGGATCTATTTAAAGAGCTGCTGCACAGCAACAGAAACCATCATCAGAGTGAATAGCCTACCTATAGAATGGGAGAAAAATTTTGCAATCTATCCATCTGACAAAGGTCTAATGTCCAGAATTTACGAGGAACTTAAACATATTTACAAGAAAAACCAACCCCATCAAAAAGTAGGTTAAGGATATGAACAGACACTTTTCGTAGGAAGACATTTATGCAGCCAACAAACATGAAAAAAAAGCTCAATGTCACTGATCATCAGAGAAATGAAAATCGAAACCACAATGAGATACTATCTCACACCAGTCAGAATGGTGATTATTAAAAAGTCAGGAAACAATAGATGCTGGTGAGGCTGTGGAGAAATAGCAATGCTTTTACACTGTTTGTGGGAATGTAAATTAGTTCAACCATTGTGGAAGACAGTACAGTGAAACCTCAAGGATCTAGAACCAGAAATATCATTTGACCCAGCAATCCCATTATTGGGTATATACCCAAAGGAATATAAATGATTCTACTATAAAGACACATGCACATGTATGTTCATTGCAGCACTGTTTACAATAGCAAAGACATGGAACCAACCCAAATGCCCATCAATGATAGACTGGATAAAGAAAATGAGGTACATATACACCATGGAATACTATGCAGCCATAAAAAGGAATGGGATCGTGTCCTTTGCAGGGACATGGATGAAGCTGGAAGCCATCCTCCTCAGCAAACTAACACAGGAACAGAAAACCAAACACTGCATATTCTCACTCATAAGTGGGAGTTGAACATTGAGAATGCGTGGACACAGGGAGGGGAACAACACACAAGCCACAGCCTGTTGAGGAATGGGGAGTGTGAGGGGAGGCAACTTAGAGGATGTGTCAGTAGGTGCAGCAAACCACCATGGCATACGTATACCTATGTAACACACCTGCATGTTCTGCACACGTATCCAGTTTTGTTTTGTTTTTTTAGAAATAAAAAGGAAAAGAAATTTAACTTATTTTTAAAAACCAATGGCACAGTATTCCATTGAATATTTCATAATTTAACCACCCCGTATTTATAAAGTTTAGATATCTCAATTTTCTTTGTTAATATTAGCAATCAGCAATGAACAGCCATGCATGTGAATATTACTATTTATCAATTATTTTCTTAGAATCAATTCTTCAGTAATAATTGACGGGTCCAATGTGTTTGTTTTCACACATACTTACAGTGGTCCTCCGTGAAGGATATACCATTTTGCTTTCTCTACCAGTGATGTCGTTTCCTCGTAGTTTAATCAACATTAGATACTATCAATCTTTACAAATCTGATTCATAAAAATAGGTTTTAATGGCTGGGCATGGTGGCTCACACCTGTAATCCCAGCACTTTGGGAGGCCGAGGCAGGTGGATCACGAGGTCAGGAGATTGAGACCATCCTGGCCAACATAGTGAAACCCCGTGTCTATTAAAAACACACACACAAAAATTAGCTGGGCGTAGTGGCCGGCGCCTGTAGTCCCAGCTACTCGGAAGGTTGAGGCAGGAGAATCACTTGAACCCGGGAGGCGGAGCTTGCAGTGAGCCACGATCGCGCCACTGCACTCCAGTCTGAGCAATAGAGCGAGACTCTGTCTCAAAAAAAAAAAAAAAAAAGGTTTTAATTTTCATGTTTTTGCTTATTTGCAGGACTAGCAAGTGATGCTGTCTTTATCACATATTAGGGTCTTCTACACACTAGGTCTGTCTAAGGGACGACTATTCTGTTTATCTGTTCATTGTCTTTTGTACAAGTCTCACTTCAAACAAATTTTGATAACTGATAGCAAGGATCCACCATTGCTCAAAAAATATTAGTTGTTCTCACCTATCCATTCTTCCCAATAAATTCTGGGATCCCATTTGTGGTTTCTGATGAAATTACAACCAGCCTGAGATATTTATTTGGAAGAATTAACTTTTTTACAGTATTTAGTCTATCCAGAAAGGATATCAGAAAGTTCTGTCCAGAAAGGAGCTATCTTTATCTATTTAAAAAATCTTCCATTATGACTTGTAGTAGGGTTCTGTTTTTTTAAAAAAATATGGGCTCTTCGTGTTTATTGCTACAGTTTTTCTCAGTTGTTGTTGTTGTTATTATTATTATTATTTGAGATGGATTCTCACTCTGTTGCCCAGGCCGGAGAGCAGTGGTGTGATCTCGGGTCACTGCAACCTCTGCCTCCTGGTTTCAAGCAATTCTCCTGCCTTAGCCTCCGGAGTAGCTGGGACTACAGGCGTGCGCCACCATGCCGGGCTAATTTTTTATTTTTAGTGGAGACAGGATTTCACCATGTTGGCCAGGCTGATCTCAAACTCCTGACCTCAGGTGATCCACCTCTCTCAGCCTCCCAAAGTGTTGGGATTACAGGCGTAAGCCACTGCACCTGGCCTCTTGTTATTTTTTCTTGTTACTTTTATAAAGTCTTCTTTTCCATTATACTGTATTATATGTTCAATGTATTATGTTTGGTATATAGGAAAATTATTTTTAAGTATTTGGTCATTTTAACTACTTTAGTTATAATAATTTTCAAATTAATTTTCTTATCTGGTTTTATAATTTTGACATCTGGAATTAATGATTATTCTAGCCCTTTGTTTCTAATAACTATATTTCTTACTGTTATGTGCCTTTCTTATTGGTTAAAATTTCTACAAGATTAAACAATTATGTGAACTGATATATAATATATGTTATATAGGTTATATATACATTGGTTATATATATACGATTTATTTCAGTAGTTTTGGGGGGTACAAGTGGTTTTGGTTACATGGTGACTTGGATAGTGGTGAAGTCTAGGATTTTAGTGCAACCGTCACCCGAGTAGTGTTATGTTGTACAGAAGAGGTGGTGTTTTCCAACCCTTACCTCCCTCTCACTCTCCCCACCTCTGAGTCTTCAATGTTCGTTGTATCACTCTGTATGCCTTTGTGTACCTATAGCTTAGCTTCCACTTACAAGTGAGAACATGTGGTATCTGATTTTTTATTCCTGAGTTATTTCACTTAGAATAATGACCTTCAGTTTCATGTAAGTTTCTGCAAAAGACATTATTTCATTCTTTTTTATGGCTGAGTAGTAATCCATGGTGTGATTTTGTGTGTGTGCATGCGTGTGTGGGTGTATACCACGTTTTCTTTATCCGTTCATTGGTTGATGTACACTTAGTTTCGTATCTTTGTAACTGAATTGCGCTGCAATAAACATGTGTAAAGGTGTCTTTTTGATAGAATGACTTCTTTTCCTTTGAGTAGATGCCCAGTAGTGGGATTGCTGGATTGAATGGCAAATCTACTTTGAGTTCTTTGAGAAATCTCTATACTGTCTCCCATAGAGGTTGTACTAATTTACATTCCTACCAGCAGTGTAGAAGCATTCCTTTTTCACCACATCCATGCCAATACTTATTGTTTTCTGGCTTTTGAATAATGACCATTCTGGTTGGGGTAAGGTAGTATCTCATTATGCTTTTCATTTGCATTTCCCTGATGATTAGTGATATTGAGCGTTTTAAAAATATGTTTGTTGAACATTTGTATATCACCCTTTGAGAAATGTCTATTCATGTCCTTTGCCCACTTTTAAATGGGCTTAGTTGTTTTTTTACTTGCTGGTTTTTTTGAATTCTTTATAGATTGTGTATATTAGTGCTTGGTTGGATGCAAAATTTGCAAATATTTTCTCCCATTCTGTAGGTTGTCTGTTTACTCTGACGATTAGTTTATTCTGCTGTGCAGAAAATTTTTATTTTAATTAGGTACCATTTATTTATTTTTACTTTCAAATTCTGTGAAAAATAATGTTGATATTTTGATAGGAATTGCATTGAATCTGTAGATTGCTTTGGGCGGCATGGTCATTTTCATGATACTGATTCTTCCAATCCATGAGCATGGAATATTTTTCCATTTGTTTGCGTTATGTATGATTGCTTTCAGCAGTGTTTTGTGCTCTGAATAAGGGTGTCATATGTGAGAGGTGCCATTCATACCATAGGCATAATGGAGGTATATATTGATTACCATAATTTTCTGGCCCCTGACAATAAAATATCTCATTCTAACAGAAATAAAGTTGCCTGAACATTTTCTGATGGAAATAGACTTGAGGAGAGGGAAGTGTTGTGTTTCTCCTATAGGTAGGTGTATTAATTTGAAGTGTGAAGGTCCTGCATGGGTCATTGATGGCCCTGTTGTGTGGGGGTCAGCATATTTTTGGTCTGCTGAAGTTCTGCCTGGGGTTTATTCTTAGGCTGTACTCTGTGCCACTCTTTGTAATGGAAGAGCGGCCACATTCTGTGTCAAAGCTTAACCTGGTGCCTACAGGGCCCAAGGCCTCCAACCTTGATGGTCCTTTCAAGTTATTTGTCCCTTCCTTCTCATTCCTGTGTCAGCTTGCTCCAGCCAGTTCTTCTCTAGGGTAAGCTAGGGCAGTAAATGATTAAGGTCTGGGGAGCAGTGGGTGTCTGCAGTGGGTGCCTCCCTCTCCCTCGTACAGCTACACTTCCGTTGGCAAAAACTTAACTTTCCTGAGCTGTTTTGCTTTTTTCTTTTTTTTTTTTCTTTTCTTGAGACAGTGTCTTACTCTGTTGTCCAGGCTGGAGTGCAGTGGTGTGATTCCGGCTCACTGCAACCTCCACCTCCTGGGTGCAAGTGATTCTCATTCCTCAGCCTCCTGAGTAGCTGGGATTACAGGTGTGTGCCACCATGCCCAGCTAATTTTTTGTATTTTTAGTAGAGATGGGTTTTCACCATGTTGGCCAGGCTGATCTCAAACTCCTGACCTCAAGTGAAACCACCCACCTTGGCCTCACAGAGTGCTGGGATTACAGCTGTAAGCCACCATGCCTGACCTGTTTTTACCTTTTGTAAAATGAAGGTAAATAATATTTACCTCATGGAGTTGTTCTAGGGTTAAAAAAAATACTCTGTGTAAAGCACTTCCCCGGCCTCCTGACTGGCCCAGCACTCAGCACGTGGTGTGGCCACTACTTCCCCTTCACGCCTCCTCTCCACTGCTGGTCCTCTGGGTTTTCTTGCTCTCCTTTCCCAGCCACTCTGCTCTGGTGACTTCTCCTTCCTCGAGGCTCCTCTTTCTAGAGCATTTACTGCCTGTGGTGCATGTACCACCTTATTTTATGTGTGCTCTCTCCTGATCCCTGATGGATTTTTAAGTCCCCAGGGACATTGTTCCATAAGCCTTCGTTTCCCCCACAGGAAGCAACAAGGTCTTTTCAAGCATCAGAACATTATTACTTTTGGCCAAAGCTATTGCAGAACTGACAATCATTGGGTCTTAAAAATACAACACAAGATGAATGTACAACAAAATCGATGTAGATATTTGAGGGAAAGAAAAAACAATATGTTCATCCTTGTTTCATCGAATAAATCAGGCAAATGCATCAGATTTTAAAAAGAGGCTTTAGCTCAGTTTTGTTGAAGGGACATGTGCAAATAGAGAAACTAGAATTGGTCTATACAGTTCGCAATTTAATTTTGTCTTATGTTTTCAAGAGCTTAGATGTGAGGGAATCACATAAGCATCTCCCATTGTGGTCCTAGTTAAATGGCAAGGATGGGGATGGTGGGTGTTATTTGCCACAGGGTAGAGGGCACCTTAGTTCAGAGATCTCATGGTATCTGTTCAAAGTAGACTGGGAGATGCTGTGGTTTCTGTGTTCTGTGATGGCTGATGAATGGTTTGGATGCAACTTGCCATCACTTCCCCATCACATCCAGTCATTGACATTCTCTCAGGATCTGGCTCCAACTGCTATTCATGGCTGTTCTCTTGCCCCCTGCTCTGCCCCCCATGCACTCCCTGTGTCAGCCTATCTGGACATCCTGACGTTTCTTACACAGACTCAGCCATTTCCCCCACTCTCCCTTCCTGCTGTCCTTTCTGCCCTGACTCCCCCATTCTCACTTCCCCTGGCAACATTTGCTCCTCCCATCCGCCTCCAACTGTTACAGTTGTCTCGTCCTTCAGGGTTTATATTCATCTCCTGCCACCTCCAGGTAGAATGAATTGCCCTCCTGAGTGATCTCGCTGAGATTTGTTCAAACCCTCACCACCTCATTGACCACCCTCCATCTTCTCTGCTGGGTCCTCCATATCTTTCCATCCTCTTAATGCTGGTGGATTGAAAAGCAGAGTCCTGATTTTTTTTCTCTGCTCTTTCTACACTCGCTCCCTATGCGATCGCATTCAAGAACATGACATTAAATACCATGAGATCAATATGCAGATGTCTTCCCAACTTATCTCCTCAGCCTACAACTCTCCCTGAACTTTAGGCTTGAATGGTTAACCCCCTCCTCTAGTCTTTGCTTGGATACTAATAGGCGTCTCAAGCGCAATGTGTCCTAAATGATCGCCTGGTTTCACCTGCCCAACCCTCTCCCCATCTGAGGAAATGGAGTCGGCATTCATTCAGTTGCTCAGGTGAAAAACATTGGTCTCATCCTTGACTTATCTCCTTCATGTCCTCATCCATTCTAGAAACAAATTTTTTGGCTCTACCTCCAAATGCACCCAGGACCCTACTACTTTTTAGCATTCTCTCTTCTGCTGAATCCATGTCTGTCAGCCCCTCGTCCCTGCCTACCACTCTCCTGTCCTATTCTCCACAGAGCAGCCAGAGGGCTCCTGATAAAACAAAAGCATGTGCATGTCATTCCCCGACTCAGAACCCTCTGAAGGTCTCTTGCCATATGCAGAATGAAATCTACCTTCCTTCTGGTCTGCAAGATCCTCAAGGCTACAGGCCCTGGCTGTCTCCTAGTGCTGTTTCTGCCTTTCCTGCTCTGGGCCCAGTGATGTTGGCCTCTGGCTCTTCCTTGAACACACCAGTAATATGTCTGCCTGCCACAAGACATTGCACTTTGTCTCCTCTGCTTAGGTCCACATTTTTGCTCAAATTTGCCCCCTCGCTGAAGCCTTTGATGACCATCCCTGTTCAAAGCAGCAACTCCTCTTCCATCTCCCTCACCTGCCCTATTTTCCCTCATAGTTTTCCTGAAACAATATGCCACTTGCTTAATTGTTCATTGTTTGCTACCTACCCTCCCAAGAGTGTAAGCTCCCTGAGTGCCACAGCTTGGTCTATTTTAGTCACCGCTATACTCCAGCACCTCGAAATGCCAGGCACACAGTGGGGCATCAATACACTTGTGTATCTGAATGACCGAAGGACCCCATCAACAGCCTGCTTGATATAATGGCGTTTTTTACACTTGCCTGTGGCCTCCCCTTCCTCTACCAGTAAGTGGAGGACAGAGGCCATCTCTTACTACTTTGAATCGTCCACATTGTTCATTGGGTCCTTGATCTATGCTTGTGAACTTGGGGTCGAAAGACTTTTCTGAGCTCATGAGAGGTAAGATGAACTAGGTGAGCGCTCTCCAGTGACTGCTTGGATTCTCTTGAAAGCTTTGTTCGCTTGGGCTTCCCCTTGAAAAGGAAGATGGGAATATGTGAGGAACCTGGCTCTGGTGCATTGGCTCCAAAGTGGCTGAGCCTATGCAAAGGCTCTTGCTAATGCTTTGACCTCGCATGACTGCACAGGGCTTCCCTCGGATGGCCAGATGGATGAGAAGAGCTGAGCAGCTGAGTTAGTAAAAGTGAACTCTCTGCTGCATCTTACCCACTGCTCCAGCTGTGGTGACTCTGGGTGACAGAAGGCGAGGAGGAGGCCTCTATGAAGCCTCTGAGGGAACTGTGGCCATCCAGGGTGCTGAGCAGCCTCCCTGGAGAAGGAGCTGTCACCCATTATTCACCAGGGGCTTACTCCTGGGGATGGGAGAGGTGTGGTCAGCAGTGAGGAATGGCCAGCTCGTGGGGAAGACTGTCACATATCATAGAAAGGGTTCCCCAAGCACGGCCCTCACTCACTATCAGCAGAGTGCCCCCAAGTGCCCTCTTTATTTTGTAGTTAACCCCAGTCACCGTTTTACTTTTCCTGGCTGATCCCGTTCCAGCCAACTGAACTAAAGTCTGTAAATCTTAGGACATCTGGGTGCGGGCATCTAAGCAGCCCTGATGCTGATTCCTTAAGAAAACTCATTTCTTGTAATGCGAGCCCTGCCGAGGATGGCCATGTCAACTTATTAGACTTTTTACTTGGCCGTATTGATTCTGCCTAGCCTGACGCGGCCCGTAATGCTGGCTAATGTTATTGACGAGCCATCAGTCTTGTGGAGAAGTGTGGGGCTTGCAGCTCTTTCTGAACCACAAAAACCTCCTGGTGGACAGTGATGGAGAGGAGGAGGAGGACGTGAGTGGAGCTCTCGGGCCAGCTCCATGTAGACCGGGATACATTAATGAAAGGCATGCACTCGGTGGCGAGAGACAGATGCGCCTCTCCAGAAGCCATTTATTTATGAAATAATTATGAACGCACAGTTGAATCATGGATTTTCATTACTGTGTGTGTCCAACACTCCTTGGTTCATATTTTGTTGGGAATGAAGTGCCGTTGGTTATGGAGTGGAGGTGGTGAGGGGGTGGGGGCAGGGGACACCTTCAGGCAGGAGTTCTAGGGTATCTTCTGTCTTCCACCTAACCCGCCTCTCTCAGCACCGTTTGTTGAAGGAAATTCGTCCATGCTGGGCTCAGCCCTATGTCCAGAGGGAATTCAATTTTGATCTATCCTGAGAAGGACCCAAGTTTTCAACCTCCTAAATCTGCAAATCAAAGCCTCACTCAACAGTCTGCAAAGTTGGTGTCTGCTGACTGAGTGTGCTGGTATAGGAAACAGACCTTTGGTGGGGTATTAAAAAGGCAAGAGGAAATATTAGCCAGGTGTGGTGGCGCGTGCCTGTAGTCCCAGCTACTTGGAGGCTGAGGTGGTAGGATCACTTGAGCCTGGGAGGTTGAGGCTGCCGTGAGCTGTGATTGTGTCGCTGCACTCCAGCCTGAGGAGTAGAGCAAGAGCCTGTCTCAAAAAACAAAGGCAGGAGGAAATGAAGTACAAAAGACCCCCTACCCTGCGCACTCCCAGCTCCTCCAGCGAGAAGGGACTTTTGACTCCTCAACTCATCATTGTCAAACTGATCCCATGGGAGAAAGATGATCCTGGTCCCCCAGCCCTCACCGTTGCCCCGAACAGAAGGAAACCTCAGGGACCATTTACTACTGTGTCTCATGCTCTGTGTGCTAGAATAACAAACCCGGTACAGATTCCAGCACACTGATGGGGAAAGACATGAGTAAAAGGTTGGATGTCAGGCTTTTCACTCTCTGCATTGGCATTAGGGATTCAAAGTAACAAGTTTGGTAAATCCTGTGAAAGCTCAAGTGGAGAACTTCTGGAAGGCTCAGGTAAGTGAGGTTGCTGTGGGATTATTTCTAGCAGGGCGGCTGGAGAAGCAGGTGCTTGCACCAGGTGTTAGCAATTTCAGGGCTGCTTTGGTGGGGTGAGCTTCTGCATCCCTCCATTGGTGTCCCCAGCTCTGATTTTATCTCTGCCTTCCTGCGGCTCTTTCCTGTCAGTCCTCCCCCTGGGCTGTGAGCCCCTAGAGAGAGCTGGGACAGCCCTGACAGCTTTGAATCTTAGCACATAATAAGCACTTCTGAAATGTTTACTGGGTGGGTAAAAATGTCTATTTTATTATTAAAGTTAGGTGTTTACCAGAGTCTATTACCTCCAACTATTCGCTTCCCAATACTTCTTAAAAGTCTGGTTGGTCAAAATGATTCTGACAGCAGATTTATTACATAACCGGAGCGGCCAAAGCATAAAACAGGTAACATGGAGCTAGTTAGGAGGCAAAGAAATGGGGCGGCAGTGAGATGGGGAGTCAGGGATCGAACACAGTTTTTCTGAAGGCTCTGGTCACCCGTGTGCATCTGACAGCAGAGGGACATAGGGCAGGAGATATGGACAAACCAAAGATGATCAGAGAGTGTCACCCCATGATTCTCATCACACACACTCTCACATGCACACGTGAACACATGCTTCCAAACACACTCAGAATCACACTCACACACAAACATGCCGACAAACGCACATGCTCACACACACCCACATACACATAAGCACACACACACATATTAAGAGGAAGAAAAAAGGAGCAACATTTGTTGACTGTTCAAGGGGCGGTCTTTGCCGGACTGTGCACTCTTTGTAGACTGCTGGCACCTCGTAGATATCCAGCTGCTGTCATTCCCTCCAAACTGGGCTCTTCTTTTGACTCAATACTTTCGGAGTGGTGGCTTCACTCCGATTATGGCTTTATGGGTCAGTTACCAGCTATTAGCTGGGTGACCTGGGGCAACTTACCAGTTTGCTTCTCAGTTTCTTCCCGTGTAAAATGGGGATAATAAGAATACTCGTCTCAGAGGTTTGTTGAGAGGATTAAATGACTTCATGGATGTAAATACTTGAAATTGTGCCTGGTACAAAGCAATCACTCAAATCCTGTTCAACATGATCTCATCCATGCAACAGCCCTGCAAGGTAAATAGTTTTTAGATGAGGAAACTGAGACTCATGGACAAATAATTTCCCTAAAGTCCTTCAGCCGCCAACCCTGCTGTCAGAGCAGGAGTCGCATCCAGCCACACTGCCTGTGGCTTGTGAAGCACAGGGGTTCTCTCAATCATCTACTGTGGATGGCACCTGCTGGGCTCTTGGTCTGCAGTCTATGGCCTCCTTTGAAGCCACTAAAACCTATGTTTTCACCCTCTGTGAATGTTTCCTCCCTGTAGATTGGGTCTCATTGTCCACCACTGTGGGGTCAAGTAGGATCCTGATGTCAGGCCTTCTGTGTGGCCCAGAGGTCATAGCCTTGATCACCAGTGTTGGGTGGATGGTGCAGAGCCTGATGGGCTTGAGGGAGTGTGCCTGGTCCTTAAGGGAAAGGATTTCGAAAACAGATGCAGTCAATATATACCATTAATAGGAGTTGCAGAGGCTGCTGCATTCTTCAAGGTAATGACCTCCCTGAGGGCATGGAGCGTGACTGCTTAATCACCTCCCAGTTGACTCATGGGCGCATTTGTCTTTAATCGGTCTTTTTTTAGCTAATGGTAGCAAAACTAAGAACTTTCCAACTTTGACTTTTTTCTTATGAAAGTGATTTTTTTTTTTCCTGTTGAAAAAAAGACACATTCAGAAAAATGTAAAATATTCGTATTTTGCGTAGAGAGCTTCGGATTGCCTGGGGAATACTCGGCACCAGTGTTGGCTTGCGAGCCCTGCAGATGCTCACCAGGCTTAACACACACACCTCTCCATTCAGGGCTGGCAAAATCAGTGTAGTCCCTGCCTTTAGAAAGTTTTTACATCTTTACCAGGCGCGGTGGCTCACGCCTGTAATCCCAGCACTTTGGGAGGCCAAGGCGGGCGGATCACCTCAGGTTGGGAGTTCAAGACCAGCCTGACCAACACGGAGAAACCCCGTCTCTGCTAAAAATACAAAAATAGCCCAGCGTGGTGGTGCATGCCTGTAATCCCAGCTGCTTGGGAGGCTGAGGCAGGAGGATCGCTTGAACCCGGGACGTGGAGATTGTGGTGAGCTGAGATCGCACCATTGCACTCCAGCCTGGGCAACAAGAGCGAAACTCTGTGTCAAAAACAAAACATTCTGCATCTAAATAAAAGACCACAGACTATACCGAAAGATATTTAGACCAAGTGGCAAGATAGTGCCAAGGGTGCACACTCCCTCAAGCCTACCAAGCTCTGTACCCCCACCCGACATTGGTGCTAAGAGAACCTGGAGAGTACAGAGACTAAGACAAGGTCATCCGGGCGTGGTCAGAGTTGGGAAGTTGACTGGGAGGGGTGGAACCATTGCTGCCAGGGATAAGGAGAGAGTGATTGGCGTGGATGGGACAGACCAGTCATGATCACTGTGCAGGAAACACTCACGATAGAGGACATCTCTCAGGCCCTAGCTAATGCCAGTTCATTGTGTGGGTATTTCCAAAGTATTGTTGTGTGTCTATAGTGGACATGACACTGTGCTGGGATGGCTGAAGGAAGGTGATTCTGTCCCTGTCCTCCAAGTGTTTATAATCTTGAGGAGATGAGATCTAAATGCTTGAAATAATCCCATAGCTAGCAAAGGCAGAATTTGTATCTAAATGGGGCACATTTGGAGGCAGTCTAGAGAGAAAAGAAGTCAGTTTGTGATCCTCCAGGAATAAATGTGGAAGCCTTGGATGGGTGGCCATGAGGATAGAGGGAAAGGGAAAGAAATTCTTAGGGGATGAGTCCATGAATCTTGAGGACCTGGAAGTCAGAGAGGGCACAGGACATTGGTGAATCTGCATTGCAAGTTGAAGTTTCTAAAAATCCATGGACCCCTGACAGAAATGCAGATGTTAGGAGGGAAAGCTGACTGGGCTGGTGCCAAGTCATTGAGTTCGAAACTTGTCATTTTGATCTGGTTATCAGATGCAAAGCAGAAATGTGCTGGAAGCAGCTCCAGATTGGAGAGTCACTAGCCTAGAGAAGATCGTTGAGTTTTAACATGTGATCCCTGAAGAAAAGGATCCTGGTCTTGGAATAAGCTCAAGAAGAACATAGACAAAAAGCAGTTGGAGAGGTCAGAGGGTTGGGGAAGGGAGGCACCAGGCAAGCCCAGGGAGGAGAGGTTTGTGGGGAGGAGTGTCCAATGGGGGCATCTGCTTCTGAAAGGTCTGGAAGGTTAAGGATTAAGAAATGGTCATTTGGTTTGGAGGCTCAGGTTTTTCTGAAGACCTTTGGGAGAGCATCTTCAATAGAGCCATGAGGTGAAAAGCAATTGGAGAGAAGGGTTTAGGGAGAGAATGGGAGAGGCAAGAGATACCCACTTCTAGATCCAAAGGCTTGGAACTGAAAAGGAAATAATGTGATAGGATGCAGGCCAAATAGGTCAATGGGGTCAAGGCAAAACTCTTCAAACCGGGTGCGAATGCTGCATGTTTGCATCAGATGGAAGTGAACAGAGGACAGGAGAGAGAGAAGACTGACAGTGGGCCAAGAAGAGCCCAGGAGAAAATTCTCTCAAGAGCTAGTGAAATCACTGTTGCAAAATTATAACTAAAAATGATGGTGATGAAAAAGGTCTGACCTAATCAACTCTTTCTTTGAACCTCCAAGCTGCCCTTGTTCATTCCTGGGCATTGGTAATCCAAACTAACTTTGGGAGAAACTTATTGTATAGCTTATCTTTGAAACAAAAACCATAACAGTCCTTTCCCAAAACAAACATTCCTGCCTAGGGACTAGTCTGCCTTTGCAGGACTAACAGATTGGCCACAAGATTAGAAATTATGGTTTAGGAGTCATGCAGCTGGAGGCTACAAGATTCTGACCCTCCCCAAATTGCTCTTGGGGAGTAACATCATTATTATAAAACCTGACACCAGTGCCTAAGATATTTTGCAGACCCTGCACTTGATGGACCAGCTGGCGCAACCCAGATGGATAAACCGGCTCATAGAGTCATATGGCCCCCACCCAGGAACTGGCTCAGTGCAAGAAGACAGCTTTGACTCCCTATGATTTCATCTCAGACCCAATCAGCACTCCCGACTCACTGGCCTCTACCCACCAAATTGTCCTTAAAAATCCCAATCCCAGAGTTTTCTTCGAGACTGAGTAATAATAAAACTCCTGTCTCCTGTACAGCCAGCTCTGTGAGAATTATTCTTTCTCAATTGCCATTGCCCTGTCTTGATAAATCGGCTCTGTCTAGGCAGCAGACAAGGTGAACCACTGGGCGGTTATAGAAGGAAGGAAGGAAGGAAGAGGAAGGAAGCGTCTGCACTGCAGGGAAAGTTGTGAGGGTGGACAGTGGAGGACAGGCAGGAGGCATTTGGTAGGCAGAGGTCAAGAGGCTGGAGGATAAAACTTCTTGTACCTTGTGACTATGGCTTTCTCAAAAGTAGGAGTTCAAGTCAGCTTTGGCAGAAAATTCAAAAGGAGAGGCATGGAGGAAAGCTGATGGGCCAGCGGTCAGACCAAGAAACCAAAAGTTCTTCCCTACAGAGTCAGGTGGGGAGGGAGATGGGAAAACCCATAGGGGAGAGGGGCTTGGAAGAAAACTCATCCCCTGTTGAGTCCAAGAAGTTAGAAAAGTGTGTCAACTTGGGGGAGAAAGATGAAGTTTGCATTAGAAGCTTCAGTGGAAGGGGACCACTGGGCATGCAAGTGAGGGTGCTTCCAGGAACCCCCTTCCCCAAAATGTCAGAGCTATAAAACGATTTCCTTTCTTCCTGCCCGGAGAGTCAGTACTTTCCTGAGGTATCTGTGGCCTGGTAGGCAGGAGGGGTTAGCCAGAGTAGTTTCTCCACATGCCTGAGGGGGACAAAGCAGGGCTCAGCAAGGGCCTCCCAGGCCAAGAGGAGACACCCTGCTAAAATAGACATTTCCACAAGCGGCAGACTCCAGAAACCAACACAGACTCGGGCTAGGCGCAGAGCCAAGCAGCAGCACAGGAGGCGATGCTAAAAGGACAGAAACAAGCAGGTTCCCAGAACTTTGAGCGTAATTACTCAGAACAATGGGCTCAGGCTTCTGCTTGGCAATGAATGCCCTGTATCTAATAACCCAGGCTTCCCTGTCACCAGCCCTGGGGGCCTGTGGCTGAGACAAGGTAGCAGATCCTAATGGGACCCAAACATACAATACTGCTACTAATATCAGCTCATCTTTTTGGAATGCACTGCTTTAAGTCTTTTACGTAACTCATTGATCTTACTAACAACCCAGAGAGATAAGTCCCATCATTATTCCTGTCCTTCAGATGAATACACAGAGGCACCAAGACTTGAAGTGACTTGCTTAAGGACCTACAAGCCAGGCTTGGGACAGGGTCTGGATCCTAGCAGTGGGATGTCTCCTGGGTGACACTGTCAGCCTCATTATCTCGAAGCACCTGTTGAATGTCTGCTTTGTGTAGGGCACTATATGCTAAGCAGTAGAAGCCAAAAAAGGTGGACGAGTTGGGCCTGGCCTCAAGTGACCAGCAGGTAACAGCGGGGCACTACTAGCTCTAGGAAATAATAATTAATGATGTTTCCAGGATTTTGTTTCGTATTTCTGCCACCCTTCCCAGCCCCATCCCACCAGCTTCCTGAAGGAATAAATACACAAATGAGGAGATGGCTTTAAGTAAGTAGATAATTACTCTGCTCCTGGCTTATGAAATGTGTAAGAATGACCAGTTTTCTGAAACAAAACACAGCGATGAAGGCTTCCATCATTGTTCCTCGTTGGGCTCAAAAGCCAATTCAGTTCAATGCCTGCTGCAGGCACAGGCAGGAAGAATTGAGAATGTCTCTCAGTCTGCCGCAGCTTCGGGTCTGCACTGGGTCCTCTCAAGGCCTTCTCTGACACACGGCTTTCTGTCTGCTGTTTTCTTTACTGTATTTGCCTCCGCACCTTAGTTCTGGCCTTGATCATGTCTTGGCCATGCAATCGTCATACCTTCTGGACAGATACAAGCCGGGGCTTCAAAGCCAGCTGGATCTGAATGTCATCTTGACTCTGCTTCTTATTTGCAGTTTAGCCCTTGGGCAAGTGTCTGGATATCTTTGACTTTAATTTTCTTATCTGCGTGACAGAAAATATTACCCTAGCTCACAGTTATGTGAGGATGAAGTGGGAGTGACCACATCCAGTGCCTAGTACAGGGTTCCCCACGATGCTAGTACAATTCCTGGGTATTATTATTAGATCTGCCACCTCTAAATCAGCCTGTATGTTGCTACTAGATGAATCTTCCCCCAAATACAATTCTGACCATGTCATTTCCTATCGTTCTGTAAAAGCTACAGTTGCCAGTGGAGTAAGTCTGTTTGTAAGGGGAGTTACTTACCTCATTTTCCCATTCTGGATGCCAGCATCTTGACTACCGGTGTCAGGTAGCTCCTGCTCAGCCCACTCTGTCTACAAAAATACCTGGAGAGGTTCTCGAATTTACAAAGACAATACAAGGGCTTGTTAATTGTGGTGGAACCCACTCAATGGGATGAGACCAATATTAGTTTCACTGTTTGGTTAGGTTATGCATACTTACGTGATGGGATAAGAATTTTTGGAAATATCCACAGAGCCCTGCCCCTCAATCATTGTAATTTCTTTGGCTTTTTGCCCCCTTCAATTAGGCTAATCATCCTGTATTCATGGCCTTGGGGAAACAATGTGATAGGAGAAACAGAGAACAGGGGAACTTCTTCCTGGCTGTTGAGTTCCAAAAGCTAAGCCCCTTTGGGTAAAGAAAGGAAGAGTTGACAAAAGGCAGAAGAGAAATTTTGAGTTAAAACTACATGACCAGCCCAGGTCCATGGCAACACCGCTAGGGTTCCGTTAGCTCTTTTGCACTCTACTGAGGATGTCCCTTCACAGCAGCCAGAATGTTCTTACCAACCCACAGAGAGGATGCTTTCCCATGCCCTGAGACTTTGCTGTGAACGATTTGACTAACTCATGGTGAACCGCCCTCAAGATCTCCTCTGGGCCAGCAAGACTTTGTGCATACTCTGCTATAATTGTACGTTACAAACAAGATCACTTACAGTGGGGCTCTGATCCATATTAACTAAGGATGTCTCTATTGAAGTCAAACATAAATGTTCCCCCTGCAAAGAATGAAATGATAATGGTGAGGTGGCAGAGAGTGGGGTTATTTTTTGAGATGGGGGACCTGCTCGGTGCCTCTTGAAATTGGTGGCACATAGGTGATGAACCAGAAGGTAAATTTCTGACTTGAACAAAGCAAGTCCTATCCCTTGCCCTTCTGATTTGAGCCCTGCCTCCCAGAACTGCCTGCTGGGGTGGAGCTTTTGGAGGGAGGGTGGTTCCTAGGAACATACCTGACCCAGTGCCCTGGGAGAGGCAGCCAGTGGGTCAGACATCTTGTGAAGCTTCTTGTGGTAGACTGTCCATCAGTGATCCCCAGTGGACCATGTTTCTCTTAGAGTGATCCCCTCCCATATGGACTCTGGGCTCAGCCATGGGACTTGCTTGGCCAGTGACATTAGAATGTAGAGACTTGATAAGTACTTGCGCAGTGGGACCTCCTTCTTGGAAACCAGCTGCCATTTGATAAGGAGGTCAGTGGAGACTAGTGGAGGAAGAGAAGCCACTTGGAGGAAAATCTATGCATACCAGCTCTCAGTTGGCACCAATTGCCACACATGTCAGTGATGCCTTCATGGATATTCCTTGGCTGAGTTCCCAGCTGATTGCAGCCACCTAAGACACCCTAGGAGGTCCCCTCTGAGCCCTGTCCAAGTTGTAGAATTATGAGCCCATAAATGGTGGTTGTCATCTTAAGCTTCTAAATTTGAGATAGTTTATGTAGCAATAGATAACAGAAATTCCTTCTTTCTAGAAAATATTTTTCCTTCCAATTGCAGGGGCTTTCCACAGGATGGGAATCTCATCCAAATCGATCATTATATCTTTAGCCCCTAACAGCCTATAATAGGTCTCTAATAAATATTTGTGAGAATTCATGACACAAAATTATACACTACAGCATCTATACTGTATTATGATGCTCTATTTCCTGGCTATTTTTCTCCCTTTCAAGCCATGAGCTCCCTAGCTTTGAAACTTCTATTTATTGTTGATGAATGGTGAGCAAAGTTCTAAGAGATTTATATATTTAACAATATATTAAATGGAACTTTGACTCTTGTCTATGGAATTTTGGTTGACTGAAAGCTGAGAACAGAGCGACAAATACTCCTGCATTCTGAAGATTGGTACTGGACACATTTGCAGCACATGCCAAAAAGTAACTAGCATATTTTCAGATGCTTTAGTCCATTGTTCACTTCTACTTAAGAGAAAGACACAGAGGAAATAGGAATTTGTGATTAGGGTCCAAAAGCTAAAGCCAGAGAATCTGGGTTCAAGTTTCCTCTCTGCTACTACTAGCTGCAAGATCTTGGCTAAATTACTTAGCTCTGTACTTCCATTTACTTACCTGTGAAGTGGGATGATGATAGCATCCACCTCATAGGGATGCTGTGAGGATTAAATGAGTTATTATATATGGACCAGGCAATTCTACATCTAGAATTCTTAGAACAGTGTTTAGCTCATAGTGAAGGCCTATAAGTGTCAGCACTGTCATCCTCAGTACTATCAGAGTGAGTAAAGATCTCTTTGAAAAGAATGGGCTACCTGGTAGAAGGATACACATTTCCTAGCAGAAGAACTCTAAGTTTGGGGTGATTAGCCAGAAGGGGGACTGATCTTTCACTCATCACTCCACCTCACCCTTTAGCTGAATGATCGTGGAACTGGAGAAACACCTAGACACTTCCACAGCTGCTGTGGGAGTAGACATGGTGAGAGAATTCTGGCCAAAATTAATCTGCATCCTCTGGCACATGGAGGCACTGAAACTGCAAAAGTCCAAAGGAGAAGGTTAGCAGTATGAGGAGAAAGGCTGAGGTGGGCATGTTGCACACTGCCGGCGTTGGAGGGGTGAGGATGCTGTTTCCCATCAGCTAAGTGGGCACTATGGATGGGCAGTCTTAAGAGTAGAGGCCTCTTGATAAGGCTATGCCCAAGAGGATGGCCTTTCTAAGGGCAATCTCAGTCACATGGGGAGAGGTGGGATTGGGGAGGAGGTGCTTCCATGGATGTAGAGGAAGGCACTGAAGAGCCCGTGGGTGACAGAGTTAGGGTTTGGCCATCTACCACACACAGGGCCCCATGCAGATCTTCACAGTGCAGCTAAGTCAATTGACTATTTTAGCCCCTTTTTGACATTTAGACAAAAAAAAAATGTTTTTGTCCCCTAAATTCATATGTTGAAACCTAATGCCCAGTTCTATGGTATTAGGAGATGGGGACTTTGAGAGGTAATTAGGTCCTGAGGGTGGAGCCTTCATAAATGAGATTAGTGCCCTTTTTAAAGAGGCCCTGAGAGCTCCCTTACCCTTTCTGCCGTGTGAGGTTATGGTGAGAATATAGCTCTCTATGAACCAGGAAGAGGCTCTCACCAGACACCAAATCTGCCAGTGACTTGATCTTGGACTTCTCCACCTCCAGGACTGTGAGAAATAAATTCCCTGTTTATAAGACACCAGTTTATGGTGTTTTGTTATAGCAGTCTGAACTGTCTAAGACCACCTTTGACCTTGCCTCCCTCCTTCTGCCACAGTCCTGGAGAAGCCTGAGGAAGTGGAGGAGGGACTGAGAGTAAAGAAAAATACCCCCTTCCCAACTGCAGGTTACTGAGCCTGATGTAGGCCTGAGCTGGGGAAAGACAGAGCCTTTGAATTGGATGAGAAATTGAAGTTTTAGTTTTAGGAGAATCTGGACTTCATTGATTTCTGAGAATCAAACTTTTCCAATGTCTAGAAAGTGACTGATAATGCTCTGGGCTCAGCCAAGATAGCGTTGCTGGAGGAGTTGGGGTGCAAAGTGAGTGGGCTGAAAGCTTATGGTTGAGAAAAATGTCTGTCACAGCAATATATTCATTTATATTGACATCATCTCATTTTATCTTCACAACAGCTCTGTATTAGTCCGTTTTCACACTGATGATAAAGACATACGCGAGACTGGGCAATTTACAAAAGAAAGAGGTTTAATGCACTTATAGTTTCACATGGCTGGGGAGGCCTCACAATCATGGTGGAAGGTGAAAGGCACATCTCACATGGTGGCAGATGAGAGAGAGAGAGCATGTTCAGGGAAACTCCTATTTTTAAAACCATCAAATCTCAGAAGACGTATTCACTATCATGAGAACAGCACAGGAAAGACTTGCCCCCATGATTCAATTATCTCCCTCCCACAACAGATAGGAATTATGGGAGCTACAAGATGAGATTTTGGTGGGGACACAGAGCCAAACCGTACCAACCTCCTAGAGGTAAATTGCTCTACTCCCATTTTATGTAGGCTTAACAAAGTCAATGATCTTACCCAAGGTGCAGCATACAGCAGTGGCAAAGCTGGACTTCAGGCCCAGCCTTTTCTGACCACAAGGTACAAACTACTAAACACTCTTTGGGGGGGTGGACGCTGCCTCTCGCAGCTTTGCACCCCCAACAGCTTCTCCCTGTCCCCACATACAGGAAGTGTTCATGAGGATGAGTGCATTTTCTCAGTCAGCAGCTCCCCTGTGCCCTCACTGCAGCTGAAACCACCTCTGGGTTGGCAAATTAGGATTCCTTGCAAGCTTGTCCAACCCGCCTTATTTGGTGGTGATGGTTGTTCTGTTTTGTTTTAGGCTTTTTAGCAGCCTGAAGCCATGGTTTTTAGTTTCTGTCTCTAGTGATAAGCAGAAAAGGATGAGGAAGGGGCTTTACTGGCCCAAGCAGAAATAGAAACTAAGAAGCCATGACTGTATCCTCTCCCTTAGACACTCCTGAAGAGCCAAGCATATTAAACTCCAGAGCCTTACTGCTCTGACAGACCAGGAGAGAACAGTTGTACTGGTTGATCTTGGGTTCTTTTGACCCACTTCCTACCTTCCCTATCGTAAGAATCTGCCCTGGAGGAGCTATGATAGCAAACGCTGTGCCAGACTGAAGCTCAGGCTGCAGGAAGGAAACCGCAGCCTTAACCATCTTTGCTGAAGGTCTCCAAGAGTAAAGTTGTTTGCTATCAGGAAATATCCCCAGTGTCCTAAAATACTTAAATAAATTAGCAAGGATGCCTGTGTGTGTTTCCTTTTTTTTTCTATCAGAAGCCATTGAGTGGAATGGGTGAGGGTTCCAGGTAGTTGCTTTGGGAGATGTTTGTAATTTACATTCTGCAGGGCAGCTGATTGCATGGGTGGAAGGAAGGAAGGAAAGAAGCATGGAAGGAAGGCAGGCAGACCCAGGGTGAATAACCCTGAATCAAGAGGGGCCAGGATTCCCAGCACCCTTGGCTTGGGTGTGTTTTGTACTTACATTTGACCGTGGGTGTGTCTGATGTTCTGGGAATTCACATCATTTCAAACAAAAGCCCAAAGCCACACACTGAGAAGATTGTCTCTGGAGGTTTGGGAAAACTGTTCAATTTCCCTGAGCTGCCCCCAGAGCAGCTCCTCCCCAATTTCATTTGCTGTTTGCAAAGCATTTTCACAGATATCCTTTCATTAGCTCCTTACAACCCCCAGCCCAAAGCAGATGGAAAAATACCATTATCCTTATTTTTACAGAGTTCTCAGAGCCTTACTGTCATTAAAATACTTGCCTGGGGTCAAATAGCCATAGGTGAGGGCACCTGGCCTAATTCTGGCCCTGTTATTCACTACACCCCCTTCCCTAGTGGGGTGGCCAGTCCTGGCCGCTCCTAAGGTCATCCCTAGTTCTGAACATCCTGCCTGGGCTGGGGCTGGGGCTGTTTGTTCTGGAAGGGTGGTCAGGTACCTGTGAGCATTGTGTGTGAGCTTTGTTTGCACAATGTCATTATTTTCATCTCCCTTTCTGGTGGGCCTTAAATTTTTCCAGAGTCTTAGACCGAGCAATTCCATTTGTAGGGGTTTATTTCTAGGGTGTATTCAGACCCAGTTACAAAGATAGAGGTCCAAAGTGTTCACCTATAGATAGTTGTCTATAGAGTCAGCCATAAAAAGAACACATTGAAAATAGCCTGGATATCCAGGAAGGAGTCCTTTTACATAAATTTGTGTATATTGAATCAGTGCCATATTTTCAGCACTTAAAAACTCACATGGAAGGAAACCGAATGGCATGGAGAGGTGTTCCTGGTCCATTGTTAAATAAGCAAAACAGGTGATGTAAAAAGTGTTTCAGAATGGTTCCATTTTGCTTTAACAAATATTTATATCTCCGTAGACATGTTGACAAATACCCAGAAGGTTATGGTACGAAACCATAATGGTAGCTGTTTCTTGTTGGCAAGATTCTGGATGATTTGTATTTCCTTCTCTTTGATTATCAATACTTCTTAAGAACTCTACATCAAGCATGAATTCATTTCATAATGTGAAAAAACTATTTGCAAGATAGCAATGAAGGATTAGCTCTATGGTTCTGGCTATTCATTAATTCATCACTCAGCTTTTCTTGTTTAATGTGTTTGGTGCTGGAGACTCGGAAATGAATTCAGAATTCGGTGTGTAGTCCCTGTGCCATTGCCCATTTCCAGGTGCACAGGGTCAGCCCTTTAGAAGGAAGCCAACATTTACTGAGCGTTTACTCTAGGCCAGGTATTTTTTTTTTCACATGATATATCTCATTTAATCCCCAGTGCTGTTTTGCAAGAGAGGTGTTATGATTCCTGTTTTGAAGATGGGACTTCAAATGTTAACTAACTTGGTTAAAGTTGTGCAGCTTGTAATGGTGGGGCTGGGGTTTGGCCACAGGTCTGCCTGAATCCACCACCCCTCCTTCAAGCTCTGGCTGCCTGGCACCAGGCTCAGCTGCCTCTTGGCTGCCTGTCTTTCAGAAGAACTGGTCCAGTGGGCATGAATGGTTTCCGATGCTTTGCTCCCTGGTTGGAATGTAGGTGGGTGTCTGCAGGACCTGAAGAGGTGGCGAAATTGCCAGGAGCAAACCCAATGACCTGGTTCCCTGAGTTCTCCCTCACCTGGGGGAAGCCAAGCCAGTGACAGGACACAGGGACCCACGCCGTGCCTGTTCTTCCCCGCCTGCTTCCCTGGTGCGGTGTGCCCAGATCACACACTGCCATGTGTTAGGACTAATGGTTCCCTGCAATCGCACTGGAGTGGAGCAGGGACCCTTTGCTGAAAAAGGAATTTTCAAGTTGGCATTTAAAAGTTTGAGATCCAAAGGAAAGCATAAAAGAAACAAAAACCAAAAACAAAATAAAAATCCACCAGCGGGCTGAGCTCTGGGGATCAAATATTCTCTTTGTATCGTGTAGAGAGAGGCGTTCTGCAGCCTGGGCTGGAGTTTTCAAGTTGGCCATGCAGAAAATGCTCCTGGGCACTCCCTTTAAAAACTAAATCAACATTATTTTAATTTGTGTTCCCTGCTTCCTCCTTCACCATGGAGGAAAAGGTACGAGGCCGAGAAGGAGCATATTTCTCTTACAAGTTAACTTAACATGCAATATGCAGGGGATTACTCTGCGCTCACTCAATACCACAGCCCAGAGCTTTATAGAATTCTATTGATCTTAGCTAAAGCTGTTTAATTTTTTTTGCTTTAATTTTCTTTCCTTATTTGCTCATTAAGTTGAGGTGAGGAAGGGGCGGGGGACTGGTGGCAGGCGATGTTCCTTGGGTTTAAGATTGGTCTGAAGGACCAGGGAGCCAGTCTGCCCATAGTCACCGGCAGCATGCAATGGCAGAATTTTGTCCCCCGTGGCTTGGGATGGGGAGAGGCCACAGGGGAAGGGGAATAGAGTGTCTAGTACCCCCAGATATTTTCTCCTGTGAATTCTCAGAATAAGGACTCTGCGCACAAGACAGAAGCAGAGCTGGGGTGAATCTGACACAGATATGGCCCACAAGGAGCTTATCGCCTTGTAGCAGAGTTCTCTCTTCTGTACACCAATCCCAACTGGCACACCAGTGTGTCGGCGTAACTGAACAAGATATTCATGTTTGCTATTGTAGGAGGCTCAAAAGGATGAGAACCTAATTTCTCCCGTCTATCCTTAAGTCTTTTAACTAGGGTGTGATCCCCACATAGGGCCATCAAGGACTGAAGCGGGGCTTGCCCATGAGGGGAAAGTATGGCTGGAGCTTGGGCAGGAAGTGTGGGAGGTGGCAAGAGGGGAGGAACTAGGATTGATGGTCTAAGGGTCAGAAACTCTGCCCTCCCCCTTGCTTTCCTTCCTGGGCCAGGTGGTAGGACTTCTAGAAGGGTAGCCTCTGTGTTTCTGGATTGCGGATTAGGCTCCCATGCTCTGGGAGCTCAGAGTGGGAAGAGGGCTGTGGCTACACTGAGCCTCGTGGGATGCGCCTCTGGAGTCTGGCCCCTGTAGCAGAGCCCAGCCCGTGGCAGAGGGCTCCTGCTCTGCTGTGGCATCCTATAATAGAGGGACCACGAGGACGACCACCAAAGTTGAAGGAAATGGTCCACTTCTTATTTCCTTGGTATAATTTAAGTCCTAAGAGTCTTGTAGGACCCAACATAGAGACAGAGGAAACTACAAAAATAATAATAATAAATGTCATCTGTGGAGCTTTATTACATGCCAGGCACTGTGCTAAGTACTTTTTGTAGATTATTTTAGTAAATCTCTAACACAGGTCCCATTATCATCCCCTTTTTTATAGAAGATGATATTGAGATGATGATCCGGCCAGTTACAATACCATCAATAAGAAATAAGTCAGATTCCTTGCCCAGGGTCTTAGAGGTGGTAAGTAGCCGAGGTGGGATTTGAGGCTTGTCCTGCTGGCTGCCGGACTCCTTGCCCCAAATCATTGTACCAATGCCATGTCTTCGAAGGCCTGTCTATCCAGAGATGCATCCCTTACTGGTCATTAGCAGAGTTTTGTTTGGGGGAAAGAAGATTGAAGCCGAATGTTATTTGCAGCCTAGTATTGTGGGACAAATTCATATCTGATGCAAAATCAATACAACAGAGAGAATGCTATGGGAGCTTAGAGCCCAAACAGCTTACTTCTGATGGAGAAAACATGTGTGCTTAGTGAGGCTGTGAATGCGCAAGGGAACATGAAAAAGAGGAGGAGTTTTTTGGACAGGGTGACTGAAAATGAGGCATATACCTGGAGACAGTTGGTAGTTCCATTTGACTATGGCATGGGATAGGGAAATGGCAGGCAATGAGGTGGGAAGTGGAGGTTGCATCCAGATTATGTAGGGTTAAGGGATCAGACTATGCTGAAGTGTTTCAAGCAAAAATATTTCATCTCACAGGCTGGGTGGGACTGGTAGTGGCTTTCCGGACTGTTCTGTATGAAGCATACAGAATCAGTAAGAAAGAGAGTGGAGCAAGTAGCTACATGCACCATAGGCTGATACTTACCGATCTCACTTCTTGTCCTGGGGTTCAGCAAAGGACTCTGAAAGAGGACAGTGAGGTTTGAACCTGATGGGGACATATACATGCCCCACATTACCAAATATGTGGTATTTCTGGGATACAGAGACCAATTCCTTAATTTTGTCAATTATTCCTTCGCTCTCTTCCCTTAACACCAATTTTATTGGGAATGGCTGGAAATGGTGAAAGCAAATATGTTTGGGGTTCGATGGGGAGCTCTGGTTGTGTGCGCCTCTGATCTGGAAATGCTGGGAGTCTGATGCAAAGAGCAGAACAGTGTGTGGAATTCTAGAACACCAAGTTCTAAGCCAGCTCTGCCAATAACTGCTGGGGCACTTCAGGCCCACACCTGAGCCTCCCCAGAGTAGTCCTACAACACAACGCTTCGGCGACAGTAAAGGAAGTAACTATGATACATCCATGAAAAAACCACCATAACTAAAACATCTTTCTTGTTTAGTGCAATCAAAGAAAACATGCCATTGCTTCTAGTATATTATATCATTTTATGTATCACCAAGAGGGAAAAATCCTGCCAGTTACAATACCCCCTCCACTGTCAATCACATTCTATACAGCGTTTTAGAATCAATTAAATGTAGTAGATTTTGACAAAAATCCTGCTTTTCCTAACCAGGCATGGTGACTCATGCCTGTAATTCTAGCACTTTGGGAGGCTGAGGCAGGAGGATTGCTTGAGGCCAGGAATTCAAGACTAGATTGGGTAACAGTGAGATCTTGTCTCTTAAGAAAAAATCCAGCTCGTAGTTACTAACCCCTATTTACACAAGTTAAAATGTGTTTGCTAGGATTCCAGTTCAGGTTCCTAAAGCGTGAATTTCCATATTCAAAACAACTCATATTATGTAACACAAAAATCTGGTCTCCCGTTTTCACTTTGTAGCTCAAAGTTGGAGAGATACCATTCTTAAGGGGAGACTGTCCCAATTTACAATGACTCTGAAAACATTAGTTTGACGGCTGGTTCAGATATAACTGTCTCTAAATCATATGGGCTGCCAAACAGCCCTGATTAAGCACTTGCTAGAAATATTCTAAGGTCAGGGAGCCCTGTGATTCTGTTGTGTGACACAGCAAAGCTGTGCTAGACAGCCTGGGGCTGGCAGTGGGAGAGTGTGAGGCCCAAGCTGATGTTCACAAGCCTGGGATCTCCCCTGCTCTTCATTTAATTATCTGTGCACTCCTTGAGAATAAGCTATGTGAACTCAGACTGTCACCTAACCAAGCAGGCCTCCTTGGGGAATGTATATGAAATATTCCCAGGAGCCTCAGATTAGTCTGCTTACTTGAGTTTACACAAACCTGGGGATCTTTTCGTGAAAGAGTTTTGAGAAACGGTAGAAGCATGCACAAGTCTTCTCTTTGCAAAAAGCTTCTCTTTGCAAGTGACAGAAACTCAACTTCAACTGGCAATAGGAGGATTACAAAAGATCTGAGAGACACTTTGAAACCTGGGGACATGATGCTGCCAGGTCTACTTTTGTGTCCATTGTTTCTGCCTCCATCTGTGTTGACTTCACCTCCTCCTCTGCAGACTGGCTGCCTTCATCCAGCTGGGAATGCAGCTGTTAATGGCTTCCAGGACTGTATAGAACAACTTCATCACCAAGGAAGGCCTGAAATGCTTTCTCTAGCTCCAGTTTGAAAAGCCCTAGAAATATTCTGATTGGTCCATTTTGGATCATATGTGACCCCTAGATAAATCAACTGTAGCAAGAGACTAGAGTGCTATAATTTTAGACCCCAACCATAAATGGATGATTGGATGAAGAAGAAGGAACAACTTCCCCAAAGGGGTAGCCTAATATCCAAGAGGGAGGGAAAGTGCTGGCAGACAAATAATAGGTGCGTGTCAATGATCACATTTATTCTTAGAAAAACCCTTCCATTGCATGACGGGAAAAGGAAAAGGCCTTAGAGGTACGGCTGATGACAAAATAATTTTATCGTAATAAGAGTCAGGCAATGTTACCTTATTAATGTAACCATTAATAATGGGGTACTAAGGTCCCCGCAGAAAACATGGCCTTCTTGGTGAGGGCTTGACACCCTTTTCTGCAGAGGACCTACTTTGAAAGGCAGTGTGTGTCCATACTACAGAAATTCCTGACCTTCAAAGTATTGTTATTGGAGAACTCACTCAAGTGCTATCTGTTCAACTGCATGTGTGCTTTGTAGAAGAGTAAATGTGTATGTGCTAATATGCTCAGAAGGACTAGGTCTGATTCAACTACCCAGTCATACAAATAGAATTTGAAAGTTTCTTAGGAAGCCCAGTCACATGTGTGTTCTGGACCAAAAACTTGACCTCATCATCTCATAAGACACAGACTATGAAACTCATTGCCCTGATCAGGGATGCTGCAGAACACGGCGTTTATTATTCC
Organism: Macaca mulatta; assembly: GCF_049350105.2. Classification (NCBI taxonomy): domain Eukaryota; kingdom Metazoa; phylum Chordata; class Mammalia; order Primates; family Cercopithecidae; genus Macaca; species Macaca mulatta. Next base: position 82,806,369 of record NC_133420.1, read on the forward strand.
CAAGGATGCTCAGGAGAGCTATTTTATTGTCTCAGCGTCAATAACAGCTATGTTGCTTCTCTGAAAAACTGGCTTATTTTTACTTTACAAACTCTACATCTCCTGACCTTTCATGTTTCTCTCTTTATAGTGACTGCTAGGAAGCTCAGAGCCAGTTTATGACCCACCTGCAGTCCAACCTTGAAATCCTAATTGCAGACATTTAGGGAATAAAACTACCTCTTTCTCTTGCTTCCTTGGTCTTATTTTCCCTTTGCTTCCTATTTTGAAACTTATATAAGAGTTATTTAATTTCATGATAACATTTGCATCTTAGCTAACATAAATCTTTTTTGTTAAAGATTAAGTTGTAGAAATAAGTAATTATTTAACCTTGGACTCAGAGGTTTTGAAGGTTCTTTCTGGCAGAAAGCATCTTGGTGGAGTGAGTATCTATGGTGCCACTCCTCCTGGAACCCAGGTGATGTCTCAGGGACATCGTTGATATGCTGTCCCTTAGCAGAGATCCTAAAGTCACCTGCTCACCTTTTAGATAAACTACATTGTGAATTTGATTTTGATTCCTAAGAAAACAGGATGTTATCTTGTGCTCTTTTCCAAGACTTGGGAGTTAAATTCATTGCCGCTTCCTTGTAATAGTGAATTCTAAAGGAGATTCAGTTTCATTCTGTACTGTACTATTATTCTTTGTTCAAAAATATCTTCAAGCTGCCACAAGTCTGTCATTGCTGAGAGATATATAGTTAACAATGAATCTCAGATATTTAGCCTTCAGGCATTTAAAATTCCAGCAATAATGATAACAAAACTAAAGCAATTGCTGTCTGTAATAATGATCCATACCAATGACTTTTAGAATAATATTTGATGAGCAATTTTTTCCCCCACGTTTGGGGAGTAGGGTTGAGAGCCTGCTGAAGTCTACCAGATTTAAGACTGGAAAATTGGATAACCTAAATGAGCCACTCATTTCTCAGGGATGTGGCAAACACTCCTCTGGGAGACGGGCTGGTTCTTTTCAGTCATTTGCTGCCGTTTTCTTCATTTCTCTTCTGTGAGTATTTTAAAGCTTATATTCAAAGTGTACATCCATACAGGTCCTATTTTTCTGAAGTTTCTCCAATGACATGAAAATGAGGCAAACTTTTTCAAAGTAATCTGCATCATAATCTTTGTGCAAGTTCATATTTTGGTTGAAATGATAACTATAAATATTTAACATCCTAAAAGCTGTGGCTTTCCAGCCCCAACCATCTGATGGGAGACAATGTTGCAGACATTAATTTGCAACCCACTTTCATTTCAAGCTGATCGATAATACTTCACAAGGTAGGAAACCAGACAGCATGATTCTGGTGGAAACAGGAAAAGAGAAGAGGGTGCTTAAAGACCTAAAGACCAAATTCTGAGAGCAGCAATGGAAGTTGCTTTGTGTTTGAGGCTCCCTTTTTGTTTTTTCTTAATCATAACAAAAGTTTGGTTTTGTCAAACTGAAGAAATTAATGGTATCATTTTGAGAGGAAGAAGAGGTGAAGGCACTTTTTCTTGGGCTGACTCCACCCCTGCCGCCTCTGTCTTTCTACCCCCCACCCTTCTCTCTCTTTCTTGTTCACTCTCTCACGCACACACACCACCACAGAGCAGAGGATGTCTGAATGAGGGGTACTGCCGCTCAAGGGACCAAGAACAAGAAGGAAGGAGGGGCTCTGTCCACTGAGGCTGGTCACCCTGTGTCTATGCATTTGACGCAGTTGAACAAAGGCATTGTTTTGAAAAATGACCCCACGCTTGACATTTACATGATACTGAATGATCTATTTGAATGTCATTATTTAAGTGATGGCTTTTCCAACTTGCAGACAGTCTAATTCCCATCAATTTCACCTTTAATCTAGAAGAAAAATGATAACCACCGTTGGGAAGAAGAAGAAGGAAAGCACCCCACAGAGGCCTGTGTCCTTAAGTTCCAGGGTGGTTTTTCATTCAGAGTGTTTTCTGCAAATATGATTTTGAATAAACCACAAACTGACAAGTAAACAGTTGAGTAGAAATAAATTTTTCCTTTTTAGTGGAGATTGTAGAAAAACAGGTGACTAATAAAATATTCTAATCAGGAAAGCACTACAATAGGATCTGTTAAAATACATAAATATAAATTCAATCACATGAACGTAATTGTATATCTATATGCTGATGGGTGAACCAGCCACTTTTACTCTAGATAATTCAGTGGCTATTGATTTTTTATTTTATATGTGTAATAACATGCTCCTAAGTTCAAAAGAATCAAAATACTGATGTTCAGCGATTTTCACCTTCAAAGACCTTTACCAGTGTAACTAATTAAAGCTCAGGCATCATTGCCCAGTGCCCCAGTGAGGTCCAAATGCTGAAAGCAGAGCTCCAGGCTAGCAACCTAGAGCCAACCATCATGTGGGACTCACTCTTTTCTGCTTCCTCTCCTCCTGAACTGAAAGTCTCACACTAGGGTAATGGCAGCAGAGGCACAAAGCTACGTCGCGTGCCCATAGTTAGGACACATATGGACTCCGGGCTGGGCCTAGAGTCTGAGTCTGTTGTTTCTGGCATATGTTGACACCAGATACCCCTGAATCTCCATTTTCCCCTCAAAGAACTGTAGTTAGGACTTGAGTTATGGAAAATGACTAAAACAACCAGTTAAACAATGAAGAAAATGTATTGGTTCACATAACTGAAGAGTCCAGTGGTCAGACTTGGTCCAGTGCCTCAAAGGATACCCCAGATCCTGGCTTCTCTCCATTTCGCTCGTCTGCCTTTTGTGGTGTTGACTTCATCCCTGGAGTGCTCAGAGTGGCCCCTCAGCAGCTGCAGTTTCTCTTCTGGTGGTTACAAAATCACTCTAGCTGGTCAGATTTCACACCCTCATGCCTCTCCTCATGCAGAAGGGAGAGGGTCCTCCTGCAGCTCCTACAAGTCCTTGGCATCTCTCTCTTTTGCTCCTGTCAGTGGGCAGATAGGATAAGCTGCTTGAGTTCAGCCATTCAGGACCCACCCCCTGGAACTGGGGATGTGGTCATTCCCACCTGTGCCCACTTGGAACCAGAGTAGAAGAGAATGGAAGAGGGGTAAATTGCTGAGACTCAAGGTACCACTGAAGGGGGAAGATGGAGGCTGCAAATGAAAACAGCAACTGTCCACTATGACACCTTTGTGGCTTCTTCGAAAGGAATGCCTTTTACTGGACATCTTGATCTTATTTACTCTTGCCACAGTCACCTGAGGAAGTTGAAGTTAGTTCTGGTTGCAGGCTGGATTAGGACTCAGATGATCCTTTGATGTTCATCTCTGAGTATTGGTCCTGTGTCTCCAGACCAAGGGGCTGGCAGTGACGGCAGACACCTGGCACGCAGGCCCCACATTTCCCTCTCATCCTATGGCAGACATCATCAATCCATCATAGGGCTTCTCCCTGTGCAGTCCAGATGTGGCCCCAGAGACCTCCTTAAAACAGTCCTCTGGAGCTCCCCTACCAATGCGTTGGTGTTGACAACTGAGATAAAACGTACTTGCCATTTCTGGAAAGGATTGTTCACCAGTGACCCAAACTACCAATGCATTTCCCTCATACCCTAAGAGCATTCACCATCACGTACTCACACCACCCCAGTGTTTGTCAAAATGCAGCTTACAGATCTCGTGCATCAGAATCTCCTTCTGTTCTTATTAAAATGTGGATTCATGAGACCCACTTGAGAGCTATAGAATCAGAATTTCCAGAGCTAGAGTTGTACAAACACCCTGGGAATGGTTTCCAAACCATATTCACAAAATAGCAGCTTAAAGATGCAATAGGCTAATACACGCAATCGAATAGTAAGCTTCAATCTGCTAGGTCCCTGAGATACTGGCTTATTCTTCATGTATTCTTTCAGCAGAAGTTTATTGAGCTATTACTTATGGCACTGGGCTAGCTCCTATGAATGTGATGAGAGTGGTGCAGTTAAAGATGTCCTAGAATTGCTCAGTGAAACATACCCAAAAAAATGCTCTGTGGAAGGGGTTAATTGACACAAGAAAGGATGAGGGCTGCGGGACTTCTCATAAGGTCAAGATCTCTTCTACATTCTGTTCTGCAAAGACAGAACTTGTCATGGAGAACTTGGCCCTATAGCCTTTGATGTCAGGAACAGCTGGGATGTGGGATGAGGAGAGTCGAGCCTTCTGGGAGGAATAAGTGGCAATGGAGAGAGGTGAGAATGTGCAGTGTGGGATCATGGACAGGGAATCATTTAATTCAAGAATCTGAGAAAAGAAGTTGGAAAGAGTGTTCAGTTTTCATCACGGAGGGATTTGTGGGGTTGGCTTCAGTGTTTAGACTTTACTTTGTAGCCTATTGGGAGCCAGTTTAAGCAAGGGAGTGACATGATATTAAGTCATGCTTGACGGTGTGGAATCAGAAAATGACCTTTCTATATGGGGGAAGGACTAGAGTAGGTGGGCTGATGGAATGTTAGCATAATTATACAATTGAGAAGTGGGGGTCCAAACTGGAATCTTGGCCATTGAAATGAAGGGGAATAGATGTGAAGGACATTTGGGAAGGAGAGCCTTTGTTGGTTTGACAGCTTGGCCAGACTATTAAAGGTGCATTAACCAGATGTGCTGGGTCATGCTGTGATAACAAATTAATCTTGAAAGCTCAGTATTTATCATGACAAAAATGTAGTTGCTCATGTTTTACATCCAAGACTGGTTAGCAGGAGGCCCCACATCATGCTCAGGGACTCAGGTTGAAAGAGGCTCTATGGTCTTTTAGCAGCACCATTTGAAACACATGGCCTCATGGGATGCTAAAGTACAGGAAGAGAGAGATGGAAGATACACACAAAGACTTTTAACTGACTTGACCCAGAAGTGACCAACACCACTCATAGTCTGTTGGCTTGAACTAATCACAAGGCCCTAGTGTAACCGTACCCACGTGTCAGAAGTCACATACCCACATTGCCCCTACGAACATGGAAACTGCTAAGAAATTAGTAGAAGGAAGAGACTGGGGAATGGTTTTTGTAACACACCAATCACTCCCAAGGTTGGTGTTGTGATTACAGGCTTTTGTGGGTCGTGGTACATATGAACCTGATTGGTTCTGACTTAGGGTTTTTGTCTTTAGGAGTCAGTCAAATGAGGCTGACTATGATTATCTGTAGTAGTGAACACACTTCACATAAGACAAACAAAAAACAGTGCTCACACCCACATGTACGCACACACTCCTGGGTTTTAATCAATTTATTTTTGCATAAAACAACCCCTCAATTTCAAATGTATTTATTTTCCTCAAAAATCCTTAGAGGTTTTTTAGAAAACACAAATATTTTTGTGGCATAAGAAGTCTTTGGTGGCCCCCAGTTCCTATTGTCTTTGAAAGTACTCTAAGACAAAAACCCTGCCTCCTGAATCTGCAGCATCATTTCCTCCAAAGAAATCATGGCTGTTGTCAAACAGACACATGCATGGAGGCCACGTACATTTTCCACGTGCCCATGGAGTCCCTGGCACTCTTCTGGGCCCTGGGAACACAATGGCGGGGATGTTGCCTTTCTGGAACTTATATTTATTCACCTGGGGAGAGACAGAGCTACTCAGTACACAACTGGCACTTTGACGGAAACTTGAGACTCCAAATCCTCTGCCGTAGCATGTTGTGCTAAAGGCTCACCTGTTCTTCAGACAAGTCTTCCAGCTTTCTGTCACTGCCACCTCCTAAAGCATTAGCACTTTTCCAATCCTCCTGAAAAATCACAAACTGGTCCAAGCATATTGAGCAGGATGCCAGGCTGTGGTGCTATGAGGGATGCAAAGATAAAGTAAAGCTTTCTCATTGCTTTCAGAGGGTCTCCTGCTCTCACTTTGGGGTACCAATCTCTCTTTTTCTGACATGTCCCCTGAATTCTCATTACTGATCTTTGTTTTAATCAAATTTCAGGGCCATGCAAGAGCAGTTAAGCAACCATGACAGCAGCATGGCCAGGAAAGTGAAGACCTCTTTTTGCCCTCCTTAGGAAGGGTAGGGAGACGTCCAGGCACGGGATGGGGGTGCTCTTCACCCCTGCACCACTACCAGAACCATTCTGTTCATTTAATAGATGTGTTTCCAGGGAAAACCCAAAGCCATCTTCTTTTTGCTCCTGGGACAGCGGCTCTACCAGAAAATACTCGGAGTCACTGGGGCAGAAAATAGAAGGCTCTCTGGGAACATTGTGCCTCTGATCCCATTCCTTTCATGCCCCAGGAAAAGAAAAGAGGCCCATGTGAAAACCCCTCCTGGGGCTTCCCAACCAGTTAAACACCAGGGAGAGAGAGAAAAGGGAAAAAAAATTCTAAATAAAAGCAAAGTCTTTGAAAAACTTCAAAGAAACCTTTCTCCTGTTCAGAAGTCAAGAGCACATCTGGCTGGCGGTAAAAAGAGAAGTGGTGTCATCTGAGCAAAAATGTTCTCTTCAAATATGTCCTTTAAGGAAAGCAGGAGAGGAGAGAGTGAGCACTGGAGAGGAGAGAAATAATGCAAGGAGGGAAAGGAAGTTAAAGAGAAAAAGAAGAAAGGAAAAAAAATCCCTCCTAAATCTTGTAATGTTTTAGGAGGGCTTATTAGAGCGAAAATTAAGTGTCATACAGAGCTCTGCTCCAGTATTGATGGCTTTTATTCAAAGAGCCATCACCCTGTAAACTCACTTTAACAACTCCCTTCAGATGAAATATAAAAATTAAAGACATTTACAACACAGCTTAGTAGCAGATGTAGTCGTCCTGTTGGGGCTTAGATCAAATAGTGATGTAAACCCCAGCAGGGTAACAGGTCTTATGAAAAAGTCCTTAACAACAGCCCCCAAAAATCTTGGAAATCTTACAAAACATGTTTCCCATTCTCTCCCAACCTCAGGTCCCCCGCTTCTTTTTCCTCAGCACCTCCCCTGATCTGCTAGACTCCTTTTCCATCGTCATCTTTGTCTGGAGTTCCTATGAGTCACTCTACACTTAGCAATTTGGAAAAAAAAAAAAAAAAAAAAAACTGTTCAGGCTCCTGGTTATCTTCTCATGTAGTCATCTTCTCTTGTTCCCCGAGGGAGTGCCTGGGTAGGGAAGCACTGAGCAGTCTGGGAAAAGGACTGAAATGTACATATAGCTCGTGTGGGCATGAAGGTCTGGCCTTCACCTTGGTCAGTTCTTTCCTATTTCCCTCTCCTCCTCCTTCAACTCTCATCTACCCACCCCGAGGAGCCTGAAAGGAGTTTCTAATTTGATTTGAAGGCTGGGTCACTCAATAGGGTGGGAAACATTGATACCTGTTATAATGTAACAAACAGAGGTCACGGGCTTCTCCACACTTCACCCTTTCCCAAGAAGATTTTCTTGAGGATTTATTCTTGGAACCATCCACATTCACACAGTCACCCACCCATTCATTCATTCATTCACTATTTCAAAAACTATGTTTGTGTGCTTACAACAGACCAGGCCCCCAGCGAAGTGCTGGGGCAAGGGCACGACCATCCCCTTGGGCACAGTTCTCTTTGCTCCTGCATTGTTGACATGTCCATAGACTGCCTCTGGAAAGAGAACAAGGTTGGGGGATGAAAGTGGAAGGGGTATAAATAAGTTCTATCTCAGAATTTCTGATTGTTTGGTCCAGTTTCTCAATTTCCTTGGCTCTTAAAAATGAAGCCCAAGAGCTTTCTTACCCTCTCAGTGTATGAGAAGAGTCAAGTTGCCCCCAGGCCCAAGTTTTTGTTCCTGAGCTCCTCTTTTCTGGCAGACGAACATTTAGCCAGTAATTTGGGAGTGGCAGTGTTAGATGTTTGGCTGTAGCTTGGCCCTTGGACCAGGCAGAGGCCAAGAGCCTGGAAAATAAGAAAGAATCCGAAGGGCCTTCAAGAATGAGGGAGCAAGCCCCAACTGGTAATGAGCTCCACTCTGAGGCTGGGTTGGGGCCCTGCTCCGTTGGGAGCAACCTGATAAAATCTAAACAAAACAAAATAAAATGTTATCACCTCAACTGCCTAAACAAAGGCCAGTGAGAAAATTGTCCTAGAAAGCTCTGAAAGCAGTAAATGAGAGGCGAACTTGGATGCCACATAGAGCTTAAAGAGGCTGGAGGCTTTCCAGGGCTAAGTGGTAGCCTTCTAAGTTCAAGCAGTCTAGAGTTTTCCAACGCCCAAGCCAACAGTTACAGCTTGAACTCATGACCTCCCTGCCCTCTTCTCTTGCTTTACCCAGGAAATCTGTGATATGATTGGGTTACAAATATTGTTGGGTCTATCCTAAAACCTCCCGGCAGGCCCGGCTGGATTTTGTTTCACACGTGCTCACATTTGAAAACAAATGCTGAACATCAGCTGATAAATTGGGAGGCCAAGTTGATATGTCCAATGACCAAAGAAAGTCCTCTCTCTGGATCCCTGCACGAAATGACTTCAAAGGAAGCCTCCTCACTCATACTCACATGCATATCCTCCCAGTCACACATGCATCGTAGCACATACTCACGGACATTAGCACACACACACAGATACAGACAGCCTCAATCCCACTGGATCACTTCACGACTTTCTGGGCTATTTGGCCAAGAAGGAGGCAGCATTTACCTCTGCTAATGCAAGGTCTAATCTGTGAAGAAAATGTGTGCTTATGTAAAAAAATCAAAGAAGATAATAGTTACAGCCTATGTCACAGGCGTGGGCTAATCTTCGATTAAATAATGGTATTCAGATGACATTTCTTGGCAACTGGCAGACCAGCTGGAAAAATAAGTCAGAATTTCCACAGAGAATAGACTGTTTTGCCATCCAAAGCTGGCCAAGTGCAAACAGCAAAGGTTCTAAATACATAGGAATAAAAGGTCCCAGCGCTCGGCTTGCAAAAGGCTCCCTTTTCTCTCTGTACAGATACTGCACACACTGGTGTGCAGATGTGTGTAAAGTGCAGATGTAAATTTAATATCTACTGGTATACACTGTTCTCCTTCTCCTGAGATAGCTGACCTTTGAAACCCTCTAATCCAGCTCCTCATTTTTCAGATGAGGAAACTGAAGTCAAGAGAGCTGGGGAGCTGGAGGGACTTGCCCAAAGTCACACAGCAAGACCTTGCTTCACTCTCCCTCCAGGGCTCTTTCAAGTATATTCTGACCTCTACAGAGCTGAGGGGTGGAACATGGAAGTGCCTGTCATGGGATGTGTGTATGTGCACAGGAGCTGGAGTGGCTGAGGCTGGTTGTGAACAATACACATTTGTGTGTAACATGTGATGGGAAAACGTGCACTTTGGCTCCAGACAGACCTGGTCTATTGTCAGTATCCCAACGGGAGAAAGTTGGTGACCCTAACATGGGCGCTATGTACACAGAGGTGGGTGGCGTCAAGGAAAGCTGTAAGGGATGGTCAGGAACCATGTGAGCACCAGCAAGGAGCTGTTTCCATCCTTAGACTTGAGGGAGGTTAGAGGAGGGAGAAGTTCTCCAACCCAGGGAGATTAAGGTTGATCTTTGGTGCTGCCACTCAGACAGCCAGGGCGACCTGCCAGGGAAGAAGCTGGGAAATCAATAGTGTATTCTTACCCTTCCCTATTCACAACTCCTGCTCATGCCTCCCAGTGGGTGAATCCAACAGGAGCCAGAGACAAGGGGCCCATGATGTGGTCCATAATAAGCCTCCCAGGGGAAGAGAGTGGCAATTGCATCTCGAGGGGCAAACAGAATATCCAGCACATCTGGACTCCGATCTCAAGTAGCTTCGCTACTTCCCAGGGCTGTAACTCAGGACAAGTGACCCAACTCACTGACTCTGGCTTCCTCCTCTGGAAGATGGTTATAATGCCATACACCCTGAGAGGTGTAGCGACTCTTAGAGCCCATGTGTGTGAAGCTCCAAGCTTAATGCACAGCACATTTGATCAGTTCCAACACCATAGGCCCAAGACTATTAGGCACTATCAACCAGAAGTCTTCCACTTTTGTGGACCTTTGAATCCAGCAATTTTGCTTCTAGGGATGAATCTTAAGAAACGAATCAGGCAAATGCACAAAAGTATGACATTGTTCACCACATCACTACTTAAAATGTGAGAAATGAAGAACAGCTTTACTGTCTGTATCCATCAGGATAGTTGCAATCGATAGAAACTGAGTTAAGGAGAAAAAGAATTTATTGAAGGAATACTGGGTGACTCATAATTGCCAGAAGAGGCTGGAGAACCCAGCTCAGAAAAGGCCCAATGATAGTAGACAGGCCAAAAAATGATGGTCTTTCCCTACCATGGACTGTATAACATTTGTGTTGAAGATCTAATAATGTAGAAAGATATTAAATAATGTAGGCATGATACAACTAAAGAGTGTTGGTCACCATAGAAAGACGTCTGAAAAGGTACAAGCTGAAATACTGACAAAGGTTCTCCCTGGATTGGAGGGAAATGATTTTTTTTGCCTTTGTATTCTAATGGTATGCAATGAACACATGCAGCTTTTATAATAAAAATGAAACATCTAAAAGAGCAAAATGCCTTTGGATATTTGGTACTTATAGAAATCTCCATTCTGAGCTGGGCGAGGTGGCTCATGCCTCTAATCCTAGCACTTTGGGGGGCCAAGGCGGGAGGATCACGAGGTCAGGAGATCGAGACCATCCTGGCTAACTCGGTGAAACCCTGTCTCTACTAGAAATACAAAAAAATAAGCCGGGTACGGTGGCAGGTGCCTGTAGTCCCAGCTACTTGGGAGGCTGAGGCAGGAAAATGGTGTGAATCTGGGGGGCAGAGCTTGCAGTGAGTCGAGATCGCACCACTGCACTCCAGCCTGGGAAACAGAACAAGACTCCGTCTTAAAAAAAAAAAAAAAAAAAATCTCCATTCTGGGTGGTGACTTCTTGCCTTCTTCCTTCTTTGAAGGGCCAGTGGCTTCCCATCCCTTGAGTGTCCAAAGGCCCAGCTATAACCTAGGGCCCTGGTACAGATCTAGGAGTGGCATGGGCCAAATCACCTGAACACCAGTACACCCTGAGAAGCAGGGATGGGTGTGTGACCGGACACCTAGAGTTAGAAGAGAGGGAGTGGGAGACTAGGGGTGGGCTAAGTTGTTATCTCACACACAAGTCTGGGATGCTCTTTATATAAATTGCCGTAAAAAAACAAACAAACCCGACTGATGCTTTATTTGAGGCTGGGTAGGGGCAACGAGACTCCTAGGACAGAATTTTCAAATACTACATTTTACTTCCCTGCTTTCTCCCTTGAAGCTAATTTCCTAAAATTAAAAAGTACCACTTTCCACCAAAGTGACTCTGAACTGCAAAGGGAAGGCTGTGAGCGCATGTACACACATGTGCACATACACACGTACACACACACATGCACATATACATGCATGCTCATGCATAAGCATACAATACATGCACATGTATACATGAAGATCCTACAGCTTCCCTGAACACTTTCTCTCAATCTTTAACATCTAGCAGTTGCTTGGGAGCTAAATTCCTGGATCCCCCTTGAATTCCACTCCTGCTCCTCCAGGCTGCCTTGGTGGGTGGGAGGGACTGGCCTTTTCTTAGATACTTGAATTTGTGGCTGATAACTGGTGGATGTTGGTGTATAAACCATGACCCCAGATACCTGGGGTGCCAAATAGTTTTGGGCAAATCAACTTGTTTCTATCCCCCAAAGTTGTGTTTTGTTGGACACATGCCTGATGCACACACAGAATGGGGGAGACATGGCTCAGCAGCACCACAGGACAAGACTAAGAGGGGTGGATCCACCCCGTGTGGACCCCTGCCCATGCATGTGGTTTCACGCTGAGGTTCTGCAAGGAGCCTGTTAGCTCACCTTTGTTCACAAGAATGTCCTTTCAGAGGTCACAGATAGACCAAAGTTATCTCAGGGCAACGTGGATCTGATGCTGGCACTTCTGACTCTTATCTGCCTGCACCTGTCCATGTTGAGGCCCCACTCAGATCCCCTTTCCGAGGCCAGTGCACCCGAGACTGTTGGCTGCTGATAGCTCCCAGCTGCCACATTCTTGGTTGAACTGACTGCAGAAGCTGCCTGGCCAGGGCTAAGTTGATTCATCTGACCCCTGAAGGTCAGGAGGACAAGACCTTACCTGAGATTGTATCGTGGCTCTGCTCTTTCTCCTTCTCTGACTTTCTTTCCTCCCTCCCTCCCTGAAGAACGCTCCCTCAATAAATCAGGTGCACTCAGTCCCTATCTCAAGCTCTGCTTCTAGAGCAATGGATCCAAGTCACTTCCTGACTTAGACTCATGCCTGGCCTGGAGCTCATTTTGCCTGTTCGTCTGGGCCTTGGCCTCTGCCCTCTGCCTTTTTGTTTCCAGTCTTTATTCTGTTGGGTTCTAAGTGCAGTGTGATAGTGAAAGACAAGAAGTGTACAGTGCTGGGAGCAGGACTGGGTTCACTCAGGGCCACCATTTTGCTTTACCCTCTCACAGAAGGAGCCAGTTCTGTGTGGTCAGACGGGGGTGCCTCTCTCTCCTCTGAGCCTCCCAGAACCCTGTGTCTACTTCTGTTGTTACTATATTACAATCTGCTATTTTCTTGTCTTTCCCCTGAAAAGACCAGAGCACTAGAGCTAGGCAGAGACTTGGTGCCTGCTCTCAAGAAATGGAAGATGGAGTGATTGCCATTATTGATGGGCACACAGGTCATCTTTGTCAAATGAATGAAAGAAACTTCAGAGGACAAGTTTCCTCCTACTCAATGCGACCCTTTGGGGAGAGTGGATTTACCCAAGAGGCAGGCTGGGTTATCAGGGTAGCCCATAGATCCTTTTAGACTGAGAAAAAAAATGAGCAGATTCTCATTATGTAGAAGTTATTAAGCTGCAATTAGGAAAAGGGAACAGGGAAGAGACGAACATTTGTAAAGGGATACGACATCTGTATTTATGTGTACACAGATACCACACGGGCCCACCTGGCTACCTTTAGTGAACAACATATGTCTCCATGGACCATATTTGTGTACCTGCTTTGTGCTAAGTGCTAGATGACATAAAGACTCTTTCAGTTGAGGTCTCTCTCCCCAAGGACCTCAGAATTTCATTGGGAAGATAGACAAACAGCCATAATAGTGGATAATATTTATTGAGTGTTTACTACGTACCAGGCATGGTTCTAGACACTTCACATATATTAATTCATTTAACCCTCACTGCAACACTCTGAGATGGGTTATTTTACAAATGTAGAAACTGAGGCACAGAGAGGTTGATCAATTTGCTCAGTGACAAGCTGTGTTTCCTAGGTGGAAGAGCCAAGATTTGAACCCACAGCCTTTTAGCTCTAGTGCACTTACTTCATGTCTCTATAACACTCACTGTGAAGTAAATGCCAGAGGAAGCCCACCCTTCTTACCGAAAGTCTTTTCCTTCCAGCACACATACCCACAAAGGGAGGCATGTCTTCTGTCTCTGATCATTTCCCCCTTCTCCACCATCTGGCCAACCTTGTCTATATACATGCAATATGATCCTGTTATTTCAGAGGAATCTCAGAGCTGCTTTACTCCATCTCCTGTATCCCCTGTAACTCTACCTGGTAGTTCAATCTGCTGAATTCTGTGTTGGATAAAGCTCTATAACTCACCTCCTTCTCCCTGTTTTCTTGGCCCCAGGCCTAGTTCAGACCCTTCACATCTTGGTTGGATCATTGCAGAAGTCTCTGACCGGTTTCCAGATTCTTGCCCATTCACCTTTCAATACACCTTTCACACTAATGCCACTCTTCACCAGGTTCACTTTAGCCATATCATAAGCCTTCAGGAAGGGACTTAGACTTCGGTCAAACCCGTCATGGTAGGCTTGGGTTCTACCTTTGTAAGAATGATTATGGCTGGAATTAAGAAGTTACTCATATCCCCAGGGCAGGGTAAGAAAGGCCAGCTATGTGCACTAAAAATCACAGTGTGTCAGTGATTTTGTGTTAACGCAAAGTCACTGTGTGACACAGTGTTAAGTGTCACAAACCTTACTGCCCATATGAATCACCCGGGAATCTGGTAAAAGCACAGATTCTGATTCAGCAGGGCTGGGCCTGAGATTCTGCATTTCTAATGAGTTGCCAAGCAAGGCTGATCCTGCTGCTCCATAGTTTGAATGGCACGGTATGAGACAGCAGCTTCAAGGACAAAAGCAGGGATTTCTCCAGCCACAATCTTAGGCCAGGACAAGGGGAGCTGTAGAATCAAGTTAAACACAACACTTTATTGAGCACTAGCTATGGGTTGGATGCCATATGCTAAATGTTTGTTTTGCATCATCTCACTTAATCTTTCCAATAAACCCAAAGGATTCATGGCATTATTATTTCTACTTCCTATATTAGAGAATGGAGGCTTAACAAGATGAAGGAAATTGCTCAAAGTAACTCAGGGCTGGGAGTACAAGATCAAGTCCGTGAACAACAATGGAGTCCAGCCATGAGTCCCTAGTTTGAGATGACAGGATGGTGTTGCATTTATATAGACAAGGTTGGCCAGAGGAGAAGATGGAGATGATCAGGGAAAGAAGACATGCTTTCCATTTTGGACACCTGGGCTGCTGTGGTCCACACAGCCCCTGCAGAGGCCTACCTGGAGCAGGGAAGGCCAGAATCAGAAATTCTTGCCCTAAACAGAGACTGCCAGTAGAGTTAGACTCAATGTAGACTCTCAACAGAACTGAGTTCTAACCCTGGTTCTAGAGCAAAGAAGCAGTGTGATTCTGAGCAGCCATTTTCCCTTTCTGGCCTCCTTTTTTTTTTTTTTTTTTTTTTTTTTTGAATCTGTAAGGCCATGTGCAGGGCTGGCTACATAATTTGCAGGGCCCAGTGTATGATAAACATATGGGCCTCTTGTTAAAAATAAATTCTGAATTTCAAGATGGCGACAGCAGCGCTTTAAACCAACAGTAGGGTTCTCCCAAGTGTGGGGCTCTGTGTGACTAAATGGGTCACATGCCCATAAAGCCAGCCCTGGAGACAGGGTAAGCCCATGCAATATCTAATGTCCTTCAAGCTCTATTGTTCAATAAACTTGATTTCCTTCTGTTTTCTGCTATTGTTCCCTCCTTGCTGGTTTATCCTTTTTAGGTCACCATGAAAATGTTTGAAGCAGCCTTTCCACTTGACCGTGTCTGTCTCTGGCATCTCATAGAATCATCTCTCTCCCCGTTCTGTCTGCTCAGCCATCCAGAGACCTTGTAAGGACCACTGTGTCCTGAATGCATGAAACCCTCCAAGATCTGTTGGCATCTTAGAAACGGCAAGGAGCAGATGGCTTGGAGGAAGGAGAACATGTTGTTTTGCAGTTCTGAAACTCACCCTTTTCAGAGAGCTCCTTCATTTCCCAATTCTTTCCCAACTTTTCAAGGATCAGAACAGAGAGGCAGTGAGAATGAGTCAGCAGCTCATGCCCTGTCCTTGGCCAGCCCCCCAACCCCAGGGAGTGAATACCTCAGTTCCCAAACTCTCTGAGTCAGGGAGGTCACTCTGAGGACATCTGCCTGTTTGTCTAAATCATGCCAAGCAAGCAACAGCTGCTGAATGAGCCCAGGAGGCATCACTTCCTGTCAGCCAGGGGACCAGACCAGGTGGCCTCCTTGCCCTCCTCCCTGACTCTTGCCACACTGCCCAGGTACCCTAGTACAGGGAGGGCATTTGTTGCCGTGTCCCATTCCAGAGACAGCCTAGGGACCAGGAGCATCTTCTCCTGGGATGCTGAGCATCAGGTTTATCTAAGAGTGGAGGCAGCCCCTGGGCAACCCAAACCCTGAAGAGACAGACAGAGCACAAGCTCAGTGTCTGGAGTCCTGGGGTCTCTCTTGGGCTTTACCACTGACCTTAAGGGAGTCTTATCACCTTGACCCTTGATATGGTTAGGCTTTGTGTCCCCATCCAAATCTCATCTTGAATTATAATCCCTGTAATTTCCAAGTGTCAAGGACAGACCAAGTGGAGGTAATTGAATCATGGGGGCCGTTTCCCCCATGCTGTTTTCATGATAGTGAGAGTTCTCATGAGACCTGATGGCTTTATAATGAGCTTTTTCCCCTTTGCTTGACACTTCTCCTTCCTGCCGCCTTGTGAAGAAGGTGCCTTGCTTCCCCTTCACTTTCTGCCACGATTGTAAGTTTCCTGAGGCCTCTCCAGCCATGCTGAACTATGAGTCAATTAAATCTCTTTCCTTTATAAATTACCCAGTCTTGGGTAGTATGAAAACAGACTAATACAGACTAAACAGTTTCCTCATCTGTAATGTGAGAAACCTTTGCCCCCTTCCCCAGCTGGAATGAACTGGTCATTTTCTGGGAGCCCAAAACATATGACACATAAAACTTGATCTGGGCACTTAACCCATTGTAATCTGGTTGGCTAATTATGTATCTGACTCTCCCTTCGGAATATCAGCTCCTTAAGGACAAGGAACACCTTGGAGTCTTCCCCTGGTGCCCCATTTGGCTCTAGCCCTCCATCATTCTTACACGCTTAGGCTTAGACTGCATTGAGAGGGGCTGCTAGTGTAGAGGAAACAACTGCATTTCACACATTTATTAAGGTGACATCATGACATCACTGCATATCTACTCCCTGCAGTGCTTGGGGATAGATTCAAACAGAGAAACCCATGATCTCTACCAAAGAGATGCATGACCAAAGAACAGTAGTTATAAACACGCCCCATCCCATCACTCTCTGTCCCATGCCAGCCACTCACCTGTGCTGAATTTGTGATCTTCTGTTATCTGATGACTAAAGTCTTGTGTTCCATTGACACATGTCTTGGGGTAAAGACAGATGCATTGGCTAAGGACCGGCTCTGTGGAAGAAGGGGAAATGACAAATTGCCAGTCATTCTCCACTACGTCCATGCAGAGGTGTGCTGATTTGGTGAGGGTTTTCATCCCCAGAGGAGGATAAGATCTTCCTCCTTACAGGGTGAGCAAGAGAGGGATCTTGTCAAAGGGGGCAGTCATTAGACCACTTAGTATAAGACAGGCTGGCATTTACCAGAGTTGTCTGGGAACACCAGCTCCCAGCACCTGGAGCCTTGGGACCCATGTGGTTCTGCAGTCTTCCTGCAGAGGGAGGACACTCAGTCCCATGGGCAGGAGAACTCAGCTACAGACTACCTTCCCCCACTCCCCGACAAACCCTAGGGAAATTTGGAGCTTTTGGTTCCAGCAAGATCATTGTCCAGGTAACCCAGAGTGTGCACCAGGGTCATTCCAGATAATCCAGGTATTTTTGTTTAGACCTGGACCAGAGTAGATGGGAGAACAATACTCCGCTAGGGTCAGGCTGGTGGGAATGGGATGCAAAGGCAGCAAACCCAAGAGAAGGCCACTCTCAGGGAGAGCACGGCCATCTGATCAGCTGCCCCTCCACGTCAAGAGACTTTCCATCCTGGGGCTGATTTGGAAGACTATAGATTTCATTCTTATTAAGAGAAAGGGCTTCCTTCCACAGGGTGGACGGATGAAGGAACAAGATGACCATGGCAGGACATGATGTACCTCCAAGCTAATGAGCCCTGTGGTTTCAAGTGCTCCTGAGATTACAGTGGCCTCCTCTTTGCGGGAAGACAGTCATTGGGTGGGGACGAGGAACTGTGATTCTCATCTGTTTGGGTGAGAGGGCTAGTTTGGCTGCCAGGCGGGAGTTGTGCCAGCATTCTCAGCCAAAACTTTCTTGGGTGGGTGGGATGTGCCCAGGCTCTTTTCTTCCCCATCTTTGGCCTCCTTGTTTGGCCCAGTGAGGGCTTGGGATGTAAAACATATTTGCTTGTGCTGGGCTTTGCTTTTCTCCAAAGACCTTGGTAGCTAGAATGAGTATCGCCTGTAGTGTATGTGTGCACATGATGGTACACATGCCTGTGCATGTGTGTGCATGTGTATCTGTGCATATGCTGGCTCTGGAGCCAAACAGAATAGAGACAGGATAAACCTGGTAGGGCAGGCTGCCAGCTATGTCCAAAATCTCCACCTGCGGCCCCAGATCAGGGGCCACCTTGCGCAGAGCTGGAGCCAGAGCTCAGACTGGCTGCAGTGAAGGTTCACACCTGGGGCTTCAGAGGGCCGCAGATGGTATGCAGTCCTGTCTGGAGTCTCTGAGAGGCCACTGGTCCTGCAGTGCTACAGAGGCATTGCCCCATGCTCAGCACACCTGCCTTCTTCTCTGCACACTTCTTTAACACATTCAGCCTCCTGTCTTTCAAAGCCCAACTCAGACACCCCCAATCAATCATCTCACCTGAAGGTGAACTCTTCTCTCTTCCCAATTCTTTTTTTTTTTTTTTTTAAAGAGACAGGATTTCACTCCATCACCCAGGCTGGAGTGCAGTGGCACAATCACAGCTCATTGCGGCCTTGACCTCCTGGGGCAGCCTTGACCTCCTGGGCTTAAGTGATCCTTCCATTTCAGTCTCCTGAGTGGCTGGGACTACAAGTGTGTGCCACCACGACTGGCTAAGTTTTGTTTTGTTTTTTTTTTCCTGTAGAGTCAGGGTTTCACCATGTTACCCAGGCTGGTCTCAAACTCCTGGGTTCAAGCAATCTGCCTGCCCTGGCCTCCCAAAGTGCTGGGATTTCAGGTGTGAGCCACTGCGACTGGCCCAGAATTCTTAAAACAAGTTGCACCAAAATCCTGGCACGTGCCACAGACAGCACCCATGTGAACTGTAGTCCTGTAAGTGTATGTTTACTTCCCCTGCTGAACTGGGGCTTGTTGGGGGGCAGGTGAAGACACTGGCAGAAGCATTTCTTGCTCCACGTGGTGGCTTGCCCATGTGCTGTCCAGCTAATGTGTGTTGCTCTGCCAGGCACTCTCAGCCTCTCACATCGTTGTCTTCCCCTAGTGCTGACCACTGGCCCTGCTCCTCTGGCTCCCATCACCCGAAGGGGTTTGTCTCCATTGGTGCCTGCTCTGGAGCCTGATCATGAGCTTCCAGGCTGACTGCTCCTCTCCAGTTCCCTGGTGGGTGTGACTCCATGGGAAGGAAGCAGAAAAAGCCACTCACCCATGACTTGATGTAGTTTCCCCACTGTCTGTCCTCCCTCCACCCTGGGCAATGGTTCAGCTTTGGTAGATTTCTTGGTCACTGTCTTAGTCCAATCAGGTCTCCATAACAGAATAACAGACTGGACAACTTATAAATCATAGAATTTATTTCTCACAGTTCTAGAGGCTGGGAAGTCCAAGATCAAGATGCCAGCAGCTGGTTCTTGTGGTGTCCTCACATGGCAGAAGGGGTGAGGGAGCTCTCCTGGGTCCCTTTTATGAGGGAACTACTCCTACTCATGGGGACTCAATCCTCACAACCCAGTCATCTCACAGAGGCCTCACTTCCAAACACCATTACACTGGAGGTTAGGATTTCAACATTTGAATGTTGGGAGGAACAAAAACAATCTATGGCAGTTACTTCTCTCTATTATCACTTTCAAAATAAGTGTTAAAAAGTCTAGTCCCATCTAATATCAAGGCTTCACTCTCTCACCCAATTTAAGGGCTTCCCCTATTCCCAGCCTAGCCCCGTTTCAGGGCAAGGGGCTGTGGTTGGCTTTTTTGCTGCTTTCCCTTTGCTCTCCTTTTCTACTGACTAGGGAGTTTATGCAGCCTCCAGGTCAGAGCAGGGGACAAGAAACAAATGGCAGAGAAGGTCTTTCTTGCCTGGTCTCTCATAATCTGGCCCTGGGCACCCCAGGCTGGGGCAAGCTCCTTTTCTTGTGATGAACTTTTGTGGATCCTCCTGGGGCCCTCTGCTGTGCTTTTCGTTGGCGTGGGAGACAGTCTCTTCTTGATATCTGATAACTCTCCCACCTCTACATTCTCTGGGCCGCCTCCAACCTCTGTTTGTGGGGGCTGCCTTGCCCCTGGCAGAAAGTCCTCTTATCTGGAAACCTTGATCAAGACAAAATCAAACGTGCTGGCTTCTGTAGGTCTGCTTGGTCCGAAGAAAACTGCCTGTGTCCTCTTTCTGCCTTTGGGGGAAGCACAGCTTGTTCCCATCATCACCTTCTCTCTGTCTCCTGCTTTGGACTATGTATCTCCGGTCACTCATCTTGAGAATTATCTAGGTAAGAGTCTAGCATCAGCCCAGTGTTCCCCACTCCAGGGGATTCATGGTAGGCTCTATTAACAGAGCCTTTCGTTACTGGTGACACCAGGGCACAGACTTGTATAGCTCAGGAAGCATCTGGCCAGAGGACTGAGGTCACTTTCTCCCCATGAGAAACATTCTAATTATGTATGTGTGGTTCCCTTGAAGGCCCCCTCATCTGGCTGGAGTTAGGAGAACCTCTCTCTTCCTGGCCGAGGAACCAGAGCAGCATTGCTGATGACTCTCCCTCCAAGGAAATTGTTTCCATCAGTCACTACTGATCAGTCCTCTTCTCTGCCTTGGAGAAGATATGTGGACTAAGGGAATGATCTTCAAATTTGTTGTTTGAGGACCTCCTAAAAG
The DNA here is from genome assembly GCF_049350105.2 of Macaca mulatta. Lineage (NCBI taxonomy): Eukaryota > Metazoa > Chordata > Mammalia > Primates > Cercopithecidae > Macaca > Macaca mulatta. The sequence goes on from NC_133420.1 coordinate 82,826,858, forward strand.
GATTTTGGAAAACTAGTCAGCCTCTTGAGTGTTAGTTGACATTGAAAAAATTTTCATTACAAGTTTAGTTACCAAAAAAACATGATTTCTGGTTTATTGACTGTGACATAGTATAATATATATGCATTAAATATTTAGAATCCTGAAGCTTTAGATTTAGGTCATTCAATTTATAGGAGATATCCACTGTATAACATCATTGGCCAAACCAAACAGCTAAATCAGAACTTTTGATAAAACAGGGAAATTCTGATTTCACTTTTCACTATGAATATACTTGAAACATTTGTATTCTGATCCCAGGAAAGACATGTAGGCAGGCAGGGGAGGTGCAGAGTTTTGCAACAAGCTTGTCGCTCATGGTAAATATTTTTTGCTTGGATTTTTACTGCACTCTTTCTTAGAGTCCTATGTTTGCTGCCCTGAGGATTTTACATCCAGGGGAGATCTAGCACAGCCAGATTCAAGATGGGTAAAACCTTTCTTTGTTGTGTGGGAAAACTGGAGACCATCAGTTTATGCTCAGACAAATTGATTTTAGAAAAGAATGCCTAGATTGGAGGGGCTGGAAAGTGATGTCCCTAACGCTGTATATACTGTGTATTCTTGGGAAAGTCTCCATGTATCCCCAGGGGCGCCCAGTTGGAAGGCTCCTGTGCTAACTAACCATTGCTGGATCTTTTGTGGTCACCCCTTAGCAGGTTTGGCACAGGTGGTTTGACATCCTGAGTTACCATATGCGTGCATTAACACCCTCTGTCTCAGAATCGAGGTCTCATCTGAGATGGGAATGACAGGCAAGTCCCATTCAAACCCTGCTTGACTCATGAGGGGTTTAGCCCATGGTGGGTGCCCAGTGAGGATCAGTGGGCCAATGTCCAATGTCAGTGGAGGGTCAGCCCCCAGAGTCCCTGCTGCCACTGTCCCTGCCTCCTGCCCCACCCTGCGTGGGAAGGGGTGTGATGGGGGAATTCTGGGCTGAGCAGCCATTTCCGTGTGGTCAGGGCTTTGGTGTGGGCGGCAGTGGGAGACACAGCTGGCCGGCAGGGGCTGGGGATGCCTCTGGGGGATGAGGCCTGGGCCAGGGCAGAGTGTGTCAGCCAAGTGGAATCCCCATGGTCCCATTTTCAAAGCCATTTGCAAGGCTGAGCTATTCCTTTGTCTCTGTCCGAGGGCCCCCCACTTGCGGCTGCAGCCTGGGAAAATGTGTGCAGTCAGGGCCACTGTGGCCTCTAGAAGCAGCAGAAGTAGGGCAGGCAGCTGTTCTGCATCCAGCCTCCAAGGAATCTGTCTGGCCCATCACCAGCCTTGTGCTAGAGTTGGCCTCTGCCTGGGTGGTGAGATTAGAGGACACAAGGATGTGCTTGATCCAGCTATCTCCCACACCAGTCTGTCATGGTGCCTGACAGCCCACCATCAGAGAGATGAGAGAGAGAAAGAGAGAAAGTAAGTCTTGGGGTTGACACATATCACTCATTTGTTTGTTCTTCAAATACTTGCCACAGAACCCTGGGTAAGCCCCCATGCCTTTCCAAGCCTCAACCTTCTCTCTGTAAAATGGGCCTGGAATACAGCGTTGAATGGAAAAAATGAGATCAAAAACATGGAGATATCTGGCACACAGTATGTGGCCAGTAAAGTCCTGTTTTTCAGAGATGTCCATTAAATCCCCCAGGTCTCTTGGGCCTGCAAAAACCTAGAGTACTGAGGCCTGGACCCCCTGACCATAGCCTACTGTGCCTGTGGCATCTCCTCTGCCTAGAGGTGCCAACTCATAGGCTGCCCTGAGCCAGTCAGATTTGCTTTCTTGGGTCTTGGATGAAGAGAAATGAGGAGGAGGGAGCTGAGGTGTGGGAATAATTGGAAACTAGGAGAGTCTGAGACCTCTAGTGCTGTACCCTCACCCACATACAGCCTAACACAGGAATTGTCACACTGTAGTGGAGGGCTTAGAGCAAAAGGCTTATTCCCAGGCCCCACCCCAAGAATTAGGAAGCCAGGCTCTGTGGACTGGGGCAGGGGGGTGGGCTAGGTCTTTGGAAGCAGATCCCTGTCTTGAACTCAACACCCTGGCTTCTCCTCAGGCTGGCACTGCTAGAGGCTTGGGCAGGAGCAGGTTGAACACGATAAGGCTGTCCTCCAAAAATGGCACTATCCACATAAGAGCATCTCATGACGGGCCCATCCCTGAAGGGGGACGAGGGTTCTGAGGACTCAAGACAGGGAGAGGAATGGGAAGAGGAGAATTGTGGATTAAACGCTGGAGGAGAGAGCAGGAGAGGTGACCTGAGCCGGGCCATTGCCGGAGGAATGTCCAGTACTCAGCCTGAGCTTGGGTCTCAGTTGAGTTTTCCTCTGCACTGAAGGGTGGTGGCAGCTGACTCGTCTCTTTTGGGTGGGGGGCAGATCACTGCTCACTCTGGTCTGTAGCGCTGGCCTAGACAGCACTTTTGACCACACACAGCTCCTAGTGGGGAAACAGTCACCCAAAAGACAAATTGTGGCAGACTCAGCTCCTTTGATTCCCCTGACTTAGGGGCAGCCTGAGGACTAGAACACTGGGCCAAGAGTGGCTGAAAATGGGCATTAGCACATCTGAAGCCCCATTTTTCTTCTTCTTTTCCTCCTGGGCTGGATCAAATGCCTCCTCCAGGAAGCCTTCCCTAGTTACCTTCTTCTACCGCCCCCTTGTGCCTCAGTTTACCAATCAAGCCATTTGCCTTGTGTTATGATTCTGTCTCCCTGAGGGCACCTGTGTGTCAGTAGGGACTCTATCCTCCCTGACCTGGGCTAGGATGGAGAAGTCTGTCTGGTCCTAGGAGGTCGGATAATGACGTAACAATTAACAGCTCTGCTTTGGGGCCTGAGAGACCTAGATTCAAATCAAATTCTGCCAAGGTGAAACCCTGGGGGAAGTCATTTAACCTCACGGAGCCTCAGTTTTCCATCTATACAAATGGAGGTAATGAGCATTCTTACCACGTATGGTTGGTTGTGAGGATTGAAAGACACAAGGAGGTGATCCCTATACAGTATCAGCACTTTACAGTTGGAACACTTACAACATACTTGGAGCTCAGTAAACGCAAATTATTTCATTAATGATTCACTCCACTCCCTCTTCCAAGGTTACATGTCTGCCATCTGTCAAGTGCTGAGCCCATTTCAGGGGCCAGCAGGGTGAAGAAGAAACCTCCCCACCATAGGACAACCTGAGTGGTGTGTTACCCAGCTGCGGCCAGGAGACTCCGAAAGCTGGACGAGCGGTTGCTCTTGCTAGGCTGAACTGAGATTTGGCACAGCGGGGGCTTCTGTTAGGGGGTGACAGGAGGCTGTGACTCTGCACAGGATGCACAGCTTTGTGCAAAGCTGAGGATAAGGAAGACAGGCATTCCAGGCAGAGGAGAGAATACACAAACAGAAGGAGCTCCTCTCAGAAGGGAATGCCCAGCCACACCAGGGGAGGAACAGGAGAAAAGGAAGGGGCTGAAAACTAATTCAGGGAGCACCGGTCCCTTTGCTTCCCACTGGAATACAACAATTCAGTCCCTCTAATGCTGGTTCAAACCTGTGTACCAGACCTGAGGAAGGCTTCCATGGAGGGGCCCCGAATGTCAGGCGAGGCTCGAGGAACTTGGGGCAGACAAGAACAGAATGGGCAGAGTGAATATCTTTCAACTGACAAGTCCATCCCTAAGGCCCCCACGTGCAAAGAACCAGGTTCCCAGCACAGGAGCCCATCTGTGGACCTTCAACTGGACAGATGGAAGGCCATCTATGGATCGTAGAAGAATAGCTGTTACGGGGATATGCGGAGGCTCAGATCACATACAGGGAACTGGGCTTTTCTCCTACTTTCTACCTCTGGTCCTATAGGCCAGGACTGGCTCTACCTAGAAGCGGCTGCAGCCACAAACATGTCAGGCAGCCCTCGCCATCCCAAAAGTGTGTCTTATTATTAAAACTCATACATCACACACTGAAGCAAATACCCGGCGTGCGGGAATTGGAATCCTTCAGCGTGGACCCAGATCCATCACCTTCTAAATCAGGTACATCAGCCTGTGAATCAAACGCATCACCTCTGGATTCAATGGACTCCCGGTCGGATTAGATGCATCACCTATTGAATCAAAGGCAACTCCGATTGAATCAGAAACTGCACCTCACCTAGTAAATCATCTAAATATTACCCACATTACAGGTTTGGAATGGCTGCCTCACCAATACATTTGAACAGACGACATGTTAAAGCTGCCGTAACATTTAAAAAATTACCTGCAGAAACGAACTCAATACATCCGTCACTTGGGCTGGCAGTTCAACGTTTCCAGGGCAGAAGTCACCGCCCAGAGGCACGGGCTTTCTTTTGCCCCCTCTCTCCCAACCACCCTGCTTCCCAACTGGCGTCCTTTCTCCTCCAGAGACAAGCTGAGGTGGGATAGGTGGGGGCGCTCCACCACAGTCCCAAGGAGGTTGGCATGGAACCTACGGCAGCAGACGGCCCAGCTGGCTGCAGACAGATTTTGCTTAACGTGCACAGTGCTTAAAAAACCACAAATGCTTCAAAATCAGAAGATTCACCATAAAAATCTTGAGTTCTCAGCTTCTCTTAACAAAGTGAGATATGGCAATAATAAACCTGCACGCCCACCATCAGCTGAACCTAGCCAGAGTAACTATTGGCAGGCGTGGTTTCACATACATTTCTGTATCCTATCATGCAATGCTCAAAGCAGCCTTATCAGTGTTTAGCATAATAGACTATTACTATTTTCATTTGAGGAAACCACAGGCACAGAGTGGGACAAGTGACTTGTCCAAACACACAGCTGGGTGATGGTAGAGGCAGGTGCACGGCAACCCACTGAGAGTGCTGTGGCGCCGTGGCTGCTGTGTGCTGCCGGGGAATGCACTGCTTGGTTCACCTCGGCCCCAGCAGTCCTGGACAGTGAGGCCTAGTGTTGGGGCCTGTTCTTTGAGAACAGGTTCACATCCTCCTGGTTTCCTCTGGGACATCACCTAGCTGGCCGTTGTGGGCATTTGTGTTTGCAACCCCACGTTCAGATGGCAGGAAGAAAAGGTACCCTCATTCTCTGCCTTTGGGCTCATTCTGAGCAAGCCCTGGAGCACCCCAGATCTCTTGCCCACAAGTGAGATCCTGCATCAATGAAGAAATGAAAAAGAAATCCCACAAACCTCACACTTTGTATCATGCATCCGGTTCTCAAATGGTGGACCATGGCCCATTAGCTGGTGGTGAAGTTAACTTGGTGGATTGAGGCCAGCATTAAAAAGTTGAGTTAATAAGAGAAGGGAAAGCAGAGGAAAGAGTTGAGTGCCGAGGGTCATCGGCTGAGGACAGGCCAGGAGCGCCTGCAGTTCCAGAGCTGGGGATGAGTGGGAGATAGAATCAGACCGGGCATGTGTAAAGCCACGTGCAGATGACGGGTCCAGAGAGGGGTGGCCTGCGGATCCTGGACTGAAGCAGGGACAGAGGACATGATGGGGCTGAGCCTCCATGAGGCTGTGCCTTATGTCCTGATCCCAGATGTCACCCACCATCACATGGACCACAGTCTATTCTGTAAATCAGGCTCCGCTGTCTGAAGGCAGCAAGATCAAAGGCTTTGTGGACATGTAAGTGGACATTTTGGAAGCCACCACTTAGCTGTGCCTGTGGTGATGTGAGGCCCTGGAGGTTTCACAGACAGGACTGACACAGTCGGGTTCATATTTTTTGAAAACTCAGTGGGCAGCCACATGGAGATGAGGCTGAAGAGAGGAGAGGTAGCGGTTGGGGGAATGTCAGGGTGGTGGGGAAAGGGAGGCTGGCTGTGCAGGGGTCTTTCTTACCTTGCTAAACCCCCATGCCATTGTGTTCCACCTGCCTCCCCACCAGCCAAAGTCCCTTCCCCATGGTAGTGCCTATCAGAGAGGGCCTCAGCTCCAGACCTGCGTGTTATCTACAAAAAAAAACATGAGGCCGTACTGGCAGAACTGGAAGAAATGTTCATTGCACCATTTTATTTTATTTTATTTTATTTTATTTTATTTTATTTTATTTTATTTATTTTATTTTATTTTTTTAGTAGAGACGGGGTTTCACCGGGTTAGCCAGGATGGTCTCGATCTCCTGACCTCGTGATCCTCATTGCACCATTTTAAAGTTTCATCCTATTTACTATACTACCTTGAATATGGTGCCGTATCATTCGATATGTAAATTTAAAAATAAATTCTGTCATTGCATTGTAAATGATACAATTACACTGTGTTGTATTTCTGTGAATATGTCGTGTTAATTTCTTAAAAGTAAACACTAAAAAATAATAGCAATAGCACAGTATTTGAAACCTTGCTTTGTCTTTCTTTCTTTTTTTTTTTTTTTTTTTTTTTAATGTACCAGAAGCTTGAGAAGGGAAGTGGCCCAGCCTTCTGCTCCCAAGAGGCCCTGCTTGGGCATTGTGGTCAAGGCTGCCATCCTGGGCCCAGCGAGATGGTGTGTCCTTTCTGTTAAGAGCATCTGTGCTCCTGTCCCCACCCATTCCCAGCCTTTGGACTACAAACAAACTAAGTAAAATAAAGGGGACAGTTCTGGACTGCATGGTCTTTGCATATCATCTAGCTCTGGAAAACTTAGTAGAGATGACAGGTGGGTTTGTGAAAGAGGGCCTGGGAGAGGCCAGGCTCTAGGTCCAGGGAAGCTCAGGAGCATCCCGGGGCTCTGTGGGGACTGCCCTGCAGGTCCCTGGGAGCTTTGGCTGCCAATGCTGATGGCTGTGAGGCCACAGACAAGATGGGACCAGACCAGGGGCAGCATCCAGGCCACGAGCCCAACCTGAGGGCTCCCCTAGACTGATCAGGAAGCAAAAGAAAAGGCTCCTGCGGTCTCCGCAGGAAGCTCTACAAACTGTGGTGGTGATGTTCAGCGTTCAGGCAGCAGAGCTGGGCATCTCGCCCCATGGCCAGGACCCTTCTCCCCCAGCAAGCAGACACTGGCCGCTCCCCTCCCCTTCCTGTTTCCTCAGCTTGGGGGCCTGGTTGAGAGGATGGGGACACACCCTTTAAAAGTACACTCATCCTAGGCCATACCTTTTCTTGCTCTACTATGCACACTTTGCATGATAGGTCCTTGCAAAGCTGAAACTCTCTGTGCAAAGGACCCCTTCCATCCCTTATCGTTCATGGAGAGATTTCATGGGAGGGGCGATGCCTCAATGCTTCCATTAAGTGAATGCTTTGTAAGCTTCCAAACCTCTTTCTTAGACCACCAGCTCCACTTCCCCTTGTCCTCATCCTTACATTGATGTAATAGGAGTTAGTCTTTGAATACTTGTGATGAGAAGAGGCAAACTGATCCAAAAGCTGCCCGGGGTGAAAGAGGGCATATCCTTAGTAATGGCAGCACCTGCATTCCTTCAAAGGCGACTGCACAGATGAGCAGGACGTGCATGATCCTGCCTGGACACTGCGGGTGAGTGTTGGGCTTGGCCGTCTTTTGTGGTCAGGTGGAGAACCCAAGTCTGGAGACTTCTTTGGGAGTTAGGGGCAGCTCACTGAAGTGTTTCTTTTGTTTTCTTTTCCATCTGGCATTCCTCCTGGCCAAAGAAAGTCAAAATGATCTAATTCACAATCTCACCCCTCCAAATCAGCTTATTCCCCGCCCCCTCTCCCCCCACTTTGCCTCAGTGTCCTTGGGTTTGGAAAAAGGCTTAGGAGCAATGTCTGTCCTCTTCTACATTTCCATAGATAATAGATGGCACAGAGAGCTGTGAAAGGCGTTCCAGTGGCTCATGCCTGTAATCCCAGCACTTTGGGAGGCCGAGGCGAGCGGATCACGAGGTCAGGAGATTGAGACCATCCTGGCTAACACAGTGAAACCCCGTCTCTACTAAAAATACAAAAAATTAGCCGGGTGTGGTGGTGCATGCCTGTAGTCCCAGCTACTCGGAGGCTGAGGCAGGAGAATGGCGTGAACCCGGGAGGCGGAGCTTGCAGTGAGCCGAGATCGCGCCACTGCACTCCAGCCTGGGCGACAAAGCGAGACTCCATCTCAAAAAAAAAAAAAAAAAAAAAAGGCGTTCCAAGGAATGCTTGTGGCTGTGGCTGGAGGCAAGGCGCATGGAAAGCCTCTGGAAGCTTCCCTGTGGGTGCAGTGTCAGGACAGAGGCCTCAGGTGTTTGGGCCTCTCCCAAGCAGAGGCTTCAGTGCTGTGGAGGTCTGGTTGTCCCTCGGGGTTGCCCTGGGAGGTGGCTTGTCTCCTGCCAGGTGGCTGCTCAATTTTGACATTGGGTTTAAGCTGGGGTCTTGTCCTCAGCCCAGTGCTGCTCCAGTCCCAAGGTCCTCAAGGAGACCCTAGGAGAGGGCTGCTCCCGAAAGTCATGCAAATGCATGCAGGGTGTATGTCCCAGACATAGGCGCTGGTGGACGACAAACAGGCCAGCAGGAAGGACAAATAGGAGTGTTGGACAGTAAGGACAGTTAGCCGTGCAGGGGCCCAGCACTGGGCAGGACGCTGTGGGGGTTGGCAGGAGAAACAGGAGGCAGGGCCACTGGCCAACATCAGTGAAGAGGAAAGAGACTTAGGGGAGCAACAGGATCTTCCTCCTAATGATTGAACGTAGTGGAGTCAGGTCTGTCCTAAGTGCTTCTTGTATATTAACTTATCTGATTCCTACAACCCAAAGATATTGCTGTTATTTTTATTTGTACTTTATTTATTTATTTTGAGCCAGAGTCTCACTCTGTTGCCCAGGCTGGAGTGCAGTGGCGAGACTTCAGCTCACTGCAACCTCTACCTCCCGGGTTCAAGTGATTCTCCTGACTCAGCCTCCGAAGTAGCTGGGATTACAGGTGTGTACCACCATGCCTGGTTAATTTTTATATTTTTGGTAGAGATGGGGTTTCACCATGTTGGCCAGGCTGGTCTTGAACTCCTGACTTCAAATGATCTGCCTGGCTCAGCCTCCCACACTACTGGGATTACAGACATGGGCCACTGCGCCCAGTCTTTTACTTTTATGCATGAGATAATGAAAACACTGGCAGCTTAAATAACTTGTTCCCATTTTACAGGGTAAAAAAACTGAGGCTCAAAGTCATTTTCTTGTCTAACCAAGATCCCAGAGTTATCAGAGTGGTGGAGACGGGGTTTAAAATCCAAACATGTGGCCGGGTGTGGTGGCTCACACCTGTAATCCTAGCACTTTGGGAGGCTGAGGCCGGGGGCTCATGAGGTCACGAGGTCAAGACCATCCTGGCCAACATGGTGAAACCCCGTCTGTACTAAAAATACAAAAATTAACTGGACGTGGTGGTGTGTGCCTGTAATCCCAGCTACTAGGGAGGCTGGAGCAGAAGAATTGCTTGAACCAGGCAGTCAGAGGTTGCAGTGAGTCAAGGTTGCTCCACTGCACTGCAGCCTGAGTGACAGAGCGAGACTCTGTCTGAAAAAAAAAAAAAGAGAAAAATCCAAACACCTTTGACTCCCCACCCTGTGCCCTTCAAGATCCTGGCAATGTGTGAGCTTGTGTGGTTGGTGCCAGTTGTGTCATGGACGTGGCCGAGGAGGGTGTGGACAGGCTGTGACTAATACCCAGGAGGTGGAGCATTTGGTTCCACTTCTAGGAAGAGGCTGTGCTGTTTCCCACATTACTTACTCCACCCTGAACACCCCCAATTTTTATTACACCTGGAAGTTCCAGGTGGAAACTCATGCCTGTGAGTCCCTGGAACTGGCTCTGGTTGGTTCTGGGCAAACAGGGTTGCTCTGGCATCTTTCATGCCAATGCAGTTTGCAGTTTCCTCTGAGCAGCCCAGGGAAGATGCAGTGGATGCAGCTGGAGGCTGGAGTGGGGTCTGCCCCCAGGCCTCTTTGTGCCACACAGCCACTGCCTGGCCGCCACTCACTCTGTCTGCTCTCTGCAATTAGTAGCTCGCCAGCTCAGCCACTCAGCTGACAGCCTGAACTTTTCTGCCCACAGTAGCCTTCAATGCCTGAGGTCCCCAGAGGTTCTCAAAGGTCACAAGAAAAGAAATGCTTCTGTGGGCTCCTTCTTATTGGATGAAAACATTCCTGGCTTAACATTGCCCTGTTTGTATTCAAGGACCTTCACTCTTTGAGGCCATGAGTGTGTGATTAGAGGGACACTGAAAGACCCCTGTCCCTATCTGAAATGCCCCCATTTGCCACTGCTGTAGGCTAAGTAGTTTTCAAACTTTCTTTAGCTGCAGAATCTTTTGTTCAAATATCTTGTACAGAAGCCCAGTTGATAAAATAGAGAAAAGTAGAGTATCTCTGATTGAATAAGGGTATGCGTTGGGGAACCTGGAGTCCTTGTCTGCTGGGCCCTCCCTCACCCCAGTAGCAGGACTAGCCAGGCTTCCCAGCACAGTTTGAAAACCTGTGATCTAGTCCAAATAGTTTGATTTGCCGGAAAGGAAATTCAAGTCCAGAGAGGTGATGTGACTTGTCTGCTACTTCAACAGAAAATACAGAGCTGGCATAGTTTATACTAAGTTTGGTTACCCAAGTTTATTTGGCGGAGTATGATAGCCTGGTTGGAATCCATTATGCTCTCTCTTCCTATAAACTAATTATCAGCTATTGAAAACATTGTTAGAATCAGATGTGCAGGTGATTTAAGCTTAATAAGCAGTTACTAAGTGCCTCGTGGCCACATTCAGGGCACTGTGCGGCAAGAAGAAGCCCAGTGGCTGCCTTAAGGAATGGGAAGAAAGAGACCCTCAAGCAGATCATTCTGGTACCTTGTGGAGTACAGGGGCAGCAGGCACAGAGTGCTGTGGGAATGCAGAGCGCCTCAGTCCAGCCTGAGTGTTTGAGGGGTTTCCCAGCTTGAGAGGAGCGGTGAGAATGGGAGGACTCCACTGGTGAGGGCAGGAGGCAAAGGGCATTCCAGGCAGCTCCAAGGCCCAGAGGGAGGATGAGTATGGTATGTACTGTCAATGGCCCAGTGTCACCAGAAGGAGGGATGCAAAGTGGGGAGGCAGAAAAGGGTGCTGGGACCTGGGAGGCCATATTCAGGATCTGTTAGGGTCCAGGAGGCCATATTCAGGATCTGTTAGGGTCCAGGAGGCCATATTCAGTATCTGCTGGGGTCTGGGAGGTCATCTTCAGGATCTCCTGGGGCCTGGGAGGCCATATTCAGCATCCACTGAGACCCCGGAGACCATATTCAGCGTGTGTTGGGGCCCCAGAGACCATATTCAGTATCTGTTGGGGCCTGGGAAGTCATATTCAGGATCTTGGGCTTCATCCTCAGGCAGTAAAGATCAAAGGTTTTCAGTTGGGGCTAAGCAGTTTAGGATAGGGGCATCTGGTCGCTATGTAATGATGGATCTGAGGAGAGGTGGTGCAAAGGGAGGCCTACTTAAGACATTGTTACAATGGTCCAGGTGAGTTGTACTGAGGGGCCTGGGGTGGGGCTATCTGGTAGAAATTTCTGGAATGTTTGGGAGATATTTTAGGGAGGTGAGTGATTGGATTTAGGGAAGGGATGCTGAGGAACAGGGAGGAACTGAGAATATGTGGCAAGTGACCTATAAGGGCCTGGAAAGAATGGGCCATGTGCTAGACCAGTGCTCTTGAAAGTCTGAAACATGGATAGGTCAAGGAGGCCCATGGTTGGGGCAGGTACCACCAGGAGAGGCTCTGTGTGGTCAGCAGGCTCCTCAGGCAATAGAAGGTCCCCCGCTGCCCCACCCCCTGCCAGCTCCCTGGCACACCCGTGGAAGCCTTTCTAACTTAGGCAAGCTTTCTTTCCCCCACAGTGAGAACCTGTGGAAAAGTCCTGGAACTGAGGGTGAGCTGGAGGTGAGGCTGTGTTCTGTGTTCACAGTCTCAGTGTCTCCTGGATGCTGCTCTTTGTGGTCTCCAGATGACTCTCGAATGTGTGTCTACTGGAATACCTTTTGTGCTGCTGTAACAGAACACCACAGACCCCGCGGCTTATCCACAAAAGAAATGGATTGCTCACCATTCTGGGGGCTGGGAAGTCCAAGATCAGGGTGTTGGCAGATTCATTGTCTGGTGAGGGCCCGCTTTCTGGTTTATAGACGGTGCCTGCTCACTGTGTCCTCTCCTGGTAGAAACGGAGAGAGAGCTCTCTGGGGCCTCTTTCCTAAGAGCACTGATCCCAATGATGAGGATAATAGCCTGATCACCTCCCAAGGACCCCACCTGCAAATACCAGCACATTGTGGATTAGGTTTCAACTTCGGACTCTCAGGGGACACAGCTTGCAAACCCTGGTGTGGAGCAAGCAGAGAAAAAGCAAACTCGGGCCCAGACCCCTAAAACCAGGTGTGGTGCAGCAGCCCGGCGAAGAAACTGCTAACTAAGGTCACGTCGCCCGCCATCACCCTCTCACAGCAAGGGGTTAAACATTTCTTTAAAAACCCTACAGTGCCTTGGAAATCAGCTGAATGGCCTTTCTGAACAGCTCCAAACGTCCCGGGTGCACTCCCTGGCTTTCTGACGAGATATAAACGGTGGATTTTATGGGCAGCGGCATGGGCCAGTGGGCTAAGGACAGGCCGGGGAGTCAGCAAGGATGCCGCTCCCGCGCCTGGTGACCGCTTGACTCAAGGTGTGACCTTGGGCTGGTTGCTTAACCTGTTTACACCTTAGTTTCCTTGGCTGAAAAATGGGAGTCCTGATACCACGGGGCCTCACAGGGGGGCCGTGAGAGGCAGCTAATTGATGGCTGAAGTGCACCCTGGATGTCTGCAGCGCTAGTAAACTGCTAAGTAATTATGCGGCGCCTCGGCATGCTGGCAGCCGACACGCAGGGCACTCTTCCCAGGCCAGGGGCCCAGGTAGCAGGTTGAGAATGCCTGGCTCAGCTAAACGCCAGCCATTCACCTCCCCTGTGAGCCCCTCCGCAAGGTCGTTCTTCATCTCCTGAAGATCTTTCTCCTCAGGGCGCTGACATCTCTTCTCTCTCAGATCTGCTTTTAACCTTCTTTTCTGCAAGATGGGGCTTTTTCTTTAATTGATGGTCTTGTGAACAATCCTGTTTGTTGAGCAGCCACTACATGCGGGACTTTGTGCTAGCGCTTCCCATGTCTTCTCTCATTGAGGCCTCCCCACAGGAAGAATCTGGGGGACCCTATTGTTCCCATTTAACAGATGCGGAAACCGAGGCTCAGAGAATGTAGACACTGCGTATTCTTCCAGTGGAGACTGTCCATCCCTGCGTCCATTTAAGGGATGAGGCTGCACAGTCCCAAAGAGCCATGAGAAGAGTTCAAAACTAGAGTTTTCTGGTTTCAGAGACCTTGCGATCGCTCTGCACAGCCCTCCCTGTTAGCTCTTTATTTCATGTAGTGAGCAAGGGACGGAGCAGGAGCATCGCTGCACTGAGGTGCAGGGAACCTGGATAATCTTCCCATGTCTCTACTGCGAAACTATTGTGAGGCTTGGGGCAAGTCACTTGACCTTTCGGAATCCATTCCGTCCCTGTAACATCCCTTTTGGCTCTACTATGTAACAACTTGACACCGTGGATATATATCACATTCACAGATACCTACTCTCTGCTTGTTCTAAAATTTAACAGATAATATATCTGCTCTGCCCAGCTAGGCTGAGTGATCCTTGTGGTCAGAGGCTGTACTTGAATCCAGTTGTCTGTAGTAAAATGCACACACAGAATGTGCCAGGAGATGTGTTAGGAGTGACAGTGTGTCCCTGCCCTGAGAAGAGTCTAGTCAGTACGACAGATGCATGAGCAGGAGGTTCCAGGAAAATGTGGCCCTGTACCCCAACTGAAGTGGCCTTCCTGCTTCTTGGGTCCACCTGGTCTGACTTGTCAGTGGGCAAGAGCTGTCGAGCTAGTGCCTGAGGGGCTGCTCCTTGACAAACCAAGTGATTCCCATCAGCTCTTCTGGGAAGGGGGAAGTGGGTAGAGAGAGTTGAGTCTGCCTGGCACCTCTCTTACAGGGAGGTTTGGCTCTGGGGGCTGTGTTGACAGAGACCTCCTCCATTGGATGCACAAGGATGCTAGAGAAAGCCAGCGGTCCTCGCCTCCTGGGACTGATCAATAATACCAAATGCCCAACTGCCCCAGAGGGCACTCATGGGTCACAAAGAATAAGGAACAATGCCGTCATCACTTTGAGCTGGCACAGTGATGGCGGCACTGTTTAATTTTGTATTTCTTAAACTGTTGACAAAGCTGTGGAACATTTCACTGGCCCAGGCCTCAGACTGCCAAAATCCAGGCAGGTTGACCACCCCGTCCCTCTTTGGGCACGCTCAGAATAACTGCATCGAGACCCTGCGTGCCTGCTCCTCCTGTGTCTGCCCCTCTGTGAAGGCTCTGCTGGCTGGCCCTTTTCAACCTTCCCAATATTTCCCCTGTTCTCCCCCTTCCTGGTCTGAATAAAGGATTGGCAAAAATGGTGTCATCCTTGGTGCCTGCAGGGCCAGCCGCCAGCCACCAGTCCCACCATCCCTACCCCTCCTCCTCCCCAAATCACAAGCCCTTGCTGCATTTCAGTCCACGTTTATTACCCCTGAGCCTCAGCTCCCAGGAGAAGGGCCAGAAGAATGTGAGCTTCCTTTAAATCCTGCTTTCCCAGACGTTTCCAAGTAAATGGGATCAACCATCACTTCCTATTAGCACAATTTGGCCTTTCCAGCAGTGATGGGCAGCCACAGGCTGCTCTGCAATCACTTAGAGTCATAAAAACCGCTGCATGGGCTACCCCTGCATCATGGAGGGCTCTGGGGAGCAGCTGAGGGAAGGGGATGGGGGAGCAGAACACTGGTAGCTCTGAATCTTTCGCTAAGGCCATCTGTGCCAGGCTCTCCCCGCCCAGCCGGCTCTGCCCCTCTCATTGGATGGCACCGGGAACTCACCAGGGACAAGGACATGGAGCTACATTAGGTAATATAAGTGGCTGCAACCCTCAGCACCTGTGCCAGGAACTGTTCTCAGGTCTCATGCTATCCTGCCATAAAGTCTATGATACATTTAAACATGAGGTTCAAAGAGATTGACTCACTCAAGAAGGGGTAGAACTGGGATTCCACTGTCATACTCCTTTTCCTTCCCCCAGGGGCCCTCCACTTGCCTGAAAGGGAGAACCCTGTAATGTAAGTCAGCTCAGAGTGAGCTGTGCCCCTTATGGGAGACAGTTCCTTCCAGAAGGGCCACATCAGAGCGGAACAATCAGGATTCGCTGTCTGGAGGTCACAGGGACCACCTCTTCAGGGCCCACCCAAGCACTCAGTGGTTAAAAGTAAACATGTAGGATTTATCCCTCTGCCTCCAGATGTATGGGGACACTGCTTCCCTCCAGGGAACAGACCCCAGGGTTGAAATTCCAGCTCCAAATTTTCCAGAAGCTCATCTGACTCCCCTGCATAGAGCATGTGGTATGGACAGCGTGGCTGGAGATTTTTTTTACAAAAATAAAACTGAAAAAATCCTGATGTGGAGCTGCTGTGAACCTGGTGTAAAAGCAAGCATGTGAGAAACGGATCTTCAGATCAGTCTTCTCTCCGGACTCTGAAACTCCTTCACCAGTCCATTTCCCAGGGTGGCCGGTGGCAGGGCCCCGAGGCAGAAGTGCATTACTGCGGGGAGGATTCCCGGCTTGGCCTGTATCCCATCCGTCCTTCCCAGAATGACCGTTCACTCCTTCATTCTTTTCGTACAAGTTTCTGCCAAAGAAACACAGATGGAGAGAGGAAAATCAGGGCTTGGTTTAGATAGGGGAAAAACATTCTCAGAATGCCAATATGTTCATCCTGGATGAAAAACTTAAAACAATTAACAAATCATTTTAGGATTTGTGTGGCAACACACACACACGCACACACACACGTACAGAAAATGATTGTTTGGTTCTCATGTTGTGCTTCCTTGAGCTATTTCCAGGAAATGAAGGTGCTCGCTGGAGAACATTGCAGAGGTGTAGGCTAGCTTTCAGGCTTTTCTTCTATTCCTGTCCTCAGGCCTCTCCTGAACCTCTTGCTTTTTGTTCTTTCCCGCTACCTCTCCTTTTCCTCTCTGTTCTCTCAAGTCCTCAAGTTCTCCTCTCCCTCTCCCAACAAAAACTAGCTTTGCAGAAAGATTCTCACTCATTTACTCCAAAGGGAAAAGGACTGAGATAAAGTGACCCCTTCCTGGAGGTTTTGCATTTTCAGGGACAAACGGCTATGAAATTATGGAGTCTCATGCCTCAGAAGCACTGAGGCGGGGGGTGCGGAAGTCACCCTAAGTTGAGGGCTGCTGACTCCTGCTCACCTCAAAGGCCTGCTCTGAGGATAAGGTCTTGTCTTGCTTTTTTTTTTTTTTGAGATGAAGTCTCTGTCGCCCAGGCTGGAGTTCAGTGGCGCGATCTTGGCTCACTGCAACCTCTGCTGCCCAGGTTCAAGTGATTCTCCTGCCTCAGCCTCCCCAGTAGCTAGGATTATTTAACATGCATTTCTTCTTCACATTCCAAGCAACATTTCCACCCTCCAAGTAGAGGCACATTGAGAATGAGCATGGATCCGGCCGTGGCTAACGGCATTTGCAGGGACTAGACCTACTGACCTGGCTGAGGATGGTCTAGTTTGGCAGCTGCCACCCCGGAGGTGCCCAGAGCCAGGGTTGGAGGGGCTCTGCCTGATAACAGCACTCTGGCAGCAGTGAAAGGGCAGAGGGAAGGCTCAGGCCAGATGCTGAGGGGAACTGACAGCAGAAGCATACCTTTGCCCTTTCTTCTCTTGAGTGACAGGGGCCTGGAATTTGAAAACCCCTAAATGTGACATGGCCCGACCTTTGGCATCTGGGTTTTGGGAACTGGTAACATGACAAGAGAAGCTGCTCGGACTGAAGCCCATCCTAAAGTGGACAGGGCTTTGCTCACTCCATCTCATTAGAGTCCTCAAGGGTGATGTGGGCAGATTTCTCACTAACCAAAGCATCAGGCTTTCCTTCTAGTGAATGGGATGAGGGTCTGCCAAGGTCACCAGGTATGTGAGTGACAACCAGGACTAGAACCCAGGTTTTCTAACTCCCAAGGGTCATCCTGCTGACTTTCCCAGAGGTGTGTGAAGTAATCCTACAGGTCAGGGCAAAGTTCAACAACAACTAGCATGCAAGTTCCATATATATGTATGTAATGTATGTAATGTATACATTACAGAAAGATTTATACATAACAGAAAGCAATGCTTTCTAGTGACGCATGGTCATTTGATCTCACACTATTTGACTTAGTTTTCATAGGAGTAACATTTCCTCTTTGTTCTCATTGTGTCATCTGTTTGTGAACATTTTCTTAAATTACTTATTGCAATAGGCTTATTTTTGCAAAAGGAACAAAGATCCACAGAGTCTTAGTAGGCATTCCTTCACCTTAGGATCAAAACCTCACACTGTACCCCATAAATATACACATTATTATTTGTCAATTAAAATCAAATCTGAAAAAGATTGGGGAAAAATGAAGACATCAAAAATGATTCTTCATTCAGATTACTTGGCAAGTGTAAATTTTTGTATCACTTTAAGGAAATGGAAGCTGGAAATGCCAGGGATGGTTTGCTCAGGAAAGACAGCTGGACATGCCCATCCAGGGACCCATACTCAAAGGAAAGGTGTTGTGCGTACATCTAAGGACTGTGAAAGGATGTACATTTGTGTTTTAAGTTAAAATGTCGAAGGTGTGTCATATAATTTTCTTGGATTTCTCTTTTTGAACAACTTTTTCCATTAGCTGACCAATAGCAGTCCACATTGCATCAGATAAACGGGGCCCTGATCTAATAGCTAACAGTTATTGAGCAATTATTCGGTGCGAGATGCTACGCTTAAGTGCCTTTTATGTAGCAGCTCTTTTAATCCTCACAGTCTCCCCAGGAGTTAGATACTAATATTTCCTATGGTGGCACATGGGCCAATTTTAACAGATCTTGGTCTCTCCTGCCTCCCATCCACTCTACCTTCTCTTGCCAGCTGGTAGCCTGTTGCTGAACTGCATCCCTGTACCCTGCCTCTCACAGCCTTATGTTAGAAGGTGCTGAAGTCCTCAGATCTTTGGAAAGACCAGCCCCTGATGGATCCATGGGGAAGGGGTATGGTGGCTTCCAAATGGCGCAACCCAGGTTCCAGGTTTCATGGACAGATATGAAGAAGTAGACAAGTAAATCCATGGGGTGGGAGTTGTGAAATAGAAAAATTGGTGAAATGTGCTCAAAAAGGATAAAGCCCAGCTCTGGGCCCTTTCCTATGAAGGAGGGTGAAGGGCCAGAGTGGAATGTTCAGCAGCGAAACCCTGGGAAACACCGTCTGAGGTGCTCAGGTGGCATGGGGTTGTGGTGGGAAGGACTGGAAGTGGGGGAATGATTCCTGGCAGCGTGCGGACCAGGAGACAGAGCTTCCTGCTTCAAAATGGAGTCTAGAAATGGAGCAATAACAGCAGCAACAAGAACCGCCGTAGGAAGAACAAAGAACAGTGCCTCCTTCAATGAGGGGCATCATGGAACCCGTGACTCCTGCAGCTCATGAAGCTGCAATCAAATATATTTAGTGAACTGTTGTAGTTGAGGCATAACTCCAGGGTCCATTCAGGCCCATAAGGTTGGATGAGCAGGATGCTAGGGGGCAAAGTGTCAAGAGCTAGGTACTGCGCAGAGAGACAATCCTTGCGAGACACACACCTGATGAAGCACTCATATCCAGGATACATGCAGAACTCTTACAACACACACAAAAAAGAAGACAAATAGCCCAATAAGAAATAGGAAAAAGATTTGAGTAGACACGTCACAGAAGAAGATATGCAAGTGGCCAATAAGTCCAACTTCAGTTGCCAGGGAAAGGCAAATTCAAGCCACAGTAAAATAGCACCATGCAGACACTAAGGTAGCTAATGTGTAAGGCTGTCGACCAACCGTGGGTGAGCAGTGGTGTGCCCAGGGTGGGGCAAGCAGGCTGAATAAGGGGGTGCGTTCTCTGTAGAGAATTTTCAAACAATAGTAAAACTGCAAAGACAATCTGCTTTTTATTATCACCATGCATCGGCAATTCTAAACAATGTCAGTGATAAGATATTCCTCCCCAGCTAGGGCAGACCTCTCCCACAGCCCCCTCCCTTGGCACCCCACTTCTCTTGGCCAGGATGTAGAGCCACATCCCAGCGGGATATGTGTGTGTGTGTGTGAGATGTAGTACAGCCACCTCGGAGAATTATTTGGCAGTTTCTTTTAAAATTGTAGAAATTGCACTTCTACATATTTACCCAAGAGAAATGAAAACACATGAAATGCATGCTTATAGAAGCTTTATTTATAATAATCCCCAAATGGAAACAATCTAAATGTTCATCAATAGGTGAATGAATAAACAACATGTGGTATATCCATACAATGAAACGGCACTCAGCAACTGAAAAAGAATAAAGCCCAATGCTCGCAACCAGTAACAAATCTTAATAACATTATGCTGAGCAAAAGAAGCCAGACACAGAAGAAATCACACTGTTTGATTCCATTTATCTGAAGACCAAGAACAGGCAAATCTAATGTATAGTGACAGAAAGCAGAACAATGGTTGCCTAGGGCGGAGGGTGAGGCAAGTATTGACTGAGAAGGGCTACAAGGGAACTTTTTGGTGTGCAGATAATATTCATTAGATTGATTGCCCTGGTGGCTACATGGGTTAACATATTGGCCAAAACTCATCAAAACTGTATACCTAAAATGTGTGCACTTTATTGTGTGTAAATTACACTTTAATGAGTTTGATATGAAACCAAAGTTTGAAACAAAAGAGGAAAAAACCCAAGGGTTAGGACCAGGACAGATATTGATTAATTCAATAATATGTCCCAGGCTTTTTGTGGTTATTCCTGAGTGGAACCCCATCAACAACATTCCAGAGTCGTGCCTGAAGACCACACTTGCAGTGTTCAATCTGGAAGTGCATTTACATTAACCATTATGGGGAACTCTGCATGTTTGAACCCACAGAAGTTTATATTTCTTCCCTCTAAAGTGTTTTTATGTGTCTCTGAAGTTCCAATGTTTTAAACTGCTTCAGGAGTAGGTAAAAACTGCTGTTTGAATTACAATGATAGTGATGATAATAACAGTGAACGTTTATTGAACACATACTGGGGCCAGATACTTTGTTCTGTAATTTACCTGCATTGTTTTATGTTATCTTCACATAACCCTGACCCTGTGAGGCATTGTCTCCGTTTTTTAGAAAACGATGGTGGTTTGGAGAGGTGAAAACTCTTGTCAAGAGCACACAGCTGGTCAGACCAGCACTGATGTTCAAGTATGTCGGATTAGGTTGCTGTGTTCTTGTCACTGCACTCCAGGGCTTCCTACCCTGGGCCAGGCTGACCCCTCCTTCTGCCGTGGGAGGGCACAAGACATGCCTGCTGCTGCGGAGTACACATTGTCTGCTCTGCTGCCAGCATCTTCAGGGCAGCTTCCCATCCCGGAGGAGCCCTCTGTAGCTCAGGCTTCTCTGCAGTCACCACGGTGTCTGGCAGATAGACTCACACTGTGTGACGAGTTCTTGTTAGCATCATTCATGGACTGCAACCAACTGCAAAGTTGAATTGCCTTGTCCTCATGGGCTTTCGCGGTGGGGGGAAAATTCCTCCCTGACCTTCTACTCCTGCCCTGAGCTGTACGTTCTCCCTCTCTTCCCTCCCCTAGGATTCTGTAAAGTTTATTCTTTTGAACTGTGACCGTGACTGTATATATCTCTGGGTGTCTTCTAACAGGAACCTGTGTTCCTTCCACCACTGAGCTGGCTAAAAAGAAGTTATGCAGGGCCCAGGGGAGTCCTGGAGGAATTTGTTCAAGTCTGCTGGGGTCTGCATCCTGACACTCAAGTGCATAAGTGCGGCCGAGCCTGTTTGACAATCAAACCCAGGCATGAACAAGAAGGGGGAGGCACTGGGGAGCAGTAGGGACCCCAGGCTGAGCCAGTGGCTTGTGTGAGGAGGCCTGTCTGGAAGCCTGGTAGGGGACGTGACAGGGAAGAGGGGGCCCTAGCTGGGGAGGGGATACATTCGGAGAAGAGAGGAGACGATAATGGAATCCAATAGCGCTCCTGAAAACGTGTCATCTTGCACCGCCGAAACCCTTTGAATACACTAAATCCTTAATCAGAGTAGCCTAAAACTGCGATGACTACATGGAGACATGTTAGTCCAGATAAATCCTTGCAGGTTTTCAAAGATCTGAAGGGCCCGGGCACTTCGCTGTGCAGCGGCTGCCCTCTGCCCTCTCCTCCATGATGTCATTATTGAAGTTGCGCTCTCACCGCGCATGGTGTGAGTTGACATTGACAGTTGTAGCACTCTCACGCCGACTCTGGAGGATTATTAGCTTTGAAGCTATTTGGCCTTGAGCGGTGAATTCCTTTTTGAGCTCACACTGGCTTATAATATCTGAGAAGGCTTGCTCCACTCTGGCCCCAGCTTGAATTAGGAGAAGAGGCCGCTTTCCAACTTGGAACTGATCCCAGCAGGAACAGAACAGGGAATATTATCCATTTCTGATGGGCAACAAAGTTAGTGTTCTCGAATCCCCCAGAGGCCTTCACACCGAGTTTCCATTTGAACATCAGAGTTGGAGCCGCGGCCTGGGCTGCCTTTGCCGGTAATCGTGGCGCAGTCTTGCAGCTCGCAGCTGGAGCCAGAGGGGGACTCGAGGAGTACACGCTCCTCTGGCCTCTAATCTGTTTGTTATTAGGCTGTTGGAAACCCCTCAGTGGGGCTGGAAGCTGATGTCAGAAGAGTATAATTCAAGTGAATGTTTGGAAAAAAATAGCAGGGGAAAAAAAAGCGCCCTTCTGTGATAATTTGCATGTGGTGAATGTAAGTGGGGGGATTAATTAGCTGAACAAAGCTGAGGAAGGGACTGCCAGTGAATGGGCAAACAGTGACCCGAAGAGCTTCTGACCTGCCCTTAATTTCTTCCCAGCATTTAAGCTGATGTCTTGCAAAGCTTATTCCGGGGGAAAAGGGACCTCTTCCCAATCCCCAGTGCCTCTCCCCATCCCCAGGCTCAGCCCACGACGCTTTTCCATAAAGAGAAAAAGTGTGCTCATCACTCTTCACAAACTGTGCCAATGTGCACAAAAGAAGCTTGGGCAATGTGACATGGTGGCCTCAGTTTCATTAGGGACCAGCAGCTGGGGTACACGATCTACGGAGGAATTACGCACAGCTCTCTGGTAAATGAAAGGAAGAACTCCCAAGTTTGGGGGTTGCTAATTTAGAGAGAAGAAAAGTTTTCTTGAGATTATCACTTATTTATCTACATGCTCTTGTTTGTCTCACAGTTATCACTTATTTATCTGTCTGTGTGAAGGTCAGTCTTCCCCAATACTATTTATGTCCATAATTCATAGACTGGCTTTCTCATGATGCAACTGGTTTTGGGATGTACCAGCCTTGGAGCTTAAAAAACAAAACAAAACAAAAAACTAGATGCCTTCAGATTAGAGCTGGCCCTGGTTTTTTCAGTTGGCTAGAAAAAAACTCAGCACCACTGCCAAACATCAAAGCTGAAGAAGTGAATGTGTCCAGGAGAAGATGCTAACAGAAGTGAACGTACAGCCTTCCTGAAAACAGGGGGGAACCCAGACCATAATTGGAGGGGATGGGTTAAGTTACAGGACACAGACACACCTAACAAACCCAAGCACATCCCTCTTTGCAGTGGTTCAGTTGAACAGACCCCTTACATATTATTTCTGTGATGCTCAGGCAAGTAAACAATGCATTTCTGGGCTGGGTGTGGTGGCTCAAACCCGTAATCCCAGCACTTCAGAAGGCCGATACAGATGGATCACCTGAGGTCAGGAGTTTGAGACAAACCTGGCCAACATGGTGAAACCCCGTGTCTACCAAAAATACAAAAATTAGCCAGTCATGGTGACAGCCACCTGTAATCCCAGCTACTCAGGAGGCTGAGGCAGGAGAATCACTTGAACCTGGAGGTGGAGGTTGCAGTGAGCCAATATCGCGCCATTGCATTCCAGTCTGGGCCACAGAGTAAGACTGCATTTCAAAACAAAAACAAAAACAAGGCATTTCTGTAACTCTAATGGATGCTCCCCACCCACTCCTCACCATTTCTGAAATTGAGACATCTTATAGTTGACATGTGCATTAGATGTATCAGTGCCCACCAAAAGGTGGTGTTAACATGATATGTCTTAGAGTGTGTGCAACAAGGAAATACAGTAGGAAAAAAAGTATTTAATATTTAAAAAATGACAATGAGACTTGTAATCATTATTTCTGCAGTCTAACTTGTAAAAATGATTTGGATATACGCTGAGGCGAGAGTCTGTAAACTGGCTGTGTTTACCTGTGTGATATCCAGACAATGAATGGGTGGTTCCGATGCTGACATCCCCATTATTGACTTATTTATGAAATTGATGGGTGATCACCTCATCAAGGTTTACTTACTTTGGCAAAATGATAAATTGCACTTATTTTTTTCTGCCTCAAGGCAAATTGGTGAGCTTTTTTTTTTTTTTAATCTTTTTCAGGTCTGTTAATAATTTCCAAAAAAAAGCAGTGAATGGTTGAATAAATAAACCATTCTTGCTGACAGTTTAAGCACTGGAGTGACAATATATGTGCATGTGTGTGCTTGTGTGTGTGTGTGTGTGAACACACAAAAGTGCAATCTATTTCTGATTAATCCTATTAAGTTGGGAAGTACTACAGTAGCTGATTCTGTGTTTAAGTGTGTGCATTTACATATGCACATGTAATATCTTGCAGAGAAGAGTTTAAACATAGAAAACTAATGTCCAGGGTTGGCTAATGACAGATAATTAACCAAAAACAAAGCATGAGAAATTTCCAAGAGTAATTTAGTAATTTATAGCCACAATTTCAAAGGTAGGGTGGGTTGCCTTAGGAGGTAGTAGGTTTCTGGTCACTGGATGTGCTTAAGTTACAAGTGTTGAAGGACCACTTGATGAGAATGTTTTGGTTGGAGTTATTTTATCAGATGTGGGGAACTGGATGTGGTGAATATTTTAGCCCTTTCCAATGAGAGAATCTATAATTCTGTGACATAGAATATACAATATCATCTTAAGTGAGAGTGCATTGAAGCCAGGGATTACATCTTATTTTGGCATAGTCCGTGTATACAAGATCAGTGTATGGAAGCATGAATGGATGGAACTAGATGACTTTTGATATGCCTTCCAGCACAAAGGTAGGAGTTGAATTAATGTATGTCAGCCTACGCCAATAATGTATATGTGGCACGGCTTTCTTGATGCATGACTTTCTTCCTCAGGAATGTATTTTACTGAACCTCTGGTTCTCTCTCTTTTGTTGTCTGTGCTCTTTGAACCTGAATTTTTGGTGGCACATGTGATGGAGTTAAGTTATATCCACAGACATTTGACTATTCACTTGCCTGCCCTACAGTGCTGAATTGCCTTGGAATAGACTTGTTGACTGCCTGGGTCACACACTGTTCTACTTTCCTGAGGAGGGGTAGCTCATGTCCCAGTGAACACCCCATGCCCCGGACACCAGCTTCTCTTCAGCCTCACCTCTTACACATCCTCACATGCAGGAGACCCCACTCCACCCTCACAAGAAACTTGCTTTAAAGTCCCAAAAAGGCAAGAGCAATTTTTGGGATTGCAAATTGCAGGGCTGGCTCAGCTTACCTCTCCCTGACAGACATCACCTGAAGAGAATGTATCCCTGTTTTACCAGGAATCAATTTTACACTAAGCCTGAAAGGTGGTGGCACACTGCTGAAAAGCAAGAGAACCGTTATTCTGAATGTTTCTGTGCTGTGGAACACCTAGTGTTCAGCGATAAAGCAGACCGGGTCATACTTTAATCCTCAATGCTCAAGTCAGCCAGTCACCTTGAGTATGAACTTTTCCGATGCTCCGTGTTTTTTTGTAAGAAGTTGAGCTCCTCCTGCACTGGGCATGATTTTCAGAAACTGCTGAAAATCAATGAGGGTTGGCAAAGCCAGGGTAGAGCAGCTTCTGAGTATGGGTAGCTCCATAAAAACAGTCGGTGACAATAAAGTAGGCTTTCAACAGCAGTTTAGCACCCTGGAGCTGACTTAAGTCATATGACTGTTTTTCTGACTCTGTCCCCCATATTCAGCTTTTCTCCTTTTTTTTTTTTTTTTTTTTTTTTTTTTGAGACACAGTCTCACTCTGTTGCCCAGCCTGCAGCTTTGCTCTTGAAGTGTAGCTTTCTGATGTCCTTGAAAGGGTTCTTGGGCTATGCCTGGGTCACATATGTATGTGTCTACTAAGCAGTGCCCTGCACATCTAGGGGGTGAAGGCGGTAGAATAGATAGATGTGGATTTAGATGGAGCCCTGTTCACCAACTGTTGCTAGTTACCTCTTCCCACTAATTTTATTCTTTCTTCTTGTGCAAACTTGAGTTTGCCTAGTTTGCTTCACCACATTGTAGGTTCAATGGAGACTATAAAGGAGATAAGCTCTTGTGATTTTCGGTACACGTCTTCCATTTCCTCCCAACAGTTGGCAACACTATTTTCCCCCCAGAAGAATGCTGACCTCCAGTTTCACATGGAACACACTGGGGTTCAGCAAGTCTTCCTGCAGCTTTGATTTTAATTCTAGTGATGTGAGCATCGAGGACTTCTCAAGAGGATATCTTGCAAACTTCAAATTGCTCTTGCCTTTTTGGGACTTTAAAGCAAGTTTCTTGTGCCCCTAGGCTTCCCGGAGGACACTTCCAAACACCAAATTTGCTTTGACTTAAAGAAAGTTGACACGTGCACATGCAATAGAATGGTAAGGAGCAGTGAGGAATAAAGATGTAGCAGAGTTGCAAATTCACTCACACTCACTCAGACGTGCAATATTGTATAGTTTCTGTGTTTCCTAAAGCTGAGCTAATCTTTAGATACTCCCCTATTTGCCAATTAACACTGTAGCAGTCTCCTCCAAGTTAAATGTTCTTATTTTAATTTAAATAGTTTATTTATCAGATGTTCAATCCTTTCCCAAGGCTGGTTTAAATGTTCCCTTTTAGAAATCTCCTCCTCTTTAGGTAAAGCTCATTCTCCATCCCAAGGTGATTTCAGGGTGGTTAAGGAGGCTCACCTGTTATTTGGTGGAGAGGAGAAAGGGGATCATGTGAGATCCTTCAGATTCTTGCTGGTCTTTGCTGCAAAGTGGCCGGTGGAGCCTGCTTCCTGTACTGGTAATCACTGTCTACCTGGAATTCTGGGATAACATGCTGGCACCCACTTCTGACCGTGTTTTCTGATCTCAGGGCTGCTTCTGGCCTCTTCATTTTGACCATGGTTTTCATCTATCCCACCAGTCTTTTTAGCACCTTCACGTCTCTATACTCTAGTTCCCCAGTGTGCCATCCCTAGGGCAGTAGGGACCTAGGAGCATTGTTCTGGGCTCATTTGCTGATTACTTTCTGCCTCCATTGTTGCCCCATTGCCTTGCACCATTCTGGCAGTGACCACTCACAGAACTTCTCCTTAAGGCTTGTAGCTTTCCACTAGAATCCCCAGATATGAGTGACAAGAAGTGCTTCACCACTCTCCTGACATTTGCAGCCTTCCCCTCTGTCTATCTAACATGCCCCCTGTTTCTAGGACACAGGACTGGAAAGAAGAATTGGGGACCTAACTGGCTTCCCTTGACTGCCCTGTCCTCTGCCTTCGTCATCCAATCCCTCAGGCTGAAAGCAGCCAGCTTTTCACTCCTCCACAGCCTATCCTGATGGCATACAGTAAATCTCTATGATCTATTCCACCAGGTATGGCTCTTGATACACTAATGGGAGCTAAAGGAATTTAGAAAATCCCTTTCCTTCTCAACAATGCCTGGCTTTGAAGACTATTTTCTTGCTTAAGAGGTCAAGAAAGTCAGCTTTGAGATTCAAACTGATCAATGGCCTCTTTGTTCTAGGCAGTATCCCTGGGGCCATAAGCCTCGTGCCTCAGCCTTGGAGGTGGAAGACGGCAGGGGAAGGTGATTTAAGAGGAAACTGAAAAGTTAGAAGTGTAATATTTGCAAAATATTATCCTTGTTACAGAAATATGGTTCTTAGCTTTCATGAAGCACCGTTAAACACTCCCCTTCTAGGAAATGTCCATTTATACAATTTTCCTGTTGGAAGCATCTATAATTTTCGACTTCCTTCCTAAAACACTTTCCCCAGAGTCGTATGTTCTTTGAAAGACTGTCTTTGAAGGATTTCATTCCACATCCTTTCTCTATTTTTCTGGCTGACAAACAACACGGAATCAGCAATATGTGTTAAATCTACCTATTTGCTCTTTCTCTGCAACCGGAGACTGTCTCCTCATTTAGCACCCTTTTCATTTGGAGGAGCTCTTAAGCCAGGAGGGCATTGTGGAGAACAGAATTACAATCCTTGTGGCTGGAAGAAAGTAGGATGGTTTGGGAGCAGTATGCTGGGTGTTTGCTGTGGTCATTACTAAGGAAGAACTGCTAGTTTGGTTTTCATTCGGGGAATAAACTCTAGTTCTTCTTTGCATGCCATCTCCACGATAACGGCCATGACCCCAAAGAAAATGGACACAGCACAGAGAGGAGTATGTTTTCCTTATGCTTGTCAAAGCATGTCAGTGTTCTCCCACGGAATGGGGTACTATTCTCCTAACGCAATTAAGCAGCGCCTTCTTTTTCCATGGAAATGCACTTACAAATGTCAGACTGGTTTGCGGTCACCAGTCTGGGAAGAACTTTTGTTATGGAACCTGAAACCTGGCCTGATTACTCGTTTTGCACAAAACCCCAAAGTTCACATGAACTTTTCAACTGCTGAGTTTGGCCAGGGGTTCATCGTGGATTCACTTGAGTTTCGGGGCAGAGGATTTTGACTCAGTGATGCTTAGTATGATATTGAGTTTCTGGTGTCTTGTTGTTACCGGAAAGGGGTCCCGATCCAGACCTCAAGAGAGGGTTCTTGGATCTTGCACAAGAAAGAATTCAAGGCAAATCCATAGAGTAAAGTGAAAGCAAGTTTATTAGGAAAGTAAAGGAATAGAAGAAATGGCCACTGTATAGGCAGAGCAGCCCTGAGGGCTGCTGGTTGGCCATTTTTATGGTTATTTCTTGATTATATGCGAAACACAGGGTGGATTATTCATGAGTTTTCTGGGAAAGGGGTGGGCAATTCCCAGAGCCTGAGGGTCCTTCCCCTTTTTAGACCATATAGGATAACTTCCTGACATTGCCATGGCATTTGTAAACTGCCATGGCGCTTGTGGGGGTGTCTTTTAGCCCGCTAATGTGTTATAGTTAGTGTATAATGAGTAGTGAGGAGGACCAGGGGTCACTTTCATGGCCATCTTGATTTTGGTGGGTTTTGGCTGGCTTCTTTACCATAACCTGTTTTATAAGTAAGGTCTTTGTGACATGTACCTTGTGCCAACCTCCTATCTCATCCTGTGACTAAGAATGCCTAACCTCCTGGTAATGCAGCCAAGTTGGTCTCAGACTAATTTTACCCAGCCCCTATTCAAGAGGGAGTCACTGTTGTTCAAACACTGCTGACATTGTCACTCTTCCCAAATGTTTCAGGGAGTGCTTTCATCCTCATTCTTTGGATGTGACAAAAAGCCACTTTTCCTTCACAAAACTCAGTGGAAAGTATGTCATCTCCATGAGGTGCTTCAAGTTAGAAAACTTGCTAATCTTAGAAATGTTGGAAAACAGCTAATCTCTACTCATCAACAAATCACCAGCCCTGTCCCTTGACTCCTCCCGTAAGTTTGGTTCCACCTGGCCTGCAATGACAGTCTTGCCCTTCGTTGGGAGCATATATGCAATAAAAATCACAAGTCTTTACATGAGTATTGATAACAGTTGCTCAACATGTTCACATACTCTACACCACTTAATTCTCATAGATGCCTGCACTGCCCCCACACTGCCGCTGAAGAAACTGAGGCTTGAAATTGAAGTTCAAGGCCATGGCCAGAGGACTATGTGGCAGACAGGATATAGCATAATGGTGGTCCACACAGCCCTTCTTACCATTGTACATCAGTGCTTATGAGAATGGGACTTACCTTGTGGATGCAATATGATATAGCACCTAATAGCACCAGCTCTACAACTTCCTTTCCAAGTCTACCTACATTTGCGGGGCCCAGTGCAAAACAAAAATGCAGGTCCCTTTTTTAGAAAGCAGAAAAAAATGCCGCTAATGCTATAGAAATAGAAAGCTTTTTCCTTTCCTCTGTAGTCTCTCTCTAGTCTTACCATGGGTTTTAAAATTTGCTTTTTAATGCCATTTACATGAAAAAATGAAAAATCTTGAATTATTAGCATACATTTACATTCAGCTTTATATTGCAAAAGGCCACTTTTATTACAGCATTTAACTGATGTGGAGTCATCAAAATTACACAATTTGTATTTCGTAGCTTGCACACGTATCTCATTGTTGCTAGAATGGCGGAA
Organism: Macaca mulatta; assembly: GCF_049350105.2. Classification (NCBI taxonomy): domain Eukaryota; kingdom Metazoa; phylum Chordata; class Mammalia; order Primates; family Cercopithecidae; genus Macaca; species Macaca mulatta. The sequence continues at coordinate 82,856,342 of NC_133420.1, forward strand.
ACACTCCACAAAACTAACCCAACTGTTTTATTTCGGTTCTTGATACGCATGCATTCTACCAACACTCTACCTTCAGCTAACTGCTGATTAAGGAAAAGGAGCTGTGGGCTGTCCTATCTCTTCTGTTCCCTTATTTTCAGTGTAAGTGGCTGGCTAATAAAGGGAAGTCATAACAGCAAGAAAGGATGTTTATATTTCCTAGAATGCCATTGCCCTCTTTCTGTGTTTGAAGCAAATTCTAGTTCAAATGAGGACGAAGTCTCTCAGGGGTCTCAGCACAGCCCCTTTCCCACCACCCCCAGCCTATTCACTTTATTTGTAGACATAACACACTTACCTTGTACTCACTTTGAGTCTTGTCCATGGGTTTCTGACATTCTCTGCCATGGGGCAAATGCTCTATGTGAAGGGGATGGCAAGGGACAGCAGATACTCGTACTGTGCCTGTCTCCTCTGCTCACATGTGTGCTGCATGGTCCTATCAGACTTCACTTACAAAACCCAAGTTAAAAGATATTATGTGACAGCAGCCCTGCCTCATATGGGCCTGATTAGGGCCATTTACCCCTGTTAAGATAGGTTACTTCCCTTCTTGCCTGAAGGCCTCTTGTCTCCAGAAGCCTGAAGTGACTAGGAGGTTCTTGTAGCTTCAAGTTTAATGGGACTCTTGCTGGGAAGCAAGGTGTCAATAACTTCCAGCAACAGCCATCCAATTCTGTAATCCTTATATTTCCTCAAAACCTCTTAAATGTCTGAGATATGAAAATACCAGCACATTCCCTTCCACCAGTATCCCACCTCAGTTCACCATTGGTGCAAGTGCTAACAATCACATTGCTTGTAAAACCCTAAATGACAAGGATCATATCTTGCAAACCATCATATTCCCACTGCCTTGCCCAGGACCTGCGAAACAGTTGGTATTGCCTATTCCTTCAGTCACGTGTAGACACATAGAAGCTGCCATTTATGAGAAACAGGCCCTTATCAGACACTGAATCTGCTGCCACTTTGATCTTGGACCTCCCAACTTCTAGAACTGTGAGCAACACATTTCTGTTGTTTGTAAATTACCCAGTCTAAGATATTTTGTTACAGCAGCACAAATGGACCAAGACAGTAAGGCACTAGTGATATGGTGGTGAGCAAAACTGATATTGTCTCTGTCTACACAAAGCTTATAGATTAGGAGGGGACAGAGACTTTAAGCAATAATTATGAACTGTGAGGACCATGAAGACACATTACAGGGAGCCCTGAGATTATACAAGAAGTCCTGAACTAGTCTAGGGGGTTAGGGTACGTTTCCATGGAGAGCTGATCTTAGGAATCTGAGGATTTTTTTAAAAATTGATTTATTTTAATTTCATTTTTCCATAAGCTATTGGGGTACAGGTGGTATTTGGTTACATGAGTAAGTTCTTTAGTGGTGATTTGTGAGATTTTGGTGCACCCATCACCCAAGCATTATACACTGCACCATATTTGTAGTCTCTTATCTCTTGCCTCCCTGTCATTCTTCCCCCCAAGTCCCCAAAGTCCACTGTATCATTCTGATGCCTTTGTGTCCTCATAGCTTAGCTCCCATATATCAGTGAGAACATGCAATGTTTGGTTTTCCACTCCTGAGTTACTTCACTTAGAATAATAGTCTTCAATCTTGTCCAGGTCACTGGAAATGCCGTGGTATATATATATACCCCAGTTTCTTTATCCACTCTTTGATTGATGGGCATTTACATTGGTTCCACAATTTTGCAATTGTGAATTGTGCTGCTATAAATATGTGTCTGCAAGTGTCTTTTTCAAATGATGATTTCTCTTCCCCTGGGTAGATACCCAGTAGTGGGATTGCTTGATCAAATGGTAGTTCTACTTTTAGTTCTTTAAGGCATCTCCACACTGTTTTCCATAGTGGCTGTACTAGTTTACATTTCCAGTAGCAATGTAGAAGTATTGTTCCCTGTTTGCTGCATCCATGCCAACATCTACTGTTTTTTGAGTTTTTGATTATGGTTATTCTTGCAGGAGTAAGGTGGTATCACATTGTGATTTTGATTTGCATTTCCCTGATTATTTTTGATGTTGAGCATTTTTCATATGTTCCTTGGCCATTTGTATATCTTCTTTTGAGAATTGTCTATTCATGTCCTTAGCCCACTTTTTGATGGGATTGTTTTTTCCTTATTGATTTGTTTGAGTTCATTGTAGATTCTGGATATTAGTCCTTTGTCAGATGTATAGATTGCGAAGATTTTCTCCCACTTTGTGGGTTGTCTATGTACTCTGCTGACTGTTCCTTTTGTGGTGCAAAAGCTCTTTAGTTTAATCAGGTCCCAGCTATTTATATTTGTTTTTATTGCATTTGCTTTTGGGTTCTTGGTTATGAAATCCTTGCCTAAGCCAATGTCTAGAAAGGTTTTTCCGATGTTTTCTTCTAGAATTTTTATAGTTTCAGGTCTTAGGTTTAGGTCTTTAACCGATCTTGAGTTGATTTTTGTATAAGGTGAGAGATGAGGATCCAGGACATCTCTCCTACATGTGGCTAGCCAATTAGCCCAGCACCATTTGTTGAAAGGGGTGTCCTTTCTCCACTTTGTTTTTGTTTGCTTTGTTGAATATCAGTTGGCTGTAAGTACTTGGGTTTATTTATGGGTTTTCCATTCTGTTCCATTGGTCTATGTGTCTATTTTTATACCAGTACCACACTGTTTTGGTGGCAGTGACCTTATAGTATAGTTTGAAATCAGGTAACGTGATGCCTCCAGATTTGTTCTTTTGGCTTAGTCTTGCTTTGTCTATGTGGACTCTTTTTTGGCTTCATATGAATTTTAGAATTGTTTTTCTCTAATTCTATGGAGAATGATGGTGGTATCTTAATGGGGATTGCATTGAATTTGTAGATTGCTTTTGGCGGTATGGTCATTTTCACAATATTGATTCTACCCATCCATGAGCATGGGATGTGTTTCCTTTTGTTTGTGTCATCTATGATTTCTTTCAGCAGTGTTCTGTAGTTTTCCTTGTAGAGGTCTTTCAACTCCTTTGTTAGGTATATTCCTAAGTTTTTTTTTTTTTTTTTTTTGATAGGTATTGTAAAAGGGATTGAGTTTTTTGATTCTCCACTTGGTCGCTGTTGGTGTATAGAAGAGCTACTGATTTGTGTACATTAATCTCATATCCGGAAACTTTTAACTGATAAAAGAACTGAATACTTTTATCAGTTCTAGGAGCTTTCTAGAAGAGTCCTTAGGGTTTTCAAGATAAATGATCATATCGTCAGCAAACAGTGACAATCTGACTTCCTCTTTACCAGTTTGGATGCCCTTTATTTCTTTGTCTTGCCTGATTGCTCTGGCTAGGACCTCCAGTATTATGTTGAAGAGGAGAGGTGAGAGCGGGCATCTTTGCCTTGTTCCAGTTCTCAGAGGGAATGCTTTCAACTTTTCCCCATTCAGTATTATGTTGGCTGTGGGTTTGTCATAGATGACTTTTATTACATTGAGGTATGTCCCTTGTATGCCAATTTTGCCAAGAGTTTTAATCATAAAGTGATGCTGGATTTTGTTGATGCTTTTTCTGCATCTATTGGGGTGATCATGTGATTTTTGTTTTTAATTCTGTTTATGTGGTGTTTCACATTTATCGACTTGCCTATGTTAAACCATCCTTGCATCCCTGGTATGAAACCCACTTGATCATGGTGGAATATCTTTTTTATATGTTGTTAGATTCGATTAGCTAATATTTTATTAAGAATTTTCACATTTATGTTCATCAAGGATATCCATCTGTAGTTTTCTTTTTTGGTTGCGTCCTTTCCTGGTTTTGGCATTAGGGTGATGTTGGCTTCATAGAATGAGTTAGGGAGGGTTCCTTCTTTATCTTGTGGAACAGGGTCAAAAGGATGGGTACCAATTCTTCTTTGAAAGTCTGGTAGAATTCTGCTGTGAATCTGTCTGGTCCTGGATTTTTTTTGTTGGTAATTTTTAAATTACCATTTCAATCTTGCCTGTTATTGGTTTGTTCAGGGTATCTAATTCTTCCTGATTTAAGCTAAGAGGGTTGTATTTTTCTAGGAATTTATTCATCTCTTCTAGGTTTTCTAGTTTATGTATGTAACAGTGTTCATAGTAGCTTTGAACGATCTTTTCTATTTCAGTGGTGTCAGTTATAATATCTCCTATTTTGTTTCTTAGTGAGGTTATTTGGATTTTCTCTCTTCTTTTCTTGATTGATCTTGCTAATGGTCTGTCATTTTATTTGTCTTTTCAAAGAACCAGCTTTTTGTTTCATTTATCTTTTGTATTTTTTGTTTGTTTCAATTGTATTTAGTTCTGCTCTGATCTTGGTTATTTCCTTTCTTCTTCTGGGTTTGGGTTTGGTTTGTTCTTGTTTCTCTAGTTCCTTAAGGTGTAACCTTAGATTGTCTATTTGGGTTCTTTCAGACCTTTTGATGCAGGCATTTAGGGCTATGAACTTTCCTTTTAGCATCACCTTTGCTGTATCCCAGAGGTTTTGATAGGTTGTATCATTATTGTCATTCAGTTCAAATAATTTTTAAATTTCCATCTTGATTTTGTTTTTGATCCAATGCTCATTCATGAGCAGGTTATTTAATGGCCATGCATTTGCATGGCTTTGAAGGTTCCTTTTGGAGTTGATTTCCAGTTTTATTCCATTGTGGTCTGAAAGAGTGCTTGATAGAATTTCAATTTTCTTAAATTTATTGAGGCTCGTTTTATGACCTATCATATGGTCTATCTTGGAGACAGTTCCATGTGCTGTTGAATAGAATGTGTTTCTGTGGTTGTTGGATGAAATGTTCTGTATATATCTGTTAAGTCCATTTGTTCCAAGGTACAGTTTAAATCCATTGTTTCTTTGTTGATTTTCTGTCTTGATGACCCGTCTAGTGTTGTCAGTGGAGTATTGAAGTCCCCCACTATTATTGTGTTGCTGTCTATCTCATTTCTTGGGTCTATTAGTAATTGTTTTTTTTTTGTTTTTTTTTTTTTGAGACAGAGTCTTGCTCTGTCACCCCGGCTGGAGTGCAGTGGCCGGATCTCAGCTCACTGCAAGCTCCGCCTCCCGGGTTCCCGCCATTCTCCTGCCTCAGCCTCCCGAGTAGCTGGGACTACAGGCGCCCGCCACCTCGCCCGGCTAGTTTTTTGTATTTTTTAGTAGAGACGGGGTTTCACCGTATTAGCCAGGATGGTCCCGATCTCCTGACCTCGTGATCCACCCGCCTCGGCCTCCCAAAGTGCTGGGATTACAGGCTTGAGCCACCGCGCCCGGCCAGTAATTGTTTTATAAATAAATTGGGAGCTCCAGTGTTAGGTGCATATATGTTTTTATTATTGTGATATTTTCCTGTTGGACAAGGCGTTTTACCATTATATACTGCCTCTCTTTGTCTCTTTTAATTGCTGTTGCTTTAAAGTTTGTTTTGTCTTGTATAAGAATAGCTACCCCTGCTCACTTTTGGTGTCCACTTGCATGAAATGCCTTTTTCTACCCCTTTACTTTATGTGAATCCTTATGTGTTAGGTGAGTCTCCTGAAGACGGCGGATGGTTGGTGAGTTCTTATCCATTCTGCATTTTTGTATCTTTTAAGTGGAGCATTTAGGCCATTTACATTCAACGTTTGTACTGAAAGGTGAGGTATCATTGCATTCATCGTGCTCTTTGTTGCTTGTGTACTTTGGTATTTTTTTGGTTTTTTGCTTTTGCTTTTTAGCTTGTATTTTTGTTTTATAGGTCTCGTGTGATTTATGCTTTAAAAGGGTTCTGTTTTGACATGTTGCCAGGATTCGTTTCAAGATTTAGAGCTCCTTTTAGCACTCCATCTTATGGTGGTGGTTTGGTAATGGCGAATTATCTCAGCATTTGTTTGTTGGGAAACAACTGTATCTTTCCTTCATATATGATGCTTAGTTTGGCTGGATACAAAATTCTTCGCTGATAATTGTTTTGTTTGAGGAGGCTGAAGATAGGGCCCCAATCCTTTCTGGATTGTAGGGTTTCTGCTGAGAAATATGCTGTTAATCTATAGGTTTTCCATTATAGGTTACCTGATGCTTCTGTCTCACAGTTCTTAAGATTCTTTCTTTTGTCTTAACTTTGGATAACCTGATGACAATGTGCCTAGGTGAAGATCTTTTTGAATGAATTTCCCAGGTGTTCTTTGTGCTTCTTGTATTTTTATGTCTAGGTCTCTAGCTAGGCTGGAGAAGTTTTCCTTGATTATTCCCCCAAATATGTTTTCCAAGCTTTTAGAATTGTCTTCTTCCTCAGGAACACCAATTATTCTTAGGTTTGGTCATTTAACATAATCCCAGACTTCTTGGAGGCCTTGTCCATATTTTCTTATTCTTTTCTCTTTGTCTTTGTTGGATTGGGTTAATTCAGAGACCTTGTCTTCGAGCTCTGAATTTCTTCTACTTGTTCAGTTCTTTTGCTGAGACTTTCCAGAGCATTTTGCATATCTAAAAGTGTGTCCAAAGTTTCCTGAATTTCTTATTGTTTTTTCTTTAAGCTATCTACTTCATTGAATATTTCTCCCTTTACTTCTTGTATCATGTTTTGGATTTCCTTGCATTGGGCTTCGCCTTTCTCTGGTGCCTCCCTGATTAGCTTAATAACTAATTTCCTGAGTTCTTTTTCAGGTAAATCAGGAATTTTTTATTGGTTTGGATCCCTTGCTGGTGAACTAGTGTGATTTTTTGGGGATGCCAAAGAGTCTTGTTTTGTCATATTACCAGGGTTGGTTTTCTGGTGCCTTCTCATTTGAGCAGGCTCTGTCAGAGGGAGGGTCTAGAGCTGAAGGCTGTTGTTCAGATTCTTTTGTCCCACGGGGCATTCCTTGATGTAGTACTCTCCCCTTTTTCCTATGCATGTGGCTTCCTGTGAGCTGAACTGCAGTGATTGTTGTATCTCTTCTGGGTCTAGCCACCCAGCGAGTCTACCTGGTTCTGGGCTGGTACTGGGGGCTGTGTGCACAGAGTCCTGTGATGTGAACTGTCTCTGGGTCTCTCAGCCATGGATGCCAGCACCTGTTCTGGTGGAGGTGGCGGAGGGTGCAGTGGACTGACTACGTGAGGGTTCTTAGCTTTGGCAGTTTAAGGATCTATTTTTGTGCCGGTTGGCCTCCTGCCAGGAGGTGGCACTTTCCAGAAAGCATCAGCTGTAGTAGTGTGGAGAGGGATCAGTGGTGGGCGGGGCCCTAGAACTCCCAAGATTATGTGTTCTTTGTCTTTTGCTACCTGGGTGGGTAGGGGAGGACCATCGAGTGGGGACAGGGCTAGGTCTGTGTGAGTTCAGACTCTCCTTGGGCGAATCATGCTGCAGCTGCCATGGGGGATGGGGATGAGACTCCCAGGTCACTGGAGTTGTGTACCTGTGATTACGGCTCCCTCTGCTGAGTCATGCAGGTTGTCAGGGAAGTGGGGGTAAGCCGGCAGTCCCAGGCCCCACCCAGCTCCCACACAAACCAAAGGGCTGGTCTCACTCCCACCGTGCCCCACCAACAGCCCTGAATCCGTTTCCAGGTGGAGGGTGAGAGGGGCTTGAAAACTTGCCCAAGGCAATCCGCCTTTCAGCTGGGAAAGAAAAAAAGGAAAGGGCTTTAGTTCTTCCCCTAGAGTTCTGGCCAGGAGGCTTCTTGCCCCATACAAGTTGTTACAAAGTTTGACTAGAGAATTCCTTCTCCCTGTGGAGTTTCACTGCCCCCCGCCCCTCCTCTGGCCACCCTCCCAGTGGATTCCTTTGGTGCCAGGCAGGAATGGGCTGCTTGGGCACCCAGCGGGCCTCCCAGGGCCTTTCTGCTGCTTCCTCTACCCCTGTATCTCACTCGGCTCTCTAACTTGGCTCAGCTCCAGGTAAAGTTGGAAGTTTCTCCTGCAAACAGACCTTCAGCTTTTCCAGTGGGGTGTGTGTTCGGGGGAGGAGGCTCTCCCTTTCCCACTTCTGCAGTTGGGGCACTCACAGTGTTTGGGGGATCTCCCAGGTCCTGCAGGAGCAGTCTGCTTCTTTCAGAGGGTTTGTGGGTCCTCTTGGGATTGCTGTTTTGTTCTTGTATTCAACCTGGAGGTAAAATTCACGACGCAAGCCTCCAGATGCTGCTCTTCCTGGAGCTGCAATCTAGTCCTGTTTCCCGTCCACCATGATCCCTCAAACTTGAATCTGAGGTCTTAAAGGAGAAACAATGGCCAACTAGACAGTAAATCCAAGGTTCTTTCCAGTTTTTACGTTCTGTGAGAATTACTTGATTCTAAAACTATTAAAGAGAAATTAACATTTTATCTTGAGAATTAGGAATAACTGGACTAGGTTAGCAATGAGAAAATTCATTCCTTCTTGATTCTTTGGGCACAATTGCTCTTTTCTGTGTCCCAGAGTGTGAGTGTGTGAATTTGGGAGGATCCCAGCATTGCTGACAGAGTCCTGAGGTGATTGAGGGGCGGAACACTTCGCCACATCATTCCGGGTGAGAGAGTCAATTACTTCTGCTTTCTGTCAGACCATAGCTAGAATCCCAGATAGCCAAATGGACAGTGGAAGCCAAAGTCTTTTCTATTTAGTGGCTTTCTGGTGACAGCCCCCAAAACTTTCACAGGCTGTTTTAAGTGAGTGCCAAAGCACTGCGCACTACAGAATGACCCCCTGGCTAAGTGAGTGCACAGGCGACAGCTTGTACATCAGAGTCTAAAACAAGAATTGAAAAACTCCTTCTCTCCTATCCGTCTGCTTTCTAGGGGCATGAGATCCTCACTGCCTCAGTCCCTTTGGACTGCTATAATAAAGTGCAGTAGACTGGATGGCTTATAAACAACTGAATTTTATTTCTCAAAGTTCTGGGTCTGTAAGTTTGAGATGAGGGTGCCAGCATGATTGGGTTCTGGTGAGAGCCCTCTTTTGGGTTGCAGACTGTGGACTTCTCATTTGATTCTCACATGGTGGAGGGAGGGTGAGAGAGCTCTTATGCCTCTCCTTGTAAGGGCACTAATCCCGTTTATGAGGGCTCCACCTTCATGACTTAAGTATCTCCCCAAGGCCCCACCTGTTAACACCATCACATTGGGGGTTAGGATTTCAACATATGAATTTTGGGAGGCATAAACATTCAGACCATAATGCACACATTTTCTGAGGCCCTACTGGGTGCCCGGGGCTCCCATGGGCTTTACCTCATTCTATCCTGCAAATCCATTACTTTTTCAGATGAGGAAGCACGTTCATAGATGTTTAGTTTATTAGTCAGGGTCTTATAGTGAGTTTGTGGCAAAGCTGGGTTTCAGATCCTAATCTGTAAAGCCCACCTTTCTCCTAACATCCCATGCATGCATTGTCTATTCTGATCTTTAGACTATTAGAAAAGCTGATACCAAAGCATCCTTCATCTGTCCTCATTCCACTATGCTCCCAGTTACACGAGCCAAAGCCCTTGAGAATGTCCTTAATTTCTTGATATGAGAAAATATCACATGTTCAATCTGTCATCAATAGCTATAATAACAATAGCCATTTATGTATACATAAATGCCATTTACATAAATATCGGTTATTATGTGCCCAACTACTGTGTTAAGTGCTTTGCCTTTATTATCTCATTTAATGCTCACAAAACCCTGTGAGATAGGTACTAAGTCTTAATTTTCAGATGAGGACATTAAGGTTCAGAGAAGTTTAATAACTTGCTCAAGCTCATATGGCTAGCATGTGGTAGATGAAAGATTTGAACTTAGGAAGTTTGTTCCCAGGGCCTATACTCCTAAATTGTTCCATTTTAAGTATGTCTAATTGACCCTACCCTTCAAAATCTGCCTTGAATTTGTTTTATCCAACTCAATAACTACCATATAGTTCAAACTACCTTTACTTTATGCCTGGACTTTAGCAACAGGCTTGTTAATAGTCTCTTTGCTTTCATTCTAGATTTCCCCTGCAATTCCTTCTTCACGAAGAAGTCAGAGAGGGCTTCTGAAATACAAACCAGATTCTGCCACCCCCCAGCAAGAGCCTTCCATATACATCACCATGACCTGTAAGGTTCTGTGGCCTGCCTTCCTCTCTGATCTCACTCCATGCTGTCTCCCAACATTCACTAGCCTCCAACTCCATTGGCCTCTTTGCATTTCTTGAATGCACCAATTTCTGCCACAGGGCCTTTGCACAAGCCAGTAATGCTTTTGTGCCAAAGTTTTAGGTAGCTCAGTCTCTGCCTTTTTTCAGATCTTTGTTCAAATGTCATCTCCATAAAAAAAGCTGTCCCTGACCACCCTGGCTGTGGTAGGCAATATTCTAAGATGGCCCATCCCTACCCACTGGTGTAATGTCCTCGTGCAGGTGGAAACTATGATTCAAGGGGATATAACCCCTGTCATGAGGTTACTATTCACTTGACTTTGACTCAGTGAAAAGAAAGATTATCCTGAATGGGCCTGACCCAATCTGGTGAGCCCTTAGATGAGAAAGAAGCAGTAACAGACATTCTCCTCCTGCCTTTGACAGCACAGCCTCCATGAGTCCTCCAGCTGCAAGGAAATAAATTCTTCCAACAAGCCCATGAGTTTGGAAGAGAACCTCAAGCCTTGGATGAGACCCCAGCTCTGGCTGACCCTGTGATTACAGCCTTGGGAGACCTAACCAGGGAACCCAGGTAACTCAGGCCTTGATTCCTGTGTATCTCCTTGTCAGCCACTAAGTTTGTGGTCATTTGTTAGGCAACAATAGAAAATGAGTACACGATCTAAAATACTTCCCTTGACAAGTTTCTATCCCTTTTGCCTGCATTATTTTTCTTTATAGCATTCTTTTGCTATCTGAACGTATATTATGCAATTATTTACTTGTTTAGTCCGACTGTCCCACAGTACTACAGTCACCATGAAGGCAGGGACTTTGGCTCATTTACTGTAGCTCCCAGCTTCTCAGAGCCTTGTCTGGTACACAGTGGGTACTCAATAAATGTATGTTGAATAACCTAATAAATAAATGTTTACCTAATTTAAAAAATGGTTCATACAGGTAAACTTCAATTTAAAGAAACTTGGCATGCAGAATCTCAATTCATACATAAAAAAGAGGTTAGTACTGCTTTTTATTTCCTAAGAGGACACAGAATATGAAACAACTTACCAAAAATGTTGCCACAACTTTGTAGGAGCATATGTATTGCATAAAGCAGGCTAAGCCTGGCTGTTGGACAGCCTCATTACTGTTTCTTTTGACAAATGCCAGTGTATTTTGCCACCAAACATATAGGAACAGGACAGAAGACAGGCAACCTTGACAACATGTGCTTCTTGAAAGACATTTCAGTTAGGAAGTCAATTGAATGGATGGAACATATGATAAAAGTGCTGTCAATAATATATTTGCCTTAAAAATATTCCAATGATGGCAGTGCCAGGACAGTTTAATGGTTTATTTAAAATTGTTAACAATGGTGAAATGCTTTATGAATTAAAAATTCATAACCAAATGAAAATGGAAAAAATACACTTGCTAATATCCAATACTCTCCCTTCTTTGTTCATTTGTAAAGATAGATGATACACTGAGATACATTTGGACTTGTTTTTCATTTTTCGAGGAAGGGAATTTTGACATTTGAAACAGAAAGAGATGTTTGCAGGCTCTTAGAACAAGATGCTTCCGATCACGGTGGAGCCAAAGTGAGCTCCCCGTGCAGGCTTTCTGCTCTGTGCTTCCTGATGTCACTGCTGTTGGATGGGGTGGAGGACTCACAGGTGGGAGTCCTCAAACAGGCCACCGGGCATGTCTCCTTTGCCTCCTGCAGTGCACCAGAAGCAATGCTGGGGAAGCATGGGTTTGTTTTGAAACCCTGAGATGCTTCTCACACAGAGGGGAAGTTTAGAAAAGCATGAGTTCTGAGATCATGGAGTCACATCTGACTTCGTGGGCTACATTGCTTTGCCTGCAGCCATAAGTTTTTTGTTCACACCTCCAGTAGGGGGAGAGTGGGGTCTGACTGTGAGAGGCAGCCTTGGGGCCGGAGAACATCTCGGAAGTCCTAACTGTGAACACTCTTCCCGTTTCCACACACAAAATAAAATGACTTCTTTTTCCTTGAAGAAAACATCTGATAAAAGAACAAAGCATCCTGCAAACTTACCAGTAGGATAGACAGTGTTGCTTTTCTTGAGCAAAACCTTTTCTTCCCTATAGATGAGGGTCCCAGTGGGTTTAATCTGCGTGTCTCCTGGGACTCCAGGATCTGAAGGCAGGTCTGGGTCAGCTCACACCTGACATACTGTCAGGGTTACCTCCTTAATGATGCACCTGTCTAGCTCCCCTAGCCCTCTTCACTGGCTCAGCTTCGGTTCTGGTCCTCAGTAGCTCTCCCCTGGATCACCACAAAGTTCTCTAACTGCTTTTCCTACTTCCAGTTTTGTTATTCATCCTTCCTACCTCCCCATTCAGCCTTCTCTGGGGCCCTTCCCTAGGGATCAGCTACACTGAACTTGTCGTCCTCAGAATGTTCTAGGTTGTTCTTCACTCTGATCCCCCTTGCTCACCTGGGACAGCTTAAGTCAGCTCAAACTCTGCTATGGAGGAAGCTCGTCTTCAGAGTCAGCTCCTAATGAATTTTCAGTTTAGTATAATGCTGACTCGGGACTAGCAGGGGGCAAAACAGTGAAGGGAGGTATGTAAAACGCCACCCCTCTCTTGTCCCCTAGGTGCTCTGCAGAGAGCTTTCACAACACCTGCAGCACTTCACCCTACTTATGTCTTCACTTCTCTGCCTTCCCTCTTAGAGTGTGCACTGCTTAAGGGCAAGGATAGTTACTAATTCATCTTGATCTTCCCAGTGCCTATACTTGAGAGTACTCAACAAGGTGTGTTGATGAATAATAATAATAAATTACAACATCAAACACTTACAGAGGGCTTGCCATACATGAGGCTTTGTCCTGAGTGCTTTATGTCTGATAACTCACAAACATGTGAGGTAGGTTTTATTATTATCCCTATTTTTCAGATAAGGAAACGGAGGAAAGAGAATTAATTTGCCCTAAGTCACATAGAGTCCCTTCTCTAAACCATTCAGGGTTCAATCATGATGGAAAGGGGCAAAGGCAGGTAGGATAGGGTAAAGCCAGGAGGCGTGAGCTCCATCTTCAAGCTCAGTTTCACCTTCAGATCTGATGCTCATGGAGGCATCAAGCACCACAAAGGCTGGTACGAGGAAACCTGCTGGCTGCCCCGCCATGATCAAGACCTGTGTGACTTTTCAAGGAAGGGACAGTCTCACATAGGGAGGAGTGATGGGAGGTCTCCCTGGTCCCTGTTGCTTCCTTGTGGAGGTGTCCACTATCACCACCATCCTGGGGTTCACTATTACCAACTGGAGGATCTGTATTAGACTCTGTTAAAGAAGCTGTGACTATCCAAAAAGTTGCATCCTAAGAACATCATGGGAGGAAACATGGACATTTCACACTTCACAACCATGAAGCTGGCAGAATAAAGTTGGCTCTGGTTGGTCCATAGTTTAAATCTAAGGCTTCTACTCAAGGTAAAAATGCCTTTCCTTTGGAGAAAAAGGAATTACAGTGTTCACTGGGAGTGGAGCTTGCCTGGGGCAACTCCAACCACAGCGAACTGTGATGGTGGTACAGCAACAATGGAACCAGATCTGAGCCCCGCAGTGGACCTGGGGTCCAGAAGAAATGGTCCAATGGGAAAAAGTGGGCAAGGAGTTAAAAGGCAATTCACAGTTGAAATACAAATGCCCAATAAACATTGAAAAACCATATAGCTTACTCCAGAAATATTTTTTTTATAAAAAATCAGTTTTTAAAATCTGGTGTATTGATAAAAATTAAAATGATAATTGTAATTGCTGGCAAAGGTACTCTAGAACAGTACTAATGCAAGTGTAAATTGGTACAAATTATTAAAATTTTTTGAAAAAGTACCCGAGGCAGCTGTCCTATAGAAATAACGAGATGCAATGGTCAAAGTGCACATGCAAGGGTGTTTAATTAAAGTTCTGTTTACAGTACCATGAAGCTAGAAATGACATGAATATCCATTAATAGGGGAATGGTTAGTAAAAATGGGTTGCCTCTTCAATTAGAGCTATTTTCCCATGGAGGAAAAATAAATAAAATCTATGTGTTCTACCACGAAAAAAACCTCATTTAGTGAAAAATACAATAGTGCACTCTTAATAAGAAAGCAATGACACACACATTTTTTGCATGGTGAAAATTTTGAGGAATAATGAACAAACTATTAAGAGGTGTAACCTGTGGTTGTATGTGTAAATGTGTGTGTGTTTGGCAATTATTATTGACTGCCTACCCAGGGTCCACTGCCTCATTCTTACTTCCTAACAGAACCCTAACTTTAGGTATCCACGCCACAGGGAAAGAGATAGTATTCCCAGCTCTGGGGTAAATCCTGATGAGTCTACACCAGTCCTAGTAGTCCTGTTTCCTTCCTGGTGATTGGTTAGGAACGGGTGTGTGACTTGGTCTTGGCCAATGAAAGGCGATGGGGATCTACTGTTGGGCTTCTGGGAAAGGTCTCCCTGTCTTAAAAAAATGGAGTCATGCCTTCTGCTGAAGTTGTCTTGTTTGAATGTGACACTTGGAATCACTATGGCCATTTGGGAACCATGAGGAGAGCTAACCTGGGGACCAAGTCCATACGTGGAGAATAGCAGAGAGGAAAGATAAAAGAAACCTGTGTTCTCATTGATGTGAGTTACTGAGTTAACCAACACTGGAACCATGCTGCTTCGTGACTTCCTATTACGTAAAATAGTCAATGTCCTATTGCCTGTATCAACAGAAGCTCTGTGTGTTCTCTTCCATTTGCCAGAGGCCTCCCAACTGTTATACTAATGAGGGTTTGGGATTTCAGGAGCTGAATGACTTCCACTTCCTAATTTATTTGTATCTTAAAAGCTGATGAGACTGTCTATAAATTTTATTTTCTCTTTTGTCATTTCTCGTATTTTGCAAATAAAAAGTAGAGTATAAAATTAAGCGTGGGCTGCAGATAAATCTCCCTGTCTGCACCCTACGCAGTAGGGCTGTGCATGTGGTTTACCCTGACTCTGGATCACACAAACCTGGCCTCTCTTTTCTACCTGTAAGACTTTGCATAGAAATCTGAGCAGTCTTCTTAGCCATAGAATCAAAGTAATTATAGCCGCTACCTCTTATGTTGCAATGAAGGTTAAATGTGTCCAAGGATGAAATCTGTCTGGCACCTTGATAAATATTATTCCTTATGCTCCCCAAACCTCCAACTCTAATTTTTCTCAGAACTTCTGTAACCCCAGAAAATGAGGTATGAATGGTGATAATAAGGAAATTGGGCTTGGTAAATAATGGAAGCTCAAGTTTCAGTCCAACCCAAATGGCCCAGGCAATAAGTTGAAAAATACATCCAATTTGAAACGGGAGTTATCCTAAGGGCATCGGATAATGTCCCGAGTGACTAAAACATGCCCCAAATCTCTGGCAGTTACACACAAGTTCCTTGAGTTTTTTCAGGCAGTGGGGAAGGCTGCAGATGAGGGGGTGCCACACCTGGATGTGCCTGCCCCATCTTTAGGCTGCTGCATGGGTGCATGGATGCTGGGTGTCTGCTTTTGCAATGTTCACTTAGAACAGCTTCAGCTAAGCATGTGGCCTCCACCCACCTTCGAAATCAGTGCTTTGTACAAGTTCAGAGGCAGCAAGTCCTCCACAGCTCCTGGGGCCCTCTGCTCAGTGGGCTATAAAACACAATTGCGCTCAGCAAGCCCCGGTCATCAGTAATAATGAGACGGCTTTGAAACTGCCACTATGAAACCCTAAACCAGGCACAGACCCGCATGCTGGGCCAAGGACTTGGGAAAGGTTGGCCAAGGTTCGCAAGCTCTAGGCTGGGTTTGCAGAGAGCTTTCTCAGCTTGGGTTTCTTCAGGGGCTGAGTCTGTTTCAGCAGAGGCTGGTCGGGGTGGTATGTGAATGGGCTGATTTACTGGGCTTGGGCAAAAAATAGGCAAAGCCTGGGGCTATGAGTAGTTTTCACTTTGAGGTTTTGGGGGAAGTGATTGAAACCTGAGTTCCACCTTCTGGAGGGAATTCTGGCCTCTCTCCCCAGCCTCATTCCCATAAGGCTCATATATTTTTTTCACCCACCACCCCGGCCTTCTAAGATGCAGGGCATAAGTGAAGGGAGCTACCTCAAACAGATTGGCTTTTCAATAATTTGTACGTGGAAACCGCAGAAGAAAATGGCTTTCTTTTTAATATGGCCTTTAAAGTCAAGCTTCTGATGGCACAGCTCAGTGACTCCAAAAGATATTATTTGGATCTCCCTTCTTCCTTTGAACAAAATATGACAACTATCACCTGGGCTGCCCCGGTCAGTCAGGGCCAGGGAAGACCTTGTCTGCTGTTAGCCTCTGGGTCCCAGCAGTAGGACAGAGCGATAGACGGCTTAGGGCGGTCCCATGAGCAAGCTCCTAGAAAGGTGTCCATGACGGCCCCCTTTATACCCTGTCCCATGGATTTGTAAAAACCCAGTTTCAGGATAATTTCATTGATATTCAGTCAGGGTCTCAGTGGGAAGCTGACAGCACATTACAACAGGGGGATTGAAAGGAGGTTAGTGAAGGGACTGTTTTCAGAGGTGTGGGCAGTGGTAAGGGAAGTCTAAAAGGTCCTGGAGAAGCACCCACGCTGAGCACAGCCAAGTACCAGGAGGGCTGATGGGGTGGGGGGAGGAGCAGTGAGTGAACCTGGAGAGGCAGCCGTGGCTGAGGGAGGGCCACCTGAGGAACTCTGGGAGAAGAACCAGCCATGGTCACCCTGTGGCTTGGTTGGAGGAAGTTGGGGCATGAACACCCCACTCCACTCTTCTCCCAGCTTCTGATCTGCTAGTGCCTCACTGTGGCTGAACCTAATCCAAAGCCAGAGAGCAGTGGAGCACATCTGAGTGTGGCCTATAAAGTTTTCATTCCTTGGGCACAAAGAGGGTGGGGGAAGGTCACACTGAATGCAGCTGTGCCTCACAGTCACCTGGAGAGGTTTGGTAACAAATACAAATTCCCAGGCTGCCCCTGGAAGTTTCCAATTTAGGATGTCTGGGATGGGCCCAGAGAAGCTGTACCCTTCCAGAGCTCTCTGGGTGGTTCTATGGCCCAGCCAGAATGGAAAATGCCTTCCTAAGTCATCATAATTAGTCCGTTCTCATGCTGCTATAAAGACATACCTGAGACTGAGTAATTTATAAAGGAAAGGAGGATTAACGGACTCACAGTTTCACATGGTTGGGGAGGACTCAGAATCGTGGCGGAAGGCAAATAGAGCGTAAAGGCATGTCTTACATGGTGGTAGTCAAGAGAACGTGTACAGGGCAACTGCCCTTTATAAAACCATCAGATCTCATGAGACTTATTCCCTATCACTAGAACAGCATGGGTAAAACCTGCCCCTGTGATTCAATTATCTCGCACTGTGTCCCTCCCACAACATGTGGGGATTATGGGAGCTACAATTAAAGATGAGATTTGGGTGGGGACACAGCCAAACCGCATCAGTCATGTGATGGTCTTCTGAATTAAGTGCTATCATCTGAATCTCAGCTTAAGTTGTCCATTGATCCCTTACATCACGTTCAAAGTGGGCAGTAAGGTTTATCCATTTATTCTAAACATTTGCTGAGCACCTACTGTGTGCCAGGCACGTTGCTGGAGGCTAGGGGATCAGTGGGAATAAAGCTTCTCTGAATAGGCTTCTCAAATTCTCTCTTGCTTCTGTGGAAAATTCTATATCCTTGGGAGTAAGATGGAAACATTTTTGGGAGATCACCTTATGTTACCAGAGGATACCTTTCAATATGTTACTTAATCTTGAATTCCTTTGTTTTCAAAATGGGCATGATAATGGTACTTTCTCACAGGTTTATCAGGAGGATTGAGTGAGATAATATGTGTAAATCTTAGCTGGTGCCCTGAACATCATGCATATCAAATACTATTATCATTATTAATTTTACCATTATGATTTATTAGTAGGTTTTTGTTAACCATCTCCCTCATCCCCTGACTCCAAAATAGCAAATAAATGAGAAAATGCAGGTAGCATTTTCTGTTTTCACTACTCTCCATTTTTGAACATTTCCTTCAGAAGAAATCTTGGCGAAGTCCGTGACGTGATGGAGTGTATTAGTACCTACACAGCCGCCCTGTCCATATGCTTACTCAGTACATTTCTATATAATTTTTAAAATACAAAGCAGGTTCATAGGGATGCAGGGAATTCAGAAATGGTTTGAAGGTAGTGATTTTAAGAGTTGAAAAACAGGACTAATGGGGAAAGAGGAAAAGAACTACAATTATTAACTTGGAGAGGAGATGACTGAGGGGATGGGGAGCCATTCTCTGAGATGAAAAGATTATTAAGGAGAAAACGGCAACTGGTGCTTCTCTGGAAAAGATGAAATAAACGGAAAGCGGAGAGTGTGGCAAGAGGGAATCAGCTCTGCTTTAAGGATCACTTCCCAACAGACTGGGTATGAGTTCCACAACAGGCTCAAAAGGACTGCAGACTTACATGCCGGTCTCTGGAAATCCTCCCCACTGGAATCACATTTGAGCAGGCCAAGAGTCCGCAGCAGGCAGTGGGGTGGGAAGGCAGGACTAGATGAAAAACTGCCTGCCGCCATGTGCCTCTGTGGCCCCAGCCTCCTCCTCTGTAAGGGAGAGGTGTGGGACTGCGCCTCCAGAGACTCAGTGAGTCCTAAGGCCCACCTGAAATTTCCAGTCACTGTGGATGTTTGCGGGACGCCCCGTGTGGTGAACACGTTGCTGGCTGCCACGCCTTCTGAAATGCTGCATTCCACTTTGAAGATGAACGGTCTTTGTTGACTGGTCAGTTAAAAACTCATCATACCACGTATGGAAGTTCAGTATCATTCTAGACAGTTTTGGGGCTCAAAAATGATTTTGTGTTGCAGTATGTCACAGGGTTTTCTACCTCAGGATAAGTCAAGAAGCACGAGATGCCTTAGGTGCGGAAGACCCACTGTCACCTGCTGAGCGCCTTCTATGGGCCAGGTGCTTGACGTATGTTTTAGGACAGTTCTAGTCTCCTTCTCCCTTTTTGCCTCTTGCAGTCTGTAGACACAAGGCTGGGATATCAGCGGAGACTTTTCTTTTTTTTTTTTTTTTAGGCAAAATCCTGGTGTAGAAGCGCTGTGGATCTGGGCAGGGTGGAAGGCCTGCTCGTATTGCAGAAACCAGTCTGAGAGAGTACCCTCCTGTCTTCCACCTCCTGCCCAGTATTCTACTTTCCCAAGTCACCCAGGACACTAGACTAAGCTGAAAGACCAAGCAAGAGAAGAGGAAGAACCCTGAAGAAAAGACAAAAAAGAGAGGAAAAGGCTGGAAGGCTGAGAGAGAGGGGCGAAGAGGAGATGGGATGTCCAGGGTGAAGATCTCTTTGGCTAGCCTTCATGGCTTTGTGGGCTCTCTAAGGGCTGACAGCTAAAATCCCCAAATAAAGAAAAAATTGGGGATGGGAAAGTTAGCAGGTTAGACCGCAGAAACTCTCCTGAATGTTTATTCTTTGTGGTATCTGTAGTACTTGGAATGTCCAATTAAACAGACTATAAAATCTATTTTTTAGAGCATTCTTCTAGACCAGGGGTCAGCAAACTCTTTCTGTAAAGAGCCAGAGAATAAATATTTTAGTCTTTGAGCCCTGTTGCAACTACTCAACTCTGCTATTGTAAGTGAAAGCAGCAACATACAACTCATAAACAAATGGGCATGGCTGTGTTCCAAGAAAACTTAATTTACTAAAGCAAGTTGCTGGCTGGATTTGGCCACAGATTGCTGCCCCTATTCTAGATCAGAGCTTCTCAAAAGCTTCATGCGCACACTCATCACTTCAGGATCTTGTTAAAATGTAGATCCTGGGCCGGGACCTGAGATTCTGCATTTTGAACACACTCCCAGGTGCCGCTGGGGCAGAAACCACACTTTGAGAAGCAAGGCTCTGGACATCTCAGACTGCAGGGGCCGCAGAAGCCAGAGTGGATGTAAGTGAGATGGCGGGTGTAGGCGCATGTGCTGGCTGACAGCTGGGGTCTGTGGGACCTAGAGTGAGCTTGCCTGTCTAGAGGAAGCAGCTCCTCGTCCTTGCAGGTCTTGCTGGCTATTGATCTGTGGAAATACTGTCCTGTGTGTCCAGATATTTGGCTTCGTCTAGAGGAACCGGAAATACGGGGTTTTGTGGGACAATTTCCTGATTTTTGTGCAAGTCAAATAAAACACATAGCTGGAATGGCACCCACAGGCTGCCATTTTGCAACCCTAGTTTCAGACCCGTGAGCAGTTACCCAGGACTGCCCTGGGCCTGCCTTCCGTGATAGGAGTGTGGTGCTTGGATTTTGCACACAGCACCTCTCAAGCTCAAGGCTTGGAAAAGAAGGAATGGTCTTGATTTTACAGATGTGGTTGATAAGCCTTGAAGAAGCCAAGAAGAGGGCTGCAATTCATGCTTATGGTGACTGAAATTAAAAGCTACATCCTCAGGCCGATGATTTTGGAAAATATACCTCCTCTGAACAGACAAACTGTACAAAGCTCTCTTTGTCAGGGCAGAAACTCTACAGCTGATGGTGGTAAATGGCAAGCAACTTTTCCAAACTCCCTGGGCTAGCAGTGAAGAAGCAGGGATTTGAACCCAGGCCTTTCAGACTCCAAATTCCATGCTTCCTCCACTACCACCCATTGACTCTAGTTTTGGTGGATATTTGAAAGTGAAAAAGTTCAACCTGTCATCTCCCCCTAAGCCCGGATCTAAGCCACATTTGTAAGATGCAGGCACAGCCGCTGTGATATTTTTATCTGAAATATTTACAGGTGGAAAGGATTAAAGCAAGTGATGGACTATTGAAGGTTAATGCCATCTTTTAATATGGAAAAACTACTCTCTCCACAAGAAATATACTTGTGGGATAATCTTGAGATATGTGTGTGCGTGCTCAAAATGTCAGCTAGAGTTTCATTAATTTCAGCCTCCCCCAAGAACACTATGTTATGGTTCTGAGGCTGCGTGTTAGCGTGCTGACACAGGTGGGACCCACAGCACCCGGCTCTCAGGGGTAAATTTATGGTACGATGTGTGAGGAATCCATCATGCAATTTGGCCCATGCCCCCAGCTGCTTAACCAGAGATGGGGGATGTAAGACAAATGTTATCTCCAGGCTTTGGGTGCTGTCTGTTTCAAGCTTTGACCCATCAGGACAAACACTCCCACTAGGAAGGCCAATTAATAAGATGGCTTAACACCCAGCCTCTCAGAACATGGAGTACTTTGCCCTCAGCTTCTCCTGGGCTGTTCTTCAACAATTCTCTAGGCTAAAAGATCGTGTCCTAGAGTTTTTAGGAAAGCATAGGCCTTTGTGAGCTGTCTAAAGCATAACCTCATTTACTCTGGACGAGTTGTGAAGATCATGCTTACAAGAGGACCAGAGCCAGTGTCAAAAGGTGATGGGCCCAGCAATCCCATCACGGGCATCTACTTTACAAGCCCATTTGAAGGGCTGATCTTCCTCCCAGCAGAACAGAGATTAAGAGGCAGCCTCAAGGGGCAACTGGCCTTCACTTCCTCTCCCAACTCCTCCAGTTGTAAGTTGAGTAACTTGTGAGAATACACAAGTCTTACGTTCTTCATCTGTACCATGGGGGTAACAGTAGAAATTCCTACTTTGCAGCATGATTGGGAAGACTAGAGACCCTGCGTGGACAGTACGCAGCAAAGTACTTGACCCTCAGTAAAACATTGCTGGGTTGTGTCCTAGGTTTGGCGGTGTCCCTTTCTATGGTTTTGCTTCTGTGTAATGTCCTGGCTAAAAGGACCCACATCGGGGCAGCTGGACTAAGGTTACAGTTTCTACTGTACCTCTTTCCAGCTGTGCAATCATGGATGAATTATTTAATCTCATGAAGCATCACTTTCCTCATCAGTAAGATAGACATAAAAATAGTTCTTCCTTTGGAGAGCTAGGGTTAAGATTGGATGGGCAGTTGTATGTAAAATGCTTATGTTACATTGCTTGGCATAACCAGGCACCTAGTAAAGGTTATAAATATTAGATAGGATATGTACTTTGGAATCTGTGAAGGCTTTGGCTACATGGAAAGGTGATATTTCTGCCCCTTATCCACAATACAGTTGACCTTTGAACAGCATGGGTTTGAACTGTGTTGATCCACTTATAAGTGGATTTTCTTCTGCCTCTGCCACCCATGAGACAGCAAAACCAACGTCCTCCTCCTCCTCCTCCTCCTCCTCCTCAGCCTACTCAACCTAAGATGAGGGGGATGAAGACCTTTATGATGATCCACTTCCACTTAATAAACGGTAAATATATTTTTTCTTCCTTATGCTTTTCTTAACACTTCCTTTTTCTCTAGCTTACTTTATTGTAAGAATATAGTATATGATACACATAACATATAAAAATATGTGTTAATTGACTGTTTATGTTATTGATAAGGCTTCCAGTCATTAGTAGGCGATTAGAAGCTAAGTTTTGGGGCAGTCAAAAGTAACATGTGAATTTTCGGTTGTGCGGGGGGTTGGCATTGCTAACCTCTGTGGTGTTCGAGGGTCGACTGTATATCAAAGAAATGTGGAAAGCCTCAGGAACTTGGATCTGTAAATTCTGACATTGTACCAAGTGCAAACCCTACTTGCACTTACTGGGAAAATAACTTTCTAGGGTGCCAGAGGTATTTTAAAAACCATCAACTGCAGCTCAACTCCTCCTTCTGAAACAAATACATGGGCCCAATGAACCCGAGTCAGAGTTGCTACTTTTGGAGCAACTACACTGTGTGGCGTGCAGAGCCGGATGCTGGGTAAGCGCTCAGTCCAATAGCCTCAGAAGGCTACTTTTATTATTCATATCTATGCTGGAGGAGCCCAGGGCTCAGAGGAGATGAGTAACCAGAGCTCAGAAGTGAGAGAGCTGGGACTTGAACCCTCTCACTCTAAACTCCATGGTAATCACCTTGTCAGCTGTCCTGAGGCATTCAACAAGACAGGTGTTTGTGTGTCTCTTTTGTAGAGAAGAAAACTGAGGCTCAGAGAGGTCAAGTAACCCACACATGCCCACACAGCTTAGACCTGCTCCTTGCCCGGAACCTGGGTGAATTCTCCTGTAACCCAGTCACGGATGCGTGTGCGTGCTAGCGGAGAGTGATTCTTATCTGGGTCCCTTAAAGAAGGGATATTTTCCCATGATTGTTTTCCTGCTGGCAGCCCTTGTCATCTTCAGAGGAGACCCAGAGACCGTGGGCAGGGTGCTGATTCCCCGCAGTCAGCCACGAAGGGCAGAGTTCCCTGTGATGCTGAGAGAGCGAGCCTGTGTCTGCGAGTACATATTTCTCACTATAAAGCAAACAACCCGACTGGCAGAGCACTGTAGGGAAAATGACATCACTGCAGAATTTTAGGGCTAATCATTTAGCTGGATTAGCCCCAAAGTGCTGTGTCTAAAATCAGCATCCCTGCCTCTTTATGTACTCCAGATGAAACACATTAGCAGAAATATGGCAAGGGACACTCACAATACACGGTTCTACACTCTCAGCAGTTTTTGCAAATCTGCAATTAGTCTAAAGGGCCTGGGTAAATTAGGCCTCTTGATAAATGAAGCACCTAGACAGGCCTCAGATTTATTGGATCCCGCTGTCCCGCTGTCCAGAGCCCTTGTCAGCTCCACTGCAGAGCGGGGACTGTACAGGGGAAGAAAACGGAGCCAATTCAGGCTCGGAATTGCCCCCAAGTCTTTGAAAAGACTGTGTTTGAGACTGCTGCCTCGGTGGCCTTAAAAGTTTCTGCCAGGAACGTAATAGGTGAAATAGGAAGCCTCTGCCAGGAAGTTTGTGAGGGGATAGAAGAGGCCTGTTACACACTGCAGGCAGAAGGAGAGATGGGGGAAGGATTTTCCTTATAGGCAGGAGGGAGGGGCCACCAAGAGGCCTGCATGTGTTGGCAATTCTTTGCCCCACCCCACCCTGGGCCTCTCCGGCCTCCTCATGTCAGAGATTAGCAGTGGGCATTGACGGGTACCAGTGGGAACCACCAGCCTCTCTCCCAGCACTCCAGGTCCGGGCTCTGCTTGTTAGTTATCACACTCCTTTCCCAAATGCAATTTTCCACATGCTTCAGGTATGAATAATAAATGACCTGGTGTTTTGACTACACAGAAAGGTTACACAGATTCTAGAAAAGCACCCTCACCTCCAAAGTTGGGGGGTGAGTGTTTGTAATGCCTTAAAGCAAGCATCCAGGGACCAGAAGGCTGTGAGTGGTTGTGGCTTAGGTACATGGGACATATGGGAAGGGGGTAGTATGGGCCTGTTGTTCTGATTTATGTCTCTGAATCCTGAGAAGCAGTTCGCAGCCATATTGGGGTGACACCTGCTAACTTTGCTGCTGGTGCTGCCGCTGCCGTTGCTGCTGTGAGTGCTGAAGTCAGCTGAACCAGGCCAGTAAGGGGCCAGCAGATGCGCAGACGTTTTTGGGGTGGCGAGAGTTATTTTTTGTTAAGTCTATCTTATTTATTTATTTTTGCAACATTTTCTTTGCTGATTACTAAAGTAATTGCTGTTTGGGGATGGTGGAGACATGGTCTGAATTTTTAATTTAAAAAGTAGTAAAGGACAATTTGTAGTAGGAGACAATTTGAAACAGAGGTCCCTGTTTGTGTGTGTGTGTGTGTGTGTGTGTGTCTGTCTGTCTGTCTGTCTGTCTATTTCTTGCTTCCTCCCTATCTCTTTCTGTCTGTATCTTACAATCTCAGGTCCTCCGTCTGTCTTCTTTCTTCTGTGTGTATCTCTCTGTTCTCAGTGACCCAGCAGAGCATGTTGTGGTCCTCTGTACCCCCAGCACTGTCCCCACAACTGAGCCCTTTGCCACTTAACTCTTGGTGGCTTGGGCACCTGGGTCCATGGGCTCCTTTGAGGTTAGGAGCACCCCAGGGTGTGAGGTTTCCAAGACCACTTTCTCCCGGAGGCTGCGGGAACGGCCTCACGGCCATGCCGGCTTCAGCTGCTGTGATTCAGTGTCTCTGGTCTGCAGATCAGCTGGGCGAGTCTCCTGTCAGCCCACATTGATTTTCCTGTAGATTACATTACCTCCAATCACAAAAGAAATTGTGCTCCTCTCCTGGAGTGTCAGGGCAAAATGAATAGCAAACATTTTCTTGCAGGCAGTTCAGCTCTCCTGTCAAAGGCCACTTGAGCAGGTAGGGCACTGTCCTTGCTCCCCCAGCCCCCAAACCTTTTCTCTCCAACTCAGTGGAAAAGTTTCCGGGGTGAGGTGGGGCATCAGATGCAACTTGGAGCGCAAAAGATACCCAATTATGCCTCAGCGAGATCCTTCGGTATCTTAAGACCTTCTAAATTATGGAATTAAGAGAGTTTAGAGGGGGAAAAGAGCGGGTGACACCAGATGTGTTAAGAATTCAGAATGTGCTTTCTCATATATTAAAAAAGACTCTTTGAATATCATCAAAGAGATTGAGCAATTTTTATTCCTTTTAAAAGTACTGATTGGGGTCTCTGGTCTCCGGCTGGTGTATGTGTGTGTGTGAGTGTGTCGGGGGGCCGTACCACAAGGGACTCTCTTCCTACGCTTGGTTGGTGCCAGGTCCACTTTCTGAAACCCTGGCATGCAGGGCGAGCCTTGCTTGTGTGGGCAGCTTTGGCACAGAGTCCTGGCACAGTGGATGAAGAGAAGCGTCAGCACTTTTCAAACAACTAACTAGCAGCAGAAGGCGGGCGCCGATCTCCAAAGTGGTCTTTGTGGGAGAGAGGTCTGTGTCTGGGCAAACAACCTGCTTGTAGAGGCTGGAAGAGAAAAAGGCCAAAGACACTTGAAAAGTAAGAGAGAATCTTCTCTAGGGACACTGGGGGGCCACATAAACGCACATCCCTGCCCAGTTGAGCATGTGTGTGTCATGAGATACTTATAGCAAGAATTTTCATTGATAACTTAGCCAATATTTGTTGAGCAACAACCATGGGCCAGACACTGGGTAAATGCTCTACCTATCATTTACCTCTCTTTTCACTTGTCATCTAAATTGAATCCTCACAGTGGGGAAGGCAGTGTCATCCCTGTCGACGTGATCTGGAAACAGTGCATTAGAGAGTATATGAGATTTGCCAAGGTATTACAGATTGAATTGTGTCCCTGACCCCAAGAAATGTGTCGAAATCCTAGCCTTGCCCACCCGTGAATGTGACATTGTTTGGAAAAAGGGTCTTTGTGGATGATCAAGTTAGGAAGGGGTCATTAGGATGGGTCCTGATCCAATATGACTGATAGAAAAACCAGGGAGATTTGGACACAGAGGGAAGACCATGTGAAGACTCAGGGAGAAGAGGAAGGACAGCCAACTGTAAGCTGAGGAATACCAGTGATTGCTAGGAGGGAGACCTAGACGAGATCCTTCCCTTACAGTCCTCAGAGAGAGCCAACCCTACCAACACCCTGATAGCAGACACCTAGCTTCCAGAACCATGAGACAGTGTATGTTTGTTGTTGAAGCCACCTAGCCCATGGTACTTTATACAGGAGCCCCAGGATGTAACTACACAAGCTCACCCAGCCTGTGGGTGGTGGAGCTGGTGTGTATGTACCCAGGCCCTGCCTGTCCCCGCGGTTATGCAGTGTAGCCTGCACACTGCTGGTTTCCTGGATGAGTACCCAGCCAGCGCCTGGATGTGCTCCTGCGGGCCTTGGATGTTTAGGAGTTGTATGTTGGGATGGTTTGGGGCAGAGGCCAAAGGGAGACTTTATGATGAATCTAGCGTCTTATATATACTTTCGCTTACAGGTCTAGGAATCTGCCAATTTTATCATTTATATAAAGAACCTTAAAATGTGTATATCTTTTGACCTATTGCTAGAAATCTATTAATGATAAAAATGGTGACACATTTCTGTAGAATTATATATCATAGTACTATTTATGGAACAGGTAGGAATGTCCCACATCCCAGGACTGTATGAAATGCCTAGTTTCTATATTTTCTAAAGTGAAATAAAATCTGATAGAAGTCGATACCAGTCAAGGGTGGTGAGAAGAGCGCTGAATTTCTTCACCCCAGCTGGGTCGGCAGAACCTCTCTAGCCATAGTGTGCGGTGTCAGCCACATAGACAGCCATGTAGCAGTGCCCACCTGAGGTCACCCAGAGCATCGGGCTCAGATAGGGCCGTATCTCCACCATAGGTCACATTTCAAGTCTTATTTCTTTTCCCAGTCCTGGGGAGTCATGCAGCCAGGGAGGAGCCCATCTGTTGAACGTCTGCAGCCCACATCCTTAATCCTCTTCCTTGGACGATGTAGTCTACAGGTGTCAAGGGCCTCTGTCTTTGAAACACAAAGCCCTTTCTCAAAGCCCTCTCACAGTCTCCTTTAAATAAGCAAAATAGCCTTTCAGAAGTACATTTTCTCTCTCTCTCTGTCAGGGTTATAGCACAGCAGTTGTTGAGAAAGATGTTTCATCTTCTCTCCTGTGACCGCAGGAGTCAAAACAAACACAAATAACAAAACAACACAACTTCCAAATAACAAATACCTAATACAAATATTGGCTACATTTAAACGCCGAATCATTCAGACTCATTACACTGATTATAATCCAAATACATACATTAGACATAGACATTAAATTGTCAGTTAACATTAGTAGGAGACAAAGTTCAAGGTGTAATGTGAAGTGAAAAAATAGAACGTTATATTATTTTCTACTGCTGCATAACAAATCGTAAGTTTAGCCACTTACAGCAATACGCATTTACTATCTCATGGTTCTGTAGGTTAAAAACCCCAGCAGTCTTGTTTGGGTTTTCTGCCCAGGGTCTCATAAGACCAAAATTAAGGTGTTGGTCAGGCTGTGTTCTCATCTAGAGCTGGGATCTTCTTTCAAGCTCATTCAGATTTTTGGTAGAATTGAGTTCCTGTGGTTGCAGGCCCAAGGTCCCTATTTTCCTTGCTGGGTGTCAACTGGGGATTGCTCTCAGGTCCTGGAGGCTTCTAGCATTCTTTGCCATGTTGGGCTCTCTATCTTCAAAGTCACCAAAGGAGACACTCCCTTGTTTTAAGTCCCTCTCATGCTTCATATCTGTCTCCAGGAAAAGCCCAATCTCTGTCAAGACTCACCTGAACAGGCCAGACCAACCCAGGATCATCTCCCACCCTTAAAGTCATGCCATGGAACATAACCAAATCATGGGAGTGATGGCCCAGAATAGTCACAGGTCCCACCTGCCCACATTCAAGGGGGAAGGGATTATATAAAGGCCTGTGGATTCCGGGATCATCTTAGAATTCTGTCTAACACAGATACCAGTCGTATATATGCAGCAAGATCTCAGCCATGTATTGTTTATGAGCTCAGAAGAACACATGTATGATATAAACCTCAATATTAATAAGACTTTTCTGTGGGGTATGATTATGGATAACTTTTATTGTCTTCTTTATACTTTTCTGTATCTTCTAAGCATTTTAAAATGAGCACATATTACATTTATGATCAAAGAAAACACCCACATTATTTAGATAAAGAAATAATTGGGTGTCAAGCTGGGATAGTAATGCATGACTAGCAGGCATTTGCTCTGTAAAATTAAGTGTGTGTAGCTGAATGGTTTGTTCATTCATTTATTCTTTCGTTCATTCATTCACTGGCCCCCTTGGGAAGAAGGTGCAGACAGATTGCATTTTCCTATAGGACCACATGCTGATGGGGTCCCTCTGTTCAGAATATCTCTAGAATCACTTCATACTTTTCAGCAAAAAAGATTGCAAAAGACAAGTAGCATTTCTATTTGTTATTACTCCCGGGGACAAAATAGCGAAGGAAAATTACTCAGACTGTTTGAGAAATACTTTGCAATTTCTATTTTTCTCACCAGTATCCCAATAGCTTGATAATGTTTAGGTTTTGAAATTTCATATTGTCTTCGTGAGCAGAAAATACCAGCTTCTCATAAATAACTGAAATGAAACAACAGAACTCTTGGCTCAAATTCACTTTTCAGCCTGACGCGTCAGAAAGAGCCCAATGCGAAAACTCTCTCCCGAAACAGAAGTGTGACCCAGGGAGACCAGCAGCACAAATGGTCCAGAAACCCTTATTGTGGGAACTCCCTCCACTAACAGAACAGAATTGCTCAAGGATGGGGACGACAGCATGTGGCAAACTATCAGAGGGACATCGACTGGCCATCTCAGGCCATCCTGTGCCAGTAGCAAGTCTAGGGGCTCCAGTCAAGTGAGAGCGTGAAGTAAATGAGGTTGTGCAGAAAAATACGGCAAGGCTGCCCTGTACCAAAGGGTGATGTTGGCATGATTTGCCTTTGGGCTTCCTTGTCTCCTTCTCTTCCTTCTTCATTCATTCCCCTTCCCTTCACTGGTGCCCACTCCTGCCCTGGTGCCGGCTTCCATCTCCCGTCCATTTTCAGTTAATGAAGATCATTAATGGTTTTCTTTTTTTTTTTTTTTAATGTGGATACTCTCAGGAGTATTTGCATTTTAATAAGGGATTGTAAAAAGTGAAAAGGCCTTGAAGATAGCAAAGAATAGTTTGCTAATAGTGGAAGGACCAGTAAGGAGGTTACTTTTGCTTGGGGCCCCTGCCCAATGTCTGCCTCCAAAGTCATCTTCCAAATACTGTTTTTTATACAGTGTTGACCTGTTTCAGGAACGGGCTGCAGGGATTCTATTCTGTCAGCATTAAATGGGCGTTGACAGCTGGAAGAAAGGCATCAACATATACAGGAAACAGCATTCTTGAAATGAGAACTAAAGTATCTACTGTGCGTCTTCCATGCCGTGTCATGGGGGGAATCAAATGAGGTCATGTATGTGACAGAGTCTCATAAGAGACTCAGAAGTGAACACATGCAGAGTAGTATTAGGATACGTGGCTTATGTGGTTGTCCCCAGCACAGTCAGAGAACAAAAGCCTGGATGCAAAGATGATCTGACTTTTGACATGGTCGCCTGCCTTAGAAACTGACACTATTTCATTAGGCCTTTTCTGCAGGTAGTCATTGTATGTAAATGTCATGAGCAACTCCACTGAGATGGGGAGCATTTGTCCCTTGAGTGTTGTTCTGGGTTCCAGAGACTCACCTCGTACTATGCCTCAGTTTCTCATTTGGTAGACCTGAAGATGAAAATAAGTATTGGTCTTCCCTCAGCAGAAACAAGAAAAGTGAATGGGCAGCTGGGGTGAAGCTCTTTGAGGGCTCCCTGAAGAAGGGGGAAGAAGCTCTTCTTCCCGAGACGAGGTATATCTGGGCAAAGGTGAAATCATGTTGATTTTAGTTTTTTTTCAACTTATCAATTATTTTCTAAATATAAACTTACAAACTATGAAGCATGAGAAATAAATGAAGAGCCATGAAACTTCCACCCTATTAATGATAAATAACACTGTCACCCTCCACTCCATCCCGGGGTTTCTTCCTCACACTTGGCCCGTTCCTTCCCATCATCGGAATACATGGCAAGGAACTACTATCTGAATGGTGTTTTTATTTTTTAAAACAATATTCTTTATTCCTATTTTGTAGCATAGTTTGACCATATATCCACTAACCATATATCACTTAGTCTTGCTTATCTTTTAAACTCCATATAAATGCCATCACCAGGTATGTATTCTTTTGAGACTTGCTCTTTTTAGTCAATGCTATGTGTTTGTGATTTGACAGTTTTTATGCCTCTAGGTTTGGTTCATTCATTCTCATTCCATTGTATTCCATTTATGAATATACCAGAAATCAGTCGTCTCTTCTCTTCTTGATAGTGCAGCTTTAGTCTTTGCATTTATTTTAAACACGCTTTCACTGTAGGATTTAGGGTACTTGTCTTAGTTCAGGCTGCTTTAACAAAATACCAAAGACATAATCTTTGGTTTATACCACAGAAACATATTTCTTGCAGTTTTGGAGGCTGCAGGTCTGAGGGGGGTGTCGGCACGGCCAGGTTCTGGTGAGGGCCCTCTTCCATTTGCAGACTGCTGACTTCTCCGTGTGTCCTCACGTGGCAGAAAGGGGGTGAGTGAATTCCTGGGCTCCCTTTTCTGAGGGCATTAATTCTACTCACGAGGGCTCCCTGCTCAGACCTAATCACCTCCCGAAGGCCCCACCTCCTGATGCCATCATGTTGAGGGTTAGTATTTCGGCATATGAATTTCAAGGGCAAAAACATTCAGTCCATTACAGTAGTGTTTATTCCAGTAGAGGTAAAGCCAAAGTGTGGTTAAATAGGACTAGGTGATTGGGCAAAGGAAGTAAGAAACTTTTTTTTTTTTGAGATGGAGTCACTCTGTCGCCCAGGCTGGAGTGCAGTACAGCGACCTTAGCTCACTGTAACCTCTGCCTCCCGGCTTCAAGAGATGGTCCTGCCTTAGCCTCTTGAGTAGCTGGGATTACAGGCATGCACCACCATGCCTGGCTAGTTTTTGCTGTTGTTGTTTTTGGTATTTTAAGTAATAGTAGAGATGGAGTTTCACCATTTTGGCCAGGCTGGTCTCAAACTCCTGACCTCAGGTGATCCGCCCGCTTCGGCCTCCCAAAGTGCTCAGATTACAGGTATGAGCCACCGTGCGCTGTGCCAGAAAGTAACATTTTGGAGGTAAACCAGGCCCTAGCTCCCAACTCTCCTAACCGTCTTCCTTGTACATGTTATCTCACCATTCTCAGAAACACTTTTTCAGTAAAGTAAAGAAGCTGAGTTGGATAAGCTTCAGATTCTCTTCTAAGGCAACCTTCGAACTCAATCAGTTGTTCACTCACTGAACACATGATGAACACCTGCAATTTGCCCCCATTGCTAGATTCAGTGGAAAACAAAACAGGTACAGTCTTGGCCATCACAGAATTTCAGACCACGGAAGATGTCAGAGAAAAAAGGAGTAGGCCACTAAAAAGTTTTTTGTTCTTGTTGTTGTTGTCTGGTTTGTTTTTAAATTAGAAACTGTAAGTACTATTGTAGAAACACCCATCGGGTGAGGATACAGAGCTCTGGATGGATCTATTTTAGGTAGAATGGTCAGGAAAGGCCTCCCAGAGAATGAATATCGAAGCTTGAGAGGCACCAGCCACACATGGTCAGGAGGAAGAGGATTCCAGTCTCAGAGAATTGCATGGGGCAAAACCTCTGGGTAGAACAAGAGCTTAATATGTTCTAGAACTTGGGGGAATTACGTGAGAGGGAAGCATGCCTCCAGGTGAGCCCTGACACTTCAGGGATGGGCTCTGTGGGCCAGCGAAAGGATTTGAGTTTTATCCTATGTGCAAACGGAAGATGTTAAAGGATTTTTCAGTAGGGGAGTGATATGGTCAGATCTGTGTTTTTTAAAGATTACTATGACTGCTGTGAAGAGAATAGGTAGGAGGGGGCTAAAGCGAAAACTGCAACTGTCGGGCCTCACGGGAGGTGATAGAGCTCAGCTTGAAGCAGCAGTCATGGAGGTGAGAGGGAGGGGATGGGCTAGGTCCCAGGATGATGTGGAGCCAAGGAGAGGCATTGCTGCCATGTATTTTTAATTAGAAACATAATCAACGTTGGGGGTCAATGGGGAAATAATCAGACCCAAGCTCAATTCACTAGAGAAGAGAAGGTTCAGAGAAAATGGGGTTGGTCAAGATAAGACAGTTGGAGGAAGCTGTGATTCTTTAGTAATGGGCACTACAGACCCTCTGCACATACGTACGCCTCCTTCCCTCCCTCTCTCCCTCTCTCCCTTTCTTCCATCTTCTAACTACCTTATCTGAAGACCATCTCTAAAACTCTGCTCAGTTTGAAGATAACCTTCTCTACCAGAATGGAGCAGACAAAAGCCACCTCCCCAGTCTTCCAGAAGAGAGGTGACATCCAACCCCCTACCACACACCAACCTCCACCTCTACACACACATCCAGGCCCAGGACAGTGTCCTCACCAGTACTGCTCCACCCCTCCCAATCCTTCCTGGCCAGAAAAAGTGGCTGAACCATTGTGTCAGATCCCAGTCTTGGCACAGAGTTTATATCTCCCTAACAATATACTGCCCATTTAAAGAACCGTAAAACATGACCGATGGGGAATAGCAGTGGCTGTTTAGTATGCTTTAAAATTCTTTAATTTGCTGTGCCACAATAACTTGCACTTTAATAAAAGCAATCTCTCGTCTTAATAGCTACACAATAAAGAGTTATTTATATGAGTCAATGTGCAGGCCTGAGCCTTCCAGGTGTGCCCCAGATTTTAAGCACTCCGAGCGATTTGTAGGCTGGCGCTGCCTGACGCAGCCCATGGAAGGCTCCTGACAATGCCATTTTGCAGTGTCACAACTCCAGGGCCATGGCCCGCCCCAGGCTCCTGGCCCTGCACAGCCCACTCGGCGCGCTGATTTATTTCGGTATTACGTTTAATTGTTTCCTTCTTGTGGAAGCCTTAACATGCAATGCTTGTAAATCTGACCCAAATCCTCCATATGGCACTCTGGTTTTCCATTTTCAAATGCATTCGCCCTGGAATAATGACTGTGGTATAACTCAATTTGAGTTCTGCTGCTGGGGACTTTATTACATAATGCTTTCTAATTGACCCTCATAGTTTAATAAGACAGAACATTTCACCAGAACATTGACAAAAGTTATTAATTTTCACTTCAGCAGAGACCCATGTCCCAATTAAATCCCCTGATAATGCCTGACTGACTGACCTCATTATGGCTAATGCTTATTAGTCCTGCGGAGAGGATAGCATCACACACTGTTAAAATGCCTAAATGAGCACATACAACCATCCACTGTGATTACAATTTACATACATGACAAATTTTACTCCCTAATCCTTGTCTGGTGCAATGAATGTGGCATGCTGCTGTCATACCACGGGATCAGCCATTGAGGATTCGGGAGGTGTTGTAAAAATGCTCCGTGAGTGTGCTAAGCTACACCCAGTTAAATTCTATCTGCCTTTCTAGGAAACGATTTCAAGTGTGTGGGCGTCTTTAAACAGGGAGATTGACTTCTGCCCTTTCCTTTTTTAATGAGAACTACTCGTACTCATTTGTTTGTTTGTTTTTAGCCGACTTCAAAAAGTAGAAAACGCACCAGCAGCAGCAGCAGCAGCAACCAATGATTTCAGCCTTCCTGCTTGGGTAGCTCATACTCACTGAAGTGGACTTTTCTTCCCTGAGTTTACTTATATTTTTACATTTTCTCTGAGCTTTCATTTTGCAGGGGACAGTGGGTGGGGGCTTGCAGACTCAGCTTCCATCTGAGGGCATCATAGATACCACCCCGTTTCACCAATGACAGGGCCACCTACTCAAGCTAGTCCCGTATTGAGGGACAGGCTGTCGGAAGGTCAGTTGGAAGAAAAATGTATATTTGCACATGCTGATAAAATGGAAGCCTCAGAGTGGCGAGAAAATGACAGTGAAAAAACCTCACAGTGTCTGAGGCTTCAGATTGTTTTTCGACCTTTCTTCTTCTGGTCCACACAGCAGTGTTTATCTTTGAGGCGGTCTGACCACGGCTCGATGTCTGCTTTTCCTGCGCAATGTAGTCATTCCCCCTGGGCTGTATGCTTTGACACATGACAACAATCTAAGAGCAGAGATCAAACTTCTCAGACTCATGGCAATGTGACAAGTAATGTATATTGACACAGCAAAGTGCATTCTGGAAATCAGAGTGGTTGGGCGGGCACAGCCCCTTGCTCAGCTAGAGATGGCTTAAATCATAGGCTTCAGCTGCCCACAAAGTTAAAGCCAAAATTTAAATAATAATAATAACCAGCTGGGAGCTGCAATTCATTGAACTCTTTTCTCTCTCTCTCTCTCTCTCTTTTTCTTTTGGTACCATCATGTTGAAAGCAGGAATTTTGTGGGAAAAACAATAGTAATAGTAACAAAAGAAGAAAATGAAAAAAGAAATGAAACTAAACCTCCTTAGGGAATATTTTAAAGTACTGCATATTCGGCTCCATCACTCATTCTGCAGATGTCTACTGAGTAGCTTCTTCATGTTGGACACTGTGCTAGGTTTCCGCATACTAAGGTGAATGACCTAGAGATGGGGCAGTCATACCTACTCATAGGACACCCTACCACATGATACTACAAAATCTTGGTATATAGAATGATAATGTCCACTGATTTCAAAGGTTTATGGGACCCCCAAGAGGGGGCATCTACCCCACATTTGGTAGTTCTTCCATGCCTTCAACACGTGGACATTTAGCCCTACTATGTGCTAAGTGCTATTGAGTCTGTCTATTCCCGGTGCTAAAGAGTGACTCCTAGTGGTGACCCAAGGTGTGGCGGCTTCCTCAGTGAGACGAGGATTCAACAGGGCATTGCTCATCATTCAATAGAGCAAGGCTTTCACAGCCTCTTTGTGGCGTCAATGATTGATGGCATATATACCAAGGAAAAGTAAACTTATTTGCCCAAAAGAAGATTTTTTAAAACAATGCTGTGGGAGAAGAATCATCACAGAGTTGTGTAATCGCAGGGAAAATAGGGATCCATCTGAAGGATGGGGGTAGGTTTAGAGAACATGTTGCTAAGGAGGTGGTTGCAGAGTTCTGGGTATGGCTTTTGTGCCTAGACTTCAATCCACATCCTTTTCCCCGGTTGAGGTCTCCTGCTGTTGCATTGGAGCCAGGTCAAACTGGCCCAGGGAGCCCGTCATGCCAACCTCTTTCCTACTGCATTTTCAGTTGTATCGCATTGGTAGCTTGAATTTAGCCATGGTGGGAGTATTTACACCACAGAAATTGGCAAACTCTACAAGCCAGAGCTCTTCCTCTACAGCTACCCCTGCCCCCAGACCCAGGTGTTAAACACCGATCAGCACACCATTGTCTGCATACAAGAATCCCTGGCTGTATGAAAAACTCAACATTGATTTTATTAGATG
This sequence comes from Macaca mulatta, assembly GCF_049350105.2. Taxonomy (NCBI): domain Eukaryota; kingdom Metazoa; phylum Chordata; class Mammalia; order Primates; family Cercopithecidae; genus Macaca; species Macaca mulatta. The sequence goes on from NC_133420.1 coordinate 82,892,340, forward strand.
ACTGGCAAAGGCTTATACCACAATGCAAAGCTCTGATAAAAACTCACATCCATGCCTTTGGCCTGGGGACCCTAACTTCCATGAGAGCAGTGCTGGGACCTTATGCTCAGGTTGTCCACAGAGAGGACAAGAAAGACTTCTAAGTCTGTTGAGAAGATGCTAAGCCAACTTCCTGAAGCAACTGCATGGATGAATTACAGAAGTGGGGTGAACTGGTCAGGACAAGCTGCTGCCCTAGATGACGGATGTCCCACTCAAGGGCACTTTACTCAAGGGAGCAGCTGTGAAATAATAGTAATGGGGATGATCCAGGGCTTCTCTGAGAGAGCCAGAAGTGGAATACACCATGCTTGGGGATTTGTGTTCTCTTTCAACTCAGTGACCCCACCCTCTAGGAAACATGACCCACTTAAGGCTGGGCTCTGTCTTCTCAGGCTGAGCACCTTGTCCCATGGAGTGGAGCCCACAGCGAATGGGGAGGACTCAGAAGTGTGAAGAAGGTCTATCTTCTAAAGGTTAAGGAAGAAATCTGAGTTGATATATGCCTCTTCCCTCCCCAGCAATGAGGGCTGAATAAATGGCCAACAATGGGAAAGGCAATAGGGCACTAGAATAGCATGTGGAAAGGCACAGCACTGTGGGCAGAGGAAACCATGGTGATTTCTGTGGGACCTATGGTGTGTTCTCAGGGGAGAGGGTGATGGCAAGAGGAGAGCATAGAAAAGAAGATGGGACCCAGACTGTGGGCTATGGTGTTTGTTCTTTATTCTGTAGCCAACAAGGAATCAACACAGATAGTTAGAATGGGGAACAATATGGTCCAATCCCTTTTTAGGGACATGAAGGGTAGAGAAGTAGGGAAAGAGTTTGATGGCTGGGGGACCAAGACCAGGCTGTTGCAGACACAGCTATTTGCTTATTCAGTATCAGTTCTCATTTTCTTCCTTCCTAACAGAACCTCAATTTTATTCAGAGAGGCAATGGGCGCTGCATGCGAAAGAACACAAAAGAAACAAAACCCCCACTACCATTCCCAACCTTCCTTGCAGAGGGAGAGGTCACACTACACAGTTCTGGCCAATGAAATGTCAAGGGACATTTCCCTGGGTGGAGCTTCCAGGAGAGCTCTTTGAAAAGGGTCAGATTCAGGAGGCAGTTGCTTTTTCTCCTTTGCCCTTCCCTTTCTCCTAACCTGGAATGTGGATGTAGAAGAAGGTAACCATTTTGCGACCATGAGGTGACAAGCATACCGAGGATAACCATATGGCAAGAGTGGCTGACTGGAAAGATAGGAGGCATGCGGGGTCCCTGGAGGCATTGTGGGGTGGCCATGTTGACTCTGGATCTCCTACATCTGCATTTCTTACTGTGTGAGGAAAAAATCACTATTTGGTTAAGCCACGGCAAGTTCAGCTTCCTGTTATATCAGCTAAACCTATTCTTAACTCTTTCTGGTACTGTTTCATAGATCCAGGTGACAGCCCCTGATTACCTAACTACAGCAGCCAGTGGCATGAAGATGTGAGGAACGGCTCTCAGGTAGACTTGGCAGCAACATCTTGTTAGGGAGAGTGAAGCTTGAAAGATAGTATAGCTCCTGAAACTGACTGAAATACAGAGGGCAGAATCGGTCCCCCGCAACCCGCCCTGCAAGGATTCAGGTTTAAGGGCTGGGTAGGACACATGTCAGAGACGATGAGCTTGGTCAAGGGCTGACTGAGTTTGAAGTGCTCAACGTGCAATGTAGATGAGGCATCTTCCAGGCCACTGGAAAGGCCGGTCTGCATTCGGGAGAGGTGTGGGGAGAGTTCTGAAGAAGAGATATGGCAGTTACCAGCAAAGTGATGGTGGCTGGATCCGTGGGAGTGAACAGGATTATGTATGACACAGATGTGTGAGGAGAAGAGGGGAAAAGAGACAGCTTTGGGGAACACCACCAGGCAATGGACAGGCGGTGCTGGGTTGGGGGATTATGGGGCATAGAGAAGGAGGGTGCGAAGGGCTGGGAGAGAGCGGGGAGAAGAATTCACAGAGGCTGGGTCCCGGGAGCCCAGAGCAGAGATGGTGTCGAGAAGGAAAAGAGCAGTCAAGAGTGCCAAATGTGGTGGAGTTGTCAAGGAGGATGAGGAATGAAAATTAGCCTATGGATCTGGCAATTACAATGTCAGTTTCTCTGCTAAAGCTGCTCCCACTGAAGTCACTAGTGAAGCCAGATAAATAGAATTATTTTCCCAAAGTGGCATCGTTAGCAATGAGTCTAGCGTTAGAAACTGAGGCTCCCGCCTCGGATTAAGTGCTCTTTCTCTTTTATTACACATACTTTTAGGCTGCCCCAAATCACAAAATCAGATTTTCATAGAAAAGCTTTGGGGTATCATTTATGGTCAGGTGCAAAAAACCTTCTAGCTGTCTTTGTTGATAAGTTAGTTTACATAGGTATCACTTTGTCCTCAGATTAAAGTATCTTCTTAGCTAATATTTTGATGTGCTGAGATATCCTAATGGAGAACGAAGCAAACCATGGAGAGGAAGAAAGTCAAGACAGGCACTGTCCACTCCCCTGCTCATCACTCAGGGCTCTCAGCCCTGGCTGGAGGCTGTCTTCATTTCTCGGTCCATGTCCTGCCCCACAGCCAAAGGCTGAAAGGAGAGTCTGAAGTATTGCCTGGCAGAGGAGTGCTGTTTCTTTAATCTCAAGCAAGGAGGAGCCTTTCAAGGTACTGGCCCATCCTGAGTTGACGTGTATCCAGTCGGACACACAGCATTGACCCCTGCGGGGACCAGAAACAGCCTGGGCACGTGAAGCCAGCGGGCAATATTTTAGCCAGAAGTTCTTACTCTTTCTCTTTTATTACTCTTTTATTTATTTCCAGACCAATAAACATGAAGGTCACAGCATCTATAAAAAGCCCAAGCTATCTACATGAGAGGTGGGGTTCAGAGAGAGAGGCAAGAGAGTCCATTTTGAAATTCTCAACGCTAAACTTGAATCTGTCTCTCTGTCTTTTCTTTTCCCCTCCCAAAAGCAGAAGCCAGAAAGGAGTCCCAAGGTGAGGGCAAAGGTGTCAGAACCCCAGTGTGTTTAAGCCCCTGCTCTCCCAGGCAATCACATATCTATCAGTACTGAGGATAGCACAGTAGGTGCACTGGCAGAAACCCCTCTTGCAAAACCTTCCCTATCAGAGAACAGAAAGTGAAGCAAATAAACATCCTGAGGCTGTGAAACTCTCCAGTCGCCACCCCCTGCCCCAGGCTGACAGGGGGTGAGTCAGCAGCTTGGATATATAGCTGCAGTTGGCAGGAAAACCCGGTGGGCTTGCTAGGGGGCCCTGCAATCCATAAAGGAAAATTGTCTCAGCAGAGCAAGAGGTTTTTGTTGTTGTTGTTGTTGTTTTTCCTGAGCAAATGAGCACCGGTGTTTTCTCCCATGCAAGAAAGCTGCTACAGATCTGGAGTCAATTTTTCTCCGATGGACAAGGTAGTGAGGGCCTCTGGCTGATTAAAGAGAGTAGCTACCATTCACTATTTCTCAGAAGACGGAACATAAAGACGGAGATGCAGCCAAAATAAACAGATGGCTGGATCGGGTGGAGGATGCTGTCATGAGCAGACACACAGGTAGCATGGGCCCCAGGCAACCACACAAAGCGGTTAAGAGGAGCCAAAACTCAGCAAAGAGTTCTAGAACCCTGGGAAACAGATTGTGCCCTGCCCCAGGGGGGTCGCCTTGGAATTGTCACTGATCCAAAGGTAGTCAAGTTTGCACAGAGCAGGGGGACCCAGCAAACAAGCAAGCCTGGACACTAGGAGGACTGAGAAAAGATAGAACTGAGAGTAAAGGGGTGAGGCAGCGAAGTCAGTGTAAATGCAGAGCCCCTCAAGTGGCTGGAAGGTTGAGCAGCAGATTGGATGGCATACTGACTGGCGGGCTGCTTCCAGAACCAACTCAGAGCCACTAAGGCAATTCCGCAAACATTTACTGAGTGCCTTGTAGGTACCAGAGCTCTGCCTTTGAGGATCTTGTCGTCTGGGAGTAAAATGTTTATAAACAGATAAATTACACTGCAATACGATGATTATGAACAGAATCCTGAGGGATCATAAAGGAGAGAGCTGTCAGGGAATGCTTCAGAGAGGAGGTGACACTGAGGCTGCTTAATAAAGACTGAGCACGGTAAAGAAGGAAAAATTGTACCAAAGACTATAGTTGAGTAACCACAAGGCTATTACAATGAAGGCTCTGGTTGCAGAGCAAAAAAGTTCAGTTAAACGAGCTGAAGTTATGAGGAGAATTACCACGGAAGTACAACAGAGAATCTTAACAGAAAGTAAGAGGAAAGAAGTGCTGTGGGTTGCCATGGGGACTGGACCCAGGAAACCATGATCCAGTGTCAATTCCTAACAGAGGCACAGGGACTTGCAACCTCCAAGCTCTGTGCCTCTGTCCACTCCCCGTCTTCCTGAGGTCCATTCTTCTCTGGTTACATGTGGCCTAGGAATCCCATATCTTTTCCTCATAGGCATTCCTGGCTTGCACTGGCATCAACTTCAGGACCAATCTCCTATAACCTTTCAGGTAAAGTGCCTATCATCCTGTGGGCACACCTGACTCCATCCCTCAGTGTTCTACTGCTGAGGACAGAGAACCCAGCTGGCTCTGATTAAGTCATTGATATCTGATTGGTAAATTGGTGCCTGGAGCCAGAAGGGGTAAGGTTATATATCATGTCACCTTTCTTTCTTTTCTTTCTTTTTTTTTTTGAGACAGGGTCTCCCTCTGTTACCCAGGCTGGAGTGCAGTGGTGCGATCTTGGCTCACTGCAGCCTTGATTTCCCAGACTCAGGTAATCCTCACACCTCAGCCTCCCAGGTAGCTGGGACCACAGCTGCCTGCTGCCATGCCTGGATAATTTTTTGTATTTTTTGTAGAGATGGAGTTTCATCATGTTGTTTAGGCTGGTCTTGAACTCCTGAGCTCAAGCAGTGTGCACACCGCGGCCTCCCAAAGTGCTGGGATTACAGGCATGAGCCAGCACACCCAGCTGAATGTCACCTTTCAAGGTGTGAGTGGGCGTGGATGGGGTGGTGATGCCCGGCATATTTACTAAGGTGCATGTACTCATGTGAGCACTCTGGAAACACAGGAAATCTGCCATAAGTGTCTTGGGTAGACTTTTGGCTCTCTGTGCTGCAATTGTACAAATCTTTAACACTGAAAATATTATAAAAATTTATCTTAATTTATCCTTCATCACAATTTAAATCCTAAAATAAGGGTAAACACTTTAATCATATGCATTCATGTTTACCATTGCAATTCCAGAAAATAGCACAGCATCAGGCACCTGTAAGGCTCAATAAACTTTGATTGTCCCGGTTGTTTCTGCCATCACCTTCATTCTCAATTTTCCATTCACTGTAATTGTCTGTTACCTGCAGCTTCCCATGGTGGGAGAGAGGCATACTCAGTATGCTGTTTCAGTGGAAGACTGAGAACAGAGATTTTACAGATGTCAGAACTGGACTCAACTTGTGTCCAAATTGCATATGTATGCAGAGGGTCCTAAACTGTGACCACTATAGAATAGTGTCTTAGTCTGGGCTGCTCTAAGAAAAGTACCATAGACCGGGTGGCTTATTTCTCACAGTTCCAGAGCAATCAAGGTGCTGACAGATCCAATGTCTGGTGAGGACCTGCTTCTTGGTTTGCAGATGGCCATCTTCTCATTTATCCTAACACAGAGGAAACTAGAGGTAGAAAAACAAGTGCTTTCATGTCTTTTTTTATAAGGGCACTAATCCCATTTACGAGGGTTCCATCCTCATGGATTAATTACCTCCCAAGGGCCCCACCTCCTGATACCATCAACATTGAGGGTTAAGATTTCAATATATGAATTTGGGGGAGATGCACAAACATTGAGTCCATAGCTGATAGCCATAGCTAAGTGCGTTTACCCCAAGTCTTCTTGCAGGAGGTACCAAGGAGACACGTGGGAGAACTCGTTCTAACGGATGATAAAATTGGTGGATGTATGTCACCTCAATGGCAGACAAGCAGATAGTGTTTGAGTGTGCCTGTCTCAAGCTGCATGGACTCCTGCCTGAATACTAAGAAAGGGGAGCTGGAAGTTAAAACAAATCAGGGTGCTTCACTGAAAGATCGAGAAAACGTGTGGCATAGGGCATCACCATCTTGGCACCTGAGGACAAAGCATAGTATGGAAGGTAAAAAGGCTTCTGCCTTCCACCTTCGTGGTGTGGCTTTGGGATCTTAAGAACTGCAGTCTGCACCATGGCACTGCAGGTGTCTGGCAGCACCTAGGAGGTGGTGCCAGCCAATGGCAATACCCAGCAGAAGTGGCAGAGGTGCCCAGCATCAGCACTAGTGCCAAGTAGTCAGAGACATCCAGAAGGTAGATATTGGCTGAGGAGTCCAGAAGATACCATTCTCATCTGACTGTCTTGTTAGTGGAATTCACTCTCTGAGATTCACTGAAGTATGTAGAAAAGTATTTGGTAGGGCTTGAGGGCCTGCCAGTATCTGTAGAATATTACTGTAAGGCGACTCCACTTGTACCTACAGGCAGCCTGACTTGGGGAAACTTGGATGACATGTAAACTGAGGCACCTAGCTTCCTCTTGACCCATGGTCGAATGTCAGGAGTTACTGCTTATTCTGTTATGGGCTGAGTTATGTCTCCTTAAATATACATGTTGAAGTCCTAACTCCCAGTGTCTCAGAATGTGACTATGTTTGGAGATAGAGCCTTTCAAGAGATGACTAAGTTGAAAATGAGGCCATGAGGCCATTAGGGTGGGCCCTGATGTAATCTAACTGGTGTCCTTATAAGAAGAGGAAATTTGGACACAAAAAGAGACACAAGGGATATGCTCACATAAAGAAAAGTCCATGTGAAGAGGCAGCAACAGGGTGACCTTCCACAAGCCAAGGACAGGGACCTCAAAGGAGACCAGCCCTGACGGCACCTGGATCTTGGACTTCCAAACTCCAGAACTGTGAAAAAATAAGTTGTTTAAACCACTCAGTCTGTGGTATTTTGTTAGGGCAACCCTAGCAAACGAATACACACCCCATATAAGGCTCAGCAGGCATTAGGACCCTCTTTGAAGGACATGCAGGAGATCCCAGATCAAATAAAGTAGTCAGCTCCTACCAAGAAAAGCCAAGGGCACGAAGAGATTGAAAAGAACAGCCGCCGATGGAAGAGTGTAATCAGAGAGAAATGAATAGAAACTGCCCAAAGAAAATACGTGCTACCTAGCAACAAATACACGAAGTGTAGAGAATAGGCCAAGCAAATAGCTCTAAAGAGGATGTGGTGTGGTAGGGGAAGTAATCAAAACTAGGAAAGCGAGAAAGTATGAAAAAAAAAATCAAACAGCGACTCAGCTAGAGAAATTATAGCACAAAGTTAAAGTGCAAAAACATGATAAGGAAAGCAAAGGTGAGGAATGAAAAGATTGCGAGAGAGGCTAAGATAAATAATAAGGCATTTTTCAAGTACAGAAGGAACAAGAGGTCAGTACAACAGCCAATAGGGCCTCTAAAAGCTGGCAGAGGCAATTTATTGACAGAACATGAAGACATCGCTCAAAAATATTAAATGGCTCTCCCCCACTCCCGCTCCTTGCCTCTCTTTTCACAAAGGAAGATGGGGACATATGCTGGAGCAGACATAAATTTCCCAGGAGTGGAAAAAAGACATATTGAAGGAAATCAGGATCGTGTCAGCACAGGTGATCAAGAAATTAGGACATCAGAAAAATTGCCGAAAGTCTAGAGTCAAGCCAGAGCCTCCTGGAATGAGGGACCCAGAGGCCAGTGTGGCCCGAGGCCAAGGCCACGGAGGGATGAGTGCAGGTCCTGGTGCACAAACGCAGAAGCTGGTGCAGGAAGCAGTCTTTGGCTGCACCTGCAAGTTCATCTTGTAGACGAGTTTTCATCTCTGGTACGGGGAACGGATTCAGGGTTGAATCAGGCCTTTATACCCAAAGCAGCTGGCATTTGATCATCTTTGATGGGGCCCTTGTTTTTAAGAGTACCTTCATGACCTAAGTTTTGGGCAAAAGTTCACTCTGCTTCCCAGATCATAGACAGAAGACCTGGGTTCAAGTCACGACTCTGCTACAGACCTACCTGTGATTTCAGGCTGATCGCTGAGTGACACAGAGATGTAGGTGCCTCTTCTCTAAAACGGAGGTGAGCATTCCCTTGCCCTAAAACGGACCATGATGCTCAGATGAAATCGTTACTCATTCACCAATATGACAAGTAATCTTGAGTGCTTTTAATGTGCCAGGCATGTTGTAGGTCCAGGAAGGGAGGAGTAATAAAGACAGATCCCTGCCCTTGCATGGTTGACATTCTAGTGTGGGGGAAAGAGATAAATAAACAGAAAAATAAACAAGATAATTTCAGAGATTGACAAGAGCTTGGGAACAAATGCATAGCTGTGCAAAGCCCTGCCCCTACCGGTGGTCAGGGTAAATGGCATTGAGTTGAGATCTGAACCAGGAGGAGGAAACATCTGGGACAGAACATCTAGAATGAGGGCAGCAGGCTTCAGTCCTAAAGTTAATGTATAAAGGTATTGTTTAGAGCACACAGTGTGGCCAAAATGCTGGCTCTGAGTGACATTATCAAGAGCCTTTTCCGAGGCTGAGAATTCGATATTTCTCTTCTGTCCCCTTCAATCTGACTAGACTGTAAGGGTTGTCAAATCAAGGCAAACTTCAACAAGACAAAGCTGGCAAAAAAGAAGTATAAAGCATACAACACATATAACACTGATTCCTGGAGGAACTGGGAAGGACACCCTTTGTCTTTCCAAACATAGAGCCTCCCTTGCCACAGGGACACTGAGGCTATGGTCACTGCTTGTGGCCTGCCAGGAAGTCCTAGACAAAGAATCGGTTTCAGGTATATTGCTTACCTCAGGCTCTACAGATTCTGTGTAGTGAATGGGGTAAAACACGAAGATGCGCAGATGTGCTTCCCTGCTAAAAAGCACCAGCCTTCCTCGAAATGGATTCCTTCCCATTCCCACACTCTGCAATACTGTGATTGAGTCATGCAGCAATTAAAGAGAAAAATGTCACTACTGTGCTTCCAAATACATTATTTAATTTTCATAAAACAAATCAAACTCTTGGTCTTGAATGCTGAGAGAAGAAAATAAATGGAACCACAAATCTCTAACATTTCATATTAACACAATAGTTCAATAAGAGAGAAGTTGAATTTCATTTCACAAATGTTTATTGAGCACCTACTAGCTTCAGGGCATGCGCAAAATAAATACTACCTGGTCCTTGTTGTACACAAACTCGTGGTCTCTACTTTGAATCACACTCTTTCAAAATATAGTATCTATTGGATCAAGAGAAAAAGCTTTTATAATGATTTTTACAAATAAATAAAGCAGAAGCAGTTATACTTCATTTAGGAATACTGGATACTCACAGGTGAACACGTTTTCAAGCACACAAACTCCCAGATTTTTGTCTCGAGTAGAGCCTTAAAAGGAGTTCTACAGGACAAGAAGATGGAATTTATGCTCAGGCAGGCCCGGATTGAAAGCCTAGCTCATCTCCTCACTAGTTGTGTGATACTGCGCAAGACACGTAGCTTCTCAATTTCTTCATCTATAACATGGGACTCATGGTACTGACCTCATGGAGTTGCTGTGATGATAAAATGAGATCATGCATTCAGGGCTGAGAGCTTGGCTGTTGTAGGCGCTGCCACAATTGCCCCTTTCCCCTTTTAACTGGGGTCATTGAAAAATAAGCAGTTAGATGGTTGAAAATGTGCAATTGTTTGTGTCTTCCTTTTTTAAAAGGAGCTAATACTGGCTCAATGTTTTGGAATTGATGCCTACAATGTGTTTCATGTCCTGTCTTCAGAGAGAATAACTCATCATTTGATAGCGTATTTCTCTGATTCTCTGGGTCACACCAGCCTGAAGCAGAACAGCAACAGCAAGAGCTCAGTGACAAGAGACACTGCCCCTGCTTGCATTGAGGGAAACACCCCTCCTAAAATCCTCTCCATGTGGTGCTGCAGTTTCTTAGTCATGATGCAGTTCACTGAGCGCCTGCTAGGTGCTACTGAGGATAAAGTGGCAAAAAAAAAAAAAAAAAAAAAAAAAAAAAAACCACTCATGCAGCCCTTGTTCTCAAAGCACTTGTACCAGGGTTGCTGAGCCACGTGACCACACAGATGCATGTTGGTAATCATTTGACTGCAATTCCTTGCAACAGTGGCAGATCTTAAGAAGAAGGTGTACGTGGTGTTATAGGAATCTTAAATAGGGAATTCATCTTAGGCAGGGAGATGAGGAGGCGATGCTTGAGCTGAGTGGAAGGCTGGGAAGAATGAAAAGGAAGAGGAGAGGGAAAGCATTCTGGTCGAAAGAACTGAGGGAGGCAAGTACCCGGGGCTGGAGTGCAAAGAAAGGTGAGGCTGGCGCCATGCACGGCCTAGTGAGCCTCGCCACGAGTCTTCTGCTTAGCTTAGGAACAATAAAAATCTCCCGAAGAGCTTTGTGTAGGGAAGTGGTATGATTAGATGGGAAAGATCACTAATACTGGAAACTGAAAGAGAGGTATGCAAACCTATTAGAGGGAATTATGAGTATCTTGAGAAGAGTTGATGGTGGCTTGGACAGGGTGGTGGTAGAAGTTGATGGAGGGAATTTTACAGATTTTAGGTACATTTAGGGGATGAAAATGATAGGAGCTTGCAGATGGTTTGTATGGAATTGGGGAGGAGGAAGGTAGGTTGAAAGGTGAGAAAGCCTTGAGAGATTCCTAGGATTCCACCTTGAAAGATGGATGAGAGGGGACAGAAGGAGGGGTTACTGAGCTGGGGAACACAGGAAGGCACTGGGGACATGAAAAGATCACAAGTTCTGTTTTGGGTGTTTGACCTTGAGGCTGCCATTGAGAAATATGAAAGATGTCAAGGAACAATTTCAGTTCTTGGATCTGGAGCTCAGAGAAGCCTGGAATAGGTGCAACAGAAACCATTATTTTTTTTGGAGGAGGTCCTTAGAAACACCCTGAGATGAGGGGTCATGTACAAGTTACTTATTAAGGCTGTGTTCCCCTGGGAGACTGGTCAGGGAGTGGGGAGTGGAGCAGGGGAGGGAAGAAGCTGAGCATGGGGTTACCTCAGGGTAAGGTATTATCAAGGGGTGATCCCTGCAGAGGACAGGCTTACTCACCAGAGCCTGTCTGGTGAGTAAGTCACAGCTTCCCCAACTATTGCAAAGGAACCTCACTGGGAGGAGCTGTGCAAACTCCTGGGCAATCCCTGAGGGCAATCTTCCTCCACCTCTTCCTCCTCCAACGGCTGCAGGTGCAGCTGAAAGCACACCACAGCTGGTGAGGGGTGGGGCACAGAAACCCTAAAAAGAGATCCCAGGGCAGCTGGGTGGAGTGCTGACATCCTCACTATTGGGGTGGACAAGAATTGCCTAGGGAGATGGAATAAGAAGAGAGATACTCAAGACTGCTTTACTGAGGCCTTCCAAAACATACTGACTGATTAGAATAGAAGCTTAGAAAGGAGGCTGAGGACTATTGTTTCACAACCATCCTGCAAAGACAGCAGCAATATACGTATTATGATCTCCATTATAAAGATGAGGAAAAGACTTGGAACCAACCCAAATGTCCATCAATGACAGATTGGATTAAGAAAATGTGGCACATGTACACCATAGAATACTATGCAGCCATAAAAAAGGATGAATTAATGTCCTTTGTAGGGACATGGATGCAGCTGGAACCATCATTCTCAGCAAACTCTCGCAAGAACAGAAAAACAAACACCACATGTTCTCACTCATAGGTGGGAATTGAATAATGAGATCACTTGGACACAGGAAGGGGAACATCACACACCGGGCCCTGATGTGGGGTGGGGGGAGGGGGGAGGGATAGCATTAGGAGATATACCTAATGTAAATGACGAGTTAATGGGTGCAGCACACCAACATAGCACACGTATACATATGTGACAAACCTGCATGTTGTGTACATGTACCCTAGAACTTAAAGTATTTAAAAAAAAAAAAAAGAAAACCAAGGCTTGGGGAGGTTAGAAATTGAACACAGAGCTCCTGACCCTAAACCTAGTGCTCCTTTAAACCCAACAAGGGAAGGTTTCCCAGCATTGGAGGGCCCCAGTAGTGAAAAGAACTGGTCCTCTTTTGAAGGTGTTTATAGATGCCAGTGCTCATAGTTTAATACTCACCTTGCCAGATTTCAGAACCTGGGGAGAAAGGGAAGCCGGGGGATGATTTATGGTGATTTTTACAAAGAAATAAAGCAGAAGCAATTATACTCCATTTAGCAATACTAGACATTCATAGATGAACATGTTTTCAAGCATATGAACCCTCAGATTCTTCTCTGGCATAGAGCCTGAAATGGAGTTGTACAGGGCTTTGTGCTCAGGCAGGCCCGCATTGAAAGCCTAGCTCATCTACCCGCCAGTTGTGTGATACCGGGCAAGATACGTAGCTTCTAAGTTTTCTCATCTGTAACAGAGGGCTCATAGCACTTACCTCACGGGGTTGCGTGAAGATAAAATGAGATCACGCATTCAAGCTAAGAGCTTGGCTACTGTAGGTGCCGCTTTTCCCTTTTAACTGGGGACATTAAAAATAAGCAGTTAAATGATTGAAAATGTACAACTGCTTGTGTCTTCCTTTTTGAAAAGGAGCTAATACCAGCTCAGTGTTTTGGAACTGATGCCTAGCAATGTGTTGCCTGTTTTTGTCTCTTCAGAGAGGTGGGGAGGGGAGGCTAGAGCCACTCCCCTGCATCCCAGGAGACAAAGGTGAATGCAATGAGGGCTTGAGGCAAATGTGTGGGAGTCTCAGCCGCCCAGAGCACGGAGCCCAGCCTGCTTGCTGTCTACCAATGCTTTGAATTTATTTTCCGCCTCTGGGGAAGCTGCTGTTGACTGTGTCCATTAAGCGGGCTTGCAGGATGTCTGCTGACCCCAGGTTCCTTCTCCCCCGAGGAAGCCCCACTGCCTCAGAGAGCAGCAGAGGTGTGCTGCTTCCCAGGGCTTCCCCAGTCCAGAGGGAGTGTGTTGGGGGGAAGTGGGCTCTGGGCTGGGACATAGGGGCATGCCTCCGGGACACAGAGCACGACCCTCTGTTTGCCGACTCTCTGATTCTCTGGCTTGAGGAGCAATGAGGAAAATCAGAACTAAGAATACGTGCCCCCTGAATTGTCTGGGATTAATTAGGAGACTGATAATGCACAGTGTGTGCCTAGGATGAAAATGAGTTATAGTCTCGTTACTAATACAGCTGGGTGGATGATTAGTATATAAAACAAGGCCACTTCTCAATAAGCCAGAGGTCATTAGGTGTCCCCATAGGGTGACTTAAGCCAACCTTGTATGTGTGAGGAATTCCCACTGATTTACCAGGGAGTAAGAGCCAGCAAATCAAAGACGTTTTGCCTAGTTTAGTAAATAAAATGCAAAGACCCTGCATGGTGCTTGTGTTTGTTGTTTTTTTTCCTCATAGAAAATATTTTCCATGGAATTGAACACCAACATTAAAAGTAAAAAGGGGGTGGGAAGAAGAAACCTAAAACCAATGTAAGTTGGAAGCAAACTAGTATTCATTTCCTGTAGAGGAATTTTACACTTTTTAATGGAGTTACTGTGGCTTTTTATTTCAGTATAAGGTGAAGAGTCAAAGTATGAGGATTTAAGGCTTCCAAGTGTGTGCAGTTATATGAACAGACCCTTAAATTTGCCAGCACGCCCCAGGCACTGCTCCTGCATAACTAATGTCTCCCTCACCAGGGCCAGGGCAGAGGGCCCTTTGACTCCCCTGGAAGTTATGCAGGGATAAGGGGAGTGTCAGGAATGCAGGATTAGGCCCCATAATTGAAGCTGTCATTAGCTGAAGAGGCAGGCGGGCTTGTGAGCCTTTCCAAGTTTGCATTTATTACAAGATGAAGATATGGCTCCTTTGGTGTAAAGGGGGCAGAGGGAATTTCTGCAAGTTGGCAATATCTACCCCCTGCCACCACCTTTTTAAGTTGGTTTGTTCTACAACCTTCATTATGCTCTTCTTAGTAGATCCCAGAAATCATCCTTTACAGGATTTTATCTTTTGAGGAAGGCCAGCTGGAACCTTGTGAAATGATTCCCATTCAGCAGGCAGCCACAGACAGTACCAATAGCAAGGATGAAATATTATTTTTGTAAATTACACGTGGATGCAGCAGTGCCACTTAGACACTCCTTATTGGATGATAAGAATAGAGACCATGGGGCTGAGCATCTTCTGAGGCATAAACAACCAGGAAAAGGAAAGACCCTTAAGGCTGTGGAGAGAAGAGTTTACTGTGATCATTTCTCATATCCATGCAAGAGGCATTCTAAGTACACCTATTCCTTTTCTATTTAATTTTCTTTTTACTGTGGTAAAATATAAATAACAAATTTAGCATTTTTAGGTGGACAATTCAATGGCATTAAGTACATTCACATCATTGGGCAACCATCACCACATCCATCTCTAGACCTTTTCCATCTTTCCATACTGAAATGCTACTCATTCAACAACAACTCCTTCCAGGCTCTGGTCACTGCATCCTTCCAGCCCCTGGTAACCTCTATTCTACGTTCTGTTTCTATGAATTTAACTACTCCAGGTACCTCATATAAGTGAAATCACACTATATTGTTCTCTTTGTGCCTGCCCTATTTCACTTCATATAACGTCTTCAAGGTTCATCCATGTTGTAGCATGTACCAGAATTCCATTCTTTTTTAAGCCTGCATAGTATTCTGTTGTAGGTACATACCATCTTTTGTTTATCCATTCCGCCATCTATGAACACTTGTGTTGCTTTCACTTTTTGGTCATTGTGAATAATGCTACTATGAACATGGGTCTATAAATATTTCCTCCAGACTCTGCCTTCAATTGTTTTGAGCATATACCAAGAAGTAGAATTTCCAGATCATACAGTAATTCTATTTCTGAGTTTTTGGAGAGGCTCCATACTGTTTTCCATAGCACTTGCACCATTTTACATTTCCACTAACTGTGCAGAAGGGTTCCAATGTCTCTACATCCTCACCAACACTTGGTATTTTCAGCTGGCTTTTTTGTTGTTGTTAGTAGCCATCCTAATGGATGTGAGGTGGTATCTCATCGTGGTTTTGATTTGCATTTCCCTAATGATTAGTGAATCTGAGCATTTTTTCATGTGCTTGTGTATATTCATTCCAGTCCTCACTTCAGTTCTTTGGGGTGTATATCAGAAGTGGAAGTATGAACCACTCAAACGTTGGAGCAGCCCCCATAAAGACTTGCTGGGCAATACTTTGAGTGGGTTATGACAAATCCTGAGGGCATAAGAAAACTTCAAACAACCAGAATTCTAAGAGGTAGAGAATATTCTGGCTAACAGCGGATTAATTAGATCTTTTCATGTTTGTTTCAATCATGCTTACTAAAATTCTTCCCAAAATATTTTATTCTGTTTCTTAGATGGGTTCCACAACCTGTCCTAGGAGAATTTTCATTATCCTAGAGGAATAGTATAGCATGAACATCTGGCAACTAGATGCTTAATGTGCTATCCTGGAGTTTTAGATGAGAAGCATCAAATATGTTTAGCCATGTTATAGGCCAAAAGGTAACGGTTGCATAGGACTGTGAACCTGGAGTCAGTTAAGGATTTGGGGATGTGGTTTCAGAATAAAAGGTCTGTAGCTCTTCTTTCTGGCAGTGACTGGAGAGCAGGGCCTGTTGTCTATTAAGGCCACTCCTAGTTCATGAAAATAAAACCATGTCAACTTCATATAAAAGAATGTTTATCTTTCTGGTTCTCCTAGGAGGGAATCGGAGGGGCCAGGCTGGGAAAGTGTCTTGTTGATCCAAATGTGGTAGCATACCATTGATGTTTCCATGGAAAAGAAAATTGTGTTCAACATTCATCTTTTGTTTCTCCTCATTGCAAATGAGGAATAAGGCAGTTCTACATTTATTCATAATGATATCCCTAGCACCACTCTAGTGCCAGGCCATAGTATGTGATCAATAACTATTTATTCAATGATCAGTGATGCCTGTTCCTTTGAAAGACTGCCCTGTTACACCTCATTCCTGTGTAATGTCAAGATGGTAGTTCTCTATCCACATTGGGATAGAGAGTTTGGCTGGCCAAGCTGGGTCCCAGGTGTTGCTAGTGTAGACAGGCCCACTTTTCACACCTTATTTGCACCTGTTTGTGACTGTTCCTTTAACTGCATGGGTAACATTTTCTTTGAGAAAGAGGCAGAAGGAAAAGGGAGATACTGGCTAGCATGCAAGAACAGCTATTTTGAGTCTGGTCTGGCAGACAGGGTTTGAACCCATGCCTAGAGGAATGAGAGCCGGAGCACAAGAGAGCTGCTCTCCTGAGAAGGTGAGATTCTGGCATGGATCCACTGCTTTGGGGCCCAGGTGATCCTGTAGCCATGGAAGCTTCTATCCTCCTCTTCCCTGCAAGGATCCGCAGCCTGCTCTGGGCACATCACAGATGGCAGCCTGGGTGGAAAATGGCGCTCTGGGGACACTCACTGTCCTGGGGCAGCAGGGGCTCCTTTAGGCAGCTCTATGGGAGCCATAGAGGAAGGAAAGGAAAGAAATGCGGACACCTGGTGCCCACTGAAGCTCCAACAACAAACTGCAGACTCGTGCAAGCTCCTTTCTGGAGATATGCAGGGTTCAAAATCATAGCTTGTTGTGTGTGTGTGTATAATCACCAGCTGGTGAGACCTGGGTTGTATTTATTTGTGCTCCAAATTACTACCTTTGTACCTACAAGCAACCAAGCACAAAATAGATACCCACTTCCATAGCAAATAGACAAGGAAAGGACAAACTCCACACCAAAAAGTCATCTATAATTCTAAACACATTTATCCACAGCTGGGCACAAAGAATGGTCTTTGTGTCAAATAAAAATCCCAGGCTTGAATAATGATGATAGTAATAGCAGACACTTTTTCACAGTGTTCCCTGTATGAAAGATACAATTCTGAGAAATTTATATGTTTTAATTAATCCTCCCAACAGTCCTATGAGATAAGGTATCTTACTACAGCCACTGTACAGAAGAGGAAACTGAGGCTCAGAGAAGTTAAGGAAAATCACACAGTCAGTATGTGGCAGAGTTGGGATTCAAACCCAAGAAGATGGCTTTATACCATCATGAGATATGATAAAGATATCAGCTTAATTGAGTTATAATTTACATACCATAAAACGCTTTAAAGTGTATAATTCAGCAATTTTTAGTATGTTCAAAGTTGTACAACCATCGCCACTATCTAATTTTAGAACACTTTTATCACCCCAAAAGAAGCTTGAGATCCATTAGCATTACTCCCCATTCCCTCTTCCCCCTCCTCGTAACCACTAATCTACCTTCTGTCTCTACAAGTTTGCCTATTCCATGTGGCACATAAATGGAATCATATAATACGTAGTCGTTGTGTCTGGCTTGTTTTTCACTTAGCAAGATGCTTTCAAGGCTCAGCCATGGTGTGGTATGTATCAGAATGTCAATCCTTTTTATGGTCAAATGATATCCCATTGTATAGTTATACCACATTTTGCTTATCCATTCGTTAGTTGATACACATTTGGGTTGTCTCCACTTTGTGGCTCTGATGAGTAATGTTCCTATGAACCAACTACGCTGTATTGCCTAACAAAAGCGTATTTAAAAAAATAAAACCAGAATATATTTCACATATGATGACTAATAAGTTAATTTTCTGGAAGATTCAAGGATTGCCTCTCCAAAGCCAGGCAGGCACTCTTGTGCCTATCTGTATTTAAGGGGCTGATAAAGGTGGCAGAGATGATACCAGATGATGTGTATAAAAGTGCTTTCTAAAACTTTAAAGCATCAGTCCAAATATTGGTCATGAATAACATGAGCTTGTCCAACGACTTGAGAGTTCTAGTTAGAGGATAGTTAGATGACTAATTGAGGTTTTATTGTTAAAAACACTATTTATTTTAAAAGGTTCTATGCTGTGTTAACCGGGAGGCAGGAAAGGGCCCACTTTGTGTCCACAGCCAGTCACAATGGGCTGTTCCATAAATGTCATCGCACGTCCCAGGGATGCTAGTTTCTCTGCTACCATATTCCTCTTTCCTATTTGTTATTCACTTTTGCTATCTTATTGATCATTCCTCATATAAAGAAAAGGAAATTTTAAACTCTCTAATCCAGTTAGGAATATGTTTAGCTGCATGTAACAGACAACGTAACAGTGACTTAAACAGAATTGTATTTTCTGACGTAACAAGACATCTGAAGGCTGCTTTGGCCTCCGTGGTGTCGGGACCAATGTCTCTGTGCTGATTTTAACCTTTCTCTCGTGTTCACAAGAGGCTTGCCTCACCTTGAGCGGTCATGTCTGTGTTCAAGACAGAAAAGGGGCTTGGGTAGGGGTGGTGTCAGGAGAGCTGAAACTCTCTAAGAAGCCTCCAGCTGACTTGTGCTTCTGTCTCGTTGGCCAGGAGATCACCAGGAAGGCTGGGAAATACCATATTTAGATTTTCCAGCTGCTATAGCAGACAGAGGTGAAGAAAAGGGGGGTTGGATAGGTGCCAAGTTTTTTTTTTTTTTAATGTGTTAGCCACACCCACTTCTCAAGAGAAGTTAGGAAACCTAGGCAGGTGGGAGGAAGCGGTAACAGCTCTGGGCTCTGAAGGAAGAGGCTGGCACGGCCCCCTCGCTTTTCCAGGGGTTTTGCTCAGTGAAGTTCTTCATTTGCCATTTCTGCTCTCAGACTTGTGATTTCACTGAAACCACTCATCTCCCCACAGACACTGGTTTGGCTACATAATGGTTGAAGGCATGTCTGGATGTTTTAATGATGTGACCATACTGCATTGTGACATGATGTGGTCCCGAGACACTCTGCCCGGAACAAATCTGGCTGGCTGAGCCATGTCTACATCTCAGCAAGTTTGTCCAGGGTTGAGGGGCCAGCTTGGAGTGTCCCAAGTGTTCTGCCACAGGCTTTCTGGATCTGTTCCTCCTCATTAGGATGAAGATGCTGGAGGACAGGACCCAGCACTCACAATTCTGTTCTATTTCCCTTTCCCTGCTACCCTCCCCCACTGTACTGGAACAGTCCTGGGCACGTACGCGGGTCTCAATAAATGCTTGGTGGATAAACTCACATTCCTGGTGACTGGTCAAAGATGTGTCACTTACTATGAAGTATGCCAAAAAAGTCACTCACTCACTTGTCCAGTAAGAACTTTAGCAATTTAATCTGTGAACCAATTACTTCAATACAGTTTCCAGAAATAGAGTTGTTCATCCTTTGAAGTAGGTTAATTGTCAACTGATATTTTATCTTTGTTGATTCATCTGACAATTAGGGCTTCTCAAGTGTCAGGCACGGTGCTAGGCACAGAGGAGCACAGAGAAAATCATAACACTGCCCACGAGGCCTCAGAGGGGAGTGGGCTAGACAGGCACGTCAGCAATGCACCCGGGTCTCTGAAGGGCTGCACCAAAGCTCTATGGACCAGCAAGGAAAGAGTGATTCATGGCAGGGAGGAGTTGTGGGGTTGTGAGGTTAGATTGGCTGCTGGAGTCTCCTTCCTTAGACATTCTAAGCTGACTGCTGGCCTGGTTCCACCGCGGGGGTCCAGAGGCCTGACTCCGTCTGGCTTCCTCACTAGATGGGCTCACTGATGAGAGCACACTGCTTTCTGGAGCTTGTCCATGTATGTTCCAAGTTGGCTTTTTCAAGCGGCAGGATAAAGAAGAACATGAAGGAGAGTCGGAATGAGGTTCAGGAAGCCCAAGGCCCAGGTCCCCTCTCCGAGGAAAGCTGGAGGCTCTAGCCTTCTTCAGTCCCCAGAGACTTTGGAGGGGATGGGGTAAGGTGTTGCAGGATGTCTGGGAAGGGCTGTCTACAAGATGCTCACTGGTTAAGACACTCTGAGGGTGGAATAGTACAACACAACTTTCTTCACAATAAAATCAATTTAGGAAATCTTACATTCTCATCTCACATTTAGGCATCTTACATTTTCATTCAATGAAATGGCTTTATGGAGTCCTATGTGGAGAGTGGAGGGGAGGCATATTCTTGGGACTTAGATGACCCATTATGTGAATACTGGAACAGCACTGAGAAAAATGCCACTGCTCTGTAGCCTCTAAAGGGTTAACATCAGGGCATATTTGAAACTTGGCAGCCAAAGGCAGCTATGTGACCTTTTATTGTGAAATCAGATTGGAAGCTATAGCACAAAGCTGGGGGTGGAGAGTGGAGCCAGTGGCCCTGAAGACTGCAGGAGCGGGACCCTCACACCCCGTGGTTAGTGACTGAGTTCGAAAAGCAAGCCAGAATGAAGCCTGTATCTCCAAGGGGCATTTCCAAACCAGTAATTGAAGAGTTTTTACAAATTAAATTTGTACTTCTTGCTATCCTTTAATTTTTAGTATGCACTAACACGACAGATTTGCTAAATCTGGAAGTTGGTAAGCAAGCATGTTATCATTGGTAACTCCTTATCCAAGAATCTCACTGAATATTTCATATGCTGCCTCATTAATGCCTGTCCCTGCCCATTGATCTCTGGCAACTCTAGGGTATTGCTTACTCCTATTTTACAGATGCAGAAGATGAGGGAGAGAAAATTAAGTGCTTTCATGGAGAATTAATCATGCAACAGAACCAAGAGCTCTAAGTGTTCTGGCTTCCAGTTCTTGGCCTTGACAGTGAAACTGAGCTCCTTTTTTCTTTTTTTCTTTTTTCTCCTAGGAACAGCTAGAACTTTCACTTTATGGGGCTGACAAGGAAAATCACCATTTGCTGAAAAGGTAGTGAAATGCCTACTTCTTAGCCCTCCGGAGCCAAGGCAAGTTCCTTGAAAGTGCTTAAAGGCGGTTGATGTAATCCAGATCCAACTCTTTTGTCTCAATTGCAGTGGTGGCTCAGCCACAACTAACCAAAAAAAAAAAGCGGGGAGCAAAATCTAAACCTATGACTGAACTGAATTCCCTGTTTCTTTGATTGAATTTACTGGCCAATTAATTACAAGAGTTGAACTGGTGGTGAGACTTCCGTGGAAGAATTTCATGCCTTTCATGTGTTTGGCTTAAAAATCTATACAATGCATACAGCTGGGTGGGGGGTAAAGTGAGTCAAAGAGAATGCTTTCCAAGCCATATGCTTGTCCTCCAACGTGACCCCTAGCTACCTCCAAGCTCTCAGACAGTGGAAGGCCATAGAGAGTGAAGAGGTGAATTCTGAGAGTGGTAGAAAAAGCGGGGAGACGGCCTGATTCCTGTTGAACTTCAGACCCAAAATGTATGGCAGAAGCAAGAAACTAGAAATTGGCCTAGGGGGCAATGGTAATCATTTTTGGTCAATTAAGCCTAGAAATAAGCAGAGATTTTTAAAAACAAAAATTAGACTCAAAAGTAAGCTGTAAGAGGCTACGGCCCTAAACCAAAGGGTTTGTTCTTTGTCTATTGAATGCTATTAGGTTGGTGCAAAAGTAATTGTGCTTTTTGCCATTAAAAGTAATGCCAAAAACTGTTATTACTTTTACATCAACCTAATATTTAATAAAAGATAATATTTTTCAACTAATATTTTATACCAGACTTGGGGCTAAGCCTTCACACACATTATTTCACTTAATCTTCACAACAAGCCCAGGAAAGAACGACTCTGATTATAATTTATCTTTTATGGAAGAGGAAGTGAGGCTCAGAGGGATTCAGTCACTTCCCTGGGGTCTCAGAGATGGTAAGGGATGTAGGCAGAATTTGAACCCTGGTCTGCCTGACTCCAGGGACCACATTCTTAACTATTTCCTCCCTGTTTCAAAATTTATTAAATATCCACAATGAACAAGGTGCTTCTAATGTGTTGTACTACTACATGAGCCCCTCAAGGTTGCCTTAAATGTGACCGTCTTGTTTTTTGTCTTGGGCTACATCACGAAAAGTCAAACATTACATTCGCTGAGGTGTAAGAGACAGGGCCCTGAATTAAGACATTTTTGCTGAGAATGAAGTGGAAGATTCCTGGAGATCCTAAGGAAAAGAGAGTCTCAATATGATAAATCATATGAGTACCTTAGGCTTGAAGATGAGGAGTTGAGAATGAGGAAGAAAATGGCCTCAGGCAAAGACAGTAAAACTTGATTGTAGTTTGACATGGTGGCAACTTTCCTTAAAAGAAGGAGGAGCTGGGAGAGACACGGTGGTGAATAGAGGGAAGAGAGTATGTTCAAGTTCCGCGCGTGTGTGTGTGTGTGTGTGTGTGTGTGTGTGTGTGTGTGTGTAAGACATTCCCTGAGTCTGCTACAGTTAAAAGTGATGGAATAGAGGAGGTCATCTGGAAACAAAGTGCAGAGGTAGTACAGAGCCCCAGGGAAGAAAGCGTGGCCGTGGAGGAGGTGAGATTAATCAGCTTCGCCTAAGGCAGCCACCGTTAAATAAAGGATGCAGGGGGAGGAGGGGAGGCATTCTGGAAAGTCTAGGGTCAACAGTGGTTTCAGTGACAGCTATTCGGGGCAAGGTAACAAAGGTGGGAAGACAGTGGGAGGAGCCCAGTTTGCAAGAATGAGGAAACAAACACCAACCAGGAAATCAATGGAGGGACACAGGCAGGAGAAGGGCTGTATTCCTCCCTAGGGGGTGTTTGGGGGCCGGAAGTTGCAGGTGGGAGGGTGGCAGTTAAGGCCTGTATGACCACAGGAGGCAGAGGAAAGCTTGGGGCAGTCATAAAGAGGGTACTTAGATGTCTCTCTAAAAACTGAAGTTCACTGTGGCTATAAACTGTGAACAGATGTGCCCCAGGCATGTACAGCTTTGGTCCATCTGGCCAGCTCAGTGCTTACCACACAGAGACCTAATCTGGTCATTAGAGTGGCTGCAAACACCAGCCCAAATCTACCACAACCTGTTTCTGGGAGTTTGCTTTCTGATGGAGGAGGCATCTGATAGACATGGGTGAATGAGGGTAAAAAAATTAAATGCTACAAGAAATGGCTCGCTCTGTAAAGAAGACATTTTTTTTCCAAGTTGAAGGCCCAGTGAGCTTCACTTTGCACCCGAGTGGCATAAAGAGGGAGGATGTGGGTTTTGGGTCAGAAAGGCTGGGGATTGTGACCTGGTCCTGTCACTTTTGAATTGAGCCTGGGCTGTGATGTCCTCACAGTTCTCATCAATGTGCAGAGTTAGCATCCAGACAGTGGCTGGCAGCGGAGGGGGCCGTACCTTTGCTGTGGGAGTGGCAGGGAGGTGTGAGGGCAGAAGAATCTGGTAGGACTCAGAGAGCAAATTTCCCAGAGCCAGATTTTACGATGGTGTTAAGTGATACAAAAATATAATTTTATAGTCACCCTTCTTTTCCGTATAGCCAGGGAGGACAAATCATATCTTGTTTCAAAATAACAGATGCCAAATTTTAGGAGTCTGAGAGCTGGGGATTATGTGATAATAATATGAGGGTCGATCTGTTTTTTTAAAAATAAGTTTATCATGGCATATTTATTATTACAGTTATTCATCTCTCTTTATCTAATCTATCCTATCTGTCTATCTAGCCATCCATCCATTAATCCTGGCTGGAGATACTTGGCAAACTGAGAGACCCTTATCCCTACCTTCTAAATATGCAAGTGTGAGCTTATGAAGTACAAAAAAAGTCGATTTTATATCTGCTTTTAGTGCCACATTCAGACTGTAAAAGCTGCTGTTAAAAAACCTTTAGGTAAATATTTGAAATATTCTAAAACTGACATTCTGAATGATATTCTGATGCCACTTCAATAATGTTTTATAAAATTCAGAGGAAAAATAGAATTAAGTAAATTTGAACTTTCCCTTTTCCGAGACACTTAAAGGCCGTACTATTTGCATATTCTAATGTGGGATCACTGTAGCTAGAGGTACAAAGCTTCAAAAGAAACTGTCCCTAGCAGGCCAAAAGAGCATGAGCCCTTATGGCCTCCGGCCTTTCATGTGTATAAGACAAAAATCAAAGTCTTTCCTTTTCAAAGTGGCTTCTGTGTAACCACTCACCACAGTCCATGCTTTCCAGAGCTGTCTTTGGAAGCACAATTAGAAAGTTTAAAAACCAGAAACACAAGCTCCATCCTATTTACACATTTAAAGTAAAGGTCATTCTCAGAAACTGGGCTTCCCAGCTTTCTCCCCCTGAAATCCCTTAAGATATGTAATACCAACATAAAGGGAATCACAAATCCAGTTTTCAGAAAATGGCATTAAATATAGATTTAAACTTTGACCTTTAGTCCCAAGTGAGAGGACAAAAAATTCTCTTTACAGTGAAGGGCATGTTGCTACTAAGCTTCAATGAGTAGGAGAGAACCTGCCTGGTAGTAGCCAGGATTAAGAAGCGCCAATCGATTTACCTCCAATGCAGGTGTGCTGCAAATCCGCTGGGCCCAGATGCAGCGCGTGATTGGGCCAGGCTCATCTATATTCTAGAGTTTGTAGAAGTAGCTTCTGGGAAACGGGGGTCTTCTTGGCTTGGGGAATTGACGTTTCCACGGCAATATTTGAAATGCATTCGGAGCGCGCAGGAATAAGAGATGGAATACACAGGGTCTCCCACTCCACATTAGGGTCATGAGTAATAGTGGGAAATCCATGGGTAGCAGAGTGACGGATTGGGCAAACAGGGAAATCATGGAGACCCAGAGCATTCATATTTTTACATTCCTTATTACCCTGATTGCTCTGCAGGTGCTGACCAGGGCCCCAGGCTGCTGACCCACTCTGCAGCTCATCTCCCTGCTACATCATTCACAAGTTGATATGGGGGCCCAGGTGATGGCAGGGCGGGGGTGGGTGGATGAAGGGCAGTGGGTAATGGAACTTATTGGAGAAAGGGACTATTGGTTATGTGCACACCCAGAAACAGAAGAAGAAATGTTCCCTGACCATGGGCTTTGCTAGAACAATTAGAGAGGTAACAAAATATACAGGAAAGAGCACTGGACTGGGAGTCCATTTGTTTTGCTTCTAACTAGCAGGGTGAATTCAAGATGGCTAAGAAGCACATTTTTTCATTTCACTAGAGACAGCGACCTTTAGCACAAACCTGATCTTGCTGATCTTATATCCATGGTTGCCTGCTCCATGCCTGGCTGATACAGGGTACTTAGCAATGTTTGTTGATTGGATAAATGAGGGAAAGAAGAAAAGTATTTGTTGCATGTGGCCCCGGCACTCATCCATTCTCTTTAAAGATAAAGAAATGAAAGCGTGAAGAGGTGAAATAATTTGATCGAGACCCCACTACTTGTCAGTTGCAGGAAGAGAAAAAAAACAAGGTATGCTGCAAATAACAACAATGATGATGATGAGGGTTAAAATAATCAAGCACTTACTATTTGCCAGGAGTTGTGTTGTTTGTGTTAGTGATTTCCTGTTCTGTATCCAGGGCTTGGAAGCCTGAAAACTGTATCTCCCAGACGTCCTTGCCAGGTTCAGTTCCATTCTGTCAATAGGAAGCACTCACAGAATACTGGCAAATGGGAGCAAAAAGTCATTATTTTGATATTTTTAACTAATCCAGTGTCTTGTGCTGGTGGCTGCAGCAGCAAACAGCAGCAGGTGACCATGGGGCCCCTAACATAGCCGGTGAGTGACAATGCCCTGGGGTTTGTTGAGCTCCTGGGCCCCTGCAGTGACCACAAAGGCCCAGGTCCTTGCTTTCTCATCATGGCAGCCAAGGTAACAACAGTAGAGGAAGCGGAGGCACCATAGCAGCCCCATGGGGCACAGCTTGTGAGCTATGGGCAACCCCACCTCCCTGTGGGCTTCTGTCCCAGAGGGCAGGGTCTTCCTGTAGGTACCTATCTCTGAACAATACTGCCTTCCTGGTTTTGCTCCAGCAGCCCTTCCAAAACATTCATACCCAATCACTTGCATTAAACTTCCTTTGTTGAAATACCCAGGGTGGTTTCTGTTTCCTGACAGGACACTGACTGATACTACTTTTAGTGGCTTATCTCACTGCATTCTCATAGAAGCCTGGGAGAGATGAGCTATTAAAACTATACTTCCTATTCACAGATGAGGTAACTGAGGCTAAGAGATGCTAAGTGGCTTGCCCCAGGTCACACAGCTATGTGGTGGCAGAGTGGGGACATAAATCAGGTCCGTCTGATGGCTAAATCCGTGCATTTAACTCTGCCCCTCAAGAACGCCTCTGCTCCCCGCCCCTGGGTGAGTTTATCAGGGCCTTTTGGGTATTCAGGGATGGGAGCTTCCTGCCTGTGCTGTGTGAGACTGGCTTGCGTGGGACCTCTTCAGAATGCCCTTTCTCCAGGGTCCTTGTTTTCTGCCTCTGACCCTGAGCCTCATCAGTCATTTCCTTCATAAAAAATGTTGTAGGGACTGGTCCCTCTTTAAACAGCAAAAATAGCACAGGGCATGGCACTTGTTGGCAGGAGAAGCCAGGAGGTTACTTCAGGTGAGGGTTGCAGGGAGGAGGAGGAGGAGGATGAACAGGCTTAGGGTTATTACACAGCTGACAGGGGCCCCTGTTCTGTCAGGGCAACACTGAGGGCCCTGGGCCCTGGCTGGGATGGGGTGAGCCGAGGGCCAGGATGGAAGGAGCTGGTTCATAGATACAGTTTAGAATGGTGCTGGGCTGTGAGTACTCAATGTGGTTAAAGAAAGAAAGGGCCATGAGGCATTTGGTGCTGCAGGAGACACCAGGCTCAGGGGACGCCTGGGCCAAAAGGGCTGAGGCAGTACATATTTGCACTGGGAGGGAAGAGCTGGGAAGCCAGCACAGACACACTGTGGCGGGTTCCAGGGGGTAGAAAGAGACAGCGCAGGCTCTGGGCTTTGAACAGCCTCTGGAGGAAGGGGTAAGATAAGAAGTGGCTGTACGGGAGGGAACACACACCTAAGCAGGAGAAAGCACAATTGGAGGTATCTTCAAACTAAATTCTAAACTCCCAGGATAAATCCTACAAAATTTCCTGTCTCCCTGTTAAATGTCTGAGGCATCTGAGAGCCTACAGGTGCCATTCAGCATTGAAGCTTCCTCTCTAGGAGACAAATCCAAGGAATAATTTGGCATTCTCTGTATTAGTCCATTTTCACGCTGCTGATAAAGATATACCCAAGACTGCGCAATTTACAAAAGAAAGAAGTTTAATGAACTTACAGTTCCACATGGCTGGGGAGGCCTCACAACCGTGGCAGAAGGCAAAAGGGATCAAGTCACATCTTACATGGATGGCAGCAGGCAAAAAGAGAGCTTGTGCAGGGAGACTCCCGTTTTTAAAACCATCAGATCTCGTGAGACTTATTCACTATCATAAGAACAACATGGGAAAGATACGCCCCAAAGATTCAATTACTTCCCACCAGGTTCCTCCCATGACATGGGGGAATTGTGGGAGTTACAATTCAAGATGAGATTTGGGTGGGGACTCAGCCAAACCATATCATTCTCCTTATTCTTTCCAGCCTTTCTCCATCTCTCCATAAGCTCTGTCCACCTCGCCCAGCACCCCTGACCCAGACCTCAGGACTCCATCTGTACTGTGACTCAGTAAGGAAGCTCCTTTACATCAGAACCTTGCTAAAGGAACCTCCCTCACACCCAAGTCCATGTCTCCTATTCCTCTAGGTTCCTGCCATTGGACCGGATAGCTATTTTGATAAATGCTCTTGAATTTAGGATATCAATGGCTTATTATAACTTAAAATGTTCCCCTTCCAAAAAGCATTTGTATTTTAATACAAACCTTCAGCACTTCATTCAAAGGAGGAATGTGGAATTTCAAATGTCATTGACATGAAATTTATATCAGTTAAGAATGCCTTTGGCTGTAACAGAAAGCCATACTACAGTGGCTTAAAGAAGTAAAGGTGTTTATGATAGACACACATTCATACTCACAGCCACACCTACGCAAATTGTTGATTCGTCTCTCCAGGGCTTATGTGGCAGCTCTATTCCATCACTACAGGCCAAACTTCCCTCTCTCTTCCTGCTTCATCCCCATGGTTGCAAGAAGATCACATGAAGTATTGCAACCACGATGGGGCAAAGAGGATGAAAAAGATGGAAGACACAGAGACTACCTCCTCAGTGACTTCTGCTGACATCTCATCGGCTAGAACTGAGTCACATAGCCAACCCCTAGCTGCAAGGGAGCCTGTGGAAGAGAGCTTTTAATTTTTATTTATTTAAAATAATTTGGCATGGTGACATGCAAAATCAAAAAGGAGGTTCTACTAGTAAGTGGAAAGGAGAATGGATGGGGAATTGGCAATAACAGTGTCTGCCATAAACAGCAGCATGCTAGGGCTGAAAGGACCTCAGAGAACATGTTGTCCCACCCGATTCCTCTATGGAAAAGGTGCAGAGGGAAGTGCTGAGAAGGGAAGGGAAGGACCTGTGTGAAACCACACCAGTCTCTGCCTCTCAGCCCACTGCCCACTCCGTCACCCCACGTCTCATCTCCTAGAGCCAAGAGGTGTGCTTTAAAGCAAGGAAGAAGAGGTCCCCCTTTCTCCGGTGGCCACCCACACTCCCCATTGCAGAAAGCCCCCCTGCTGACCTCTGGTACAGTTAGAATGGCTTTGGTTTTTTACATTTTTTCTTTGCCATTTTAACCATTTCTAAGTTTAGAATTCAGTGGCATTGACTGCGTCTACAATGTACTTCTTGTGCAATCATTGCCACTATTCTGTATTTTGCTTTTCATTGCTAATGTAATGTTGGGTTTTCCAGATGTAGGGTTCAGAGATGGAGATTGGAAATAAAGGCAGTGAAATGTTTAATTCATTCAAAAACCCGAAGAGCTTTTACTATTGGATGTGTCTAACAGTTTAGAAAGACATGTAGTTCCTTCCTGGGAACATGTGGTTTCTGATCTGGATTATTTATCCCCCTCCAATAAATGTTATGTGTAACTCTCTTGCACAGAAATCTGGTATCAGGGCCAAGCTGCCCCATCTTTTATTCAAGGGCATCAGTATCAATCCCCTTGTGTTTGTACTCAGATTCTACAAATAAATTATTTTCTTTGAATGTTCTGGGGGCCATTTTGTGATTTGGGGCAGATGAACATACCTCTGGATTCCTAATCCCCATGAATTGGGCCATGACCAGAAAATGATGAGAAATTTGGGGGAGGTAAAGACAGTTTCCAGCCCACA
Organism: Macaca mulatta; assembly: GCF_049350105.2. NCBI lineage: Eukaryota > Metazoa > Chordata > Mammalia > Primates > Cercopithecidae > Macaca > Macaca mulatta. The sequence goes on from NC_133420.1 coordinate 82,921,614, forward strand.
AACAACCTTCCACTCTTGGAAAAATTCCTCTGAGTCTCACGGGCGGAAAATGGAGTCCTGTAACTTCAGTAGACGGTAAGACTCTGGAGAGAGACAACTGGTGCAATTTCCATCTCTTGAAACATTTAAAATGTATCTGATCAAAGGAGGAGAAAATTAACCACAGTGTAGGAAACTGGCAGGGGGACGGACAAGATGACCTAATTTGCCTTTCCCATTACTAATTTCAGTAGGAGTCGTCTCTGGGAATTCCACGCTGAAATTCCAAGGCAAGAGCTCCACAATGGGAATTTGTGGCTTCGGAAAATGACACTCTGGAGCCCTGATTTTCGAAGCCTCTGCTGTTGCATCCTTCGGGGTTTAGCGTCAAACTAAATTCTTCTCAGATAGACACACGAGGCCTCATTCTTATCTACATAATAACTTTGGAGAAATTTTCCCTTTGGGTTTCAAAGGATGTGATTTAGGCCTACGAAAGTTGGGGCTATGCAATGAATTTATTACTTGCTGAAATAAAAATCAACACAAATATGTCTTTGCCTTAATAATAATAATAAAAAAGAACCCACACCACTTAGTTGCTTTACCAATCTCTGGATTCAATTAATTTTTAACATGGAAGTAAAGTCCCTTTTATTTTTTTTCTCCTTTCAAGCCAGACATTTATTTTTAACAAGGGATGAAATCATCTGAGAACAAAACGGGACATCTGTTACTTTATATCTGTTTATTTTAAGTACTTAAATCTGAGTTTGATTTCACACAATTTTGACATTGTTGCTTCATTAATAATCCTTACGTAATTGCGACCTCAGAGTGAGCACTGCAATTGCAGCATTCACTTCTCATTAGCGCAGAGTCTCATAGGAAAGCCAGAGTCACCCTGGGATGGGAGAGGCTTCCACGTTCAAAGCTGGTCCAAACGCTGACCCCAGCAATAGCAGGAAATCACCGCAAAAGGCTCAAGGAGAAGGCCTCCGATGGAGCCCCAACATGAGAAAATGAGGGCATGTAGTCTGCCGTTCATGTTTGCATGGTCCCATTTTGCAGAAGTTGTTGGACGGGCAACCTAGTGGCAGCAGTTGTTGCAAGCAAAAAGATTGCATACGAAACACACAGAACTAACACTTACGTATGTGTACTCAACAGTGTGTTGGACCATAGGTACCACTTCATCTACCAAGTCAACCAACCTGCCTTCCAAAAGCCCTGGGATGCAGAGTGGTAAGCAGGTAGGAAGTATGAGAGAGCTGCAGAGCCTCACAGAGAGGGGCTCTCTGGCCACAGTGTGGCTGGCAGATGGGTGTGGCCTGGAACCTGGGGCTGAGAATGGAGAAGTGGGGCTCAGAGATAGGAATTTGAAATAAGGGCAGTAGAATGTTTAATTCATTCAATTCATTTGCAGAACAGGTACTTCATGAGTCCTATGCCAAGCACTGGATATACGTGGTAAACAGCTGATACTTCTGTTTATGAAAGTTAAGAGATTAGGGAGCTATGAGAATGACAAGGGGTCTATTTGAGATTTAGGTGTCATAGAAGGACACTCAGAGATAAAATTTAAGCTGACACTAGAAGGATGGGAATGAGCTAGAAACAGGAAGAGGAAGGGAGAGAGAATTCAAGCCAGAGGAAACAGCCTAATGGAAAGCCTGGAAGGGGAAAGAGATTGGCACGTTGGAGAGACAGAAAGGGGGCCAGTGTGGCTGAAGTACAGTGAAAGGCAGAGCAGGAGAGGAGGAGGAAGATGGTGGAGATGAAGATGGGAGTCATGCCTGGTTTTACAGGCCAAGGTGAGGCATTTGGATTTAACTGTATACACAAGGGAACTTGTAGTTGTTAATAGGCAAGTGAAATTATTGGGTTTATGCCTTCATGCTGGCCATAGAGGGGGTGAATTACAAGGAGCAAGAGTCAAAGCAGGGAGGTGAACTTCGTAGGCTGCTGCTGTGGTGTAGATATGGGTCACAGTGGATATGGTGGGAAGAGGGCAGGCAGTCTTTAGGGTAAGATCAGCAGGGAATGCTGATGGACCGGATGTGGCAGTGAGGAGGAGTCATGGCGCCAGCCAGAAACCTCTGTGGCTCGTGGCACCTTCTGCCTGAGTATTGCTCATGCCCACTGGGGTTGTTCTGACCACTTGGCCCAGCAGGCTGTGCGCTACTTATTTTGCACTACTGGCCAGGATCCCACACCTGCCAAGCAGGAGCCACATACAGAGTGGCGAGGGGTGTGTGGGCAAGCAAGCATGGCGTCCAGCCACTGTTCACAGCTAGACACACTGGCTGTTGCGGCAGGGCAGGCAACTCCAGGTGCCGGCTCTGTGCAAGGTTGCAGCTGGACCAGATATACTATATGTGGCTTCCTCTGAGGCCACACATTTCCGGATGAGGGGAATGTAGTGCTGCCTGGAAGCATGGAGATGCCAGGAACCACAGAAACCTAAAAAGGTGTCACAGCCCTGGCTTGGGGAGCCCCTAGGTCTGGGCTCCCAAAGGGCTAGAGCTCTTCTCTCCTTGTTGTCTGCAACATGGTGAGCAGGGTGTGGGGAGCAGGGGCGTGTTTCAGCCCTGTTTGTGTTACAGCTCTCTTAGTTTCACCATTTGGTGGGTTCTGAGTCCTATTCTGTGTCCAAGAAGAATGAGGGACGTGGACAACTGGAGCGTTTGCAAGGCAGAGAAGAGCTTTATTGAGCAGCAGAACAGTCCTCAGGAGACCCAAAGTGGGTAGCTCCTTCCTGCAGGCAGGTTGTCCCTGTGAGTGTCCAGCTCTTAGAGGTGAGGAGACTTGAAGTGGGTAGCTCCCTCCCACAGGCAGGTCACCCCAATGTCTGTGCAGCCCTCAGTAGAGAGGAGACCTGGGGTGGGTAGCTCCTATCCTCAGGCAGGTCACCCCATGATCTGCAACCCTCAATGGAGTGGAGACCTGGAGTGGGTTCCTATTCATAGGCAGGTCATTCTGTCCTCTGCCCGAGTCTGGCTGAGTCTGGGGTTTTTATGAGCTTCCGAGGGGAGAATGTGTGTGCTGACTGATCCATGGGTGGCCATAGGTGGGCCCAGAAAAAGCACCAAAAATTCTCACTCTAGTCCACAGAACTGGCAGCCTGGCCCTGGCTTGAAGGTGGGACCTCAACAGGGGCCTACCCCTTTCCACCCAAGAGCCTGTCTGCCTCCTGCTGCCATCCATATGTCATCTACGGTGTCCATGGTCCCCAGGCTGTTCGTGGCAAGAGGTGCCTGCAGGCCCACAGCAAGCTGTCCTCAGCCTCCTCTTGGCCTCCCTCCCATGCTCTTTGGTGCCTAAAGTTCAGAGAGGGCCAAGGCAGCAGAGGGCTGGCATGTTAGCACTGCCCCAAGCACGTGCACACCAGACCGGGTCGTGATAGTGCCTGGGCTGAGCCACAACTTTGCTGTGAAATCAGAGCAGGTGCTGTGAGTGGGGAAAGGCCAGGCAGCAGAAGCAGACACTTTGAGCCTGCAGGGACAGAGGGGTTTCCCTGGTCCCCAAGAACACAGGGATGCCCGGGTCTGCAGCCATGGCTGGGTGGCTGCAGCTACACCTGGGAGGGTGGGGCTTCCACCCCTCCAACTTGAGAGGGGGTAGGACTCCCGCCAGCTCCATGGAGTGCACTGCCCCAGCCATGAGTGGCCCACTGCAATTGTTGTCATTTCAGCAGCCACTGCACACAGGCTGCCACTGCCATCAGAAAGATGAGGGACCAGGACTATTGCACAGGCTTCTGAGTCAAACATCTCGGTGAACAGTGGTCCTATTTGTCAAGATGGGAAAGGTGGGATAGGGTAGGCAGGGGACTAGGTTGTTGGGGTAGGTTTGGGGATGAGAAACAAAATATTCCATTTAGGACATGTTGGCACTGAGATGTCAAATTGGCAGGCAAATATTTGAGTCCAGAGTTCTTAAACAGGTCTGGCTTGCAGATATAAAACTGGAGTTGTTGACAAGTAGATGGTTTTTAAAACCATGGCAATGAATGATGTTACCTGGATTTTGAATACAAGTGAATAAGTATTGTGCTGGCTAGAGGTCCTCCAGGGAAGGAAGAAAGGTGTCATATTTACTTCACAATATGTTTTGGAACGTTTCAAAGTAAATTATGGACATGATGTTTCACTCCTAATTTCTTTAGTGCACATATTCACAAAATAAGGACATCTTCCTACTTAAGTACAATCCTGGAAATGACATCTAGGTTCATCAACTCAGTGCCAACTCTTGCCCTGGGCTCAGCAGTGTCCATTTATATTTTTCTTTCAATAATCACAACAGCTCTATGAAGAAGGTATGACTGGCCCACTCTATCAACAAGGACCCAATGGCTCAGATAGCGTTTGTGACTTATCCAAGGCCAGGTAACTAGAGATGTGTGCAGCCGAGATTCAAAACCAAGTCTGGCCGTAGAGCTTTCCCTCAGTCATTAGCTGCACACAATGGCCTAGAAACTCATCTGCATGGACGGCATATGATCTTTCTCCCCCTGGGGACCCATCCTTGACCTGGCATCTTTGTCTTGGGAAACTGTCTTTTCCTTGGAGCATTTGACAGACCCCACAATTTCCATTTTTTCCCCCAAGTTCAGAAGGCTGTACTTTGATTCAGGCCAGGCCTAGCCTACTGCCCTGAAGGCATTAGGAATCTGGTTGCCCAATGATCACAGATTTTTTTTTTTTGGAGACAGGATCTTCCTTTGTCACCCAGGCTGGAATGCAGTGGTGCAATCAAGGCTTGCTGCAGCCTTGACCTTTCAGGCTTAAGTAGTCCTCCCACCTTAACCTCCGAGTAGCTGGGACTACCTGCATGCACCACCACACCTGGCTAATTTTTCTTTTTTTGGGTAGAGATGGTGTCTCACTATGTTGCCAGGGCTGGTCCCACACTCCTGGGCTCCAGTGATCCTCCCATCTTGACCTCCCAAAGTGCTGGAATTATAGGCCTGAGTTACGGCACTTGGCCTTGATCACAGATTTTGAAAAGCCAGCTTTAATTCCTTCTTGAGTTGCCCACAGCAGTCAAGGGATGGCAGGGTGAGCAATAGCCTTTCCCTAAAGCTTGGCAAGGGCATAGAGGTAGAGTGAGTGGTTCTGATGGTGGTGACAGGATGGGGCAGGATGCATTACCACTGTGTATGCTATAGTCATATCAATGCCTCCCCCTCCCAGGCCTACCCTCCAGAGGAAAGCCTGGGGTTGTGTCCCTGAGGGACTGCCCCAGCTTCCTGCGAGCCATGACAGGGAGGCTAGCGGATGGGTGGAGTTGACTCAAGTATACTGCCAGTTCTGATCTCCCTAGGAACGGTGTCCTTAGCTCGCCCCCACCATCCTTCTTATTGTAGATTATGTAGACTTCAGGTGTAGGGAGGCCTGTATCACTCAAAGGAGGGTGTATGTGCACCAGAGTGCTCATGGTGGCCTCTGCACCACTCTCCAGCCCTTACCCTATTTTATTTTTCTTCATACCATTTATCAGCATCTGCTGGAAACATGTTTGCTTACTATCTGTCCCTACTAGAATTTAAGCTTCCTGAGCAAAAACTTTTACTAGTTTGGCTCAGAATTCATTCTCAGCACCAAAAAGAGTGCCTGGCACATAGTAGGCACTTAATACAGGGTTGCTGAATTAATGATTTTATCAATCATGTAGAGTCATAGACATATCCAAGTAATGACCCAGTAGATTCAAAATAGTCCATAGCCGACTTGTGTCCACTTGCACCTCACCCTGCAAAGCTTCAAAACACTTTCCTGTCTCGCAAATATCAACAGTCAAAAGAATGAGAAAAAAAAAAGGAAGGAAGGAAAGTGCTAGTGGAGAGTACAGGCAACACCAGAGCCAACCAAAGGGAGCCTCATTCAGAGCAAAGTGGAGAACCCAGGCGGGTTTTCAAGGCCTCCAGGTGGGCCACAGGAAGGTTGCAGTACTCCAAAGCCAGAAAATTCAAGGAGCTGTAGCTTTTGATCATCAACTTATTCCAGGCTGGCTTAGAGGTCTGGGGAGGACATTCAGGTGCTCTGAAATACAGCGATAATCAAGAGAAAGAGGGAGTCTTAAATTGAGGATGGAGAGCAATATACTCAGGTTAATGGAAGCACTAGCAATATTAAATGAAATTGCTCTACCACTTCTTCATAAGGCAGCACTGGGGAGCCCGCTCTTTGCATAAGCAGGGAGGGTCCTGGGATTTAGCAGGAGGGCGGAGGGGCTGGGGAATCAGTCATGCAGCAACCATTACGGTTCATGGGCGCCCAGCTCGCAACCCCTCGGCGCACCTGCCGCATATTTACTCAGGCCCACGCAGGAGCCAGACAAATTTGGGCAGGATTTCAAGGGAGCCTGGAGCCAGGGGAGCCTGCTTTAGTCCAATTAAATGAAGCAGTATCAGGTGGAAAGTAATTCTGAGTATTCACCATTATAGGGAGTTTTGTGTTTAAGCCCCTCGATGGACTTTCTTTTAATGAAGAGCTAAATGCGGGGTCTGGAAGTGGGCAGGAGGAATTGCTCCAACTAGCAGAGCTGAATCTCTCCCTGAGGAAGGCACACAAGGGCAGGCAGAGTTTCCTAAGGGCTACATCTTGTGGCCCCCACTAGATACTCCAACCTGGATCCCGGGACACCTTTATGGACATGTTACTTCCATTTTGTAAAGATAATCGGGAAACCTCACCAGGCCTGGGGCGCTAAGAACCGGATTTGAATCATCACAGGCGGATCCAACGCACTTAAATCTTTGGGGATCTTCTTCCTGCTTCCTGCCTGCCTGTCTTCCCTCCCCAGTGTTGGTCTTCCGAGGCAGTGGAAGCCAAAGAAGTGAAGATGAGCTAATAGGGTTGCAGAGAATCAAGAGTCTTATATAACTGTCTCAGGGAAAAACAAGCCCACTAGTGTAGGTAATAAATGAAAGACGAGGAGAGTGCAATTCATGAATTCGAATAGCACAAAGAGGATGAGCTGCTTTTAAACTGTTGATGATACCAGAGAAATCTCTCCATCAGTGGACATTTACAGAGCACTTCAGGTGTGCCAAGCACCTGAGGAGACAGTCAGAGGGGGTACCATCCAGAGAAGCACAAAACAGGATTTTGGCCCTCAAACAGCTCATGATGACAATTCCCTGAAGATATCTATAGAGCTAAGGAGACAAAGCATAATTTTGTGAAATGAAATAACCATGTATAATTTAACCAAACCATACCCAGACCCTTATTTCAAGCCCTAATTTTTGTTGCCTGCAACAGTACTCCAGGCATATCTGAGTGTCCAGTTCTGCTCACCATTCCCATGACTTTTTAGATGTAGACGTCAAGGATGGGGCAGCCAGAGCTAAAGGCCCCAGTATTGGAGTATTGTTGGCCAGATTTTTATTATCACTATACACCAGTGATTCTAAAAAAAAGTCAGTGATAAAATATGCCTCCCCTACCTCCCAAAATCCTCTGGTGGATAATGTTAAGCAACTGTTGAAAATTTCTATAGCGTGTTATTTACATATGTGTACATTTTTATTGTTTATAATTTAATAAACATTGTATTCCACGTGGAAGTTAATTGATAAATTCTCATCCACATGGTCTTCAATACAGATAGACACAGATATTTATCTTCCTTTTGAGAGTAAATTCGTGCAGGTACAGATTGTTGGGGTTCACTTTGGGTACAGTATTTGCAGGGAGTCCAGGTTTATGCCTTCCACTACTGTGATAGAACATATCCCTGCTTTTAAACAACAGATTTTCTTCTTATTATTATACTTTAAGTCCTGGGATACACGTGCAGAATGTGCAGTTTTGTTACATAGGTATACACGTGCCAGAGTGGTTTGCTGCACCCATCAACCCATCACCTACATTAAGTACTTCTCGAAATGTTATCCCTCCCCTAGCCCCCTACCCCCTGACAGGCCCCTGTGTGTGATGTTCCCTCCTTTGTGTCCATGTGTTCTCATTGTTTAACTCCCACTTGTGAGTGAGAACATGCAGTGTTTGGTTTTCTGTTCTTGTGTTAGTTTGCTGAGAATGATGGTTTCCAGCTTCATCCATGTCCCTGCAAAGGACATGAACTCATCTTTTTTTATGGCTGCATAGTATTCCATGGTGCATATGTGCCACATTTTCTTTATCCAGTCTATTATTAATAGATACTTGGATTGGTTCCAAGTCTTTTGTGAATAGTGCCGCAATAAACATAGGTATGCAGGTGTCTTTATAGAAGAATTATTTATAATCCTTTGGGTATATACCGAGTAACAGGATTGCTGGATCAAATGGTATTTTTAGTTCTAGATCCTTGAGGAGTCACCACACTCTGTTCCACAATGGTTGAACTAATTTACACTCCCACCAACAGTGTAAAAGCTTTCCTATTTCTCCACATCCTCTCTGGCATATGTTGTTTCCTGACTTTTTAATGATAGCCATTCTAACTGGTGTGAGATGGTATCTCACTGTGGTTTTGATTTGCATTTCTCTAACGACCAGTGATGATCATTTTTTCATATGTCTCTTGGCTGCATAAATGTCTTCTTTTGAGAAGTGTCTGTTCATATCCTTTGCCCGCTTTTTGATGGGGTTTTTTTTCTTGTAAATTTGTTTAAGTTCTTTGTAGATTCTGGATATTAGCCCTTTGTCAGATGAGTAGATTGCAAAAATTTTCTCCCATTCTGTAGGTTGCCTGTTCACTCTGCTGATAGTTTCTTTTGCTGTGCAGAAGCTCTTTAGTTTAATTAGACCCCATTTGTCAGTTTTGCCTTTTGTTGCCATTGCTTTTGGTGTTTTAGACATGAAGTCTTTGCCCATGCCTATGTCCTGAATGGTATTGCCCAGGTTTTCTTCTAGGATTTTTATGGTCCTAGGTCTTATGTTTAAGTTGTTGATCCATCTTGAGTTGATTTTTGTATAAGGTGTAAGGAAGGGGTCCAGATTCAGTTTTCTGCATATGGCTAGCCAGTTTTCCCAACACTATTTATTAAATAGGGAATCTTTTCCCCATTGCTTGTTTGTGTCAGGTTTGTCAAAGATCAGATGGTTGTTAGATGTGTGGTATTGTTTCTGAAGCCTCTGTTTGGTTTCATTGGTCTATATATCTGTTTTGGTACTAGTACCATGCTGTTTTGGTTACCGCAGCCTTGTAGTATAGTTCAAAGTCAGATAGCATGATGCCTCTAGCTTTGTTCTTCTTGCCCAGGATTGTCTTGGTTATGTGGGCTCTGTTTTGGTTCCATATGAAGTTTAAAGTAGTTTTTTCCAATTCTGTGATGAAAGGCAGTGGTAACTTGATAGGGATAGCATTGAATCTATAAATTACTTTGGGCAGTATGGCCATTTTCATGATATTGATTATTCCTATCCATGAGCATGGAATGTTTTTCCATTTGTTTGTATCCTTTCTTATTTCCTTGGGCAGTGGTTTGTAGTTCTCCTTGAAAAGGTCCTTCACATCCCTTGTAAGTTGTATTCCTAGGTATTTTATTCTCTTAGTAGCAATTGTGAATGGGAGTTCACTCATGATTTGGCTCTCTGTTTGTCTGTTGTTGGTGTATAGGAATGCTTGTGATTTTTTGCACATTGATTTTGTATCCTGAGACTTTGCTAAAGTTGCTTATCAGCTTAAGGAGATTTTGGACTGAGACAATGGGGTTTTCTAAATATACAATCATGTCATCTGTAAACAGATACAATTTGACTTCCTCTCTTTCTATTTGAATCCCCTTTATTGCTTTCTCTTGCCTGATTGCCCTGGCCGGAACTTTCAGTACTATGTTGAATAGGAGTGATAAGAGAGGGCATCCTTGTCTTGTGCCAGTTTTCAAAGGGAATGCTTCAAGTTTTTGCCCATTCAGTATGATATTGGCTGTTGGTTTGTCATAAATAGCTCTTATTTTGAGATACATTTCATTATACCTAGTTTGTTGAGTTTTTAGCATGAAGGGGTGTTGAATTTTGTCAAAGGGCTTTTCTGCATTTATTGAGATAATTATGTGGTTTTTGTCATTGGTTCTGTTTATGTGATGGATTATGTTTATTGATTTGTGTATGTTGAATCAACCTTGCATCCCAGGGATGAAGCCGACTTGATTGTGGTGGATAAGCTTTTTGCTGTGCTTCTGGATTCTGTTTACCAGTATTTTATTGAGGATTTTCACATCAATGTTCATCAGGGATATTGGCCTGAAATTTTCTTTTTTTGTTGTGTCTCTGCCAGGATTTGGTATCAGGATGATGCTGGCCTCATAAAATGAGTTAGAGAGGCGTCCCTCTTTTTCTATTGTTTGGACTATTTTCAGAAGGAATGGCACCAGCTCCTCTTTGTACCTCTAGTAGAATTTGGCTGTGAATCCATCTGGTCTTGGGCTTTTTTTTGGTTGGTAGGCTATTAATTACTGTCTCAATTTCAGAACTTGTTATTGGTTTATTCAGGGATTTGGTTTCTTCCTGGTTTAGACTTGGGAGGGTGTATGTGTCCAGGAATATATCCATTTCTTCTATATTTTCTAGTTTATTTGGATAGAGGTGTTTATAGTATTCTCTGATGGTAATTTGTATTTCTGTGGGATCTTTGGTGATATTCCCTATATCATTTTTTGTTGTGTCTATTTGATTCTTCTCTCTTTTCTTCTTTATTAGTCTGGCTAGCGGTCTATTTTGTTGATCTTTTCAAAAAAGCAGCTCCTGGATTCACTGATTTTCTGAAGGGTTTTTTGTGTATCTGTGTCCTTCAGTTCTGCTCTGATCTTAGTTATTTCTTGTCTTCTGCTAGATTTTGAATTCGTTTGCTGTTACTTCTCTAGTTCTTTTAATATTGTTGTTAGGGTGTCAATTTTAGATCTTTCCTGCTTTCTCTCATGGGTATTTAGTGCTATAAATTTCCCTCTAAACACTGCTTTAACTGTGTCCCAGAGATTCTGGTATGTTGTGTCTTCTTCATTCTCACTGGTTTCAAAAAACATCTTTATTTCTGCCTTCATTTTGTTATTTACCCAGTAGTCATTCAGGAGCAGGTTGTTCAGTTTCCATATAGTTGTGCAGTTTTGAGTGAGTTTCTTAATCCTGAGCTCTAATTTGATTGCACTGTGGTTTGAGAAACTTTGTTATGATTTCTGTTCTCTTGCATTTGCTGAGAAGTGTTTTACTTCCAATTATGTGGTCAATTTGAGAATAAGTGTGATGAGGTGCTGAAAAGAATGTATATTCTGTTGATTTGGGATGGAGAGTACTATAGATGTCAGTTAGGTCTGCTTGGTCCAGAGCTGAGTTCAAGTCCTGAATATACTTGTTAATTTTCTGTCTCGTTGATCTGTCTAATATTGACAGTGGGGTGTTAAAGTCTCCCACTATTATTGTGTGGCAGTCTAAGTCTTTTTGTAGGTCTCCAAGAACTTGCTTTATGAATCTGGGTGCTCCTGTATTGGGTACATATATATTTAGGATAGTTAGCTCTTCTTGCTGCATTGATCCCTTTGCCATTATGTTATGTACTTCTTTGTCTCTTTTGATCTTTGTTGGTTTAAAGTCTGTTTTATCAGAGATTAGAATTGCAACTGCTGCTTTTTTTTTTTTCTTTCTTTCTTTCTTTTTTTTTTTTTGGCTTTCCATTTGCATGGTAAATATTGCTCCATCCCTTTATTTTGAGCCTTTGTGTGTCTTCCCACATGAGATGGGTCTCCTGAATACAGCACACTGTTGGGTCTTGACTCTATCCAATTTGCCACTCTGGGTCTTTTAATTGGGGGTATTTAGCCTGTTTACATTTAAGGTTAATATTGTTATGTGTGAATTTGATCCTGTCATTATGACGCTAGCTGGTTGTTTTGCCTGTTAGTTGATGCAGTTTCTTCAGAGTCTTGATGTTCTTTACAATTTGGTATGTTTTTGCAGTGGCTGATACTGGTTGTTCCTTTCCATGTTTAGTGCTTCCTTCAGGAGCTCTTGTAAGGCAGGACTGGTGGTGATAAAATCTCTCAGCATTTGCTTGTCTGTAAAGGATTTTATTTCTTTATTGCTTATGAAGCTTCCTTTGGCTGGATATGAAATTCTGGGTTGAAAATCCTTTTCCTTAAGAATGTTGAATATTGGCCCCCACTCTGTTCTGGCTTGTAGGGTATTTGCCAAGAGATCCACTGTTAGTCTGATGGGCTTCCCTTTGTAGGTAACCCGACCTTTCTCTCTGGCTTCCCTTAACATTTTTTCCTTCATTTCAACCTTGGTGAATCTGATGATTATGTATCTTAGGGTTGCTCTTCTCGAGGAGTATCTTTGTGGCATTCTCTGTATTTCCTGAATTTGAATGTTGGCCTGTCTTGTTGGGTTGGGGAAGTTCTCCTGAATAATATCCTGAAGAGTGTTTTCCAACGTGGTTCCATTTACCTCGTCACTTTCAGGCACACCAATCAAACGTAAATTTGGTCTTTTCACATAGTCCCATATTTCTTAGAGGCTTTTTCATTCTTTTTAATTTTTTCTCTAATCTTGTCTTCTCTCTTTATTTCATTAAGTTGATCTTCAATCTCTGATATCCTTTTTTTCTGGTTGATCAGTTTGGCTACTAATACTTGTGTATGCTTCATGAGGTTCTTGTGCTGTGTTTTTCAGCTCCATCGGGTTATTTATGTGCTTCTCTAAACTGGTTATTCTAGTTAGCAATTCCTCTAACCTTTTATCAACATTCTTAGCTTCCTTGCGTTGGGTTAGAACATGCTCCTTTAGCTTGAAGGAGTTTATTATTACCCACCTTCTGAAGCCTACTTCTGTCATTTCATCAAACTCATTCTCCATCCAGTTTTGTTCCCTCACTGGTGAGGAGTTGTGATCCCTTGAAGTAGAAGAGGCATTCTGGTTTTTGGAATTTTCAGCCTTTTTGCGGTGGTTTCTCCTCATCCTTGTGGATTTATCTGCCTTTGGTCTTTGATGTTGGTGACCTTTGGGTGGGGTCTTTGAGTGGTCATGCTATTTCTTTCTGTTAGCTTTCCTTCTGACAGGGCTCTCTGCTGCCAGTCTGCTGGAGTTTGCTGGAGGTCCACTCCTGACCCTGTTTGACTGGGTATCACGAACGGAGGCTATAGAACAGCAAAGATTGCTGTCTCATCTTTCCTCTGGAAGCTTCATCCCAGAGGGGCACCTGCCAGATGCCAGCCAGAGCTCTCCTATATGTCTGTTGGCCCCTACTGGGGGGTGTCTCCCAGTCAGGATACACGGGGTCAGGGACCCACTTGAAGAGGCAGACTAATCCTTAGCAGAGCTCAAATACTGTGCTGGGAGATCTGCTGCTCTCTTCAGAGCGGTCAGGCAGGGACGTTTAAGTCTGCTGAAGCTGCACCTACAACCGCCCCTTCTCCCAGGTGCTCTGTCCCAGGGAGATGGGGGTTTTATCTATATGTCCCTGACTAGGGCTGCTGCCTTTTTTTCAGAGATGCCCTGCCCAGAGAAGAGAAATCTGTCAGTCTGGCCACAGCAGCCTTGCTGAGCTGCAGTGGGCTCCACCCAGTTCGAACTTCCCAGCGGCTTTGTTTAGACCATGAGCATGAAACTGCCTACTCAAGCTTCAGCAATGGCAGACGCCCACTCCCCCTACCAAACTCGAGCATCCCAGGTGAATCTCAGACTGCTGCTGTGCCGGCAGCGAGAATTTCAAGTCAGTAGATCTTAGTTTGCTGGGCTCCATGGGGGTGGGACCTGCAGAGCCAGGCCACTTGGCTCCCTGGCTTCAGCACCCCTTTCCAGTGGAGTGAATGGTTCTGTCTCGCTGGTGTTCCAGGTACCACTAGGGTATGGAAAAAAAGAACTCCTAAAGCTAGTTTGGTGTCTGCCCAAATGGCCGCCCCGTTTTGTGCTTGAAACCCACAGCCCTTGTAGGTTAGGCACCTAAGGGAATCTCCTGGTTTGTGGGTTGCGAAGACAGTTGCGAAGCGCAGTTACTGTGCCGGAATTCCTTGGACTCAGTCCCTCATGGCTTCCCTTGGGTAGGGGAGAAAATTCCCTGACCCCTTGCACTTCCTGGGTGAGGCCACGCCCCAGCCTGCTTTGGCTTGCCCTCCATGGGCTGCACCCACTGTCCAACCAGTCCCAGTGAGATGAACCGGGTACCTCAGCTGGAAATGCAGGAATTACTCGCCTTCTGTGTTGATCTCTCTGGGAGCTGTAGACCAGAGCTATTCCTATTGGGCCATCTTGCCAGCCTTAACAACAGATTTTTTTTTTTTTTTCTTTAAAGTGATGGTATGTGATTGTAAGGATGAAAAAACAAAACTTAGGTTATATCAATGTTGTCATTTTATGTGACCTCTTGGAGTTTTTGTGTTTGAAATTCAAGACAGTGAAATAGGGCAAACTGTGAGATGTAATGTTTTTGTTTAATAAATATAAATTTTAGTACATGCATGAAATATTTTGCTGACTTTGACTAGTATCTTTAAGGTTGATATTTCTCCTTTTAAAATTGCTAATTGTTTTAAAACTAAATAACAAAAATTTTATCATCGAATGCTACATGCCGATTCCTAAAAATTAATGTGAGATAGGTGAGGGTGTTAAACAATGACATGCTCCCAGTGTAAAATATATTAGGACATCCCTGCTTTCTAGAAATTCCAGAACTTGTCCTGGAAGAATTCAGACCTGAATTCATGACCTGGATGTGGCTTGGGTTGGTGGAGTTATCTTTTTCACATGCCATGGCAATTCAGGTCCCTCTATAATCCCACGTCCCCCTACCTTTCTCCTTCCTGTTCCACGAGACTTTCCAGTCGGGACTAGAGTTCTCCTACCTCATATTCCACAAAGAGAATTTTGAAAAACCGATTTGACTGTTTTCTTCTTGTAAGCCTGCTACTTGTTTTACCCTCTTTCCACTTCCTGATTTCTTTACGGCCCCACCTTAGTTCTTTGATATCTCGAAAGGAAGCCTAAAGAGATAGGGTGCTCTTGGAGAATACGGATCAGTAGATTTGAAGGAATTGCCCTTCCCTGCCCCCAAATTAGAAACTGATCAAAACAATTGCTTAAGAAGTGAACTTGTTAAAGGACTGAAAGGGGGGATTTATCAGAAGTATTAAAAGAAGACATGTGGGACTGATTTCCAGAATAGGGAAGCATTATTTCCCTGGAAATAATCCAGGGAAAACATAGAACTGGGAAGTTCAATGTTTTGCAAGAAAAGGGAACAAATCTTAAGAGAAAAAGCCTCACTATGTACAAGACAACAGGACAATGAGAAATTAACATGGCATGTTTCTGAAAAACTGAGTTTGCCAAACAAACTCCAGCTCTTTGCATACTTCAGTTTCAGGAGTTTCAGAATTAGCAAATATGGTGGCTTTAAACTGCTTCACATATCTTCCTTTCTTTGTTGGATTTCATGTGAAGACTAGAATAGGGTTTGCAGCAGTGAGAAATGGAAAGACCCTCAAATACGTGGCACAGCCCCAAACGCAGAAAAGAGGTTTTCAGCGAAGTACTGAAAGGATCTCTCTTTGGCCAGGGTTGTTTTGTTGATGTTCTAGAAGGAGAATCAAATAGCATAGTACTGGATGTGGGAGTCCAGGTTTAAGAATCATCCATGTGATCAGGACCTGAGAGAATTAGCAGAGCCTGTGATCAATATACATCTAGCTCTGCACACATAGGCAGCGGAGTGTGTGAACTCGACCAGAGCGGACATGGGGAAGTAGGGTCCTCTGAGCCCAGCTGGCAGGGTGCCACCCTTTCAGGCGCTGACAAAGAGAAGAGTGCGTTCAGAAGAGACTCCCAGGACAGAGGAGTCTGGCGAAAAGTTGGAGGCTGTTAAACCAGAAAAAGAGAAGCTTCAGGGATCACACAACTGACTTCTTCATGTGTCTAAAGCATTGATTTGCAGACAAGAGACTGTTAGGGTTTGAATCCCCCCCTCCTTATATCCCCAGATTTGTATGTTGAAGAAAGCACAAAGGAAGAGCATTCTAACAGTTCAGATGGTCTGAGTGTGGGCTGAGCTGCCTTTTGGTGTAGTGTGCTTTGTAGTATTGAGGATGTGTAAGTGGAGATGATGAGATGACCAGTTTCTGGAGCTATTATAGGGAAAATTCCCGCAAGCCGGGGATGGATAATCTCCAAGATTTCCTTCAATTATAAAATTCTATGCTTCTAACTCCAAAAGTATTTGGAAACAAAAAATTACCTGAAGATTTTAAATTAGGAATTGTTCTGTTTTTAGAAAGGACAGAATCTAAACAAGCATTAAAAAAGAACCAGTAAAATGTAATTCTACACAAGAAAAGGTGCAAATTTTTGTTTTGTTTTGTTTTTTGAGATAGAGTTTCACTCTGTTGGCCAGGCTGGAGTGCAGTGGCACAATCTCTGCCTCCTGGGCTCAAGCAATTGTCCTGCCTCAGCCTCCCGAGTAAACTGGGATTATAGGCGTGCACCACCACACCTGGATAATTTTTGTATTTTTAGTAGAGATGGGGTTTCACCACATTGGCTAGGCTGGTCTCAAACTCCTGACCTTGGGTATTCCACCCACCTTGGCCTCCCAAAGTGTTGGGATTACAGGCGTGAGCCACTGCACCCGGCCAAAAAGTGCAAGTTTTCTTTTACACTTATCCTAAGATCTACTCTCTTAGCAAAATTTTAGGTATACAGCACAATACTGTTAACTCTAGGGACCACACTGTGTAGTAGCTCTCCAGGACTTATGTGTGTCACATAACTTCATGCCCTTTGTCCAACTTCTCCTCATTTTTTCCCTCCCTCTTACCCTGGCAACCACCATTCTACTTTCTGCTTGAGTTTGACCATTTTAGATTCCTAACATAAGTGAGACCATGTAGTATTTGTCCTTCCGTGTTGGGCTTTTTTTGACTTAGCACAGCGGACTCCAGGTTCATCTATGCTATCAAAAAGGGCAGGGGCCAGGTGCAGTGGCTCATGCCTGTAATCTCAGCACTTTGGGAGGCCACAGCAGGCAGATCATGAGGTCAGGAGTTTGAGACCAGCCTGGCCAACATGGTGAAACCTCGTCTCTACTAAAAATACAAAAATTAGCCAGGTGGGGTGGGCATCTGTAGTCCCAGCTACTCAGGAGGCTGAGACAGGAGAATTGCTTGAACCCAGGAGGCGGAGGGGTGAGCCAAGATCACGTCACTGCACTACAGCCTGGGTGACAGAGCAAGACTCCATCTCAAAAGAAAAAAAAAAAAAAAGGCAGGATTTCCTTCTTTTTAAGGCCGAGTAGTATTTCGTGATATGTATACACCACATTTTCTTTATTCAGTTGTTGATGAACATTCAGGTTGCTTCCATGTCTTGGCTGTTATGAATAATGCTGTCGTGGACACTGGAATGCAGATATCTGTTTGATATCCTGATACTCAATTCCTCTGGAAAAGGGCAAGAATTAACAGGGAAAATATTTCAAGAACCCAGTGGGCAGGAAGTACAAGAAGAACAATGATGCTGGGAAACACAGGGCATTGAATGATATTAAATACATTTGATACCACATGGCTGCAAAACAGGGTGGTTTACTATGAGCAGTATCTGTAGCTTTAATCCAGGCAGGTTCCTGTCCTGTCACTTAAGAGCTTTGTGTTCTTGGTCCATCTGTGTAACCTGTCTGAACAATAGTTTCCTCATCTGCAAAGTGGGACAATATCACCTGGTTCACAGTGTCAGGAGGATGACATGAGACAATTAATGAAAACTGTGAGACATATGGTAAGCATTCAATAAAGAACTACAAATTTCATTAAGTATTCAATAAAGAACTATGAATTTCATTGTGAAATTAGCATCTTCAGAGTCAAAACCAAAGGCTTATTACACACACACACACACACACAGAAAGAGAGAGAAAGAGAGAGAGAAACACAAATGACAAAATAAAAGCTTTAAAGGAAATTTCTTTGTTAAGAGTCCATGATGTAAATAACAATCTTTCCTATGTCAATGTGAAGTTTCATTTGCTTACATTTTATCTACATTAAATAATTAGAAATCATGATTTGCCACATCATTCCACATAGAACCAAGTGGAATGGTAGATTTTGATTTTTTTTTTTTTAGTGGGTATCCAGCTCATTTGAAAGTACTGAAGGCAGGCCCATGTTTGAGACCTTTGGTCTGATGTATGGCCTTGGATAAACTTGTGTCATTCTTGGTTTTCTCATCTGCACCTAACTCATCCAGTTGCTGGAATGATGAAACGGGACCAGGCTTGGGCAAAGTGTTAGGTAGATGGCTGATGAGCCTGTTACCATTGCATCCTCGAAGCTTTGGGATGGTGACTGTAGGTACTCGCTCTACCCCAAGGATAAATGCCAGAAATACCATGGAAGCAAGGGTCAATTTATCCTGATAGAGCCAGTCAAAACGAGGAATAATGCATGAAATTAAGGTAGATGAGGCTTTAAGGAAAGGAAAAACTTCTGTTCAGCAGGATCTTTTAGATAATGAAGTGGTCTCTAAGGAAACTTGAAGGCGCTCTACACTGGAAGAAAAACTAAAATGGGCAACCACTCTGCCTACTGAAATATGAGTGATTTCAAAGCTTCTGCCTTCTCTTAGTCTTTGCCGCTTCTCCTTCCTCTTTTAATTTTATGCTTTCCCCAAGGATGTTCCTTGATCCAAATTGCTCTTTATTCGAGGCTGTGATTCATTCCTGGTGTGGTTTAAATTGGCCCATGTTTGTGGTATCTGATGCTAGAGTAGTGTCTTAAAAAGGCAACCGCCATCTTTCCCCCAGGTTCACCCTTGGTGCCTTCCTGTCACCCCACTCCATGTTTGCAGCGGGCCGTCCGCAGCCTGGCCTGGCTCTTCTGCCTCAGTGTCAGCCTCCTCATTAGGCATGCTCTGGAGCTGGCTGGTGTCAGAGCCAGCCGATGCATCAGAATGCAGGGCATGCCTCCGGCTCCTGGGAAGCTGCACATTCCGCATGAAATATGAAGGCAACAGCCAGCCCAGGGGAGACCCAGGGTGGATTTAGAGGAAGAGCAGCAAAGGTGGCTGTTGGGGGAGGGCTGTTCTGCAGGGCCAGAGAGATGATGTTGGCACCTATCACATATTTTAAAGGCACCGCTTTGGTGGGGGAGAGGGATGCTGGGAGGGGCACCTGGTGTATGTATCCTCTTGGCTGCTCCTGACACACACTCCCTTGGTACATTCTTTCTGCATATGCTCACGGTATATCTGTGATTATGGTGATGTGCCCTTTTGAGATAGGCAGCCGGCTCACTCCCCGCTGTGCTCATCACTGATTCTTGAGTTTCTCTTTTGGGATAACCTGAAATCATAAAAGCAGTCCATGTGGATTTCAGAGCACCTGACAGTAAGAAACATAATAAAAAGTAATCATTGCCCAGCAAAGCCCTGGGGATGCTTGTCACACACCACCTTGGGTCCACAGAGGTTAAGCGTGCTTAACAGGCAGTGGCCTCAGATGGTTCCAAGGTCTGACATTAAAGCCTGTCCTCGTCTTTGTCCAGAATCCTCTAGTTTCCAGCCAAGGCTCCATGCTGGGGTTCCAGCCAGCCATTCAGAGATGAGGAGAAAACCATTAATCCCCACCATAGGCACTAAGAGATTACTGCATGCCTTAGACATGTCATAGTGTAATGTGCTGTGCACATATGCTTAGAACACTTACCCACTTGTAGTGTGCTTGGTTTATGTGCAGGTCACCAACTTAGCCACTCTATCCATGAAGCAGAAATGCTGTATTATCTGTTTTTATATAACCAGAGGATTGGTACATAGTAGGCACTCAATAAATACTGAGTAAATTATATTTGATGAGACTGCCCTCCCATACCATCACACATCCAAGTCATCAAAAAACAAGTCTACTGGTCCCTCCAAATACAGCAATTTTGGGAGGCCTTTTCTCCCCTAACCTAAATCCACAATGCCCGTTATAGTGTACTGAGGGTGTAATTCCATTTCATATCATTGATTACAGAGTATTACGGAGTATCCCACTTTCTTTTGATCAGAGAACATATATATATATACACACACACACACACACACACACAGGAATATACATATATACGTGATGGAAGTAGTTTGCATTCCTTGTGTGTGAGATGAATGTGAAAGTTTTCTGCAAGAAGCTCCAAAGGAGTGATGTCTTCTGAAAGCCCCAGCTGTTTCTGGTTGGCAGTACTGCCTGCTGCATACCTTCTGGAGGTGTCATTCAACAGGCAGGTTCCACACTGAGGCTGCCCTGCTGGCTGGAATGTGAGACAATACGTATGCTTGCTTTACATGTGGAAACTTTCAGTTTATAGAACTGTATTTGGTGACTTTGTTAATTTTATAAAGAAATTGGCTTTTTTGGTGAACTGAGAGGACTCTGTACTTCTGTTGGGTTCTTGATGCAGAGTAGTAGGAAGTAACAGGATTCAACTAAAGTGTTGGCGTTTCACAAGACCGTAAGCTGCCTGGGAGCCGGGCATCGCCTCCCCTGTCCACTGCTGTGTTCCCAGTGGCTAGATCATAGCTGGAACGGAGTAGACGCTAAAACGTTGGCTTGAGTGGAGACTTTGACCTGTACTGTCACTTAAAGAGGGTGTCACTTAAACAGATCTGTCTAGATCTGCACTTTCTGTAGCAGAGAAAGTATAGTGCCTTATCCTCTAGCCAGTAATATGTTCAGGGTTGGGTCCATCCTCCCTGGTTTTGATGTACCTATGCCAAGAGACAGAATTTCTCTGTTGGAGTTACTAAGTCGAGAATAGGATGCTAATTCAAAAGAGAAGAGAATTAGGCTATTAGACAAAATGAAAATATGGAGAGAGAAAGAGAGCCACCAAAGCAGCCAGCCCTACCAGCATCATATGACTTTGTGTGTTCAGCCCCAGCTGAAGCTCTAACCCAGAATGTCTTGGTTATATGAACCAATAAATTACTCATTTATTTATTTGCTAGAGGTAATATAGAAGAAGGTTTTCATCGCTTAAAACTAAAAGCAGTCTGACTGACAGACTTGTTTCATACTATCCCTGTCTACTTTTAAAGCTATTCATTTGCCCCATGCTAACAGCTAATCTTCTCTTTACATTTAATGCATGTGGATCTCCTAAATGTCTATTTTCATGTGGCGGTTATTTTGCCCAGTCCTTTTGCCTGCTTTAAGCAGAACTGTGTTTAAGCCACATACTCAGGGCAGATATATCTGTCTCACAAAAAGACTGTAGAGAGAAGGAATACTTCAAATTTCGGGATAACAGACCTAACAGTTCCCACTGGTGTTGGATCCCCCAGCCCTACAGCACACAGCACCCCCTTGACAGTACACATTAACTCTGTAGTGGACCTTGGTGAGGACACCCTGCTCTGGACTCAGCTCTGCTGTGGCTGCACTCAATTGTTTGTAACTTGTTTTGCAGGAATGGGGCTTGGCCCCCAGCTAGAGGGGAGACGGCTAGTTTTCAGAGAACAAAGGAGAGGGAAGAAGAGAGATGTTCCTTGAACATCTACTATGTGAGAACCACCACCCAGGGCACGACACCTGCCTGTGAGTTATATAACTTCTCTTGTCCGTAGCTGTGGATGCAAAGGCTCGGAGTAGTTCAGCAGTTGCTTGCATGTGGGCTGAGCTGTTTAAGTGACAGTGCAGGTCTGTCTAAATGCAAGCATCCATGCTTTTTCTACCACCACTAAGTTGTCTCCTGGGGCCATGTTTTGATTTGTTTTGTGCAGTCCAGACTACTCAGCACCATGCTGGCCACACTGTAAGTCCAATGATGACAGCACTGTGTTTATCGCCATTTCATACGAACCTAATGAGGAGGGAATGTTACAGAACACCCCCTCCACGGTGTGAGAGAATTGCTTTGACATGGAGATGCACAGAAACAAGAGAAGTTTGGAGTCCAATTTCCTTCCTCTGTGGCCCACCCAGCCTCTGGGGTTGAAAGTGTGGCCAGGGAAAGCGTTTTGTTCTCGTACATGCAGGGGTGCCTCTGGCTGGGTGACAGCCACTGACCCACCTAGTTTTTGTTCTGCAGGTGTTGGAAAGAGGATGCAACCATCCCCAACAGGGAAGGGTGGAAAATGCTGCACTGTGCATGGGTGAATGTGCACATGTGTGTATGTGTGGTCCTGGGAGCAAGGGCCGGGCAGGGACCAGTCTGCAAAACAACATTAAGAAACCGAAACATTTTCCACTGAGAAACAGAATTACTGCCCATGGAATTCTTACCCAGCCTGAGAAGCGAGCAGTAGCCCCTCCTTTTCATTAGTTAAACAAAGAGGGTTATTTTTCAAACGAAAACTTTCAGTGTGGAAAACAATCTAATTCCCGGGGCTTTTTGAGAAGTGAGATTCTCAGCGCTCCAATAAACATGTCTATGTGGATATGCAGCTGCAAAGGCAGTGTGGGTGCCCTGACCAAACCAGAGGGCAGGCCTGGCCAGTGGGGGACACGGGGACTTAGCTTCAGGCCTCTCATAACAATCCCAGGTAGAAAGGCCAACAGAGGGAATGAACCATGGCCTGGAAGATTTGAAGTGTTCTGCGAGAGAAAAAAAGCGAAAACAAAAATATTTTCTGTAAGTCCATTAAATGATCTCCTTTCTTCCTCCAAGTCAGTGAACTCCTTCTGGTTGGAAAATAATCTGCAAACTCAAGCCCTGCTAGGTTCAGTGGGGTGTGTTCCGCCTTATTGAATTCCTGGCCTTCAGAGATCTTTCAAAAAAAAAAAAAAAAAACTTTCGCCCACTTATGAACCCATGGGGTGATGTCACAGCTTTCTCTTGAGGGGTTCTCTTCATGAAAGCTCCTGGGTACTTGCATTTGTTTAAGAGTGGGCAAGAATAGGAAGGCAGACTGCCAGGGTTCAAATTTTAGCTCTACCACTTAAAACGTGTGTGTGCTTACTCTCTCTGGACCTCGGCTTGCCCATCTGCAAAGGGGAATAAGAATGGTACCTACATCACAGAGTTTTCCTAAAGATTAAATGAGAACATGCTTACAAAGTGCTTACCACAGTTTCTGGACAAAGGAAGACCTCAATAAAAGTGTGGCCATTATTATGAAGTTAAAGGGACATGGCATATGGTCACAGACCTGAACTTTTAAAATTAATAAATATCATTCTTTGAGGTTTCTACTTTTCCCATCTCACTCATGGAAAGTGTGTTGTTTAAAAAAATAAAAGGAGACACAAAATAGCCTCTCTTCAAATCAGAGCTTCCTTCTCTAATCAGTCCGTGAATGTTTCGGGGAGTGCTCTATTTAACTTGGCTGGCCCCTGGTTTTGCTGTGAGTAATACATTGGGCTTAATTTCAAACTCCACACAGCCAAGATCACTGGATACTTGAGCTTCCCCAAGCTGAGTTGATACAGCTGCTCTGCCCCTGGTCACTGGTGAGTTGTCCCTGTGGATTCCAAAGGGTCTGAATATAAACAGGCCAAGGTGCATGGGCCAGCCGAGATGGTCAAGGACATGGGTTCCCACTGAGCAGGTGTCCAAGTGAGACAAGACTGAGGAGGCCTGGGGAGCCCTACAGTGTAGTCAGAGGAAACTGAGACAGACAGAGGGTGGCCAGAGATTATGGAGAGAGGGGCCTCGATGACGCTTGGGGAGACCAGTGTTGCTTGGAGCATCCTTGCTCTTACAAAGGCAGCATAGGTGGTTGAAAGAAACCATCCTGATTTTGACATTGCCACAATGATAAATGAAGGGCATGAAAACTCTCCAAATTAGGGTCTCTGAGACCAATTAGGTCAGATGGTGAAGATTTGCTTGGAAAAAAATCGAGTATGGCTTTCTTTTAAACAAGGCTTCATTTCAAATGGAACTGAATAAACCAAATTCAATTTAGACATGTTTTTCCCCAGGAACTCAGCTCTGGCACGAAATAAGGCTTGCCTGAGGCCACTTGAGAACCGCAGTCTGTGGGACAGCCCTGTGATGGACAAATAGAGCAGAGTATTAATTTTGAGGCCTGTCGAACCCCAGTGACAGGCGGGCTGGTAAACAGATTGAAGAAGCTAATGACTACTTAGTGCTTTCCAGGATAGGAAATGTGTCTTTGGCTTCTGAGGTAGCAACACCCTTACCTTAAAAGGTTTGGATTGATGATCTGGGCCCAATAAAAGCCCCTTCTGAAATCTGTTGGGAAGCCCAAGCATTTCAAAAGTGAAAGATAATGAAGATGTTCTAGAAGCAATATCATTATGAGTATACATTATAAATGATAATTACAATTAATCATATTAGCCTTCATAATCTCCCAGCGTTATAACTCAACAATGGTAGATTCATCTTCTTTGTGTTCTTTGGAAGAAGATTTTGCCTTGAGCTACACATTTTCTCCTTTGATTTGTGGTGGTTTCTGCTTTCTGACTGATTTCTCTGTCTCCGGAAGACAGGCATGTGATGGGGAGAGAGGTTTGGGAATTAGATGAAGTTGTGGGGTCATGATGCCCGGCAAGTTCTAGAATCCCAGAATTTACTTGGCCCCTGAAGGAGGCACTCGAACAGCCCATCTTGTTATTTCAATGCTGTCAGAACTCTTTCATGCTTCTACGTGTAATCCATGGTCAGGCGTTCCCCAATCCCCGCTGCAATCTAAATTGGCCTCCTTCTTTTATTCTCTCTCATAATTCCCTCTTCCTTCTCCCCAAGCACTAATCATGATTTTTAATCATTTCTTTATATTTATTTGATGTTTAGCTCCTCATTAGATATGAGCTCAATAGGAGAGGGATCATGTCTATTTTACTCACTACTATATAACGAATACCTAGCATTGTGCCTGGAATAGGGAGGCAACCAATAAATAATTGTGAATGGAAGACATAGTGGGTTGCACAGCTTGGAAAAGCATGCCCCTTAGAATGAAGCCCTCTCTTCTCTCTCTTCCCATTGACACCAGACATTTACTATCTCCCTATATACCACAAAGGCCCACAGTGACTTCCCATATGCTGAGTCCAGTGGCTTTCTGGGTCCTCATCCCTCGGCTGAGCTGTAGAGTCTGATAGAATCAACTCTGCCCTACTAGAAAGCCCGTTTTCTTGGCTTGTGTGGCTCCGGGCTCCATTCTCTGGTCTGTGCTCACTGACTCCTTCCTCCTTTTATGCTGTAAAGAGAGAAAGCTCATGGTTCTGGACACAGCTTGATCACATCCTTGTGCTGTTCCTTGTCTTGACAGCTCCTCCACTGTCTTGGCTCCAGCCTGCAACTTTTGACTAGGACCTACAAAGTCTACATTTCTAACCCTGAAATTCTCTTCCTCTTGCCTTCTTTTTCTTCTCCCAGTCACTAGGCTGGAAAACTTAGTGTCTTTCCTCAACATCACTCCTCATATTTTCCAAATAGTCAACATATGAAAATACTGAAAATATTAATTCAGTGTCTTCTCATTGTCTATGACTCAAATCTCTTGATTGTCCAGACCGTCCCATCTTTTCCCAATTTTCTGCTACACATTATCCAAATTTCTCTTATGCCAACAATGCCTTTTCTATTAATACTGTCAACATTCTACTTTCCTTCAAGGTTTATCTTAATTATTTCCCACTTTAAGTCCCTGTGAGCTTCCCAATCAATTATAAATCTTGCTTTTAACTACCAACACACTATATATCTTTCAGTTGGCATTCTCTTAACTTTTTATTGAATAATGAATTTCTATGTATTTGTCCATATTTTCAGGGAAAGCCTAATAAATAGATCCCTGGAGAGACTAACCTAGATAAAACAAAAGCATAAACTACTAACACACACCCTACAAACATTAAACAAAATATTAAGATGATATTATGAAGAATTTTATGTCAATGTCTCTGAACATGCAGGTGAAATGGACAAATTCCTAGAAAAATGCAAAAATTGGTAGAAGAAAAAAATGGATAATTTGAATATTCACATATTTGCTAGAGAAATTGAATATATAATTTAAAATTCCTACAAAGAAATGAGGCCTAGACATTTGAGTGAGGAGTTATTTCAAACATATGAGAAAAAATATGAGTGTTACACAAATTCTTCCAGGGATTGGAAAAAGGAAGAAATACTTTGCTACTCATTTGATGAGGCCAGCATTACTTTGATACTGAAACTTGTCAAGGACATTCCAGGAGAAGAAAATTATAGGCCAATCCTTCATTGTAATATAGATATAAAACTGTTGAGCAAAATAGTGGCAAACCAAATCTAGAGATATTTTTAAAGTATCAGATAGCATGACAAAATAGTTTCTTTTAAAAATGCAAGGTTGGTTTAACACTTAAAAATCAATATAATTCACCACAGAAACAGAATAAAGAAGAAAAACCATATGAATACCTCAAAAGATGAATAAAAAGCATTTGGTAAAACTCAGAATTTGTTTATCACTGAAAATATAACTGGCATCAAATTAGGATTAGAAGGGAACCCTTTCATCTATAAAAGTCTATATTTAATAATGAAATAGGAACACTCCTACTGGAGACCAGGAACAAGACAAGGATGTTTGCTCTTACCACTTCTGTCTAACAGTGTACTGGAGGTTCTAGCCAGCATAGTTTAGACAAGAAAAAGAAATTTCAAAATTTAAGGATTAGAAAAGACACAAACCTGATATTATCTGTGGACATGATTATATGCATAGAATCTACAGGTGAATTATTAGGATGAGTCAGCAAATTTAGCTAAACTAATTAATATAAAGTCAACATACAAAAATCAGCTATGTTTTGGTATACTTGCAACAAATATTAGAAAATAATACTTTAAATTCGATGCCATTTATAATAGTATTTAAAAAATTAAGCACCTTGTTAGGAATAAACTTAGCAAAATATGCACTTGACCAATGCATAGCAAACGCAGAACATTACAGAGAATAGTTTTTAAAGACTTAAATAAATGAGGAGATTTAACATGTAAATTGGATTGGGAGACCCACAGTTGTAAAAATGTTAATGCTCTGCAAATTGGCCTATGCTTCCATGCAATACTACTCAAAATTCCAGCAGGTTTTCTTTCTCTCTCCTTCCTTCTTCGCTCCCATCCACCCTCCCTCCCTCTCTCCCTTCCTTCCTAAAATTGGTAAGCTAATTCCAAAATTTACCTAGAAATACAAAGTGTCAAAAATAGTCAAGACAAAATTGAAAAAGAAGAAACCTGAAGGACTTGTACTACCAGATATCAAAACTTATAAAGCCACAGTAATTAAGGCAATATGATATTGGTGTAAATAGAGACAAATGGATCCATGGAACAGAGTTGAGAGTCCAGAAACAGAGCTGCATAGAAATTACCTGATGTACAACACAGGAACCACTGCAATGTAGTGTGTGAAAATAAATGGCTGGGTGAATTGGATTTCCAAAAGAAAAAAAATTATTTGACCCCCATCTCACACCATACACAAAAGTCCCTTACAGATGGAACATAGGCCTAAGTGTAAAAGGTTGAACAATAAAGCTTCTAAAATATAACATATGAGAATATCTTCATGAGCTTGGTGTAGATAAATCAAAACAATGCATAAAATTTGCTAACTATAAAACTAAAGATTGATGAATTGGTCTCGTTAAAATTAACAACTTCTCATGAAAAAAAGAAAAGTAAAGAAAACACAGACATACATTTAAGAGAATCAAAGGGCCAGTCATAGAGTGGGAGAAGGTATTTCCAAAAATATATCCAGAATATTTAAATATTTCTTATATAACAACAAGATGACATATAATGTATTAAAAATGGACAAAAAATTATTGAACAGTCCTTTTACAAAAGAAGATGTCTAAATTGGTAACAAACTTATGAAAGTATGCAAACTTAGAATCACAGTTCAATATTAAGCCACTTTCTTATCAGAATATAAATTTAAGATAAATTGACAATGCTGAATACTGGTGAGAATCTGAAGTGATGGGAATTCTTACATGCCATTAGCAGGCATGGAACCTGATGCCATGCTTTGAAAAATTGTTTTTGTGGTATCTACTGAAGCTAACATATGCATAGTCTCTGACAACCATTCTCCTAGATATATACACAAAGAGATGTACATATAACGGCATCAAAAGTCACACACAAGAATATTCATAGCAGTGCTATTTCTACTAGCCAGAGCCTAGAAGCAACACAAATGTCTATCAACAGGAGAAAGGTGTTCATTATGGCATATATACAATGGAATACTATATAGCACTGAGAATGCACAAACTACCACTATGTGCAACAGTATGGATAAAAATTATAATGTTGAGTGAAGGAAGAAATAAAAGATATTGTATGACTCTATGGACCTTCAATGACAGACAAAACTAATCTATACTGATGGCTGTCCAAAGAGGGGTCACTCTTGGAAAGTGGGAGTCAAGATGGTAGCCTTACAGAAATGGCATTATTCCATGGCCAGGTCCAAATGGTGGTCACGTGGGTGTGTTCACTCTGAAAAATTAATCAAACTATACACTAATGCTAGGTATCTTAGATATACTTCAAATTATGAAGTTTACCAAAACAACCACAATAGCAAAAACCCTTTACCAGAGGATCTGTATGAATTCATTTGAGGCTTAGCATTCATTTTTGCAGGCTGTTTTGTGTCTTTGTAGTTCTGGGGCTGTCTGCCTTCATAGTTGCCATTGCTTCTGTCTGTTGACATGGTTCTGTCACTTTCTTTTATTCAGCACTTTGCTTTCAATCTAAACTTGATATATTCATCCTGATCCTTCATCGAGTTGTTCTGCCCTTGGAGCGAATTTCTCATTCTCAACTTCTGTTTCAACATTTCATGGCTGGGTGTGTTGGCTCACGGCTGGGCGTGGTGGCTCACGCCTGTAATCCCAACACTTTGGGAGGCCAAGGCGGGTGGATCATTTGAGGTCAGGAGTTTGAAACTAGCCTGGCCAACATGGTGAAACCCCGTCTCTACTAAAAATACAAAAAAAATTAGCTGGGTGTGGTGGTGGGTACCTATAATCCCAGCTACTCAGGAGGCTGAGGCAAGAGAATCACTTGAGTTCAGGAGGCAGAGGTTGCAAGTGAGCAGAGATCGCGCCATTGCACTCCAGCCTGGGTGACAGAGAGAGACTCCATCTCAAACAAACAAACAAAAACAGTAATAACAACCACCACCAAAATCACATTACACTAATAATGTCCCATGTCAGGTAGTTCTACTTCTTCTGTATATTTTGTTAATGGCCTTGGTTTAATTTTATTGCTTAAATGTTCACCCTTTCCTTGTTTAATTTTTTTCTGTTTTGGCCTAATGATTTTTATGTTCTTTTTATCGATAATTTCATAATTACTATTACATTATCTGCTTGGCAATCTTTTTTCTCCTTCCCAATATCACGACTTTTAAACAGAGCTTTCTCCTCTACTTTTCTGTCTAATGGGGTAGGAGTATGGGGTGTGGAATAGGAACTCTCTCATTCTTCACCCTTTACATCCAGCAGAAAGAGCCAGGTGATCCGACATGCAATAGGAAAGGGGGAAAACGAAGATTCACAAATGATAACTAATACAAGCGCTTCCCAGTTGCCCAAAGTGGTTTAACAGATTACTTTTCTTACAGATTTAGCTAAGAGGCCGTCTGACCTGAGTCCTTTTATGGAACTGTTCGGACTCACTTTCATTTTTTCTTTATAGAAATAAATCCTCTCGTCCTCAATCGGAGACACTGAAGAAAGCAGTGAGTTTGTATTTTTTAAATCCATATGAAGGTTTTGGCCAGGAATTTTTCAAACACTAGAATAAATTTTTAATTTGGACTTTGATATCCAGACAAGCCCAGCTCAAGTTCTCTTGGGTCTCCTTCCCAAAGACCAGACTTCAAACAGACACTGCTCGCTGTCTTAGCAGAAAGGCACCACAGCAGCTGCGACGGCTGCGGTCAGCAGAAAATGCTGCACATCCTGCCTGTCTGGGCAGGACCTCCGTTTGCTACACTGCACTGGAAACCAACACATCCTATTCCGTGGTCCTGAAGCAGAAGTCCTCAGAAAAGAAGGAAAGAACATGGAGACCATCGGGGCAGGAAATGCTGGGTTCCCTGCTGAGAGCATTCTCCATAACATGGGATTAAAATACCGAAGGGAAAAAGACAAACACTATTTTATTCCACATTATGATTTGCTTCGTATGCTTTTCATTTTTTGTCTTTGGTGTTTGGATTGTAGAAGAAATAGATGAGTTTCTTACAGATGAGACCCCAGAGAACCTTGGGTTTAACTCTTAGTTTAACTTTCCGAAACTTGACTGACAAAACAGAGACTGGGAAAGATAAAAAAAAAAAAAAAAAAAAAAAAGAAGAAGTAACTGATTTTCTGTGACAACTATAAAGGCAGTTCATTTCCTTTTGGAGACTTAGATGGGAGACTCTAAGTAATTGAAACTTAATACACAGAGTCCCCCAGAAAAGTGACCACCCTGGGGCTGTTAGCATCATTTCCTGTTAATTGTCACCTGAAATAACCAGTTGTGGAAATGGCACGGGGGCCTGAAGCAAAGGAATGTAGTCTAGCCCGCTCATGGTCCATAATGAAATACAAATGATTTAACAGCAGTACTGACAAGGTTCTCAGAATAAATCATTTCCATTCTCACCACTTCAGATCACTTACTGTAATTGCCTTGAGACAGAATGGGGGAGTTGGCCGTTGGTTACCTAAGCTCTGCGACAATTCCCCCCATTTACCCATGAGGACAAAATGCAGTTCTGACCTAATTTACTTATCTTCCCTAAGGCTGAAGGGCAAGTACTCTCTGTATCCCAGGGAAATCTAGAAGTTAAAGGTGGCCAGAATAATTGCAAAGTTTTTCTGAGGATCCTGTACCTGTGTGTTGACTCCGAAGTGGCCTCTTGCAGGCCCGAGTGCTCAAATGAGCTGCTGTGGCTGGGCTTGCCTGGGTTTTCTACCAAATCACATACCTGGACAGATCTGTAGTTTGAATGTTTGTGTTCCTGCAAAAGGCATGTTGAAAATTAATTCCCAATCCAATAGCATTAAGAGGTGGGGCCTTTTGGAGGTGATTAGCCCTCATGAATGGAATTAGTGCCCTTATAAAAAGGGCTTGAGGAAATAAGTTCACCCCACCCACCTCTGCTCTCCCTTCTGCCATGTGAGGACTCAGCACAAGGGGCCATCTCTGAAGCAGAGGCAAGGCCTTGCCAGACACCAAACCTGCTGGCACCTTGATCTTGGACTTCCCTGCCTCTAGAGCTATAAGAGACACATTGCTATTATTTGAAAATGACCTAGTCTGAGGTATTTTGTTGTAGCAGCACAAATGGACTCAGATAAGAGCCAATCATACTCTCCTGTGTATTTCTTCCATTTTCTCCCAATCTTTCATCCCACTGCAATGAGTAAGGTTTGGAACCTCTCTTACTTTTTTGGAGAGGCCAAGTTCCTCTGTACTCTTGATCAATAGGGAGTTAGGAGTCTCTGTGAACTATGCTTCCCATTTGAGTTAGTCATCCTGTTCTCTTGGCCTCCTCTGCACTTTGGCCATGCCTGCGTATTGGTTTGTCTACCTCCTTTGGGCTGAGAACATCTGGGAATGAGGAACCTGATGTGTCTCATCATTGTATCTCCACCATCTGCCAGAGCACACAGGGAACAAGTATCTGAGGAAAGCAAGGGAGGGGAAGGATGACAGGAAGAAGTCTTGGCCTACTGGCCCAGTTCCCTGGATGTGGTTGCAAATTGATAAGATGCACAGAAACAGAACTTCCAGGGAAGCTCCCTGGAAAATCTTACTCTCAGATGGAAACTCTGATATGAATGTCACCACAGTATTCATAGGATCAGGATGACTGGGCAGCCATCTCCCCCAAGACCTGCCAAGACTATGTCATTTCCTTATCTGATGCTGACAGTCTTAGCTCTGGTCCTTGATATCCAACACAAGATGGCCATCCTGGACAATGCCTGGGTCTAGGCTCCTGCTGGCCCACTCACCGTCATTCCACTATGGCCAAGTAATCATTCCCAAAGGACAGATCCTGCCACTGTCCTATTCCAGAATCAGATGCTCATTCCCAGGCCCCACCTGGCCTTTGAGGCTCTCCAACAGTGCCCGTGGCACCACACAACCCTCCAGACTCCCCAAAGATGCTCAGGCCAATCCTGTCATCCCCAGTGTGCTTAGTCCTAGCTCGGACCTTTCAATGCTTCTGTGCCAATAGGTATTCATCTGTTATTTCAAGAAATCTTTCTGAGGGACCACATCCAGCTCATCTTTCTCACACTTTGTATGTTCTCCTTGCTCGGGTGCCCCGTCTGGACCACATCCTGCCCATCCTCCTCCTCCCTATGCATTCCTTCTGTCAATGCATATTTCGAGAAACTTACCACGTGCCAGGCCCATACTTTGTGAGAGGCGGAGCTGAGATTCAAATCCAGATCTAAACAACTAAAGAGCCTGGTTCTCCATGACAACACTCCACAGCACCACCCGCCCCTGAGGCCTCTTTGACATAGACTTAGCTTCTTTTCTCAGTGAAAAGAGACATCACTTTGACCGGAAAAGCAAGAGTCTCATCAGTTGGGCTGTAGCCCCCAGGATCCATCTCTTCAATAGTTTCCATACACCACTTGTGGAAATAACATCACTGTGTCGGCCTGGGAGACACCTTTCTTGGAGTGCAAGACAGCAGAAGGGCTTCAAAAAGGGAACTGAGATTGGGATAGAAAGAGGAAAGCACTCCTCCCTCTCGTCCAGTGATCCCTCACACACTAAGTGGAGACCCTTCCTTTGGGAAGAAAGGAAGCAAGTAAAGGAGATGGAGGCAGTGGTGAGGAGGGGACTCTGCCAGCCAGAATGTTGCATCACCATCCAGAGCCATGGCACAGTGGCTGGACCGAGAAAAGGATACGGATTTGGATATAGGGGCTGGTACCCTCCTTCCCTTCGTAGCTGGCTGGGCCTGTGGAGAAGGAATCTCTGGATGTGGGCCTGAGGTTTTGAGTTCACTCATAGTGGGTGACAAAAATGAGATGGTTATTTGTCTTATGGTAATGATCTCCATGAGGCTCCAAACTCTGGAGCTGCAGTCGGCACGCCACACGGCAGGCTTTCCTTCGGGTGTGAAAGGATTTCCTTGGTTTGGTGGGATTCGTTTGTTTTTTAAACGAGGCTGTTTATTTTCTCTTCTTTTAATGTGATGATTTTTTTTTCAGACTCACAAGGAAGATACATAATGTACAGCCGAATCTACAGTCTCCTATTTTGTCAGCTGCTTGTGTTGATTAAAACTTCAATAAAGATCCTGTGATAAAACAGAGCTATGTTCAAAGGATCTTGTTATGTTTTTAAAGGGCTGAGCTTGGCAGAAAACATGTAGAGTATAGCTTTGCTACCTTGGTATTTTCATCCTTTTCCAGGTGAGAGAGGGAGAAGTGGAGGAGACACATACAGTGGTTTCTAGTACCTGTGGGATCGTCAGACAGCACGTGTTTAACCAACTCCCAAATAATAAGCAGGGTCCAACTTAAATGCATGAAAATTGTTTATCAAACTGGTGTTAAATGTGTGACCAAGAGCAGACCTCCTCCCATAGGTCTGACTGACAGCCTCTCTCTGCAAGAGGTCCCAGCCTAACAGGGAAGGGGAGGAGGCAAGCCAGGGGCAAAGTGAGGACACAGAGCTCCAGGAATTCCATACCCGGTGATTCACCCAACTCGCCCAAGCTGATCCATTCCAGCAAGATTCCAATAAACTGCCAGTAACACATTGTTTTAAAGCCCAGAAATTGCTGAAGGCTCTCAAGGGAGAGGTGTCAGTGGTGCCATCTACTCCCCAACCCCTTTTCCCCCTTCCCTCCAGACAGCCCATTCCTGGCAGCCGCTGAAGTCTCGCAACTCTTATTCTGAAAGAAACCGAGAAATGGATGTACGTGAACATCAGGCTTGCCAAAGTCGCTGACTTTATGCAAAGCAGGCAAGTGCAGTCAAAACACTTACAGCAATCAATTCGAGTTGTTGGGTAAAGTTTTTTCCGTGCCCCATACATTATTGAACAGTTAATTTCGTCTTTGTGCCTGCAAGACATTCCAGCTCTCAGATGACAGCTTTATCCATTAAGGAGTGCCTGGTGACAGCCGTGCAGCAAGAGCTTTGCCAGCCTGGCCTGCCGGGAGGCGCGCCTGCATCACCACCGAGAAATCCTGGGACACATCAACATCTTAATCAATATGCGAGAGTCAATTACCGGGGAAGCGAGGGCTTAAGCAGGAGCTGATGATGAGGTTCCCGTGCAAATGGACTTGATCAATACGCAGCTGAATCTCACACGTGGATTCACATGAGCCCTCCCACGGCACCCAGTCCCCAACTGGCAGGCCAATCACACAGCTCCTAGCCGCCAATCATCTGCTTTACTAGACTCATTACTGCTCTTCTTTGATTCATTCCTTTGATAGAAGTATTGGGAACAGAGAAGCAGAGTTGAGGGAAACAACCAAAACGTGCTGCCTGGACTCACAAAGAACTCATGGAGAATTCTGCACAGAGCCTGGATGGACTAGCTCAAAGACCAAGAGACAGCGTTTCTGCAAAGATGTGTTCTCTCCACATTCTTGTTTGTTTGTTTTGTTTTTGTTTTGTTTTAAACAACAACAACAAAAAGACACTCGTTAGAGGAAAAACTAATTCAGCTTCTGAGGGAACAGTACTTCTTTTTCACTGATGAGAAAGCTGAAACTTAGAAAGGCCAAGAGCATAGGGTTGCACAGAGTGGATTCACAGCAGGGACTAGAAACAAGGTCTTTAGATTCCAGTAGCTACCTAATCTAATTGAATCATATAGCTAAGGGTTAGAGGACTGAAAAATGCAAGAGACACATGAACTAATAAAGTGAAAGGGAAACAGTGTTTTCTTGGTGGTAGTAGGAATTTCCAGTTGGACCTTGGAGAGTGGAGAACGACTTGACAAGGGTTGGGGGAAAAGGCAGTATTCTCTGTGGGAGGGGGGCCTGTGTGTCTGATGAGCAGCATAGAGCCACGTTAATAGCAAATGGCTACACTACTGTGGAAGGGGATGCACTAACAGGAGGTGAGGTGGATGGGCAGGGCAGGGCAACGATATTCAAGTCAAGTTAGTCATTGTGTTTGGAACACCAAGGCCAGGATAACAAACTTGGACTTTATCCTCTAGGGCAGTCTTTCTTAAACTAGTATGCTATGGAACACCCACCCTCTAAGATGCTTCACAAAAGAGGGCAGCAACATGAAGGACACTTGGAAGATGCTGTGTACAAACTCATCGCCTCAAAAAAGTCATACTACATTCTAGCACATTGTCACGCTCTGAGAAGACCTAGAACAAAAACATGGCTTTAGCTTTCCTCAACCCAGTATACACCCACAAACAGCAAACCTCCCTGACCAGCCAGCTAGGTGAGATTGGCTCACCTTTCAGGGGCTCCCAAAAGCATTCTGTATTTTTCTTCGAAACATTCATCACCTGTGCAGTTTTTAATTCAACGTCTACTTTTTTATTACCATGAAACTCCATTCATTTGTCTCATTGACTTCCTGGCACAGAGCAGATTCTCACTCCTTCAATGAGGGGATGTATGTGGAATACTCCAGAAACAGTTTGGGCAAGGCTGCTCTCCTGGGAACCACTGGAGGTTGCTTCTTGCTCAATATGGTAAACATGGCACACCTTAACAAGATGAGCTGTTGATGTTGTTTCTGGTGGAAAAAGGTTGAAGCCAGGGAAATCATGGTGCCGGGGAAATCAGTTCAGGAGAAAGGCGGTGAGGGACAAGCTGAACTGGGAATAGACCAATGTTTATGGCTTCAAGAGATATTTCTTGGGAAGAACTCATGGGGCTCTGCCTGATTGCCACAAAGTGTGGAGAGGTTGTGAGTGCAGGCTCTCAGGAGGGACAGACCCAGATCAGAATTGAGACCCACCTCTTGTAGCATCACAGGCAGTGAGGTGACCTTGGGCCAGTCCCTTCCCATCTATGAGCTTGTTCCTCATCTGTAAAATGACAATGGCATATGGAAGAATCTAACTAAAATTAGCTATGATTATTAATACATGGCAACCATTGTTAATATTACAAAAGACAGGAGAGTGAGAATAGTTTTGGTATTTCAGATGTGTGTACTCAGAAAATTGGGACAACTGGCTCAAATTTGAAACTCTGGGAGGAAAAGGGTTTGTTTCGGGGCATATTGAGTTTGAAGTGAGGCAAGCATGTTTAAATGTCCCACAAGCAGCTAAGCACATAGGACTGAGACCCTAAGGAGGGGTCAGCATGGGGCATGGCTGAAATTGAGAGAATAGATGAGCAACTCTATAAAGGGAACAGAAAGAAAGGGCAGAGAGCAAGAGGCTGCCTTGGGCAGCTGCCTTATTTTGGGAGCAGGAGAACGAAAAGAAAAGTCGACCTTGTTGCTGTTACCAGAAGATGCTGTGGTTCTCAGGTTGCCTTAGACAGCTGAGTAGCATCTCATCAGCCTGAGCTAAGGAAAGGCTGCCGTGTGGGCTAAAGCTTAAGTGGTACTCACAGAATATGTGGAAAGTTCCCGTGGCAACTTCTTATTGAAAATCCTCACCCCAGTTATTTTCCATTCCTGCTGAGACATCTCTGTGTCCCTCAGGTTATGGTATAAATATTTTATGAAACACAGAGGGTTGAGATACCTTAACACTTTAACTGAAAACTCGTTTTTCTGAAAGTTAAAGGATGCATTTTCCACTTACAAAAATACGAAACTCTAGAATGGACAAAGAAATGGACATGTCACATTGCAATATTTTATCAGTGTTTCTCAGGGCCTCAAAGTACTGAAGATGTTAATTCCATTCCTTTCTCCATGCAAGTTTAAAGGTGGGTAAGGAGTAAGCACAGAGCCCAAGGGCTAGTAGGTGTTCAATTAATGTGTGTCCTCTTCCCTTCTTATGTGATAAAGGTTGAAATGCGGTCTGTAGACTCAGGGAGGTGAATAATCTGAGATATTTCCAGGCTACACTTAATGCCATTAGCAGGGGTTAGAGGAGAGGAAAGAGAAGAAACTTAATTAGGAGAATAGACCAGGCGCGGTGGCTCATGCCTGTAATCCCAGCACTTTGGGAGGCCGAGGCAGGTGGATCACGAGGTCAGGAGATTGAGACCATCCTGGCTAAGACAGTGAAACCCTGTCTCTACTAAAGATACAAAAATTACCCGGGCATAGTGGTAGGCGCCTGCAGTCGCAGCTACTCAGGAGGCTGAGGCAGGAGAATCGCTTGAACCCGGGAGGTGGAGGTTGCAGTGAGGCGAGATTGTGCCATTGTACTCCAGCCTGGGCGACAGAGCCAGACTCCATCTCAGAAAAAAAAAAAAAAAAAAAAAAAAAAAAAAAGGAGTGGAATAGAAAAGATATTCTGATTCTGAAAGGCAACTAGAGAACACTTTATGATGAAGTGGAACTGCAGGACCCCCGAATAGAGAAAATGATCCATAGTTTATGAACGAGTGTAGACCTTAACACTGAAAAGTGGTCCTTTTGCTAACTGCCCAGAAAGAGTCACACAGCCTCTGCCAATCCAAGTTCTGGCAAGATCATCTTAGCTCCAACTCTCTCTGTGGATCACAACCACCCTATGAAGAACAAGAACATGTGAAGGGACCAAGGAGTGAATGTCACCAGGCTACATCGATCCTGCGCCCGCTCACAATCTCCACTGAGGTTTGAGTGTCTACAATCCTGTTCCTACTTTATTATACCTGTGGCTTAGGGAATTAAGCAGCTGGGGGGAAGCATGGTTTTTGATACCACAGAGCATCCTCCTTACTCAAAGTCTGTGTCCTGGGCTTTTTTATCAGAAGTGGGTG
The DNA here is from genome assembly GCF_049350105.2 of Macaca mulatta. Lineage (NCBI taxonomy): Eukaryota > Metazoa > Chordata > Mammalia > Primates > Cercopithecidae > Macaca > Macaca mulatta. The sequence continues at coordinate 82,959,392 of NC_133420.1, forward strand.
GGTAACACGTGAGAAAAAAAAATTGGCCCCATAAAGGGATCCGGAAAGAATGACATATTTGTCTGTTAAGTATAAATATGAACAGCCATGGAGATATGGTCCTGTGATGCTAGGTTTTCACTCCAGCAACATTCATCTATTGCCAGGAAACGCTAGATTTAGTACCTGAGGGACTGGAGTTTCAAATACCTTATACTTTTTTTTTTTTTTAATACTCTGCCAAGAATTTAAATTGGTAAAAGCTGGGGACTGACAAAACTTGATCCCCAAGAGCTTTTCTGGCACTGGTTTATCAGAGAATACGGTGCCATTATTTTTATTATAATTATTATTTTTTTCTTTGGTGGGGCGAGAGCTCATTTATAACCCAAAGACTTCTACTCCCAGATGTATTGTTCTTTTTTTTTCTTTTGTAAATCCCAATGCTTAAATAAACAGAGGCTTTGCCTTTTGTGGTGGCCTAAGACGCTGTCAATGGATTTACATGCAAGGGGGTGGTTGCAAGCCTTTTCATGTTTTTAGATCAGATCAGAAAGAGTTGAAAGGAGAAAGCTAATTTTAGAAAATGTGTTTCCACCACCTCCACACTGCGCACACCTTCCTCCCAAGCCTCAGGTCTCCACCATGCCCTGACACCAAAATCACTTAACAGGGCTTTGCAAAGAGGGCCTGCTGGCCCCAAACTGGGACAGCTGTGGAAGAGCAGAAAAGGCCAACATGAGTTAGAAAGCTTGGGTTTGAGTCCTGGCACCATCATTTTTTAGCCATTCAACTTTGGACAACTTAGCCTCTCTTCGATTTTTCATCTGTAAAATGATAATTGGATTTTCCTGGGAGGGTCATTGGGAGGATGAAATTAAACTAGACAAATTATGTGAAAATGCTTGGCGCTGTGAGTTTTTTAAACGACAACCTATAAACGACGAGTCCAGGGAAGGGGGAAGAAGGGAGAGAACATCATGGAGCAGGATTGTGGATTTCTCTCCAAGGTTAGACTCTTGACATAGACATTCTAGCGGAGAAAACAACTGCCACCACCGAGACACATAAAACAAGAAGATACTATTTACGGTACAACATCTTTATGGTCCCTCATTGCTCCCTGCAGCCATATTCCCGACTGCCTTCAGATCCTCCGCTGATTTTACCCACGAGCAATTTCCAGGGTCAGCTCACCTCTCTTCTGCCCAGGGCGCGGCGGCAGCGGCGGCAGCGGCGGCCCTGGCATGTCCAATCTGGCTGGAAATGATTTGAGTTTTATTATACAATTAGATCAAGTCTCTTAGGTGTAGTAACCTTCCACATACTTAGAAGAATAGATTAACCATTAGGACTTTGTATATTTTTCCCAGTAATTGACATCACATCCCATTTTCCTCACCAAAGGGAAAAATAACCACATAAAACAATCATGATTTGGGGGGCAGGAGGTGGGGAAACGGGGCATTCACAATGCAACAATGTCTCAGTCCCACCTCAATCTCCTTCCTTTGCCCAGCTTGGCATGTCTCTGGGAGCCAGGCAGAACAGGCCTCCGGTTTGTTTATTTTGTTGTTTTTTCATTCCAGAGCCCCTCAGGCTCAGCATCCTAAACACTTTACTAAGAATAAACCAGGCATTATCTCTGCCACCGAGAAACGGCAGCCACCACTGGACAGGAGCCTGGACATTCTTAAAAAGCCCACGTAAACATCACCAGAACAGAATTGGTTTTCTTTCTTTCTTTCCTTTTATTTTACTGCCTCCAGGGTTTCCCAGGATGGGTCTATTAGAAACCCTTTCCCTCAGGAGCCCCTTTCTTGTCCTGGTCAGAAAAGAAGTGGGGCTATTGTGGGGTGGTCCAAGCAGTGGTGAGTTGAGGCTCTTTGGTATCCAAGTTAGGAAAAGGAGAGACACAAAGAGCTCAAAGTCCAGAGAGTTCAAACCACACATCCGTTTTTTTGTCCCGTCTCTTCAACCACCGTAAGTTTAGATTTGGAATAGAACAGGGGGAAACCCATCTTACTGAGGGATTTAAACAGAAACCAGTGCAATCCTCTAGGTTGGCTTTGCCTGTATTTGGCATGGCGCATGTCTGCAATGGGCCTCTATGTTGCATCTCAGCCAAAAGCAGACACCTCAGCCCAGCAGTCTGCATCCACACAAGCAAAACACAACAGATGTTCTCAGATGTCTGGTCAAACATTTGTTTCCTTTGGTCATGTTCTAGCAGCCCAAACTCAGATTCCAACTGCAAGGCCTGGTGGCACTAACAGACATTTTTTTTTTGTTGTTCCATCCATTGCTGCAAAACATCTGTAAGCTAAAGGTTCTTCCCAATTGCAACAATCTTTGTGCCAAGGCTTAGTGGGTCCTTGACAGCTTCCATGCCTGTCCATAGGCCTGTGAGGTTGCTCTGGTGCAGACACAGGACTTGAGAGAGAGGCAGTCACTGTTCCCAGTCCCTCCCTTTCTTCTTGGATGGATCATCAGACAGTATAGCTAGCAGTACCAGAATCAGTAGACATGAAGTGTTTTCGTACATTTTTCAGCTTGGGTCGATGTGTCCAAACGGACTCTTTGCTGACACATCTGGGCTGGTTCCTTGGAGAGAAGCTGAAATGCCCATTTTCAAATGAGATCAATAAACTCACTCAGCTCTCACTACAGACCTTTCCTCAGGTAGCCTCCAACAAGTCAGGGTGTGCTGGACTTTCATTGTGGCAATGTGACCCAGTGTGCCACCAGGGACTTGTACTTCAAGCTGAGTTTGCTTTCATGAGGACAAAGGCAAAGCCCTAAAGCTTTCAATTTGGTCCCCAAGGACCGTGGAAAATCACAAGATGGAAAGTGACCTTTCTTTGGCCACAACTGGTGATGACTTGTGAACATGTCTTTTGCCCAACTTGGCTTTAGCTAAAACCTACTGTTTTGAATAAAACTTGGGCCATTCTCCACCCTCTTCTTACCCTACCTCTAGGCACCTCTGCCAAGTCCTAAGAAGCCCTGCCTCTTTTTAACAAGAAACACAAAATGAAGCTGTAATTATAGCCTCTCTTGCTGGTTCAGAAAATATGCAGACGTGATTTTTCTTTTCTTTTTTTTTTCTTCTCAATATACCTATGTCCCTGCATTATTTTCTAAACTTTCTCTTACTTTTCCCCCCACTTCTACCCTCACTGTTCTTAGCTGGGGGCCAAGTCCAATCAAGCATCCCCCAATCGGCACCAAATGGGCACCTGAGGGTAACAGGGTGCAGTGGCACTTTCCTGCCCCCTTCTTTCTCCAGCTGCCAGAAGAAACCCAGCTGGGTCCCTCAGCCGACACAGGCCCCTAATTTAAGTTTAATAGTACAGCATTTTTACTACTTTTGGCCAGGCCGTTTCGAGAAAGGGTAATATATGTGAAAAATATACCCTTAAAAAATCTATTTAGAAAACAATTCCGGTCTAAGCGCTCCATGCTCTCAGTTTCTGGCCCTCTTTTCAGGAAAGCAGCTCCAGCAACCACACAATTTAGATCCATTTTGGGGTGGGTGGGGGGGTTCAATTTCCTTCCTATGGGATTTATTAGGGTTTTTTTTTTTTTTTTTTTTTTTTTTTGCTATTTTTCTTTCCCTATGCTGGTTTACTGCCTTGTATCTACCTACCCCCAAGGAGTTTAAAAACCTCAAGTAAGTATTATTAGATTTTTCTTAGTGTATTTTTGGATATTTCTGCTTGAGAGTATGTGGTCGGGATCTGTGTGTCTGTGCTGGGAGGGTGGCGGGCTGCATGCCCAATGATGATGACCATGAAGGCCTGGGAGAGTCAGCAGAGCCTCCTGAGCATGCTTGGAAAATGGAATTGCCCCTTGCTTTCATGGTAGTGAAAACCCTACTGGTTAAAGGTTGAGGCACCTGGTAGGTTTTTAACAAGTATCCATTTTGTAGACAAGGGAAAGAGAGAACATTAGGTACCATTTATCGAACTTCTACTTTGCATTTCGTAATTGGTGCTGTATGTAGTGTATTTCATTCAACCCTCACAGCAGCACTGTGATGATGATGTTCTTCACTACACAGAGGAAGAAACTTCAGAGGTTAAAAGGGATATGGTTACTTCCTGTAGCACACGTGGAATAAGGCAGGATTCTCAACCAGGTCTGCCTTTCTACTGGAAAGAATCTAAACTGGGTGAAATTATTCAAAACCGTTATCCCCACTCCCCAAAAGACAAAATATATTGACTGGGAACCACGAGTAAATGATTGGGCCTGTTATAAAGAGGCAACTGGTTATAGAATCATTGCCTTGAAACATTTGAAGAGTTCAGTTAATTTCTCTGGGCTTCCTCCTCCTCTGAAAAAGGAGCATGTTGGGCTTGATTCAAGAGAGCAAGGAGACCTCACAAGTTGCTGTTACCCCCAGCAACCCCCAGGGCTGCCCGTGCGCCATGGCAGACGTCACTAACAGACAACATGTGGGGCCTCAGACTCCTTCTCTACACAACATTGTAAGCAGCTACTAACAACATTCTCACTGCCCTTCAAGGCAGCACAGCCAGCTGTGGCATCCCCCAACCTCCAGTCATCTGTTCATCTCCTTCATGATTTTGACTGTATCTATCCTCCCTGTCATCTCAATATATTTACTTAATTGATTTACAGTGATTCCCTTTTTTGTAAGCCAAAGAATAGCCTTTTTCTAAGAATAATATTCCTGATTTAATGTGGTAACCATAAGATTTTGAATTTTTTTAAAGTACATAATTACATAATTTTTAAATAAAGTTGTCCAGGATCCATTGAAGGTTAACTTGGCATGTTTTCAACACTTTCTATGATGCTGGCATGGCAGGAAGACCAGAGATTTGAGGCTCAAAGAGACTTAGTTGGAACCCCTGCTCAATCTTGTACCAGGTCTGTGGCCTTGAGCAAATTATGTAATCTTTTTGAGTCTCAATTCCCAATTATGGGAATAATAAGCCTTTCTTTGCTGTACTGTCTTAAGGGTTAAAGTTAACTTATGCAATAATCTGCACAAAGCTCCTGGCACAGTCTTTGGTACAAGGTAGATGTTCAATAAATGGCCACCATTGCAATTGTCTGTATGCTAATACACTGTGTTGCTGGTATCACAATCCCCAGTGCTGTGTGAAAGTCCCTTTCTTTCCTGAAACCCAAGCTAGATCCCATCTGTCCAAATGCCTAGAACTCCCAGAATATAGGAGGATTGAGGGTCCTGAAAGATGATGTTCTTTAGGGACAAATATTTACCCAAAGAAGGCAGGTCCTTACAGAATTCTGTCATTGCTGTCCTCTCAGAGGAGCCTGGCAGCATGGTCACAGGAACATGGCTTTGGTAATAAGACTGTCATCATTAGGGAGCCATTTTATTTTTGTGATACTGTCATCCCCAGGGCCCAGCACACCTGATTACATAAGTGGCTTTTCTTTCCTTCCTCGTCTCTGTTATTTCTTCTAATGTTTTTCTTCTTCTGAAGGATGGGAAAAATGAAGCATATCTATGAAGAAGGCCTGTAAGTTGAGGACTGGAGTAGAAAATACAAAACAACCATTGCCTGTCCCTGTGACCAGCTGGATTGCCAGTGAGGCCCTGTTTTTATTTCTCCAAGCCCAGCTGAACATACCTATTTTATCAGTTGACTTCGTCAATGCAAAGCAGCAAGTGACACTGAAACACCTGTATTTTGAGGCCCTGGTCATCCAAATTTGCCTGTGAAAAGTAGATGACACAGTAGCACAACACTAAATCCTCCCCCGTGTTTTAGCCTGAAAGATGCCTTTGCTTATTTACTTAAAGAAAGGAGGGAAAGGAGTGGCAAACTGCATGTGTCCTGAAAGAATTCAGGAGTTATTACTGGCGCTGTCTTTCTATGAACTCGGAGGTTTGGGGATAGGAGAAATGAGAAGGAAAGATGTGTCTCCAGAGTAAATGGTGAGATCTGCTCTCTCTGCTCCTGCCCACTCCCATCTTGTATTCTCATTGAGGTCCTAACCAGCTGTTCTTAGAATGGGGGCGGAGGAGGGTGAGAAGTCTGCGGCCTCACTGATGCTGCTGGGGACAGATGTAGGTCCAAGGGTGATCATTTCTGCTAGGCGGAGGGGAGAGAAATTTCTGATAAAAACAATACAACTCAAAAAAAAGGGAAGAACCAAAATCATGCCTGGAATGTAGGGAATTCACAGGGATGGGAAAGAAGATGAATAAAATATCTGAAAAGGACACGGGAGGACAGGCAAGCAGCACATCTCCACCTCTGATTCTGCTCAACAGAACCCGTATCTTCCCATCAGACAATGGCAAATACCTGGGCAATCGTCAGTCACCTCATTCTCTGACCGGCTGTGAACTTAGACACTCACAGTGTGTGTACATGTGTATGCAGAGCAATTAAAAAGGAAGACTGAAGACGAAACAAATCAATGTTTACAGATTCATAATAAGTTCCTTTCCATATATTTATTTATTTTTCTCTTTCGCCACTAAAGAAGCAACAGCAAACTTGCAAGGAGCAGTTGTTGCCAGAGGGTGAATCATGGCTCTATTGATTTGATTATGTAAAAGCTCAGAGGAACCTAAAGCCAGATACAGAAATATCTCATAGCCCTGAACCCTATGGGACACACACTAGTAAAAAAGCAATCTTTATATTGTTCCTGATAAAAGCATCATTAGTTTCCTCATAGTGAAACCATTTCTCTGCTGATACAGTATATGGTTTTCTTTTTCTCCAGAATCCACTCAGACATAATTAACACTCAGTTACTAGACTTGAGGTTCCCTGGGGTGAGCTGCTCAAGTTGGGGAGGGGGATGAGGGGGCTAGAGATGGAAAGAAAGAAAGACTGAGAGAGGGGTGGGAAGGGAGGGAGGGGGCAGGGAGGAGAGAAGAGATAGGAGAAGGAGGGAGGCAGAGGCGGGTGGGGTGGGGGTACAGTATTGAATCCATCCTTCCTTGGCCTTCCTGAACACCGCCCCGTTGCCTGCATTGCGAGGGAGATGAGAGCCAGCGCGGTGGCGCCCTCTGCTGGGCCTGCTTTCCCTCCTCGCCACGCAGTCTGGACCAAGCCCCAAACCATGCAATTCCGGGGACTCCTCTCTCCACCCCTTATTCTTTGCTTCCTTAGGAATAGCACTTCAGCCATCGCCTTCCCGTGAGAGAAGTCTGAACTGACCTCTCTGCTGACAGACAAATGCCCACAGACGTGCTCACAGTTTGTGCTAAAACTGCAGCAGCAGCAGCAACAGACAGCAATATGCTCTGCCTCCTTGTCCCTGTCAGCGTAGGCAGTGGCTCCCTGAAAAGCCCTTGAATAAACAGTGTTGCTGGGGTCAGAAGGGCTGGTCTTGGATGGGATCTTAAGATTTAAAGGTTTGGAGAAATAGAACCTGGAGGGTCTTTACATATCTCTATTTGATAGCTGGGTGGCTAATGCCTACGAGCCCCAGGGACAGGTCCTGACTGCCCACAGGAATGGGCTCTGGCTTAGGGAGCCTGCATACCAGGGAACTCTGTGTTCATCTCCAACTGGGCCTCAGCTTCAGTAAAGATAAGAGAAAAATGCCAAATGTATTGCTCATCCTATGGACTTCTAAGCAATTAATGGCCCTTTCAGGAAAAATAAAAATTGTTGATTTTAGAATTGTTGGATGTGAATTTGAATTCACTAAGAAGACAGAAACCAAGTCACTTTACAAGGAGTCTATTCTTGCACCTTTCGTGTATATTAACAAGCCCGAGGATGTATATACATACACATACACGCGCGCAAACATACACACACACACGCGCGCGTATGGTGGGTATTAGAACAGAAATGCATGAACACTTTCACACGCAGGGACACCCAACCAGAACCACATGTACACAGACTTCCAAACACATATATACAGATGTCTTCATGTAATCCCATATGGACTGCATCTTCCAGCCACAGACTCACCCTCCCCGCCTTCCTCCCTCTACTCCCAAGTTGTGTGAAACTTGGGAAATTTCCTCTGGGAGTCATCCTGTTGCTCTATTGTTCCATCCTGAAGGCCCTTCCAGGGACCCCTTCCCAGATAGCAAAGTCTGTGTGCTCCCACTGGCACCACATCTCTGTACGTTCATTAGTTTAGGCAGATCACAGGGGATTTCAGTAAAGATTTCTGGAAAAATTTAAAGAACAAAGCTCTGAGGTCAGGCAGGTTTACTGGCTAACAGCATGGATTCTGAGCCAGATTGTCTGTGTGCACCCCAGTGCTGTCATGGACTGGTGGTGTGCCTTGGTTGCCTCATCTATAAAATGGAAATAACAACAGTACCTACCTAATGGGGTTGTGATGGTCATAAAATGGGTTAATATTCAGAATCTGCTGGAACAGTATCTGACACATAATAACCACTATATAAATCTTTGTCAAATAAAAGTACATAACCCAGGCTGGTTGTGCTATTTCCTGAGTAATCCTGGGGGCCTTTTCCCCTATCTCTCATTAGGTAAAAGGAAGAAAAGAACACAAAGAAATGATGACCAGGGCCATACACAGTGGCTCACACCTGGAATCCCAGCACTCTGGGAGGCCGAGATGGTGGATCACTTGAGCCCATGTGCTGGAAACCAGGCTGGGCAACACGGCAAAACCCTGTCTCTAAAAAAAAAAAAAAAAAAAAATACAAAAATCAGCCAGGTGTGGTGGTGCATACCTATAGTCACAGCTACCAGGAGACTGAGATAAGAGGATCACCTGAGCCCGGGAGGTCAAGGCTGCAGTGAGCTAGTATCGCACCACTGCACTACAGCCTGGGTGACAGAGTGAGACCCTATCTCCAAAAAAAAAAAAAAAAAAAAAAGGAAAGAAAAAGGAAAAGACGTGATGACCAGACAGACACATCCTTGATACTTTTTCCATCTTAGGGACCCTTTCCTGTACCTCATTGATTAGCTTTATTACACGTTATAATAGCACCATGACAAGCCGGGCGCGGTGGCTCACGCCTGTAATCCCAGCACTTTGGGAGGCCGAGACGGGCGGATCACGAGGTCAGGAGATCAAGACCATCCTGGCTAACACAGTGAAACCCCGTCTCTACTAAAAAATACAAAAAACTAGCCAGGCGAGGTGGCAGGTGCCTGTAGTCCCAGCTACTTGGGAGGCTGAGGCAGGAGAATGGCATGAACCCGGGAGGCGGAGCTTGCAGTGAGCTGAGATCCGGTCACTGCACTCCAGCCTGGGCGACAGAGCAAGACTCCGTCTCAAAAAAAAAAAAAAAAAAAAAAATAGCATCATGACCTGCAGTCAGTTTGAAAATCTGCAATGCCTCCTCATCTGCAAAGCCTCTTGAAAATCCCTTTAAGTGTACATGATTTTAAAAGTCAGATATAGGCAACTTTTAAACCTCATTTTTATTTTACTTTAAGTTCTGGGATACAAGTGTAAAACGTGTAGGTTTGTTGCATAGGTATACGTGTGCCATGGTGGTTTGCTGCACCTATCAACGTGTCATCTAGGTTTTAAGCCTCGCATATATTAGCTATTTGTCCTAATGCTCTCCGTCCCCTTGCCCCCTACACCCCCCAACTGGCCTCCGTGTGCTAAACCTCATTTAAACATTCATTTGAACCTTCTCCATTGATTTTTACCCCTTTTAAAAGTTAGAATTGTCAAAAAGTAGAATACTTGATGTTTTAGATTCCCTTCCTTATTTCTTTTTTATCCTTCCCGTTTTGCCATGAAAGTATGATTAACAGTGAACATGGTGATTAGGGTCACAAGATAAGTTGGCCAGTGAGCTTTAAACAATCAATGCATTAGGAACAAAGCCGGACCCTGACATGATGGTCTTAGTAGGAAGCCTAATAATGGAGCATGCCTCCATATTTTCTTTAAATATCTGTTCAACATTTTTGTGGAGGAGTAAGGGAAAGAGAAAAAGGACAGCTGATAAAAGTGATGGGCCTCTCCTTTGCTCTTCTAACAATTCTGCTCTGCCTCAAATTTGCATATCCCACTCAAATAAACAAAAGTTCTGCAGCAAACGAGACCTGATTTCCTTTGAAGATGAAAAGACATGCAAGTGTTGTGAAACCCCAACCTTCTGCAAAGAATATTTAATTGAAATATTCCATCTACATGTGTACTTTTGATGAATACAACTTTTCTCATCTTGTTACATTTCCAGTAAGGTTTGGCATTAAGTGATACTTCAGTGCTCCCATAGGAAGCAATGCCCCTAAAAACTGCACATAGACCCTACTCAGCAGCTGGTTTTGATTAGAAGGGAATTTTTTTCATAGATGCCTTTCTAGCTCTGGGTCAGAGAAGACCCAAGACACTGCCTGTGGTGGCATCTGTCCTCTGGAATGGCCCCGTGTTGCTCTTTGAAGGTCTTCTCATTCCAGGAATAACCTGGAAGACCCATGACTTCCTAAGTTGACATCCACACTCAGCACCCAGAGCAAACTTGGTGGTTTCCACAGGAAAACATTCTTTGCCCTGTTTTTCCCTCTCAACCTCATATACCTAACCTATCTTTACAACACGGACTTTAAGAACCCACAAAATCTGCAGTGCCTTCTTGATAGTGAGTCTTGATAGAAATATTGAATCAGGCACAGAGTTATTTCAGACCAAAGTGGTGCCTAACTGGATTCTAACTATTTGAAAATCAGTAAGGTATGGGTAACCCTTAGTTAAATGAAATAGTCAATTAACCACTACAACTTTACTTACCCAGCCATGCTAAGTAGGAGCTTGCTATGGCCATGATGTGACTTTTCCTGTAGATGTATGGTTTCTGTCATTAACATGTGTGCTTTAAGGCTTCTCAGTTACCCCCAGTAAAGTGGATGGAACTTACCCAGCTTGAGCATGACCAGCCAGACACACCAGTGGGAAAACTAGCTAGTGGTGGTTACCGTTTGTGGCAGGCATCAAAGAAAACAAACCAGACCATGTGGGAAATGAAATCAAGAGACTCACTTCATTCCCAGTCTGCCCAGTCTAACTAGACACAGGCAACATGAAGACATTTTCCTCTTTCTCCCACACCCACCACTGTCTCCTCAAAGGCCTATTGGTGTGGGAAATTCTATTTGGGGAGGGACCAAGATCAGACTGTGGGCACGACTTGTGTAAGACTCAGATGCAAACATTACAGAAAATCTGTCTGCATCTACCTGAACATAAGGGGTCTGTAAGAAAATCCCAGCAGCTCTACACAACCTAACCTCAGTAGTCATAATTCCCTGCCCAAACTGTGTTCTCTTCTAGCTTGACTGCTCAAAAAACTTCTACTCATTCTTTATAGTCCATCTCAAATATCTTCTCTTTCAGAATGGCTTTCAGACTCTCACCCCCACCCAGGCAGGAAGAGGCTCCTCCCCGCTGGACTCCGCCAGCACTCTGTTCACGCCTTTTTTTAAATCCCAGCTCTACCAATTATGAGCTGTCCCTGTAAGTAAAATGGGGATAATGTCAGTACCTATCTCATAGTGTCGTTGTGAAGGTTGAGTTAATGCAAGTAGAACCTCTCTGGCAATGGTGGGCACACAGTAAACTATCAATACATCCTGGCCATGGTGGTTAGTGCACTGTGTGCAATGGACTGTAATCATCTGCCTGCTATATTTAGAACTGTGTGCTTCTCGGAATGTTTCTCAGAGCTCCATCAAAACAATCCTATAATCTAGTCTAATGAGGTGCATAACTAAGATAAACCTTCATCCTTCTGGTTTTATTAACTGACAATTGTGAGAGTCACACATTTCTTGAATGTTGTTGACATTTCTGAGTGCTCCTGTGGGCCTGCATGGTGGTTTTTAAATATCCACAAATAGGCCCAGCATGATGGCTCACACTTGTAATCCCAGCATTTCGGGAGGCCGAGGCGGGAGGCTTGCTTGAGGCCAGGAGTTCAAGATCAGCCTGAGCAACATGGCAAAACCTGGTCTTTACAAAAAACTTAAAAAGTTAGCCAGGCATGGTGCTGCTCACCTGTAGTCCTAGCTACTTGGGAAGCTGATGCAGAAGTTTGAGTTTTCAGTGGGCCATGATCACACCACTGTACTCTAGCCTGGGTGACAGAGTGACACCCTGTTTCAAAAAATGGAAAATAAAATAAAATAGAAATAATAAACATCCACGAATACTTTGATATTATTTCCTTCAATAGGTATGCCCTAATTCCCTCTCTGAAATGTGAGCTGTACTTAGTGACTTGTTCTAAGGAATGGAGTGTGCCAGAGGGGCAGTGTGGGTCTCCCAGGATTCAAACATAAATGGCACCAGGACTTCCTCCTTTACCTTGGATTACTCACTCTGGGGAAAGCTCGCTGCCATGTCATGAAGACATTCAAGCAGGCCCAGGGGCAGGTCCACGTGGCAAGGAAGTGAGGCTTCCTGCCAACAGCCAACAAGGAGCTGAAATCTCTTGCCAATAGCCATTGGGTGAGCCATTTCAGAAGTGGGTCCTCCAGCCCCATTCATGGCTTGGAGAGCTGTGGAGAGGCTGCAGCCGTGGAGAGACCTGGAGCTGGAACTCCTAAGCTATGCTACTCTGAAATGTCTGACCCACAGAAACTAAGATAATTAATGTTTATTGTTTTAAGCTGCTAAATGTTGGGGTAAGCTATTATGCACCAATAGATAACTAATATAGATGATGACAGTAAATTTTGAGTTAGATTTCTGTCTGAAAGTGACATGCCTTTGAGTGGAAAGAGAAGGCAGAGAATAGGATTGGTAATTTATTGCAAAACTTTATGTGCTAGGTAAAGAGACAACTCTTGTCATCTCTCTCAAGGGCTGGCCAGGCTGCTACTCCTCGGGGGTGCCATGACCTCCTGGAGGCTCCCCTCCTGGAGAGGGCTTGGTCTGCTCATGGCGAAAGGAGGGCCCACTGCATGCTGCTACCCCTGCATTCTGCTGGCTGCTGGTCACTGGCTAAAAAGCCAACCTGAAACAGTTTGTGAATATCTTCAGTTCCCTGGAGAACCCACCTAGAGCAGGAAAAAAACCACCCAACCCAAGGACCCGAGTCACACCTAGACTCTGCCCCTTAAGTCTAGAGCTTGGAAAAGTCATGCAATCTCTCAAAGCCTTGGTTTCTCTCATCTGAGAGACGGGAATAATAAAAGTATCTGTCTTTTGTGTTGTGGGGAAAAAATGAGATTAAATACATGAAGAATTTTAAAAACCACAGATTGATGGTGTCATATCATTTCATATATCATATCACACCATATCATATCATAGTTTTGCTTTGTTTTTTTCCACAGTCCACATAGACGCCCAGTAATCTCAAAATCACTCAGTAATTCCCTACTGCCCTAGAGAAATGTTATTTGATAAGTTTATATAAAGATCGAAAGAGAATGCCTGGAGATAGGTAGCCCAAACAGATGACTTTTAACTTACAAAATTTTAAGGCAGCAATGGAAGAGAGATTGGAAAAAAGGGCAACTACCTGGTACTCCTTCAGATAGATCAGATATCAGGTCTACTCTCCTTGACAAAGGAGGCTTTTGGCAGCGTGAGCAAAATGGCCTAAATACATAGAATGCCCTTGTTGCCAATTTGAAACAGGAGGTGCATCTCCCCCCATTTTAGAACAGTCTCGCTTGCAGATGGGGCCTATAGTGTCTGACCCTTTGAATTCCTTCCGGTTTTATGATTTCATCTTCACTACATCCTCCTCCTTCCTCCCCTCCTCACCTCTACCTCCACACACTTCTACTTTGGCAGACAAAACCCAGGAATATTGAAATGTGGTCTGAGTATCACGGCAGCCAGGAAGTTGAGAGAACAGGTTAAAACTATTTTCTTAACTCCCAGCTTCTTTCCAGGAAATACAGCACTTACAATATATAGATAAATAGCCAGAGCCATTTAGATGATTCCACTTGTCCTTTCCCACTTGTCAAAGCATCAAGCTACCAGCATGTTGGACCCTATTTAAGTAAATGGACCCCTCCCTCAGCCATAAGCAGTGGCTCTTCTCTGTGGTTTTGTTCATAGAATTAGGCCACAGGCAGTCCAGAGGATTCCCAACCAAGCAAACTCTGCTTATCTGAATTAGTTACTAGGCGTGCCCCTTCTTAAGGGTTAGTTCTTAGTAATAACACTGCTTAGGTCATAGTCAAGGTCATACTGAGTGGAGCCAACTTCAATTTCCAGACTTCTAAGACACATTTTAGAGAAAGCCTCTCAAACTCTCTGCCTCTGAAAATGGCCTGACAGGGCAAAACATCCAGCAAAACAAGGAGGGTTTATTGTGAATATCCAGTCATGGGCAGGAATGGGAAAACTGTTAGCATTAGAGACAGTTTCATCAGTTTTAGAGACTAGTTCTCTCTTGTCTCTCCATCTATTTGTTTCTTCTTTCTTGTCTCTCACACTCTGCTTCTCCCTGTACATCTCTTTCTCTTCCATCCTTCAGTGACCTACATTCACCCTGTCACCACGTTTTTGCACCACATATTTTCCCTGCCTCATAGCTCCTGTGTCCCTGTAATATCTACTTCCTCATCTCAGAATTTGTTTCCCTAGGATCTTGTCCAGCCTGATTCTACCCCAGGATGTCCTTTCTACTTCACCTCCCATCGATGATACCTCATTGCATTCTCTCAGCTCATATGAAGATCTTGGTTGATTCAGCTCATCTTTTGGGGGGTCAGGCCATGCCTTGTGTCTTTGGCTTGGCTTCCTTAGAGCACTGCCCATCCCTGGTCCAGTCATCCATACCTGGTCCAAGTCATATGGTATCAAAGATGACAGCCCTAAGACTTTTAAGTAGAAGCTGTAGGGAGGGAAGTTTCTCCAAGAAGGGGAACATTGGCATGCCAGGTAGTCTTAGTGCTATACCAGCATAATCAAGGTGAGAAGTGTGACTAAAGCAGGTGACTGGTCTCATCTGAGAGTCATCCAGGTTTCCTTCATTATCCCCATATTTACAAGTAAAGACCATTAAATGGCTGGGTGCAGTGGCTCACGTCTGTAATCCCAACACTTTGGGAGGCTGAGGCGGGTGGGTCACCTGAGGGCAGGAGTTGGAGACCAGCCTGGCTGACATAGTGAAACCCCATCTCTACAGTGTTCACACTAAGTATATAGCAGGGCTGTTCTATATCAGGAGAATAGGATTCCGAACTGGTTAACTCCAGGCCTCAGGAAGGCTGAGTCTATTTATTATTCACAACTGGTTATCTGAGTAGCTTGGTACCCAGAGTAAAGCCAAGTGCTTCCTGAGGCTGGAGTTGCAGCTCTGAGTATCAGTGAAGCCTGATTTATTGAGTTGCGGAGTCTGGTTATCATGCTACTTGGGATCAGATTCCTTGTGTGTCATGTAATAAACCCATGGCTTAATTTGGAAACTCCTTGAAGCATAAGCATATACCAATGATGTCCCAAAGAAAAACAATTTTGTAACTGTCATACAGATGATGGAATGGTCAAAAGGACAGGAAATCAGCTATGCAAATTGTGAGATGTAAGTCACACTTCTATTTGTACCATGACAGTGTGAAAATTGGAATTATTTTTTGTCAATATAGAAAAATAGTCAGAGACTATTGAGCACTGTCTTATGAAGAAAACTAAGAAAACTACTGTTCTATGTCCAAATGATCTGTGATGTGCCTCACTATCCCCTTGATTTTTTTTCTCACTTAGTCAGTGGCTCAAGGACTATCTGTACTGTGCTGAATTTGATTTTTCAAAAACTTAATACAATGAAAGTATACATGTGACTATGGATAAACACTGCCCTGGTTGATAATGAAGAAACAAATCATGCCATATTCTGTTGATAATCAGTTGGCGTAATTCTGCCAATTCAATTTCAAAGATGTGTAAAGTAATAAAAAACTAAATCTGAAGTTCAAAATATGTCACTATTAAATAGATACCTTGGTTAAAAGATCCAGACCACTATGTTAAACTGTAAGTTTCATGGCCTTGAAGTGGCATTAAATTACTTTATGGAAGATAGCATAGTGTTATATTAAGAATATGGGCTTGGCAGATACAAATTTCTCCCACTAGTTATACAATGCTTCTAAGCCCTGAGTTGCCTATTTGTAAAACAATGACTATGACAGCTTGTTCTAGAATTCTTGGAAGGACTTCATGAGATGATGCCTATGAAGTGCTCAGCACAGTGAATGGCACATGATATGTACCTAATAGGTAGCATTCATTATTATTTTGCCCATTTTCCCTTTTGGAAAGAAAAAGTACTTAAAGAGCAGCTCACCTCAGAGGCAACTCAAAATATAATAAATAACACAAACCCCTAACTGTTATGAATCACAGCCTCATTTAACTTTAATTCAATTGAAAAATGTATTTGTAATTCTCCCTGAATCTTTATGGTGAAATCAGGTATTTCCCAGGCTGGGATATTTGGCATCAATGTCTTACAGTCGTCAGCAATGTGTTCTTCTTCCATTACTGGTGGAAAAATAATGATATCACAGCAACAGCAGCAGCAATAACAGCAGCAGTAGTGGCAGCAATAATCTGCATGACTATTGATCTTTATTAAACAAAAAACATTGGTCTGCCTCTCTAGTGTCTTTCTGAAACTCTTGCCCTCCAAATTCCTAAGGGCACAGGAGAGTGACCATCCATAGGCATAAGCCAAAGAACTTCCTGGCAAATAGAAATTCACTTTGATGCTTCCTGTTTTATTTTAAAAATTCATGTGGGTTTTGAATTCTTTTTATAATACATTGGTATTTGTTTTAAAAACAAAATAATGTTCATCTTTGACCTTTGCATAACTGCAGTATACCAACCCAAACATTGGTGTGTCAATTAGAAAGGGTTTCAGCTGCAGGTAACAGAATACCCAACCATAGTGGGTTAAGCCATTGGTACCTACATTATGACTTAACATGTTTAAGTGGTTCAACTCTGTCGTCAGTGACCTGACTCTTACGAGCCTAAGTTAATACACCATCTTCAATGTGTTGGCTCTCTATGATGGTCTTGTTTTGTTTTTTCATGATCACAAAATGGTTACCATAGCTCCAGGCATTCCTTTTCATACTATCATTCCAAGAAGAATGAAAGGTAAGGGACAGGCCCTCCAAAATATATACATATAAATCTCTTTGGGTGACACTTGCTATGATTCTCTCTAGCTACAAGGGAGGCTGGAATGTAAGTTCTGGCAAAGTGGAATAGAATTCCCATGACTGGTTTAGACTAATCCTGATTCATTTAACTGGCTAACTGGGAATAAGGAGGCAGGAAATATCTATTGGATAGACAAATGTAAGGCCTCCCTTTATCCATAGCTGACAAGTTCCAAGACTCTCAATGGTTGCCTGAAATCACCGGTAGTACAGAATGCCATATATACTATGTTTTTTCCTACACATGCATTCCTATGATAAAGTTTAATTCACAACTTAAAGTAAAAGATTAATAGCAACTAATAGAATAATTATAACAATATACGGTAATAAAAGTTTTATGAATGCGGTCTCTCTCTCTCTCTCAAAATATCTTACTGTATTGTACTCATCCATTTTCGGAGGCAGTTGACTATGGGTAACTGAAACCATGGAAAGCATCACAGCAGATAAGTGGGGGCTACTTAACAATGTCTGCCACATGCAGTTTGGAAAACATAGAGTTAGGAAATTTCACCTTTCCTGCTTCCTCTGAGCCCTCTGTCTTCAGGCACCAAAGAAGAAAAAAATTGTTTAACTGTCGCATGAAATCTATACAGTTTCTTTCTCTTTCTCTCTCTTTCTCTTTCTCTCTCTCTCTCTCTCTCTCTCTCTCTCTCTCTCCAAATATGAAAGGAACAATATTCTATTTTTTCTTTAAAGAAGAAAGAAAACTATTTATTTCCCAACAGAAATGTCTAGCACTAAATGGTGTCATAGGAAGCCTTACAATTCAAATACGATCACAGAAGAAAACCTGTAGATTGAGCGAGGTCTATTGTTGGAGCCTCGAGGGAATCTACATGCAATTGACACTTTGGGTTCTTAAGAAGAAGTGCTATGAGGGGCCAATGAAGGGTAGCTTTTCTGAGCCATGTTTTTGACACTAAGGGTTGGTGGGGAGGAGAGCTGAAGGATGTGGTCTGGCTTTGAAGGGCTCACCAGGTGAGATCACTTCTCCCCTGGCTGCCTAAGGGGGATCCCCAACTGAGTCAATGGATTCTGCGGCACAGGCACAGAAACTGCCCCATCTGTTTGCTGGATGCAACCCTGGGAAACAACTGTTCATCTCATTGGTTCTGGCTGCCTTCAAGAACAACAATCTTGGAATGAACAGCTTCCCTTCCATAGACTTGAAGACAGTGCTTCCCTGTCAGTCATGGAGAAAAATAAGATCTTAGAGGGCTCCCCATGTCCCAGACAACAGGACTCAATTTGCTAATCTGTTGGTAACTAACTGGTGGAAAACATAGTCCTCCTTTTCCTTTGTTCACTTGTCAATCTTCCACTATGTATACATGCCCAGTAGACACAGGTAGCCTTATCTACACAGGTCCCCAAACAACTCACACTAATAGAAAGATTGCAAGTAAAATCAGTAGACTCCAGAAAAGGAAACCAAGCTAAAACCAGGGTACATGGCTGCTGTTGCGGCTGATTTAATGATAGAAAGAGGATATAAAACAAAATACAATATAAAACTAAAGTGAAAACTCTTAAAATGATAAAAGATGAGGTTGCAATGGAACAACCCAAGAACATAAATCTTTCTAGAATAAAAATATAATTTCTAAACATTAAACTAGAATAGGAAAATTGAACAATAAACTGGACCATGATGAATACTCAACTAGTGACTTGGAAGATTAAATGGACAAATTATCTCACAAGACAGAGAATATAAAGAAATGGTAATAATGAATAAAAAGACAAGAGATGTGGAAGATGGATCCAGGACATCTATAATGTGAAAATAGCAGTCTACAAGGAAAGGAAGGAATAGTTTGAAGAGAACAATCAAATGCATTTTAGAAGACAATTCCTCTTACATAAAAAATGACTTGCATTTTCAGATAAAAAAATGCTTGCTTAGTGCCAGGCAGACTTAATAAGACAAAAGAAACAAAGCTAGCTATAACTGGATGATAAAGTTTCTGAAATCAGACAATAGAGGGAGAATGATTTACTTAACACAGAACAGAATGAGACAGGCATTGGTTTTCTTATATGTAAGAAAAGGATTATAATTTCAAAATTATCTACCTGGCCAAGATACTGGGATGGCCAGAGAAAGACATTTCCACACAACAAAGACTCTTGTACCTCTTATAAAGGAATTACTTAATAAAATGTGAAAGTCACATAAAAATAAAATCAGAATGCAAATCTCAAGGTAGCAGATAATGGAGTGTAAGAATTAGAGGAGACCAAATGCAACAATGCAATGACGTTTACAATTCGATCTAAATGCAATGATGATGATACTACCTTACAGATTTTGACTACCTACCATCTGTCAACATTTTTCTAAGTACATTATATCTATTATTTACTATTACTTTCCCCACATTAGAGGCAAATATCACATTTTGCTATTACTTTTCCTTTGGTAACTCGTCCAAGCTCATTCAACCAAGATCTAAAGTCAGATAAACTGATTTCAGAACCTGCACATTTACTCTGTATATGGTAATGCCATGCATAGCCTCATAATAATGCAAGTATAAATGATAATGTGAATGATAAAAAAGAATGTTTGAAAAGAGATGTATTATAATAAAAGTTTAATAATTGTCTGAATTAAAATCTCATATTAATTAAACAATACTCAAAATTGGGAGTGGGGGTAGAGGTAGGTGTAGGAATTAAGAGTGAGAAGGCAAAAACCCTGCTGAAGGCCCTGTGCTTTTTAGGAGAGGGGGGCAGGCATACAGTTGTTACTTAATTGTGGCAGAGACATATGTTTAAAAATGACTTTTATAGATATCACTTTATCAACAAAATAAGAAACATAGCAGAATTTCATATTAAAGGAAGAAAAGAGGATTTTAAAAATATTCAAATCAGGGAAGAAGAAGAAAAAATAAGAATTAAAGAAAATATAACATGGAAGGCATCAGAACAAACATATCAGATATCACAATTAATGTGAATGGCTTTATTTTTCTGATTAATAGACAAAGACTCACAGATTAGGTTAGAAAAAGAAACCAACCAACAAAAAACAAAATTTAATCGGGCACTGTTTAGAAGATTATAGATACCTAAAACAAAATGAAAATGTTTAAAAATAAATGATAGCTACCGTTATATCATCCAAACACAAACCAAACGAAAGGAAGAATACCAATATTAATGTCAGATTAAGTAGTACTTGAGGCCAAAGCATGAAATTAGGTAACAAGGAATATTTTGAGTTGTTGAAGTGAGCAAAATATAGTAGCAATAAGTCATATATAAAAAACATTTTAACCATATACAAACAATTAGGTAAAACCATAATCATAGTGGGGAACTTCAGTTCTCTGAGATTCCAACAGGTGAATTTTGGCAACAAAAAAAGATATAAAGGAGTAAAATAATAAATTCTAATATTTCACATGTGCGAGTATATATACACACACACATGCACATATGTATGTTACAAAGATTCATTTTTCTTCTTATGTTATATACATATATGTAAAAAACTGATAGTGTGCTTGACCAAAAAGAAAACTGTACAAATGTAAAATGTTGAGTCCATAAGGGTCATATTCTCTCAGTATAATGAAATAAAGCTAGAAACCAGCCATAACCACAACAAAAAGGTAACCAAACAAAACTTACTCATCTGGTAATTCAAAGGAAAATTTTAAACAATTCCTGAATCAAAGCAGAAATCAAATCAAATAATAAATTACATAGAAAATTAGCAGAAAAATGACATGATACAAATTTATGAGTAGTGGCTAATGCTGTATTCAAAATAAAATGTATAGTTTTAGTATGTAAGGAAACAAGCAAACTAAACATGTAACTTAAGGAAATAGAAAAATGACAGCAAAAAATCAACTAAAACAAAGTTGGAAGATAAATTATATAAAAATGAAATAGCAATTTTAGAAATTGCTATGGCTAATTTTAGAAAAATATAAATAGCAAAGTGTAAGTGACTAGTAAAACCAAAGTGTGTTCTTTGAAAAGACAAAATTAACCAATCCCTGGCAAGCATAAGAAATAAAGAGAGAAAACTAAAACCTACAACATGAGGAATGAAGAATAAATGGCACAGTCACAGATACTGAAGAGACTGAATGCATTTTAGGAGACAAATGCAATCACATCTCTTAGCTGCTGAGGTTGCCTCAGAAAATTTCAACTTAATAACTGCCTTAGATAAAGACTTCTTTGTCTCCAGGTCCTCAGAATCAGTCTATAAATGAATTTTTACCAGAATGAGACATTTAAAAACTGCAAAAACAAACCATAAGAAGGGTTTAAACAGAGTATTTTAGGGATTTGGTGACATATGTTCATACAACTTTGTTAAGTGACATCTGTCTTACTAGATTTCCAAGTAGAATCAAATGCCCTAGGCCTTGCTTTGGAAGGAAAATCAACACATTGTTTTTATACCCAAATCGTAATGGTCCAAGTCCATTTAATTGCCAGAAACTAGCCCCCTCAGAGTGTTTCTCAGCTATTTCTGGGAGTTCCCAAAGGGATGCCTTTCATGTCCCAAACTGTGACAGCAGCAGCCACCTGTGGAGCTGGCCCTGTTCGTTCTCTTCTACTGTCTCTCTGTTACCCTGCAGAGAGCACCCAGCTTTCTGTTGTTTCTGCCACCTGTTTTTCAAACACCTTCTTTTCCTCTGGGTAACCATCTATCCTCTTCTGCCAGTGCCAGAAGTGGGCCTGGCTCCATGGTTGGGCCTATGACTCAGGCCTGACCAATCATAGCGTTCATTCCCCTGGATCTTGCAATTGATTTGAGACGGTCAGGTGGCCCCATCAGAAGCAACAAGATGCAAAGGCATTTTTGCTGGGTAGGCTGGGAGAGAGGCTAGAATTCTTTCTGCTGGACTTGAACTGTTGTCAGCCATCTTGCCACTGCATGGAGTCTGGTTATGAAGCCAACTAGTAGGGAACAGAGCCAAGAGAAAGGGAAGGGTGACATCATTTGGGTCCCTGGGACAACCTGAGAGCTAAAACCAGGTAATTCCTGTCACTCACATGAACCAGTAAGTTCTTTTTTTCTTTTCCTTAGACTAGGTGCCACTAGAACTAAGAATCCTGAGCCCCAAAGCACTTATGCTTGCGTCCAGCAACTTCCCAAGTCTATTTTTCCTTAGCACATTATTTACTGTGTATATTTAAGATATATAACGTGATGCTTTGATATGCATAAACATAATGAAATGATTACTAATCAAGCAAATTAACATACCCATCATCTCACATAGTTAACTTTTTTGTGTGTGGTAAGACTATCTAAAATCTACTTTCAGCAAATTTCCAGTGTACAATATTACTAACTATCGTCCTCATGCTGTATATTAGGTCTTTAGATTCATTTATCCTACATAACTGCAACTTGGTATTTTGACCTCCATCTCCCCATTTCTCTTACTCCTGATAACCACCTTTCTACTCTCTAAGTTGTTGTTATTTTGAGATTCTACATATAAGTGAGGTCATACAGTATTTTTCTTTCTGTGATTGACTTATTTCATTGAGCATAATGTGGTCTAGGTTCATTTATGTTGTGTTGTTCCAAATGGCAGGATCTTCTTCCTTATGGAATATGAATATATATATATATAAAATATGTATATATAATGTGTATAAAGAGATTATATATCTCTATATATAGGTATATAATTTAGCCTTAAATTATATATATATACATATACATATCTCAATTTGTTTATTAATTCGTCCATTGATGGACACTTCGATTTCTTCCATATCTTGGCTATTGTGAATAAGGCTACCACATGATTTAGCAACACAAAGGAATATACCCAAAAGAAATGAAATCACCACTTCATAAAGATATCTACACCTCGATACTCACTAAGCCTCTTTTGAGCTGTTCTGATGGCTTTTGCCTTTAGTCTGCTTTCCTAGAGAAAGTTAAAACTAGCCCAAGGGAGTCGACGGAAACCCATCTCCTCTCTCCAAATCACCCCCTGGCTCCCAATTTCAACTAACATGCCTCTCACCTTTCCCATCTATGCCCACTCATTTCAGAGGATGCACATGGATGTAGTGAGCAGGGGGGCTGGTGGGAAGCTGTAGGGGAGGTTACTTGAGCAGCATCCAGACCCTTGTCAGGCCAGCTAAGGTATCCTAGTTCACTATGTTCTCAACTCGCATGACACAAAATCTGTCCCTTAAGCACAAAATGCAAGTCCATAGAGAATGACCTTCAAGAGAAGAGCGAAATACATAGAGGAAGATCTCTCTGAGCTCACACAAATCTTTTGGTTTAAGCTACATATATTCATCTTGAAGGCCTTTAAAAATCATTTCTAACATTTAAAAACTTTCAATTCACTGACTCAGACTTTTTAAAGATTAATAAACCTTCACAAATCTGCTCTGGTCAACCATTTTAATAGATTTGTCCTGCAGAGGTCTCAGCCCCACCCCCTCAAAATAAAACAAACCAAACAATAAATCAAGACCACTGAAATGAAATCCAGTCTCACATCACAGAGCAACAGTTTTATGGGTGGAACGTGTGTTTGCTAATTTCGAGAACAAATTATTGTGTTTTATTTAGCGCAGTTCAATTTATACACTTTTAGCTACAGGAAATAAAAAATAAAGCCCACAGGCCAATTTTAATTCGGTCAATTTTTTCCTTCACGAGCATCCCCACGGTAGTAGAAACTGGCTAACATCAAGTCAGAAAAGCCCTCTCTAGTATCTCGCCTGAGAGGAAACACAGCCACTCGAACTGAGATGCTATTCCACTTTCGGTATCCATGATGTTTAACAGAACTGCATTATTAACGGAATAATGTTGCTGCATGGCAAAGCTGGAGTCAATATTTTATAGATTTAGGTCCTATTAGCAACTGGATTTTGGAGAAACCTGACAAAATTAAACACAGTATGCAAACTAACAGAGTAGATTCAAAGATGACAAAATAAGCGTTTCCATAAATACGCACTCCTCATATTTGAGGCAATGAACGGAAGAAGATTCAATATCCTTTAATCATTTCCTAATTAATATTCTTTAGATAGGGCAATCCTGAGTAAATATTAGGCTTCTGTTAAAGAGTTCTGTTGAAGAACAAAATATCCAACCGAATGTTTTTGTTAAAGAAGTATTAGCAAGGTTTTTCTAAATACAACAACAGCCTCCATGAGAAGAAATTCCTTCCTACATTCTAAAGCTGTTAAAGAAAAATGAAGTCAGCATTTATGATCAGAGGAGATGGCTTGAAGGAAGCTTAGAAATCACCAGGCTGAGCATTTCATTTTGCAGAGGCTCAGCCCTGAGAGGTCTGGAATTACCAAAGAAGAAACTGGGGTTCCGGACTCCACTCTGCCCTGGCCAGCTACGCTTGGATATCACTTAAGCTCTGCAGTTCAGTTTTCTTGTTTGTCAAACGGGAATAATAATTCTTATCCCGCTTTCTTTCCAGAGCTAAGTGGAGAAGTTGGTGAAATAGCATTTGTGAAAATCTTTGCAAACTGTTTTAAGACCCTAAACAAAAGTCACAGTGCCTGGATCCAAATTCCAGCAGTACTTACCACTGACCCACTGAGTGGCTTTAGGTGAGTCATTGAAACAACCTGGGCCTCAGTTTCTTCAACTGTGAAATGGGGATGATAATAGCACCTGCATGAGAGGGTTCTTGAGAGATTTAGATGAATTAATTCAGGAAAAGTGCTTCGGCGGTAACAATCTCTTCCATAATAAGAACACAATACATATTAGCACTTGTTGTTATTATTATTATTATTTTATTCTCATTATTGTCATTATTATCCATGATGAGGATATTCAGTCCCAGGAAAATTGAAGGTCATAATTCCACAGAAAAAGTATGATGTCAGGTGACGAACCTGTTGCATTTAAGTCACTTTCTGGACCATGAGGTCTGCTTCATCCTGGCAGACTCTGGCATGGGGCCACCCAGAGTGGCACTGATGGTGCCCTCAGTGGAGAAAGCATGGCTGATGGAAACGGTGGTCAGCTGAACTCAAATGAGACTCAGCCACAATGAGCCCCCATGAGGGTTGCCAACCTCCTAGCCAGGACTGGGCATTGAGCAGCAGCAGCCCAGCTCAGGATGAGCAGAAAAAGCCCTTCAGGAGGCCTGGGGGGAAAGAGCAAAGCAAGGTCACCTGACATTCTCAGAAGAAAGGAAAACAAGAGAAGCCCAACTGCCCTATCCCTGACCCTGGCCTGGGAAGACAACCATAAAAAATGTCATTGTGATTGATGAAGAGCTGATAAGGTGTGAAGAGCCAACGCCAGTTCAAGGTTGGTCTGTGTTCTCGGGGCTTCCCTCCTAAGGGGCAGGCTTATAAATCTCAGTTGGTGCCGGCTGTTGTAAATACAGGGTTTTTCTGGAGCAAGACAGCTGCTTTCTCCTCTAACATGAGTACTCCATGAGAAAGGACCCTCTGCAGATGCCGAGGAACTTGCCTGAGAGCATAAGAGTGTCCAAGCTACCTCCCAGCCCACCCACGTGGCCATGGTCTTTGCCCTCTGCCCATTTCCACGCTCCATCTACCGTGCTCCCCACCTCCTTACAATCCCACTTCCACTCCCTCTCCCTTCATAATAACTGGGTGCCTAGCATTTTTGCCTCCTGAGAGAAAATAATCAGGTATCGCTCAGAGATGCCAAGCATATGTGGAGAGGGTCTAAAACACCAGCTATTTTTTTGCCTGTGGGCTGATGGCTTTCACACAGTTCTTGGTTTATGGGACCACTTCCCAGTGGCCAGGACAAAGCCCTGTAATATTTGGGAGGCAGGCAATGTGAGGACTCAAGAGTATGGTATGGGAGTTTCTCCCTTTTCCTTGTCACCTTCTCCTCTGTCTCTCATCCCGCATCCTTTCCTTCTTCCTCTTGCTTTTTTTCTGACCCTTTCTCCGACTTTTCCTCTTTTCCTTTCATGTATCATTTTCTCCAAAATGTGGGTATTTCAGGAGTTTCACAGAAGGTCAAATTATTTCTCTTCTAGTGTTACCTGAACAACACCAAGCTAAGTCGATATTTTAAAAAAACTTTAACTTGATATTCAGCTCGTTTGTCAGGATGTAGTGTCAGCTGGAACCCCTCCTCATCTACGCAAAGGGGTACTAACTAAATGCAGGATCTCAGGTTCCCTCCAGCTCTGCTTTCCCAGGTAGTTTTCAGAGGTCACTCACACCTTTTCCCCACCTGGGCCTCTCAAGACTTTCATTTGCTTTCCAAAAGGAAATTTACTCCAATTGATGTGAAGTCAAGGAAAGGCACACAACAGCATGTCAAGTCCTTTTGGGAAAAAACCCTCTAATGTTTACCCAGGCCTGCTTCTTAGGAAGATGCATATCAGAATAATATCGCACAGTTTTCTAATGGAAGTCACACAGTGCGGCAGCGAGACACCACCTCCCTTCCCCTTAAGCTCACTTACTCTGGCCTCGAGACCTCTTCGACAAGGTGTTTCAACATCAAGGCTGTGTTTCCACAGTTCATTTGGGTTATGTTTGAAGCCAGGGCAATAGCTCAGAGATCCTACAACCGGAATTGATTGGATGTGTCTAGAAAGTCGCCTGCCTCTGAATTAATATCCCATGAGAAATGAGATATTCTTTGGCTGAGGTCCCCTGTGCTAAATGTAGACCAAACCCATGGCAGCTATCCTTTGGCCACCTGAGAAGTAGGTAGAAATGCCAGTCCTCTTATTATAAGGGAGCAAACATAACCAATAAATGTATTCCTTCTTGGAATGAAAGCATACATACCAGGTACTATTACTGCTATTAATAATACATTAAGTGGATGTGAAAGTGCCTGCATACAGAAACAGCAACCCAAACCCCAAACCAATGAGAATTAACTTTGAACCTTCGCAGTACACAGTATATCACACTCACACAACCAATTAAAAAGGCATGTCATCTTGTTTGGAAAGTATCTATTGATTTTCCAGTTCATCAGATCAGGTTGATGTGTCTTTCAATGGCCTCGATGACATCATCAATATTTTTCTATTTAGAATAATGACTTATTTTATATGCCAACAGCTATAAAAAACAGCCCACCTATATATATTTCTACCGACACCAGCTTAAGAGCCATCTGGTTTTCTCTCCTTAACATATGATATTGGTAATCTGGGGCAAAAGAAATGTTTTGGTCTTGTCATGAGACTCATTTAGAGACCACAGTAAATTTGTTTAGTTTAAAAACCAACCACTAAATCATATTTTCTCTATTAGAGGCTGATGCTCTCCACTGCATTTGGTGTCCAAATTGCATTCATTTTAGAGTAAATTACTTTCATTTCAGAAGCAGCCCCCAACCTCCTTCTCCCTCCTGTCCAAGAAGGCGATACACTCACCAGCTGTGTGATCTTTGGCAAGTGACTTAATCTCTCTGAAACTCATTTTTCTCAGGTATTAAAAGGTGGGATAAATATGAGGTAACTGATGCATATAACCACTTTTTACTCTCACAGTAGCCCCACAAGGTTGATACTATTAGCCCCATTTTACAAAGGGGGAACTGAGGTACAGAGAGGCTAAGTAATGTGCCCCAAAACAACACAGTTTGTACAGGATGAAGCTGGATAATCTGACTTCACATGTTCATAACCAGTTGTACTTGCCTCACAGGGATGTGTGGGGATGCAATGACACAGTTAAAACACCAAAATGCCAGTGCTGGCACTTGACAGGTGCTAAGTAGACATTATGGCAGAGGGTTGGGAATCATACCACTCAAGTTCAAATTCCAGCTTTTACCATTTAGTACCTGTATAACCTTGGGCAGATGGTAACCTTTATGTGCTTCAGTTAATTAATTGTAAATGGCAGTAGGAATGGCACCTGCCTTGTTGGGTGGCAGTGAGGATAAAATAGCTCACAGCATGCGCAGGACTTATATTAGTGCCTGACACAGTCAGTGCTCAATAATGGCAACGGGAGTTATTAATAACCACTCCATAAATGCTATGCTCCCTTTTCCCCAAATCCTTTGCGTTCCCATAAATGTTTCCACATACATTTAACCTCAATCTATGAGCTATGGATCAGAAATTCAGCATCATTGTGGCCTTGCAGGAAGCACCCTGCTGGAAGAATTTATCTTTCCCCACCAAGGGATAGCACTGAGAAGTGGGAAGGAGGATCTTAGCTGAGCCTCCTTACATTTTTCTTCTCAAGTCAAAACATCCATCATTAGTGCATATAAAATTGGGTGATAAAAGCACATCCTTCAAGGCCCTGTTTGTGCAGGGTGGTGCCATAGTCTGAACTGGAAATGGAAAGTAGTGAGACAGGTGTGGTTTAAGATCTGGCTCTAAGTGAATTCGCTGTGTAATTTCCAGTATTTGTGGTACTACACTGAGTTTTAACTTCCTCCTCTGTAATCTAGAATAAAGTCTAGAATAAATACTCTTTCAACTCATAGTATGATGTGAGAATTAAACAAGAGAGCACATTGAAGCTAAGTTCTCAATAAATGTCTGCTCCCTTCTTCTGGTCACCCTCCATGAAATCAATCTGGGGGATGGGTGATAAGGGGTCTGTACCTTTTCCAAGGCAGGAATGAGTTTCCATTCTAACTGGAGTGTGGAAGAGGCGAGGGCTTTCTTTCAGTGGTTCTGATTATAGAGAGTGGGAACATCTCAGCAAGTCATTGGGGGTGATATTTTGGGGAGTCTTGAGATTTTTTTCAGCAAAATGGCTACTAAAACCAGACCAAGTTTTAGGATACAACAGACCATTTACCAGCCCAAGAAATATGGCAGATGAGCTCTCACATGCAGTTCTCTGGGGAACTGCCCCAGAGGGATTACAGTCAGAACCTGGCAGGTAAGCAGCTCTGATGACAGTCTTGGGGGCATTTTTCCTTAGCTTCCCTGTCTGTTTTCTAGGCTCACCATTCTGTATTTTTTTTCTCCCCCTCTTTTCCAAGTCCAAGCCTCAACAATTCAGTATTTGTCTCTATAAATATGAGCCCAGTTGGCCTCTCTGTTTCCCTCCCAGTTGGTGGGAAAATGAGGCTGAGGTCCTGAGGCCTTAGGAAAGGCATCTTGGGGAAGAAACTGAAAGGCACCTGGAATCTCCGTCTAAGCTCTGTCCCTAATGGGCCAGCTCACCCTGGGCAAGTCATTTCACCTTTCTGGGCCTCAGTTTCCTTCTCTTTAAGGAGGGGAGATTGGAGTAGCTCCATGGTCTTCACACCGTGTTCCACGGAGCCTGGGGCCCCATAGCAGCACCTCCGAGGCTGCCACAGGGGCCTGGGGCAGAGGTCAAACTCCAGCACCTCATGGCCAACCTCCAGATGAGTTTTTATTGATCTATGCAATGATTTTCTTTTCTTTAAATATTGAAGTAGTAGCTAAAATTTCAAAACCAGGAGGTTTTTAATATACATTTTATTTATTTATTTTGAGACAGAGTCTTGCTCCGTTGCCCAGGCTGGAGTCCAGTGGCGTGATCTCAGCTTGCCACAGCCTCTGCCTCCCGGGTTCAAGCGATTCTCCTGCCTCAGCTTCCCAAGTAGCTGGGGTTCAGGCACGCGCCACCGTGCCTGGCTAATGTTTGTATTTTTAGTAGAGATGGGGTTTCACTGTGTTGGCAAAGCTGGTCTCGGACTCCTGACCTCGTGATCCGCCCGCCTCGGCCTCCCAAAGTGCTGGGATTACAGGCATGAGCCACCATGCCTGGCCCACTTTATTTTTTAATAGCTGTTTTAGGTTTACAGAAAAATTGAGAAAAAGTATAGAGAGTTCCCACATATGTCCTCCCCCCTTCCAAGTGGACCCTCATCCCAGGTTTTCTCTATTATTCCCATCTTGCATCTTGCAACAGGTATGCCTATTACAATTGATGAACCAATATTGGTACGTTATTATTAACTAAAGTTCACAGTTTACATTAGGTTTTACGCTTTGTGTTGTACATTCTACGGGTTTTGCAAATGCACAATATCGTGTATCCACCTTTACAGTATTATACACAAGAGCTTCACAGCCCTAAAAAAACCCTGCATGTTCTGCCTACTCATCCTTCCCTTCCCTCTACCCCCTGGAAACCACTGATCTTTTTACTATATCTATAGTTTTGCCTTTTTCAGAATGTCATAGAATTATAAAGTATGTAATATTTTCAGACTAGTTTCTTTCACTTAGCAAAATGTGTTTAAAGCTCCTCCGTGTCTCTTCATGACTTGATAACTCATTTCATTTTAGTACTGAATAAGTAGTATATTGTGTGGATGCATCACAGTTTATTTACTCATTTCACCTACTGAAGGACATATTGGTTGCTCACAAATTTTGGCAATTATGAATAAAGCTGCTATGAAAATCTATGTGCAGGTTTTTGTGTGGACATATGTTTCCAATTCGTTTGGGTAAATACCAACAAACACAATTGCTAAATCATGTGGTAAGACTGTGTTTAGCTTTGTAAGAAATTGTCACACTGTCTTCCAAAGACAGCGTATCATTTTTCATTTTTACCACCAATGAATAAGAGTTCTCATTGCTCCACAGTTTTACCAACATATAGTGTTTTCAGTTTTTCACTTTAGCCATTCTAATAGCATGTAGTAGTATCTTGTTTTAATTGGCAATTTCCATGGGTTACAATATATGATGTGGAGCATCTTTTCATATGCTAATTTGCCATCTGTATATCTTCTTTGATGAGGTGTCTGTTTAGATCTTTGCCCATTTTAAAATAGGGTTGTTTTCCCATTGTGGAGTTTTTTGGTATGTTTTGGATGTAAGTAGTTGATGATGTATGTGTTTTGCAAATATTCTCTCTCAGTCCATGTTTGTTTTGGTTTTTTTTCCACTCTTTTCACAGTGTCTTTCACAGACCAGAAGTTTTTAAAAATCAGGACATTTTACGTAACAATCTGGCTTTCTGGCTTCTCTTGGAAATGCATCTGGTAACACTGGGATCCATGCCTGCAGGGCTAAAGTCTCTGGCGGCTGCCTCTGTAGACAGCCAGCACTCCCCAGTTCTCCAGAACCGCATCCTTCCCACTTCACTCAGCTGCATTACCTGCCTGGCCCCCTGAGATATATGCCTGGGATGACTCTGGTCTAGAGAAAGCTCCACCTTCATCACCTTTCTACAGTGGGTTTCATGTAGGTGTGCCTTGAGTAAAACCATCTGAGGCTTTAAAAGAAAAGTTTAAACGTGACTGGCTTAGATGACCTTCCTGCTATTTCACATCAGTCTTACCCTTCCATTGTCACATTCAACTTGAACGAGAGGAGAGGCAATTTCATAAACTCTGTGTGGCCTGTTGTGCTCACTCCAATCCATGCCATAGAGTGTGATGCCTACACGAAGGTCACCACCACCAATGCCACTGTGCTTACCAGAACTGCCTCACACCAGCTGCATCAATAAGAAGAAAATCTTTACATGCAGCTGCCTTCTATGTTGGGTTGGGGGTAAAGTCATCTTATACAGCACAAGTATCTTAAACCTCAAATTACCTCAAGGTATGGAAAATAGACATTTGCCATCAGTTGGTTCACTTGACCCTTCCAAGTCTCATGTTGAAATTTGATCCCCCATGTTGACAGTGGGACTTAATGGAAGGTGTTTGGGTCATGGAAGTAGATCCCTCATGAATAGCTTGGTGCCACCTTTGTGGTAATGAGTGAGTTCTCACTCTATTAGTTCCCATGAGGACAAATTGTTAAAAAGAGCCTGGCACCTCCCTCCCCTTTCTTGCTTCCTCTGTTACCATGTAATCTCTGCACATGCCAGCTCCCCTTTGCCTTCTACCATGAGTGGAAATTTCCTGAGGCCCTCACCAGAAGCAGATGCTGGTGCCATGCTTCTCATACAACCTGCAAAACCATAAGCCAAATAAATATCTTCTTTATAAATTACTCAGCCTCAGGTATTCCTTTACAGTAACACAAATGGACTAAGATGGCATCTTTATAGATAGGAACCATTCTTGCCACAGAAAGATGCTCTTGCATGAAGGCACATGAGAACTGAGACCAGGAGAAAACAGCAGATTGCAGCCACAGATTTCTGCCTCTCAGCTCATACTCATTCGGAGGCATAAACCTATTGAGTAGGATGATGGGCAAACTCCCAGCATTATCTAAATTTCCGTCTCTCCCTTTGTCCCCCGAATTGGTGTAGTCAACTTTCTTTAAGGAGTATGTATATGGCATGACTCAATTTCCACCAGGGTCACTAGTGCATCTGGAAAACTGCTTCTTGAGTTCTAAAATGCATCAGTAAAGACAAATCAAAAGGGCCTAGCCCAAACTTTACAACAAATTAGAGGTGAGGTAATGATTTTTGTATAAGTTCCTTGTCCCCAGGCCAAGCCTGGTATCTTATCGTGTATACTTGTTGAAGTTACACATGTAGAGGACAATGTTAGTTTGCTAGGGCTTATATGACAAAGTGCCACAAACTGGGTGGCTTATATGACAGAAATTTATTGACTCACAATGATGGAAGCTAGAAAACCAAAATCAAGGTGTTGGCAGGGTTGTTCCTTCTGAGGGCTCATGAGGGAAGGAGGCGTTCCAGGCCTTTCTCCTTGGCTTGTAGAAGACTATCTTCTCCACATCTCTTCATATCACCTTCACTCTATGGGTGTTTCTGGGTCCAAATTTTCCTTTTTTATAAGGATGCCAGAATACTGAATTGGGGTTCACTCTAATTCCTCATTTTAACTAATTACATCCACGATAATCTGATTTCCAAATAAGGTCACATTTTGAGGTACAGGGAGTTAGGACTTCAACCTATGAATTTGCAAAGGGGGCATAATTGAACCTATAATAAGGCCTCTAGTGTAGGAGGACAAAAATCCCTTGTCTCCATCAGTCAGTCAACTCATGGGGAAATATAGGTCCTGGGAAAGTGAATTAATAAAGAAAGTCCATAAAAGCAAACCTTAATGATGGCATTCCCAATGTTCTTCATTCTTCTAGAATCTTTCTCTTCTTTTTGAGATAATATAGCCATGGTAGAAACAAAGAGGTGCTAAAAATCAATGGGAGATTATTCAAAGTCTCAAAACTCTTCTCCAGTCTTCCCCCAATCCTCATGACATCTTCATAAAAGCTGTTCTTAATGACTGCACCACAAACAGCCCTTCAAACAGCTATCTTGGCCAAGTAAATAGAACTCTGAAATAAAGACCAGTCCCACATCTTGTGCAGGCTTCAAAGATGCCAATGGCTTCCCAGAAGTTCCTCACCTAACTTCATGAGCTCTTGAAGCATTCCTCTTTCCATTCTCCCAACAACCTCTACCACCTGCCCAGCCATCACCACACCTCACTGTTTCATCTGTGACTTGTGTCTTCAGAGAATCCCAATTCCCTTCTCTTGGTGAGCCCATTCAACCAGTTTTTGGGCTCAGCTTTGTTTTAATCTTAAGTCCTTTGATGTACCCTTCAGAGTTTCTACCCCTAAGGCACTCCTTTCTTACATGATCTCTCTCGGATGGAAGCATATTTTGCTTCTCTTCTCTAGTGAAACGGTGAAGGCATAAATTAAAGTTGAAACAGGGTGTGGAGAGAGAGGAAGGAGAGGGAGCAATGAGCAATGGGTCTGGAAAGGCAGACTAGCAGGTCCTAGGTCCTAGATGGCTCATGTGGCCCAGTGTAAAGAGCCTAGGCTTTGTAATAACACAAACATGGACTGAGGGATCATAGTTAGATCAGCATGTGGAACAAGTTCATTATATCTCTGTGTGTGGCACTGAATCTCATCGCAGCATCAACAACTCTCCAATTTGTACTCCAGCCCTGATTTTCCTACTAAATTAGAGGGTTAAATTCTAACTTCCTTCTAGACATTTGTATTTGAATGTTTGATAGGCAGTTCTGACTCAGTATATCAAAAAGCAAACTCTCAATTTCATCCCCAAATACGCTCTTTACCCAA
Source organism: Macaca mulatta (assembly GCF_049350105.2). Classification (NCBI taxonomy): domain Eukaryota; kingdom Metazoa; phylum Chordata; class Mammalia; order Primates; family Cercopithecidae; genus Macaca; species Macaca mulatta. The sequence continues at coordinate 82,993,431 of NC_133420.1, forward strand.
TCTTCCTCATCTTGGTAGATGGTAAGTCCATTTTTTTTGTATTTGAGCCCAAAGTTTTAGGAGTCATTCTTAACTTCCTTTTCTCCTTCTCCTACCTCACATTTTTACCCATCAGCAAATCTGTATAACCTTACCTTTAAATATATCCAGAATGTGTGCACTTCTCACTATCTCCTGCCCTGTCACTCTAGTCTGTGCCATCATAATTCATTATCAGAATTATTAAAATCACTTCCTAACTACTCTCATTACTTCCACCCCTGGCGTTCCAGACTATTTTTTCATCTGATGTTTAGAGCAGTCTTATTAAAAACGTAAGTCAAATCATGTCACTCCTTCCCTCAAAACCTAAGACTCCTTGCTATTCCCCAACATCTATTCTCCTTCCTTTCTTAAGTGACAGATCTTCCCAATTTTACTCAGACAATGACTAACAACTCCATTTTCCAGCCTCTGTTGTCGCTGATGTGCCCATGTGACTGGGCTGGAACTAATGAGATGTGAGCAGAAGGAACATGAACAAGGGGCAGGTCATGCTCTAAAGGAAGAGGTTCAACCTCTTCCTTTCCCCTCTTGCTGGTTCACCATCACACTCTGGAGAAGGGTGGACCAGAGCAACACTAACTACTCTGGACTGTACCTGTGGATGTGACATGAGTGAGAATTCGATTTCATGAAATTATTACAGCAGCTGAACATGTACCCTAGCTATACACCACCCCCGCCAATGCCTTGCTTTTGCAATTAGACTAAAGTCTGAAACCTTTCCAAGGCCCACAAAGTCCTATAGGATCTTGCCCTTGACTAGCCCTTTGACTTCATTTCTTTTCCCCCTCTCCCTTGTTCTCTCCGCTGCAGTCACATTGGCCGGCTTGTGCATCCTCCAATACATCAAGGACACTCCTCCTCAGGGCTCTGCTTAGATGTCACCTCATCAGGGAGCTCTCGACCACCCAATGTTACCTCACATCCTGCTTTATTTTTCTTCACCATCTTATCCCTCCTTGACACATAACTACTTGTTTGTTGTCTATCTTTGCCCTGCCCCCACTAGAATGTGACTTTCCTAAGAAAGGGACATTATGGTTTTGTTCATGGCTTTAAACACATTGTAAACTTTCCAAAAATATTTATTGGCTGAATGAATGTCTGTTTCATCATCTGTGAGATGGGGATAGTAACTTCTGCCATGGAGGCTTGTGATGAGAATGGGGGAACACAATGCCAATGGCTTCATGTGGTGTCTGGCACCTGGTAGATGCTCAGGACACATTAGCTGCCCAATTTGAGAGATTTCTTACCTGCACACACATGGGCACATTCAAGAAGGATGTTTTCCCATTCTAATCTGGTAGTTTGCTTTTTGTTTTCTGAATCAAAGAAGTCCTTTTCAATTAATATTTTCTGTGTTACAATCTGTCTCTGTTTGTTAATTACTCCCTCCCAATCTCTCTTACATCTGTCTCCATTCACTGGCAATATCCATTTATTGGTTCTGTCATTGATCCAGACATCTCTGAAACTGGCGATCCTGTTTCTCATCATCGCTATGCTCATATCTAAGCCTGAAACTTTCAGAAACAAGAGACATCCTTGAGACACAACCTCAGGGGACGCTCCCTGCTGACCGTCTCTTTCAAGTTGGCAGAGGGAAAGTGCATTGTGTCTTGTATTTCTCCATCTTGAGCATAGCTTTGCTGATTTAGCACAAATTTCCCATAAAAAGCTGGCCTCTAGGGAGCAGAGACTGAACTTGGAAACTTTTATCCCAAAAGGAGAATTTGTTGTAAAGTTATGAGTGGCTGAAACGTGAGGGGCTGGAACTGTTGGGAGCGGCGTTGAATGGCAGTGGTTTTACAGCTCCTGAGATTCTATTTCCTCCCGTGAATGCTCAACTAGTCCCCCATGCGCCACCCTTCCCCATGACCCTTGGCAAAAAGCATCATTACTCTGTTCACCCGCTGAAAAAGAAGATTAGGACTGTTACCAACAAAGCTACTTCCCATGGTAAAAAGAGACTCTTGGATCAAGTTTTCTCTCTACGGTCACTGAAAATGACAATTCATTTCTTCTCCACCAGCCAAATGCTATCTCCAGATGCACACATGTGTATCCCATTGAAGTCAGAGAGGCCTGAAACACATTTGAGGTCTCTTCTTGGTGGCAAGAAAGCAGAGCTATAAAGACAAGCTCCAGAGCTGAGGGGTGTGTGTGTGTGTTTGTGTGTGCGTGCACGCGCGCACGCGTGCATCTGTGCACACATGGGTGGAAGGTTCTTACCCAAATCTAAAACCCATTTGCCTTCATAGCTTGAAAGCAGCCAACTCGATTATTCTGAAACTCCTCTAATGTCTATGTGCCAGTGTAAGAGTAAAGATGATGGAAATGTTCTGTTTATAGCAATTGTAAAATTTATAAAACCATATGATGTGCAGGTCAAGAGGTAGAAGGCACAATGGGTACAGCAACATACACAGATATTGAGGCCACAGACCTGTGTTCAAATCCAGACCCTATCACCTTTTAGCTCCATGTTCTTGGACAACTTCCTCAATTTCTCTAAGCACCAGCTATCAGGGCTTCATACCTTTTTGTCATTTGTAAAATGGGCATAATATATATAAATGCCTGGCATGTCATAAGTACTCAAATGATGACCATCTCATTTAAATTAACAAGAACTAGAGGATACCATGTACACTGTCCCTACCAATACCACACCTCCCCCAACATTTGTATGGCTACACACATGTACTCATTCAAACACATACACCCAAGAGAACTATCAAGCCTCTCAGGTTCGATACACTCTTGTGAAAGTCTGCTTTTAGGCCTCCAAGTCCTTCCCATTCACAAAGCTGGGACCTCTTACCACCACCTCAGTCTGAAAGTCTCTGGAAAGCCCAGAGCAATAGCTCAAGAAATTTAGCATGGAGCCTTTTTCAATACCTAGTCCAACGTGGAAATACAAGAACTGAATTCTAATCTTGCTTCCACTCCTGCTACCCATTGTAAACTTTGTCTATTCTTAAACACCTTAAACATGTGATGATGAATACCTGTCTGTAACCTTGACAAAGGTGGAAATACCAAGTAAAATGTCATAGAGACTCTTCCTTTCATGTACAGCACTTATGCCTGCAGTTTTAATGATTCATGCAATGATTTGTTTAAAATCTGCCTCCTCCACTAGACTGTAAGTTCCATGAGGCCTATTTTGCTCACCATTGTAGCTCAATATGGCACACTATAGCAGAGTAATTACAATACAGCAAGCCTTCGATGAGTATTAGCTGAACAAATATGAGAATGTAAAAGTACTTTGAAAACTGCAAAGCACACACTAATGTCAAATACTATCATTATTATGAGACATCATGTAAATACCAAGTGATTGGTTACTAGGTTGCCCTGTTCAACCAATTTATATATGTATTTAAAATAATTTCCACTGTACAGTTCTTAGGCATATCATTCCCTTGAATGAGTATGATGCTTTTAATCATTTCTATAGAAATTCAGCACAAAGCCCTGATTCAAGAGTATAAAATTCTGCATTTAACATTGCTTCCTTGGAAAAATAGATTTTTTTTTTTTTTTTTTTTTTTTTGCTGAGCTTATATATGTGAGGGTTACCTGTTTTTTATCTTCATATATCCATTCGTCAATTCAGTCACACACTTAAGAACTATTAATTAAATGCCTACCCTGTGGCAGGCATTCTATTAAGTGCTGAGGATACAATGAAAGATATGACTGGTGGTTCTTGAATTCATCTAACTGTCTACTGGGGTCTTGAATTCATCTAACTGTCTACTGGGGAAGCCTAACCTATAAACACAGTCACAACTATGTGATGTGGACTGTAATGGAGAGGTACACACGTGCAAGCAGTGATGGGAGCACAGAGGAGGAAGCTCTTATTCCTCCTCTGCAGTGGTGTGGAGTGTTGTAAGAGGCCTTTCAGAGGAGATAATATTTGAACTCAGTCTTGAAGAATGAGTATGGGTTTTCTAGGTGAACTAGATGCAAAAGATGTATTCAGCTATTGGGAAGAGCATGTGATTTGGTGAATAAAGGATGATAGATGAGTGAAAGAATAGCTTAAGTAATAAAGGAGATAAACCTAAATGATCTGCCACCTTGAATTTCAACTGTGTGGCTATTTGTGGATGGAGATATGCGCAATGAACTCCTTTTAACTAATATGCTGCCCAAGTAGCTAGAAAGGACACTGGAACCATGGGAATAAGATGAAGGTTCCTAGCAAAGGAAAAACAAAAAAGGAATCTTAGGCAGATACTAGCCACTTGCCCACTTCCAGGAGGAGGATAAGCAATAATCCTCAACACTGTTTCCGATTTGGAAATGTCAAAACGTGACAGAGGACTTAATCTTCGTTTGTCACAAAGATGTTCCAAAGAATGGATGGAGTGATGGACATTTTCCTGCTCTCCAGGATGCACAAATGCACTTTGGTTCAAAGCAGGGGACATTGTTAAAGACAACGTTATTCTTCCAGAAAGCCAAACCAAGCGCTTTTGAAAGCCTCTGACTCCATTCTGAATGTGTTGCAATCTATGCATTTAAAATCATTTTCTAAGCTGGGACAATGACACAAACATCCACACAACACAAGCTGCCGTGTGTAAAGTTGGGCTGCCTGGTCGAGTTGAGCTGAAAAGTGCTGGTGCAGGATGTTTTCATTTAAAAATTCTTATTATTTTTTTAAAGAATTCTTGTTATAAATAAAAAAAAATTATTATTATTCAAGTGCATGCTGAAACTGAATCATGCCATTCTTACATAATTTTTCATTGGATTGTTGCAACCCATAAAGAAATCCAATTAAATTTCCCTTGCAGGCACAGGCCTTCATTCAGGGGCCTTGAAAAAGCCGGTTTGTTGTATTGTATGGCAGGTCGATGAATCGAGAAGCAGAGAGGGCCTGTCCCGTTTCTTGTCCTGTGTGACATGATGTGAAGAGAGTCCGCCAGCAATGTTTCAAAGAGCTGCATTATCAGACAACATAAAGGCTCTCCATCCTTTCTGCTGCTGTGCCACGGAATATGCACATACCAGTGTCTCCGCCTGACGAACAGTTTGAACACCGTATGGTTAACATATTGCTTTCTGGATCTCATGAGCGTTCAGCATCATTATCCCAGAGACATCGGACTCCGGGTTAAGGCCGGAGTGTGCCAGAGATAAGATAACATTTTTGAGGACGTTTTAAAGGGAATGTCCTGGAAACCAGACAACACAAACGTGTGTTTTCACTACCTCAAAAGAAGGCAGAAGCCAATGTGTTGCAGAATTATGTTATTTTACATTAATCTGTTTCTTGGTTGCTATCTGAATTGTTTATGCATTTCTCATTATTGACTTATATATTATGTGGGGTCTCAATTATTTCCAGACATCCAGGATATTTGTTTTTAAATAAAAATCCTGCATGAGTAGACATACAAAACACAGATAGTACTCTTTTTTCCTTTTCTTCCCTCGAGTATAGCAAAAAGCTCCTCTAAACTTCTACCATGTAAGTGAAACTTCCTTTAAGATGTCAACCATGTGGTAGAATTCAGTCTTCTTGCTATCTGTCATACTAGATGTGGAGAATTAAGGTTACAGTCAATACAAAGAGAAAAACACTGAGAAGCATGTGGAAGAAAGATACTGCTCTTTGGATTTTTTTTTTTCCCCCGAAATGCTACCTGAAAACTATTTTACATTCTCTTCTCCTGCTGTTTTTGTTTTGTTTTGTTTTTTGTGTTACTTTTCACAGTGTTTCAAAAGAAGTAGCAATTGCCTAATGTTTTCTACCATTATCTAGCAGCAAACATGCGAAGCTGATTTCACTACAGCTGGGGTTTTATAGGACAAGGATGGTCATTCAACTCTGCCCTTTCTGTTTGTTAAAGGGAACAGGCATATCTCACAATCAGATTTTCAAAATAATTCACTTAGGCTATTTTCCTGCACAAGGAATGCAGGCGTGTATTTATCTTGCTTTAGCACAAAGCAGTGATTTGATTGGTGACAAGATACATAGGCAGATCTAATTGTTTTATGTAAAAAGATTCTCCAGGACCAAAGCACGCCTGAGTGTCGATCTGCGCTTAATAACTGGAAGCTGCACCGGGACTTTTCCAGCCCTAGTGTTTGCAAATTATTTATGTGTCAGAAATGTATCTTTAAAGTTAGAGTTCCAAAGTGACGGCTCGTGATCATCACTGTTCATCCCAGAGGAGCCTAGTTAAAGGTATAAAAATGGGGCTGACATTTCCCATGGAGGAGGCAGCGCACTCCCTCCTTTGTTTCTGGTTTCTGAATGTCTTACAACAGAAAATTTCCTTTAAAAAAAATAATAATAAAGTACATTTCTCTGAGCCTGAAAACATCAAAGTGGAATGCAGTTGGAAGAGTCCCTCACATGCAAACCTTGTAAAACCCAGATAAGGTGTTTGTCTGTGTCTATGTGTGTGCATGCGTGTGTTGCTTCTCTTTAGAGAAACCCAAAATTGTTCCTTAGATCGTTAGTAAACCTTCCTTGCACATCAAGTCCTAATTGGACACAGACTATCTCCCACAAACTGACCTGGGGTCCCCAAGAAACCACTCCTGATGAACTATCAGATTTGCCCAGCCCTCAAGAGTCGCAGCCACAAATCAGCCTTTTGCTGAATTTGGCCCAGGTTTTGGGTTTTCAGTGAAACTTGAGCCCAGGGAAGAGCTCTCAACTTCAAATTTAGCTATGGACATTTCCTCCAAGATGCTTACAGTTTTGTTCTTTTTACCAGGACTCCAAGACACCACACACACACACACACAGCCTCAGAGTCACACTTTCACTAAAAAGGAAAACTTCAAAAGGAATTGGATTTCAGTGACTCTATGTTATCCTTGAGAAGAACTGTAACTGACTGTTAACTGAATTATTTCCCAAAGAAAAACAAGTCACATTCTGAGAGCTTGTTAGAAACTTAAAAGTAAGATAAAGGCTCTAATGTTGTTGCTCTTTGCAATGTGAGTTTTTCATTTTCATGGAATAGCATGTATAAAACGTCCCCCAGGTAGTAGGGGAAATGGAGCGGAATTTAGATGGAAAGAATGGCTCCCCTCTTTTGTGTGATCTAAGAAAAAGGAAAAACTGTAGAGAATGCGACCAAATAACTCATGCTCTAAAAGATTAACTCCATGTCTAATCAAGCCACTAATTTGTTCTGAGGAATCTATCAGTACTTCATTTTGCCATTTGTAAACCAGAGCTCCTCATTATCGTGAAAGAAAATTAAATTACCTGGAGCCATGCAGTGAGTGGACAAGGCTAGGTAAAGACAACATCTGACATCGAGTAGTTTGCACACTGCAAACCCAAGGGGATGAGAAGTCACACACACCAAGTTGCAAACATTGAGCAAATAAGAAGATTAAAGAATCTTCATTATGTGAAAGCTGAGACAGCTGGAAGGAAGAAAAGACATCCGTGCATTGGATGTCAAGATAACTCACCAGTCCCCTCCAATGGGCAGAATGGTCATTGGGAAGAAAATGGGATTTCAGAAAATCTTTGACAAATGAAAGAGGGAGCTGGGCAAACGGTAAAGAATAAAAAGGCATTTTTCAGTATAGGCCCAGAAAGAGATAGAGGACACGGTAATGGCATTTTCTTGCGAGGAAAGAAGGGGAGTATAAGGTTATGAAGTTCTTAAAGATTTTGAAGTTGATAGTAGGAGACATGGTCCCTCTGTAGGTCTAAAAGGAAGAATTTTGGGGTGGGGTATTGGATGAAGCTGTATTGAAAAAAAAAAAAAAAAAAAAAAAAAAAGCATGTTTCCAAGGCCTGTGAGAAGTTTGCAAAGCAACATCCTAGAGAAATAGAAAAACATCCAGGGGTAACTGACAGGAAACTAAAACATCAAATAGAGGGGAGCCACGGGCTCATCTTTGTTCAGCAATTTCTAGCAAATTTCCACAAAGAACCAAAAATACCTTAGGAACACACACACACACACACACACCCTCAGGAGAAAAGTACTGAAATCCAGATTGCAGTAAACACCCGAGAGGCTTATGTCCTCTGGTGCTAGGGACCTCGGATGAGTTTAGAACCTGAGATGTCCCTCGCATAGTGACATATTTGATTAAAGAGGATTCCCAAGGCAGACTGTGGGTAGCTGAGAGTTCCCAGCCGTCTTCCCCCACCTGAAAGGAGAGAGTCTGAAGTTAGGAAAGAGCAGGAACTTGGAGAGACCCACTGAGGTTAACCTCTGAACTGGCCTGCCAGAGGTAGCTGGGCCAGAAGAGTTGATCTAGAGTGTGGGGCAAAGGGAAAGACAAAGATGGGAGTCGGTCTGAGATTGGAGCCATTTAAAGATGTCATCAAGTCATTCAAAAAATAATTCCAAGCCAGGCCAGTTCTCCAAACGAGCCCAAGCAAACCCCGCCCAAGAGACAGCTGGGCCTGCCAAGCAGTGACCAGACATTATAAGCAAAATTAGCCAATTAATGGGCTCTCCTGTCTCGTGGCTGGCTCGCGGCGCTTGCTGCTGCAGCATCAGCGTGGCGTCGGAGCCGCACAGCCGCCCCCTGCCGTCCCCGGGCCGCGCTCCACCAGGTGAGCGACAGAAGGGTGGAGGGAGAGGGAGCGGGATCGCGCCAGATGGCCGAGCGGCGAGGAGCTGCGCTCAGCTTTTTCTTTGCTGCAAGTTGCTCTCAACGCACTCACTCCATAACCTTCCGGAAGTGATTCTCGATCTGCTTGTGAGTTCCAAGTGTTAACTTAAATGGGTGATTGACACATGATGTCTTTTTTCCCCCACGCAAAAACTTTTTTTTTTTTTTTTTGCAAGATTTTCCAACAACGAACTGAGACCTCGACTCTGGTGCTTTGGGTTACTATAGCAACTTTTTCTTTGGAGGATTAGAAAATGTTTGAATGATCTTCTTTTATTCATCTTTACAACACAGCTGACAAATGACCATCAGGAAGATGGACATTGTCCCCAGTTTTACCGGTGGGGAGGTCAGGATAAAGAATGTCAAATCACTTGGCCGGGTGTGTGCAGAGAGGTAGGAATGGACTCCCGCTCCCAATTACAAACTGGACAACATCTTCCAACTGTGCATTTTGAACTCTGGTAAAGAATGGTTTTAAGAGAAAAGAGGCAAAAACACTTTGCTCCTAAATTAAGACAAGTATAGCTGTTTGTTTTGTATGCTACAGAGATTAGAAAAAACATGCCACTTTTTGTGACATCTGTAATGTGACTGATGTAGGAGGCTGAATCAATGCTGCTTTAAAATAGGAAGGAAATATCATACGAGTATTAGTTTTAATATTAATGAAAATAGTCCAATTAAATTCAAGAAATATGTATTGCAGGCTTTTTTTTTTTTTTTTTTTTTTTTTTTTTTTTTTTGGCCAGGCATTGAACCAGGCTTTTTAGAAATTCTTCTTAAAGGAAGGCATTATTCCCACATTTTCTCCATGAGGAAGTTGAACAAGTAAAGGCTTATGAAGGGATAATTGGAAGAATAACCAGTTTCCTGCCCCATTTCCCACCACCTACCCAGAGCTAGGGAGGAGGAGGGGACCTGGCCCAAGAACTTCATTTGGCCATTACAAGCTTTGGTTGGGGGCCTCTGTGAAGAGAAGGGACAACCTCAGCTGAGGGGATCAGGAGACCAAGAGTTTGGAGCTGATGCCAGAAATAAAGATTGTGGAAGCTCACAGTGAAGCAAAAAAACAAAGGCGGGGTGTGGGGAAAGGAGGCTGGGAAGAGGGTGGCACCACCATTCACTCAGCTGTGCTCCCACCACCATCATACCACCACCAGCACTCTCTGCGAATTATTAGAGGGAGATGATCCTTAAGGAGGAAGGGAAAATGGACCTCAGTTGCCAGGGTTGAGCCACTGTGATTCACTTTTTCCATGGAACTGCTCAGGGTGCCCCCAATCAGCAGGGAGCCGTGGCAGCCCACCTTTGGAAACTCGGGAACACATAGAGGTTGCATGACTCTTCAAGACACATGGCACCATGAAGGATCGAACCAATATAATGATCCAGAAAGGACTGGTCCCATCTGCTACAGAAATACGGAAGCTACGCACAGAACTCCAGGGAAGGAGCCACTCAACGAAATGTCAACTTTCCTGAATTTTAAACCAGACAAACAAGGAGCCAGAGGCTCATCCAAGTCTCCTGTGTTGTTTCCTTTTGAAAGAATCCTTGCTTAAACACAGGCCTCTTTCCTGACTAAATATGTCATTTCAGCCCTGCTCATTCTGCTTGTTACCACGATGGTGCTAATTCGAGCATGGCTCCCTTCAAAGCTGACACTGATCCTCCTCATAAGCAATTGTTTTTCAGCCAGACCCATCAGTGGCTCCCGTCAGCCCCTTTCAAGCATGGCGCCAGCTCTTCAAAATGCTGACAAGAGTTCCCCTCTGTTGCCTAGGACAAGCCATGGTTGTCCTTTTCTGAGCATGTAATTGTCTCCTGGGGAGAGCAGATCCCCTGCCCCATAGGCCCAGCCACCTGTCTTTCCCATCGCAGCAACTGGTAGTTCAGACTCTGGCAAATGCTGGGGAAAGTTGAAACATTTTAGAGGTTGGCGCCAGAATTAGGTTATGAACCAGAATAAATACAGGACTGATTTGTGATTTCCATGGGTATCTTTAAACTGCTGCCCTCGAGTCTAAGGCCATGGGACTACAAGGACTGCCATTTCTGTTTCCAGGGAGGACCAACCTGTGCCACCCCAAGAGCCATCTTATTCCTTTTTAAGGCAATGGTTCTCCAGCTTTCATTTGCACCAGGGAAACTTGTCAAACATGCAAATTTCTGGGCTCCATCCCCAGAAGTTCTGATACAGCGAGTCTGGAGAAGCCCAGGGAGCTGCATGTTTGACAAGCTCCCCTGTGATTCAGACGCAGGTGGTCTTGAACTATGCTCTGTTAAACTCTGCTTTAGAGCCTTAAGCAAACAAAAGTCCTCTACCTCCCTTAGGAGCCCATCTGAGAATTTCAAAAGCTTCAGAAAATTCTTTCTTCTATCTATTCCTGTGGGTGTTTGAGACTCACGATGACATTCCTTGAAAACAATATAAATGCATCTAAGTCAGAGGAAGATAAGCACCAGGTGTCAGCCTCTGCCTCTCCTCCCCAACTTTCCCATCTGTATTTTCTCACAGGTATAATCTTCTGCTGGGCACCTCCTGCAGGTCCTGGAGGATCTGTAGGCCATCAGGATTGCAGGAAGGAGTGTGTTTGCAGCCTCAGACCCCACATTGAGAGAGGATGGATTTGGAATTAAGTTATCCACCATCTAGATGAGATTCCTAGGGGCAGCCCTAGGTGGCAGGGCCATCGTGCCTCTCTGCCACTCTGCCTTCCCACCTCCACTTTGTGGGCTCATGTTCACATTTTGGGCTTTTGCCATGTCCTCCCCTCCCCCATTTCTCATCCCTCTTATTATCTCTCTCAAACTCCCCTGGATCTTGGGCACTGAGTTGGACAATGTTCTCTTCATTACGGCCTGAGCATCCCACAGGACCAGGAGGGGGTTGTACTGGTCATTAATGCTATTCACCAAGTATTTCCAGTTCTCCTTTCCACCTACCTATTTGGTAAAATTGTACTTCCTGGATCTCTTGCGTAAAGTCCATGAACCTAGTCCTGGCCAGTGAGTCGTGTGGGGTCATTTCTTGGATAGAGCATATATTTATTAAGTCCCCCATCCCAAGATCTCTTTTCTCTCAGGCAGGGTGACTGGCAATCTTTAAGATGGTGACTGTCACATCAGCCTGTGTCCCTGATTGCCAATGATGAGTTGAGTCCTTTGCTGTTGCAATGGTTACATAGTACACAAACAAGAACAAACTTGTGGTTTTAAGTCCCTGAGCTTTGAGGTTTGTCACCACAACATAACTTAGCCTCTCCTGGCTAATGTAAGGTCCTTGTGCTCTTTTCAGCTCTTGCTAATCTTCCCCGGGACTTGAGTCCTCCACTTTTATCCCAAGGTTTCGGCTGAGAAACTTCCACGAAATCAACAGATAGACAGACTCGGCAGCCTGCAAGGGCAGCTCTGACTGCCCACAGGGTCCTGATTTCCCCACCTTCCACTGGCACTCTTGCTTGACTCAGTATCACCTGTGTTTTTATTCTCCTGGGACACTGCGCTCCAGGCTGTCTTGCTGGAGGTGAATTCCCTCCAGCTGACACCTAACATGCTGGTAGGGAGGTTCTGCCAGAGTCACATTTCTTTCTCCTCCTCTTGGTCTGTTGTTGCTGCCCTGCCTGATCAAAGCTTCCTCTGAGCCTGTTCTCACCATGACAAGGGAGATAGTTATTTTTATGATTTCTGGAGATATCTTCATCATTAGAAGTTTTCGCCTAGAGTTGGGAAATTTTTACAAGTATATCCAACCTCACTGCCTCCTCCATTTTTCACGACAATGATAATATAACTGCTAGAAATAATTCATTTCCAGCAGTTGCCTTGTCTACCTTGTGTTCCGATTCCTAAGGACAGTTGGCAAGTGAACCTCCTCCGCTGCAGGCCTTGGCAGCTCACGTGACTATCTGGTTTTGCAATGATGACAAATGAAATTACTGCAGGTCCTGGAGCCTTAGTCCCTGGAAACCATCAACAGGATGACAGCTCCTTCTATTTGGCTTGTAACAAGCTCTTCCAGGCAACTAATCACCAGACAGGGTCTTCCATCCAGAATGCAGAGTTTTTAAATCTTATTTTGAAGAATTAATTGTGTGATCTCAGTACTGGGAGTATTCCTCATCAAGAATTCCAAAATTGCAACTCAATGTAAAAGGGTAATTATAATCCCAAGGACACAATGACATAAAAAAGGAAAAATTTTACAAAGTGACATGCTTAAAAACAAAGTGAAGTTTCAGGACATATGTGAGTGCAAAGAAATAATTTCTGATGTACATTTTTTGCTACAATTACAGTAAGCAAAATAGATTTAGCGAAGATTCAGTGGAAAGAGGGCTTTGCTGGAGAGTGCAAACCATTCTTATTTCTTTATCTAGGACTTTCTTCTTGCCCCAGCACCTGGTAAGGAGCTTTACGCTTACAGCATACTCAGTTAATGCCTAATAAATCTGAATTTTATGAATCTGACCTCATGGATAAGTGTTTTGTGCTTAGTGTGATAGGTGATATGTGTGTATTTGTGTGTAGGAGGAGTGTGTGTGCGGGTAGGTGTATACTTGGAAAAATATATAGAGAGTGAGATAAAGATATGTGAACAATAAATATGAAGTCATTCGTTTGTTTCTTCTAGAAATATTTATTGAGTGCTCACCAGGTGCTAGGCACTACTCTAGGGGCACAGACAAAATTACTAGCCTTGTGATATCTATATTTGAATGAAGGAAACAGAAAATAAATAATAGATAAATAGATCAGTGGTATGAAGAAAAGTGAAGTTGAGGGAACAATGATGGGTGAATGGGGGGTGAAGGGAGCCTCTTTGAGCAGACATGTGAATAAATCAGGAGTTAGATATATAGCTATCTGTGCAGAAGACGCTGTAGAAAGATGAAGCCGCAAATGCAAAGACCCTGAGGCAGGGACCGTTTTGTGTATTAGAGAAACAAAGATGCCAGTGTGATTGGAACAAATGAAAGACAGGTGAAGCCATGAAAGTAGGTAGGGGCCAGGTTATGTAGGGCTTTATATGTCATGGAGGGAATATGAATTTTGTTCTGAGAGTGAAAGGAAGTCATTGGAACGTTTTTGAGCAAGACAATGATATTATTTGATTTAAATTTCCAAAAAATTTAGAAAGGATGTGGAGAAAAGGGAACCCTCATACAGTGCTGGTGGGAAGGTAAATTAGTACAACTGCTATGGAGAACAGTGTGGAGGTTCCTCAGAAAACTAAAGACAGAGCTACCATACAATCCAGCAATCCCACTACTGCGTATATACTCATAAGAAAGGAAAACAGTGTATCAAAGAGATATCTGTACTACTATGTTTTTTGCAGCACTGTTCACAGTAGCCAAGATTTGGAAGCAACCTGAATGTCCATCAACAGATAATTGGATAAAGAAAATGTGTTACATATACACAATGGAGTACTATGCAGCTGTAAAAAAGGATGAGATCCTGTCCTTTGCAACAATATGGATAGAACTGAAAGTCATTATGTTACGTGAAATAAGCCAGACACAGACAAACTGTGTGTTCTCACTTATTTGTGGGTGCTAAACATTAAAACAATTGAACTCATGGAGATAGAGAATAGCAGGATGGTTACCAGAGGCTGGGAAGGGTAGTGGTGGTAGGGGAGTTGGGGAGTAGGAGGGAAGTGGGGATGGCTTAATGGGTTCAAAAAATAGACAGAATAAATAAGACGTACTATTTGATAGCACAACAGGGTGATTGCAGTGAGTAATAATTCAATTGTGTATTTAAAAATAACTAAAAGAATATAATTGGATTGTTTGTAACACAGAGAATAAATGTTAGAGGGAATGGATACCCCATTTTCCATGACATGATCGTTTCTTACTGCATGTCTGTATCAACGTAGCTCATGTACCCTATAAATGTATACACCTACTATGTACCCACAAAAATTGTTTTTCTAAAAATGCTCTTGGTGCCAACTCAAACTGGTAAGGAGCCAAGATATCAGAAAGCTCACTCTTTATTAATGCTCTAAACTGGAGATGCCCTCAATGTTATCATTTTTTCAGAGTTGATAATTATTAGATAGAGCATTGAGGGTGGGGAGGCTAGGAGGGTAGTACAAATTCTACTCTTACCTTACCCTCTTCTGGGAGCCCAGGAATTTCCCCTTATGTTCTCAAATCCATATGTAACAATCTTTGGTGTTCTGGTTCTTTGGTTTTATTGTAGTGTTTCCAAGATGAGATTTTGAGAGAAAAGTGTGGTCACACACAGGCAGGAATCTACTTCAAAAATCAAACATGCAAAAGTTCCCTTAATTTTCCCCCTGCTTTTCTCAAACAGAAGAAGTCTTTCACCGCAGCCACCACAGCTGGGAATGTGCTGGGTCACACCTGAAGCCAGCGTATCTAAGAGCTCAAAGCCCACAGCATATTACCTGGGTATCATTGTTGGTTATTCAGGGCCCAGGGAATCTTTAGTCAGCAGGTGATGAATCCTGACAGGTCTCCACTGTAACAGGACAGCACTGAGTTCAATGCAAAGTCCCCCACCCACTGCACTCTCCCTCTCCCAAGTTCACAGATTTCTCTGTGCAGCAGGATCGCTGCTGGGGGCTGGGGAGGGGTGGCACAAGTACTCCCTAAGCCATCTAGCCTGGTGTCTCAGCAGGTTGTGGGTATCCCCCTGGGTCCCCCCCTGCCCCTGCAGTCTACTGGCTCTGAGCCCAGCTAAGCACTAGGACTTGCCTAGGAATTGCAGTCCTTGTGGCCTAGACTCTCTCAAGTTCACTTAAGGCCCCAGAGCACTCCTGCCTGTGGTGCCGAGACTTGCCAGAACTCAAGCCCTGATGCTGAGATGGGTGATTTACCCTCTGGCTATGGCCAATCCAAATGCTTTCTCGGGGGCACCGACTGAATATAGCAAGTTCTGCTTTCTGTGACAGGGCAGCACTGAGTTCAGCGCAGAGCCTCTCGATCACCGTGCTCTTCTTCCAGGTACACAGGTTCTCCTTACTGTGTGGTAAGGAGAGCCTGGAAGAAGGAGAGCACAGCGGGTGAGGGAGGGGTGGCGTTGGCCCTTCAAGATGGTCTTTCCTTTCCCTCCTCAATGTCTCTTTCTGTGAAATAAAGTTAACACCTGGTACTGTGATTACCCACCTGATTTTTGGTTCTTGTGATGATGCTTTTTGTGTGTGGCTGTTAAAATTTGGTGTTCCTGCTCGAGGGACAAATGATGTAGGCTTCTATTCAGCCATCTTCCTCACCTCCTCCCTCAACATTTTCAAAGGGAGGATCAAATATTTCTGAGGGCCTTCCCTATTAAAGTTTTTCTTTGGCCATTAAGAACCTCACAAGAGGCTGGGCACAGTGGCTTATGCCTGTAATCTCCATGATTTGGGAGGCCAAGGTAGAAGGATCAATTGAGCCCAGGAGTTCAAGACTAGCCTGAGCAACATAGCAAGGCTCCTCCTCTACAAAAAATAAAGATAGAAAAATTAGCCAGGCATGATGGTACACACGTGTAGTCCCAGCTACTCAAGAGGCTGGGGTGGGAGGATCGCTTAAGCACAGGGGTCCGAGGCTGCAGTAAGCCATGATCATGCCACTGCACTCCAGCCTGGGTAACAGAGCAAGACTCTGTCTCTAAAAAGAACAAAAACAAAATCACCTTACAAGATAGGTTGTCCAACACAGGCATGCCCTTGCAGCCTTTTGCAAAATACAGAAGACTTCCAGATCCTTTGTTTTCAAAGCATGAAGCTGGAGTGAAAGAGACAGAGAGAGAAAGGGAAGTTGCCCACAAAAGGAAGTGAGGTCATGGGGCTAGTGGAGGGCTCTGAAAAGCTTTCATGCTCCACCAGGAAAAAAGAGGGCTTTCTCCCCCGCCGCAATCTGCAGTTGCAACTGGTATCACTTTTCCAAACTCAGACTTTAGGACTTTAGGACTCCTCTGTGTGATGGTTTTTAAGAATCTTAACTTCTCTGGTGTTGATTTTCTCCCTTTTGAAAGGTAAGGGGATTTGATTTATTTATCCATGCTCAATTTAGCTTTAAGTTCTGCTTCTTAGACTCAACACAAAGAGAATCCAAACCAGCATATTCCAAGATCAGTGACCTAGTCTTGTAACATGGAGATTCAAGCATGAATTTCCAGACCCACTCTAAGCAGTTTTGCTTACTGTTACACACTTCACTGTAGATATGGTTCTATTTTCATGAAGGCAGGAAGGAAGAAAGTGAGGAAGGGAGGGAGAAACCTTAAAAATACGCAACTGATATCCATAAGATAGAGCCTTCTTTTCCCAATATTAGTGGAAATGTAAGTTTCCTGCCATCCTCCAATATAACCTATTTGTTTGTGAGCTGGAACATTTGGCCCATGCATCAACCTTCCTATTCACACCATTTTCTTTAGAATTCAGTTGTTGGCTGGACACGGTAGCTCACACCTGTAATCCTAGCACTTCGGGAGGCTGAGGTGGGCAGATCACGAGGTCAGGAGACCGAGACCATCCTGGCTAACACGGTGAAACCCCATCTCTACTAAAAATTAAAAAAAATTAGCTGGGCATGGTGGCACGCACCTGTGGTCCCAGCTACTTGAGAGGCTGAGGCAGGAGAATGGTGTGAACCTGGGAGGTGGAGCTTGCAGTGAGCCGAGATCGTGCCACCGCACTCCAGCCTGGGTGACAGAGTGAGACTCCGTCTCAAAAAAAAAAAAAAAATAGAATTTAGTTGTTTTGAAAGACACTTTTCTCATTCCTTCACGTTTTCCT
This sequence comes from Macaca mulatta, assembly GCF_049350105.2. Classification (NCBI taxonomy): domain Eukaryota; kingdom Metazoa; phylum Chordata; class Mammalia; order Primates; family Cercopithecidae; genus Macaca; species Macaca mulatta. Next base: position 83,010,880 of record NC_133420.1, read on the forward strand.
CTGACATCAGTGTAGAGAGTACCTGTCACTATGTCTGTAGTGGGTCTTCGCTTGGCAAAATGTCCTTCTCTCCGGCTGAACCTGACTCGTGGCAGTAAGAGGCAGCTGGCCACCACAGGGCAACCTCTGACTATTTTATGTTTGGTTTACCCCTAACTGATGCTCCCTGGAGCATGGATCTTGTGATCAGAGGGATCCTCTTAGAGATATCACTATTGGAATAAAATGCTGTTTAATCAGTTCTCTGATTAAAAGAAGACATGAAACCCATGTTTTTATGCAGAGGACAAGACTGGCCAATTGACTCATGCAGGCCTAAGTAGTAACTTCAAGAAGCCCACACAGCACCACCTCTGATCTCACATCTCTGAGCATACTGGGCTTCTGTCTCCCCTTCTAACTTGACCATCTTGGCTGCAGTTGGGAAACACCTGTGGTATTCGAATCTTGTGGCGCCAGTGGCTCCTAAAACTCTGAAAGCTGAGAAGCAACATCTGTCTGCCTTTTCCCTCTTCCTGTAACCAGTCTGTGGCACAACCGGGGAGCAAATGCTGTGTAAGGCCTGGTGGCTGGTACCCGAACAGGGAGTACCTAGCAAAGCAGTGAACACCAGGCCTTCAGCATGTGAGGCTTTGTGTGCAAGCGGGCTGGTCCTCTCTTTCCCTCCCTCTCACACAGAGGAAAGGGAACTTACTAGACAGATTTCTTCCACGAGAGAAACAGTGTGGGAGTCTCGGCGTTGGTGCATGCTTGACGTTAGGTCTGCGGCATGTCAGGGTCATGATTTGTAGTGGCTGGAACCATTTGTCTTGTGTTTACGTACAGGGAACATCAGCTGATAAGAATTAGGGAGGGCATCTTGTTGACCTTTTTCATCAAGCTCTATCCAGGAGGTGAAGCAGAGAGGGGAGAGGCCTAGAGGCCAACAGTAAGACAGAGCCATGTGAGGAACCACTGGCAGGTGAGAGTTGAGGCACAGAGTCAAGGAACTCTCTCTCGCCTCACTGTTTTGGAGTTTTTCTCCCTTCCCCAGGGAGCCTGAAGCTGGAAAAAAAGTTTTGCTTTTTAATTCGAGCTACTCATTTCTCAAGGTTCTTCGTGGGAATCGAAATTTCTCTTCCTTTTCTCTCTTTACCTCTGACTTGGAGTTAGAATGATGTCCATGTTTCCAAGTGCAGGCAATTGAGTAGTGGGGTCTTGGACCTCTGGCAGTGAAAGGAGGAGGCTGATGGCCTGGTCTTCTGGAGGCTGATGGGCTTCCTGGCTTCCAATTCCTGGGAACGCCACATCTCAGACAACCATGGTGATTGGTTTGGGACAGTAGAAGCCCCACATCCAACTTGAAGCCTGCTGGGGATTCCTGAGTAAATGAACTTCTGGGCAGGGTCGGAGAGAAGCTATGATCTGAGCAGGAAAGTGTTTGTGGCATGTAATATGAAAGAACAGACAAACCACAAGCGTGCTGTGTATCGCCCCAATGCCAGGCATGCCCGTTCATGCCAGTGAGACGAGGGCGCTCTGGATGAGAAGTGTTGGAAACTGCTGACCCAGGGGGCAAAACATGACTGGCCAGACTGTGTCACTAGCACACTTCTGACTCATCAAAGACACGCTCAAGATATTCGAAAGATAGAATGAGCAAGAAATTCACTACTTACTTAGCTGCGATTCTTCCTAAGTTATGTGTTTTCAAACAGGATCTCTGGGACTAAAGCCAAGGAAGGTGTGCGGTGTGTTGGCTGAGGGTGGTCTGCAGTATTAAACAATCCTCAATCTGAGTCCTGGCTCTACCACCTACTTGCTGTGTTATTTTTGGCAACGTGTCAGCCCTCGTTAGTCTCAGTTTTCTAGCCTGAAAATGGGGATTATAGTAGTGCCTACTTCACGTGGTTGCTGTGAGAATTAAAAGAGGTAAAATGTGTGCACTGGCTAATTTTATGCGTCAACCTGGCTAGGTTATGGCACCCAGTTGTTTGGTCAAACACCAGCCTAGATGTTGCTGTGAAAGTCTGTTTGCAATACGATGGATTTTTCAAGCAGTGGACTTTCAGGAAAGCAGAGTTCCCTCCATGGTGTGGCTGGGCCTCATCCAATCAGTTGAAGGCCTTAAGAGAAAACACTGAGGTCCCCTGAAGAGGAAGGAATTCTGCCTCCAGACTCAAGACTCCAACATCGCCTCTTCCCTTTGTCTCCAGCCCCCTGAGCTGCCCTGCAGATTTTGCACTTGCCAGCTGCCACAATTGTGTGAGCCAGTTCCCTAAAACAAATGTCTCTTTCTCTCCCTACGTCTCTATCATTTATAATATATATGTACACATATCCCTATTGCTTCTGTTTCTCTGGAGAACTAATACAATATATACAAAATACTGAGCACAATTCCTGACTCAGTATGTGCTCAATAAAAGTATGAATAATTCCCTAAATAATAAAGCCTTCCATACCTGGATGACATTCCAGATGCCTACAGGAACATTATTATTAGGAGCTGGGCATTAGGGAGGACAGCAGACCTGCTCCTCACCCTGCAGCCTGCAGTTTCGGTAGTAGCATCTCTGGGAGTTGAGCCTGCCTGAAACCTGCTATTTTGGGGGCAAAAGACTGACCTGTAGGCCCCCAGCCAACTAGGCCTCTCTCCCCTGCCATCCTTGCAGCTCCTGGGCCCTCACGAGGGAGATGATTCGCAGCCTATGTGCTTGTGGGTGGATGCTGGCTTCCCCTCCCCGTCGCCACAGCCTGGCCTACAGATATTTTCTCCTGGCCTTTCTTCTTTCAGACCCTCTTTCCTTCCCTGACCCAAATTCCCAGCGAGGCTGTTTGGTAAGCCGTGCCTTACCTTGGGAGTCTGACTCTGTTATCATCACGGAATCATCAGCTCAGGATGGAGCCACTGACAGGGGACAGAGACTCCAGCTCCCCTCCTCACTCCTGCCTCCCCGGGGTCACTATCACAGGGGTCAGGGAGTGGGAGAGAGGGCGACCCTGCAGCACTAAAACGCCTGTTGTCCTTGGTTGGCCCTTAGCCCAAGCAAGCTGCGTTCTCCTCCTCCCTCCCTCCCTGCCTGCCTTGGCTCTCCTTGCCTTCACCTGCCCTGAAATTCACCTCCAGCACTGGGGGTTCCTCATCCTGAACCTCCATCCCTCTTCCCTCCCTCTCTGACTATGGCTCTGATGACAGGGCTGCCCACAGGACTGGAAGTCACCCTGCCATGAGCTGGAAGATTTAAGGTCTGAGCGGCAGACACTTGAAAATTCAACCACAGCCTCTGAAGAGTCCGTGGCTTTCAGTGACTGTGGCTCCTGCACCGAAGGCCAAGTGTGTGATGGCCGTGGGCACCTGCAAAGGCCACTTACAGACCACCATATTTTGATGGGCTCCAGCAGATCACCTAGGCCACACCCTCTTAAAAGTTTTCTTAATTGACATAACATTGTATATATTTATGGTGTACACCATGTTTTGATGTACATAATTGTGAAATAGCTCAATCAAGTGAATTAACATATGCATGCCTCACAAATTTGTCATTTTTTTGTGGTGAGAACACTTAAAATCTACCCTCTTAGCAATTCTCAAGTATACAATATATTGTTATAAACTATAGCCACCAGGATGTACATGAGATCTCTTGAATTTATTCTTCCTGTCCAACTGAACTCTTGTGCCCTTTGACTAACACCTCCCCAGTGCCCCCTCCCCTCAGCCTCTGTTAACCACCATTCTACTCTTCTTCTGTGAGTTTGAAGTTTTGAGATTCCACCCTCCTTTGACAGAACCAGTGGCTAATTCCCAAGGAAGGAAAGAGACCTAACAAAGGTCACGGTCACAGAGTTTACTGGGGGCCAAATGTGGGCCTCCTGTCTCCAGCCCAGTGTTCACCACAGACTACCTAGAATAGGCCATGGGACTGGCATTCACCTTAGCAATGACCCTGGATACAGTATCTGAGGGTTGTTCATAGGTTGATCCAATTTTTGTTCAATTAGAAAGTACAAGACAGGGCTACGTAGGTAGCCTGTGGAAAGGAGAGAAGAGACCAGAGTAGACCAACTAGATCTCCTTGCTCATCTGTCTGTTCATTCATTCATGCATGCATGCAATCGTCCCTTTATTCTACTGTGGATCTTTGGGGATGCCCTGTCTAGCTCCCACCAGACAACGTCATGGGTTGTATCTTAGAGACCTGGCTCCACATTCCAGACATGAAGACTTGATTCCTGGGAGCAGTAACAGCTCACGTGCGCACACACACACACCCCCCTACACCTGAAGCCCACATCATGGAGAAGAGAGTGTTGGGGTTGAGGGCCTACTGCAGGTGAGGGCATCTGCTTTCTTCCCACAGATCTTGGAGTCACAGAGTTTTCCCTCTGTCTCTTTCTCTCTCTCTCTGCTTCTCAGTAGATCGCTCAACCTCGAAGTCCATTGGCTCCAGTAGCTGTGACTTCAGGGTCCTGGATGGACTCCATGGCCTCTTCCTCCTTCCTGGCCATCTCCCCTCGCCCCCGCAGTTGTGAGAGCTTGGAGTCGTATAGATCCTACCACCCAGTGTAGATGGGGAGGCCCTGGAGATGCAGTCTGTGGAGAAGGCTGCTCCCAGGAGACAACAGTCTGAGCTCCAAGCCGTTCCCACTCCTCAGTGCTATTTTCAGCAGCTCCATGAGGAGCATCGGAAAGCACATTTTCCACAAAGACCATCACTCTTCACAGCGCCACCACTCAGAAACATGCCAGGGGTTCTTTTAAGAGTCCCAGAGGCCAGCGAACAGGCTGAGGGGAAAGAGAAGCAAAGAAGCAGTTCCTCTCCAAGACGAAGCCAAGGACCCAGTGGAGCCTGAGGATCTAGCACTACTTGTGGTCAGTCCCTGTGTTGTCCACTGAAGCAGAAAAAAGAAGACAGAGGAAAAGTATTAGGAGGCTGTGGGTTTTCCTACAAAGAGCTTAGACTTTGGAGTCAGGCAGCCTCCAACACTGTCTAGCTCTGTGACCATGGGCAAGTTCCTTAACTTCTCTGAGACAGATCTTTAAGGTAGGATAAAAGTACCTTTCTTGCTTGGTTAGTGTAAGGATTTGAGAAAACATATGCAAAGCACCAAGACAGTGCCTAGCGGTACATTACTAATAATGACAGCTGAAGCCTGGGAGCACTCACTGTGTTCTTGGAAACTGGTAGCTATAAAGCTATTTTAATTTTATTCTTGGTGTAAGAGAATGGGTGTTCGAGGTTCAAATATGGACTGGGTCTCTTGACTTTGTGGCTTATCTTTATACCTTCCTGGGGAGACTTGAAGCCCCATCTGCTTCTCACAGAGGCAAGTGACTCAGTAGAGTGGATGTCAGGACACGAGTCACCGACTGGGCCCGCTGACTCAGAGCACCTAGGACCCCAGGGGGACTCTGTGGCACCCACCAATCAAGCACAGTCCTACTTTGCTACTGCAGTTGCAAGGTGGTATGGCTGGCAGCCATGGGGAGTTTTTGCCCCCCAAAGTGTTTGCTCTATAAAAGCAATCATAAAATGAAAGCTGTGCATCAGCGATGGCAAGGCTGGAGCGAGACGGGGAGAGGCATTGTTCCAGAGATGGCTGGTTGCGTCCAGCCCAGCCCCAGCAGTCAGTGTGGAGGAGGAGAGGCCCTGCATCCCATCATGTTGTCACACCCTACTTTCTCCAAACTTCACTTGGCTGGAGCAATTTATAGAGGGTCAGCGAAGAAAGAGACAGCTGGGAGGGGGAGGAGGAGGAGGAGAAGCAGGAGGCAACCAGGGAGTCATGCTTAACCGCTCCCTCTCCCAGGCTCCAAGGCCTTGCTGGACTCTGAAAAATAATACGGCTTCCACCGACATGTCATTTGATCCATAAAATGCACTGCTTGGGTACTTACAATATTCCCCTAGGGCTGCATCTGTGTGATTCTCACTCAAAAACAGAATTACTGACCATGGAGATGGTTCCACCATCAAGCAGCCTGAAGGATGCTCTGGGCCCTCAGAGGCCTCTAGCTCTGTCCTGTGTCTCCATGGCTAGAAGTTTTCAGAAACCCTCTGACTTGATTCTACCTGGTTAGAATCAATTGGAAGATTGGAACAATGATTTTAGGCAACTCAAGCCTCTGCCTCTTCAAAACACAAAACCAAATGCAAAAACCTCTATAAATCAGGAGAAAATCGGTTTAAGGTCCTGAGTTATCAAAACAGCTGTCTCAACTCTTGGAGTCACTTTGGTGATGGAATTCCATCTTTTACACTTCTGTCCCCTGCCCTGCTTGGTCATATTTCTTCCCCATCCCTACTGCTATGCCGTGTGGACTTTAAGCTCTTCCCCCAAACACTTTCAACAAACCACTGGTTCTAGCCACCCCACATTCTTCCCCATGCTCCTCTCTGACTTTATCTTAAAGAACTTGAGTTCTTCAAGGAGGCTGGGGAGCAGGGGGAGGCTGCAAGAGGTCAGAAAGGGTATGCTAGGTTCAGAATCCAATTCAGATGTACAGTACTCTGTCTGTTCAGAAGGAAAACTTATGACTCGCAGCTGCATCGCAACAAGCACCGGGATGAAGCCACCAAGGGCCCCCGCATATTTTCCTTGGCTTCGGCACAAGCAGTTGACATCATTTCAGGTTTTGCCATTCATCCACTGCTGCCTGGAGCTTGTGGCTGTGTGCGGCTGTGTTCCAGAGTCTGGGGAAGGTCTGAGTGAAAATTGGGTGGGGGTGGGGCTGAGGTGGTCCCACTGAGTTTGTAAAAACAAACAAAAATGCGCTGAACCCTTCCTTTCCTCCACTGCAATGAGCAGTGAAGCTAACCTCACTCCCTCTGCCCAGCCCAGTCCTCCAGTGCACACAGACCCAGGCCAAGGCTAGCCCGGAGATCCAGAGAAGTCTTTGTTCTGTCTGTGCTATTTTGGGAAATGATGACAAATATTCGCCACAGGTAAGAAAAGCTGGAGTTCCAGTAGCAAATTCTATCACATGCTTCCAGACGTCACTTGGGCCGCTCTGGGCCCATGTGCATTCTCCTGCAAATCCTGGGTAGCAGGAAAACCCTGTTAATGGTTCCCAGGGGTCTCAGAAAAGAAAATGGCAAAAGGAGGAAATGTTAATATTAGGAAACAGGGCATGTGCATGGGCGCATGCTGCGCATGACTAAGAGTCATTTTTAGAAGACCAGTCTTCTGTACTGGGGCTGCCGTAAGGGAGATCCTCTTTCAGTCAAGCCTTCTCAGCTCCACAAAATCTCTCAATTCTAGCAGCATGAGAAAAGGTCAAGAATGGACAAACACTTGAGGCAGGATTAGGGAGAGCAAGTGGAGAGAGCCTCTGACCTTCCAAATGTTGCTGCCCATGTGGAGAATGTGGATGTCATGTTTCCAAGATACGGGCAAAGCTCTGGACCTTGTCACTGAAACAAAGCATGACTTAGCGAAAAATATCCAGCCTCTAAAGGCTGGCAGAACTGAATTTGAATCCTGGCGAAGGACACCGTTCTATGACAATTTCCACAGGGACTACTTCTACGAAAGAGCTTGGAAACAGGATCACCTCCTTCTCAAACATCATTTGACACAAGGGGTTTGAGGAGAGAGCTCAACCCCAGAGACGCCCATACAACTCAAAGCTGGAGGGGACCAGTGACATTCTTGGAAATGTTTAACAACCAACTCTCTGTGGGGAAAAGCCCTGATTTGTAGCACTTGCCAATTTTTGTGGTGTAAATATTCCCATCATGGCCAATTTCGGCTACCAAGAATTAGGAGACAATTCTTCATCAGTATCTTGTGTTTCAGCACAGCTTGTGAGCAGAGATCCTGACAGCTTTTGTTCTCGACCATCTTTTCAAGAATGCTTGTGTTTTCTGTCACGCTCTCTCCACATCCCAACCCCCCATCTTTCTTGCCTCTTCCAGGGCTGGATACATAGACTCCCAGCCACTAGAAGGCGGGAGATACACACAATGGGAGGAGTCCTGACCTCAGAACTATTTCCCTTAGAGAAGCCACCAAGAGAGCTGCTGATCAAAAGCATTCACATTAGACTTTGCATGGATGAGAAAGAATCTTCTCATGGCAAGAACATGAAATTTAAGTTTGCTGGTGATGGTATCCAGCAATATTTATCCTAATAGAAGTGGTTATCATTACTGTCTCCATTTATTTATGAGGAAACCGAGGCTTGGAGGTTAATGGATTAGGCACCATTGCGAGTAAATGGCAGAGCCTGGATTCAAACCTAGGCCTACATGCCTCAAAAGCTTTTTACTCTGCTCTGCTGCCTCTTCATGACAAAGGCCCATGTGTGCAAGAGTTCTGAGGCCCACAGATTTGCCCATAGTGGGAAACAGGTCTCCCTGCCAGAGAAAGCCAGTTATCCTTGGTAATCAGCTCCACCTCCAGGGAAGTCTGGAAAGAGGTCTGACCATCTGCAGCTTCCAAGAAGATTGATTCATCGTGTCCAAGCCACTGCTGTTCAGGGCAGGGCAAGGATCCTCTAAAGAACTCTTAACCTGATGAGTATTGCGCATTCAGGACAGCTGGTGGACTAAATGAGGGCCCCCTACATCCACTGAGAGACCCCAGCACCGTGGGATTGCAAACATTGCAACAATTCAGTAGGAACTTATCACCATGAAATTGCATAACACCCACAGACGAGGTTGGAGGGGAGCTCCTAGGGTGTCACAGCCGGGATGACAAAACCCTGGGAAGCAGCTGCCTGGCTTTAACTTCCAGAAGGTCCCATGTGGCTCAGGTTAGGGGTCTTTTAAGCACTTACTGACCACCTGCTATGTACATACCACTACAATTACTGCTACTCATGCGACCCTACTTCAGAAACTGACAAAGGATCTGTTGTTCTGATCTCTAGGTATTTTTTTTAAGCCTGACAAAGGTACTAAAATAAGGTCATATTTGGTTTGACATTTAATGAATCATATTTTCTGAAAAGGAAAAAAATACGGAGGCTCAGGGCCGTCTTGGAAAATACCTGACGTGGAAATGTTGCTGGCTGATGCAAATGACACAGAAGAGGCGAAGGGGCCCCCGTCCGTCCTACCCGATTCTGTCCAGTGCCAGCACAGAGCAGCACTCGGAGAATGCCCATGACATTTCCTTAATACGCAAGAGTTTTCTGAGCTGCTTTGGTAGTTCTTACATCTTTTCTGAAGCCTGAAGAAGTCAGTGAGGTTAATCCACATGCCAGATCAGGAGGGCAAGGAGGCATTCCTGCCACCGTCTCTCTCAGAATATTTGAGAAACACACCTGGCTACTCAGTAGTGGGCCTGAATAACCACACACCCTTTGAGCCTGTGCCCTGTGGTTCCACCATCACTGCTTTCCAGAGAAGCAGGCCCCTATGGGCATGGCCCCCACCTGGTCACCACTGTCCGAAGCTTCGGAGCTTCTGACACACACTGAGGAACACCGCCCAAGGTGTGAGTGGATGAACATAAAATAAGTAGCTGCAAGGCTGAGTGCCTGTGTGCTGAGCTCTGGAAAATGCAAACTTCACAGACCATTTCTTTCTCTGGGCTCAGCCCAGCTCCTCCCAAGCCTTGGCATTTCTGCAGTCCAAGAGTAGTAATAGTAACTAATAATAGAAATCACTTCCAATAATAACATGTGGCCTGATCCTACTATAGAGTCATAGGGATTAAAATATTCTTTGTGTGAAAGAGACTATTTGTTCCATCATTCAACCTTTGGCAAACACAGCCACTAGATCCCCAGCAGTCTCCCTGGGCTGGCCTTTGCATACATGGGTCAGGAAATTCCACTCCATGCACAACTTATAGGGACCACTGCCCCTAACAAAACTTGTCATCTTCCTTTATTCCCTCCTCCGTACTGACGCCATTTACATTCCAAAAACTTGCACATGAGCTTGCTTCTCCCCTTCTCAAATGGCTTAGGTGGTTCCCCATTGTTTAGGTAATAGAATCCCAACTCTTTTGGCATTAAATACCTTGAACTCTACATCAGTCTCACTTCCTAGTGCACTCTGCACCTATTTCCCAGTCTAGAATCTCATGCTCTAATAAAAATTACCTATTCATTTTCCTGAACACATTTTTTGTTTAGTTTTCAGTAAAGGAAAACTTTACATACAGTGAAATGCATAGAATTTTTTTTTTTGAGATGGAGTTTCGCTCTTGCTGCCCAGGCTGGAGTGCAATGGCACAATCTTGGCTCACTGCAACCTCCGCCTCCTGAGTTCAAGCGATTCTCCTGCCTCAGCCTCCCAAGTAGCTGGGGATTGCTGGCATGCACCACCACATCTGGCTAATTTTGTAATTTTAGTAGAGACAGGGTTTTGCCATGTTGGTCAGGCTGGTCTCGAACTCCCGACCTCAGGTGATCTGCCCACCTTGGCCTCCCAAAGTGCTGGGATTACTGGTGTGTGCCACTGCACCCAGTCGAAATGCACAGATCTTAAATATACAATTTGATGAGTTTTGATACATGCATATACCACCCCCTCAATATTTCCATATCTCAGAAAGCATCTTATATCTCCCCCAAGTGGGTCTTCTCCTCCATAAGCAACCACCATCCTGGTTTCCATTGCCATAGGTTGCTTTGCCTGCCTGGAACTTTATAGAAAGCAGAGCATATACTCTTTTGTGTCTGACTCCTTTCATAAAACGTAATGATTTTGATATTTATATATCTTGTAACATGTAGTAGTAATTCATTCTTTTTCATTGCTGAATAGTATTCCATGATATGAACATGGCACAATGTTTATATTCATTCATCCATTGTAGATAATTGGACAGTTTGCAGGTTTTGGCTATCATTCATAAAGTTGCAATGAACACATCTAGCACAAGTCTATCTGTGGATGTATGTTTTCATTTTTTTAGGTAAATACCTAGGAGCGGAATTACTGGGATGTAGGATAGGCACGTTTTACTTTGTAAGAAACTGTTAAACTGTTTTCCAGAGTGGTTGTACCATTTTATACCCCCACCAACAATGTAAGAGATTGAATAGACTCTGTATCTTCTTGCCTCTGAGTCTTTATTTTTTCATTGTTTACTAAACCTGGAGAGCCCTATGGCTACTGCCTGGCTCTTCTCCCTTGAGTCACCTCTGTTAAGTCACCTAATATCTGTAACAAACACACCCAACATGCATAATGCCTCAAACCCAATGACACATCTTCTCACTCACACGGTGTCCGAGGTAGTTTTATGTCAGTAGGATGTTTCTGGGGTAAGTTTGCTCCACATGGTCATTTAGAGACTAGGCTGGCAGCTCTTCCTTCCCCAAATAAAGCTTTTCGAGCAACTTGGGCATCAGTATTTAGCCATGAATGAGGAATGAGAGGATGGAGAAGGAACACCTTTTTCTTTATGGATGGCCCAGAGGTAATCATCATCCCTTTGGCTAACATTCCATTGAGAACTCGTCTCAGGCCTTACCCAGGCGAAAGAATGCTGTGAATTTGAGTGCCATGCTAGACAGCTGCTTACCAACGACATGTGTATACTATCGCAAAGGAAACACACATCTCTGATGTACAGTTAGGCATCTCCAGCACACCAGTGGTTAGAGTATTAAAGTGCTTTTCAGGCTGACTGAGCCCAGTGAACCTGCCCCGTAATCTGTGCAGAATTAACTCCTCCCTCTTCCGTGCTCACTTTGTGCCTGCGGTCCTTCCTACTGCAAGGCTTATCACAGTTATTTATGTTATGTGTTTTCTCCACTAGATGGCGCTCTCTTGGAGGGCTCTGAGCTCGGGTCAGCTGGGATCCCCGTGCTTGGCACACGCTGGAGTCTCCATTAAGTGTTTACTGAATTCACTGTGGCAGGGACGTGGAGCGCCCACCAACTCCTGCTCTTGAACACACTACTTGGGCACACACGTCCAGCTCCCTGGCACCTAGGTGAGGCCATGTGACTTGTTCTTGCCAATGTAACACGAGCCATGACTTGGCCATTTCCAGACGGACATAGGAAGGAGTGGGTGAAGTGCCCTCATTTGAGTTCTCCAAGGTCTCTCTTCCCTCACCTGCCAGCTGCCTGTGGGGGCTCCAGCAAAGGACCCCAGACCCGACAGGCAGGGCCTGAGCCCTGAAGACTGCATGGAGAGGAGTCGCTCTGGTGGCATTGCTCGTTTGCCCGTTAGCCTACCCTGACAAACACACACACACATTGTGTGAGCCAAAGAAGCTCAGTTCAGAGATGGATGAGCAGTTCCCTTGTCTTTCCATTTCCTGTCACTACTTGACACAAGATGCCAACTGTACATCCACCCCCACATGCTGCCAGTGTCTAGGCACAGTTTTCAGAGTATACGTTTAACTGATTTTGTACCTAACCCTGCTACTGATCCCGCGGAGTCTTACATGCTATGTCTTTCTTTTGCACACCATTTGACTATCAGCTCTGAAGAAGCAGGTGCAAATTCTTCCTCTGTGCCCTAAGTCTGCAGCTATTCATTTAGTAAATACTGAGTGCCTACCACCTGTCATTCACTATTCTAGGAACTAGAGATAGAGCAGTAACCAAACAGACTGATTCCCTGTCCTCAGGGAATTTATGCTATAGAGGGAGCGACAGATAGTAAACACATGTGACTATTGACAAAGCAGGACCAACAAAAATTCCTGGACAAGCCACTCCTATAGTGTGGTGTCCTTCCTTACTAGTGCCTTCTACAGAAGCATTTTCACACTGATTTGGGTAAATAATTGATTAATGTCTATTCCACCCACAGAGCTGTGAGATCCATGAGGCTAGGGCACCACTCTATCCCTAGCATTTAGCACAGCTCTGGCACATAGCAAACACTCCATAAATATTGATGGAATAAAAAAAGTTATAATGATGATAATATCTGCTGTCTGCTAAGAGCCAGTTATTTTCCAGGCACCAACAAAGGGTTTTGCTTGCACCATCTCATTTAATCCTTACATCATCCCTGCAAAGCCGTTATTATTATCTGTTTTAGCAGTGAAGGAATTGTGGCTCAGAGAGGTGAAGTGATCGGCCCAGTGCCACATGGCTAGCAGTAAACGGCCAAGCTGACTTTAGAATCCACGCACTTTTCTCAGGCCTGCCCTGTGACCCGTGACAAGTGGTTTTTTTATGCACCATATATTCTTTCTCACAATGAGGAGCAACAACTACGGGCCACCATTCCTAGGAGCAGGACCATCCATCCCTCTTTGCGATTTGCTCTGGCCAGCTTGGGCTGCCTTCCCCAGCAGATGGAAGATGTGGGCTTGTGGTAATTACAGACCGTGTTGTCCCTTTCATTTATGTCTTCACAATCCAGCTTGACACTGTGTCATAAAAGTTTATGTACTGTGTTCTCTCTGCTCCTTACTAATATTCTCTGGCATTCTCCCTAGCCATCCGGAATCAATACCATCGCTCCTCTCTCAATAAAGAAGGGAGCTATGAACAAGGCCCAAATGTGCACAATGACTATTTGCAGCAATTAGACGTCACACTGAAAAATGGCCACGCTGAAGGAGAGTGGGCAAGATCTAAGGACCAGCACATCACTAATGTCTCTCACCAGGGACCCTGGAAATTGGACTGCTTAAAAAATATCCTCTCTCCTCCCCTCTCCCCTCTCTCTTACTCACACTCTTTCTTACAAGAGATAAGGAGAGAGAAGAGCATTCAAATTAGGGACGGCAGCGATCGATTTTTACTTGCAGTTGGTGGATTGTAATCAATGTTAATTAACCAGATTTTTTTTCAGCAGAGGTTGGGACAGGAGAGTAACTGCACAATATTTTTGATGAAGACAACATATATTAATGGGCTTTGCTATAGTCAGAGGGCAGGAGGGAGAAGGAAGGCCAGTACTGAGAGGCCTAGTGGAAAAGAAACTGCACGGGAAGAGGATAGCTTTGAACTATGTAAAGGCGGGACTGTTTATGGGATCTGGTAGCATTTTTGGAAGTTGGAGAAGGGAGGCCCAGCTGTTTGCATATACTTGACCAAAGTACAGGTTTTCTTCCCCAGGAAAAGTGGGCTTCATCAGGCAACATTTTCCACATCGTCAACTAGGTCAGTGGCATCCATCAGGAGGGTAACAGGTGCGTCTAGTCAAGCACCTCCCTCTAATGCCAATCATTCTGGAAAGTTGCTCATTCCTGGACATTGTGCCACAACAGGAAGAGCAAGGAATTTAGCAATAGAAGGTTTGGGTTTGCACTGTAGGTGGTGCTGTGGAATTGCAGGCGAGTTACAGAAGGCCTGGGAGCCTCCATTCACTCATCTACCAGGGATGTGATTACAGCAACCAACCTCATGAGAGCTGATGTAAGACTCAAGAAAGATTCGACGTGGAGCTGCACTGTGCCATGCTGTGGGAATGTCAGCAGCTACCACGCTCACAGGCTGCAACGACGAAACCCCAGCGCCTCTGATGTCAACCTGCCACACACTGGATGGCCCCTGAGGCTTCTTTCTGATCATGTAGGAGGTTGTCTTGGTAGCAATCCATGCCAATTTTCATTTGAAAAGATTATCCATCTCTATGTGTAGCATTGAGGAAGGGCCCCCAAAACATGCCAGTGTTATTTTTTTCAATATCCCAGAAGAAGTAAAAGAACATTAGAACAGTTGGAAACATGATAGAGCTGCCAAAAATAAAACCAAAAATTCAATATATTTTGAAAGAGTGCAAGCATTACAAATTTTTGGTCGAGATAGAAAATAAGGATAGAGGAAGCCTATGGGCACCATCCCAGGGCAAAACTTACAACAGCTGGGTTCTCCAGGCTTCCCCTGATACTGTTTTGGTCAAATGGTGCCTCTGCCTCCAAGTGAGGCTCCCAAAGCCTTCAACTAAGAGAAGGACATGCATGGTTTTCATGTTCTTAAGGTCTTCCGAGGGTAAGGAGTACACTGGGGAACACCTGGAACAGGCGACATTGTCATGCAAGAAAACAATCCTAATTCCTCAGGGTGGTTCCCTGGCGTCTAGGATATGAGAATCACAATTGTGGGGCTACACACTAGCTCCTCCTTTCCCCAGCACCTTTAGAGGTCTTTCCTTTAAGAAAGGTAAGTGAAAAGAGGGGAGAAGAGGAGAAAGAAGAGGAGCGATGGAAGGAGGAGGAGCAGAGGAAGGTGTCAAAGACATGGTCAAGACACTGTGCTGAGCATCTGCCATGAGGCAGGCTCTGTCTCGGAGTGGGGACCAAGGGGGGAACACCACCTCTGCACACGACTTGCTCACAGAATGCTGGGGGTGATGGGAGGGAGGCAAATTAGCAGATAATTACCATAGGGGTATTTACCTGGGGAACAGAGGAGGTATGTTCCTTAGGGGGGCTTAGGGGCTTGGGGAAAGGAGGAGTCTGTAAAGAAAGGACATTGTCAGTGAAGAGAAGGACAAAAGAGCAGAAAGGAGAAGCAGCAGAGGAAACAAGAAAGGGAGGGAAATCAGGAGATAGCAGGGATGACAAATGGTGACGTCACCCCAGGATTTATATACTAAGCTCATATGCAAATCTGGTCTCATTGATCTGTGACTTCAGTGAATAAAGCTGTCTTTTCTGGAGCCATTGATTGCAAAGCAGGCTGAGAAGACCTGGTCAGTTCTGAACAGGCCTGGGGAATGAGCTGTTGGTATAGTCAATAAGGGAAGGGCAATTGCCCAAGTGACCAAAGGTGTAGCCTTGAGGGGGGAGTTTCTCACGCAGTACCGCTCCTTCCTCTTGTATGAAAAACACTGTGGTTTGACAAACAGAACCATGGCCATCAGCCCATAGCCCCAAAACAGGGGCCCCTCTTGGCCTGGTGTAAGGCTGGGGGTCCTGGCATGTCTTGAGGGAGATCAATCCCTGAAGCTACTTGGGTTCCACGCAGTCCCAAAGGGTATGGGGCCTTGAGTCAGAGGAGTCTGAGCAGTTGGGAGAAATGGGATGTGGGTTCCACAGGGCACTCCTGTGAGCAAAGGGGAAGAGGGAAGACAGAGGGTCCCTCCTCGGCTGCCTACAGCCAATGTTCCCAGAGCTGGGTCAGATGGTGGAGGCTGGCTTGTGGAGATGCTCAGGCAGATGTGGCCTTCATACAAGGGCTTTTGAGAGAGAAACCTGAGGATGAATATTTTGTCACTTTCCTGTTCAAATTTTCTTGATGGAAAGCCACTAGAGGTTATTAAAATCTGTTTTCAGGTGCATTCTCTCTTCCCTGTCAGGAAGGAAGTGCTCAGATTACATCTACTATTCTGGCTACCGGATACGGAGCCTCTACCCACCCCGTATGACTGACTGATGCAGAAGTGTAGAGGTGACAACCATTCCCTTGGCCTGAGATGCTTCTAGTTTTAGCATTGAAAATCCCTCAAACCAGTTCAGTTCATCACAGTAGACATGACCATTTGGGCCCAAGTTACAGCTGGCTGAAGAGCCCTTTTAGTGCCAGCAGGCTGGCCTTGCCCTGCTTCAAAGCCCCACTTCTCCCTCTGCCTAATCCTGGTCCCTGGCCCACCCTTCCAGGTGGGTTGATCCCCGAAGCCCTTCCTAAAAACACCTTGAACTCTGCCTCAGAGTCTGCATCTTGGAGACCTCAATGAACATTTCCAGTAAGTAACAATTATGAAAAGGAAGAGGAAAGGAAATGTTATGCATTCATTTGTGTTCCCCAGGACCTCAGGATGTGGTGCTAGGGAACGGGGACTTTGTTGATATTATTAGTTTAGGTGAGGTCACACGGGAGTAAGGTGGGTTCCTCATCCAATATGACAGGGGGATTTTTTTAGAAGACAGAGACACAGAGGAGACGATAGCCAAGTGAAGACACGGACACACTGGGGAAGGGAAGCCCTGTGAAGATGGAAGGGGATACTGGAGATTCCTGCCTCAAGCCAAGGACAGCTGGGGTTCCAGAAGCTGGAAGGTCCCAGAGGTTTCAGAGAGGGCCCTGCCAACACCATGCCTCCAGACTGCCAGCCTCCAGAAAAGTGAGAGAGAAACTGGTTTTCTTAGGGCATTCAGTTCATGGTATTTTATTAGAGCAGTCCCGGGAAGCTAGAAGAAGAAGATGAAAAGTGGGGAAAGGGTCACAGAAAAATGGAAGAACTCTTCTTGTTCAAGCTGGGGGCTGTGGTCCCATCCTGGGTGTCAGCTTGACTTAGGGGAGGAGAGACATGCAGGAGAACACTGGGATCGGAGGGAGCCCAGCCCTGCAGGGACCTGGGAGTCCTTGTCCTGCAGTAGGGAAAGTGCTGAAGTTGGCAGGCCCTGAGGGACAGCATGCAGAGAGAGAGGAGCAGAGGGCTCCGGGGTGAAGCCTGGGAGTCATCACATTCAAGAGGTAGAAGAGAAAGAGGGACCAAGGAGATACTGTCAGGAGGGAAAGAGAAAGCAAGACAGAAGATCATGAGGGGAAACGGGAGAGGAAAGAACCTCAAACCAATGACAGAAAGCGAGCTGAGCTAGAACCAGGTGGTGATGAGTGGGTCCCTGCTCATCCTGCTTCAAAGGCCCGTTAAGCCCCTCTTCCTGTCATGGTGCAGCAGGACCTGTGAGTACAACAGGGCGTGCAGCTTACCTACCCTCATGACAGTTGTGCCCTTGTCGGGGAGACAGAGACAGAAGGCCTCAGAAACCAGGGCTTTTCAGCCTCTGTGTGGTGGAGCCCCAGCTGCTATGGATTCATTTCCTATCCACTGGACTGATGTCATGCCATGCCAATGTCAAATTGTTACAAAATGTCTAAATGTCCATGTTCCTGTGTTTATCTGCTTATAGACTGACATGGACTGCCCACCACGCCTTGAGTAGCTGGGGTGGCAGAGACTTCTGATTGCCCACCCTACTCCTGCCCACAGCTACTCTCTCCTTCTACCTTACCAAGGGCATTTAGTATTTTCCAGGGTGGTAAAACACTACATAGCAGCTAAACACAGGCAAGGAGATGGTTTTCGGTAGAGCTTACAGAAAGATTTCCTAAAGTGGGCTGACTCATCTGGGAGTTATTTCCTTTTGTTCCTGCCCCTTTTGTGTTTGTGATGCTTCCGCTCCAACAGCCATCTTGCAGCCACGAGGTAACACCAAAGATATTGGAACAAAAAGCTTTAAGAACCCAAGTTCCTGTTGATCATAAAGCTCTAAACAGCGTATCTCCAAATTTGATGTTACATAAAAGAAATTAGACATTTCTCTTGTGTAAGCCACTATGATTTGGAACTATTAAGCACATTTCATCTGTGACATGAATGAACAGGTGTTTACCGTGTGGGGTGGTAAATACTATGATCACAATGATTGGGGAAGTACAGAGCTCCATGGTGTCCTGAGATATTGCCTCTAACCCAGCTTGGAGGAAGGGTGAGGGAAAGCTATCTGGAAGAGGCAGTGATGGAATGGGAACCTTGAGGAGGAGTAAGAGTTAACTACAGAAATGGATTAATGGGGGGGGAAATTTCCAAGCCCCCCAAATAAACCCAGCTTATGCAAAGACCAGGAGGTGGGAGGGAGTGCGGCCCATGAAAACTCAAAGATGTTTAGTGTATCTGTAAGAAGAGCACGAAGAGGGGGCGAGAAGTGAAGAGATATTGGTGGCCCCCCTGAGGTGGTGGCTGCCTAGTGGTGGACAGTGTTTGTCCGCCTAAAGGAAGTCAGACACCTGACCTTCTGTCTGTCCTAACAGAACTCAGAAACTTTCAAAAAACAGCATTACCTGTTAGCAATCAGCTAGGAGGCATGGATTCTGGTTTCATCTTAAGAGAGGAAGTATAGAGTTCTATGGCGTCCCAAGACATTGCCTCTAACCTAATTTGGACGGAGGGTCAGGGGAAGCTATGTGGAAGAAGCAATGCTGGAATGAAATCCCTAAGGAGGAGTAAGAGTTAACTACAGAAAGGGATGAATGGGGGTTCTGGTCTCATCTCTTGGGGAATCGCATTTGGTTTATCCAAGTCCTTCACCTCTTTTGGTTTCCATTTTCAAATCTGCAAAACAGGCCTCATGATACTGACCCATCAACCTCTCAAGGAGTTTGCACCCAGAGGTCATGATGTCCCACAAACAAGGAACACAACAACATTACGTTCAGTCCTCTCATTTTACTGATAAGAAAATTGAGGCCCAGAGAAGTGGCCCCAGCCAGATGGAGAAAAAGTTGAGCCTAGAATCTCGCTCTCCAGACTCTCAGGCTGTTATTCTTTCCCTGCAAATAGCTGCGTGTTATGTACTTGAAGTGGATGGTTAAAGTTCAGGCTCCTGCCAAAGGGAACACAGCAGTGTAAGATGATAGAGTTTCTTATTTCAAGAAACCTAGTACTTGAAGGTGCTTTGAACAACACACAGTTCTGAAACTGACTAAATATTTGGAGTGTGTCTCCTCATCCTTTCTGCTGGAAAAGCAAAAACATGTCTCTGTAATTTGGTGGGTGGGGGTGACTGAATTAGATAAAAGGAAAATTTAACTCAGTAACCACAGATGTGAAAGTGCCCGAAGTATTTAGTCCAGATATAGATCTTTGGAGGTAAATCTTAAGTTTCCACTGAATCACTGAGAAAACACAGCCAACCCTCTTCAGTGACTTCACAGTTGCTATCTGAAAAGGTCATTGTAATCCACCCTCTTTATACCATAAACTAGCAACTCTGAACCCATGTTGGGATAACCATTATTTAGGGAACTACAGAGAAAGTTCATAAACCAAATTAAATGTCGTTATAGTAGTAACTGCTACTTATTGAAAAATCACCCATTATTTTGATTGGTGTTCATAACACCCCCCAGAGTGTGGGAATTGCCCCATTTTATGGATGAAGAAACTTTGCATGTTACTCTACTGACTCTCTTCATGTACAAACCCTGTTGAATCATCGTTTCACAATGTCTCTTTCATGTGTCTTAGCTTTCCCAGTGCTACCAGGAAAGCCTTCCGGTCTCCAGTGGCTCCCATCCTCCCAATATCCTCCATTCCCAGACAGATGTGAGTATCATGACATCACTGCACACTCAAAAGATGTAAACCTGAATGTATGTTCCCTTGTCAACTGTCCCTTCACCCCAACTCCTTCATTTTAAAAGTTACTGAAGATTGAGACCACATAACTTATTGGTCTTCTTACAGAGCTGTGAATGGACCCTCTTCCTTCTACTCTTGTTCATGCTGTTTCCTGCCTCCTGCCTTCCAGCCCTACAAATATCCCACCTTTTCTCTGAAATATTCCTTGATCTTCCCCAAGCAGAAGCTGGTTTAACAAGTGCAAAAGAATAAATGAACAGGGATGTTCACTGCAACACTAATTCTAAAGGAGTAAAAGAGAACTGAAATGTCCATCCAAGACAAGACATTGTGTTACACTATGATGGAATATTACGCAGCCAATGAAAGTAAAGCAAGGATAAGATATATCTCCATGTAATGATACAGCTTAGAGAACAGTCAGCGTAATATGCATCAATTCCATAAGAATGCACATTTCATACACATAAAAATTCTGAAAGGCTACAGCAAAATTATTAATAGTGCCTGTCCATGAGATTAGAAGTGGGGAAGTACTCCCTTTACTACACTTTTCTACTTCATGTCAATTTTAATGACAGCAAATTAATTTTGCAAAAAAAAATTTTAATAAAACTTTTTTATTTTGAAAAAAGTTCTTCGCCCTTTTAAAAATTGCTGATCTCTCATAGCATCCCCGGAGGGTCTGAATATGTCTTGCACATCTCTGCAGCCTCTAGGGACTGCAGCAGACTGCCTTACCTGTCAAAAGTTTCTTAAACTGGGATATTTTGATTGGTGGTAGAGCACCGACACAAGAGATTAGAGTAAAAGCCCAGCTTTCCAGCATTCCCTCCTACATATTGTGAATGCTCTTGATACACAAACATGCATATGATTCACCCTTCGTTCATCACCACCACCACCTTCATGCTTAGGTAGAATGAAACAAGGCAGAGAATGCATAACCATTCTTCAAAGAACACCTGTTCTTTGGATTTGGAGAGGGGAGCTAGGCCACTCTGATAAATAAAATGAGGAAAAAATGAGGACAGATTTGTTGACTCTTACTCAATCCCTGCTTTCTCTTGGTTTTAAGGCTTTAAAATGTCTCTGGGAGGTGCTGTGTTATAACCACGGTCAAAATCCATCACCAAGATAGGAGAAACTCTGTTTACAGTGGCAGTGAAGGAATGGAAATGCATAGGGCCCTATATTTACCTCTCCCTGGTTGGTTATTTGTTGGGAGTTGGTGTAAATAATTTAAAGTGCTGAGTTGTATTCTTGAATATCAGTCATGTGGCAAGGCCTGAAACTCAGGCAGCTGGAACAGCTTGTCAGAGGACTTCTTAAGGACAGAACACAGGGTGCCAAGGGCCCTTTCAGCGAACAGTAGTTGTGAGTGCATGGTTCTTTGGAGACCCACAGGCATATACCTAAGAAGTGGAGCTTCAAAAACAGAACTGTCTGACTGAGAAAGAAAACTCAGCTTCCCACAATTACCTACAGATAACATCAAAACTATCTTAATGGCTGGCAAGGATATCAGTGTGTGGTGTCACTTCCAGAAACAGCCTTGCATCCCAAAAAACACTAAAAAATATTAGTTCCACCCTCACCACACCAGTCCTTGAGAGGTTTAAGTTCATCAAAATAGCCTTGTGGGATATGATCTGTGGGGAAACAATAGTTTAATATTCTCATCCATGAATCAGAACCTTTATTAATGCCAACGCCATGCCTAGCATAGTCTAGCATAAAGAAGGAGGAGGTGAGAACTTCTATCATGAAGGAACTGAGACCAACATGCAATAGTGGTCAGCACAAGCATAAAGTACATAATTATGAATATGGACACAGAGTCAATGCTATCCAAGGTTTCAGAGGCTTAGTTCATCAGGAAGGCCCCTTAAGAGCCCTACAAATGCTGAGAGCTGTGTGGGCTACCACAGACCTATGAGATGAGTCTCAGATGCCATTCTCTAGGACCTTAACATCCTGTTGGGGAGTGCAAGCCTTCCAATGAGAAAAAAAATGTGAAAACAACAGTACAGAGTAAAATGCAGACTTATGTGGTGCAAAGATGAGTCATAAATCATGATTAAGGAAAAAAGTAGTTGAAGAGCAACTCAATTGTTCAAAACTTTATGAAGCTTCTTACTACATAGCAGGCATTAGGTAGACACTTGGGAGAGGAGAGGAATAGGGTGATTTTAGACAAAATAGATTTCCTTTTCTCAAAGAGCCTGTAGCTTAGTGGGCCAGAGAAGACCATTAATGTCAGATGCTGTCAATCGGACTCAGTTGCTGGGCCCTACACAGTCAATCCAACAAAAGATTGGTGTTAAACTTCAAATCAGGAAGATGTTAGCAGGATAAAGAAAGGAAAAGAAGGAGGAGGACAAGAAGGAAAAGGAGGGAAAAGAAAAGGGAGAATGAGAAGAGGAGGAGGGAAAAGGAAGGAAAGGGAAGACTTTGACTTGGAATGGCTTAAGCCGTAAGACATTTGTAATTTACATTATTTCAAGTCTAGAAGTAGGATGATCTCAGGCTAAGGTTCCCTCCATCTCTCCACTCCGCTGTCGTCATCATCGGTTTGTTTAGAAAGCTAGTTCCATTTGGACAGCAAAGTGGCTGCAGCAGTTCTGGGGTGTCACTTCCAGATACAACACCCTAGAGAAAACAAGGCACAGTCACTTAAAGAGATTTCTCTCCCAGAAGCCCACAGGAGGCTTTTCCTCACATCTCATTGGCCAAAGTCAATGCAGCAGTGGAACCATGACCACTATAGTCACCTACCATGAGTTGAGCCCTGTGCCAAAGGCTCATAAGACAAAGTCCCTGCCCTCAAAAGACTCATAGACCAAGTGGAGAAACAGATCAAAAATACCCAATTACTGCACCATGTCTTACCACGGCACCCAAGAGTGGCATTGGGGAAGCACAGGAGGGATAAAGAAGAAAACTCATGGACCAGTTAAGCTAGCTGATCAAAGAGGCAAGAATGTAGTTATATGCAGAGCGAGAGCTGAGCTCTTAGAAGTAGATTTCATTGAGTCTTGGTCAGATCATGTTTTAGGCATTGGAAGAAGCAGTATATTCCCAGTGCCTGGTGAATGACTGGGAAATACTAGCCACCCAGTAAATTTCAGTTTGATGTCCAAACAAATGAATGAATTAATGAGCCTTTCATATGCCTGTGAAACAGACAGGGGCCTTTCATGCTATGCTAAGAAGTCTGAGTTTTATTTTGAAGGCCACGAACATTGTATGTTTTCAATATAGGAGTGGCATGATCATGATCAGATTTTGGTTTTTTGAAAAATCATGGTTTCCATAATGTGGTAAAAGGAAGTCTAGAGGCCATGAGATAGGTTAGCAACAGTCTGCACAAATATAAAGGCAAAAGAAGATTATGGACGTAGACAACACTTAAGACTCAGAAGTCTGGGCCTCTCTTCTTGTTCCATCCATTTGGCAGAAAAATCTGGGAATCATCTCTCAGAGACATCTGACAGAGTTTTGCCTTCACTACCTGAGCTCAACAGGACTCCAGTTTGAAAGAAGCAGTATTTCTCCTCTGCTTTGCACCTGCTTGGGTGGAGCTGTGATGATATTTCTACATGACCTAGCAGCATACTCTTAGAAGAGAAACCCTTTGCTAGTTAAAATAGACAGACAAAAACCCTATTAGTTGACTATCTTCTGAGACAAGGTATTACATATGCCAGGACTTCTAAAATGGTTAGGATCTCTTTCATGTGCCTGCAATGATTGAGCATGGGGTTAGCCCAGAGATGTTTTGCTTCTGTGAAGGACTCTGACCAGAGCGGCTCTTCCCTGTCTGCTTCCTGATATCCCAACACAGCTTCTGGCTGCAGCCAGCTGACTCACAGACATCAATAGCTTGGGGCTGTCATTTCTTCATCTATTAAAAAAAAATGGGAAAGGGGATCAAAATCTGATTCAGCCTCAGGGAGTTGCTAAGGGTGAAGAACATCCTGTCTGCTAGGTGCTCGGAGCTCTTCAAAAGAGCTAAGGAGAAGGCATGTTATTCATGCAAGACAATGTTTTCCACTCTCCTCACTGGGGAGGCCCTCACTAGAGAATGGAGAAGATGGAGTGTGGTTCCCCCCAACCTCTCTGCACACTGTCTCCCCAAGTCCAGCCTCGGGGAGGCTCCAGGGGAGAATAAATCACCTGCAGCAGGGCCCTGAGAGAAAGGGAGCAGAGTCGCAGGTGTGCAGTAGGCGGTCCTGGAGGAAGCCCCCGGCATGCAGCCAGCTGTGGTCTGGGACAGGCTCAGAGGCTGCCTGCTCCCTTGGCCCAGCCCCTCTCCAGAGAGAGACCCTCCCACAGCCGCCCCCTCCCACTTCACATAAGCTCCATCTTCAACCTCAGGTTGGAACTTGAGGCCCATTAATAATGCATCACTGGGACTTGAATTCAATTCAGCCAACTGGCATTCATTGGGGTAATAATCAGGGTTTTTATCCTTCCTGCATGTTGGCCTGTTTTTCCTTTTTGCTACAGTCACCACCTGAATAGGATTAGAGAAAGCAAAATATTGCCATTCACTGGAGATTGAATTTCCCTTTCTTCTACCTTTGCCTTCGCTTGCTGTTGAAAAACAATCAGAAGCAGCGTACAGCTGTGGCTGTGGCTCTGGCCCGCAGAGGAGCCCAATGGAGCAGTGACGGGGAACTCAGAGGCTCAGTGCCACCTGCTCAGCCCTCGGCCTCACTGGCCCTGGCTGGGCACCGCAGAGCTTGCTCTGCCCACAAGCTCCAGAACAGAGCGAGTTATTCACATAGCCACAGGGGGGTTGTCATCTGCCAGAAGGCCTTGGGGAGGGGGCAAAATAGTCAACATTTTTGCCTTGAGGCAAAGACCTCTGGGTGGAATGTGTCCTTGGCAAGAAACTTGTTGTGTCTTGTGTTTTTCTAGGAGTGAGCGGAAGGTCCAACAGTCATCATCTATGCCTATAAGGGGACAACAGTGGGTTCCCAGCGCCATGACAAGCAGCTCACTCTCCCTCTCTCTTACACACATACCCTGCCCCCTGCCTTCCTGATGAGGGATAGGAATTTGATGATCTGTTTTTGTGGGCACCCCATAGTCATTTGGGGGCATTTCCCAGTTTGTTTCTTCTCTGAGACAGTTGTTGGATCTGCTCAGTTAGGGAGCCTATGGGACATTTGATATCATGCATTTGTTGCTTTAAAAATACCAGTGCCCCAGCAAGAAAGGGTCATGGACTTCTTACTGGCATATGTCCCTAGACATGGTGTTTTCTTTGCCTTGGAGAATCGTTTAGGTTTAATGGGTGTTGTATACGAAGAATGACAGGAATTTGGTGATCATTATTTAAAAAAAAAAAAAAAAGAGAGAGAGAAATAAAACAAAAATAGGCCATCCTCAGTGCTCTTACAGGACCCAGCAACTCGGGAGCAGTTCTCATGTCTCCCTCAGCAAAAGCCTTTGCTGGCACCAGGAGACTTCTGGATACTCTATTGGAATGTATTTGGTGCCACAGAAACCATTCTCTAAAGCCAAGGCCTTCATCTTCTCTCTGTGGACCACATGATCTATTTCACTCCACCTCTCCCACAGGCCTTCTTCTACCGCTAACAATCCCATCTCTCTGCCCTGTGAACTCTGGGAAGTCATCTTAATGGGGTCACTTCCTGGGCAACCCCCAGTAAGGTAGGATGTCTCATTCCAGGATGTGTATTTCTAAGATGTCTTGGGTGATTCTCTCACCTCAGTAAGTCACTTAAGATACAAGAAAACAAGGTAATAATTACTACTGTTAATAAAATGAACATGAGATCTATGGAGGAAGGATAAAGGAAAAAGTGTTATTTCCAGAATAACAATCTGCAGGTTGGGGATGTAGCCTCCCGGGGAACAGAGAGCACATGCTACACAGAAGGAGAGGAAACAGGTATTTAAGCCTTCTAGGGTTTAACATGCATATTCATCACGTTTGGGGGATGTCTATGAATATTTATGGAGAAAATCCAGTGCACATGCAGTGAGTTAACACATATATGACATACATCCCATGTTCATTTTGGGGTGGGATTTTAACATCAAGATGAGGTTGAATTTGGCTTTTACATCAAAAGGTGAACTATCGGGCACAGAGACATCGTGTGCATAGTCTCTGGAAGCCAGCTGGAACTGGCTTAAGGTCTGTGGTTTCTTATCAGGAAAGAATGTTTGCAAGGCCAGTCTCCTATCCAATCAGTGCTGTTTGCAGGACCCTCAGTATGGGGGTGCCATGGTCAGCTGGCGTCACGCAGTCCACCAAGGTCAGTTGGGCAGTGTTTCACTACAACAGGTTTCTGCCTAATCGCAGGAGGAAAAGTTTATTGCAGTTAACGAACATTATAATAGTTAACAATGTTAAGGGTATATGACTGTATTAGTCCATTCTCACACTGCTAATAAAGACATAACAGATTGGGTAATTTATAAGAGAAAGAGGTTTAACTGACCCACAGTTTCACTTGGTTGGGGAGGCCTCAGGAAACTTACAATCATGGCAGAAGGTACCTCTCCATAGGGCGGCAGGAGAGAGAATAACTGCCGAGCGAAGGGGGAGGCTCCTTATAAAACCGTCAGATCTTGTGAGCACTCACTTGCTATCACAAGAACAGCATGGGGGAAATGGGGGAAATCACCCCCATGATTCAATTACCTCCACCTGGTCCCACCCTTGACACGTGGGGATTATTACAATCCAAGGTGAGATTTGGGTGGGGACACAGAGCCAAACCACATCAGTGACCAAACCATTTTTCCTGCTACGACCACTTAATTTTCTCTTGAGGGTCTCATCTCAGCCACAGAGAGTCCATCTCATCTGTTAGCTGGAGGTACAGTGCTAACATTGCCTAAATTGAAGCACGGTGAGTTCCTAATACCACTGCTTTCTTCCTGTTCTGCGGATGCCAGCTCTGGGCATGATTGGCTGAGATGGGAGCACTCCACCCATAAATTCAAAAAGGGGCAGAACATTGATCCATAAATGCCCTGGGCATTCCACTCCTGGCCTTAGTTTGCCTGGCCTGTTCATACTTCAACCAGAGATCTGTTTCTTCTCTCTCCTTTTAAAATCAGAGCTGCTGGCTCTTCCAGGCTGTCCTTGAAGCATATTCCTCAGCAAGATCTGCTTCATCCATATAGCCTGAGCTTCTTTAAGGAAAGGGCCTGGTCTTGCCAAGTACTGGGAATACAGTGTGTCATATCTCATGGGTCAGGAATCTTAGATGCACAATCAATGAGCATATAACTAAGGTCCTACATGATCACATAATTCTAAGAGCTATAGGTTTAGTGAACAGAGGTCTAACCAAATCACAGTAATAGATGTACAATTCTCAGATCTGAGTCAGTTCATAGATCCAGGGCCCCTTGAATGAAGAGAGGATGCTTATGTTTAGAGAGAAAGAGAAAGAAAACAAAAACCCATCATCCCACCATAAGTATGCACTTTAAATCAGTGGACCTCAAATTCTGGTGTGTCCCAGAATCCCTATATGGACTTGTTAAAAGGCAGATCGCTAGGTTCCACTCCCAGAGTTTAAGATTAATGGGGCCTGGGGTGGGTCCTGAGAATTTTCATTTTTGAGAATTTCCCAGGTGATACTGACGCGGCTAGTCTAGGGACCGCACTTAGAAAACTCTAAATACTCATTCTAGTTCCTCAAAGGAAACTGCAGCAAGTTACACATAATTTTGGACTAGAAAAATAGAACTATCTGGACATTTTAGGGATTATTGGACAGCGACTCAAAACCAATGCTAATCATTATGGTTCCAGACAATCACCACAGCCCATAAGTTAAAATGGACGTTTAGGGGAGTTCACTGATAACTTGAATGTGAGGCTACTTCAATCTCACTTGGGCCTAGAATAATCTGTGAACATATCTTTTTGTTATTTTCATAGTTCTTAAGAATGTAGTTTGAATAGGTGTACTCAGCAACTCCTGGAACCACCACATTGACCCTTTGACTTGAAGAATCGGGGCTTTTATGATACAATGGGTAAAATAGAAGCATTTGTGCCACCCCCTCCATACCAAAGTAATGAACTAAATGCATCATCACATCCCTGGCAGCCTAACACAATTATTTTAGCAACAAAGACTTTAAAGTTGCAAGGGAAGTCATCTCTGTTACAACTCTCTAGTTAACTGATCTATTTGACTGCTGCAAAAAATCAGATGCATGCTGGAAAAAGACAGCGTATTATTTTAAGTGTTGGAGAAAGACAGTGTATTATTTTAAGTGTTGTAAGGTGATGACTACAATTGACGCTGCTGCTGTCTTTATTCTGTGAGTTTGCCGTGAGTCTACTGATCTGGTGAATACATTTTCTCTATTAGAAGAAAGTTGCTTTTACCTGAGAGGAATAACAGCATACATTCACCATCCTGGTCTCAAAGCTGCATTAATTATTTTGCTTTATACCATAACTTATGGCAATAAGATCTTTGATCTCTTTATTAACTGACAAAACTTTATGCTGGACCACAATTTAGATGATATCATGCTAATAATAGATCAGGTGATCAGGCAGGAGCAAATACCCTAAATGTCTTGTCAAACACATGTATATCAGAAGATTGAGACGCATCCATTGGAAACTCAGGGATTTCAGGGATAGATGTTTCTAGAAGTTCAGATAACTATATATCAGAATATCCCCTACAAAATGGGAAGAAAAATTCCTGAACCATGCATATCCCCCAACTAAAAACAAGCAATATGTTAATTATCTCTCTTTGACTTAATTTTTATTTTTTTTAGAGACAGGGTCTCTGTCACTGAGGCTGGAGAGCAGTGGTGTGATCATAGCTCACCGTAGCCTCAAACTCCTGCACTCAAGCAATCCTCCTGCCACAGCCTCCTAAATAGCTAGGAATTCAAGCATGAGCTACCATAACTGGCTGATTTATTTATTTATTTATTTATTTATTTACTTACTTATTTACTTATAGTAGAGACAGGGCCTCACTATGTTGCCCAGGCCTGTCTCAAACTCCTGGCCTCAAGCTGTCCTCACAGCTCAGCCTCCCAAAATGCTGGGATTATAGGTCTGAGCCACCATACCCAGCCCTCTTTGGTTGGTTGCTTGGTTGGTTGGTGATTGATTGATTGAGTCTTGTTCTGTCACCCAGGCTGGAGTGGAGTGGTACAATCTTGGTGGCTCACTGCAACCTCTGCCTCCCAGGTTCTGGAGGTTCTCCTACCTCAGTCTCCCAAATAGCTGGGATTACAGGCATGTTCCACCATGCCCAGCTATTTTTTGTATTTTTAGTAGAGATAGTGTTTTGCCATGTTGGCCAGGCTTTTCTCAAACTCCTGACCTCAAGTGATCCACCTGCCTCAGCCTCCCAAAGTGCTAGGATTACAGTCATGAGCCACTGCACCTAGCCCCTCTTTGGATTTCTGAAGGCAACATATAAGGATGTATTCCGCATAAGGATGTATTCCTCTGAACCTTGTTGCTGAATGATGCATTGGTTACTATCTTTGAATGGGGTCTGATATGGTTTGGCTGAGTCCCCACCCAAATCTCATTTTGAATGGTAATAATTCCCATGTGTCAAGGGTGGGGTCAGGTGGAGATAACTGAATCATGGGGATCATTTTCCCCATACTGTTCTTGTGGTAGTGAATAAGTCTCACAAGATCTAATGGTTTTATAAATGGGAGTTCCCCTGCAAAAGCTCTCTTGCCTGCTGCCATGTAAGACGTGACTTTGTTCCACATTCACCTTCTGCCAGGATTGTGAGACCTCCCCAGCCATGTGGAACTGCGAGTCAATTAAACCTCTTTCCTTTGTAAATTACCTGGTCTCTGGTATGTCTTTATTGGCAGCATGAAAACAGACTAATAAAGGGTCCAAAACAAAAGTAGTTGATTCAGGCCATAAAGTAAGCAATTCTACTCGTAGGTCTTATGATTAATTAACCTAATGG
Source organism: Macaca mulatta (assembly GCF_049350105.2). Classification (NCBI taxonomy): domain Eukaryota; kingdom Metazoa; phylum Chordata; class Mammalia; order Primates; family Cercopithecidae; genus Macaca; species Macaca mulatta. The sequence continues at coordinate 83,040,812 of NC_133420.1, forward strand.
TGCTTGAAGAGTCACTGTTCAGGATATTATATGGACCCCATGCCAAGGCCTGACAGAAGAATCACAATAAAGAACCCTGGAGTTTGAGGGCAAAGGTTTGCCCTCAGTAGCAAGTTAGGTATTTTTTTATTTTTTTGAGTCAACTTTACCGAGATATAATTTACATGCAATAAAATGTAACATTTTAAGTGGACAGTCCAATGACTTTTGATAAATTTATACACCTGGAAAACTTCAGCAAAATCAAGATAAGGAGCATTTTGATCAAACCAGAATTTTGCTCCTTTGCACCAATTCTTCCTTGAACCTAGCCCCAGTCAACTACTCATCTTCTGTCATCATACATTTGGTTTATCTTTTCTAGAGTTTTATATAAATGAAATCATGCAGTATACAGTATACTTGGGGTCTGAACTTTTTCATTCAATATAATGTTTCTAAGATTCTTCTGTGCTTTACATGTATCAGTAGTATCAGCAGTTTGTTCCTTCTTAATGATTAAGTATTTCATTGTATGGACATACCACAGTTTCCTTACCTGTTAACAAACATTTGTGTTGTTTACAGGTTTTGGTTCTCACGAATAAAGCTACTATAAATATTCCTGTGTTATCTTTTTATGGACGTATATTTTCATTTCTCTTGGCTAAATACCTATAAGAAATTTCAGGGACATATGGTAAATGCATATTTAACTTTATAAGAAACTAATGAACTGTTTCCCAAAATGACCTTGTATATGAGATGTTTTTGACATTGATATTTGATATTTTCAATGTGTTAAATGTTAGCTGTCTTAATGAGTGTATAGTAGTATTTAATTGTGGTTTAAATATTCCTTTCCTGATGTCTAATAATGATGAGCATCTTATCGTGGGCTGGTTAATTACATTTTTGCCCCATTTTAATTGTTTTTTAAATTATGGAGTTGTAAAAGCTTTCTATATAATCTAGAAACAAGTTATTTGTCAGATAAATGTACCGTGAACATTTTCTCCTGATCTGTGGCTTACCTTTTCATCTTCTTAGTGGAATTTTCCAAAGAGCAAGAGTTTTAAATTTTGATAAAGTTCAATTATCACATTTCATTTAATGGTTTGCTATTTGTCTCCTATCTAACACATTTTGACTAACTTTAAGCCACAGAGATTTTCTGCTATGTTTCTTCTAGAAATTTTATACCATTAGCTCTCAGTAGTTCCATTATCCAATTCTAATTAAACTTTGCATATAGTGTATGGCAAAAGTTGAGGTTCATTTTTCCATACGAATATCCAGTTGTTCGTGTACCGCTTGTTGAAAAAACTATGCTTTCTCCACTGAATAACCATGTCAAAAATCAATTGATAAATATGCTTGGAAGTATTTCTGAACACTGTACTTTTTAAATGACAATACACAGATGATCCATTAATCAACAGAACAACAGATAGATGTAGAATTCTGAGTTGACAGGTTTTTTCCTTCTTCCTCACAGCATTGAAAAGATACCATTTTATTGCCTTTTGGTTTGCACTGATTCTGATGAGAAGTCTGCAATTAATCCTATCTTTCTTCTTCTTTATGTAATGTGCTCTTCCCCACTCTGGCTGCATTTAAGATGCTCTTTTTATCTCTGGTTTTTCACCAAATTGATTATGAAGTGCCTTAGTGTTATTTTCTTTCTGTTTATCTTGCTTGGAATTTGTTGACCTATTCGATATGTTGATTTGTAACTTTCATCAGATTTGAAAATATTTCACCCATTATTTCTTCAACTTTTTGTTTTGTTTTGTTTTTTCCTTTCTTTTCCCTCCTGGATTACAATTACACGTATCTTAGACCACTTGATCTAGTCCCTTACATCACTAAAACTCTGTTCACTCACTTTTAGTCTCTTTTACCCCCGTGCTTTGTTTCTATTATGATCTTTTTAAATCACTAATTTTTTCTTTTCTGCTATCTTTTTTGCTGACAGTTCCTCCAAGATTTTTTCAGATGTTGATATGGTTCTGTTTGGCTTGTTTCTTTCATTTATCTCCTTATATTTTGGTTTTAATTCAAATTTGTAAGTATATTGAGCACATTTCTAATTGCTCTTTAAAGTTTCTATCTACAAATCCATCAAATCTGATGTTTCTGGGATTTTTTTTCTATTGACTGATTTATCAACTGGTTATAAATCACTTATTCCTGCCTCTTATGTTTCATACTTTTAAAATTGGATCCTGGACATTGTAAATGTTACATTGTTGAATATCTGAATTTTGTTTCTTCCTTTAAAAAAGTATTTGACTTGTTCATTTTGCAGTCTGTTCAGTTACTTGGTGATCATTTTGATCCCTTTATGGCTTGTTTTAAAGGCTTTAGGGAGGGTCAGTAGTAATCCTTACTCTAGAGATAGTTTAGCCCTATAACCAAGGCATGGTCCTCCTGACCCCAGGTGATCAGTGGAGATTCTCTGGGTGGTCTAAGCCCAAAAACTCTCCTTTCCCCTCTATGTACTCTTGGAATTCCACAGCTTATGGCTCCCCCGCCTTTTTTTTTTTTTTTTTTTTTTTTGGCTCAACCTCATGGTATTTCACCCTAAGTATGTGCATACTGGTATTTAGCCAAAGACTCAAGGAGACCTGTATCCACATTTATGGAGCTCGTTTTCTGCACAGTTCTGACTTCTCTGTACTCCATTCTGCAAATCTCTCCCACCTTGGTGTCCTTAACTTCTAGTCTCCGTCTCTTAACTCAATGAGCCCCTGGCACTATCTGGGGTCCCTGCCCCTGCACAGCCATATACAAATTGCTTCCAGGCAGAGTGCTGCCACTCATATAGAGATCACTTTGTTTGTATTCTTTCATTTAGCGATAAGTGATGCACTGACTTTTTCCAATTTTGTTTCATTTATTTTTATATATTTACATATAAACTAGCTATATCCTATATTTTTCCAGTTTTCTAGTTGTTTATGGTGAGAGGGTAACTTCAGAAGTGTAAGGAGCCATATTATTATCATTGAGAAAAACTCTACACTAGCTATTAACCCTTGGCACTGTCAGAACACCAATCCACTGGATATCAGGTGGCTGTGCTACCTGAGTACCCGTCAATGAACTGGGTATTATCTGATATACTAAACCACATGTTGCTGCACTCCACCACCAAATGAAGTGTTTCTATGAAGGTAAGGTCAAGCAGGCCCTGGCTGTCGATTGACTTAGTGGTTCACACTCCTGATAATATCCACTCTGGACACATCCCTACTCTTTCCTCAACTCACATCTGTATTCTCTAGGAGTTTCCCATGACAGAGTTGACTGAAAAGCAAAAAACATGGTATCTACTTAGCAGTTGGCTCTGAGCTTAAAATCACCAGCTTGAAGTCAATGGCTATCATGTTACAGCTTCTGTTAGGGGTGGCCCTGAAGGGCAGTGAAGAAGAGAAATCCTCCCAGTGAGCAGAACCTTGGACGGTAAACAAAGTGTTCTTCTTTTCCCAGAGAATCTTAGGCAGTGTTGGGTGCAGATCTACACTGTTTCATGAGAAGTGGCTTCAGGCTTGGCTAAGGGATTGAGAACTTGGAAGAACAAAACTGTAGGACTGGTGGTGACAGGGAAGTAAGACGACGACTAGGTATGGTCTTAAAATGGCCCCAGAGTATGGAACGCTTTTGTCTCATGTGGCTACTCACTAAATGGACTTCAGTTGCAAGAAAGTTCTAAGTAATCAGGTAACATGCCAATAGCAACAACTCATCCTAAGCCCAAATACAGGCTCATACCCAAAGAGGACTAGCCTATGACAAGTAGTTATCAGCCTCCAGGAAGGTTCATTACACTGGACCCCTTCCATCACACAAGAGGCAGTGATTTGTCCTCACAGAATGGACACCTTGTGGATATGTATTTCCCTTTTAAGTCAGGACATTAGATACCTTGTTAACCAAAATATTATTGCACAAAGTGTCACTTTTGCCTGTCAACTCCTTTTTCAGCAAAAGAAGCAAGGCAACAGCCTAAGCTCATGGTATTCATGGCGTTACTATGTATCCCATCACCCAGAAGCAGCTGTCTTAGGGAATGATGGAATGGACTTTTTTTTTTTTTTTTTTTTTTTTTTTTTAGACAGGGTCTCTCACTGTGTCACTCAGGGTGGAGTACAGTGATGTGATAATAGCTCACTGCAGCCTCGACCTCCTGGACTCAAGTGATCCTCCCACCTCAGCCTCCTGAGTAGCTGGGAATGGACATTTGAAGCCTTGGTTCCAGCTCCATCTGAGAGACACAAGAATGCAAGTTTGAAGTGAGTCCTGCAGGATGCAGCATATCCTGTGAACCACCGACTAAGAAATAGTGGTTCTATTTCTGATGTTTCTCCCACAGTCAGAAAGCATGGATCACCGATCAAAGCACAGAAGTAGGAAAGGTACTGCTAGTATTTCACTCAAGGCTGTACCGTAAAAATGTTCTTGTCTCATTCCTGGAACACCGTTGGTTTAGAGGTTGTAGGACTAAGAAAGAAATTCTCCCACCAGGAGCCATGTTTCCAATGACTGTACAGATTGTCACCTAGCATTTCAGGACCTTCTTCATTCCACTGGATGCTACTAGTTACTTCAGGTAAATCTGCCTGCAACTCTAACCCTGGACCTACACATTACACAGATGTTCACTCTCTAGCTGATCAGTATCTCCCCCAAAATGGTTGCTTGTGTCTCCCTCAAAATGGAATCACATTTTAAGAGTTTTTAATCAGCCAGGAGCTTTGTATTTTATCATTTTTGCTATATGTTATAAATGTGATTCAATAAAACACTTTAAATTTCTTTAAAAATTTGAGTTTACCATAAACGGGAGGTATTTTAGAGCCATGTGCATGTTAAGTTAGTTACAGCATGATGTTATATGAGAAGACTAACACATTGCCTATCTTACTCAATGCTTCAGATTATTTTTGTGATAAGCCTATTGGGACCCATCTTGCCCTAGTAGATCACTGGGGCTATTAAGGAGTTGGGCACAGGATGGATATATTTCAATGGAGAGAGGCGTTTGGAACAAATCTAGGGTGTGGGGTGCCACTGTATTAGCAGGGTGAAAATCCTAGTTGTAGGGAAGAAAAGGGAGCCAGGGTATGGCAAAATAGTAGTGGGCATGTGGGGCTTTGGAGAGGGAGGTAGAAGTAAACTTTCCCTGCCCTTACTGCCAGGCTTCACCACTAAGGAACAATGTAATCTCCTAGAAACTCAACAGGTACCTAGCTTAAGGAAGAAAGTCTTTGTTCCAACTCTGCCAGAGCTTCAAAGAGGACTCACAGGGACACCACCACCTTCAGCAAGACCCTATTTTACCCATCTGCAAAGTGGGGAAATGAAAATGAACGAAGTCAACTATTCTGTTTCTGAGTCTCAGATTAATATGAACTTAATTGGACTCTTTGATCATTTCAAATAATGGTAGATAAAGTATTTAAATTTATGCAAACTATTTCTTTGAAGAAGCAGAAGTAGAAACAAAACATATTCTCATCCCATTAATCTTCAAACTTTCCAAAAAGGACATTTAAAAAAAGAATTCTACTTCCCAAACTAGAAGCCAAACTTTAATTTTAGTCTTAGCTTTGCCAGTAAATTGCTCTGTAACTTTAACCAAGTCACTTTCTTTCCAGCGCCTCTTTTTTTTTAGTGTACGTGTGTGTGTGTGTGTGTGTGTGTGTGTGTGAGAGAGAGAGAGAGAGAGAGAGAGAAATTACACTACAAGATATTACAACCCCTGTGGTCCCTTCTAGCTCAGGAGTCAGTGATGCTGGGCCATGTGTCATCACTTGTTCCAACCCTATTTGTGCCTTGTCTCAGAGTTTAGAAGATATGAGCAGCTCTCCTGGTCATTTGTTGCAGTGGAAATATTAAGGCACAAAGAATGGAAATACATAACTTCTGAACATTGACATTGTTGTTTAAACAAAATCCATGGTATATATCCTGTTGCTGTGTGTGTATATAATATATATACACACACATATGTACATATATAATATACATATATGTACATATATAATATATATACACACATATAAGACATGGAGTCTTGCTCTGTTGCCTAGGCTGGAGTGCAGTGGCCCGATCTCTGCTCACTGCAACCTCTGCCTCCCAGGTTCAAACAATTCTCCTGCCTCAACCTCCCAAGTAGCTGGGGTCATATCCAGCTAATTTTTGTATTTTTAGTAGAGGCGGGGTTTCACACCATCTTGGCCAGGCTGGTCTCAAATTCCTGACCTCAGGTGATCCGCATGCCTTGGCCCCGCAAAGTGCTGGGAATACAGGTGTGAACCACTGCACCCCACCCTCTTGCTCTATATTTATTGAACCTCACATCCTTCTTCACAGCCCCACCCCAAACAATCCCCCTAAGTTCTAGCGCTCTCTCATGAGATTTGGGATAATTTAGTGAAGAAGCTGCCTCCTAAGTCTGCATGGAGACAAGAAGTCTCAAGGACACAATGGAGGGGTCAGCTGTCTGCAAGGAAGTCAAGAAAATGTTTAAACTGTGATCAGAATATTAAATACCAACAACATTTTTTTTTTCATTTATGCTCAGGACTGTCAAATAACATTGTGTCATTCTTGGTAAAACTCGCTTCATCAAAAACAATTTATCACAAAGTCAATTATCTGTAGGAGCTTGATTCCAGGACTCTCCCCCAACCCCCTGCTACACCATAATCCTCAGATGCTTAAGTCCGTCATATAAAATTGCATATGACCTACGTACATCCTTCCATATACCTTCAATCATCTTTAGATTACTTATAATAGTGAATGCAATATAAACACTATGTAAATTGGTGTTATACTGTATTTTTAAACATGTATATTCTTTTTATTGTTACATTGTTCCTTTTTTAATATAAAGAAAAGATATTTATTTGACTCACGGTTCTGCAGGATGTACAAGCATGACGCCAGCATTTGTTCAGCTTCTGGTGAGGCTTCAGGAAGCTTTTGCTCATGGCAGAAGGCGAATATTCTTACTTTTAATTGTAATATTTTTCCTAAATATTTTCAATCAGGGCTGGCTGAATTGGCAGATGCAGACCTGTGAACACAAAGGGCCGACTGTCCATCTCTTACACGCTTTGTGGAATGGGGCTTTATTTGGACTGAGTATATTCACACACATGATGCCAAATTCCTGAAAGAAGTTCTATGTGGGTCATCCAGTCCCTGAAATCCTGTTCTAAATGTGCTCACTTCAGAATCCATGAAGAATCTGCCTCCGACATACTCAGTGCCACATTAACTACTGCCTATGGGCGGCACAGAGCCCACTATGGGGACACCCATTCTGCAATCAAGGAAATCAAGGGAAATAGAAGTTAGGTCACTTACTGTTTTTCTAACACATAGAAAATAAGAAATAAAATTCACAAGCCTCCAATATTTACGTGTTAAGTGGTAGGTGGTTAATAAATCTTTGTAAGTAAATGCAAGAAGACAAGAGTTTGAGTTACCAGATTATTGCTGCCTCCCAAAGAACAGAATACGTGTTGAGCCTGGAAGGGCAGACTCCTACAAATGACGGGAAAGCTCAACTGACTGTGGAGTATCATTCTCGGCCTATGACACTGACCTCCCATAAGTAGCCTCCAATTTTGTTATTTACTGTTTCCAAAGCAACTTCCAAAATCTGTAAAATTTCCACCCAATTTCTTCCAGCTTCTGAAACTATAGAATACTTTGTGACTGAAGTTTATACTGCTGACCCTGAATTTTCCATTCACTTGCCAGCAACAATGTATTTTTTATTATGCATAGTACTCAATATTTGATATCATTTACATTGAAATAAAGCTTTCATAATAGTTATATTATGTATAAATTACGTATAAATGCATGGCATATGCTACATTATAATGAAATGTATTGTTTCATAATAGCTCCTGCTACATACCAGGCCCTATCCTGATACTCAGTCTCCGACAATGATTAAGACATAGACGGCCAGGCACGGTGGCTCAAGCCTGTAATCCCAGCACTTTGGGAGGCCGAGAGGGGCGGATCACAAGGTCAGGAGATCGAGACCATCCTGGCTAACACGGTGAAACCCCGTCTCTACTAAAAAATACAAAAAATTAGCCGGGCTCGATTGTGGGCGCCTGTAGTCCCAGCTACTCGGGAGGCTGAGGCAGGAGAATGGCGTAAACCTGGGAGGCGAAGCTTGCAGTGAGCTGAGATCCGGCCACTGCACTCCAGCCTGGGCGGCAGAGCGAGACTCCGTCTCAAAAAACAAAAACAAAAACAAACAAACAAACAAAAAAGACATAGGCTCCTGACCTTGAGAAACTTATGGTCATGTGGAAAGAGATGAAAATGTTTAACATTTTTTTAAGAAAGTCATTGTTTATAGGAAATGCTTTCTAAAATATTTAGGGGTTAAGAGACATCATGTTTTTAACTTACTCTCAAATAGTTCAGAAAAAAGTCATTTATATGTATATATATTGTTTATATATGTATGTATATATGTGTATGTACAAATGGATATATTTATGCATATGTGTATATATGTGTGTGTGTGATGTACACACACATTTAGAGAGAGAAGGGTAAAGCAAATATGGTAAAATATTAGCATTTGGGGAACTTGTGTAAACGGTATATAAAATACATTCTCCGTGGAGGCAATATCATACCCAAGGGAATAAAAATTGTTCTTGGGGATAAAAGAAACCTTACTGTTTACATAGAGAGCTCAGATATACACAAAGTCCATAAGCAGATATAGAGCATATCTGGGTAGTCGAATTTCATGTCAGGAGCTAGGCATGGTGACATGCCTGTGGCCCATGCTACTCAGGAGGCTAAGGTGAGAGGATCGCTCGAACCCAGGAATTTAAGGCTGCAGTGAGCTATGATCGTACCACTGTACTCCAGCCTGGGCGACAGAGCGAGACCCTGTCTCTGAAAGCAAATTCATATAGGAGGGTGATTAGGAAAAAAATGGCTGCAAAGTTTCTTTGGGGGTGATAATCAGAAAGAGGTTGAGAAACACTTGTATACAGGAATTCCTTATACTTTTTTGGCAACTTTTCTATAAGTCTGAAATTATTTCAGAATGAAGAGTGTAAACACTGAACCAAGACAGTGCTACGAGAGCTTGGGGAGGCAGAAGAGGCAGCCTGGGTCCCCCAGTTTTGCAGGGGGGCAGTGAGGGTGGCTCCAGCGTAGATGGTGCAGAAGTCCTGAACCCAGAGGGTGACACCTGGCCCAAGTCTTGCAGGAAAATCCCGAGTGTGCTGGGCAGATAAGGACAGGGCCTAATCCCAACAAGCCTCAGAGGAAGATTAAACTCTCTAGCATTTGGTTTTATTGTTTAGCATATTTTATCATATTCTAATGAGATACAAATGATAAGCCATATCTTTTCTGAGAGATGACTCTCAATTAAATAACAGTCCCTTGTTAGGCAGAAGATCTGACTTCTCAACTTTCTAAAGAAATAGGAGTTTGAAGGAAAACAACCTTTATTCTGGAATTCACTGTTTATCCAAGCTGTTAGTCCCTGAAGAAATGTTTCTAACTCATGGTTTACAGGCTTTGGAGAGAGAAGGTGCCATCCTGTGAATGCTGCCTTCAGCTCCGGAATTGCACTGGGTCAGGAGGCCTGGGAGAGGCAGGAGGTGGCTTCACATTCTGGAGCATTTCTGCAGGCTGGAAATCTGACACTGAGCTACGGAAATGCACAGTCCAAAAGCATGCTGTACGAGGGGCGCAGAAAGGGGCAAACGCTGGAAAAATCCTACTTTTCTCCCCATGACAGCTGCCTTTTGTTTGGGCAAATAATTTGAGGAGAGAACAAAAAAGCAGTTGTTTGCTTAATGCCAAGCCACAAAAACATGGAGTTTTTCTGGCCCCGGTTAGGAGAAAACTCCGTATCCCAAGCATTCTTGATGATTTGCCTGCAGACTGAGGTGACACAGAAAACAGCCACTGTCCCCAGAACCCCTCTCACTGGGCAGGGGCCACCTCATTCATTCATAACTCAATAGGACAGGGGTCCAGAGAGGCCAGAGAGTTTAATGCCACATTGGACAAGCCAAAGGGTGGCTGTGATGGGGTGTGGTGGCCTGAAAGCAGGTCGCTAATGGACATGGATGCCCTGCCTGCCAGTGGCCTGTTTTCTTGGCCAGAAGAATCTGTAAAAAGAGTACAAAACTTTGTGTTCAAAAGTTTTGGAGTTTATAATATATACAGACTCATACACACATGCCCAGAAATACACAAATTGCTTGTGATACATACATTTGGTGCCAACGTAAACAGGACTCTGGCCAAAAACCGTGTTGGTTAGCAACTGGCCAATGTAGCATTTAAAGTTAGAGGCCAGCAGAAAAACCCAAACAGTGGTGTTTTTTCCTAAACTTGAAGTCAAAGTCACCAGTCAGTATTGCTTTTCCTTTACAGAATGGTTTTCTATTATCTTCACTCAGGAAAGATCCTGTCTGCAGAGAGGCCAGTGGCGGGTTTGCTGTTAGGTGAGTTCATTACCGTAAATCCATCCAAGGCTAGTTCCAATAACAATTACGAGGCCATCAAGCCATGAAATCCGATGTCCACTTTGAATTTGTGACCAGTGCCACTGAAAAAGAGAAGGGGGGTGCTGGACTTCAAGAACTGCCTGGTCTCCAAAGTTTATGGAAGCACTGAGGCCCCCGAGGAGGAAGGGACAGTTTGTCAGCCAGCCAAGTGACACGTGGAGCAGCAGGTAGAGACAGTATGTGCTTTTTCCTGAGTCTGCTCCTGGCACAGTGTAGAGTGAATGCCAATGTCCTAGGTACCATCAACTTGTTAGGGATGCCTTCTTCCCCACACATCTCCTGCTCTCAGATATTAAATGCCCCTTCCATCACCTAATAAGGCCTGTTTCCAGGGAAAGATTAATATCCATTATTTACACCTAGTCCAAATATATTTACATCACTGCTACCGTCTCATAGGATGTGTTGCATTTGAAGTCTGTGGCCTAACAGCCTTGACTTCTGCTAAAAGAATTTTAGTCTTTGGCAAGCAAATGGGAGGGAATTTGGTAGGGATGAGGAGGGCCAGGCTTTATCAAGAGCTTTCCTTACTGCCTGCATCTTCTCTCCCCTCAGCCTTCAGACCTCTGCTTAATACTTCACTCCTAAGTAGGTCAAATTCCGCTGAGATGGTCTGCTGGTACCTACACCTCTCCTTAGCTCTTACTGGAGTTTTATATTGTTATCTGTGATTACTTATGTCTGCCTCTTCCGCTGAGCCCCGTAGGTCAAGACCCACATCTGTATTTGATCATCATTCTCTCTCAAGTGCCTAGCCCAATGCCTGGCATATAGCACATGCTCAACGAATGTCTGTTGAATGAAAAACAGCAATGAATGATATGATTAAACGAAGGCTTGCATGAACGGGTGGGTGGATGGGTGGGTGGATGAATGGAAAGATGGATGGATGATGATGGGTGCATGGATGGATGAATGATTGATGGATGATGGAATTTCAGTGCCAATGCATCTGGGCCCTGTCCATCTTCCTGTAATCCTGCCTCCCTGAGAGCTCTGTGGCTCAACTGCAGCTTAAAGCAGCTCAGTCAATAGGTGAAGGTGTTCCTGGATGCTCATGATGAATTACTTGGGCAGCAACTGAGAAAGGCCAAAAAGTACAACCAAAGAGAAAGGCTGGGAAGATAGAAGGCAGAGAGGGAGAAGTAGAGGGGTGAGAGGTATGCAGCAGCACAGACCACGGGCAGCTGGAAGAGAAACGCAGGAGCTTCGGAGACCTAAGGGAAAAACAGAGGGAGAAGGGATGTTGAGATGAGCCGAGGAGAGGGGGAGGCAGCTGAGAAGGGAGAGCTTAGAAGAGAATCTGTGCCATTAGGATGACAAAAACAATAGGAGCTTTTCTGAGAGGACTGTAGGGAGGTGAAAGTTGAAAGTGGGAGGTTTGTAAAAGGAAGGAGAGGAGGGAAAGAATCTTAACCAGCCAAATTTAAGCAACAGAGAAAGAGGAAAACAAGAAGAAAGAAAAATGCTGGCCCTGAAAGCTACAGAAGGGGTACCCAGGGTAAAAAAGCCAAAGCCACAGCCACTCTGCCAAGGGAGGAAACCTTAGGAGACCCACCCAGCCGGCATCTTGAAGTCTCAGACTTTTTCCACCTTATGAGCTGTAAATTGATCTATTCAGTTACAGAAACCTGGTTTTTATTGAGTAATTTCCTCTGGACGACCTCCAGTTTTGAACATGTCCCCAAATTTCTTTGACTCCCCTCCCCAGCGCCCCCAGAGTCCATGCATCAGTGCCCGTAAATCACTGGGAGGCAGGCCCCCCTCGCCATTTGTCAGGTCGCTGGGCTAATCCTGATATGGCCCTTGGTCCTGCTCGGTGCAGAGACCTCGGATCTGTTTGTTCTGCGGGCCAATTCCCAGCATGCCCCTTGCTGAGCTCACATCCCGGCAGCAGCGCAGGAGCCCCCAGCCACAGAAGGGATTTCTAACTTGTCCCAAGCCACGTCCTCTGCCTGGCCTCGGATATCAAGGACATTTCTCAATTTTTCTTCTTAGCCTTCAAATGAGGCCTCCTGCAGATGAAAACAAGGGGCTCTTTATGGAAAACATTGCCCATCACTTGCTTTTACATTGCGTCTTTTATGCCAGTATCCCTCAAAGCATTTTCACAGACAAGTGCTGTTGTCTTCCCCCTTACAGATGGCAGTGAGAGGAAAGCACAGCAAGTTAAGTGGTTTAATGAAGGTCACTCAAAAAGTCAGAACAGCGGTGGGAAAGGAACCCAGAACTCCCCGCTCCCAGGCCCATCCCTTGCCCATTCCCAGACCTAGCTGCAAACAGTTGGTGACTGTGAGTGGCCTTCTCACACCCTGCCAGCATGCAAATCCCCCTTATCTTTGCTACTTAAAGCTCAGAACTGAAACTCCATCTTCCTAACCAGGATTGCACAGATCTTTGGATGGAAGGGGCCATCTTGCAAAATCAATTGAAGGCTGATGGACCTGCCAAGACCCAAAAGGGTGGGAGGGGGGCCCGCGGGTCCCCTCAGGAGGTGAGACGCAGGCGTCAAGGCTTGAAAAGCAATTGCATTACCTGTGCGGCTGAGGTTTTACTGCCTGCTCAATCTGAAAGTTAGCAAAGTAGTAATCAATGGAAAGGAAATATAATTGAGAAGATTAAAAGCTGAGGGTGGGTATGGACTGGGGAGGGAAGTGATTGCTAAAGAGGTCCATTTGTATAATTCAAAGGTCGATGCCTCTCATTAAACTCACATCTCCAGACACTCAGGGGATGAAAAGAAGCTCTCCATGCTGACTGCCTGACACCTAAGAGTTTCCTCCGGCCACTTTCAAGGGCAGCATGAGACCAGGGGGACGAAGAGCTGTTGGAAAGTGAATTTAGGGGAATTCATAAGCAGAAGAACATTTGGAGAATTGCAAAACACACACAGATCTTCTGACCCTTTTAAAAAAGATATCCGAGTTTCTTGTAGATTATGAGGACTTATTTACATGATCTGCACGGAAACTTAATCCATGCCTAAGGAGGTTCTAGACTGTTTCACCTTCTGTTTATATTTGTACCCACCCTTCCCCTCCAATACACGCACACACACACATACGTTTATCCTTACATGAAATACATCTCTTTCTACAGCTTCAGATCCACAATGAACTTTGGCTGAGACGACCTGTTTACTTAGTGACCTAGCAACTACATCTGTCTGAGACAAGTGACACGCTCATCCCCCACACTCCTCCCTGGAAAGGAAGGTGTGTAGGAGAGCAAGCATGTGTGTACATGTCTACAGATCTAAACTGAGATGTTGGGGCTGCAGGGTCTAGGAGGCCAGGACATGGACACCAAAACAGACAATATCATAATTTCCCTTCTAGCCCTGCTCTTTGACTGTGGAGGATGTTCACAGGAGTTAGTCCAGTACATCTGTTTCCTTTACTGTTCTTCATCTTCAGTCCATGGTGCCTACACCAGGAACCCCTGTAAGTGTACGCTGGAGACCACAGGATGCAGGGAGGGCTGCCAGATATAGCCAGTGTTTTAGTTTACTATTGCTGCAGAGAACACATTACCACAAACTCGGCAGCTTAAAACAACGTGTATTTTTGTGCCTCAAAGTTCCCCTGGTTCAGGAGTCTGGCATGGTCTGGATGGGTTCTCCACTCAGGTCTCACATAGCTAAAGCCAAGGTGTTGGCCAGGTCTGCCATCTCGTCCAAGGCTTGGGGGGCTTCTTCCCAGCTCTCATGTTGTTGGCAGAACCCAGTTCACTGCAGCATGGAGCTGAGGTTCCCTGCTTTCTTCCTGGCTTCAATTGGGGGCTAGTCTTAGCTCCTAGAGGCTGACCACTGTTCCCTGCCCTGTGGCCTTCTCCACAACACAGCAGTTTTCTCCTTCAAGGTCAATAGACAATTATCTACTGCTTCAAATTCCTGACTTCCTTTTTCTCTGGACTCTAGACCCAGAATTAAAGGGTTCATGTAGTTTGGTTAGGTATACCCAGATAATCTTCTCTTTAACTCGATAGTCAACTGATTAGTGAGCTTAATTGCATTTGCAAAAATCCCTTTTGCCATCTAGTGTAACATAATCACAGGAGTGATGTTGCATCACATTCACAGGTTTCACCTACACTTTGGGGTAAGAGATTATACCAGAGGGAGGGTCACTGGGGAACGTCTCAGAATTCTTCCTAATAGCAGAAATAAACATACAATATGCCCAATTAAATTTGAATTTCAGATAAACAATACATTTTAATTATTTCTTATGCAATATTCAGGACCCATCTATACTAAAATATTATTCATTGTTTATCTGAAATTCAAATTTAACTGGGTGCCCTGTATGTTACCTGGCCACCCTAGGTGGAGAGCCTACACGCTCCACGGAAAGGCAGAGACTGGCTTGCAGCAGAATACATTTCCTTTGTGTAGCAAGGAGCAGTAGACCTTTCTTCAGCTGGGGGCCTTTTGTTGATAAGAGAAGGCCTCTGTGGCCTTATTTCTGCAGTCCAGCTTTCTCTGCTTCCCTCCCAGCTCCCTCAGCCCAAGCCTGTCAACACCCTGCATACTCACTGAGAGCAATTGCTGTTCCCAGGCCGTGTGCAGAAACAGGCCACAGAGGTCAGCCACAGAGGCTCACTTGCCTAGAATCACAGAGCCTGGGGGATGGGGTAGGGAATTGGAGAGGGGCGCTTGGGTGAAGGGGGAGGCAGAAACTACCCCAGGCCCTCTCCCTTCTGCCCCAGCAGAAGCTCTTGCCCTTGGTGGGGGGCATGTGACAGGCTCTCTGGGCTATAGAAAACTCCCCTGAACCAGCAGAAGAGTTTTCCTTGGGAGCGAGGCTTGGCTCTCCTTGCAGCTGCTTCCAACCCTTGCCAGCAACATTTCCAACTCTGGCCAGCCCAGTGTTACATTTTAACAGGCCAGGCCCTATTAGCCTGATCCTAAGATGGGTTATTCTTTCCAGTTTTCACTAACAAAATCCCCTTTTATTTGGACACTCAAGTAGCCTCTAGGAAAGGCACTTTCATGAGCTGCCAAAAATGTTCGGATGCCGCAACATTTGTGTGTGTGGCCAATTACATCGATACCTCTGGGGCTGATCCCACAGGCCTTTCTCAGGCAAAATACCTGTGAACTTCCAGCAGACCCCCCACCCTTTATCCTGAGCTCTATCTCCAAGAGGAGGCCTGAGGTAGCTGCCTGAGCTGAGCGGCTGGAGATAGGCTTATGCATGGAGTTTTTACTCGGATGAAATCAATCCGAGTGGGGAGAGTGATTTATATAAGCACCAGTCAATGCATTATTAGAATTAATATCATTATTTTGCTGCTTCCCTTTTTAGGTTTTTCCTCTCATAAATCAATTTAGTTCGATAAGATGGGGCTGAGTTTTGGCTGCACACAGATTAGAGTGTTCTGTGCTGTGGGAGCGAAAGACTGTTTGGTGAGTTCAGACAATGCCCCCATTGTTTTCTGATTTATTGAAAGCTCAGGTTTTGCTGGTATTACACGCACTCACTGATGTTTTGCAAAGCCTGGATTAGATTTTTTTTTTTTTTTTTTAACTTGAAAGCTATCTCCATACAGTGTTGGTTTCTCAAAGAGTCTCTAGTTTGTCATAGACTGGCCTTTTTCCACAAGCAAGCAATGGCCAGTGAGAGCGTGGGTGGGTTTCTTTATAATCATTCTTTCTTTCCATCTTCATACTTGGCCAACATGCACTAACTTGTCTTGTGTCTGTTTCGAGTTTCCTACCCACTTGCAGAAGAGGATCTATTTGAGTCTTTTTCTTAATCATTGTCCTTGTTAAATGGCTTCGTTGTGTGATCTCTTTCTTGTTGAGACTATCTCATTGCCAAACCAGTGCAGACTGTGGTCACCCACCAGAAGTCCACGAATATTGCCAGCTGGGGTGGACTTGGGGGAGTCTGGATGCACCCTTCATGCAAAGGTGCCCTCCACAAGCTGCTTCTCAGACACTTGTTTTAGAAGTCACTAGGGAAGCTCACAGCATTTTTCTTATGAAAAGGACATCAGAAATGCTTAGAAAAGGGTGTGCAACAATAAATCAGAAACAGCTGATTCGTCTTCAGGTTGAATCACGCTCCCTTGAGCTTATTCACCTGCCACATCTTCGTCCTGTGTTTGCAAAGCCCTTCCTCACCAGAACCTTCTGAGAGCCCCTGCAATGGCATTTCCCATCCATGTTCCCAGCCTACAGGCTCCTCTGTCACTTTTCCTCTGTTGTGAAAATGAAACTTAGGAGAATAAACCAGGGGGAACAGGCTGCATCCCCACTGGCACAGACCAATGCTCCTAAGAAGAATTCTCATGTTAACCCCTCTAAGGGTGTCTAAAAGCCTGGTTGTGCTTTATTAAATCTCCAAGAATTAGCAAAACATTGATGTTTTAAATAAGCCTTAAAGAGATGAAGTTTTCAAACCCAGAGTCTTACACTTAACAGTCTGTCTCTAAACAGTCTGGAATCAACTGGATTTGATATTGACTAGTTTTTCAGTTTTAAGAAAAAGTATTAAAAATCTTCCCCCAAATGAAAGCTTTCCCAAATAAGGGATTATCATTATATCCATCCTATGTCAGAGCTACAAAATGAGCCCTCCCTGATGCAGGACTTGGCACTGGAAATCCTCAGAGCAGTCTCGATTTTTCTAGGAACATACGTGCCCACATATGTGCACAGCATACTGTACCACCATTGCTCCCCCACTCCCAATTTAGACGCTTTCTCTGGCGAACACATGTAAGTCTATTTCTTCAAAGGGGAATATTCCATAGGAAAATGGATCAAGAAATTGTTTTTGAAAACAGAAAGGGATCTTTAAAACACTGGTTGTGAATTGAGACAGCAATTCAAGGTGGCAAAAACCCAACTAGTAGTCTTGTAAGTTAGGAGCACTCTTGGTCCCTTGTAATTCTGTGTTCTAAGGTACTAGATTTCATTTCATCGACTTCATTAACACAGTACACTGGGAAGCTGACATATGATCAGCCCATTGTACATATGCCAAAACTGGGGCTCAGGGAAATTAGGTGGCTTACTCCAACACTCAAGAGTGTGGACCAAAGCCAGCTTTCTTGTTCTCCTTTTGAGGGAAACTGCTCAGAATCAACACATTTTTTTCTAAACAGCAGCTCTTATTCATATATTCTTCCAACCAGACTATGAAGTCCTTGATGATGATGATGATGATGATGATGATGATGATGATAATGATGGTGATGATGACACTGGAGACCATTTGTTTTGACCCACTACATTTCAAACACTTTAAAGCACATGTATCATGCTTGAATTTAATGAACTCTTCAAAATGACCCTGTAAGTTAGGGTAATAGTATTAGCCCCATTTTATGCATTAGGAGAAAAAAGGCTCAGAGATGTTAACTAGCCCAAAGTCTCTAAGCTAAAAGATAGCTGAACTCTCACTTAAACTGTGCTGTGTATGTTCTCAGTAACTAATGGATTGCACTGAACAAAATACTTGGCTACAAAGGCTACGCGGATTGTTTTCGTGTCTCTTTCCCTTTCAAGCTCAGACTAGCTTCTCATTTCTCACAGTAGGCACTTCTAACTGCTAGTTCCATATAACATTTCCTAACATGAAGCTGACTGGTACCCACATAAAGTTGATCACCACCTAGGGCAGAATGCATGGGGTGCAAAGAAGGCAGAAATGTAAGTCAGTCAGTCCCTCTCTTTTTCTGTCTCAGTGGCAACATTTGAAGTTCAATGCTGCTGTGTCTGGATTCTCACCAATAACATAGATCAGATTCGTTCTGAGAGATGCATTTATTTATCTCTATGAGCCTCTTTGTAAATGGTGCACCTTAAACACAGGGCAGTCTTAGCAAGGCTTGCCCTGTTAAAACTAGCAGAACATAGAAGTATATGGTCATGCCTCAACTACTGGAAACATTCAGGGATCATGCTGGGTAAAGATTCATCCTTTTTTGAGATAGTATGGCTGCTCAGTGAAATCCGAAAGGTTGTGTTCAGCTCCTGCCTGTGAAACACACTAGTTGTGTGGCTTCAAGCAAGCTTCAGTACTTAATTTCACTGAACACACTTCCTCACCTAATAAAATGAGGATAATGTTAACCTATTTTCTGGCTGTTGTGGAGATTAAAATACACCTGTTCTGACAATGAGTAGGCCTTCAACAAATATTGCTTTCCCTTTTGGAATATATGGAATATAATTTAGCTTTTTCTCTTACACGCTAGCATATACAAACCATAACCATCCACTCTTAGATTGTGCCTTAATACAGTGAGGCACTCAGCGATTACTTACCTAAGTGGGACCCAATTTCCCCCTGCCATAAACATTCCATCTCATCTGTGTGGATTGGCTTGTATGGTTTCACCTTGACACTTGGGGTGTGTTCCAGGGCTGGGGAGTCTCAGCCTGATAGACAGGCCAGCCTCCTGGGTTGGGTTTCAGTTTCTTTCCCCCATTCACTCAGTGGGTGTTACTCCACTTTGCATCATGCCTTCTCTACTCCTCTGTTCTCCAAGGATACGCTTCATCACCCTCATAAACCTCTCTTCTTCTTTCTGAATTTCTATTTTCTCCTTTTGTCTCCTTTCCTTCCATTTTCTCAGCCTTTGATATTAGGGAGACTTGGTTTTCATCAGAGCTAATTGTACCAGTCAAGATCCCAGTAGGAAACAGGTGGTATGCTCAAATTAGAATTCTAGAAGGGCTTAACAAAAGTATTATCTACCAAGTGTGGGCAGAGTGAACTACCTTCTGGTTCATTCTGGATGGTGCAGTACACTGGGTCTAAAAACAAGGGAGCTATCACTACTTCTAGCCCCAAGTGGATGAGGAAAGGGAGTGGTTTCTAGAACTTGGGAGATGTGTGTCATAGAGAAAGACCCTACTGAAGAGGGACAGTAGTCTCACTTGAGAGGACCAGGGGATAAATACCTCAAACTTTCTCTTCTCCCTCCCTTCCATATCTGTCTAGGGCTTCCACTGGACAAAGAACAAGTGAGAAGTTAAAGAACAAGGCTTCCAGGGCACATGGCAGGGTAAAGCAGGGTACAGCTGTCTAGAGGCACACACTAACCAAAGAGCTTGCTTTCTTTTAACTCATGAATATAGCAGTCACACATCTTCAACTTCCTGTAGCAGCATATAATCCTTTTTTGGGTCTGGACTCACCACCCATCCAGACAGATGGAAATCCTGAGTGCAGAGGTGTGGGGTAATTGGGGTGTGGTTGTCATTTATGCAGATTTACAGGCTAAATTGTGTTTTCAATCCTTGTTCCGTTTTCCTTCCTTTCTTTAATTTACTATGGCCTGCTCTACATTTTATGGAGCTATTTTAAGCATACACAGGAGATCTTCTTGCCATACAGAGGGAACAATCAATGTTCTCATTTAATAATTCATTCTTTCATTAAATGCCCCAAGTAATTAAATAAAACATGAATAAATTCCACGCTGATATTTGCTAAAGTTTTGTTTCTAGAGAATTTCACCTGTTGGAAGATATGCTGGGACCATTATTTACGACAATGAGCAATGAAGGAGGAAAACCTTCAGTGTATAGAAACACAGAACTAATTTAATTATATTTATCAAATGCCTACTAAGCATTAGATATTATATATAAACATACCCCTATATCATATATCATATGTTGGAGGCGGTATATACATATATACACACACACACGCACGCGTGTGTGTATACATATGTGTGTATACATATGTGTGTGTATATATAAACATGTGTGTGTGTGTGTATGTATACTCCCTCCAACATTGAAATAGCCCTATGAAGTATTACAGACACTGAAGCTCAGAGAAGTTCAGTACCTTACCCAGGGTCACATCTGGCATATGTCAGATTCACAAGTCAACACCAGGTTTGCCTGACACAAAAGCCCCTGCTCTGGTTCCCCACCCCTATGTCTTCCCTTCATTTCTATGAGGAAATAGGTGATTCAGAAGAACTATCCTAATAACTCAGAGTTTTCCATATTTCAACATGTGTGTGTGACAGAGAGAGAGAGTGTGTGTCAGAGAGAGAATAGAGATAGAGACAGAAAGAGGGACATAGAAAGAGAAAATGAAAGAGGGGGGAGAGAGAAAGAAAGTGTAGATTTCAGAAGCTTGAAGGAAAATCTTTGAGGGAAGTTCTAAAAGAATAGGAGTAGGGGAAAGAACTGGTGGAAAATAAGATCTGTTCTGAGCATTCTTCCCCAGAACAGTTTGACCCCTATTTTTCCATGGGCCCACATGTGAATGTACGTTCTGCAAAGCAGCCTATGCTCACCGAAGGCGATTGTGTCCTTGCCTTGCTCGGAGTCAATAAGAGGCACAACTGCTCCCAAGGGGGCTTCACATTAGCACTGGGATCACACACACTATTAGTCCCTTCTCACATTGCTGTAAAGAAATACCTGAGGCTGGGTAATTTATAAAGAAAAGAGGTGTATTTGGCTCATGGCTCTTCAGGCTATACAGGAAGCATGGCTGGGAGGCCTCAGGAAACTTACAATCACGGAGGAAAGTGAAAGGAAGCATACACGTCTCACATGGCCAGAACAGGAGGAGGAGATGGGGCAGGTACTACCCACTTAAACAACCAGATCTCATGAGAACTTGCTCACGCTCATGAGACAGCAACGGGGAAATCTTCTCCCAGGATCCAATCACCTCCATCAGGCCCCTCCTCCAACACTGGGCGGCTTGCAATTTGACTTGATGGTTTAGATCTGTGTCCCTGCCCAAATCTATCACACTCCTTTCTAATAACCTGTTTCTTGGATGACCTCCCTGTTAACACTTTCTGATTATTTCATATCTTGATGTAAGATACTTGTTTGCTTTAACATTAGTTTTGTAGAAGGTGTGCATTGGAACTACATCTCCTGAAAGTCCTCTGAATGTTAAAATAATCCCACTCTTAAGGAGAAAACTCATTTCCATATACATCCCCACCACCTCCCAAATAGCTTCTTTTCCTACGAAGCCCTATCAGTCCTTTTGTGGACTAAATAACTCTTGACTCTTGCCCCTCCCTCATACCCACATCAAATTGGTCATGAGGTACTAATTGGGCCTGGATTGTGAATCTGTTCCTGCTTCTTCCTCACACTGACACCATAGTTTAAGTCCTTTCCCCCTCTCCTTTGATACACAATGAGCACCCACTCCATAAAGGTTTCCCAAATGTGAACACATGAACCATTTTGAGACAGACTCTCCTAACCACCTCACCCCTCTTTATTCATCTTCACTGGACCACTACAGTCAACACTGAAAATTTTAGATTTGATTTCACATAGGCACCTCCTAATGGCTGCTAAAGGCCTAAAAGAACAATCCAAATACCTTAACCTGATGCAGCTGGGTGGGGCTCACCCCTCTTTCCAAGTGCTCCCTCCAGTCCACCGTGCACTCTGTACTCATTTATGCACCCCTACCTTTACTCATGATCCTCTCTCCCCACACTGCTTATTGTCCAACCTCTTACTACATCTCCTGGCTTAGCCTGAGTCCATGCTTTTAGCCACTAGCAGGAGAAAGAATCCACTGGCCCAGTTTGGCTCAATTAACAATGGCTAGAGAAACAAAGCCACACATGGCCAATGGGGAGTACTCAGTGGCGGGGCCATAGGAGGGTGAGACATTATCAATCTGGCAGCTACCCCAATTTTTGTATTATATTTCCTATATTACTATAGGAACATAGACAGGATAGCCTCTATATCCATGAGCTAGTTGTGGCATACGGGTCTATGTGCCGAGCACTAGAGGCTGAGGCAGGGTACTCACTTATGTTGGTTAGCTGGCTTGCTTGTGCTATCATTCACAAGATACAGGGACAAAATTTTTGGCTAGTTCTTTCTCACTCTCGAGAACTCAGCCTTAAGTTATCACACATACCCCTAAAGAAAGGAACAAATGTTAAAGGGAAACAGTGGGCAACATCAGAGAGAGGAGAGGCACAGAAATCAATGCACTTCTTGTTAAATTACTATTCTTTTCTCCTTCTTTCTTCACTGGAACCATTCATTAGCATGCATGTGAGATCAGACTAGACTAGAATATTTCAAATGTTCTTTAGATGCTGAACCTTTCCTTCAAAAGAAATGTTAATGGAAGTGTATTAAATGAATCAGATAGAAATGGGGCTGGTGGGGTGCAGAGGGGCTGAGAGCACCGACCTGCCTGCCTGAATTCCCCCTACTCCCTGCCTCTCCCACCTCCACAGTGGCCTGTGGGAAGCCCCTGAAGGTCACTATCATGTAGGCTGGCCCACCACAGAGGACTGGGACTCCACCAGGTCAGGAGAAGGACCAGTGAGGGAAGGCGAAGGAAGTCTCATTACAACCTCCGGTTGAGTTTTCCGTATTTGCTTTTCATCAAAGAATTCTAACAAAGCCGTTTTTCTTTTACCTTTGCAGGTCCCTTATTTGAGATGAGAAAACGGCTGTATCGTTTGTGGCCTGGGTGTGTTGTGTCTGGTTCCCGTGGTTTGTTTTCTTGCTTTGAAAATGAAACCGTTCATAGCTCAGAGATGGAAAGCAGACCACGTTTTGTCAGCAAGGCCATTCGTCATGTCCCCCAGAGGGGGCCATGAACTCCCACAGCCTTCTGCTCTGCCAGCACGAGGACCACCCATGTTGCAGAGCTCAGAAGGCCACCAGGCAGCACAGGGCCAGCCGGGCACGAGGCTCTGCTACCCAGCTGGCCTGAGGCCTCAGCCAGCTCCCACCCACCCCTGGGGACACGAGTCTGAAATAAGCCAGCATGACAGTCCACGGAGACCAGATCCCACATGGTGGTCCAGGTCTCTTGCAGGGTGAATCTTGCCAAAGGTGAGCCCGGGGTAAACTTGCAAAAGGGCCCAGAGTGAACAGAGCTCCTCAGATCTGCCTCAGAGCAGAGCCCAGTGAGGAAATCACTTTACTGCTCTGGTAAAAGTTGTTTGGCTATGTTTAGGTTGAACTCCTTTTTTTTCAAGTGTTCTGCAGAAAGCTAGTTGTAAAATGCTATGACTTATAGCAAAGAACCTCTGTTAGCAAATGTCTGCACCTGCTTCGGGGGAGGGGGGTGGGCAGGGAGAGCGGGGAACCAAAGGAGGAAGTGGTGCAGAAGCATCACTGCCAAAAAAAAAGTTCCTGAGGCAGCTGTCCCAGGCAGACCAGTGTATCTCAGCAACTCTATCAGACTCACCTGGAAACACACTAAAGGTGCCTGCGGGGGCCACCCACACCTTTGGGGCTGGCTGCCTGGAATCTGCATTTAGAACAAGCTTCCCAAGTGATTGCAACCTAAACTCATTTGAGAGTCAGGTCACCTGGGTGATATTGATTAGAGGACCCCATGTCTGAGGAATGTCTCGCCATCTGAGCCTGAAAGGACATTCCAGGCTTCAGGGAGTGAAGGAAACTTGGAGGGGTCCCAGAGCTGATAAGCAGAGCTGAGGAGGAGGATCCTATTTGCTTCTCCAAGTTGTGTCAAGACTGGAGAAAAGTAACACAGAGCTCAAACTTTCTGAATCTATTTTTTAAAATTGGGATAAATGTACCACTTAGACCTGGAACAGCAGCTTAGGACAGACCAAGAATTGATTGGAATTGGGCTCAGTGAGGAACACGCTGAGCCTAGAGCCTGTATTTAAAACCTTGTTCCCTCTTATGTCTTTGTTCATTTTTTTAGAAAGTGATGACTCACTCACATCTTAATTTTTTTTTTTTTTTTTTGAGACAGAGTCTTGCTCTGTCGCCCAGGCTGGGGAGCAGTGGCCGGATCTCAGCTCACTGCAAGCTCCGCCTCCCGGGTTTAGACCATTCTCCTGCCTCAGCCTCCCGAGTAGCTGGGACTACAGGCGCCCGCCACCTCGCCCAACTAGTTTTTTGTATTTTTTAGTAGAGACGGGGTTTCACCGTGTTAGCCAGGATGGTCTCGATCTCCTGACCTCGTGATCCACCCGTCTCGGCCTCCCAAAGTGCTGGGATTACAGGCTTGAGCCACCGCGCCCGGCCTCACATCTAAATTTTTAAAAAGATACAGCTGTAACAAAAAGCACAGAAGTATGTGGTTTCTCACACTCTCTCATTGAAACCTATTGGAGCATCCTATCTTATTCCTCTGATACCTAAAACAGACATATGCATCCAAGGTACTCTACCATTCACCTGGAGATAGACTCCAGGCCCTCAGAAAGAATCAGAAATATCAACAGACCTTCCCTTGCAACTGCAGGTATTCCCAGCTCACAGCTCACCTTGAATCTGAACCTTTCAGGGTTTCCTAGAATGTGCAGAAGGAGTCCCAACTCTCCCATTCCCCTCTGACTGATCACGGCCGGAGAGCAGCCTCAGACCAGGCCTGTGCTCCAGGGACTGGCAGGTTGACCAGTTGTCCCAGAGCATTTGGTGCTTCGTCAGCTCCCACACTGGATGGTGATTCCTGAGTCAGATTTCCCAATTTCATGACTTCAGCATATGTGGCCAAAGGGACTGAGCAGTCATGCTCTCCACAACATCTGGCATGTTCCACCTCTTGGGTCTCATCTTGCACATTTTCTAATGAAAGAAGAATTCTAATTATCTCATTTCTTTGCCATTGGGTAGAATGATGAGTTTGGGGTGGGGGTGGAGAAGATACTGGAAAAAAAATGGCTCCTATCTCTTCCTGTACACTATCTGTATTTGAAATCCAGTGACGAAGATGTATGTGGGATGGAGGAGGGGTTCAGGGAGGACACATTCTGAGACCTAGCGGACTAATCAGTCAGCTCCAGTTAGTTAATCATGTGATCCGCAAATGATTTAGTCACACAATCAGCATTCCCAGGTGGGGGGTGACCATCACTGGCTATGGCCAAGTCTGTTAGAAAGGGAAGAGCAAATGGCACAAGTAGGAAGAGGACAGAAAAGAGAACTGGAGAACAAGAAAATGAAGAAAGAGAGTAGAAAAAAGAAATGGTCAGAGGTAAGAACCAGGACACATGTCTCAACTTTCAAGAATTATTTCTCCTATTGCCCTAATCATCCCTCTTAAAAGGAATGCTATTTTTCTTAATTGCATTAATTCTCTGAAAGTACTTCACTACATCAGACATTTTGGGAATTATTAAGAGTGTCTCTGTTTATTTCAGAATATAGCTCCTACTCTTAGCCAATATTTGAAACTCATGTTAGGCTTCATAAGGTCACTGGAATGACTAATTTTTTTAAAAATTAACTTCATGGTGAAAGGTTGTGTGCTTCGGGGACATGTAGATAAAAGTGAGGCCACCATTGATTTCCTTCTCTTTCATTTTTATTTCCCTACTTTTGTACAAAAGAGCATTTTTAAAAATTATACTTTAAGTTGTGGGATACATATGCAGAGCATGCAGGTTTGTTCCATATGTATACACGTACCATGGTGGTTTGCTGCACCCATCAACCTATCATCTACATTAGGTATTTCTCCTAATGCTATCCCTCCCCTTGACCCCCACCCCCTGACAGGCCCTGGTGTGTGATGTTCCCCTCCCTGTGTCCATGTGTTTTCATTGTTCAACTCCCACTTATGAGTGAGAACATGCAGTGTTTGGTTTTCTGTCCCTGTGTTAGTTTGCTGAGAATGATGGTTTCCACTTTCATTTATGTCCCTGCAAAGGACATGAACTCATCCTTTTTATGGCTGGATAGTATTCCATGGTGTATATGTGCCACATTTTCTTTATCCAGTATATCATTGATGGGCATTTGGTTGGCATCTGCAAACAGGGACAATTTGACTTCCTCTATTTCTATTTGAATAACTTTTTCTTTCTCTTGCCTGATTGCCCTGGCCAGAACTTCCAATACTATGTTGAATAGGAGTGGTGAGAGAGGGCATCCTTGTCTTGTGCCCGTTTTCAAGGGGAAAACTTCCAGCTTTTGCCCATTCAGTATGATATTGGCTGTGGGTCTGTCATAAATAGCTCTTATTATTTTGAGATACGTTCCATCAATACTTAGTTTATTGAGAGTTTTTAGCATGAAGGAGTGTTGAATTTTATCAAAGGCCTTTTCTGCATCTATTGAGATAAACATGTGGTTTTTGTCATTGGGTCTGTTTATGTTGTGGATTACATTTATTGATTTGCGTATGTTGAACCAGCCTTGCATCCCAGGGATGAAGCAGAGTTGATCGTGGTGGATAAGCTTTTTAATGTGCTGCTGGATTTGGTTTGCCAGTATTTTATGGAGCATTTTCACAAACTAAGTTTCATAAGCGAAGGAGAAATAAAATCCTTTACAGACAAGCAAAGGCTGAGCGATTTTGTCACCACCAGGCCTGCCTTACAAGAGCTCCTGAAGGAAGCACTAAACATGGAAAGGAAAAACCAGGAGCAGCCACTGCAAAAACGGACCCAACTGTAATGACCACTGACACTACGAAGAAACTGCATCAACTAACAGGCAAAATAACCAGCTAGCATCATAATGACAGTATCAAATCCATACATAACAATATTAACCTTAAATGTAAATGGGCTCAATGCCCCAATTAAAAGACACAGACTGGCAAGTTTGATAAAGAGTCAAGACCCATTGGTGTGCTGTATTCAGGAGACCCATCTCACATGCAAACACACACACATAGGCTCAAAATAAAGGGATGGAGGAAGATTTACCAAGCAAATGGAAAAAAAAAAAAAAAAAAAAAAAAGGAAAAAAAAGCAGGAGTTGCAATCCTAGTCTCTGATAAAACACTTTAAACCAACAAAGATCAAAAAAGACAAAGAAGGGCATTACATAATGGTAAAGGGATCAATGCAACAAGAAGAGCTAACTATCCTAAATATATACGCACCCAATACAGGAGCACCCAGATTCATACGGCAAGTTCTTAGAGACGTACAAAGAGACTTAGACTCCCACACAACAATAGTGGGAGACTTTAACACCCCACTGTCAATATTAGACAGATCAACGGGACAGAAAATTAACAAGGATATTCAGGATTTGAACTCAGCTCTGGAACAGCAGGACATAACAGACATCTACAAAACTCTCCAGCCCAAATCAACAGAATATACTTTCTTCTCAGCACCACACTGCTCTTATTCTAAAACTGACCACATAATTGGAAGTAAAACACTCCTCAGCAAATGCAAAAGAAGGGAAATCATAACAGTCTCTCAGACCACAGTGCAATCAAATTAGAGCTCAGGATTAAGAAACTCACTCAAAACTGCACAACTACATGGAAACTGAACAACCTGCTCCTGAATAACTACTGGGTAAATAACGAAATAAAGGCAGAAATAAATAATTTCTTTAAAATCAATGAGAACAAAGACACAATGTACCAGAATCTCTGTGACACAGCTAAAGCAGTGTTTAGAGGGAAATTTATAGCACCAAATGCCCACAGCAGAAAGCAGGAAAGATCTAAAATCAACATCCTAACATCACAATTAAATGAACTAGAGAAGCAAGAGCAAACAAATTCAAAAGTTAGCAGAAGGCAAGAAATAACTAAGACCAGAGCTGAACTGAAGGAGATAGAGAAACGAAAACCCTTCAAAAACTCAATGAATCCAGGAGCTGTTTTTTTTTTTTTGAAAGATTAACAAAATAGACAGACTGCTAGCCAGACTAATAAAGAAAAAAGAGAGAAAAATCAAATAGACACAACAAAAAATGATAGGGAGGCTGAGGCGGGCAGATCACAAGGTCAGGAGTTTGAGACCAGCCTGACCAATGTGATGAAACCCCATCTCTACTAAAAATACAAAACTTAGCCAGGGGTGGTGGTGCATACCTGTAATCCCAGCTACTTGGGAGGCTGAGGCAGGAGAACCGCTTGAACCCAGGAGGTGGAGGTTGCAGTGAGCCAAGATCGTGCCACTGCACTTTAGCCTCATCAACAGAGCAAGACCACATCTCAAAAAAAAAAAAAAAAAAAAATTATAAAGGGGATATCACCACTGATCCCACAGAAATACAAACTACTATCAGACAATACTATAAACACCTCTATGTAAATAAACTAGAAAATCTAGACGAAATGGATAAATTTCTGGATACATACACCCTTCCCAAGACTAAACCAGGAAGAAGTCGAATCCCTGAATAGACCAATGAACAAGTTCTAAAATTGAGGCAGTAATTAATAGCCTATGAACCAAAAAAAGCCCAGGACCAGATGGACTCACAGCCGGTGAGCCACAGAGGTACAAAGAGGAGCTGGTACCATTCCTTCTGAAACTATTCCAAACAACAGAAAAAGAGAAACTCCTCCCTAACTCATTTTATGAGACCAGCATCATCCTGTTACCAAAACCTGGCAGAGACACAACAATAAAATAATTTCAGGCCAATATTCCTGATAAAAGGGCAAGTTTTAAAAGAGAATAAAGAGTACCGCATTCCATTTCTCACTCCCATTCATGTCTGTGGTCTTTATTGTATTTGTGACAATCATAGAGACCAGGTCTCACACAGTCTTGGGCACTAAAACAGTGTTTATTGCATGTAGTGAAGAATGAAAAAATGTTTTCAAAAGGAATAAAGCTCATGTTTGTTTGTGGGCTGATAATTTGGCATCAATACCACCTCCTGCCACATTCTCTCTGCATCACAGGGGAGGACCTGGAAACACATTTCCCAGAAATCTTCCCAGTGTAGCTGTGAGTTAGAGTCCGCCTCTAAGAGCCCTTGCACAAGATTTGGAACCAGTGTTCTCCAGCATCGGTTCCTGGCATACCTGTGGTCAGTTGGTAGATGCAGAGGTTTCCAGGCAAGCCCAGTGAATCGCCTGTCCTGGAACTATAGGCCAGTGGCACTGGCTTCCTATAGACTCTTGAAATTACAGTGACTTCAGGGCAGGCATTTGAGAATGACCCATTTCAGTGCTACATGCAGCTGAGGTCAGCAGCTTGAGTTCCCCCTACCCTAGCTCCCAGCCCTTCCAACAGTATTGTAAGACTCTACTTCTCTGAATTAAAATATTACTGCTCATAATACTTCGTGTAGCTTCTGTTTCCCTGACCAAGCTCTGACAAATACAGCAAACCATTGGAATGGGACAAGATCATTTATGGATTGAGTGTCAACAGATAAGAGGACAAGGGGCAAATGAGCTACCTCTTTCCTTCCCCTGCCTGGCACAGGCTGACATGCTGCCCTCCAGCTCAGTAGGGCCCCTCCCAGGATCCAAGCAAGGTGGCTACTAGACTGGTTGTCATAATATAACAGGCATCAGTTCTTAAAACCCACCACAGGTAGGCACTATACACACATAATTTTTAGGTGTTATGATTTTCATTTCATACCAAATGAAACTGATGCTCAAAGAGATTGAGTTGGTCAAGGCCCGTTGACTTATTACCAGTTTGGATTGGAACCCTGGACTATCATGAAATATCATGTTCATTCTACTCCGCCATGCTGCCTTAACTCACCAGCCCTCTGGATTCTCCCACCTCAGTTTTTCCATCTGTCAAATGATGGAATTGGGTTAGATGACATCCAAAATCCTGCCTGGATCCAATCTTCTGTGACTATGTGAATTGACAGTTTATCTCAGGCCTGCTTCCTGGGGACCCCCATGGCAGCCCGGAGGTGCTCATCATTGATGGGCATAGGCAGTATAAAGTTTGAGAAGTCACCATGGCAAATTGGAAAGCAGGTAGTCTGGGTTCAAATAGTACACTTTCTAGCTTTCTAACTGGCCACTTTCTAATTGGCAACGCTGGGCCAATTACCAAAATGCATGGACTTCAATTACAAGGGGGCTCAATAAATTGTTGTTACTGTTGTTGCCCTCAAGTTGAGCCATGGATATGAGGTAGACAAAGAGGACAACAGGAATACCAGGATGAAGAGGTGCGGAATGCCAAGTAGAGAGAGGAACACAAGAAAGGCAGCAAGTTACACAGCCCTGGAAGGGACTTCTTGGGTATCTAAGGTACAGAGAAGGCAGGCAGCCAAAGACAGAGAGAAAGAGAAATGATCAGGAGCTGAGGATAGCGAGCAGTCAGCCACCAAGGGGGTACTCTTCAGAGTTAAACAAAAATGGCACTCAAGACCAAAAGATACTGTTTCCCCAATTTAAAGCAGCAGCCTTTAAGTATTCTGCTTTACAGATTTCAAACGTTAATAGCACAACTTCTGGAACATATTGATTCAGGTTTAAAAGGAACCATCTGCGTCCAGCATTCACTCAATGGGATATTCCGTAAGAGCAGAGTAACTCAAGTAGAAAAACCATGTTTCAGTGTCTTTAGTGTATCACTTATCTTAGCAAAATCGACTGTTTGCTCCCAAATACAGTTCCTGCAAACAAGAAAACATGGTGAGATCACCAAAGGGAGGACTGAGCCCTGCAGCCTGAAATAGACACTCAAAAAATGGTTAACTCAGCGAGTTCTTGAAATCACAAAGGGAATTCCAGGAGATATGACTATCAGGACAAAATAGTATCTCTTAGATGCAGAAAGATCATTAAAATTTTTCAAGTCTTCCAGTAGGGGAGCTAACACCACCGGCAGGGTCTTTCAACACCTGAACCTAAGAGGTTCCATCCCCAGGGAATATGAATTTCTGGGCCTTTAAGAAAGATAGGAATGTGTGGCTAGGTCTTTCTAGAACCATCTCCACCCTCGTCCTAAGAGGCATTTAACACCACAAATGATTTAACCAGCACACCAGCCAAGGTACCCAAATAAATATATTGTCTTCCAACAAAGGGAGTTATTCAAAATCTCAATGGAATATATTTAAATGTCAATGTCAAGAACAACAGAGGAAATATTCTGGACATGATCTCAGAGTACTGTTTCCACCTTTGGTTCTCTCTGTGGTAGAAAGAGAGTAGAGCCCAGAAGCTATGAATGTAAGTCCCAAGACTGGCCACATTTTCACTGAGTGACCTTGGGAAAACTGCTTTGCTTCCCTGAGTCGTGTGGTTCAACTGTAAGGCAGGGATAATGGTGTGTGCTTTGCTGACTTCCAGGATTATTGTGAGCAAAAAGTGTTAAGAGTGTGGAAATGTCTTAGAAAATAGGAACATTCTCAACATAGGACCCATTACTAAAAATCTTGTATTCCTATGATAACCCTATCTAATTGCTCAGATTTTAAGTTGTCATTCTTTTAATGACAAAATAAAAACCCCTGATAACTAACTCTTATGTCATGGGAGTGCACAGTGATTTCATTCCATTGACTTAGAGACAGTAAATCTGCAACCATACACCATTGCCATTACACACACGTAGTCACAAATAGGAAAGTCCATAGCAAAATTTGTACGGCAGCGGCTAGACTGTGAGTATGAGATTGGAGTGGACCATGTCCTCACTAATAAATGTCAGCTTGATTTCAATTACTTGCTAAAGAACAGCTTAGACAAAGCCAAAAAGGAAAACCAAAGCTTTCTTGATAAAATGGAATCCGAAAGCATAAATAAAAGATTCCACCTGAGAAGAATGATTTATCTCTCCCTCAAGAAAAGAATGCACGGTCCATTCTATGTTACCACATCTCCTGGTTGTTACCGGTTTATAAAAAGCTCATGCATGCGTGTACTTAGACACACACACACACGCACACTCTCCACAGATACATAAATTTTGCTAAAATAAAACCTAGAAGTTATACTTTGATTACTTGAAATAAAACCAGAAAAGTTTATTCTTTACAAGAATTAGCCCTTCTTTGCTTTACAAAAGCAAATGACTCCAGGCCCAGGTCAAAAATACTAATGAAGCTTTATATTACCCAAGAATTGAGGAAACCCCAGGCTACCGGTTCTTAGGCATTAAAATGAAGCTGTCACAAAAGAAAAGAGACTAAACGTCTAAAACTTGAAAACTCATCTGACCTACCACAAAGCCAAGAACCGATTCTGCATCAACCCCGTTTGGACCATATACAACTCATTTCCTTATAAGCTATTTGATTAGAAATGTTGGAAATAATCATTTTATAGCATAAAGCCCCTCATTCTCCAAGTCAACAGAGATGTGACATACTACAAAGAAGATTTACACTTTTTGTGAGGAAGACATGAAATACCTTTCCTAAGAGCAGTCATCTAGAAATGAAAGGCCATGATCTATTTTTCTTTTTCTGTTTTAGTCATATATGCAGTCCCCCCAAAACTAAATATTTCCCTTTTCCAATGTAATTTAGACAATTTTACAAAATCAAGAGCAGGTTTTTGAGGGATTTTAAAGGTTCTCATAGTTATGTATTACTTATAAGACATGTTCAGTTTGCCATGTGACCATTTCTACTCTTTAGTCAAGACAGGTAGAATATTCAGACAAAATATCTGGAATAAAATATTGATCAGTGGAGAAGAGTCATTTGAGGATGCAGTGAGCATCTCTGTCCTGGGCTTTTTTTTTTTTTTTTTTTTTTTTTAAACTAATCAATAAGAAGTAAACATTTTAGTTGCATTGTACAAATACAGCCAATATTTCAACATTGAAAATCTGAGTTTTCCCCATGCAAACCTACCTCAGAAGCTCTACTGTACCTGGCAAGACCACAGGATTCTTATTTTCTTTAAGGTTCTGTGTCAATTAAGATGTGTTAGACCCACAGAGGTGTAAACAATAAAAAAAAATGTATTACCCCACATAGCAGAAAGTCTAGGCACATCATAGCCTGGGCTCTGTTGCTCGAAATATTCCCAGCTTGGCCCTTCTGCATGTGCTGGTGTTGTACCAGGCTGGCTTTCTTCATGGTTGCAAATTGACTGTCAACAGCATCTAGAGCTACATTTTTTCTTGTTCATGTTCAGTGAGCAAGAGACAAAAACTCTTCCAACCATAGAATAAAAATCCTTCCCTTCAGTCTTATTTGACCCATGAGTTCCCATGCCCACCACTGTACCAATAGTTGCCAGGGAACTATCAAGCATGAATTGTCTTAAGCCCTGACCAGTAAGGGAGATGGCCTGGATGCATCCAGACTCACCTCTGAGAGATTTGATGTTCCTTTCTTGAGTTATTGGGCTGCATTGGGCATAAGGGTTGAATATTCAAAGAAAATCTGGGTTCCATTAGGAAGTAAGAAAGAATTGATGCTAGAAAGCAACTGACAATGTCCATATCAGAACCCACTGGGCTTCCCAGAAGTGATGAAAAGAATGTTGGCTCTGATGGAGTGTCTGAACTTTGGGTAGGAGAGTGGCCCGCTACTCGCAGGAAGGACTGTTTCTAAGTGTAAGCCTATGTGCTTCCATCTAGCCCCAGGAAAATGGATTCTAAGTTCCACAAGAGAGAGGGCTGCAAAAAAACTTAAAAGGCAGATGAAACTTTATCAGAGCTTGTTAGAGAGTGATAAAAATCACTAGAAACAAAGACATGCCCCACGTCAGCAAAAACAGAAGCAGTAACTTCTGACTATAGTCAGAGAGACATGGCTCGGGGGCAGCAGAAAAGCCCAAATGCCTTCAAGAAGACAAAAGTCACCCACCATGGAAAAGAAGGAGATTTGAGATGTCTTTGGGACTCGGTATTTCTAGTAGATAGGGGCGCAGAGACAAAGATGTATAAAGAATCCCAGAGTCCTAGGGTAACTGCTAAGAACACTGATTTAGCCTTCCTTTCTCTCCCAGGCTGGAGAACATTTCTCGTAAGGGAGGATCTTCCAAGACCTCATGGAAGGTGAATAGACTGGAATTTTGGACTTGCTGCATCACCCAAGGAAGGTCACAGAGAAGGAGATGTAATAGAGCTCATCTTGGTCAGACCAAGCCAGGAATAAGTCATGGCCTTTGGAGCTGAGCGTGATTCAGCATTTTAGAGATAGAGAGAAAGAGGTAGAAAACAATTAAGCTTAACAAAAATAAAGAACCACGGGCAAACCAAATTTTAAAATATTGGAATATAATACAAATACCAACAGGCACATATACACACATGCACATACATACATACACACAAAAGCCCTAAAGTGCTGGGGGAAAAAAAACCAATAAAATGACTAGGGATCACTATAATATTTAGACCATTTTCCATTTGAATCAGACCACATCTGGGGACCTGCCTTTGTTCTGGATCACTGAGGTAATTAATAGTGATGTTGACAAAGTAGGAGGTACTCAGTGGAGAGTGCCTGAGAGGGTAAAGGCTCCAGAAGCCAAAGCATAAACGCAGCAGAGAGGCCATCCTATAGAGTGGAAAATAAAGTTGCTCCTGTTATTCCAAGGCAGCAGATTTCAGCTTTTCGTAAGAACAAGCTGATGCCATGAGAAGTGCCCCACATCACAAGCATGAAAGGTTTCTGATTCTATCACACAGTGACATGGTAACTTCGGGCAGATTATTGAATCCCTCTGTCCCTCAGTTTCCTCATGTGCAAAATGAGGATACTATGAGCTGCTACTTTCTAGGATTCTTATGAGGAATAAAGGAATTAATATAAGTGCCTAGGACAGTGCCTGCTAAATTGTAAGTGTTGTATAAGCCTCTGCTATTCATACAAAGAACCAGCTTTTTCATAAACAGAGATTCCATATGTATTAGGTTGCTAAGTCTGCTCTAATGAAGTGCCACAAACTGAGTGGCTTGAACAATAGAATTATCATCTCAGTTCTGGAGATTAGAAGTCCAAAAGCAAAGTGTTGGCAGATTTGGTTCCTTACCGAGAAAGAATCGGCTCCAGGTCTCTCTCCCAGCTTCTGGTGATTTGTGGACAATCTTTGGTGTTCTTTGTTCGTTTGCTTCTTGCCTTCAGCCAACTCACTCCAATCTTTGGTGCTCTTTGATTTACAGAAGCATCACCTGATCTCTGCCTTCATCCTCACACAGTGTTCTCTCTAAGTGAATAACTGTCTCCACATTTCCCACTTTATAAGGACAGCAGCTGTATTGGATTAGGGATCATCCTAATTACCTCATTTTAACTTGATCATGTCTGTGAAGACCCTAGCTCCAAATAAGGTCACATTCTATGTACTGAGGGTTAGGACTTCTACATATGCATTGGAGCTGGGGGTGCATACAATTCAAACCATAACACCAGGCCACTGGGGATCTTTCAGAAGAGTCAGATGGCCTGTGGATCAGAGATGTTGCTGGTTGTAGTCCTACAATACAGCCAGCTGAGGATCTGCCTTTACAAAACAATGATTGGTTAAATCAGGACTCGCACCATTCAATTTAGGGCGCAATAGAAAGCTTGATTTCTTAATCCAGGAACTTAACTTGGCCTTATAAGTTAGAGCAGTAAAAGTACAGAGCAATATAACCATTACCTCCTTGGTCTATTGTCCTGCAGAGACCATAAGGGAAAATATCTAGTGGTGACCCCTTCAAGGCCGAGCTTAGTCTTGAATCACCTGCATTCCTGCTTCAGCATTCTTTCTGCTCCACAAGCACAAAACACCCAAAATAGCAGCACCTGTGGGGAAAGAAGACTAACCTGTCACTTCTGGCCCACTGCAGACTTTTTCCACCTTCATTTCATCTTACCCTTTTTGAACAGTTATAGAGGCCAAGGACATCAAATGGTACCATGCTCATTCCATGTGAGGGAACGGAGAGGTTAAGCTGTTATCCTGGGGTCATGTAATTAATTAATGGTGGTGCTGTGATGAGGTATATCAATGAGGTATATCCTGATAATCTATCAATCACAAGTTGATTTCTTGGACATCTCCTATTTGTTTAGCACAGTGCTCAGTATTGAAGATGGACCCCTGGTACCTGTCAAATCAAATCACTAAAACTTCCAGTGTTGAGCAGCCCTGCCAGCAGAGGCCAAGTGGACTTCCTGCTCACTCTTAACCAAGCCATGACCATGAAAGTGCCCAAAACGTTTTTTTTTTTCTTGGCACAATTGCATGCAGATCAGCCAGTGGCTTTCACTTCAACCTCCCACCATAAGCAGTGTTCCGAAATGCTGTTTCCCTGCTTGTCACTAGACCACATACCTCGATTCTCCTTGCCGAGCCTCAGCAAGATGTGGAGGCTGCATTCCTGCTCTGCCCTCTAGACTCACACCTTGGAGAGGATGGCATGCCTTTGGGTTGGTCATTTTTTCCCCAGCTTTATTGAGGTAGAATTCACAAAAAGTGTATATATTCAAGGTGTACAATGTGATGTTTTGACAAATGAATACACTGTGAAATGACCACAATCAAGCCAATTAACATATCCCTCACCTTTGTGTGTGTGTGTGTGTGTGTGTTTGCATGTGTGTATTAATACTTCAGATCTACTCTCTTGGCAAATTTCAAGTATATAATACATTATTATTTACTACAACCATCACAGTGTATATTAGGTTTTATTCATCTTATAAACTACAAATGTGTATTCTTTGCCAACATCTTCCCACAGAAAGCAACAGTTTAGATTTTTTTCCTGGGTACTGAAACCACCTCCACCTCTTAGGCATCAACCTCTTAGAAAACAGAAGTGTATGTCTCCCCCATTTGTCCCAGGGCAACCCTGTTCAGGGAATGCATCAGTCAGGTGTGCTGCATTGCAAACAACCACACACAAAAACAATCTCAGTGGAAAGCAACAAAAGGCTTTTTTTCCCTCTTACATCTGTGAGTGGGAGGGGTTTGGCTGCTGATATAGGCTGAGCTTCAGCTGAGCTGAGGTTGCCTCCAACCTGTGGATTGGATTTAGAGCTCCTCCATGTGTCTCTCATCGTCTCTGGATGAGCACTTGCGTCAGGTGTTTTCTTCTCATGAAAAAAGGCAGGAGCACAAGAGGGTGAGCATAATCTCACATCACATCCACTAGTCTCCCATTGGTTGAAGTGATTCGCTTGGTCAAGCCTAAAGCCAAGGAGAATCCTAAAGTCAAGGAGAAGCCTAAAGTCCACCTGTCATGGCAAGGTCATGCAAGGTCATGGCAAGGGTGTGCAGGTATAATGCTACTACAAGGGAGCAGAGAATTGTGACCAATAATATGATACCACGGTAAGGCGAGGGCCCCATTCTTCAAGTTACCCATGGCTTGTTTGCCCATCATGTACCTGTCCAAACCACAGGGTTTGATCTTTGATCACTGAGCCCTCCAACGTTCTCTTTCCCCCCACCAGATTCCATGACACCACCTCTTCAAAAGCACTCCTTCCTCATGCTGCTTTATTAAAAGCTTTCCACCAGGCCAGGAAGTCGAGGAATCCCACCTGCATCTAATACATGATAATTTCCTAATGTAACCCAGCACTGTTTGCTTTTTTTCTCAGTCAGTTGCCTGCCTGTTGCATTGTTGCATTGTTGTTGGTTGAGTTCCAAAAATATCAAGAGGAAAGGGAAAAAAAAGAAACTATTTAAAAGATGATTATCCAGATATCCAAGCCATTCTCCAGGTAATGAATCCATGTTGAGCGAGAGTAGCATTTAGAACAACACAGGGGGAAAAAACGAGAAATTTCCATCAAATACCAGGTTCTACAAGTCTGTCTTTATAGGCCCACAATATGGAGCCTCATAGATTTAGTCATTCACACCTCTCCTACATTTTCAGAGCCATTAACCAGAGTGGACTCGTCAGGGTTTCAACAATGTAATTGTTTAGCTATAAGTGTTCCTGTTGGCTGGGGCCTGAGGTTTCTAATAGTCACGGGCAAAGGCAGAAGTCAAAACAGTGCATGGAGGAAAGGAGAGAAACCCAGCACAAGGATGTGCTGAGGGAAGAGCTGGGTGG
This sequence comes from Macaca mulatta, assembly GCF_049350105.2. Classification (NCBI taxonomy): domain Eukaryota; kingdom Metazoa; phylum Chordata; class Mammalia; order Primates; family Cercopithecidae; genus Macaca; species Macaca mulatta. The sequence continues at coordinate 83,079,010 of NC_133420.1, forward strand.
GGCGGAGAGAGCTGAAGGCTGCCGGAAGCATGGGACCCTAAGGATATGGGACTCTAAGGAGCTCAGCACGGGACCACCACAGCTCAAAACTGGATTGCAGTTAAGGTTTCTGCTTCTGAAAGATGAAAGCAAGCCTGGGCTCCCGGCCCCCTCCCACACAATCAACCTGGAAGAACAGCAAAAGTGAGAAGGAAGACTGGATCTGGAGGACTCAGATAGAAACTGTGGGGAGCCCTTTGGTTGACTAAATACATGGTGCAACCAACCGGGCACAGGGGGTACCAGGTGTATGGACGGAGGACAGGTTGAGGGAAAGCTTAGTTCTGCACTTGCCCACGTAACCTCTGAGGGATAATTGCCTGTCCCATGTTGGAAAAGGAGTTAGCAGCATCAATAGATGGTAGGTGTGAGGAGCGGGAGAGCAGAGCAACGCTCAAGCCCTGTGGGGTAAAGAGCTGATGAGAAGAATCAATTGACTAGCTGACTGGCCCAGAGCATTCACCCCTCTACCTCCTCCACACCCACTCACCCACAGACCCTCTGCATTGGTGGATCACAGCCAAAAACTGTTCTTCAAACTGATTTTGACTATCGCTTGCAATAAGAAGTACATTTTATGTGATGACTCAGTACATATACACGAAAGTTTCATAAAACAGTGTGCTTACTGGTGGGATGCCCTCTTATCTATTTCAACCTGTGCTATGCTACGCTATTCTCTCTTTAATGCTGGCTGACTCACTAAATTGATCCTGTGACCCATTAATGGGTTGCCAGTAGGGATTGAAAAACTTATCTATAGAGATTATTTCCTTCCTGAGTTACTTTTTTCAGAGCATTTAAAGGAGGATCCTGACTAAAGCTGTGGCCTGATAGAGGACACAGAATTGGGGTGATGGGCTATCATTCTGTGAGACCTGAAGCACCATGTCTTGGAGCTTACCCTGTCCTTCTTTAGGAGTGGGATTTGAGTTTCTTTGTTAGTATAGATAACCAGGCACAGTAGCTGTTGCCCCTAAAGGAACCAGAGTTTATAGCCCAAAGACTGAGGACTGTAAGAAGTCAACCACTAGAAAGATAACAGGCTGAGCAGCTTATACTTCATGGAGCAGATCTATTGTAACAGATCAAGATTTTAAAATAAGTATAACAAATATCTCCAAAGAGACAAGGGATTATGTAGGTAATATGAGTAAGGAACAGGAAATCAAAAGAAAGAAAAGATTAGCGACTTTAATTACAAAAAAAAGTAACAATTGACACAAGGAACACCATAGGCAGAAAAACAACAGGATACAGCCCAGTAACAAATTAGGGTGCTGAAATATTAGGATCTCTAACAGAAAGAAGTAGGAAGAGATAAAGAGAAAGTATTACAGGAAACCTGGGAGACATGCCAACATCTGGATAGTAGGAGTCTAGGAAGGAAAGTATGAATTTTGATATCTGGTAAAATGGAATTCGAGGCAAAAGTAATCAAGAACAGTAAGCAAGAACCATGTAACCATCATTGAAATTATATGCACCTCACAATACAGACTCAGCATGTATAAAGTAACAAGGATGAAACTGGGAGGAAGAAAAAACAGTTAGACATGCCTCCAAAAGCACAAATGATTTAGTCTCTTTTGTACTTACAGCGTTTGGTGGTTTCCTGACACCCTCAGAATAAAATCCAATATCAGGGCTTGTGAGGCCCAGTGGGATCTAGTCCCTTCTCATCTCTCCAGCCCATTTTTCTTACCTTACCCTCTGGAATGCTTTCTGCAGTAATTTTGAGTTTATTTTTATTCTTCATATATGCCTTTACTCTCTTACTTTCAAACCCTAAAATTTGTTGTTCTTCTGCCTGGAATATCTTCCTCCACCTCTTTGCCTAAATAATCACTACTTATCCAAACCATCTTAGATGAGATGTTCTTTCTTTCACAAAACCTTGAATGTATTAGGCCTTTCATAGCACCCCTCTTATTTGTAAATTTCTTGTTTAATTCTCTGTCTCCACCACTAGACAGTAAGCACTGTGAGGAAAGAACAGTGCCTGTGGTGGTCACCGGTATACTTTTAGTACCCTGGACACCCTGTTGCACAGTGAGTATACTAACTGAATCCGAAAAAGTATTTGTAAAGTAATAATGGAAGTTTAACTATAGAAAATTAGCCCAACTTCTGGTTCAACATGGCAGAATGTACATTTAACTCTGTCTTTGCCCACTTCCCATAAAACCTCACTAAAATGCCAGTAAAATTAGTTTTCAAGACATATATCCAGCAGGACAAAGAGAATGCTATTGGAGATAGCTTATCACAGGGGATAAATATGAAGCTTAATTGGATGGTGGTAGATGGGCGTGGAAACCAACAAGAAGCAAGGTTTAAAGCGCCGAAGAACTGGAAAGGCTCAGTAACTGAAGGCACTGGGTATTTCAGAAAATGGTGGCCTAAAATAAGGGGACCGATAGTAAGTCCTTATATGGAGAATGTAGAAACCTCCATCCTCTCATCCAGTGATACTAAGCAACTGACCTACCCCATATCCAAGCAAAAGATAATCAGTTTGCACTGTGGCTAGATTGTTCTAGAATGGCTCTGGCCTTAGAGGCATCAGGTAAGGTAGAGAGCAGCAGTGAGATACTCTACCAAAGACAAGAAGGTTAAGTGAAATTTTGAAAGCCCTCTTCCCAATCCCTTCTCTACTTTGTTTACCTCACCTCAGACAGGTAATTAGAAGGACAGGGGATCACAGAAACACAACTCCAATGAAAAGAGGAGGACTAACCCAGGAATAGTGAGCATGAAGGTGAAAAGAACAGCACCTGACTCACGACCGACCTATGCTGACATGGGGCCTCTATCAAATCAGCTGCCAGATTGTGATTTGGTGAGGTCTGCCACCCAACAGTTCCACTAGGCACATGGGTTTCTCAATTAGCTTCTGGTCCCTCATTCTTAAATATGTATAAATATAAATATAAATGGTTTATATTCTTGGCACTTAAGGAAAACCACTAACCTAAATGGAAGAGATCAAAAGAAATTTACAGGAAATAGAGACAAGGCAGAGAACAAAACAAATATTAATTATGTTTGTAAGCAACATTATTAAGAGAGATAAGAGAAGATTTTACATCCATATAACAAGAACAGTGCTTGTAAAAATAACTTTCAGCAAATAAGAGCTCTTGGAATTTAAAAACATAATAGCTTTCCTGCAGGTAGGGACAGAATAATATGAATAAAAATGTGTGTCTAACCCCAAATTCAAATAGTTTCTCTGTGGACTTTTACCCAGGGTTCCTACACCAAACCCGAGTATATGGATGCTTTTCTGTGCAAGCTGTGTCTTCCCGGGGAGGAGGCAGGTCCTACTCCTTGGTCCTACTCATCCACTGACTCCAGTTCCTTATTTGTAGCCTCAGTCCCAGACCCAGTCTTCAGTTCCAATCTATGCAACCATTGATACTTCCAGGGGCCCTTAGGCAAAATAGAGATTTTTTAAAATTGTGTGCATATACCCAAAGGATTATAAATCATGCTGCTGTAAAGACACATGCACACGTAAGTTTATTGTGACACTATTCACAATAGCAAAGACTTGGAATCAACCCAAATGTCCATCAGTGACAGACTGGATTAAGAAAATGTGGCACATATACACCATGGAATACTATGCAGCCATCAAAAAGGATGAGTTTGTGTCCTTTGTAGGGACATGGATGCAGCTGGAAACCATCATTCTCAGCAAACTATCACAAGAACAGAAAACCAAACACCACATGTTCTCACTCATAGGTGGGAACTGAACAATGAGATTACTTGGACTCGGGAAGGGGAACATCATACACCGGGGCCTATCATGGGGAGGAGGGAGGGGGGAGGGATTGTATTGGGAGTTATACCTGATGTAAATGACGAATTGATGGGTGCTGACGAGTTGATGGGTGCAGCACGCCAACATGGCACAAGTATACATATGTAACAAACCTGCATGTTATGCACATGTACCCTAGAACTTAAAATATAATTTAAAAAAAATTGGCCGGGCGCGGTGGCTCAAGCCTGTAATCCCAGCACTTTGGGAGGCCGAGACGGGCGGATCACGAGGTCAGGAGATCGAGACCATCCTGGTTAACACGGTGAAACCCCGTCTCTACTAAAAAATACAAAACATTAGCCGGGTGCGGTGGTGGGCGCCTGTAGTCCCAGCTACTCGGGAGGCTGAGGCAGGAGAATGGCGTGAACCCGGGAGGCGGAGCTTGCAGTGAGCTGAGATCCGGCCACTGCACTCCAGCCCAGGCGACAGAGCGAGACTCTGTCTCAAAAAAAAAAAAAAAATTGTGTGCATGAAACAGATTTGACTAAAAAATAATACACAGGCTTAGAAAGGTAAAGCAACTTGCCCAAAGTCATGTGGACAGGTAGTAAATCCTGAGTCTCCTGATATCTCTTATTTGTCCACTAATTAACTTATTCAAGAAATAGCACGAATAACAAAGGTGATTAGTTCTTGCATGTAAGGACCCCACAATCTGGTGACCAGAGAAAGTGGTAAGAAAGATTAATGCTAAGATGCAGCTCTGCTCAGGGGGCTAGGGTATCTCAGGGAAGATGGCCAAGAAGAAAATTATGCCTGAGCTGCATCTTAATGAATAGGATGAAAAGTAAAGGGGAATGAAGAGGACTAAGACAGAGGTGAGAGTGAGCACGGCGCTTTGGGGGCATTTCAGTGGTTCTTGATCACTACACCGTCCCAAGAAGAGTTGAGGCTAAAGCATCAGATCAGGTAGAAACCAGATCAGCCAAGAGCCAGTGTGCCATGTGAAGGAGCCAGGACTCATTCCACAGCTAGATATGAGCTTTGTAAGGGTTTTGAGCTAGGGAGTGACTCTTGTCTAGTTTATAATCCATTTGTTGATGTGGATTCCAAAGGCTACTCAAGGTAAGATAAGGAAAAGGAGAACAGAGGTCATTTGGAAAGGGTGACTGTGGCATGAAACAGAGTTGAGAATGCAAGTATTGAGTTTAAAAAACAGCCAGTGGAGCTCCCTGCTTCCAGGAAATAAGGAGAGACCAGGAGGAGCATAGGTAAATTAGGACCAGGAGAGGTAGACACTACATTGAGAAGGTTACGCTGATCTCAACATGCTAGTGCTTCTCAAAGCTTTCTACCTAATAGTAGAGGAAAAGAAGGTCTGGAAATCTTGGGTGGTAACTGGAAGTGGACTTTTACAATCTCAGAACTTCTGTTTAATCTGTAAAATTCATATGAGCTTTGCATTTTACTTTACATAAGATCAGTCTGTTTTAATATGAAAATAGTTTTTAATTAATTTCCGGTAAAAATACTTCCCACACTCCAAGAATACTTGCAGTCAAATTAATATCCCAGCAAGATGCTCCCGTGGCTTCTCATGCCTCATGAAAGCCAGTATTGGATGATATACAACAGTGAGGGATTTGATTTGTTCAGGTGAGCTGTGAGGGGAAAGAGGGATTTGGGGGAGTTAAATTAGGGGGTATGGGGTTGGGTCAGTTTGAAATGGGTATTAGAAAGCCAGGTAAGAGGCTTTTAAGGGAATCCCAATGAGCTCTTAGACTAGAGGATGGCAGTGGATGAAGCAAAAAACAACATACAGAAGAGAAATGTTTGAAGACCTGGTGGATGACTCACTCTAGGGGGCCAGACAGAGAAGAAGGAATCAAAGACAGCTCTAACTTTGAACCCTGGGGATGTGATTCCAGGGTTGGGAAGGGAAGCTTCCTCTTCCCAAGGAGCAGGAGGAACATACCGACGTCAGCCAGCTGTGCTTGTGTGCTTGTGCACGACGCCCATGTGGGAATGTGTTCTCGATGGCCAGGCACTGGGGACAGGCAAGATCTAAGCAAAAACACAACATGTGGGAGTGGGGCCATTCTCACAGAAGGCGCAGCGGACACCATAAGAGTGGCTGGAAAGTCTGAGGGAGTAAGGAGAGAGGAGCAAACACTGAAGATCGAGGGCTCGACTTAACAGGAAGACACGGATCAGCAGTGGAGAAGGGCAGAGGAGACTGGGCAGGACAGACAACAAGGTGTGCTGAACGGACACACAGTCACAGTGCTGGCAATCACAGGAGCAGAAAAAGTCAGACTTGGTGGAGGAAAAAGGGGGGATATCTTGGTTAGCAGCATGGCTGAAGAGTCCAGGGGTAGATCCTGACCTCAGCTGTGATTAGGTCTCAGGTCTCAAATGATGCCATTGGAACTCCGTCTCCTCTCTCTGCCTCCCTCTCCTGTGCATTCACCTTTGCACAGCCTCTCTCATTGTGACGGCTCCTGGGAGCTCCAGGCTTTTAGCCTTTCATCTCATCAACCCCAATTGAAAAGGAACTTCCTTGTCCCAAAAATGCCAACGGAAGTTCCAGCTTTGGCTCTGATTGGACCCTACTGGCTCACAGGCCTGTGCTTAAACCAGTCACTGTGGCCAGGCCTGGGTCACAAGCCTAAAGTCCCCCCTCCAAAACCACATTAACTAAGCATCGGGAAAGGGGCTTTCCCTGAAGAAACAGGGCTACACAACTGCCACATGAAAAGGGAAGGAGTACGGTCAGAGTGGCAGAGAGTGGGTCCAGCAGGAGAGGATGTTTAAGAAGCCGAGGGTGGAGGTGGGTGGCCACACATGTTAAATGTCAGGCAAAGGCCAAAGTAGGGGCCATAGAGGCCCCACGGCACTTGGCCAGAGAGGAAACCAAGCGGCTCCTCTCCTCTGTCTTGCTCCTGCCTTAGATGGTGAGTCTGAAGACAGTCACACCCATCCCTGGCTTCCCTCCTTCATCACACCCACCCTGGCATCCAGAGCCCGGCTCACAACCCCCCACCCCTTCTCCAGCCTTCCAGAACCAAGCCAGAGCCACTGTTGCTGGGCCCCCAGGCCCCACCGGCAATAAAAAGTCCCTTCTGGCTTCTGCAAGGGAGCTCATAATGTGAGAGCCAGATCCTCCCTGGCTGGATGTCCCCACCACACACATCATATGATTCCTTCCTTCCCAGCAGGTAATTTTTCCAGGGAAAGAATCACCCCTCCTCTGTCCTTTGCCTCTGACCCACCAATTGTTTGCCGAGGCAGGACCAGTAACACTCCTTGGCTGGACTTCAGAGTTCCAGTCCGGCCGGGGGTGTTAGGCTGGGATTTAACCACGGACCCCGAGGGGCTCATGTTATATGAATCATCTCCCCAGTGCGCCAAGACATCAAACCAGACTTCACCCCTCGCTCTTTCTTTCCCGGCCGCTTCAGCTCATTGGAGTTTAAAGCTACACGGCTGGCAGCAGCTCATCTGGAACATCCCCGAGCGCTCCCCTTTTCATGAGAGCACACACCCTCGGAGAGTAAGGCAGAGTCAGACAGACAGACACACACAGATGGACAGGGAGAGGAGAGTCTGGCAGACGGACAGAATGAATATGGATTTCCTGCCCCTGCTGTGGGAGGGGGAGCCCTGGCAATCACATCCAATGTTAGAATCCAGCTTGGGAAGGGCCGACAGCAACTCCCCTTAGGAATCTGAGTGGGTTCTTTTGTGTGTGATGTTTTGAAGCATGTCAGCATTCCCGGGTACTGTCAGCCTCCTTCAAATGACCCGAGCGGGGGTGTGAACAGCAAGCTCTCACCGCCTTAGGCTGTGCAAAAGGAAAGGCTGGGAATAGTGTTCCAGAGGTTTCCTCTCACTGTGAAAATCAAGGCAGAAATGCCTCGTCCTCAGCTCCCCAAATACCCTTGAAGATCAAGGGGCAGCTAAGCTAATCTATTATAAATTCTAATGTAGCACAGTTCCCCGACCAGAGCTGCTTCTCCTTCGGTGCCCCAAGCGTTAGCCAATATTTCATCAAAACCTACTCCCTTCCTCGGGCCCACATCTGCTCCTCCTGCTCACCCCGAGAGGCTCGCACGCTGGCGCCTTCTTCGTGCATATGGTCTCCACGCACACACATGTGCACACGCACACGCACACGCACACCGCTGGACTCTGATCTTCCTTCCTGACTGATGATACTACCTGGCCCGTCTGGTTTGAGATGATCATTTTTCACTCTCAGCATTTTCGAATCTCACAAAAAGATGTTTAAAAACACCAAAATGGTAATGCACACACATATCTACACACACATACACGTATATCAAGCCACTCAGAGCTTTTTTCCATGAGATTTTTTTTTTCAGAGAATTAGTCTTTTCTCGTGATTTTAACCTTACTCCTTGCTACATGTAGGCCTCAATCGCCAGTGTAATAAAAGTGTATACCAAGGCCAGTGAGTGGCCCAGTCCCTTACACGGGGCAGGAAGTCCATCTCATGTGCTTGAAGGCCTGAATGCAGCCACTGCAATAGCTGCTCAGTCTTAATCCTCCCTCCTCTAAAATGGGTCTAGCTACCCACTCCAGCAATCAGGTTGTAGGGTGTTAACTTCTGCCAGACGCTTTTGGAGATGAAGACGCGATGCTCACCATGGCATGCTGAACCAGGAGGCGGGCGGGACTCCTCCTGACTTCGAGACCCTGTTCGAGTGAGCAGTTTAACAAAGCATTATAGTCTAGCAGCTGGGTGTGAGCAAAGAAACTGCCCCCATAAAAACCAGACCTCTGGCAGAATATGTACTATGACCCCAGGTTTCTGTTGTATGTAATCGTCATCCTAAAGGAATCTCTGTACAATGTTGACTGCGTGCCAGGCACCTTGATTTACGGAGACTCGCTCACTTGCTTCTCGTAACCCCCACGCTGAGGAAGGCACCATCATGAAGCCAAATTAACAGATGATGAAACAACAGCGGAAAAGTTAAATAACTTGCTCAAGTGGTGGAGCCAGAGTTTGAACCCAGAATGGTTCAAGAGTCTGTGCTTTTAGCCATCACAGTATACTGAAAAGAGCAAGCAGGTGAACAAGTGAGCACGTGTGTGCGCATAGAAAAAGAGGAAGAAAACACAGCACGTGACTTCACAGTTACAGGTAGCATGACAAGGGATTTTTTCCCTTTTGCTGTAGTATTTGCACTTTATCTATACTTTTGTGACATCTACAGTGAACAATAATTTTAAAATGCTCTTTTGAAAGAGCATCTCCCAGTTCTGTTTATCAGACCACCATGCTTTTTCACCCAACGCAGCAGACAGGTAGGGGCAATGCTCATGCTGTCAGGCAGATTTAAGCCATTTCTCAGACACAGTCAACAAAACAAGGAAGAGTGACCTAGAAGAGGTTAGTCTGCAGTTAAGAAATCTTGTCATCAAGGAAGTAGAAAGTACCCTGGCGCACCCCAAATCTACTCAAACTCCTGATGTCCATGGACAGCATTAGGGAGACAGTGGATGGATGGAAAGGACCTAGATTGGGTCAAGGATCAGAAGACCAAGTTTCTAGACTTATTATCTCTTTCTCATCTTGTGGTACCCAGATAATTTCTGTACTGTCTGAACCAGCTTTCTCACCTTGACCTTTGACGGCCTCCTGGATTCTAAGATAGTCACAGGAGATACTGTTTTTGGTGGTCTCTATGTGTGTTGCCTCGTTTAATCAGCACACACACATACACACACCCCCACACCACGCACACAAACCCATAGGTAGGTGTTGATATTCCCTTTTCACAGATGGGAAAACTGATCAAGGTCACAAAGCAGGTAAGTCACTGAGTTCAGATGCTAACCCAGGGACAACTGGCCCACGATTTTGGAGTTCTCTTTGAGTGAATAATGTCATCAGGTTTCTAAAGCAAATAGTCCAAGGACAAATACTTGGTCTAATCCTCTGCCTCAAACTGTGTGTCAGAGTGGTGCTGACACGGTTGTGGCTGAATTCTGTGCTGTTTTAAGGAAAGTGCTTTGTAACTCTTCCTCCACTTCAGCTCACCCTTCACTGCTCTTTTTTATCCCTCAGGTTCCTCATCCTTCAGGGCCCCTTGAGCTTTCCAAGGTGAAAGGAACCAGCTCATCAGGAAGAGAGCTCAGTTATCTGGCACCCACAGAGAGACAATCTCCCATTAGCCCCGAGGTGCTGGCCCACAAGCTTTTCCCAGAACGTCCCAGAAGTGGTCGGGAGGGAGGGAGCTTGCACTACACACAGCCAGCCAGCTCTCCGGGCAGGCAGCAATAATGGAGAATGTGATAAGCTGTCACTAGAAGCCAGCTCAGTTCTCCGAGACTTAATGGTAGAATAACACAATAGGGTCAGACTAAAAAGGTTCCCTTATGAAAATTTTATCAGCAACTTTGGTAAGTGGCTATGGGAAAGGTGCTTTGCTCACAGGCAGACCTGGGACCCGATTTTACAAGGTACAGGCAGCCTGCATTGCATCACCCCCGCAAGATATTAAGGGCACTCAAATTGAATTAACACCAAATCAAGCCGGTGCACTTAACAATACAAATGCACTTAAGGGATGCCTCAGGATGATTTGTGACTAAAGAAAGTAAAGAAGAAAACCGACTGCAAGCCACAAGGGCGGTGTTGTGTGTCATCTACAGGAAAGACCATAAGTAGAACTTAGAATACCGGAAAACCATGAACTTCGGGGGCTCTCAAATACCTTAGACCCAGCCGTAAAGTAGAAGGCCGCTTTTGTGGTATACAGAAACAATTGATAAATAAATTACGGCCAATTTTCTTAGTGGCATGGTCTCCATTACCTCTGACAGTGGCATAACTACTCTGCTAAGATGATAAGAGGCGAATAATGGTGGATCAGGTAGCGCCCCAGGAAATTCTTTGCCAGTTGCCAGGCCTCTCCGTGCCAGTGATGACACAAAGCTCCTCAGTGACAGCCAAGTGATGAGAAGTGACAGCTCACCAGGCAGATCTTGACAGGCCCTACAAAGAATCAGCTGAAAGTGTCCCTGGCAGATGGGACCCCAGAGTCAGGGCTGGCCCTTTCGTTTCTTTCCTTCTCTTGTCAGCATTTGTCTGCACACATTTTCTCCTCTCGTGTCTTCCTCCTCTGCCCTCAGCCTCCCTCACTCTCTCCCCACACCCCTATCCGCACCCCCTCACCTTCTCTCTCGTAGACACCCTGTCTACCGAGCTGGAAGACAATTCGGCCATCTTCATAGATGAATGACTCTTCTGAGATAATATTGGAAACTTGGATACATTCTGGACTTGGGAGAATTCAGGGGGAAAAAAACGGCCTCACTGGGGATTCCTTTCCATCAAGTGCAATACACACAAAAGCATGCTTTTGTTATCCTTTCAGGAAAAGAGCTGCCTCCATGCAGGGTCTCACTCTGAAAACGGGTTACATTTAGGTTGGAGGTGGCCTAATTTTGTCAGAGTTAAAGCAATTGCTCATCGAGTCATGAGGTGGCTGGGAAACTGGGGCAGGCAGGTTCCGTTTTTCACTGTGGAAAAAGGAGTTCTGGAATAGTCGGTAGGACCACTTGTAGCTGCTGTTGTGTCTCCAGCAAGACTTGCTCACTCCAGGAGGTAGGCATTGTCGGACAGAAAACTGGGAGAATAAGAAGGTCTCTGCATTTAGAATTCACTATCTTGGGCCCTTGCTCTGCTAGAATTTAGCTGTGTGACCTCGGGTGAGTCACCCGACTTCTTTGAGTCGTACTTTCTCCTTTAATAAAATGGAGGCCTTTGCATTTGACTGTTTTGAGGATGCAGCAAATGTTATTATGGGGAAAGTCTTTGGAAACTAGGAACCGTCTATGAACATAAGGCATTGTCATGAGGAATACAATATCCAAGAGGCACATGCAGATCCACTTCTTATAGAAACAGTCAAAAGTCTCAAGGAAGAATATTCAAACCACTCCTGGTTTTCGCTTTTCCATAACAGCAACCTCCTCTCAGATAATCAAGGAAGCAGAAGAGTAAACCAATGCAAATGAAATATACTAAAACCCCTCAACTTCACTTTTTAGCTTCTCCCATACAGGATTTTAAAATGAAGACAGTGAATTGCATAATTCCTGGTATTCCCTAGCAATGAGGTATTCCCAAACTCAACACGTCTTGAGGGCTTGTGGCCAGATCGCCTCCTGCTTCTCAGACTGGGAGCCAGAGAGTTATCCCATCCCCAGACCATCCCCAGCAAGGCTGTCCCCACCTGCCCACCAGGTAGTGATGTTCCCTTCTTCCGAGGATTTTACCTCCGCCTGGGGCATCTGGAGTCTCTGCCCATTGTGTCTTCTGCTCACTTACTTGAAAATCACCCCTTAAATGCTTAGGAATCACTACTCACGTTGTGCATTTTCCTGCTATCACTGGTCCCCTTTCCGCAAACAACCTTCCTTGGAGCTTACAAATCATTATTCGTCAGTGATTCACCAAGTCAACAAATAGTCACAGAGCGCCAACTGTGTGGTTCCAGGTGTCGGTAACACGCAGGTGACGCACCAGCATCCCTAACTCCAAGGAGCATACTTTCTCATCATTCTTCCTCTCCCAGCCCCATCTTCGGTTTCACTATTTAGTCCCAAAATGTCAAGAGCTATGCTGAGCACATGTCTCTAGTGAGGGAAACTCCCCCACAAATTGGAGTGAAATTTGTGTCACCTGGAGCTCCATCCTTCAAGGATCTCCACGTAGAATTAATTCCTCCCTCACTGGGTTCCTCTGGACTCCTACACATACTTGTACACATCATGTGCTCAGTCATTTGTGTGCATGTCACTCTCTCACCAACACACTCCAGGTTCTTTATCTTACTCATGTCTGTATCTGAAGTGTGTACCACAAGTCCAGGTACTTAGCTGGTACTCAAAAAGGCTTTGTGGAGGGAATGAATGCAGGAATGAATGGATGAATTTGTCATCACCTTACTTTCTTTTTGTTTTCTTTCCAACATTTCTTTTAGGTTCAGGGCACACAGGGGCAGGTTTGTTAGATGGGTAAATTGCAGGTTCCAGGGTTTTGGTATACAGACTATTTTGTCACCCAGGTAATAAACTTAGTACCTGATAGGTAGTTTTTCAATCCTCTTCCTCCTCCCAGCTTCCACCCTCAAGTTGTCCCTGATGTCTGTTGTTCCCTTCTTTGTGTCCATGTGTGCTCAGTGTTTAGCTCCCACTTATGAGTGAGAACATGCAGCACTTGGTTTTCTGATCCTGCATTAATTCATTTAGAATAATGATTTCCAGCTCCATCCATGTTGCTGCAAAATCTCCTTACTTTCTCATTCCATAACCATCTCCCCTTTCTTGTTTATTTTGTTTTTCTTTTGTTTGTTTGTTCTTCCTATCATCCTCAGCCCCAGCCTGTGATACAAGGAGACAGTGTAGCCTAGTGGTCATCAACACAGGTTCTCTCTAGGATGTGTTGGGGTTGGCTCTGACTGGCTTGCAAGAGTGGACTGTTAAAATGAAGGTAGTGAATTGTACAATTCCTGGTATTCCCTAGCAATGAGGTATTTTTAAAACTTTTTGAGCTGGTTTTAAACTGTTGGTAACTTGAATTCAGCCATAGTGGGAGGGTTAATACCATGGAAATCAGTAAACGCTCCAAACCAGGGATTTGGAGTTCTGGTTTTGCTTTTGTTTTTGAGTGCTTGTTTGTCAGCACTCCACTTCTCCGAGTTATCCCAACCTGAATTTGCAGCTCAGCTTTACCATGGACAAGTTGCTTGATATCTCTAAGACTCAGTCCCCTTATCTGTAAAATGGAGATGAAAAGTATGGCTTCACGGGGTTAGTGTCAGAATTAAGAGACCCAATGTTTATAAAGTGCTTAGCACAGTTCTTTGCACATAGTAAGTGTTCAATAAAGGCAGTTATTTTTATTAGCAGTAGTATTATACTAGCATTAGTGTTATTATTCCTTGGCTTTCAGCTAATGCATTCTTTCCTCTAGTTGGTTATGCTTTTTTCTTATTCTACAAAGAATTGGTGGCAACTTGAAAAAAGAAAAAGCAATTAAATAGAATATATAAATATCAGGAAGAGAGAAAATAAACGTTATGCTACAAAGTCAAAATCACAACACTATTAGAACTGAATGGGATCTAATAGATTTAAGACTCACTGGAATGTTCATTGTAAATTTCTTAAGGTGCTGCCAACAGAATCACAGAGTGTTAGAGCTCAAGGAACCTCAAAGATGTTCTAGTTGAATCCTTGTTTACAGATGGAAAACTGAGGCAGGCAGGCGGGAAGGAATCATTTCTTGAGCACTAACAAGCATAGTGGCTAATGTTTTCACTTTTATCATCCTTACAGAATTCCGTTTTACAGAGAGCCACTGAAGCAAAGTAAATGACCAGACTTGCCTAAAGCCATCTGGTTGGTAATGGTTGAACTGAAATTGGGACCCAGGCTCCCATCTCATAGTCCACCCCTTTCCTCCGTCTTCTTCCTGCAGAAAGATTCATTCGGTGATAGGAGCTTCCCAAAGATCAAAGTCTTTCAAGGCCCAACAAAATTACACTCAAATGGAAAAACTGCAGGAGTGTGATGAAGGGGACTTCCCAGGGAATTTCCTAGATCTGGTTGTGACACATGAACGAATGACAAGCATAAGCCCAGTGGCAAGAACAGCTGCTTTTGCAAAAAACACATCCTCATTTTTTGTTGGCTTTTGAAAAGAGATCTGTGTTATTAATTCATATTCATTTGTGGTCCATTCTGAAATTCAGGTCTTTTTCTGCTAACTAGAAATGTTTTTTTCTAACTCCTAGCGATAGCTTTTACTTCCTTCTTCACAAAGCCTTCTGTTGGTGTGGTTAGTGGGCACGGAAATTAAATCTCTTTTCCCTTCCTTTTCATCTGAAAGAAGCAGCACAAAGCAAGAAGGTGGTTAAAAAGCAATCAATGGGACTGACACAGAAGGGCAAAGAAGAGGCTATGTCATCCACAGAGTGAATGAACCCACCATTTACAGAGAGTTGACAGCAATGTCTCACTTATTAGGCCACCACCCCCTTGGCAGCAAGCAGGCTGAGGCCCAGCTTGGGGGTCTGTTTTATGAGGATCATGTTATTGCCCTCAGGGCTGTAGTTGACCTCACACCAAATGAACACGTCAGCCAGTTCCAAAGTCACCATTCCCAGGTGTGGTCTGGAGGCGCCACGCAAAGACCCTCATGGTCATCACTCCGTTTTTCCTCACCTCTACTCAGAAATGGCTCTCACAGTCTCAGCATTGGTGCTGACAACTCTCTCCCTATCCCGTTCCCCAAATCATTTGTCAAAGCAGTCCAAGATCTCATGAACTGGACCTGAATTGCCATCCGAGTGCAGGTCCAACCACTAGCCTTCAGAGGGAAGACCCTGCAAAGGAGAAAAACTAATACACAATTAAATACAAATTTACATACATATATATTTACATTCTATGTCTCCCTCAAAAATTAAGGAAGGGAGGTTGGGCAGTTGCTTTTTATTTGTTTTTCCAGGTTTTTATTAAAAATATGCTTTTCATTATTTGTTTTTCACACAGCAGAATTAACTGCTCCAGACTTCATCTCAGGTTGGCTTAAACACTCTGGCACAGTTCTGAGCTCCATCACTCTGCCACCTGCTTGGGTGAGCACAGGCAATACTGACTCACTTACTTTCAAGTTTTTTAATAAGTCAGGTGTGTTAAAAAAAAAAAAAAAAAAAAAAAAAAAAAAGACCTGCTATCAAAATTCAAGCAAAAAGCCCACTGTCCCCTGGAAAGCCCCCTCGAGTTGCTGTTTGTATCACTCCCAGCGTGGAGGTCCTCTCCGGATACCGGATGCATATTCTCACCTGGGAATGCTTCTAATTGGGCCGTAGTTTCTAAAGAATATTCGTGTGGATTCTAACCCCACCATTCAACTTCTGTGACCTTAGACAAGTCATGTCAACCTTAGTCCTTTAAGTGTAAAACAGAAACATTCACACCTGCCTGACATATGTCACCAGCAAATACAAATGTGCTTTGGAAACAATAACTTGGTAGGGAAATGGCAGCTGTTATTATTGTAATAAGATCAAAACTGATGCAAGAACATGGCTCATCAGATACAGTCTGGGGTGCTTGGTCCTGGAAGCATTTCTTCTGGAGCCAGCGGTGAGGTCACTGTGGAGATAAGAACAGACCATTTTGCTTCCATGTTTGTGGGAAAAGGCACCATCTTGGAATGGAGGACAGGAATGCATTGTGGGAAAACCCACAGCATGCTCGTTGTTCAGAAAACACAACTGAAATCACACTGGTTAGCAAGTATTGAGTCTACAACCTGAACAAAAAGAATTCAAACACTTGAGCTTATGCCGGGATTGTTTTCCCAGGGTCAATCCTGCCTTAGAACTTTGCTGAGGAATTTACGTTTCTCATTACTTGAGGGAAATAAGAAGCTCGGTTGAGACAATTAGAATTCTATTCTGGAGGCAAAACAACAGCTCCAGTTCGGCCTGTGTTTTATTCCCACCT
Source organism: Macaca mulatta (assembly GCF_049350105.2). Taxonomy (NCBI): domain Eukaryota; kingdom Metazoa; phylum Chordata; class Mammalia; order Primates; family Cercopithecidae; genus Macaca; species Macaca mulatta. Next base: position 83,095,379 of record NC_133420.1, read on the forward strand.
CTCCTTCAGGCTTTACCTGAAGTATCTCAAGGGAAACACAGTGGGGAATTGGTATCTTTGCTGGTCTATTACAAGGTCTCTTTGTGTTCTGCTTCTCCAGTTTCTGAATCTGTAACTCCTGAAATACACCTTGCAAAGTCCCTCTTTAGGCAGAAGTACCACTGAAATTCATTATCTCCTCCTCTGAGAACCAGGCAAAGGAACAGGCCCCCATGTGGAGGACCTTCATGCTCACAAACACATCTGGACGCGGAGGTGACTCGTGCAGGCCAGCAAGGAACCCCAGCATACCTGCGGTCACTGCAGGGTCACAGGCAAGAGGGCTGAAAAATGGAAGGAGGAAAGAGGCAGGGGGGTGTTCTCACGGTGGGCGATGAGGGGAGAGTGGAAGGATGTGGTCATGGGGAGAGAGGAAAGAAAGATGAATGGGGCCTGAGTCAGTCATAGGCTAACGCAAACAGGAAGGTTTTAAAGTGAGATTTGAGGAGAGGAAGTGGTTCTGAGCAAGGGGAGGGAGAGAGTTCCAGAGGTCGGTCTTGGAAAAGAGCTACTCTTCATTTTTTTGGATAGTCCCACTCGTGTGAATATTTCTTGGTGGCTCTGACAGACGGGTGAACCAATTTATTACTATTATTATTATTTTCAAAAAATTCACAACTGGCTTCAACTCTCCCCTAGACCTTGAACCAAAAGGGATTGAGACTTTAGGTCTGAAAACATTCAGGGGATTCATTTGTGCTGTGCTTCATTTGCACTGCTGCCTGCTGCTCATAGCAAACACTCAGGGCCACCCAGACAAGGGCACACAGGGAGATGTCCCAGCCCCTGTTAACCTGCAGCCAGTCTCTCTGATGCCATGTCCACTGTGCCTGAGTGGATCCAGGAACATCATCCTGGGGGAGCTCACACCTTTATAAATCTCTCTAAACTGAAACTGCCAGACATGGAATCACAGTTGCTACCTCCCCGTCTGGCAACAGGGCCTGCATGTGGCAGAGGGAAGGAAGAGGGAGGGGACTTTGGGGCTGGGGACCCAGTGGCAGGTCACATGAAGAGACAAGGGACAAGGGTTTTGGACTTGGCATTCCCATGGAAAGCCTAAAGGTGCAGATCCCACCAGATGAAGAGCAACCTTGGATAGACACACAGTGCCCTGCCTTCTGAGGACTGATCTTACAATAGCCCTAGAAGCCAAAAACAAAACAAAATGAAGCGCTAACCAAATAAATAAATAAATAAAATAATAAAAAATAAACTTCCTTGAAAGAACTTAACCAAAACCAGCACACTTTAAATCTTTCCAGTTCATTGAGGAAGTCCCCTTTCCACTACCGTTTATCAGAAACTGTTTTCTCCATATTGTAAAAGATAATAAAATCCTTTGGGCTTCCAGAACTAAGAGGCTTTGATTTTGCTTCTTGTTTCGTGACTTTCGGAACTGAACCTTCATGGTTCTCATCATTTTCATCTATAAAATGGGGTTAATAAGCTTTGCTCCCACCTCAAAAAACATTACTCACATGATATGAACTCCTGTGTAAAGATCAAGACATAAATATAAAAGGATGTCATTCATAATAGCAGTAGTTGTTACAGAACAACACCTAATAATGTCCAGGTTGTTGTTTCTTCTTAAACTAAAACTGAACTCTGGCATGAACAAGCTCAATGCTGGATCGCTTTTTATTGTGCTAGAAAATAAGCGAGTTAAATAAAAACTCCAGTACTTTCTTCTGCTGTGTCTACATTCTCTATTTTGAAATCCAAACTGATTTCTACACTACAATTAAATTTTAAACATAATATAGTGAGCACATTTTAAATGCTTATTTTAATAGCTTTAATGAGATATAATTCATGTTCTCTTATATTATTTTTTACACTTTAAAACTTCACTGTTAGGGCCGGGCACAGTGGCTCACACCTCTAATCCCAGCACTTTGGGAAGCTGAGGCAGGCAGATCATCTGAGGTCAGGAGTTTGAGACCAGCCTGGACAACATGGTGAAATCCTGTCTCTACTAAAAATACAAAAATTAGTCAGGTGTGGTGGTGCACCCCTGTAGTCCCAGCTACTCCGGAGGCTGAAGTGGGAGGATCGCTTGAACCCAGGAGGCGGAGGTTGCAGTGAGCCAAGATCACACTGCTGCACTCCAGCCTGGGCCACAGAAGGAGACTCCATCTCAAAAACAAGACAAAATAAAACAAAAGAACAACAAATTTCACTGTCAAATACAGTAGTCACTAGGCTTATGTGGCTACTCGAATTTCAATTTAAATTAACAATTACTTAGTACAACTAAAAATCCAGTTTCTCAGTTATACTAATCACATTTCAATGCTCAGTAGCCATGTGTGGCTAGTGGCTATGGAATAGACAGTACAGATATAGACCAGTTCCATTGTTGTAGAAAGTTCTGTCGGGCAACACTGCTCTAAAATAATACAGAATATACTCATTACAAAAATGTGGAAAACATATAAGATCAGGGAAAAGATACAAATTTCTTATTTTCCCACCACCAATGAAAACCACTATTAATAATTTAGCAGATTATTTATAATGTTTGGGTTTTTTCCTGAATATCTGTTTTGTTTTGTTTAGATTACATGGTTGTGATCTATTGAATATGCAATGTTATAGTCTGTTAAACTTTAAAATAAAAGCATTCTTCCATGTTGTTGCCTCCTTTTCAGAAACATCATTTGTAATGCCTGCAGAATATTTCACTACCCAATTGTTGGCATATAGAGGGTACATGTTTGAATTTTTCTTAATTCAAATAAAGGTAAAATTTCTGATTTAATAGCACTTGCTTGCTTTAAAAAGAGCCCAGAGAAATTACTGCATTCTACAATAGTTCCTAATATACACAAAACCTGGGAGCATCAGGAATAATCTGCTTGAACCATTGATGGTTTCTGGTCCCTTCCTGAGCCCCTGAACTTGGAGGAGGCACACGTGTGTGTCATCTCCCACGACTTTAGGGCTGTGCTCAGCAGATGCTAAGTAAGGGCAACATGCTGCAAAATGAGGATAGTCATGAAGAAATTACACGTTTCATTTGCTAAAAGCTAACGCAGAAGGATTATGCCCCCTCAGAGCCTTCTTCCTGTAATACACTGTGAGCCTCACAGGGTCCAGCGGCGTTGCTGAGGGGGCAGGGGATGTGAAAAGACCCCACACAGAGCCTGGCACACTCTCTCAGAAAGCTTCCAGAACCATCCCCTGGCAGGCTCTTCTCCTACTACACCGGTCTCCTCTTCCCCTTCACATGACTATCAAGGACCACAGGCTCTGCCTTCAAGCTCTTCAGTGACCCAGCTCAGCCAGCCTGTGGCTTTAGCCACCAAGAGGACCCCAAACTTCTCTCTGCCTCCTGAACTCTCTCTGAACTCCAGACTCAGACATCTGTCAAAGCATCTCCACTGGGCATCTCAAAACTAAAATGTAATTTTATCCATCTCCCTTTCAAATAAATGAACAAAGATAACAAAAATCTCTGCCCCTACTACAGTTCCCCCATCTCCATAAACGACAACTCCGTTTTTCTAAATGCTCAGGTCAAAAATCTGAGGTCCTCCTTTGCCTTTCTCTTTCTCTAATGCCTCATCCATCATTAAATTCCTCAAATCCTACCTTCCCACCTCCACCAGCCCGACAGCCACTGCCCCCTCTCGCCTGGCCACTGTGGCAGCTTCCCAGCTGGCTTCTCTGCATCCACGCTTGCCCCCTCTGCATCCACACTTGCCCCGAGGGGCTTCGTCTCCACGCTAAGTTCTCACCAAAGTAGTTCCACCTGCCCACCCTCCCCTGCATGTTTGGATATATGTAGGGGGGTTCTGGGTTGTCACAACAATGCTCATTGCTTTAGTGCCTGAAGGACTAGTGTCCTAAATGCTCACCACTACGAAATATCCCATCCAAAATGCCAATAACTCTTCCCTGAGAAGCTCTCACCTGCAGTGATCCTTTCAAGACCCAAATTGCAAGGACTCTCTCCATCAAACAGCTCCCTGGAAGAAATGTTTAAATGGCTTTTTACATTAAAAAATATATTTTTTGAACCTTGAAGCCAGCAGTTTCCATGTTAAGTCCTCCCCCTGGCTCTATCCCAGACGGGTAGGAGGCCTGTCACAGTTAACCACCACTAATCAAGGAATCTCCAAGTCCTAGAAGGGAAGGGAGAGGAGAGGATCTTTAGAGAACCACCACCAAAAAAAGGTGCTTATGGGACTCGCTATGCCTGAAATCTCCCTCCCCATCTAGCTGGTGCCCTCCTACGAATTCTTGAGAATTCACTCTAACGTTACCTCCTGTGGGAGCCCCACTGGCTACTCCATGCAGCTGCAGACGCCTTTGTGCCATCTCTGGACTTCATGCACACCTGAATGACAGCCTCTGTCACAATGTAGCAATTATTTATTATGTATCTTTCCCCCTACTAATTAGAGGGTTCCTTGAGGGCAGGATAATGGGTTACCAGGGTGTGCTTCCAGGACCTCTGAGTGGACAACTCCCTTCGCTCCCTCTGGCCATGGTCTGGCTGCTGCCTACAAAGCCCAGACCTCAAAGAAGGACCATATCTTTCCACGCATTCAAAGACGTGGCCTCATGAGCCCACTTTTAAAAGGAGCACTGAACCCTGAAGAAAAGGAAAGACGGTCTCAGAAGGCAGGAAAGAACATCAGCAGGCCAGGCTGCAGGTTCTGGGAACTAAGGCCGCCTCTTCTCCCTATGACAAAGACCGGCTCAGTTCTGAGGCTAGAAGGAGAGTGCTAACAGGGCAAGAACGTGAATGCATCAGTGAGGTGGCAGGCAGCATGCCCATGAGAAGGGATGTTCAGATTTACTCATCTATGGGCCCCAAAGCCTTTTAGTAGAATAGCTGTGAAACTGTGCTTTAAAACCCATCACTCTGGAAAGCCCGTGGAATGAAGTGGGGTAGCCCCAGTGAGGGAAGACACCATCTTGAAGGTACCAGACTCACATCAGGAGCTTTCTCTGGCCCCGCACTGCAGCCTTTGGTGATTCAGCCTTCGTGGTAAATAGCATCTGCTGCCACGATGATGGAGAGGGGCCATGCTCAGGAGGCAGGCTGACAGCAGACTGCTTTATGGAGAGGCACAGGAGCAGGACGAGAGAAAAGAGGCAATCGCTTCTTGACCGATGTCTGTGCCATGCGCCTATACTCAAACACACCTTCATCAAGGACAGGAAACTGAGGCTCGGATGGGTCCAGTAACCTGACTAGATACAGAGCATGTAAGTGGCAGGGCTGACATGTGAGCCCTTACTTGCCTGTATCCCCCAGTCCCTTCCCTCCCACACCAAAAACTCAAGCGATGCTGCCATGATGCCGGGAGGTGGAAAATATTGCAAGTTGCATCACAACAGTGCTGGGCGCTGCCCAAGAGTCAGTGGACCTGGGCTCTGGTCCAGGCTCAAGTTGATGGTCGACCTTGGGGAGGTTCCCTGAGCTCTGCAGGTTTCAAGTTCCTCATGTATCTAGAGTGGAGCTGCCCGTAGATCTCCAATAGGCCTTCTAGCTCAAAAATTCTTTGATCTTAGAAACTTAACACCCATCGGTTAGGATTTGTCCAGCTACAATTCTGAAAAGAATTATTCCTGTGGATATGAGACATGGAATGTTAAGGTTTTGCAAATGTTACTGTTCCAGCAACAATGTGTGCATAGAATATTCCTGGCCGGAGAGAGGGATCTTAGGGAAGAGCGGAAGTCCATCTGTCAGCAGTGGGCTTAAATGTGGCTGAATGGTGAGCCGGGTGATGGGAAAAGGGAATCTGGAAAGACTCACATTCTGTTTGAAAAGAAAAAGGGTTTTAATGGGACATGCTCACTCACTCCGGATTTTAACAACTTCTCAAAGTGTAATGGGGAGCGGTGGGTCGGGGGAGGAAAGAAAGAGAGTTTGTGGAGTGAACAGAGGGGAATAAAGAGAAAGTGATAAAAACAGGACAAATTCAGAGCCTGGAATCATGGAACAAATCAAATAGAGGGCAGATTCTACAAAAGGCCTCGGGCCCTGGCTGGGAGGCCCATGATTAACTCTTAAGAATATTGTTAACACCAGAAAGGAGGTTTTGGAGGCAAATTTTATTTTAAAAGCTGGAAAGTTCTAATATATATAATGCAGATCAGTGAATTACTCTTTCTAGACCTCAGTTTCCTCATTTCCAGTGTGAAGAGAAGTTTGTGCGCCATAAGAGCTTTGTGAGAATAAAAGGAGGCTGCACATGTGTAACCCAGTGGTATCTTGGGCCTGAGAGTGCTGTCACTCATTCATGACAGAAAACAGCCTGGATGAGCCATAGTCTCACAGCAGCAGACAGGAAGGCCAGACTGCATGAGGCCAGCTTTCCACAGTGACAGCCCACGATGACATGCTGGAGAAACAGCAGCAGGGATCACACCAGGACCAAGAGAGGCCTCCTCAGAGCCTCCCTATCTCCCTCCTTCCAGTACTTGGACTGAGACAAACAATTCAGAAGGATGGAGAGGCTCCAACAGAAGCATGGGGTCCACAACCCCAAACCAAAGGGGGTGATTTGGTTTGGCTGTGTCCCCACCCAAATCTCATCTTGAATTGTAGCTCCTGTAATTCCCACCTGTCATGGGAGGGACCTGGTGTGAGGTAATTGAATCATGGGGGCAGGTTTTTCCCCTGCTGTTCTCACAATAGTAAGTCTCATGAGATCTGATGGTTTTATAAAGGGGAGCTCTCTCTCTTGCCTGCCACCGTGTAAGACATGACTTTGCTCCTCATTTGACTTCCTCCATGACTGTGAGGCCTCCCCAGCCATGTGGAACTTTGAGTCCACATGTCCTCTTTCCTTTATAAATTACCCAATCTCAGGTATGTCTTTATTAGCAGCAAGAGAACAGACTAACACAGCGGGCTCAAATCAGTTTAGTTAGAAAACTAAGGAGATGTGATGTCACTTGCATCCTGAGATGATGAGGACAGTGTAGTGGTTAAGATCTCTGGATTTGAATTACTGGGGTTTGATCCCAGATCCATCATAGTGCACTTGTGCTGGGCAGCAAGGGAAGTTTAGTAAAGGAATTTTTTTTTCAATGGTGTGGACTGGGTTTAGGAAAACAACAAAGGATGGGTCGTACCTCAAAGCTGGTCACAGCAGGGAGTGTTTGGGCCACAAAGGTCAAGGAGGGGGCTGGCAAGTAGAACCCAGAGAGACAGCTCTCTAAAAACGGAATCAGAGCGAACTTACCCAAAAGTAACTCACAGAGGATGAGGGTAGCAGTCAGGGAGAGAGAGGATAGCCTGGGACTCCTCCCAGCACAGGAGGCAAAACCAAGGCCTGGGGACTGCTTGCTATGGAAACACATTGTCCAGACACTCTTTTACATAAGGCAACTGAGGTCAGAGGGACTAAGTGACATGAATCATTAGAAACACGGATGACAGCAGAACCAAGCAGAGCTTGGGCTATCATCCCCAAAGACACAATCCTGAATGCTGAAATCCTGAAAATATAATTATGGAAAACAATAATTTTAGAAATTCTTTAAAAAACATTTATTTATGTTTTTAAGGGGAATTTATTTCAGAAACATATAAAAACATGGTAGAACACTGCATAGGCCACTTTGTACAGTAAAATAGGCAATAAAATATATTTTTGTAAGTATAAACACTCAGGTATACTAACTAGAGTTATGAGTATAAAAGTTATGAGCAGATGAACCATATTTATAAAGAAACAGGTCAAAAAGTGAAATGTATAAAAGTGCTTCACTATGGTTGGTAATTGTGTGCAGCAGTTTTATAACTGCTGTCACTGGAAATACCTAGAAGGACAACCTCAGTCATTTGACAAGATCATTCAAAAACTTTGAGGGGCTACTATCACATATGCAGTGGCTCAAGAGCCCAGATCTTGCGAAACTGTATTTTTCACAAATGCAGATATACGAAAAGGACAGCTCTTCGTTTATTGAGGGGGTTTCAACATTTTTATGGACATGTGCAATGCTCATATACAAAGACAACGTTGTGATAATGCACTTCTGTGGTGTCAAATTTGCAAAACAGTGCATAAAACTAATTAGAACTCCCTAAAGTTTACATAATTCATGCCTCCAGTATTGGTAATAATGTGAAGGTGAAAAACAGTATGGCAAACTGGCACTGTGTGCACAGGGGCAGAAGTCATACATAATTAAATAATTTGCCAGGGGAGAGTTCTTGTACTGTTCGTCTGCATTTTTACCTCTAAGATCTTCAAAATACAGCGAGTGTTGTATTTGTATTTGGATAGTGGTTGTGGTCTACACATTTTGAAAGTATATGCTGTCCATTCAAAAACTGGATTATTGCCTGGCCGTTGCAATTAAGCAATTTATGCTTTTGCAGCATCAGTAATAATTAGCCTTTAAACATTTATCCTTTACCATTAGGTAGCCTCATACATTTGACTTACCAACAATTACACAGATCTTCCATTGTGCTGTAAGAAATACAGTAACAAGGCCAGGCACGGTGGCTCATGCCTGTAATCCCAGCACTTTGGGAGGCCAAGGTGGGTGAATCACCAGAGGTCAGGAGATCGAGACCAGCCTGGCCAACATGGCAAAACCCTGTCCCTACTAAAAATACAAAAATTAGCTGGGTGTGGTGGCATGCACCTGTAATCCCAGCTACCTGGGAGGCTAAGGTGGGAGAATTGGTTGAACCAGGGAGGAGGAGGTTGCAGTGTGCCAAGATAGCACCACTGCACTCCAGCTGTGTGACAGAGTGAGACCTTGTAAAAAACAAACAAACAAACAAACAAACAAACAAACAACACTGTAAGAAAGAATAATATCTGGCTTCCCCGGTATCAAATCTGTATTAGTCAGGGTTCTTCAGAGGGACAGAACCAACAGGATATTGATATAGATATACAAGAGGGGATTTATTGGGGAATTGGCTCACATGATTATGGAGGCTGAGAAGCCCCATGACAGGCCATCTGCAAGCTGGAGACCCGGGGATGCTGGTAGTGTGGCTCTGTACAAGCTCAAAAGCCTCAGAACCTAGAAAGCAGATGGTGTATCTCTCAGTCCAACGTCAAAAGCCTCGGGACCCAGGGTGCTGCTGGTGTAAGTCCTGGAGCCCAAAGACCAGCTAGCCTGAAGTTCTGATATCCAAGGCAGCAGCAGAAAAGCCTGTGCCAGCTTCAGATAAAGACCAACTTGCCTTCTGTGTTTGTTCTCTTTAGGCCCCTGGCTGATTAGATGGTGCCCACCAGCAGTGAGGACAGATCTTCCCTGCCTAATTCATTCAGACTCACACACTAATCTCTGGAAACATCCTCACAGACACACCCAAAATAATGCTTTATCAGGTTTCCAGGTATTCCTTACCTCAGTCAAATTGACACCTAAAATTAAGTCCACAATTCTACCCCTCATCCACTTGGCACCCACACACATCTCTGTAAGCCATATTTCATTTCCAAATAAAGACAATAGCAAGTTAATTGTTCTGCCTAACATGATGCAACTAACACAGTGCAGCAATCCTGTATGCAACTGAAAATATACTAATCCCTTCCCTAGAATTCGGCTTTCAGGATTTCAACATTCAGGATTTTAATCTGTTGGGATTGTGATTTTCTGAATTTAGACATTAGGGATTTTAGATGTTTAGGATTTTAGACTTTAGGGATTGTAATTTTTAGGGATTTTGATCTTTGGGGATTTCAACATTTGGGATTATGGTGTTTGGGTGTCTGTTTTTTTTTTTTTTTTTTTTTTTTTTTTTTTTTTTTTTTTTTGTCTTTCTGTATTATGATTGGCACCAAACTCAGCACTTCTGTCTCCCAGCCTATTGTGTGGTCTAAATGCCTCCCTGAAACCCTTGTTAATACTGCCTGTCCACAGCTTTTACCACATGCCAGGTACTGTTCTAATAACTCATTTAAATTCCCACAATAACTCTGTAAGGTGGGTGCTACTACTATCTTATCCCCACTTTACAGATGAGAAAACTGAGGCATAAAGAGATTAGAGCCGGGTGTTCTGCCTACACAGTAGCCATTCTTTATTTCTCTACTTTCCAAAACAAAAAGAAAGAAGGAAAGAAAAGAAAAAAGAGAGAGAGATAAAGCCACTTACGTAAAGTTACACTGGCTACTAAAGGGCAGAACTGAGGTTCTAACCCTGAAAATTTTGTCCCTAACTCTGTGGTCTTCATCTCTAAAGGATAAGGGGCACAAGAGGACCCTGAAAGAAACAGAGGGGGGTTGTCACTGTTACTGAAGTGCCAGGGCCCCAGGTCACTAATTTGTAATGTGGCATTGGCTGGCCCCACTTCACCTGGTGCCTCCAGCTCACTCTTCAAGATGGGGCCTTCCAAGGTGACCTGCCATCCTCCCTCCCTCAGCCAGCTCCCTCCTCAGAGAGAGGCCCATCAGTCTGCACCTTTCCTGTCCAGCCCCACTGCCATGCAGAGTGCCATCTGTATACAATAAGGGCTCTACATGTTTCCCACGAGTTCAGCCATCAGGGAGAATGGTACTGGGAACACGCTAGACCTCTTAAAGTTGCTCCAAAGGAAGCTCAAGGGACTGAGTAGTGAATTCTTAGAGAGGATGCAGCTCAAGCTTGGCAGCCAATGTCAAAACTTGACAAGTGACTTGGTGCTTTGACTCAAAACCCTTCTTCTTCTGCCTATGTATTTCCACTGAGGGCCATCCCTTTGAGCCAACTTGCCGATGCAGGCAATGTGTTCATCCTTCCTCTGTCCCCACTCCCTACCTCTCTGAAAGCCGTCAGTTCTGTGTCAGATGAGGAAGCAAAGAAGAAGAAATGGGAGGATGTGCAGGGGTAGAGCTCTTCCACGAGTGTCCCCTTACCTCACACCCATCACAACCTGGAAGCCAGGCAACAACGATGATCGAGAATGTTTATTGATCTCTTAATATGGGCCATGTGCTCTTAAAAGTGCTTTTTATAGATTATATGAATACTGTGGTTGATCGCTATTTTACAATTGAGGAAGCAGACGTTGAGAGAGGATGAGTCATTTACCCAAGGTACCAGGATTCGAATCCAGGTGCTCCTGACTCTTACCCACTTCCCAGGTAACAAAGGACTTGGTATGTCTGACTAAACTATTGGACTTCACCCTGAAAATGGTGAGATTTTAAAAACCTTCAAATAGAATTTGGTGATGGTCATATATCTTTAAGAAAGAATGGCCACAGGTAGAAAATTAGGAGGGCTTTAGAGACAGGGGGACCATCTGGAGGCTGCAGTGATAATCGAGGAATGACTCCCAAAAGCACCTGTACTAAAGTAGTGGCAGGAGGTAGTGAAGAGGAAACAGACCTAGGAGATGCTGGAGGTAGAACTAGGCTTATTAGGCAGGGGTGGGTGAAAGGAAGATGGTTAGGATCACTCCCAGATTTCTGGCCTGGGCAGTTGCATAGATAGATGGACCATCAACTGGAAAGAGACCAGGGAGGGCACGGATTTAAGGGCACTTGGGGGGAGATTACTGGGTTCTGTTTGGGACGTGTTGAGTTCAAGGTACCCAGAGGACATTTGGATGAAAATGCCACCCACACTCCCCACCCTAAAGGGTCTGAGCTGGAGATCAGACTTAAAAGCTGCCATTCTTAAATTCAGGAACTAAATATACTGCAGTTTAAGAGGTCACCCAGGGAAACTGTGGTAAGTGATGAAATAAGTAGGCCAGGGATGTAGTCCTTAGAGTCCATGCTTTCTAGCAAGCAGTAGGAGAACACCCAGCTAAGGGGACTTGGGGGGAATGGTCAGAGTGAAGGGAGGGAAGGAGAGTGAGATGCCTGGGGAATGACTGAAGGTTATTTCCAGAAGGGAGTGGTTTACTGTGTGTATTAGTCTGTTCTCACACTGCTGAAAAAGACATACCCAAGACTCAGTAATCTGTAAAGAAAAAGAGATTTAATGGACTCACAGTTCCACGTGGCTGGGGAGGCCTTATAACCATGGTGGAAGGTGAAAGGCACATCTTACATGGCAGCACGCAAGCAAGAATGAGAGAGTCAAGTGAAAGGGAAACCCCTTATAAAATCATCAGATCTCGTCAGACTTATTCACTACCATGAGGACAGAATGGGAGAAACCACTCTCATGATTCAATTATCTCCCACCAGGTCCCTCCCATAACATGTGGGAATTATGGGAGCTACAATTCATGATGAGATTTGGGTGGGGACACAGAGCCAAACCATATCACCGTGTCAAATCGAGTCCAGTGGAGGGAGAACTATGTCCATTGAATTCGGCTATTTTGAGAATTTTTGCCAGAGCTTTGCCAAAATACTATCAGTGGCATGGGGAAGAAAAGAGATTGCCCTGCAGATGCTCTGTATGGAACACAATCACAGCTCTGCAGACCCAAGTCTCTGATTTGGGCCTCAGAAAGCCTGGCAGCCACTGCCTACTCTAATGCACCCTGCTCCTCTGAAACCCTCAGTTCCCACACTCTGGACCCCATTTTACTTCTTGGTTGGTTTCTTCAGCATCCATCCATGTGTTGGAGCCTCCTGAAAATATTCCTCTTGCTGAAGTATTCTGGCCTCACACTCACCAACCCATAGTGAACACAGAAAATTCATGCCCTTTATTAGATGCAAGGAGAGCTGAATTCAAATCTAGACTTTGCCCTCAATAACTGTATCTACCGGAGTGATCCAACCAGTGTGTAAAATAGGTTAATAAGACTTCTGTTGCAGGGCTGATTTGAGGAATTAATGAGATAGCCCATAGGGAAACTGCCTCCCTCCTAACAGGCTCAAGAAATGTTGTTTTCTTTTAGCTTAAATTCTCTCCAGGCTCTAAGAATGTGTACAGCCCAAGGAAGTAGAGCCTGGGTTTATCTAACCTTTTCTTAGAGAAGATTTTATCGGGGTGAAGGATGAGAGATCACCAGGTTAATGGGAGCTTGCAGAGTTAGAAAGGAGTCACTGAAAACAAATATTTCCATTGGTTTTATGTTAGGCAGGCCTGCCTCATCCCAGCAGCTGTCTGCTGAGTGACGGGCAGTTCTGCTCACTCCTCAGCCTCCCCAAGTGCTGCTCTGGCTCTAGAAGAGGATGCAGTGGACACTCTAGGGCTCACCGTGGCCTTTACCATCTCAGAGCATGGCAGCCAGACTACCCATGGCCAGAGTTCCTGTGGCTCCTGTGGTTCTAAACCATGGGCAGTTTTGCCCCCCTGGGAGTACTAGGCAATGTCTGGAGACATTCTTGATTGTTACAACCCATGCAATAAGCCGTGATGGAGGGAGTGCTACCAGCACCTAGCAGGCAGAGGTCAGGGCTGCTGTAAGCCTCCTGTAATTCACAAGACAGCCCCCATAACAAAGAATCATCAGCTAAAATCGTCAATAGTGCTGAGGTTGACAAGCCTCCTAGGCTGTGTTAAGATCCAATTGTCCACAGTGGACACCACCTTGACGAGGCTCCCTTCGGTGGCTTCCTTCCCTTCCCTGTCTCATTTATCCACTCCTCGACTAGGATCTCCCGGGATTCCTCTCCATTGAGCCACTGCACGCAAATCATTGTCTCAGGCTATGCTTCTGGAGACCCCCAAACAAGACATGCGTTGAGCTATTTCTGGTCTGGGTAAGGTGGAATTTATTCCTACACCCAGTAGGAGAAGCATTCTCCACCACAAGGAAAAAATATGCTTTTTACATATTTACAAAGCAAAGGTACAAGTCCCAATGAATATAACACAAACAGTACCTCTCAGGACACACTATAGATAACGCTAAAAAGAGCAGGGACTAGATTGGGCAGAATCAATCTCAGCATGTGTCCTTGAGGTAAGTTTGAAACCAAGCTTAAAGCAAGGAGTGGGGCAAATCGGCAACAAGAAGGAGAAAGGGCTTTTGGAGAAGATTCAGCCCAGATTCCAACCCCAGGCTGCAACACCCTGGGCTTCTTTCCCTTCCAAGGCAGCATTCACGGGGCACCATGGGAATTGTAAAAACAATTCTGGAGCATCACAGGGAGTGCGTGGGGCCCAGAGCACCCTCCTCCCTGTGCACTTCCTCTTTGTGGGAGGGAACAAAATGGCTGCGAATGTCTCCAATGTGAAGGGAAATTTTTGCCTGTGTCACGGCCAGGGGATTACATCTGCCTACAGTTACAGGATGTATCACTTGCAGAGAATTCCTTCCGCAGCATACTCAAAGAACCAAAAAAAAAAAAAAAAAAAAAAAAAAGCATTAAATAGCTGGCTATAGTTGATCTATATTTTTCATTTTTCTCCTGTGGTTTTTCACCAAAGTCCACTTTGACAAGCAATTAAAAGAAAACCCCACGTACATGAGCAATAGATGTAAAAAGAAAAAAACCTAGTATATCGAACAACCCAACGTATACAATTTGGAAGAAGTAACCGGATCCTCTGCTCTGGCAGGCTGTAAACTGGGCTAGGGAGGGACATTGTTTTTCTTTTGGTCATTCTGCCAAGTTAAAAAGGAAGTTGGAGATTAGAACAAAATATTTAAATCAAAAATGAATCCTTCAATGAAAGTTGCTTGATCCCCTTCACTACCACCCCCAGCCTCCCTTCCCCCTTATTGGAAGCATATTTCTCTTTGAAAAGAAGTAGTGTATTGTTGCTGAATAGAAGGGGGACAGCCCACTGGGGAGACACATCGATCTCATCATTTTAAAAGTGAGAGATAAATGACCGAAGGCCTCTTCCCAATCAAATGCTGTTTCTGCACATTCTCAGAATAAATGGCACTGTTTTCCCTGGTGACTGCTGAGCTCTCTCTCCTCGGCTGGGTTTGCCTATGCTAACCATGCATTCCAGACCCTGGAACAAGGGTAACTGCAACTCAAACGGATGTATCTGTGATGCCAGGGCACTGAATTGTTCTTTGAAACCCAAACAAGATCTTGACTCATCCTAAGGGTCCTGTAGTAAGATTCTGTACTTCAGTTTTTTGAAATCTCTCTCAAATTTACTATGAGATGGACAGATAGCTTAGGTTCCACAAGTACTATTGTAGGAAAAGGTCCAAGAAAGAAGTAAGGAACAAAGCCATACCTGATATCCACAGATCTCCTCCAGCACTGGGACTTAGTAGTCTCTCCTCCAAAGGTTTCCCTTTGGTCTTGGAAGGGGCACAGGTAAATGTAGCCCTTCTGGAGCTGAGCCCACTTCATGCAGGTGTAATAGAACCATGGAAAACAAATATTGTGGTGGGGTTTTTGGACACATTTTTATTTCTGAGAATGGTTTTATGAAATCTGCTTTATAACTGGCCTGGTTCTACATACTTCAGTACTCATCCCCAAGATTCTGTTTTCTTACAAAACTAATTTATCTATAACTTTTCAACACCCCAAATAAATGTTGGTAACGTAGCTCCCTAATACAAATCATACAGTCATAATAAATTAACAACAGTCATCCAAGATATAAGAACAAGGATACCCTAACGGTATTAATAACCCAAAAATATATAATAAACATTTTACTCTCCAGAGGCAAGAATGAGTTGTGTTACACAATGGATTTTACAATAAACATTTGCAAATAATATGTACTTTGATAGTGAACCCATATGTATATATATTTATATAGAACCCACATGTATCTGTTGTTTTCCCCAACCTCTCTGGCTTCAGTATCCTGGGACCTTTGCATGTTTCAGTGCTGATCTTGGATCAGAGATGACTTGGGCTCATCACACTTCACTGGCTTAACACTCACCCAACACCTGGACAAGCAACCTGGAAGCCTGGCACTCCCCACTGTAAGCACTAAATATTCTAGAAGGAGATTTTAAAGCAGGAAAATAGCATCGTCTCAAATGATCCTTGATAGGCCTACAAAGGGCATCTACCGGTGGCCGCCTTGTCCTTGGTGCACTTTGCTCACCTATAGCGTGTTCCCAGCAGAAGGAAGCATTCAGTTTTATCTGGTGTGTGTGTACATGTGTGTTTATTTTCCCTCATCTTCTTTAATGAACTGTTAGAAATGAAAATAAAAAAGAGAGTTATTTTCCAAGAGACTTTTCCTTAGAGCCTCTCTTTTGTTCCTGGACATAAACCCCATCACCACCCTCACCCCGAGAGAAACTGCAGGTCTCCATATCATTGCTAGTTTGACAGTTCTTGATGGCACTCATTCAAAAATCTGTATTGAACTCAAATGTGTCCCAGAGACTGAGCTAGATGCTCCATCCAGTCTTCTCACTTAATCCTCTTAACACTTTGTCCTCAGGGGTTATAATTCACTTTATTTAGCACAGGAAGAAGCTGAGGCTCAGAAAAATCAAGTGACTTCCTCAAGGTCCCTGGGGAACAAAACGCCTTCAATCATTCAGTCTTTGCTGGAGCTAGTCCTGCCCAGAAGCCCTACCTGCCGCCTGGCCTTCGGAGGCTGCCTATTAGGTTGATGGGGCCCTCTTCTCTCAGGCCAGAATCCTCATGATCCTCTTCATAAGGGCTTTCTCTCTCATGCCTCATTCCCAGTTGTCTTGTTACCATCTCACACCTGCCTGGCTGCAAAAGGCTCTGGTCTAATTTGGTTGCCTCCTTGACTATATGTCTGTGCTCTAATCCACTGGAGCCTGCCCACTGCCAGCTCACTGTTCCAGAGACGCTGCCTGGATCCGACCAGCTTCGCAAGAGTCTTGCTCCACCATGAACTAGCTGACTGAGTCTGGGAAAGTCATTAAAACTCCCTGGCAGTTTCTTTGCAGTTATAGTATGCACAATAATTTCAGTTTTATCTCTGAAAGAAAACTAAAATGAAGATTGAATGAGACTCAGAAAGTTGGCTTTGGGGAACATCATTCCCATGCCAGATTTTATCTCCAAAATGCCCCCAAAATGCACATTTTCATCCACACTTGCTCAAAATATGGTGTTTCTGGATCTGAATCCAATGCCAAATTTTTTCTCCAAAATTTCCTCTTGTGCCCACAAAGAATGAAAGTTGGTCATTCAACTTTTCCCTGAAAAACCTGAGTTCATAATTTGTGTTCCAGAAGGTGTGGCCAAGAACTATATTCAATATTAAACTCTGTATTTCTCATTTATGAAATCAACAATAAGGAAATTTTGATAAATCCTCTTATTTTCAATATCCAAACATCATATTTAATTAATCCAATCCTAGTTTTCTGGGTTAAGTGATATTCACTAACGCAGGCTAAAAGAAAAAAAAATGTTTCAGAAATATAAATTATTGGAAATCCTGTAACTCAGACACCTGGTTCAGATCAAAATAAGTACTAAAAAATCTTCATTGCCTTCCCTTTACCATGAAACAAAAACCCCAGCTTCTTCGCCTTATACAGAACATTCCCAGCCTCAGCCTATCTTTCCCACCTAAAATTCCTTTTCTCCTGCATGAGCCATTTGCTCTAGACACTGGACTATTTGCTGTCTTCTAAAAGCTTCTTCGTTTTATTTCCTCTGTATTTTCTCTTAGGCCTTTTCCCTGCACCCAAATGCCTCCCCATTCCCACTGACCTAGTTGGCCAAATTCAACTAGCTCGAACCTCCACTTCTTCCATGAAATCTGTCCTGAACACACCAATCTGAACAGATTTCTCCTTCCTCTGAGCCCCTGTGGTAAAGGAAGACCATGCGCTTACTCACCTAGTGCTGCCTTCTGCTACTTTGCCCAGTGTCATCTTGAACTTTCATTAAACATCTTTCCTTGTCATATTTTAATGTTGGGCACCCAGTTCTGTCTTTATACCCTAGAGTTAGCTACATACACAGTAGCCGCTCATTAAAAACTTGATGCTTAGGTTTGACCCACATGCTTGCAAACGACTCTCCTCAAAAGAAATATTTCTTATACATAAAGCAAGGGAATTGTAGAAATTCACCCCCATCAAATATTTTTGGCAAAAAAAAAAAAAAAAAAAGAGAGCGAGAGTATCTTTGCAGAGTCTCAACAGAAACTGTGCATGTGAATGTGTGTTTGGGGTACAGAAGTAGAGAGAAGCTTGTTAATTTTAAAGCCACATAGCATGTTTGGCTAAGACTGTGACTCCATTTGTGTATTTCAACCACGTAAAATACACCCTGGGATTCTGGACTGAGAAAAATAGCCATATAAGGAGAAAACAAGGCATTCCCTATAGCTGCTCTTGTAAAACACTCTATGATTTAACCCTCTGCTCGGACAGATCCAAGCTCCTGCACTTTACAACTGCAAACAATCAAATTCCTGGGAGGAGCTCAGCATGTGACCTGCACCACTGGGCACAAACAATCACAAACAAAACCTGACAGGTCACCTACAGGGCAGCATGACCAAAGCTTCGCAGCCGCCTGCCTTTCTCTCTGCAGTGGGCTGTCCCAGCTGGAGCAGGCACCGAGATGAGCTCCAGCCCAGAGACAACTCTGAGGGCTCATTAATCCCTTTCCTTCAAGAACTCAGGAATCTGAGGTCTGCATCCACCTTCTAGATGACAGTCCATCAATCTGCAGAATCCCTTCACGGGGGCGGTGCAGGAGGGAGAAGTGGGGGGATCAAGATAAGGAAAGAGGGGCTCCACGAACAGAGGCAGGACTGGGCAAAGTGTTGGCCAGCCTCCAACACGGTGCCTGTGGCTCTGTGGCGGAGTATGCGTCTGGCTAGGGGCCTCTGTGCTATGCAGAGGAGGGATTGCGGAGTGAGGGGGTAACAGGGCACCCAGCTGGCCCTCACCTTTCCTCCCTTCAACTTGATTGCCATTAATAACAACTCTGGGAGGTGCAGTTTTCTAGATGATGAAACTGAGATTCTGAAAGGTTCCAGTGTCCCTCACATGTAATGAGTAGGCGATGATTAGAAATAAACTTGTATGCTGTGGCAGACACTGTTCATTTTCTTCTGTTAACTGGTCCAATCTCCTTCCTTCTGGCAATGGAATGAACACACCTCCACCTCCACCCCCCACCCCATTACACTCACACACAGAAGCAAGGAAGATGGCTGCCTGGCTGGAGATGTTATTTCCCAGACACCCACGTAGCTCAGGGGGGCCATGTGACTGAGTGACTGATTTCCAAGGAGATGGACATGGTGGGAGTAATGTGGGCAAATTCTGGGTCACAACTTTTTAAAGTAGCTGCTTGCCTTTCTCATGGGCTGGGACGCAGACATAAGAATGAGGAAGAGGACAACCTTAGGGGCTACTGGAGCAGCACAACAGGAGGCTAGATGATTTTATGGAACAGCGCCACCTACCTTCCTAGGGCTACCGACCTGCAGGGAACCTAGACTGTTCCATGAGGAGAAATCATCAGCCTCCTCTGAGCCACTGTATTCTTCCATGTCTTTGTGACAGCCATTTAGCCTGCATTCTAACTAACACGTGTGACTTTCTGCAGCCTCAGCTGTGTGCAAAGAATCTTGAGGCCACAATAGCTTGCACTAACTTAAAAAGCAGAAGGAAAAAAATCGTAGCCAAGTTACATAACAGCAGTACTCACATGCCAAAATCACCCCCTCCCCGAGTCAAGGCTGGAATAGGGGCCTCAGTCACATGAGGGAGTCCTGCACAGGTGACAGCAAAGGTCAGAGAATCCTGCTCCCTCCTCCCCATAGGATTTTACTACGGAAAGTTTGCCTAAGAAGGACCCTGAACCTCATTGAGCTGGAACCAGATGCACTATTTGGACAACTGTCATTATCATTCCCAAAATGACTTGTTGAAAAGTCTTCCTCTCTAATTAAAGTCAGCTTTACTTCCCTGAGACAGATGTGTTAAAACATCTACTATTATTGTAATTTCACAGTTCCTCTTGGGACTCCAAGTTTTGAGACTATCATATTATATATGTACCAGAAGTGTTACATTTTTTATAACAACCTTTATTAATAATCATGAATTCTGCCCTTTAGTCTGGCACAAGTGTAACATATATTCAGGCATATATTCAGCCTTTTTTTTTTTTTTTTGCCTGATAGGTCTTTTTCTAATTTTTTTTTTCTGTTTTTGTTCTTTTCTTTGCCCTCATATTTTCTCTTATAAAACCACATAGATTTTTATTTTTTTATCCAGGTTAATAATCTCTGTGTTTTAACAGATACATTTAATTCATTTACATTTTTTTAGGGTTCATTTCTGCCATCTTAGTTTGAGCTTTGTATTTACCTTGCTATATATGATCTTTGCTTTCTTTTTTCCAAACTTTTAGTGGGATTGATTCCGATTTCTTTATTTCCTCTTTTCCTATTCTACTGATTTGGTAATTATCAGTCTTATTTGTATTTCTGTATATACATACAGACGTTTTAGATGTTACCCTTACATTTTTAACATACATACTTGACTTTGAAAAGTACAAAATGTCATCTCTACTCACCTATCAATCTTCAGAGCTCCAAACATCTCCCACCCATTTTATCTATTATTGTTGTCAAATATCTCATTTTCACTTTTATACCCTTAAAATCGGTCAATATTAACTTCTATAGACAATGCTTGTTTAAATTTAACTTCCCCTCTTAGAGTTCATCCCTTCCTTTTTAGCTCAATTTTCTTCTACTTGAAATAAATCCCTTAGCAATTACTTTATGAGCATTTTTGGTGACCAAAACGAAATAAAACCTTAATTTTGTATGTGTTGTTGAGTACTAGTTTAGCTGGCTATATAACTGCAAACTGACAGTGATTTTTCTTAGTGCTTTGGGTATGTCATCTTACTGACTTTTGGTTTCTGTTGTTGCTGTTCAGAAATCTGCTGCCTGTCTAATTATATTCCCACCCAAAAAATCTTGATTGCTTTAAGAACTTTTTGGCATCAGTATTTTACAATTTCATTATAGTGGACTTGAAGTTTGAATTCACACTTACTTATTCAGCTGATGGCTCACCTTACTTCCTGAATCTCATGATATTTATCTTTTAGCCATTGTAAAAAAAATTCTGTCTTTTTTCTCTCTGAATATTTCTTCTCCTTCATTTTCTATTTCTACTTCTAAACTCTTATTCTTTCTCATTTTTTCCTTCATTTCTTTAGTTACTCCCTCACATGTTTATGTTTTTGTGATGCATTCTGAATTGGAATTACATCTCTTCCAGTTTACTACTTTTTTCTTTAACCAAATCTAATCTGTTAAAATTGATGACTATATTTATTACTTCTAGAAGTTTCATTTGTTTCTTTTTCAAATCTCTTATTTTTTCATGGTATGTTATATATTTGTCATAATTCATTATGTTTTCAATTCCTAATTTTATGCTTTAAATCATTTTAAACATAGTCTTTATGTAACATGTTTGTTATCTGAAGTGCCTGGGGATCTGATCCCGCTGTGTATTCTATCCACTGGTTCTCTCTCATGGGGAACCATTTCTAATATGCTTCATAATTTTGGAAGCTGAGATCATCTTCAGTGGAGCTCTATCTATTCAGGGGATCTTGTGTGGTCTGGGTTGAGGATGTGACCTACTGGAGAGTTTTGTGCTTGGTTCATGATTGCATGGCATCATGGCCTAGAATCACATTTATTCATCCATGTATTTATTTTTTTTAATTGACATGTGATAATTGTACATATTTATTGGGTACAGAGTGGCATTTTCATACATGTATACAATATGTAATGATCAATTCAGGGTAAATAGAATATTTACCGCCTCAAACACATCATTTCTGTGTTGAGAACATTCAAATCCTCCCTTCTAGCTATTTGAAAATGTACAATAAATTATTGTTAACTATGGTTATCCTACAATGCTATAGAACATTAGAACTTATTCTTCTATTTAGCTGTAATTTTGTATCTGTAACCATCCTTTCCTCTTCATCCCCGATCCTAACATTCTACTCTTTACTTCTATGAGCACAACTTTTTCAGCTCCCACAAATGAAAACACGCAGTATTTGTCTTTCTGTGCCTGACTTATTTCACTTAACATGACGTCCCCCAGGCTCATCCATGTTGCTGTGAATGACAGGATTTCATTCTTTTTTTATGGCTGAATAGTATAGAACCACATTTTTATGTCAATGTCTCATCTCAGATATTCCTAGAGCACATCTATAGTGTAAATTGAAACCTCAAACCGAAGTAAGGCACTGGATTCTTGGTTCAGAATTCTTGATTGACAATTGAGAGACTTTTTTTGTGCTGGTTAAGATAGAGAAATTTCTCTTTTGTCTCTTTGTACTGATGGCTTTCTTGGCCTGTTCTTGGGCCGTCGTGGAAACCACAAAATGTAGGTCTCAGCTTTCACAAAACTTGCCTTTCCAATTCATGTTCCCAACACAACTAACGTAGTTTCTGTGTCTTTGTCCCCTTGGGCCAGGAATCCATGTCCAATGCAGCCAGCTATAGGCAGAGACATGGTCTCATAGTACTTAGGGAACTTCCTGTTGGTCTGTGGAGAGAGAACTTTTCTGGCAAGAGGACCTAGAGAAAGGGAAGAAGTGATCATTAGAGGAAATAATTAGTATCCCTGAAACCCATAACTTTTCTTCAACACTTCTCTTGTATAAAGCTATGCCATCAATGATGTATACCCCCAGCTGTGGGCACAAAATTATTAAAGGTAAGAGTCAGCTGCTGTAACCAGGGAAGGTGTTGATAGTGTTTCTCAGGAAACATCAAGGTGAGCATGTTTCTGCATAGCGGTAGAATTTATTTTCAACTCTGATCAAATGTGTAAGTTACTCTTCCACACAACACCTAGCCCAGTGACTGACATAGTGGATATTGAATAAATATTTGTTGAAACAAACATCAATCCCCTCCTCTAATCTTCAGTAAGGGGAGAATGAAACACACAGAGGCAGCAGGGAGAAAATGTTCGGAGACAGAAAGCTATAAGGCCATGCTGAAAGAAAGGTAAATCTTTCCTGGAGAAATAAGTAACTAGAAGCAGGTGGTAAGCAAAGTATGCTGGAAGAAAGTAATCTCTTTTAGAAGTCATCATAAATGCTTGGAACTTGGAGTGGATTTTGAATTAGCATACATACCAAGATGGAGAATGTTCCTCAGTTCATAAATAAGAGCCCCGTCACAGGTGGTGACATCCGCCACAGATCCTAGGGCAGGAAGTAATCTGTGAACTTGGGTGTTAAATTAAGAGAAATCACACCCCACAAAAAAAAGAAGACAATTCTCTTAGACATAACTGCATAAGGGACTTAGGGGGAAAGAACCGAAATTTTTTTTAAAGGGATCCACTGTGTTAGTTTTTTATATCTAATAATGTCCATGTTAATTATGTATTAACATATAAGCAGTTCAAATCCTCCTGTGGATTCTTTCTTAGTATGTTCTTTTTGTTTTTAAGACCCAGTTTGAAGGATCTCTCCAAATGCTATTATAAACAGATATCTGAATTAGCTGAGAGCTGCAGTCAAAACCTGGGAGCTAAGAAAACAGTTCCCTTACAAAACGCTGCCTTACCTAAGTTTTCTTTATTCTCAGTATATAATTCATTCGACTCAGCGCTACTAACAGAGTCGTCAAAGGTCTTAGGGTTGGCCATCTGGTTGAAAAATAGGGACTGGCAGACTCAATTTGAAACTGTGTTTGCATATCAAGTGTACTATGTTTCTTCTCAATTGTGCATTTATTAAGTTTGGCCTGGGGATAGAAGAGGATAGACCCCACTCTCCAAGTTAACCTTTGGGCCCAGAAAACTTGAAAACTAAATGGAGGACGCCACATGTAAAAACTCTGGAGAATAAAGCCCACAACATGAAAAACATGATTGTAGTACCAACCTGAGATCCAGGGAAGCTTTGGTAGGTAAAGTCTTCAGGCTATATTAGCTTTCCAAAACACTCAAGCCACCTGCGCCCCAGGATTGGGGCAGTGTCCATCAGAATGGGGAGAACACTGGCCCCCTGTCCATTCTGATGGACAGAACTCACGACAGGAGGCTTCCCTGAGGCATTCAGGAGAACTCAACTATGTCACACGCACTGAAACATCTAATTTCAGTAATGAGCTCCACATTGAACTTTGGTTGCATTCCCAACAGTGTCTCCTGCAGTTGTTCTCAGCTGAAATCAAATTACTGTGGAAAAAATGTGTGAGATCTCCCTTCCCACAGTGAGGTAAAAAGGGCAGTTTACCACCCGTTGAAAATGCCATCTCATCAGCCTATTATTATTCTAGTACAAGAATGTGCAGAATGTGTCAAATGTGTGTGTCAAATGTGTGTCAAATTAGGTGGCCTCCCTCCTGAAACCGTTAAATCTTTGCATCTCTTCATAAGGAAGGCTGATAGACGCCAATGGTGGGAACTCCAACGCAACTGAAGCCACACCTCTTGCTACAGAAACAAGGAGGGCTCTGTGGCAACCCAAAGCCAGTGACTGAACCTAGCACCTGTCAGTGCACGTTGTTGCTTCCTTCCCCTAGGTAATTCTTTCTGAAAATGCTACTAGGTGGCCTGTTTCCCCTCTTCCAGCATTCCTGAAAATATGTAAGATATGAGATAAGCACTTGATCTTCAAACTTACATTAAGAAGCTTAGGTGAAAAAATTCTGTTGTGCACATATGAAGCATGCAGAATTCTGGGGCAGCCTCAGGCTGGAAGACACCATTCCACTCCCCTCTTCCCTTGAGCTCCCTGTGTGGGCACCACTGACAACCAGGAGGCACGCCTGCCCTTGGGGTCCTGCCACCTGATCTTAGCATAGGATGTTGGGAGAACCCAGACAATTTCCTGAGTCTCTCTGTCCTCAGTTTCCTCTTTCTCAGGGAGACTGTGGAAGGTTAATACAGTCACACAGTGTCCCCAAACTTTTTGGCACCAGGGACTGGTTTTGTGTGAGACAGTTTTGCCACAGACAGGGGGTGGGGCTAGGGGGATGGTTTCGGGATGGTTCAAGCGCATTAGATTTATTGCCCTAGGTTTTCCATTATTGTTACATTGTAATATATAATTAAATAATTATACGGCTCACCATAATGTAGAATCAGTGGGAGCTCGGAGCTTGTTTTCCTGCAACTAGGCAGTCCCATCTGGGGGTGATGGGAGACAGAGACAGATCATCGAGCATTAGATTCTCATAAGGAACGAAACCCAGATCCCATGCATGCAGTTTACAATAGGGCTTGCGCTCCTATGAGGATCTAATGTCGCTGGTGTTCTGATAGGAGGTGGAGCTTGGGCCGTAATGTGAGCGATGGGGAGTGGCTGTAAGTACAGATGAAGCGTACATCGCTCGCCTGCTGCTCACCTCCTGCTGTGCAGCCCAGTTCCTAACGGGGTGGCTGGGGACCCCTGTAATAACACATACAAAGCAGCACTATCAGACATATACTACAGCCTTCCCTTGCTTCCATGACTCTGTGGAATTGAGATGATGCCTGCTTGTGGTTTAATCCTAACCCTGCACAGTGGACACCAGTGTTTCTGTTTGTCCAGCTCCAGTTCCCTCAGTCCTCTTCTGGGAACCTCTCTTCCCCGGCTCATGGTTTGGGTGCCCTCCTCTGGCCAGCAGGTGAGAATGTGACCCACGCTAAACCAGCTGGAATTGCCCTCCTAAGAATGTGGATCTTGGGGAGGAGCTGCACTAAGACAGAAGACTTTTAGAGCTCATTAAACCTGGATTCCAGACCCTGGAGAACCTGCACATTTGTCCCTGTTTTGCCAAATCCCTACAGTTGCCTTGATTCTCACCCCTTCCTCAGGTTCTAGGAGCTAATCCTTATCCTTACAATAAGTTCCCTGTTGGCCAGGCATGGCGGCTCATGCCTGAAATCCCAGCACTTTGGGAGGCCTAGGCGGGAGGATCACTCGAGCCTGGGAGTTTGAGGCTGCTACGAGCTATGATGGTGCCACTGTACTCCAGCCTGGGCAACAGAGCAAGACCCTGCCTCTAAAAAACAAACAAAAAAAGTTCTCTGCTCCTTGGATATTTGTGCTTTGCAACAATGTGTCTCGGTCCCCACTCCGCTGTACAGATGAGAAAACATTCCCAGGTCAGGGAACCTAATGTGGAAGTAGGATAGAAGCCAGATCCCAGACTGGCCACCTATGCCCTCCGCTGCCCTCCCCGAACTCTCTTCTTGGCCTCTCGCCCATGGCCAGTGGTCCTTCTCCTCCCAGCCAGTCCTCCACATTGCTCTCTCATGTTCCACATCATCCAAGCTTGCAAACCATCATCTATTTCAACTCGTCTCTTTTTTTCCCTCAGGTATCAGGCTATTTTCATAAATCTTTCATTTTAAAATAAACCTTGGTGTCTCACTCACCACAACATTTCTAAAATGCATTCCTCTGCCAGCGTGCTCATTCCAGAGCAGGGCCCTTCCCGCTTGAATGTTGGCAGCATCCTGCCCACTTGGCTTCCTCTCCTGCCACCTTCCTCTCTCCCAGAGAGCAAATGAGGTTGGGACTTGGGTGGGTTGAAAGCCCATCCGTGCATGTCATGCATAACATTCCCTTCCTCGGCACAGATGCATTCCTAGACAAAAAGGCCTTTGAACGTGTTTCTCTCAGGGCCCGTCTGGCACCATTTTGTGAGTTGAGCAGCACTGGCTGTGCTCCCCTGCTGAAGAGTAAGCAGTGGGAACTGAGGAAGGGCAAGCTTGCTCCCTGCCCAGCTCTGGGGGCTGCCACATCCCACAGAGCCCTGGAGTGGAGGGCATGCTCACGGACCGTGGTGTCCAGTAGCTACCCCACCTCAACATGTTCCCCCTAGTTGAGCCTCATCAAAAACGGCCCTGTTTGGCAGCCAGGGAATCCTATCGACCCCTCAGGATGTGGTTACATATTATGATTCAGTGTACCTCTTGCAGCTGGGAAACGCATTCTCTGGGCTGTCCTCAGGGGGCCCATAAGGAATTCACACCTGTGATTAGCTTAACTGGCCATTCGATTTCCCCGAAGCCCTATACAGATCCAATTGAGGGAGTAGCTCCCTGACCATCAACAACTTGGCTTTTTAGAGAGAAATCAGGGTGCAACAGATTCAGGTAATTTAGCATATCACAGTAAACACTGTGACTCTAGCCTGGCTAGATTATTGCCAACGTCTACAGTGAAGAGTGGATCTGCTGGTTGGTATACATACAACTTAACACATGTTAGATTTGTACTGAACATTCTTTCAAGTTTTTTGAGTGTGAAATATTGGATTTACTAGTCACTAAAAATTTCCTATGCTACTTAAAATGAGATTAATAACTTACTTTTGTGTAGTATTTAGTAGCGTGTTATCCCATAGAACGCCCACATTATGTGGAACATGCGTTGGTGTTCTAGTTGGGAGAAGCTATTTTTACAAATGCAGGCTGAAAAACCTATTTTCAGAGGAATGCTCCTAAAATGCATCTTAAACCTAAGCCCCCAGCCAGCATTCAAGAAAGAAGAGAAAGTGGGCAATATTCAACCGCTAATTTCAGGGCCGTATTGCATAAAGTGAGGTCTTTAAGTGATTTCTTAAACTCAAAGCTCTGGCCCCAGAACTCAACTTGGCTCTTCTTTGTCTCCAGTGTATTCTTGTGCCACTGAACTGAATCACAGGCAAAGGTTTCCAGTCTTTTCATTCTCTTTCTGCTTTGAACTCCATTAATCTTTATGTTGATTTTCCCTCCACCCTCTTGAAAAAAATGTCTGCGTTCCCCAGATGGAAAGCCAGGAGCTGGCACCTTCAGAAGCGATAACATGGAGTGGGAACGGTAGGAGAGGCAAGCTCCTGGCCAGCGTGGTGAGCCACCACCACAAACCACGGCCTACAGCGCGGGAAGGGAAATGAGTCAGGTCCTCTGCATTCCGTGGTCACAAACCCAGAGCCTCTGTCACCTCTCCCCTCCCTGTGGGTGCGTGCCTGACCAAGCATGGGACCTCCTGGTGAGAAGCAGCACCAGACAGATGTTCCTTTGTCCTTAACACACCATACACACTGCCACTCTTGCATATCAAATGTTCATATTCTTAATCTAAACCCACTTTAAATCAACACATTCTTTTTCTACTAAAGATGCATTGAACAGTACACACCTATAGACTATATACTAAAATCTTTGAAAGTGCTTCAAAATAGATGAAATTTCTATACACATTTTCATATTTAAACAACAAATATGTACATAACTAAATATGAATCTGTACATTTATCTATTCATCCAAATATGCCATTCATATAAAATACACAGAGGTGAAATGAACTAGAAAATAAAAAGACTGATGATGACCACTACTGCTGCTGCTACTACTACTAGGTATATAAAGAGTAACTCAAATTTTCAGTCTGCTGTTATCTAAATGTTTGTGACCTTGCCTTAAAATGTATGTGTTGATACCAAATCACCAAGGTGATGGTATTAAAAGCGGGGTCTTTGGGAGATGATTAGATCATGAGGGCTCTCTCCTCATGAATGGAATTAGTGACCTTAAAAAATGGGCCCCAGAGAGCTGCCCTGCCCTCTTGCCTTTCTGCCATGTGAGCACAAACAAAAGGTGCTATCAATGAGGAACAGCCCCTTACCAGGCACCAAATCTGACAGAGCCTTGATCCTGGACTTCCTAGCCTCCGGAACTGTGGTAAATAAATTCCTGTTTATAAACTACCCTGTCTAAGGTATTTTGCCATAACAGCCCCAACTATAGGACTATGACTTAGTCCCAGTTGGCAAGGAGCTATGGTCCAGCTAGTTGAACACATACACGCCTCTCAGTCATTGAAACCTCAGAATCTTATCTGAGTCTTTCTCATCTTTACTTTGTGCACCAATTTGGTTCCCAAGTCTTTCTCCTTCTAGCTCCAAAAATCTCACATTTATCACCCTATTTTTTCCCTCTCTAACCCTGACAGCCTCAACTATACTTCAGGCCCTTCTGCTTCTTTCCCAGACTACAGGAACAGCCTCCTTTCAGGCATAGGATATTGGCTTTAACAGTCTACCAACATAGGCAGGCGTAACAAATACAGAGCACTCCTACTGCCCCTATTCCCTCAACCTTAGCAGACCATTCTAATCAATCCCAGATCTTTTCCCCTGAGCCCAGATGTGGCCACACAGCTTTTGTCAGCACAGCCCTCCAAGCATCACCAATTTATCAGAGATCCTCTAGAGACAAAATCTATTTACCATTCCTGACCCAAGTCCTTTAAAACAAGGTTTCTCATCCAGGAGGGAACATCAGGATCACAGATGTCTGAATCATCTAAGACCTAAGACTTAACCAGAATTTTTGTGGGCACGAATTATGGGCATTTTAAAATGTATCATGTATTATTTAGGTGTGCACTCATCGAGGACTAAGTAAAACAAGCCCAAATCAGAAGATGTTGCCCCTTCTAAGTCCTTTCTCTCCTCTCCTTTTACCACTTGTTGCCTTACAGCCCTCACTAGTTCCTATTCCACATCTAAAAATCTTAAACTTTCTCCACCCAGGGCCTGCCATCTTCCATTTGGACACCAGATACATTACTCTGGGTCTTTTTAGAAGAAGAGGCCAAGAGGGGGCTAAGGCTTTTTACCATGGCAAGCCCCTAGAGAAAAAAAGGAGCCAGCAGAGACTGGAGAGCTGTCAGACTACAGTATAGATCTAACTCCATGAAAAGGAGGGAAGGAAGGAGGATTGAGTGGAAGTGTCTTAGACTGCAGTGCAATACTAGGGGAAGTCCCAGAGCCAAAGTCATCCATCAGAGAGGTCCCATGCCTAGCATCCCTGCCATGCCAAGTCACTGACTGAGAGCAGCCCACGGGAAGCACAGCCTTGGGACAAATGCAGCAATTTCAGAATACAGCAGCTGGGGCCTCAGTCAATGAATGATTCTCCCTCCAGTTGGAGATCTGAGAGGTACATTCTCAGAGCTGCCACACCAGGAGCTAGAGCTGCCAGATTTAACAAAACTGACAGGAGCTAGAGCTGCCAGACTTAACAAAAATACAGGATGACAAGTAAGTTTTTATTTCACATAAACAACAAATAATATTTAGTATCAGTGTGTCCATATATGGGTGTCGTATATTTTATCTGGCCACCCTCACTGTAGCTCCTTTTGTACTAGACTTTATCTGTGAAAATCCTTTCTCTTTTGTACTAGATTTACTTTGGTCTGCTTTAGTACCCACATCACTGGGTATCATCTTAACGGATCCCTCTCCCGGTCAGTCTCTCTCCTAACCAGACATCCATTCTCCCCACTACTCCAAATCATTCTTCTGGAAACATTGTGGTCATGCCACCCATCCACCACTGAAGAAGCTTCCAGTAGCTCCATGGCTTTCAGATTGAACCTCAGTGTCTGGTATCAGGACATGCATTTGCAACACTAATTCCCACTGACTTTCCAGTCCCTGGCTCCAATCAGACCAAGACTCGTGGCCGTGAAGACATATCTCCTGCCTTTGCTCACGCTGGCCCCATTCCCTGGAATGCCCTTCACAAAATTTAACCTATGTGTCAAGGCTAGTTCAAATGCCACCTTCTCCTTGAAGGGATAAGCTAAGTATACCATTACTCTGCCCAGAACCTAATGACACAGGAAGCAGCTCAAATAATATAGACAGATATAACTTGATATGCTCTGAACGTGGAGCTTTCCATGCAGACAGGATTTCAGCAAACAATATTTCCCAATTCCACACGTGGCATTAATATCAACAGCTCTTATACAACCAACAGGGTAAGTCTTGCGTTTAGCCCTGGTGCAGATGTTTAATTAATCAGGTCTGCCGTCCTTGTTCGCCCTTGACTGGGTTTCCCTGATGATTACCCACTGAAAAACTCAGCCCTTTAATGCAAACAATGTCCTGATTAATGTTTTGTGCCGTGCACCAGGCTTGACAAGTGGGCCCTTCATTAGGGAATCAACCTGGACTGCAACACTCAGTCCTGAAAACTCAAACCTGACTTCATACACAAGTGCCTTTCCACTTTCTTGTATGTTAAACATTTGCTTAACTCTCTTTCCTTCCTCTCAACTTTGATTTTGGGGAGAAAAGTTTTGCATCAAGTGAATATAAAATATTAAATTATTCTGAGTTCAGCATAGTTTTGAGACTGATGTGAGTGCTGGAGATGCCTTCCACCCGGCTGCATCACTGCCTCTCTGCAGTCACGAGCTTGGGTGTTCCTTTCTTTTGTTGGTGGTCCAGGTATTCACTCAGTCAGTCTCTTTCTCTCTCTTTTACTAGAAAAGGGGGTTGGGGGGAGGATCAGATGATGAAATGAAAACCTTTAAATAAAATATCATTCCCACAAAGGAAAAGAAATTTCCTCTGGGTCATTATCAGTGGAAGCCCAGAGAAAAGATAATAAGCACAAGATTCCTGATTAATTAAACATTTGTGCTCATTGTATGCAATTATTCTGGGGAAAATCAACTCCGGGACATCTGTTTACTCAACCTTGGGCTGAGAAACCACCAAACTACTTCTGCCCTGCATCACCAAGTGCAATGTCAAGGCATAGAACTGATAGCTCATAAGCCCGAGGCATAGGCCCACTAATTTTCTAGGCTGGAAACAGATGACCATGCTGCATGAGCAATAAATTATGAAGACTGAGTAAACTCACAGAGGGTTAACTGGGGAAATCTAAAGTGACAATATATTAATATAATACATATTAACCAATACACATAATTGTGTTATGCTGCAGAGCAATTAAATATAGATGATAAACATTTTCATAAATGCTTCAATTATTATTGCTTTTTATCCAGTGAAACCACATTTCTAGCTTTTTCTTTTTTACCTAGTTATATCTCCAGTTTTAATGATTTTCTCAATACCAGTAACCTCTTAATTGTCATCCCTGTCTAATCTCCTGCCTCTGGCAGTTGGGGCAGAGAAATGTCCTTGCTCAGCTCTGTGGGAGCCCAGGACTGGACAGAAGCGAACATTTCTGCCATTATCAACTGATGAGCAAAACCCACAAGTCGTGTATTGAGGATCAAGGTCCAAGAATAGGTTAAATGATTACCCACTGGGTAAAGGGGTGGAGACACAGGGCAACAAAGGAGCAAGGGCCCTCGAGGTGGCTTGAAAACCCACTGACTGGATTCCAGATGCCTGTAGCAACTTCTGGTGAATCTCCCATCCCAAACCCAGAGACCTCAGGGAAAGGAAGTCTGGATTCACAGCCAGAGAACCTTTATTACAGGTGATCAAATGAGCACAAGTGTTTGAGGGATAGCTAATGACTGGTTGAGTCTCTCTGTCTGTCCAACACCACGTGTATCTGTTGAGACCCTGGTTCTGGTGTGGCAGGGTTAGGGTGACCCCAGCTTTAACAAGCAGAGGACTCCACAACTTTTAGGTTCCTGTGTGAGGGGTGAGATAGGTTACCACACCCACTCCTCTGACCCAGTTCCTCTCCAGCAAAACACAGAGCTTGGCGTGGTATCTCTGAGTATCGTGATCTTCCCTTACCATACAGTTGAGCCTGGTTTCCTTACCAGTGTGGATGCTAGCCGTAGGGTGACCAACTCGTCCCACTTGGCCTGGGACTGTCTTGTTTTTTAAAAAATTGTTTAACTGTAGTAAAATTCACATAACACAAAATTCACTATTTTAGTATGCACAATTAGTGGCTTTTAGTGCATTAATGTTGTGTAACCACTGCTATTATCTGGTTCCAGAACATTTCATCAGTCCCAAAGGAGACCCCACACCCACTGGCAGTCATTCCCTATTCCCCCTTCCCGAAGATTTCAGCAACCACTGATCTGCTTTCTGTCTTTATAAATTTTCCCACTTCTGGACATTTCAGATAAATGGAATTATATAGTAAATGGGCTTTTATGACTAGCTTTTTTCACTTAGCATAGTATTTCCAAGGTTCATCTACGTTATAGCATGTTTTAGTGCTTCATTACTTTTAATGGCTGCATCATATTCCACTGTATGGCTAAAGTACATTTTGTTTATTCATCGGTTGATGGACATCTGAGTTGCTTTTTCCTTTTGGCCACGGTGAATAGCGCCACTATCAATATCCCTGTTCAAGTTTTTTTGTTTGTTTTTGAGAGGAAGTCTCGCTCTGTCACCCAGGCTAGGCTGCAGTGCAGTGACACAATCTCAGCTCACTGCAAGCTCTGCCTCCTGGGATCCCTACTGGGTTCAGGCAATTCTCCTGCCTCAGCCTCCCGAGTACCTGGGCTTATAGGCACACATCATCACATCAGGCTAATTTTTGTATTTTTAGTAGAGACAGGGTTTCACCATGTTGGCCAGGCTGGTTTTGAACTCCTGACCTGAGGAGATCCACCCGCCTTGGCCTTCCAAAGTGCTGGGATTACAGGTGTGAGCCACCATGCCCAGTCCCTGTTCAAGTTTTTATGTGGACATATATTTTCAGTTATTTGGGGCATACCCTTAGGAGTGAAGTTGCTGGGTCATATGTTATTCTATGTTTAACTTATTGACGAACTGTCAAACTGTTTTCCAAAGTGGCTGTACCAGTTTACATTCCCACCAGCAATATATGAAAGGACTGTCTTGGTTTTAAAATGGAAAGTCGCCGGGCACGGTGGCTCATGCCTGTAATCCCAGCACTTTGGGAGGCTGAGGCGGGCGGATCACAAGGTCAGGAGATCGAAACCACGGTGAAACCCCGTCTCTACTAAAAATACAAAAAATTAGCCGGGCGCGGTGGCGGGCGCCTGTAGTCCCAGCTACTCAGGAGGCTGAGGCAGGAGAATGGCGTAAATCCAGGAGGCGGAGCTTGCAGTGAGCCGAGATCGCGCCACTGCACTCCAGCCTGGGTGACAGAGCAAGACTCCGTCTTAAAAAAATAAATAAATAAAATAAAATAAAATAAAATAAAATAAAATGGAAAGTCACATGTCTGGAAACTGCCTCAGTCCCAGGCATCTGAGATGACTGGTTATCCTAATAGCAGGTTCTCAGCATACAGGCTGGGCTTCCCAGGATGCTATCTCTGAGTGGCACTGAATTTCAGGTGCCATATATGTAGGTATCCCCTCTACACACATGTTCTTCCATATTGTTTCTGTTTGTTGTATCCATGATGCATGGCTACAACTTCCTTTGGTCACATGACTTTCCTATTCCTGAAATGATGCCACCTCTTGATATGTGCTGTGGTTTCCAGAATAAGGGGAACTGCTTGGGTTGCTGGCTGCACACACCAGAAGGTAAAATCAAACCTGTCCAAGAAAGTAGCACACAGTTCCTCTTCTGAACCTGCACTGCTAGGTCTGCCTCATCTGCTCTTGCTTCTGGTGGTCTGAGCATATCTATGAGGGGTTCTTCTATGCCTGAGGAAGCCATGATAACAACCAATAATTCATTCCCACATGGAGTAGATGGAGTAGTTGCTCTCATAGGGGGCCCAGCTCCTGGAAGTAGACAGAAAGGAGGAGATGTTGAGAGTTGGCTCCTTCTAAATCAGAATAATATCCCTTTAGAGTGGATACTCTTTGGTTTGATTATATGGGCCTGGGCCAATTTGAGGTAGGATAAGATTAAGGTATTCTATTAGTTTCCAATTTTTATTGTAACAAATTACTGTAAGTTTACTATGGTAAATTTAAAACAATGTAAATTTATTATCTTAAAGTTCTGGAGTCAGAAGTACAAAATAAGTCTTACAAGGCTAAAATCAAGGTGTAGACAGAGCTGCATTCCTTTGGGAGGATCTAGGTGAGACTCTATTTTCTTGCCTCTTTAAGCTTGCATTCCTTGGCTCATGGCTCCTTCCTCCATCTTCAAAGGGCATTACTCCAACCTCTGTTTCCATCATCACATCTTTTTCTCTCATGGACCTTCTTATCTCCCTCTTATAAACACCCTTGGATTACATTAGAGCCACACACATATTCCAGGATAATCTCCCCAAGTCAAGATTCTTAATTTAACCAGAAAGTCCCTTTTGTCACGTAAGGTAACATGGTCCCAGGAAGTGAGTGGATATCTTTGTGGTGGGAGGGGGCACTATTCTGTCTGAAATAGGCATATTTGAACACTAGAAAACCTCAGCTGTGACAGTGACCAGTTGAATTCCTTACTGATCTTGAGATGATCAAATACTGAAACATTCAGAGAAGAAAAGCAAAAAAATGTTGAATGAGCAATTAGTTATGCCCAATGAACCCACCAATTCATGAACATCTTTGTTTATTCTGGAAGTCTCCCAGTTGGAAAGGGCTGACTCCTTCAGGGACTTCATGCAAACATTTTAGCTGGACTGAATATGGTCCACCTCCAACCTAACTTATTCCTCTGGACAGGGCAAGAGGTGGTGCTGCCTCAAGTCATAGGAATAATTCAGGGTGGTGATTCTTAAGTCAGTGTGGCAATGCTCATTATTTCTTAAGATGTTAATCATTTTGCTATACTAACATGGCTCATGGCCAAATTCAAATAAATTTGAGAAAAACACAGAAAAATAAATTTGAGAAAAATTCATTATTTCTTGAGAAGTTAATCATTTTGCTATACTAAACATGGCTCATAGTCAAATTCAGATAAATTTCAGAAAAATAACTAAATCAATCTATTTGAGTCAAAGAGATTACTTTTTATTTGAGGACCTGTTCAAACTTTAGTGTGTTAATAAGCAGTTCAAATTGCTGAGAAGGGAAAAATAGAATACAATGAACCCCCAAATGCTTTGACCTGAGAACCCCTTGGTAGCCTGGCATCTATGTCTTCCAGAACTTGGGTTCTGTGGCATAGTGCTTGGGAAACACTGAATCAGGACATGAACGATTTAGATGATGATACTCTGTCCAGGGTTTGATCAGGGCACTGGTAATTCAACATATGAAAGGTTGCTTACCATGTACCAACCTCCTGGATGTGGCTGAAATGCCAGCATCCTGAGGTTTTGCACTATAAAGGTAAATGCTACAGGAGCAGACAAGTGACTCAGCTGATGGGACTCAGGTGGACGCCGTGATCCCTTGGGAGCAGAACACCCATCTTTCCTCTTTTAGAGAACACACTGGTCTGGACAGGGAGATAAAGGGTCTGAAGAAGCTTTACCACAAAGTTTATGCTTTTCTATCTGGAAAAGGTCTCAATTTCAGGTTTGGTAATGTGGTGTGCCCACTTAGAGGCAATATAAAGCAATTACTTTCTTGGGGATCTAAAAACACTTACTGGTAGACTGCATATTTGTCCAGGAACCCAGATGCAGGCAGCAGTCCCTCTCCGGCGGATCCAGAGCTGAAGCTGAAGAACAGGCATAGTACAGGGGTGAGCAGGGGCTCCAGTCACTCCCCTCTCCATAGGCCAACTCGGCACCCATAGGATGGGTAGGAGGGCCTTCCTGGCCCTCATAGTAGCCACAGTCACCTAATCTGTGCTTCCTTCTCTGCAGACATTAGCATGATAATTCCATCCTGTTTTGTGAAGGAAAGAAGACAGTGCCTATAAAAAACATACAGGTCTTCAAATCTCTTTAACCTCCCTTGAAACCTTCCTGGAACTGAACCAGTACATTCAAGACCATTCCAAATGAGTACTATTTTTCTTGATTCAATGTCGGTTAGGATATGGGGTTCCATGCCTATTCTACAATACTGCTCACTGCTGGAGTAGCCATTACCTCCTGCCAATGATGGCCACTCTGTCCTCCACTCATTTGCCTACTTGTCCCTTGTTCTGTAAACTGTCCAAATCATGTCTCTCCCCAAGTCCTAGATATAGTAGCAGTGGAAGCATCTGTGTTCCCTCCTGCATCCATCAGGAGGGGCTGCTTAGGCTGCAGTAACAAACAACCCCTGCATTACAGTGGTTTAAAAAGGCAAAAGTACATTTTTAGCTCATTTCACATGCTCATTGCTCATCAGCAGGGGACTCTGCATGGGCCTCACTCAGAGGTTCAGGCTAACAGATCCTACACCATCTAGAACATGGCTAGCTACATAGTACAGAGATAGGGGACGTTGCAAATTTTGAATTCACTCTAAGACTTTTACTCACATTATTTCATTATTAGTACTTTTCATAACATCTATAATTTATTGAATATCCACTCTGGGTCAAACACTTTTCAAACATTAGTTCATTTAATCCTCAACCACTACAAATTTATGAGATATTTATTTCCTCCATTTTTCAAGTAAGAGACTTGAATCTTAGAGAGATTAAGCAATTTATTAAAAATCTAGCAAGTGGCAGAAACTGGCTTTGATTCCTCAGCCAGCTCCCAAATCCCTGCCTTTAGTTACCTTGTCTTCCTCACTTGAAAACATTCTCTGATTCCTGAACTTATTTATGTAAAAAATCTTAGAAAAATATGACAATGAAATCATAGTTAAAAATTTAAATAATTATATTATTGAGGCCAGGTGTGGTGGCTCACACCTGTAATCCCAGAACTTTGGGAGGCCGAGGTGGGTGGATCACAAGGTCAACAGATTGAGACCACCCTGGCCAACATCGTGAAACCCTGTCTCTACTAAAAATACAAAAATTAGCTGGGCGTGGTGACACGTGCCTGTAATCCCAGCTACTTGGGAGGCTGAGGCAGGAGAATCACTTGAACCTGGAGGCGGAGGTTGCAGTGAGCCAAGATTGCGCCATTGCACTCCAGCCTGGGTGACAAGAGCGAAACTCTGTCTAAAAAAAAAAAAATTGTCTGTTGAAAGGGGAAAATTTTAATGAAAAATTAAAATACAGCAAAAAGCATATAACAATTAGTACAATACTTGCATTTGTCTTTGTTATTCATCAGTGAGTAAAACTGCTAGTATATCTTCCTACTTATGCTTGTGAGAAGATCTTCATTTGTTCAGTAATTATTTCCAGTAGCCTCCTTTTAGCAGAGATTTTGCTTTCTGAGGTTTCAATTACTGGTGGTCATCCACAGTCCAAAAATATTATATGGACATTTTCAGAAATAAACAATTGATAAGTTTTAAATTTCTCACCAGAGTAGTGTGATGAAATGTCACACTATCCCACACCATCCCACCTGAGACCTGAATCCTCCCCTAGTCCAGGTATCCATGGTGTGTATGCTCCCTGCCTGTGTGTCACTCAATAACTGTGGTTGCTGTGTCACAGGGCTTGTGTTCAAGTAACTTTTATTTTACTTAATCACAGCTCCAAAGTGCAAGAGTAGTGGTACTGGCAATTTGTATATGTAAAAGAGAAGTCACAAAATGTTTTCTCTAAGTGAAAAAGTGGATGTTTTCCACTTAATAAGAAAAAAAATCATGCTGTACTTGCTAAGATCTGCAGTAAGAACAAATCTTCTACAATTTCTTTATGAAATTGTAAAGAAGGAAAAAGAAATTCATGCATAGCATATATGGTTTGAATATCTCTTATCGGAAATGCCTGGAAACAGAAGTGTTCAAATTTTTTATTTTTTTGGATTTTGGAATATTTGCATATATATAATGAGATATCTTGGGGATAGGACCCAAGTATAAACATGAAATTCATTTGTGTTTCATACATACCTTATACACGTAGCCTGAAACCAATTTGTTTAATATTTTTAATAATTTTGTGCATGAAACAAAATTTGTGTTAAGTGTTATGTATGGAATTTACCATTTATGGCATCGTGTTGATGCTCAAGAGAGTTTTGCATTATGGAGCTTTTGGATTTTAAATTTGCAGATTAAGGATGCTCAGTCAGTAGAGGGATCAGTACTACTCAAGGTTTTAAGCATCCACTGGGTTCTTGGAACTTATCTCCTGCAGATAAAGGGGAACTATTGTATTTTCTGTTGTTTTCCCCAAACATCTCTTGACAAGCCTCTGAATATTGATTTGCATTTTAAAAGAGAATTTTCAGTGCTAGAGCCTATTGATAACTTCCCTGCTGCCCAGAAGTCACTAATCAGTGACATCAACTTTCCATTTGATATCCTTGAATTCATGCTCAGAACCAAGAGAATTAATTCACACACTTGTAATGATTAATGACTTGATTCATTCAGTTACCATGTGTCAAAATATTTACATTTCCAGAATATTTTGATGTTTTATGGGAATAATGAAAGTAAATATTTAAAATGCAAACAGTCCTAGAAAATATGGTAATTGTAGACTGTAGCCTTTCCAAAAAAGGTGAGATTTCTCTAACGATGTCTTTCTGTTTCTGTCTCTCCCTCTCAATCTCTTTCACCCCCACCACCACTTATCTAAACCCACATTCCCCTACAGCTCACCTCTTTCCCTTGCCTACGGGAAAACAAGAAACAACCGTTTTTGTAAACATCCAAAGTCTGGTAGCCTTCTGTCTTCCTAACAACAGAATTTAAAATCTCTTCTACAGGGAATCAGTCTCTACTTGAGATGGCCCCTCATCTATCCACTAACAGAGGTCATACAATTTACTTTTAGCAGGCCTTGATGGGAGCTATCAACTCACTCAGATTCATCCCCACCATAACCTAGCAGAACTTGGCTTCTCAGGAGCATCTGAAGGATACTTTTTCCAGGGACCTGCGTTTGGTTCTTAGACAAGAGTAGCTGGAGAGAAGAGGTCAGGGTTCAGAAACCTTCCCCTAGGGATGCAGGGCGACATAGTGCAATTCCACTGACAATTTCATAAAAGTCATGGGTGAAGAGTCAACTCCCTATCAAAGACTTTGAAGAGGATCTTTGAAAGGAACTGTTAATGTTTTGCCTTTGCAATAGATTTGTTCC
The DNA here is from genome assembly GCF_049350105.2 of Macaca mulatta. NCBI lineage: Eukaryota > Metazoa > Chordata > Mammalia > Primates > Cercopithecidae > Macaca > Macaca mulatta. The sequence continues at coordinate 83,134,935 of NC_133420.1, forward strand.
TGTTTTCTTAAGTTAATCCACTACTTCTTTAGATTTAGTCTTTCAAACAGCCCTCAAAGTAAAAGCCTTATCATCCATAGGCACAACTGTTCAGTCTTAGTTGCTAAGTCAAATGGCAAAAAGGCATGAATAGAAAGCGATTTCCTTGGAGAAGAATGTTGGTGGGCCTGACTGATGGCTTCTGAGCTCACACCATCTCTGAAAAAAGCCCTCCTAGGTTTTCTAAGGGCCCAGTTCCCCATAACCTTCTGTAGCTCCCTTGGGTATCAGCATCTTTCTTAAAATCAGTCTAAGGAAAAAAAACTAGACTCAGTTATCCAATGAATTAAGGGAATTGACAGGACCACCGCATTGGAGCACAGCTCCACTGGATGCCATTCACATTGTATTCTATGTAATCAGTGAACCCTGGAATTATACAACACAGTGGCCCTAGTAGGTGAGGATTCTTTTATTAGTGATTATGCTTAAATGATCATAATTCATTCAATGGAGAAACAAGTTATTTAAGAAGTTAACAAATGAATAAGGTCTAATTTTAATGAATAAGGTCCAATTATTTGAATTCCTATTCTGTTGTATTAAACACAACAAAAAAATATTTCTTGTTAATGCTTATATATTGACATATATACAAAGAAACTTACCTTAGATCTTTGGAATTCCCTGCAATGTGGGAGTAAACGGAATCATCTCCTGCCCTTTCTCATTTTCATCAGGTCTCCAGTTTTGCTAAGGATAATGCTATATGCTTCTTACAAATAATGATCATATCTTTCTGGTCTCTGGTAGCTTCTTTTACAAGTTAGCTCAGAAAGGGTTAAACATTGACAATTCATCTAATAGGTTAACAAGCATCACAAACACATGAACAATGTTGTGGTGGATATGGGAGATCAGCAACTAATATCTATTCTACCTGCCTTCTCAGGGGTCTTCCTGCACTGCAGAAGCTAAAAAAAAAAAAAAAAAAAACAAAAAACCTCAAAACTACATTTATTGGACTCCCTTGCAGCTATGGTTTTGGACGTTATTTAATTTGGAAGGCAGAAATGAGACAAGAGCATTTTGTGTGCTGCTTCTGTCATTTCCACCAGCAATTGCTGCAGTGGCCTTTGGTTCTCCTGTAGTGGCTTCTCTATTATGATGGCTTCATGAGGCAGGAGCAGTTCTCTCTGTGACCCAGCACTGTGGTGCTGCTCTTAAAGTCATATCTCAAAGCTCAACCTAGACCTCGTTCTTGTGCAATGCATATTATAAAATAAATATTTGTAAACTAGATTAGGTGAATTCTATTTCTTGCTACTGAACCTAATGGATTCGAACTTCACCCAAGGCCAGTTATAACAAAAAAAATTAAAATTTTCTCATCAGTTAACAAAATGCTTTAATGATATTATTAATACTTGTGCAGTTGCAGTAGGACAAGTATTCTCAACACTGCAAGTTGAAAAACAAATTAAGTATAAGCTTTTTGGTAAGCGATGAGATAATAAGAATCAAGGACTTTGAAAAGTTTATTTTCTTTGACCTAAAAATTCTTCTTCTTAGAATTCTAGCCCTAAAATATATCTAAAAAGTTGTATGGACTATGAGGTTCACTACAGTATTATTTATAATAGTTAAAAATTATACGGCACGCCCAAGATGCCCAAATAGGAACAGCTCCAGCCTCCAGCTCCCAGGGTGAGTGACACAGAAGACGGGTGATTTCTGCATTTTCAACTGAGGTACCGGGTTCATCTCACTGGGGCATGTCGGACAGTTGGCACTGGTCCGCAGGTGCAGCCTGACCAGCAAGAGCTGAAGCAGGGCAAGGCATCGCCTCACCTGGGAAACACAAGGGGGAAGGGAATTCCTTTTCCTAGCCAAAGGAAATTGACACACACAACACCTGGAAAATCGGGTAACTCCCACCCTGATACTGCGCTTTGCCAAGGGTCTTAGCAAACAGCACACCAGGAGATTATATCCCACACCTGGCCCAGAGGGTCCCATGCCAACGGAGCCTCCCTCATTGCTAGCACAGCAGTCTGAGATCTAACTGCAAGGTGGCAGCATGGCTGGGGGAGGGGCGCCTGCCATTGCTGAGGCTTAAGTAGGTAAAGAAAGCCACTGGGAAGCTCAAATTGGGTGGAGCCCACCACAGCTCAAGGAGACCAGCCTGCCTCTGTAGACTCCTCCTCTGGAGACAGGGCATAGCTAAACAAAAAGCAGCAGAAACCTCGGCAGAGTTAAATGCCCCTGTCTGACAGCTTTGAAGTGAGCAGTGGATCTCCCAGCATGGAGGTTAGGATCTGAGAACGGACAGACTGCCTGCTCAAGTGGGTCCCTGACCCCTGAGTAGCCTAACTGGGAGACATCCCCCACTAGGTGCAGACCAACATCTCACACCTCACATGGTGGGGTACAACCCTGAGACAAAGCTTCCAGAGCAAGAATCAGACAGCAACACTCGCTGTGCAGCAATATTCTATCTTCTGCAGCCTCTGCTGCTGATACCCAGGCAAACAGGGTCTGGACTGGACCTCAAGCAAACTCCAACAGACCTAAAACTGAGCGTCCTGACTGTTAGAAGGAAAACTAACAAACAGAAAGGACACCCACACCAAAACCCCATCAGTACGTCATCATCATCAAAGACCAAAGGCAGATAAAACCACAAAGATGGGGAAAAAACAGTGCAGAAAAGCTGGAAATTCAAAAAATCAGAGTGCATCTCCCCCTCCAAAGGAATGCAGCTCATCGCCAGCAACAGATCAAAGCTGGACGGAGAATGGCTTTGATGAGTTGAGAGAAGGCTTCAGTCAATCAAACTTCTCAGAGCTAAAGGAGGAACTACATAACCAGTGCAAAGAAACTAAAAACTTGGAAAAAAGAATGGATGAATGGATAACTAGAATAATCAATGCAGAGAAGACCTTAAAAGAACTGATAGAGATGAAAACCATAACACGAGAACTACATGACCAATGCACAAGCTTCAGTAACTGACTCGATCAACTGGAAGACAAAGTATCAGCGACTGAAGATCAAATGAATGAAATGAAGCGAGAAGAGAAATGTAGAGAAAAAAGAGTAAACAGAAATGAACAAAGCCTCCAAGAAATATGGGATTATGTGAAAAGACCAAATCTACGTCTGATTGGTGTGCCTGAAAGTGAGGGGGAAAATGGAACCAAGTTGGAAAACACTCTGCAGGATATCATCCAGGAGAACTTCCCCTACCTAGTAAGGCAGACCAACATTCAAATTCAGGAAATAGAGAGAACACCACAAAGATACTCCTAGAGAAGAGCAACTCCAAGACACATAATTGTCAGATTCACCAAAGTTGAAATGAGGGAAAAAATGTTAAGGGCAGCCAGACAGAAAGGTCAGGTTACCCACAAAGGGAAGCCCATCAGACTAACAGCAGATCTCTCAGCAGAAACTCGCCAAGTCAGAAGAGAGTGGGGGCCAATGTTCAACATTCTTAAAGAAAAGAATTTTCAACCCAGAATTTCATATCCAGCCAAACTCAGTTTGATAAGTGAAGGAGAAATAAAATCCTTTACAGACAAGAAAATGCTTAGGGATTTTGTCACCACCAGGCCTGCCCCACAAGAGATCCTGAAGGAAACACTAAACATGGAAAGGAACAACAGGCACCAGCCATTGCAAAAACATATCAAAATGTAAAGTGCATCGATGATAGGAAGAAACTGCATCAACTAGCGAGCAAAATAACCAGCTAATATCATAATGACAGGATCAAGTTCACACATAACAATATTAACCTTAAACGTAAATGGACTAAATGGTCCAATTAAAAGACACAGACTGGAAAATTGGATAAAGAGTCAAGACCCATCAGCTTGCTGTATTCAGGAGACCCATCTCACATGCAGAGACACACACAGGCTCAAAATAAAGGGATGGAGGAAGATCTACCAAGCAAATGGAAAAAAAAAAGCAGGGGTTGCAATTTTAGTCTCTGATAAAACAGACTTTAAACCATCAAAGATCAAAAGAGACAAAGAAGGCCATTACATAATGGTTAAGGGATCAATTCATCAGGAAGAGCTAACTATCCTAAATATATATGCACCCAATACAGGAGCACCCAGATTCATAAATCAAGTCCTTAGAGACTTATGAAGAGACTTAGACTCCCATACAATAATAATGGGAGATTTTAACACCCCACTGTCAACATTAGACAGATCAACGAGACAGAAAGTTAACAAGGATATCCAGGAATTGAACTCAACTCTGTACCAAGTGGACCTAATACACATCTACAGAACTCTCCACCTCAAATCAACAGAATATACATTCTTCTCAGCACCACGTTGCACTTTCCAAAATTGACCACATAGTTGGAAGTAAAGCACTCCTCAGCAAATATAAAAGAACAGAAATTAAAACAAACAGTCTCTCAGACCACAGTGCAATCAAACTAGAACTCAGGACAAAGAAACTCAGTCAAAACCGCTCAACTACATGGAAACTGAACAACCTGCTCCTGAATGACTACCGGGTACATAACGAAATGAAGGCAGAAATAAAGATGTTCTTTGAAACCAATAAGAACAAAGATACAACATACCAGAATCTCTGGGACACATTTAAAGCAGTGTGTAGAGGGAAATTTATAGCACTAAATGCCCACAAGAGAAAGCAGGAAAGATCTAAACTTGACATGCTACCATCACAATTAAAAGAACTAGAGAAGCAAGAGCAAACACATTCAAAAGCTAGCAGAAGGCAAGAAACAACTAAGATCAGAGCAGAACTGAAGGAGATAGAGACACAAAAAACCCTCCAAAAAATCAATGAAACCAGGAGCTGGTTTTTGGAAAAGATCAACAAAATTGACAGACTGCTAGCAAGACTAATAAAGAAGAAAAGAGAGAAGAATCAAATAGACACAATAAAAAATGATAAAGGGGATATCACCACTGACCCCATAGAAATACAAAGTACCATCTGAGAATACTATAAACACCTCTATGCAAATAAACTAGAAAACCTAGAAGAAATGGATAATTTCGTAGACACTTATACTCTCCCAAGACTAAACCAGGAAAAAGTTGAATCCCTGAATAGACCAATAGCCGGCTCTGAAATTGAGGCAATAATTAATAGCCTACCAACCAAAAAAAAAAGTCCAGGACCAGACGGATTCACAGCTGAATTCTACCAGAAGTACAAGGAGGAGTTGGTACCCATTCCTTCTGAAACTATTCCAATCAATAGAAAAAGAGGGAATCCTCCCTAACTCATTTTATGAGGCCAACATCATCCTGATACCAAAGCCTGACAGAGATACAACAAAAAAAGAGAATTTTAGACCAATATCCTTGGTGAACATCGATGTAAAAATCCTCAATAAAATATTGGCAAACGAAATCCAGCAGCACCATGATCAAGTAGGCTTCATCCCTGGGATGCAAGGCTGGTTTAACATATGCAAATCAATAAATGTAATCCAGTATATAAACAGAACCAAAGACAAAAACCACATGATTATTGCAATAGATGCAGAAAAGGCCTTTGACAAAATTCAACAGCCCTTCATGCTAAAAACGCTCAATAAATTCAGTATTGATGGAACGTAACTCAAAATAGTAAGAGCTATTTATGACAAACCCACAGCCAATATCATACTGAATGGGCAAAAACTGGAAAAATTCCCTTTGAAAACTGGCACAAGACAGGGATGCCCTCTCTCACCACCCCTATTCGTCATAGTGTTGGAAGTTCTGGCTAGGGCAATCAGGCAAGAGAAAGAAATCAAGGGTATTCAGTTAGGAAAAGAAGTCAAATTGTCCCTGTTTGCAGATGATATGATTGTATATTTAGAAAACTCCATCGTCTCAGCCCAAAATCTCCTCAAGCTGATAAGCAACTTCAGCAAAGTCTCACGATACAAAATCTATGTGCAAAAATCACAAGCATTCTTATACACCAGTAACAGACAAACAGAGAGCCAAATCATGAATGAACTCCCAATCACAATAGCTTCAAAGAGAATAAAATACCTAGGAATCCAACTTACAAGGGATGTAAAGGACCTCTTCAAGGAGAACTACAAACCACTGCTCAGTGAAATCAAAGAGGACACAAACAAATGGAAGAACATACTATGCTCATGGATAGGAAGAATCAATATTGTGAAAATGGCCATACAGCTCAAGGTAATTTATAGATTCAATGCCATCCCCATTAAGCTACCAATGACTTTCTTCACAGAATTGGAAAAAACTGCTTTAAAGTTCATATGGAACCAAAAAAGACCCCACATTGCCAAGACAATCCTAAGCAAAAAGAACAAAGCTGGAGGCATCACACTACCTGACTTCAAACTATACTACAAGGCTATAGTAACCAAAACAGCATGGTACTGGTACCAAAACAGAGATATAGACCAATGGAACAGAACAGAGCCCTTAGAAATAATACCACACATCTACAGCCATCTGATCTTTGACAAACCTGACAGAAACAGGAAATGGGGAAAGGATTCCCTATTTAATAAATGGTGCTGGGAAAATTGGCTAGCCATAAGTAGAAAGCTGAAACTGGATCCTTTCCTTACTCCTTATACGAAAATTAATTCAAGATGGATTAGAGACTTAAATGTTAGACCTAATACCATAAAAACTCTAGAAGAAAACCTAGGTAATACCATTCAGGACATAGGCATGGGCAAGGACTTCATGTCTAAAACACCAAAAGCAATGGCAACAAAAGCCAAAATTGACAAATGGGATCTCATTAAACTAAAGAGCTTCTGCCCAGCAAAAGAAACTACCATCAGAGTGAACAGGCAACCTACAGAATGGGAGAACATTTTTGCAATCTACTCATCTGACAAAGGGCTAATATCCAGAACCTATAAACAACTCAATCAAATTTACAAGAAAAACAAACAACCCCATCAAAAAGTGGGCAAAGGGTATGAACAGACACTTCTCAAAAGAAGACATTCATACAGCCAACAGACACACTCATCATCACTCGCCATCAGAGAAATGCAAATCAAAACCACAATGAGATATCATCTCACACCAGTTAGAATGGCAATCATTAAAAAATCAGGAAACAACAGGTGCTGGAGAGGATGTGAAGAAATAGAAACACTTTTACAGTGTTGGTGGGACTGTAAACTAGTTCAACCATTGTGGAAAACAGTGTGGCGATTCCTCAAAGATCTAGAACTAGAAATACCATCTGACTCAGCCATCCCATTACTGGGGATACACCCAAAGGATTATAAGTCATGCTGCTATAAAGACACATGCACATGTTTGTTTATTGCGGCACTATTCACAATAGCAAAGACTTGGAATCAACCCAAATGTCCATCAGTGACAGACTGGATAAAGAAAATGTGGCACATATACACCATGGAATACTATGCAGCCATAAAAAAGGATGAGTTTGTGTCCTTTGTAGGGACATGGATGCAGCTGGAAACCATCATTCTCAGCAAACTATTGCAAGAACAAAAAACCAAATACCACATGTTCTCACTCATAGGTGGGAATTGAACAACGAGATCACTTGGACACAGGAAGGGGAACATCACACACCGGGTTCTATTGTGGGGAGTGGGGGGGAGAGGGATAGCATTAGGAGATATATCTAATGTAAATGACAAGTTAATGGGTGCAGCACACCAACATGGCACATGTATACATATGTAACAAACCTGCACGCTGTGCACATGTACCCTAGAACTTAAAGTATAATAAAATAAATAAATAAATAAATAAATAAAAGGTTAAAAATTGGAAATAAGCTAAAACTACAATCATAAGGAATGTAAAATAATTATATGTTGTCTATGTGACTGGCCATAGTAACACTGAGGCATGTTAACATGATTCTACTGAGTTTTTAAATCAAAATGGTAATTTTTTGTGCAGTTTGATAAAAGTAATGACAATACATGTAAACATGCAAAGAAAATAATGTCAATATACCAATAAAAATGGGAAAATAGTATCTTCTGGATGAAAGGTATAGGCCGCATTTTTATTTATTTCACTTTTCTGGTTTCCTCCTTAATTTTTAAAATTAAAAGTGTACAATAGAAAAATTAACTTTAAAAAATAATATAATCTACCCTACCATCAAAAACCTTTTGTGGTTAAGTTTTTACTGCTCAAGTTCATCATTCCCTGCCCCATCATCCAATATTTATTGAGAAGGCCCTTTAACATCACAAGACTCTAATGCCACGCACTGATTTTTATGATCCTACTGGAAAACTGCTGGGTGCATAGAAAAGTATTTGTGCATGGTGTCTGCACGCATATCATATATCATTTTGGATTGCCAGACAGCAAAGGAAGAACACCATAAACACTAATTTTTACTCCTAGATGGCTTAGTAATTTGCTAAATTTCCTTGTAATTGCTTCTAATTATTCATTACATTAGAGTAGATGGTGGCAGCTATAAATTTTCAATGAAAACAAAATTTAAATACAATGCATCCAAATGTCTCTGCAGACCCAAGTGGCAACCTGTTTTTTGTATTAGGGAAATCCAACAGACGCCAGCAACACATGCTGCTTCTTAATGTAATGAAGGAGAGTGAGCCAAGGAAGTAACACTACTCTGGCTTTGTGAAGAGACTGCAGAAGTGGCTCACCGACCTCATCCATGTACCCAAAGCATTTCGGGAGTTGACATCTTTTCAGGTGGGGAGTTTTCACTAATCCCCTGCACTCTCCCCTGTGAGTTGTCAGCAGCTCTGGCCATTGCTTGATTCATGCATTTATTCTTTTTCATTCATTCACTAAATACATATTGGGCACCTGCCTCTGAGCGAAGCTATGTGGGAAAGCAAGAAGACTCTCCTAAAAGAGGCTGAGGGAAGGCAATCTGCAAGTAAACCACCACGACCCTTCCAGATAGAAGTCTCTTCTATCTAGAAGGGGATCTGAAAAACATCATGGAGGAGGTAGTAATGGAACTGGACCTTGACGCTTAACATTTAACAGGATACACTGCCGCTGTGGAAAACAGTATGGCAGTTCCTCAAAAGCTAAACACAGAACTACCATATGATCCAGCATTTCCACTTCTGGGTATATACCCCAAAGAAGTGAAAGCAGGGACACAAATGTGTACATTCGTGTTTACAGCAGCACTATTCACAATAGCCAAAGGTGAAAGCAACTTAAATGTCCATCAACAAATGAATGGATGAAGAAAATGTGTTATGTACATACAATGGGATATTATTCAGCCTTAAAAATAAATGAAATTTGGATACACGCTACAACACAAATGAACCTTGAAAACATTACACTAAGTGAAATAAGCCAGACATAAAAGAATAAACACTGTATGATTCAACTTCTTTGGAGTACTTAGAATAGTAAAATTGATAGACAGTAGAATGGTGGTTGCAAGAGATGAGAAGAGGGAGGAGTTACTGTTTAGTAGGTACAGAGTTTCAGTTGGGAAGATGGAAAAGTTTTAGACATGGATAGTGCTTGCCTAACAATATGAATGTTCTCAATGCCAATGAACTTTACACTTAAAATGGTTAAAATGGTCAATTTTGTGTTAAGTATATATTATCACAATTTTTAAAATATTTTAAAAATTTGACAGTGTACAGGGAGAAGGAAGGGCACCTGAGACAGAGAACAGAGGTGGGAAATTACAGCCTGTAGTCAGAAAATACGAGACCACCTTGGCTGAAAGATATTGGATGCATGACAAGAACAATAACAATAATAACAGTAGTAGACTTCATAAATACATCCCTTAACGAGCATTAATTTTAGTGGTCTGGATAGAAGACTAAACCAGTCACAACATTCTCTTAAGCTAAAGGCTAATCCAAAGCAAGGCACTAACTCACTTCAATTCTATGAAGGCGGAGAAAGGTGAGGAAGTTGTAGAAGAAAGGTTTGAGGCTAGCAAAAGACTGGTTCATGAGGTTTAAGAAGCCATCTCCACAACATAAAAGTGTAAGGTGAAACATCAAATGCCAATGTAGAAGCTGCAGCAAGTTATCCAGAAGATCTAGCTAAAATCACTAATGAACATGGCTATAGCACACAATAGATTTTTAATGCAGATGAAGCAGTCTTACATTGGAAGAGTTCAAGGCTTCAAAGGGCAGGCTGACACTCTTGTTAGCGGCTAATGGAGCTGGTGACTTTAAGTTGAAGCCAATACTCATTTACCATTCTGAAATCCTAGGGCCCTTAAGAATTATGCTAAATCTACTCTGCCTGCGCTCTATAAATGGAACAGCAAAGCCTATTTACAGCATGGTTTACCGAATATTTAAGCCTATTGTTGATAACTACTGCTCAAAAAATGAGATTTCTTTGAAAATATTACTATTTATTGACAACGCACCTAGTCACCCTAGATCTCTGATGGAGATATACAAGAAGATGGATATTGTTATTATGCCTGTAAACACAATGTTCATTCTGCAGCCCATGGATTAGGAGTACTTTTAACTTTCTTATCTTGTTATTTAAGAAATACATTTCATAAGGCTATAGCTGCCATAGATGGTGATTCCTCTGATGGATCTGGGTAAAGTAAATGAAAAACATCCTGGAAAGGATTCACCATTGCAGATGTCATTAAGAACATTAGTAATTCATGGGTGGAGGTCAAAATATCAACATTAACAGGATTTGGAAGAAACTGATTCCAACATTCACACATGACTTTGAGGGGTTCAAGACTTCAACTTAGGAAGTCACTGCCAAGGTGGTAGAAATAGCAAGAGAACTAAAATTAGAAATGGAACCTGAAGATATGACTGAATTTCTGCAATCTCATGAGAAAACTTGAATGAATGAGGAATTGCTTCTTGTGGATGAGCGAAGAATGGTTTCTTGAAATAGAATCTACTCCTGGTGAAGATGCTGTGAATGTTGCTGAAATGAAAGAAAAGATTTAGAATATTGCATAAACTTAATTTGCTAAAGCAGTGGCAGGGGTTGAGAGGACTGACAAATTTTAAAAGAAGTTCCACTGTGTGTAAAATGCTATCACACAGAATCACATGCTGCAGAGAAACCTTTTGTGAAAGCACAAGTCAACCATTGTGGCAAACCTCGTTGTTGTCTTATTTTCAGAAATAGTCACAGCCACCCCAGCCTTCAGTAATCACCATCATGATTAGTCAGCAGTCATCAACATCAAGACAAGATCTTCCACCAGTGAAAAGATTACAAGCTGAAGGCTCAGACGATTGTTAGTATTTGTTTTACAACAAAATATTTTTAATTAAAGTATCTACATTTTTAAAGACATAATGTCTTAATGGACTACAATATAGTGTACTTACTAGATTACAGTATAGGGTACACATAGCTTTTATATGTACTGGGAAATTAAAAAATACGTGTGACTCATCTTATTGTGGTATTCACTTTAGTCTGGTGGCCCAAAACCGAACCCACAATATCTCTGAGGCATACCTGTGCTCTTTTTATCCTAAAGTTAGAGATGAGAAAGGTAGGTACGGGTCAGAGAGGGCAAATAATTTTCCCCACAGTCACTGGAGCCTGCATCTGGCTCTGCCTGTATGTCCCTGGAGCCCATGCTACTTGCTCCTACCTCCCATAGGAAGGTGGGAAGAGAAGTGGGTTGAACCCTTGAACATCAGATTGTGAAGGTAGGCCTTAGTGAGTAAATAGAAGAAATCCAGGAAAGAATTTTGAGCAGCACAATGATATAAAGAGAACTACACCTGAGTATATTAATCTGACAGCTAACTATAAGAGAGGTGAGAGGCAGAAAGCTAGAGAGAAACTTAGATTTTTTTCCAGGGAATAAATAATGATGACCTGACTGGAGAGGCTGTGATGGAAAGAGAGAGGGTAGACAGAGGCAGGAGGAATCCTCAAGGGCTCAGGAACAGACTAAAGAAGGAGAGAAAGATTCACTCAGATATTATTCTGTGGTTTTTAATAGTGGAAAGACAGTATAGCTATCAGACGCAGGAAGCCAGGGAGGCAAACAGGTTTGTGAAGGAAGAGAGTATATTGCGTTGGGGACATTTTGAGTGGGAAATGCTGGCAGATCTGATGGGTGAAGGTGTTCCCCAGACTGTGTGAAAGTAAAGGTGTCAGACTTCAGCTTGAGAAGTCGAAGGACTCATGCAGGAAAACTGTGGTAGCTGGTGTGATGGTTGGTATCCCAGGGCTGAGACCTACACATTGAAGCATTTGGGAGTTCCCAAGATGCTGGTGGGCTCTCCGCCTGTGAATTCAGCCAGTCCACCCTCTCCATCCATGCACAGCAATACTAGCTATCAACCATGAACAAATAACAAAGGAATCCCAGACACCAGGGAATATCTCAAACATGAATAAGAATGACCAAGATGAGCAACACAAACAGATTACTTCAGAGGAACTGTGATAATTCAGTGAACTAAAATCATTCTCATTTGTATTCTGCAAGAGTCTGATACAAAATTGTATTCGTGGAAGGAGAGCATGCTGCCATTATAAAAGAACAACCAGCAATCCATAAGGAATTCTTTGAAAAAAATTATCTGTGTTACAGTAAAAAAAAAAAAAAAAAAAATTCAATAGAAAATATGGAGATTAAAGTCAAGTAAATATCCTAGAAAGCTGACCAACTAATTAACAACACTTAAGACACAGTAAGAAAAATGATAAGAGGCCCAGATGATGAATTCAGGAGGGCCAACCTCTGACCAACCAACCAAAGAAATAATAAAAGAATGAAAGCGCATGAGTGTATTTGTTCAATGTGTTCATTAGATGCCCAGCATAAGGAGTAGAAGAACCATGCGCAGATAGATCCCTATATACAACTTCCATACCAAGAACAAGGAGATCCTAATACCTTCCAGAACTAAAAAGACAGGCCACATTCATGGATGCTGTGGCCATGGGAGCAAAGTGGACAGGAGGAGCCACACATGAGACACCCTCCTTCAGTCTTAAAGAATCCTCCTTGGGCAGCACAGAGGAAAGTCCTGGTTAGCCAGAATTTAGTTATCTCCTATGTTCACCCCAACCTTCAGAAGAGAACTTCTGATTTGCAGATCAGTCCACAAGGGGATCTGATGCTATCAGAGAAATGAAGTGATCAAGAAGGAAAGGACAATCTCTTCCCCTCTCATCACTAAAGGGACAGTGGCCCACTGGGGACAAGACTCTGAGTCACCAGCGTGTCCCAGTATCAGTGACAAAGGGCACAACCCTTGAGAAGATAAGGGACCAAGACAACCTTCTGACTGATGAGCGAGAGTGGAAAACCCTCAGAGAAAGGAAACAAATAAGTCTCATTCAAACTTCTCACATTCTATTGTCATTTCCTGTTTATCTGTTTCCTAATTAACTGTAAGCTTTGGGAAAGTAACGCTTATATCTTATTTTGCATTTTTATCCTGCCCTAAACCAGTCCTAGCGCAAAACAGGAGCTCAGAAAATGCTGAAGACTGTATGGACAGATGGAGAAATGGATACATCTCCACTATTTTTAACACAGAAAAGGTGACAGTGGCTGTGGACCTGCCACTAAAAAGTATGCACATTCTGCTCCATTATTAAAAGAAGCTGCATAATTGGGCTCTGTTGTCACTCCTAACAACAGAAAATACCATTTTGCCTGTCATTCTTCAAAAAATTTGTGAATAATAAGTTTATGTGGATTATTAAAACTTCATCTCTAAGAGAATTTCACCGCAAAAAAAAGGTAAAATACAGCATTTTTCACACCATTACTATTTTTCAGATTGCATCTTTCATTCCTGCTTGCAGGACTGTCTTCCTGTATTGTTCCTAAATGATGGTAGCTTAAATGGGATAGAATAGGTGATTCTCTCAGGAACAAAGGAAGTCCAAGGGTGGTCCATTAAGGGGCCCAGTGTCTGTCTTTCCAACTCAGCATCTTAGCATCCTCAAGGTCACCTCATAGCCACTACATAGTCCAAGATGGCAGCCAACATACACATGGCAGGAGACATCAGAAGGAACGGAAAAGGGGCATGTGTTGCACCTTCTCCATGAGTCATTAAAGAGGCTTCTAGTAAGATCCATACAACCTTTTGCTTTACATACACCCCATTGGCCTCTCAGTTGCAGATGCTAGAGAACAGTGTCTTTTCACTGAATAAATCAGAGTCCTCTTACTAAAGAAAAAGGGGAAGATGGATACTCAGGATCGAATCAGGCTCTACCACATGACAGTCAGATATGGGTATTCCTGGGGACCTCATCCTAATGCCCTCTTCTCATTGCATACTCTTTTAGGGCAAACTAACCCATGTCCATGGCTTTCAATGCCATGTTATACCACACGTTATAAACTGGTCTTTTTTCAGCAGTCCATGCTTCAGAGGTTGGCTTTTTTTTTTCCCCCCATAAACTGTTGACCTTGGAATACCAAGTAACACTATACTATGATCTTGCACTTGAACCTGGGTGTGCTCATCACCAAGGACAGAGCTAGGATTCAGAAAATAAAGTTTGAATTAGAACATTGTCAGTAGTGAGGAAGCTGAGGAAGCATGGAAAGGAAAAGAGCTGAGTGGGCCATTTCTTTAGAAGGAAGTTTCCATGTCAGGGGTCTCTGGAAGCACTGAGGGGGAGTGAGAGGGCCGAGCTGCTCTGCTTCCATCTTCCTCACTGATTCTAGAGAGACACATATGGCGCCTCCATAGGCCCTTGCTGCCTGCTTGTTCATTCCTTAGGCATTCCCTAGTGACACATCTGCACGTATATCCCTGCAAAATCCTGGCTAACCTGGAGTATCTTGCAAGCAATCTGGATATTAAAAATATTCAGTCCAAGAAGTTTTTATTTTATTGAACATTATAGAATTATAATATAAAGTTTGGGTAATGAGAACCATTCACAAAAAAATCAACAAGAAGAAAGTGAGTCTATTCTGTGGAGGAGCTGGGCTAGGTACCACAGAGAGGCAAAACCTCCCCTTCACAAAGCACACACACACATTCAGACTCGAGAACTTCCAATTTCTACTCTACTTCATTCAACAATTTCTTGTTTAAGTTTCTACTCTATCTCGGGTACTCTGTTGAGGCACTTGGGATGTAAGGATATAAATTACTCAGACTATGAAATGGTTCTATGTTTTCTGAATTTTAATAATGAAGACTTGAGAAGGATCGATTCTTGTTTTGGAATAAAAAGAACATTATTTATTTTTAACAGAGTTGCCAGCATTCAATTCGCCTGTAATGCATTTTTTAGATCTCAGAGATTATTACCATTAGCTGTCTACTTTTGAGATTTACTTTTTCCTCAAATTTATTTTATAGCAGCTCAAATAAAATATGTTTTGTTAAAAATTAGTTCCATTTCCCTTCCAAATAATATTGGACTAAATAACTGAGAAGTTTATCTAGATTTTAAAAAAACGAATGAATATCACTTATATTCACATCATTCTTGTTAAAGGCATTTGGGTGTTTTCAATTTTCTACCAATTTGACTATTGATGTATGTGGTTCTTTCTGCTTTGGTAGGACATTATTAGAACTACTAAGTGATAATTCTCATTCACTTACCAGAAAGAATCGTAAGGGAAATGATCAAAAAGCTTAAAGATAATGGGTCCAAGATAACAACATATTTTCTTGTAGTTGAAATGAGAAATAAGACATAACTCTCCTTTTTTGTTAGGAAAATAATTATTTAAGTAAGAATATTTCTAATTAGAGAACTAACAATGAGCTAAGGAAAAACAACTGTGGTATACTAGGTTTAATAACAGGGTTCCTGGAGACTGTACCCCAGTATTTGATGTCCACTTTGATATCTGGAATGTGGATGGAAGGATGAGTATCTGTTATTTCAAAGTGGACAGAAGTTTCCTTTTTAGCTAGACATAGACACTGACACTCCTTCTAAGGTCAGACCACTCTAGTTTAAAAGGACATTTTTGTGAGCTTCTTAGTTATACAAAGTAAAACCAAGACCATTTTCTGGAGCAGAGAGAGATAAAGAGGACCTAAATTGCTCTCCAAAATAATATAGAAAGCATCCTTGCTATAAGCAGAGTTACATCTTTGCAAGATTATAATAGTACAATTTTAGAGAAAGTGTATTATTGGGGAAGAAAAGGTTTTCTTCTCCATCAGGCAAAAGAAGTGTTGGGGGCTTGGACTGGCCAAGAGCCTGCTTATATGAAAAAAGGTCTGTTGACACTGGAATTCACGTCATGGCCAGAGGACCAGGGCAAGAGATAGCCAGGCGATGTTTTACAGATGGGCATGGCGAGTGGAACCCAGGGCAGTGATACTTAATAGCCAACCATGTGTTATGGCCTCCTATAAGGCAATTCCATTCTGCTTACCTCATGCCTTCAATAAACGGTGTTAGATGTTACTGTATAGTCTTAGCTGTGCTCTGAGAATTAGAAGTGAGGCTTGTGGCCAGACATGGGGCCCAGTAATGCAAGGAGAGGGGCAACAGTCAGAAGGAATTACAAAATGGCAAGAACCAGGGGCCAGAACGAGGGCTGCATTTAGGACAAGCAACCACTAGCATGGATCCATGAGATGCCTAAGCGTTTCCGGGGACTCTTAGAAAGACCTGGGAAACACTTGGAAAAAAACATTTCTGGATGCATGAAAGGTGAGAACTCTGACTATATTAGATGAGATTAAAGGGAGGGATAACCTCTATGGGGACATGTATGTCAGACTTAGATGAGATCCTAAGAAGAAACCTAGCATGGTGCCACAACCCATTCAATGGGGGAAAGAAGAGTCTTTTTAACAAACAATGCAGGGATACCTGGATAACCACAAGCAAAAGATTGAAATGGAACTCTTAACCACACATCTTTTAAAAAAATTAACTCAGAATAGATGAAAGTCCTAAATGTAAGAGCTGAAACTCTAAAACTCTTGGAAGAAAACAGGGATAAATTTTTGTGTACTCTGACTTGGCAATGGAGTATTAAATATGACACCAAAAGTATTAAATATGAACAAAAAATAAACTAGATGTCACTAAAGTTTAAAACTTTTGTGCTTCAAAGGACACTATAAAGAAGTAAAAAAACAATCCACAGAATGGAAAAGGTATTTACAAATCATATATATAAGGGTCTTGTATCCAGAATATATAAAGAACTCTTACAGCTCAATAACACAAAGGCAAATAACCCAATTGAAAATGGGCAAAGAATCTGCATAGTTATTTCTTCAAAGATATACAAATAGCTAATAAACACATGAAAACATGCTCAACATCATTAATTATCAGGGAAATGCAAATCAAAACCAAAAGATACACTTCACACGCACTAGGATGAGTATAATCAAAAATTATTGTCAGACAATAACAAGTGTTAGGATGTGGGGAAACCGGAACCCTTATATATTGCTAGTAGGAATGTAAAATGGTGCAGTTACTTTTGAAAACAGTCTAGAACCTTCTTGGCTGGGCACAGTGGCTCACTCCCATAATCCCAGAACTCTGGAGGGCCAAGGTGGGCAGATCACCTGAGGCCAGGAGTTCGAGACCAGCCTGGTCAAAATGGTGAAACCCCATCTCTAAAAAGTAGCCAGGCGTAGTGGTGCATGCCTGTAGTTCCAGTTACTCAGTAGGCTGAGGCTGGAGAACCACTTGAACCCAGGAGGCGAGACTCCATCTCAAAAAAAAGAAGAAAAAAGAAAAGAAAACAATCTAGCACTTTCTCAAATGGTTAAACATAAAGTTACCATGTGACTTTCTTAAGTGTATACCGTCATCCCTTGATATCCATGGGGAATTAGTTCCAGTCCACCCTCAACCCCTGCCCAGGATACCAAAATCCATGGATGCTCAAAGCCCTTATAAAAAATGTAGTATTTGCATTTAACCTACTACACACATCCTCCTGTATATTTTAAATCATCTCTAGATTACTTATACCTAATTCAATGTAATGCTAAGTCGATAGTTGTTATACTGTATTGCTTTTAAAATTTGTATTTTTATTGTTATGTTGTTTATTTTAATTTTTTGAATATCTTCAATCTGTAATCCATGGTTACATGAATCCACAGACGTAGACCCTGCAGATACAAAGGGTCAACTATACTCAAAAGAAATGAAAACATATGTTCACACAAAAACTTGCACAGAATGTTTATAGTAGCACTAATCACAATGACCAAAAGGTGGGAGCAACCCAAATGTCCATCAACTGATGAATGGATGAACATGATGTGGTAATATTCATACAGTGGAATATTATTTGGTCATAAAAAGGAAGAAATAGTGACTCATGTTACAACATGGAAGAACATTGAAAACATTATGCTATGTGAAAGAAGTCACTCACAAAACACCACATATTATGTGATTATATGAAATGTCTAGAATAGTTAAATCTATACAGATAGATTAATGGTTGCCTAGGGCGGGTGGGGTGGACTACTAATACAGGATTTCTTTTTGGGTTGATAATAAAGTTCTAAAATTGACTTTGGTGAAAGTTGCACATATTTGTGAAAATACTCTATCACTGAATTGTACACTTTAATGGGTGAATTATAAATTACATGATTAATATTTCAATAAAGCTGGTATATATTAGTAATATATATGTTATTTATATGGTATATATGTGATATATAATATATATAGTAACCTAGTTTACCTTCCATTTTAGATGCAATTGGACAACTCATCCTTCCAAGGCCAGACTCTTCCATAATGTTAAGGGCCTCCAGGGAAATGAGATCTACCACTTCCTGCAACTCTTAACTTCAAACAACCCTCAAGGGCAGACCGCTGTCCTTCAGGCTTAGAAATATCAATTCTCTAGTACTTAGACGCTTTGCTAACTTTACTAAGAAATCTTAGTATTCTACATAGAGATCTCAAATTTAGACACCTGGGGGGATAAGCCAGTTAGGAGAAATGTATGGCAGTGGCTCCGTAAGGCAGTGATGGGGCATTCGGTGAACTGCAGTTGCAAATGGACATCTAGAGTCATACAATGTGCGGGCCATGAAAATTCACCACAGACATTCACAATTAAAACAAAAGAGAACCAAGCAGCATAAAACCAATGCAGGTCAAGGAAGGAAAGCAGATCGCTGGACAAGATTTCCCCGCTGGGCCACCAGCTTGTGATCTTTGTTCTGGAAGAGACGGGCAATAGCTGTAAGTTTGTTATTTTTCCTTTTCCGGACTGAATTTTCCAGCTTTCTCAAGAGCATGTAAGTCAAAAAAATCATCTTTCTTTCTGTTATTTTTCACTTCTGGTGCTAGCTGTGCTCTGGGCTGACACACTAGTTAAAATGTCCATTGCATCCAGGAGAGCATCCTATGTCTAAGCCTCTGCTTTGGGCCTTCACTACTGGCTTGTGTTACCCCAAATTTGAATGTGCAGTGTTGACAGGCAAACTGGACAGATATGGTGGCTATTTCTGGTGCTCCCATCATATCTCAGATAGCCTGACTGCATCATCTACAAACTCCCACATGTTCCTCTCTGATCCCAGCTGCAGCCCTCATTAGTGTTGAATTGATTTCTGGGGCTGCATCACCCGGTCAATGCCCATCCCCTACAGTGAGAGGCAAAAGGCTGCAGTCCCCGTGGGGCGCTTGTGCTTACTGTAAACCCATCTAGACTCCCCACCGTGTGTTTGCACACAGCACTCACCTCCTCAGCTTCCGTCCACAGGACCTGGCTCCACAGCAAACATTTTAGCAAAGTGCATTTTGGGGGTTGAAATATGGGCACCAAAGGGATACTCTGCAGTTAAGGGAAAGTAGGACATCCCAATCCTCATACATACAATACCTCTTAATGATCAAGGGGAAAACTTGGATTTTATCTGAGCCTGTAACTCTATTTCTAAATTCACCTATTATGTTGAGATCAGCAGCGTTAGTTTCACTGTCAAATAATGACACAGAAAAAGCCCAACCTGAGTATTTAGTCCTCATATCCAAGTATTTAAAAGCCTTTATTCATATTCAGAAAATGTGCCCCTCCATCCCTTACCCCTAACACCTTATCAGGTAGGTAAAAGTTATCAGCCTGAAATCTAAGACATGCAGTTGAGCCCAGGAAGTTGTCCTCCCAGTGGGCTCTTCTCGACACTTTCCCATCTCCTTATTGCTGTTTTTCTAACATCTCCAATCAATTTCAGTGCAAATTTCCATTTGTTGTGTGCCCAGGAAATACAACGGAGCCATTGCGCTGTGGAATAATTTGATTGTTGAAAGAGGAACTCTGATCTTAGTCACAAAATCCTTAGCACTGTAGAACTGGAAGGGACCTTAGAAATCATCTAGTCCCATCACCTTCAATGTGGACATTATTCAAGAGACACCAACAGGATATATAACTTGCTGAAGGTCACACAGCAAACTAATGACAGAGACAGGACTAGAACTCTGGATGTGGGAAGTTGGGATGCTTTCTTTTTGATTTTTCTTTTTTACAACCACTAACAGAGATGCAGAAATTGTGTAAGGGGTTATCAACATGGTGAGTAAGCAGTGTGAACATTATACAGTCATGCATCACCTAACAAGGGTATGTTCCAAGAAATGCATTGTGAGGCGATGTCATCATTGTGCAAATGTTGTTAAGTGTACAGACACAAACCTAGATGGTATAGCCATCTACATCTAGGCTATGTAGTGTGGCCTACAGCTTCTAGGCTACAAACCTATACAGCACGTTACTATACTGAATACTGTAGACAATTGTAACACAGCAGTATTTCTGTATCTAAACATAGCAAAAGTACAGTACAAACATGGTATAAAAGATAAAAAATGGTACAACTACAGAGGGCACTTACCATGAATGGAGCTTGCAGGACTGGAGGGTGCTCTGTCAGTAAGCGAGTGGTGAGTGAATGTGAAGGCCTAGGCCCTAGGACATTACTGTAAATTACTGTAGACTTTTATAAACACTGTACGCTTAGCTACAATAATTTTTTTTTTTTTTTTTTTGAGATGGAGTCTCGCTCTGTCACCCAGGCTGGAGTGCAGTGGCCGGATCTCAGCTCACTGCAAGCTCCGCCTCCCGGGTTTACGCCATTCTCCTGCCTCAGCCTCTCGAGTAGCTGGGACTACAGGCGTCCGCCACCTCGCCCAGCTAGTTTTTTGTATTTTTTAGTAGAGACGGGGTTTCACCATGTTAGCCAGGATGGTCTGGATCTCCTGACCTCGTGATCCGCCCGTCTCGGCCTCCCAAAGTGCTGAGATTACAGGTTTGAGCCACCGCGCCCAGCCCCCAATAAATTTATAAAAATACTTTTCCTTCTTCAATAAATTAACTTTAGCTTACTTTAACTTTTCTACTTTATAAAGTTTTAATCTTTAAAAAAAGTTTTGACTTTTTCATAACAGCATAAAACAAACACAATGTACAGTTGTACAAAACTATTTTCTTTCCTTATTCTGTAAGCTTTTTTCTATTTTTAAATTTTGAAGTTTTTAAAATTTCTGAACCTTTTTGTTAAAAAACAAAGACACAAACACACACATTAGTCTAGGCTCACACAGGGTGAAGATCATCAGTATCACTGTCTTCCACTTTCACAGGAGGGTCTCCAGGAGCAATAACACACATCGAGCTGTCATCTCCTATGATAACAATGTCTTCTTCTGCAAGACCTCCTGAAGGACCTGCCTGAGGTTGTTTTACAGTTAACTTTTCTTTTTTGTTTTTTAAGTAAAAGGAGTGCATTCTAAAATAACAGCAAAAAAAGAAATGATAGTAGGCTGGGCGTGGTGGCTCATGCCTGTAATCCCAGCATTTTGGGACACTGAGGTGGGAGGATAGCTTGAGTCAGAGTTCAAGACCAACCTGGGCAACATAGTGAGACCCTGTCTCTACAAAAAATTAGATGGTCATGGTGGCTTCTGCCTGTAGTCCCAGCTACTCGGAGGCTGAGGTGGGAGGACTGTTTGAGCACAGTAGGTCAAGGCTGCAATGAGCCATGATCGCACCCCCACACTTCAGCCTGGGTGAAAGAGCGAGATGCTGTCTTAAAAAAAAAAAGATAATAAATCCGTAAACCAGTAACATAGTCATTTATTATCAAGTATTATGTAGTACACATAATTTTAGTACCAGACTTTTCTATTACTTGCAGCAAAGGTTTACACCAGCATAACCACAAACATGCAAGCTGTATTGTGCTACTGTGTTATTACAGCTACAATGTCACTAGGCTATAGAAATTTGTCAGCTCCATTGTAATCTTAGGGGACCACCATCGGGACCACCATCATATATGCGGTTCATGGTTGACTGAAATGTTGTTATGCAGTGCATGACTGGAAGAGCAAAATACAAAGTCATCAGCAAACCTTTGAATCTAGGTTACCTAATAAAACACCCCTTATCTCCCTACCCCTCACCCCCACACACACCCTACCATAAATACATATACACATATGTGAGAAAACTGTACACACACACACACACACACACACACACACACACGAGAAAACCCTCCTTACTTGGGCAAAGCATAGAGGAAATTAAACTGGGCAGCCTGAGTTGAGGGCGCCATATTGTTTTCTTCAAGAGACAGAGAGTCTCTGCATTTAATGAATGCAAATCATTTAGTCACAGATAAATTTTTTCAGAAGGGCATGAAACATCTATCAGCCCTTTGAGAAACTGGGCAACATATTCTACAAGATCTTGCTCTCCTGTCAATTGATTCCTATTTTGATTTTCTAGGCAACTGAATCCTGAAAAGGTGTGGCCCTTCTCTGAGTCACTAGAAAGTTCAGCATGTCATTATAAATCAATGCACTAGCTTTCCAATATATACATACAACCCTCTTGGCAAGTTTGGTTACTGTGAATCAGTCAATCATTTCTGAATGAGCCAGTCATCATCTTCAGACTGTGCAAAACTAAGGACAAAACACTGGACTCTGATGATCCTCCCTTCCCACTCCATTCTATCCTCCTCCCCCATCAAAGGCTGTAACTCTGTGAGATCCAGTTGAAGACGGCCTTCTCGTCTCATTATGGCTAAAATTATACTAAGAATAAGTGGATTTTAGCAGGGAAAAGAAATAGGGGAAGATAACATTTGTTGAGAGAGAGTAGTTGTCGTACACTTCTGCACATAGTAGGTGAAGCAAAAAAAAGTCTCTTCTTATTAACAAGGAGCTCAAATTTCCAGAGTGGTTTGGTAAGTCACAAGGAAATAGGGAGTCAAAAGATATCTACAGACATACCTGGCTGGGCAAGACATGGGACACTCACACTCAAATTCTGTCTCCCCATTCTCTGAGGATGAATATTTCACATCTTTTTCCCTCTCCTCAAGTCTCCACAATCACTTCCCCACCTCAGTCTGCTGATGACCTCACTTCAATATATTAGAAAATGGAAAGTGCTAAAGATGATTAAAATTTTTTTCTACCTAGAAACTTTTAAAGTGTTAAAGACTTTTCACCCACACTTCCTTGCCACAGAGACCCAACTCATTTGGGCAATTCAAGAGACACACATTGCCTCGAGGGGAGAGGTAACAAAAAAACAGCAAGCAAAAAAGTCAATGCCTTGTTTTTGAAACTTATTTTATAGAGAATAATATGGAAAGAAAAGGCTTTGGGTTTGTAGTTTTACAAACTTTTTAAGCTCCATAAATTTTAGCTGGAAGACATATGGAAATGTGTGTGCATGTTTTGTATTTCACAATAAGGACTGGGGGTCGGGGAGCAGGGCATGCAATGTGACTCTCACATGATGAAGGATTATCCTGCCCCCAAAGCCTACAGTGCCCAGTTAAGAAATGCTTCTTTAAAGTCTTGCAGGTCTCAGGGCATTATGCTTTTGCGATAAATACTAAACTTTATCAGAATAGTTGCAACTCTTGGCTACCTTACCCCCAAATTACATAAAAATCTCATAGGATGGCTAGATGGAGAAGAGTGAGAAGGAAGAGAGCTTGGATACCAGTATGCTCCTGAGAAAAGGGCCTGAGGTCTTGTTCCCAAGCTGAGTCATAGGAGCCTGGGGACATGATTTATTTCCCCTCCCCCATCTCCAGATAAGTTGTGGAATCTAAGAGCAGAGACCTGTGTCTCAGTCCGGTACAGTGCCCAGGTGCTGGGTGGGAAGGCCCATAAGAGAGGAGAAGATAGTGTAGAAGCAGTAGAATTGAACAGGCTGCATGAAGTGTCCAGATGGAGGGGCTGGAGGAACCTCATAGAGGCAGTCTTTATAGACCTGTCTTTGGAGGCAACAGTTGGATGTTTTCTGGTACAGTGATAATAGTACAGATGGGGCACCACTACTGGAAGACCTGGGGATGGCTTGGATGAAGACAAGAACAAGCAGTCTTGGATGGAGAAAGAGGTCCAAGCTGCGGGTGCTTCAACCTTGTTCTGATGGCACTATATCAGGCACTATTGGCAGGTTTTCTTTCTTTCTCCTCTCTCCCTCCCTCTCCCCCTGTTTGCTTTCTTTCCTTCCTTCCTCCCTCCCTGCTTGCTCACCCTTCCTCCCTCTCTCCCTTCCTCTTTCCTTTCCTTTTCTTTCTTTTTTCCTTCCTTCCTTCCGTCTTTCCTTCCTTCCTTCCTTCCTTTCCTTCCTTCCTTCCTTCCTTCCTTCCTTCCTTCCTTCCTTCCTTTCCTTCCTCTTTCTTCCTCTTTTCCTTTTTTTTTTTTAAACAGGGTCTCTCTCTGTCATCCAGGCTGCAGTGCAGTGGTGCAATCATAGCTCACGGCAGCCTCAAACTCCTGGACTCGAGCAATCCTCCCATCTCAGCATCCTGTGTATTTGGGACTACAAGTGCCTGCCACTATGCCCTAGTTAAAAAAACAACAACAAAAAAATTATGCTGCCCAGGCTGGTCTCTCTGAATGATAGAGGTCATATTTAGCACTCATGTTGAAATAGAGTGTCAAAATAAAATTGATTGTTTTCAGAAAAAGTTGTCTCTTTTGCACACGTAGCTTTGCGGAATGAGAAATACAAGTTGCTACAGTAAAGACCCATCTTTCCTGTTCTGATGGAGGAAGAGTTTTGCTGAGGAGTAGGGGCAAGAACTGTCCCTCTCTTCAAATTTTCAAGGAGGGAAGGGAGTTCTCCTCCACTGCCTTTAAAGTTTCTGCATTTCTTAGTCAAGATAATTTTTTTCAGAAGGGCATGAATAAACCTTCCAGGAAGGAACAATCCTGGGTAGCAGGGTGAACTACCACTTGCCAAGCCTGATCTAGTTACTACAGCTTCTGAAGGTCCAACCTATCAGCAACAAAAACTAACAGTGAAAGACCAATTGGCTACTTGATGACAAATCAACTATATTGATTCTCTGCTATCCTGGAAAGACTAATAGTTTAGTCTCAAAGGAACAGACAATCTGGGTATGGACTTGCCTTTCCTCCCCAAAGATTCAGCCATGCATCATTATCTGGGGGCTTATGAAATGCCTGATCCACAGACTTAGAACTACGTAGCATCTGATTAGGAGATCCACTTCCCAGTGAAGGAGAGGTGAGATCCATTGCTCATATGTCATTTTGCACCACCCAGAAGTCAGCCTGACAGACTGACAGAATGACCTGCTAAAGACTCAGCTGAGAGGAAATACTCTGCAAAGATGAGGCACTGTACTCCAGGATGCAGTATATACTGAATTAGAGAGCTCTGTATGGCACCATTTCACAAAAACGGAGAACACATGGGTCTGGGAACCAAGGGTGAAGCAGGACTGGCTCCATTTGTCATCATTCTGATCTCCCGGGGGACTTTGTGTGTCCCATTCCCACAACTCAGGGCTCTGAAGTCTTAGAGGTATTGGTCCTCAAAGGGGGCACACTCGTACCAACAGATATGATAAGGATCCTATGGAAGTACAAGCTACAGCTACCACGGGAGCACTTTGAATTCCTTGTGTCCAGGCTCCAGCAGGCAAGAAGAGTCACCATCTTGGCAGGGGTAATTGATGCTGATCATCAGAGGGAGGTACAGATTCTGTTCCACAGTGGGGTAAATATGCAAGGGAAGGGTATGTGTTGAACTTGGGTGATCCACTTGGGCACACCCTGGTACTTCCTTGCCCAGTTTTCACAGTGAATAAACAAGGGCCTGAGAAGGGTATGGTCATCAGGGACTCAAATCCCTCAGAAATGAGGATTTGGGTAATGTACCAGGTAATTCCCTGAGACCAGCAGAGGTGATAGCTAAGGGCAAGTGAATTTTAAATGGATAATGGAGAAGAGTGAGTATCATTTACAGCACTTAGATCAAATGCAGCAACAGGGGCTGTAGTTTGTCTCCCTAAACTCCCTCTGGTAAATTTCCCCTCAGAAAGAAAGGCCCAGTGGAATCCTGGAAGGGCTATTCCCTGAACCTGTATAGAAAAGTGGATCTGGACTCTGGCAGCCAAGCAGGTGGACTACTCTGACCTCCCTTCAAGAAAAAACCTACTGTTCAGCTGCAAGAAGTGCTGTTAACTCACAGCCTGCAGCTGCAGCAACTTTGGGATCTACACAGTGCAGGAGCTGGGGCCGTGCTCCTCTGGGTAGTCCCCAGCCAACTGCTGAGCATGGTAGGGGTACCAGAGTCTGGCCATTTCTGCCCCAGACAAGACTTCTCTAAGAGGCAGTCTCTGCTCTAGAGCTCCATGTTGGTTTGGCTTTATCTTATTTGCACTGTGGTTTGAGTCTTTCTCTCTGTCCACTCCTTTTTGGAATGGACAGGAAGGAAGACTTTTGTAGATGCCAGATCAGCACATGGTCTGAAGGTTTTTCCTTGCTGATCCTCCTTTCTTCCCCTTTATCTTTCACAGGCACTCCTCTTCAATAAACATCTTTTAATCACTCCTAACTCTGTTTTAGTATCTTTCCCAAATGACCCAAACTGACACAAATCATAAAAGAGTATGAGGTCCAGGACACAATGACCAATCCATCCACTCTCTATCAATACAGGACAAAGCCCTGTTGATTATTCTTTCTCAATGCACGATGTATCTGTTCTTATGTGCCATATTCATTACCTGGTTTGAACCTTTACCTCAATTTGTCTTCATATTCATTTAAGTAATATTTTAAATAATTATACTTAGTATAATTAGGTAATATTTAAAATAATTATAAAATAATACACTATAGAATTCAAACAGTACAGAACTAAAATTATCCTTTTATACTTCGGTACTAATTATCAGAGCTATTAATAATATTACTTGTATATCCTTCCAGATTGACATACATGTCTATAGACAAATGAGATTACGGTAAACGTTGTTATACAACCTTCTGGGTATTTTTAACTTAAAATTATTTCAGTTGAGCATTCGTAATCCAAAATTCAAAAATTTAAAATACTCCAAAATCCAAAACATTTTGAATGCCGACATGATGCCACAAGTCGAAAATTCCACACCTGACCTCATGTGATGGGTTTCAGTCCAAACACAGGTGCACAATACACAGTTTAATCCAATGTCCCCCCACCCCACAAAAAAGACCCTCCTAGCCCCATTCAGCTGCCTTATATATTTTCTGTGCATGCCCAGATTCCCCCATGCAAGCCTGCCCATAAAAAGTAATAAAATGGCACACGTGCCAGCCAGGCGCACTAACAGCAGGTTCCCCATGATGCCCCACATAGGGCCAAGACCTATGTGCATTACTCCCTGTGTTTTCCTGCTTATTCTGCTTATTCTCTGTTCTGTGGTGTAAATAAATTGTATAAAATGTCAAAAAGGCCTGCAGATACCCCTAACAGTAACAGTGATAAGAAAAAGAGAAAAGTAATAAGAAAAAGAGGAATCATATCATTATGTCAGAAAGTCAAGTTGTTGGAGAAACTGGACAGCAGTGTAAGTGTGAAACATCTTACAGAAGAGCATGGTGTTGGAATGACCACTGCATAGGACCTGAAGAAACAGAAGAATAAACTACTAAGGTTTTATGTTGAGAGTGATAAACAGAAGTTAATGAAAAACAGAAAAACACTGCATAAAGCTATACATGAAGATCTGGATTGTGTATTGAAAGAGTGGACCCACCCCATGGCAGTGAACATATGACAACTAATGGTATGTTGATTATGAAACAAGCAAAGATCTATCACAATGAACTGAAAATTGATGGAAATTGAATATTCAACAGACTGGTTGCAGACATTTAAGAAAAGACATAGTGTTAAGTTTTTAAAGATTTGTAGTGATAAAGCATCTGCTGATTATGAAGCAGCAAATAAATTTATTGATGAGTTTGTCAAGGTCATCACTGATTAAAACCTGATACCAGAACAAGTCTATAGTGCCGATGAAACACCACTGTTTAGGTACTATTGCCCCAGAAAAACATTGACGACAGCTGATGAGAGTTCCTACAGAAATTAAGGATTCCAATGGTAGAATAACTGTGCTGGGATGTGCTAATGCAGCAGGCAAACCTAAGTGTAAACTTGCGGTGATAGGCAAAAGCTTGTGTCCTTGCTGTTTTCAAGGAGTGAAGTTCTCACCAGTCCATTATTACACTAACAAAAAGACATGGATCACCAGGGACATCTTTTGAAATTTGTTTCACATTTTGTACCAGTAGCTGGCACTCATTGCAAGGAAGTTGGACTGGAGGAAGATTACAAGACTTTGTTATTCCTTGAAAATTGTTCTGTTCTTGGCCAGCTGAAATTCTCATCAATCCTGTTATGGCAGGTACTTTCCCCCAAATGTGACTTCATTAATTCAACCATGTGACTAGGGTAGCCTTAGACCAATTAAGAGTAAATATAAAAACACTTTCTTGAATAGCACGCTAGCAGCAATGAACAGAGGCGTGGGTGTGGGTTTTCAAAAGGAGTTTAACGTGAAGGATGCCATATATGCTGTTGCCAATGCTTGGAATACAGTGACTAAAAACACAGTTGGGCATGCCTGGCACAACCTGTGGCCTGTAATTATATTCAGTGATTATGATAAATAATGTGGTGACTTTGAAGGAGTCCACTTTGAAGGAGAAAAATTATGTATGACCTCCTTACCTACGCCAAAAATATTCCATCAGAGTCCATCAGTATGCTGGAAGAAGTGGATATCAAAGAAGTTTTTAACATAGATAATGAGGCTCCAGTTGTTCATTCATTGACTGATGGTGAAATAGCCAAAATAGTTCTGAATCAAGGTGACTGTAAGAATAGTGACGACTGAGATGACATTTGTTAACATTGCAGAAAACGTACCTATAGACAACATGGAGAAAATGTGCAATGGGCTTACTGAAGGACTACAGCAGTGTGCATTCATAACAGAACAATAAATTGTGTCCATTTATAAAATCAAAGAGAAACTTCTAAGACCAAAACTGTTGATAATGAGACAAATGATTCTGGAGGAAACATTTTAAAAAGCCGTCCAGCACAATGTCTAGTCATCCCCTGAGGACTCACTTCCTGGTCCCTTAAAGGCTTCTGATGTTTCTTCTAAACTAAAAAAACAAAATACAAGGTACAGTAGCCTTTTAATCAAAACATAGCATCATAGCTTCATAGGTGGGAACTGAAAGCCTGCTGTTTGTTAGTTGTTGCTGTAGTTCAACAGCTGATACAGTATCCTGATGATGCTACTGCACTGCTTAGTTACCTTGAACACAATTTTTTTCACTGTATTAATGGTATGTTATATTTTTATTGTTAAGTACTGATGTGTGAATAAGTGTAACAAAAGGATTGCTTACTGGTGGCATATAAATTCAGAGTCAGGAATGAAGTTTATACCAAACAACCACAGATTGTCCACATGGGTGGCTGAGATAGTGACACCTTTTTTTTTCTGATGGTTCAATGTGCACAAACTGTTTCATGCACAAAGTTATTATGAATATTGTATACAGTTCCTTTCAGGCTGTGTGTATAAGGTGTATATGAAACATAAATGCATTTTGTGTTTAGACTTGAGTCCCATCCTCAAGATATCTCATGATGTATATATAAATTTTCCAAAATTTGAAAAAAATCCAAAATCTAAAACTCTTCTGGTCCCAAGCACTTTGGATAAGGGATACTCATCCTGTATTTTGGAAATATGAACAACTTTTCATATCAATATATGTAACTCCATCTCACTCCTTTAACAGCGGTTATCACAGTTTAGTTAACAAGTCACGCTACTGAAGAACATTTATCTTCAGGATTTGGCTATGGCCAACAAGGCTGCAGTCAATCTTTTATTCATTTTTCTGGGAACTGATGCTTCAAATCTCTGTCCATTTTTAAATTAAAATGTTTATCTTGTTCATGCTGATTGTTTTTACGTTTGTTACAATATTGTTGCTTTATTTTTCTTTCCAACTTTTATTTTAGGTTCAAGGGGTACACGTGCAGGTTTATTACATGGGTAAGTTGTGTCATGAGGGTTTGGTATACAGATGATTTTGATACTCAGGTAATCAGCATAATACTCAATAGGTAGTTTTTCAATCCTCGCCCTCCTCCAATTTTTAGGAGTTCCTTAAATGCTAAAGAAATTAGTTCATTTTCTTATATGTGTGTTACAAATTTTTTCTCTACCTTATTCATTATCTTTTGACATTTGCTAGTGGTGTTTTCTGTATAAAAGTTTGAAATTTGTGTGTAGTAAATTTTTTTCAATATTTTCTGTTACAGATTCTAGGCATTGCCTAGAAATGCCTTTTCTATGCCAATATTATGAAAAAAAAATCACCTATGTATATTTCTAGTACATTCATAGTTCTCATTTTTAAGTACTTAAATCTTTTATTTTCTGGAGTTTATTTCAGCATAAACAATGTAGGTTTTTTTTTTCTGGACAACTGCAAGTAATTCTAATGCCATGTATTAAAGGATACATCTTTTCCCACTAATTTGAAATATTATACCCTAAATTCCCATAATATTTCTGTTACTATATTACTTACCTATGACATTTCTCAGTCCCTTAGGATCCTTATAGAATCTGTGTTAATAGACCATATATGAACAAACAGATGAGATAAACAACAGAATGGAAATATTCATCTAAGAGTAAGTCAGCAGGAAAGTTCTTCAAGGTCCTAGTTACTTTTACAGAGTGCCATGTCTAAAGTTCAGTAAGTTGGTCTGCATCTCCAGCAAGTGCCAGGCAAACAACTGAAAGGGCAAGGATCTAGGGCAATCTGGGGTTTTGTTGCCCTCTTCGTATAAAATCTTTCCCATTAGAGTTCTTGGATTTTTACGAGAGCATGGTAGTTTTTAATGAGCGCATAACTGAAGGAAGGCTTTGCACTTCAAAGCCTGTTGCTGTTACACCCGCTGCATCAGTAAAGTAAGTTCGGGGATCAGTTGGAAAGAGAACTTTGTGTCTTATGGCATCCCTCTGCAGCAAGACAGCCTTTCTGAAGGTGATTGCAGACAGACATGGTCCTGCATCTTTGAAGTATACTCAATAAGAATCAATTCAGGAACTCACAGATACTAGTTATCAGCTTGTGTTTATTCACATCGCAGAGAAGGGTTTAATCAACGTAATACATATTGGTCAATTCTTTGCTTTTAAACTTTACCTTTTGCCTATCAGCAGATCAATATGTATTTTAATCTCCTTCTGTTTTAGAACCGATTTTAAGACTCAACAGCAATGAGGCCCAGATTTCACAATCATTAATTGCTATTATCAACCCCTTTCATTTCCTAAGCATCAGCAGTTTCTTAAAATTCTGCTTTCATTCCTTTACTGAGTTATCCCTACTTGTTCATCACTTGGTTCTGTTGTGCCTCTCAACCAAGTACAGAGTTTATGATCAGCCAATAACGGGAAGAAAAAGAATGTCCTGCAAATTCTCCATTGATTAACCAGTCTATCTGACTTCATCAACAGCTGCACACAAAACTCAAGTGGTCAGACCACTTCTTGATGGATGGTATCAAGTAATTCCAAAGCTCCAGGTGGGTCTGTCAAAGGGACTCATATTCATTTTTTCTCTCTTTTAAGTAAGTACTGAATTATCTTTGCCTCTCATGGGAAGATCAGAAATAAATAAATAAATACTGAATTATCATCTTTGGGCGGTCAGTTATATCACACATAACAGTATAACTTGTTTCTCCCTAAATCGTCAGTATTTTCTAGTATACCAAAAGTTGGAGAGTCAAAGAATCTGCCATTCCTTCGCTGCCTAATTTGGGCAAGTCACTTAATCTCTCTAGGTCTTAATTTCCTTGTCTGTAAGATAGTGTAACAATAGGCCATTTTTAGAAGTTATGAGATAATCTGAATAATGTATTCTGCACAAAGCCTAGCTACCAGGACAAATGAGAAACTCAAAACCCAAATGAAGGACTGACTGTCCCTGTTAACAGCGCTGATATTGCTGCTGACTTACAGATTAACGTATAAGGCAGCAACTGAATGCAAGGGAGTAATCTGACTAAAGGATCAGTGTGTTCATACCTCCAAGTGTATCTTTCACCTGAAACTGAGGAAGAAAAGGAATTTGTATGATTGGTCCAAAAAACAACCATTTCACTTGGTGTACTGCATTATTATTTCAAGTAAGATTATTTCCATCTGCCACATAATTATGGAGCCTCCCTTCCTGTGTGCCTCTTTGTACACAGTGAAATGTTCCTCTACCCTCTTTATAGGGTTTATTTCCTTCTAAACTTAAAATTATAAATGTTCATTGTAGGAAATTTAGAAATTTATAAAAATATGAAGAAAATAAAAACTATCCATAATTCTACCACTGATAGATGTGTTTGATGCCTTTTCTCTCATATATGTACCAACATAGATATTTATATTATGTACAAATATAGAAATACATCAAAATTTTCATCAAAATACATCAAAATTTCTAAGTTGAAGTAGAAATACTTCAACTTATCAATAGACTTGGTTCTGAAATGTAGATCCATTTGTGCAAAAGTCCATAGTGACTTTAAACTTAGCACAATATCTGTTTTTGTTGAGAAGAATTGACCCATTTCTGCTCTGTTGTGAGACTTAGTTTCTATCTGTGAAAATCTGTGAGTAGAAAATTTATAGAGCAGATTTTGTATCCTATCCTTTTCATCAAATATCAAATCATGAGAACTTTGTAATGTCGATAAATATTCTATAAAACCATGATTCTCAGTATTGCCTGATAGTCCATTAAATGAATATAAGATTTACTGGACAATTTATTTACTAATGTATTTAAAATAACCCCATGACTCATATCACACAGAGAAATCTTACTCTAGCTCTCTAGTTATTTCCTCAGAAAAGATTTCTAGAAGTAGGATCAAAGGTAATACACTTATGTAATAATTATGACATATATATGTATATACATACATATATACACATATATATGTATATACATACATATATACACATATATATGTATATACATACATATATACACATATATATGTATATACATACATATATACACATATATATGTATATACATACATATATACACATATATATGTATATACATACATATATACACATATATATGTATATACATACATATATACACATATATATGTATATACATACATATATACACATATATATGTATATACATACATATATACACATATATATGTATATACATACATATATACACATATATATGTATATACATACATATATACACATATATATGTATATACATACATATATACACATATATATGTACACGAGCACACACACACACATATATATATACACATGGTCAAATGCTTTCCAGAAAGACTGTGCTTAATTACATACCTAACCACATACTAACCACAGTGACACTATTACCGGCACAAAGTTAACATCATCTTTTAAGTCCTCTCTAATTAGGCATGAAGCTATATGCATCCACTGTGGTACGCTTTCTGAGGCCTGGAAGTCTGTGCTTTCTCATTGACCACAACAGGCCTTAGGGCTCCAGATTATCTGTCAGACCTCACATTTGGTCCAGGGCCCATGGCTTCAGTGGCTTTGCATTCTTTCTTATCTTCTTGCTGACCTGGGCCCTATATTTCAAAGAAATACTGATCAGTTTTGCTTGATGTGAAACTACACTGTAGTCTATTCTGATACAGAGGACTACAGATGCTCCTGGTCTCTACTCTGCAGAGGAGTGGAAAGGGCTATTTATGCTGCCTCAACGGTTCTGGGTGGGAAGATGGTTTTTTAGCAGAGTTTCTGTTTTATCTACTTAAATTTCTTCCTTATCTAGCAGTTGGAGGTAAAATTGATACAGTAGTGCTGATTTCCAAATGCCAACACACACACACACACACACACACACACACACACACACACACTCTTTAGCTCTTGCCTCCCTACCTTGGGATGAACAAACACAAATAAAAGCATTATTATAGATTTATTCTCATTGCAGGCAATCACATCCATCCCATTGAGCAGATTATTGTAACTCCTCACACAATCATCTGGCAGCAGTGAAAAGAGATTTCTCAAACAGTATGAAACACAACTGTTTATCCAGGAACAACTGCCTGTGAGACTTTGGGAGCAGAACTGAGGATCCCTTAAAAAGGTGCTAAGAACCTACTAGCCACTTGCCTAGATATTCCACAGTGCTTCAGAGATATTCTCTCTTTCTCTCTCTCTCTCTCTCTCTCTCTCTCTCACATACACACACACATGCACACAACTGATCACAAAATCCACAATATAAACTGTGTAAAATATGGGAAATACTGTATATTGCCAAGTCTGAAAACATTAAGGAGAGAGTCTGAGAAATAAGTTAAAATAGTAAAATATCATGTTTTTTTAAAAAAAGAAAAACAAATATTGCTAGAAAATTAAAGATACAGGAAAAAAGAGAAATGAAGAGCACTCCCATGTACTTGTCCACTATTATATTTCAAGTTCTCTGTGGCTGAATTTCATCAAGGGATAGAGAACTGGGGAAAAGGAGTAAGCAGGAGGGTATAACCTTAAAAATGTTCAGTATTTAAGAGGAAAGGGGTAGGGGGGTCTGGAGAAGAACCTATTGAAAAAGTAGGAGGATAACCAGGATCACGTATTTTTATGAAAGCTAGAATAGGAGCTTCAAGAAGCAAACATAAGTCCATAGTTAAGTGCTGCACAAGAAATTCAGGGTAAGAATGGACATGTTTTGGTGGGATATATTTGTAGGAAGTGACCTTTAAGAGAGAAAGTATGTTAATGTTTGAGTGACTTTTCTGGAGATGCCCATTATTTGGACCTCACCCCTATACCACCTTCTTGCAGAATATACCCATGTCCCCCTTGGTCTCCTCCCATTGTGTCTGCTGAACAGGTAGCATCCCATAGACCCCTTTCTCTCTGGACACAGAATAGTGCAGGGAAATGAACTGTAAAGACTCTTTTAGGTTTTTAAACTGGAAAATTAAGTGAGTTGGTTTAAGAACCTAAAGCGGCCATGCATGGGTCATGTGGAAATTAGGCTGAGAGCACCGGTCAGTAGAAGGAAGGGAAGGAAGCAGGGGTACAGAAAGGCCCAGAGATGAGAGAGCAGACACCCCCGGGAACAGAGGAGAGGAGGCTGCATTACAAGAAACAGACCCCTTACTTCCTCTGAAGGCTGGGCTGCACTCCTGCCCTCAGGTTCCATGAATTATCCCTCTTTCCTTCCAATAATTTTGAGTGGGATTTAGTGCCTCCTCATCAAAGTACCTCATCCGAGACAGTAACTACTGTGTGCCATTTGGCTGTGTGCTAAATACTGTATCACATAATGCTTACAAGAGCTCAGCAAAGAAGGTATCATTATCTCCCTTCTCCCTGAGAGGAATCTGAGGTTCACGAGGTTAAATAACTTGCCTAAGGACACACAGCTGGTGAGTGAATATGGTTCTAAATTCTCATATCACTACGCTGGGCCATAAACACTAAACAAGCTCAATTACTGCTAATTGAAATTTTGAAAAGTTCTCAGAAGTGCATGAAGGTATGTCTGTGCTATGATATCTTCTTCTGTATTAAATTATAAACATTACACCTTAATTTGCAGCACTCATACATCAGCCTTCAGTATGCTCCATACAGAGGGAGTATGTCAGAAAGAGCCAGAATCTTCCAAAAAGAAGTTTGCATTCTCCCAGTTCACGGAATAAACTACAACCACAATATGAACTTTATCACAGGTTCTTAGAGACTCTAACAGAAGTATAAGCCTTTTCAGTTATTAAAAGAATTGAAAGCTTTTTACTGTTCATGAAAAAGACAAACTCCTCCCTTTCAAATTATTCTACTTTATAGTACAATTCCTTCTGGCTGGGAGGAGAACTTCAGACGCTTTTTCAAATAACCCCAGCCATTTAATCTGTACCTTTGGGAAGTCATGCTGAGAGTATATGGAAAAGAGACAGACAGCCAGAAAAAGGTGGGGGTGGAAAGCGAAGGGAGAGGGTTACGGAAAAGAAAAGGTAAGACATTGTTTCTGAAGTAGTAAGAATCTCCCAGTTTTTCTGGCCTACTTTAAAATGAGCTGGGTATTTCTATCCACAAAAGAACATCTAACATTGTTTAGGTAGTTACAACTCAAAAACCTTCTACATGTCTACTCCAGACAGATCTTTCTACTTATTTGTCATCCTCATCATACATAAGTCAGCACTGCTTTATTAATTAGACACTTTCACTGGAATTAAGATGTTCAGTCAGCTCAGACTATAACAAAATACTACAGACTGGGTTGCTTAAGCAATGAATATTTATTTCAGGAGGCTGGGAAGTCCAAAATCAAAGTGCTAGCTGATTTGATTTCTGACGAGAGCTCCCTTCCTAGCTTACAGAAAGCCACCTTCTCACTGTGTCCTTAGGTTGTGGAGAAAGAGTGAGTGTTCTCTTTTTCTCTCTTCCCTTGCGTACAAAGCCATTAATCCCATCAAAAGGACCGTCATGGCCTCATCCAATCTGAAGTACCTCCCAAAGAGCCTATATCAAAATATTATCACATTGGAGGTTAGGGTTTGGATATGGTTTAGCTATGTCCCCAGCCAAATCTCATCTTGAATTCCCACATGTTGTGAGAGGTAATTGAATCATGGGGGCACGTCTTTCCTGTGCTGTTCTCGTGATAGTCTCACAATATCTGATGGTTATTATATGGGGGTTTTCCTGCATAAGCTCTCTCTCTTTGCCTGCTGCCATCCATGTAAGATGTGACTTGCTCTTCCTTGCCTTCTACCATGATTGTGAGGCTTCCCCAACCACGTGGAACTGTAAGTCCAATTAAATCTCTTTCTTTTGTAAATTACCTGGTCTCGGGTACGCCTTTATCAGCAGTGTGAAAACAGACTAATAAAGGTTTCAATAGACAAATTGGGGGGCGGGGAGGGGTTGGGGGTACACAATCCAGTACATAGCAGGTGCTTTGAAATAGTTATTTGAAAAAAAAAAAAAAACTATATGAGCAACACCCAAGAATATCAACCACGGCATTATAACAGAATATATGCCCAGGTATTATAGAATGGTAAACCTTAGACAAATGCCAAGGACCTTCTTCTATAGCTTGAAAGGGTTGAAGAACAGATCTGTACAGATGGTTTGGGGCCATGAAAGATGGCTTTTAAGAAATAAATTAAAGTAGGTCTCCACTGAGAGAAAACCCTAATTATAAAGCATGAGACTGGGAAGAGCAGAGAGGCCTTACATGTGGGCTATTGTCTCAGAAATAGAACTTGGATGCTGAGGGTGCTGAGAGGGAGGGGAGCTGCTGAACCCCCTTTTTGAACCATTTGCTGGAGAGATCACTGGGGCTGGGGGACCTTAAGAAATCTGACTTGAGTCCAACTTAAGAATTAGTTCTGGGACCTTTGAAATCTTGCAAATAACATGTAATTTCCAAAGTTCAGTTGTTTGAATTTGGGGGCAGATTATTCCTGTTTCCGAAAAACCATTCAATAAGTCTTTTCATTCTAAAAAAGTAAAGATCCTAATTTGAAATAGAAAATTTCCAGAAAACATTAGATGCTTTGTATAATTATATCTAAAACTCTTTTCTTTCCAGTCTTAATATTTTTACTCTCTATGATACAATTTCCTTCAGTTATTCTCAAGTCCTTATTAAGTTTTGCCAAATACTACAGCCTTGTTTAGGTAAAGAGATTAAATAACCAAAAATTGTTAAAATGGTAAATTTTATGTTATATATATTTTACCACAATTAAAAAGTTTTTTTAATAATCAAAAAAATTTCCCACAAAGAAAAGCCCAGGCCCAGATAAATTCACTAATTCTAAGTATCTTTTTAAAAAAATTAACATTAACCCTTCCCAAACTCTTTAAAAATTAGAAGAGAAGGGATAATTTCCCAATTCATTTGATGAGCCCAGTATTAGCCTAATACTAGATAAAGATATCACAAGAAAACTTCAAACCAATACTCCTTGTTTTCAGAGATACAAAATCTCCAACAAATCCTAGGAAACTGAATCCAGAAACATGAAAAAAAAGATTACATACCACACCATGACCAAGTGAGATTTATCCCAGGAAGGCAAGATTGGTTTAATGTGTGAAAATCAATCAATGTAAGGCATCATATTAATAAAATACAGGACAAAAAACACATGATCATCTCAACAGATATAGAAAAAATCTTTCACAAACGGAAACACCCTTCTGTGTTAAAAACAGCCAACAAAAGTAAAAATTGAAGGGAACATCTTCAACCTGATAAAGGGCATCTATGAAAACCCAATTGCTAATGTCATACTTCATGGTCTAAGACTTAATGCTTTCCCCCTAAGATCAGGAACATAACAAATACATTCACTCTTGCTACTACTACTCAACACTGTACTGAAGATTACAGCCGAGACAATTTGGCAAGAAGAAGAAATAAAAGGTATTTAGATTAGAAAAGAAGTAAAACTGTCTATTTGCAGATGACATCACGATGTATACAGAAAAATACTAAGACATTCACACCACAAAACTATCTGAATTAAAAAGCTGGAAATAAATCAAAAGTCAATTAACTGGTGAATGAATAAACAAAATGTGGTCTATTCATATAGTGGAATATGATTCCACTTAAAAAGGAATGAAGTAGATACACGGTGCCATATGAACAAACCTGGAAAACATCAGTCTCAGTGAAGGAAGCCAGATAAAAATGGCAATACATATTGTTCTATTTACATGACACATACAAAAATAGGCAAATCCATAGAGATAGAAAGTAGATTATGGTCACCAGGGGATAGAGGATTGGGGGAGGGAAAGTGATTGCCAATGGGTACAGAACTTCTCTTTGGGGTAATACAAATGTTCTGGAATTAGATGGTGATAATTGTTCATCTTTGTGAAATACGTGAAAAACTGTGGATTGTACATTTTAAAAGGATGCATTGTATGTTATGTGAATTATATTTTAATAAAGTGGTACTTTTTTTTTTTTTTTTTTTTTTTTTGAGACGGAGTCTGGCTCTGTCGCCCAGGCTGGAGTGCAGTGGCCGGATCTCAGCTCACTGCAAGCTCCACCTCCCGGGTTTACGACATTCTCCTGCCTCAGCCTCCCGAGTAGCTGGGACTACAGGCGCCCGCCACGTCACCCGGCTAGTTTTTTGTATTTTTTTTAGTAGAGACGGGGTTTCAATGTGTTAGCCAGGATGGTCTCGATCTCCTGACCTCGTGATTCGCCCATCTCGGCCTCCCAAAGTGCTGGGATTACAGGCTTGAGCCACCGCGCCCGGCCTAAAGTGGTACTTTTTAAAAAATATATACATATGTGCTCTTACCTAGGTGTTTGAATTTTTATCTGAATTGTTGTGAAGTAGATAAATCTAGTCAAAGGGTGATTGCCAATTTTGAAAGCTATTTAGAGATACAGTAATACAGGGTTTCTACTCTGATTAACTTCATATTCAGGAAAATCAATGTTGGACTTCCTCAAAATTGTCTCTTAAGAAGAACAGGGATTCTGCCTCCCTACAGATTAAAGACAACAAAAAGCCCAAGTAGGACGCTGAAGCTGATGATGACCTCCATGTGCCAGGACTGTTCTGTGTAGCCCCACCTCTTGTGCACCAGTCACACACATTATGATGTAGTTTGTGACCTCTTGGACCCATGAACACTTCATTAAGAACCCTGCCACCATTTGTTATTAGAAAGCATTTTAATTGTGACTGTGAATGAGAACTCTGCTTCCTAGGAATCTCTCTAAATAGTCTTTAGAGCACATATTTAGACTAATACTCCTCAGTCCAAGGAAAACTGAAGTGGTGCTTCTGTAACCATAGAACCATTTACAATGAGTTCAATAGTCAGTTGTACATCAAAGTCACCAGAATGAACTGATGTCTTTAAACCTCAGGTCCTAAATGATTTGCAGGGAGTGTCTATTTTCCAAAGCTTTCCATGTGCACTTTTACTGCCTAAGCCTCCTACTTTTAAACCAGAAGTAAACTTAGAAAAAAAAAAAAACGTATTTTGCTTACTGTTTGAAGAAAAAGGCAAAAATGAGATGTCCTATTAGATAACCTGTAATTATTAATCTTACTGTTCTTTTTACTAGGTATCCAATACAATTCCATTCATCCTAGATCACATTTAAGATTTTCCTCTTATATAGACACCCAAAACACAGAAGGGATCTACTGAAGACAGCTCACCTTATATTCTTGTCATGGTGAATATTTATGAATATCCGCTAGCTCTTAACCTGTCAGATGAGTCTTCTTCAGATCTAAATAAGCCTTCCTATTTTACGTAGTTTCCTATAGCCGCACAACATTTCTGGAGCTGCTTCACTGGGAGGGCTCTGTCAACAATCAGCATTTCACTGGCATTAACATGCAATAAAAGACAATGAACCATGACTCAATTAAACCACAAAAAAACTGTCTTCAGATAATATTAACCCAGTAGTTTTCAAAGCTTTATATGTTATGGGGCTTCTGCTGCCTAACATTAAGGTCAGTGCTTTAAAAACATATGCCTAAGCATCAAACACACCTACACAGAAGATGATTTAGAGGAAGCAGCAAAACTCTGTTTTGATTTATCTCCTTCCCATACCGTATTCAGAGATTTTACAACTTAGAGTATGTGACATCAATTAGGTATCACTACTGCAAAGAGTAAGAACACATTTTCCCATCGCAATGTCCATGGAAATGTAATTTGCCCATAAGATACAGTTAGGGAGACCTTTAGATTCCAATTTGTTTAAAACAACAACTAGAAAAGATTAATGCAGGGGGAGGTTCAGAAAAAATACGTAGGCACCCACAATATGACTAACAGGACATCTGATATCTGGATATGTCAATCGACACATTCTACAGCCAAAAAAGAGTCTT
The DNA here is from genome assembly GCF_049350105.2 of Macaca mulatta. Classification (NCBI taxonomy): domain Eukaryota; kingdom Metazoa; phylum Chordata; class Mammalia; order Primates; family Cercopithecidae; genus Macaca; species Macaca mulatta. The sequence continues at coordinate 83,176,185 of NC_133420.1, forward strand.
GTAATAAAATTGCTAAGGTAAAAGAAAAAAGATGGAGCTCTTCTAATATGTAAATTTACACATTTATGTCTCACTTAACCAAGAGGACTAGAGGAATGGAGGGGTTCCTTACAGAACCAGAGGCTTTATTTTTCTTTTCTTTGCTTGGCTGTACTTGAACTATTTAACACTCTAGGTTTAAATCTTCAATATTTTAGGTTTGATCACATTTAACACTTAGTCATTTCAATTAAAATTGCCTCCTTTCTCCCATTAAACTAAACCATCAGGAAAAACTATATGATTTCACCAAAGTAAAGACAAAATGGATTCAAATATTATATTGTAAAAATTTTAGAAGATTTCCTTGTTGAATAAAATTATTAAAATTCTCTCGCTTCAATTATTACAAAAGGCAGGGAGAAATGACCAGCAACATATTGAACTCACGAGTAAACAGTAAAAGAAAATGCTCTGGCACATTTAAATATATAATTCATAAATTCCCTATTGTTATTTTAAGCTGTGATTAATACAAATTCATTCAAGATTCAATTTCTTTTGTAAGAAAGCTACTAAAATATGCCAACTAAAATGGAATCAAATAAAAACAATCATTTAAAGTAGATCTTTAAGAAAAGTTTAATACATTTAAGGCATCTTTTTAAAACTGTAAGAATTAAAATATATATTGAAATCACAGGTTAATTGAAGAATTATCAAAAATGATGGCAATAGAGTGTGACTCTATGCTGGCCCAATATAATCACTGTTTATTATATTCAGAAGCCATGAATATAAAATGGAAATCGAAAAGAATTTGAAAATTCAAGTTATGAAGGCAACTATTATGGATAATTTAAAAGAAAGAACAGTTTCTCTGTTTGCTAATATTAAAAGATTAATGTATTAATCTTTTCAAAAAATTACTAAAAGTTTACTGGTGTATTAGTTTCCTTTGGTGACTATGACATATTGCCACAAATTACCACAAACTTGTGGCTTAAAGCAGCACAAATGTATTTTCTTACAATCCTGGAGGCTCTGAGAGGAGAATCCATTTCCTTGCCTCTTTCTGCCTCTAGTACCCTCTGAAAGCCTTAGGTCTGGACTCTGCATCCATCTTCAGAGCACATCACTTCAACCCCAGCTTCCATCATCGTATCAACCAACCCCTGCACCTCCCTCTCTTACAAAGATACCTCCTGTTGCATTTAGAGCACACCCAGCTAATCCAGGATAATCTCCCCATCTCAAGATCCTTAACTTAACCACACCTGGAAAATCCCTTTGCCATAGACGGTAACATTCACAGGTTCCAGTGATTAGTATATGGACATCTTGTAGGGCCATTATTCAGCCTACTATGCTAGTCCAGAAAATATATTTTTAAATCTTTATCCTAGGAGTTACACAAGTGAATGCTTTATTGATCAGCTTTATTTGGCATATGGCATTATTTTCCATTGGGAAGTAATAGCATGGCCAGGCTGACTTACCATCAGTACCTCTCAACAGAGACTCTGCTTCTGAGAGTATCTGTGTGATCTTGTGGGCCAAGCTAGAGACAATGGGCAACACAGTCAGCATGGTGTTTCCTTTGAAAGATAGACACAAACTTCACAGTTACTATTTACATACATAGTGCTAGTATGGATGTATTTTGTTTTGTCTAATCAATTCATAAGAAATCTAGATTTCAAATGAAAACATACTTACCAAAATTATTCCTAACTGGTCAGGACAATTAAAAAAAAAATTTTTTTTTCTTTTTAAAAAGTGTTAATTATTTCTGGAAGGCTGGACTGGCAGTGTTTCAAAATAATGTGGGCTTTGGAATTGCAGCTCTAGGCTTACTAATTCCTAGGTTATGTATGATCTTTGGTAGCCAGATGCTTAACATTTTTGATCCTCAATTATTCATGTCTAAAATGGTGATGCAAATACCCATGCTAGAGGTTTGTTGTGAGATCATTAGTTTTGCTATAATAACTGGCATAAAGCAGTTGCTTGGTAAATATTAATTATCTTCCACCTTTTATATTAGAAAACTTTTCTGTAAAAAGTGCACCGTGAGGGCACAGTGGTACGCATCTGCAGTCCCTAGTACTCAGGAGGCTGAGGTGGGAGGATCACTTGAGCCCAGGAGTTCAAGATCGGCCTGGGCAACACTGCGAGAGCCCATCTCTTAAAAAAAGAACAAGTGCACAGTGAAGTAGGATCAACCTACTATTGTTCGGTGTGGTCTACAGAATGAATTTAGACAACTGGTAAATAAAGTAACATGAAACTAGTAATAATCTCATTAAACATTCAATAATAGCATATGTCATAAATGTGAAATAGGAAATAGAGTTGCTAAGTTTAATAAGGGTCAGATATTTGGTAAATTAAAGTGATCATTCTATTTAAAAGGTTATTTATTTATGTCATTAAAGTATCACTGAACTGGCAATTTTTGCAATCCTAAACCTCTTTGTTTTTATATTATGTCATTACAAAATACACGTATTAAAAATGTTGGCAACTTCTCAAAACGTAAGTGTGACTCAGGTATCAGAACAATAACTTTAAGAATTAATAGTGATGGGTATTATAGGTGTTTTTCTAGATCACAGAAGGTCAGTAAGAAAATCCACATTCTGAAGTATAAGGTAAAATTTCCTTTCCTCTACAAAAATATGTGAAGTCATTCTCCTGAGATATGTCTACTCTATACATCATTGTTTAAAAGATAAAGAAGCTGATAGAGCAACTGTCCTTGCCAACACAACAGAGATCTCAAATATGCAGCAATTGGTCACTAAGGTGCTTAGAAGCAGTCTAGAGTTTCTCAGATCTCCATAGGATATGTCATTAAATCTTCTCCTCCTGCTGGGTCTGACTTCTGGGAAAAAAGCATATGGTATAAATATTACTATATTTGGTAGTGAATACTAATGATCGCTCAGGAGGTTCATCCTTCAGTTTCTATGGCCTTTAGCATCTAGTTGCTTATAAATGTGACATGCTTTGATTTGATTTAATCATAATTTATGAATTTTGAATTTATGGTTCAGAATTCAAGGTACAAAATGTACCTGTAAAGTCAGATACCCATATATATGAAGACACATACACATTTATTTTTGGAGTTATCCCATTAACAGATTATAAATTTAAGGCAAGAAGACCAAGGCCTTTCCAAAGCACATTTTACAGAAGTGTTGTTCCTCTAAAATCAGTAGGATCTGAAAACAGATTCAACACAAACATACACACACACACTTAGACATAGAGGTTACACATAGTAACATTGTTTTTCTCTAGTGAGAATTGTAAGCTCAATGATATCACATGAACTAAAAAATTGTCTATCAATTTCTAAATGAACAATATCCTAATCATTGTGTGGAACAGCAGAGAAAGGTGTTCTGAGAAGTGCAGAAATTATATGATCTGTATAAAAACAATAAGTAGCACTTTCCATGTTATAGTAAATTTGCAAGTTGAATTTCATACAGGTCATGTTACACAGGTCATATTAAAAATAATTCCGAGGAAAGAATTAAGAGAAATTTGGTTAAAGATATAATTTTACTCCACATAATCTTTCTAAAGTTTTATATAAAGCTAATTATAGTGGTTCGGTATTACAAGAATAGGATGTGTTACATAGTACGACACTAATACTGCTGTGTTCCCTCAGATGGCATAAATCACTTGGCTAATTTGGCTACTAACAAATAGTTAGTATAAAATCTTATTTACCAAGGCCAATAAAAAAATTCTCAGCAGTTGGGTATATTTGAATCAAATGTCACTGTAAAGATAAGACAAAAAAACTTCCGTAATACATACTGTTATATTCTAATGTATCTATAATGAAAGATTCCATAATGAAAAATAATATAAAAAATAGATTCTGTATCAAAACTCTTTGTCAAAAGCTACAGTTCGTATCAGAAGTTAATAGCACTAGGGAGTTAAATGATTAATACAAAAACAAATTCTTACTACAAATATTCTTTTGTTCTTCACTTACCATGATGCAAACTGCAAGGGTTAACCTTTAAGGGTTAAAGAGTTTAATCAATGTCAATGTCTGATCTTCTGAAGGCGATAAAGAACAGTCTGTCTAGCGATACCCAACAGAACATCACTTTGTCAAGCCACAAAGCACCCAAAAGCTTGTCAAGTAAGTTACCAGAAACCTCTTTGTGGTTAGAACTCAGCTCCTTCCTGCTTGACCTATTATTTGATATTTGACCACTTGGTTGCAAGACACTTGCTCTTTCTAGCTGAAATGTCACTGGGGCATCTTGTCAGCTCCCCGACATCTCGGCCTGACATACAATTTTACTTTTGTGTGCTACAAGGCAGAAAATGCAGGGCAATGGCCTTGTTTTAAATTCTGTCAGCATCAAAGATGGGCGTCACTCTTGGGTCCTACCAACAACAAAAACAAAAAAGGAGCCTATTTTGAAGGTCAAAACAGCCATTACCTTGAAGTTTTTCGCTTATACTAAATGTATTACCTGCTATCCTGGTGTGGGAACTGTCCTTATGAAGTGCCTAAACATACCACAGAAATCCTCCAGCACAATTGCTCTACTTTCTTATCAAATGCAGACTTGCTAAAAGAATAAGTTTTCAGTGCCTTCAGGGACCAGATTCAGCAGTTAACTTAACTTGTTCAAATGGGCAAGTGGTATCATGTAGCTTTACAAGGAGCAACCTGACCTTCTCACATTGACCAGGAGTGACATTATTGTGCAGGAGGAGAAGCAGTCACATCATTTCTGTTTTGCACAACCTGCTTAAAGTTTGCAACTAAATGCTTGTCTTCAGTTGAGCTGACAAGAGAGAAGAGGGGGCTCAGTGAACCATGGCCGGGCTGCCATGAAATGACAGGAATCATTGGCATACATTTCAAATAGCTCTCTCAATCCTATTAAGCATTGCAGTCCTGCTTTAAAATAGACAAGTATGAAACAACTTTGATAGATAGAGACTAAAATGGCTTATTGATTTTTTTAAGTCTGAGGGAAATTACCCAAAATGTGTCATTCCTTAACATTTAAAAATATGTTACATAAAAATGAGCAACTGTGATAATAAATAAAACTTGGAGAGAAAAAAGTTGGCTATTTCCTTATTCAAGGAGACAGAGCTACCAGAATACATCAAGATATCGCACAAATTTTTTAAATCCACTGCCACTTCTGCTGAAACAAAAGTCAACTAATAAGAAAATTCCCATTCAAAACAATTTTAATTGTACTGTTAACTCTTCCTCCATTTTTAAATTTCATGAAGTCATAATCCAATCTGAGTTGGTCTGTTGGCATTAGCAGACATAGTCACTGGAGAGGAGTGAGATGATGTCAGAGCATGGGGAACAGTATTTATAAATGTCTCCTTTAAGAAAGTGTAAGTTGTATCAAGTTCAGCTTTCAATGGTAAGAAATCCCCAATACCAGTTGTGTCAGCAGGAAGAGGAGCTCTTGAAGGAATGGAGAGATTTGAATGGTCTCGTGATCCTATCTGTGACATACAAAAGAAAAAAATAATAAGCATAGAGTTGAAAACTCTCAAACAGAGCCTAAAACCATAAACAGGCAAGTAGACTAATAATCATTAAAATACAAAATGAGATGGAAATTACTATTTCAATAATCTATATGAGAATATATAGATAGTAAATTATTTTCCAAGTGTGACTGAATCCCTTATTTGCTCTTTTATGACTTTTCTAGACAACAGGAATTTATCTAAACACTAAATCTTTGTGTAAAACTCTTTATAAAGTTATCATGTCAAAGAGTCAATACAATCAGGGATTTTTACCTTGACTTCATTGGCAATTTACAGAAACCGATGCTAATAGCATTTATTTCATTATGCTATATAATAAGTGCCATATAATATGGAAGATTAGATTGCTTAGAAAATAAACTATGAGTATTTATGTTTTTTAAACCTATCTGTTTTACTTACTTGACAAAAGTAGCACAAAGAAAAATAAGCCAATCCCAGTGACCTCTAGAAAATGGCATATTGAGATACAAAATTCTAATGAGAACTCTTTGGGTTTACTTTAATAATAATGCCACCACCCTGTTTTTTCTTTCAACTTTATTACTTTAGGTTCTGGGGTACATGTGCAGATATGTTACATGGGTAATTACTGATTTAAGTCACTGAGGTATGGTGTACAAATGATCCCATCAGCCAGGTGGTGAGCACAGTCCCCGAGAGGTAGTTCTTCAACCCTCTCCCACTCTCATAGTCCCTGGTGCTCAGTGTCTATTGTTTCCATCTTTATGTCCATGATACCACCCTGTTTTGATAAAGACTATTATAAGTATTTAGAAATCATGTGTCAAAATAAGGGAATGAATAATTTGTCATATATTTGAGAACACTGATGGTATCCAGAAACTGTTGGAAATTAAACTTAAAAATGCCACACAGTCATGAAATACTGGACAACAGAATTAACATTTTGATAAAGCTACTCATTTAAGCCTTAAGTGATATCACTATCTGGTAGTTAATATTTAACATGAAGAAGTCTTAGCAGTAAAGCAGGTAAGCATTATTTTATGACATTTAAAGATGGCAGGAAAATAGTGATCAATTGTATGGCATAATTTTCCAGATTCCCACAAAATAAATGCTGCTGAAATAACAAGTCTGGTTATAAGTATCTCCACTAAAAATCATACTCTATATTGCAGGGTTTTTTAAAACTTTCTAGTAGATCCCCTTACAGTTTTGATAACAAAATAATGTAAACTATAAGGTATACTTTATTATGTCATGTTATACAAAACTGTTTCTACATGTAAAAACAAGAGGGAAGCTATCACTGGCTTTAGGAAAGTATTAGAAATTCAACTGTTGTATGTGTTACCATTTTTGTGGATTTTTTTAAAACTACAACTGGAGAAAAAAATCAATATCTGCATCTAACACCTAGGTCAGCAATTTTCTTTGATCTTTGTTCTTTTGATTTCTTGATACTCTACTGCAGGCCTATAGCTGACGGAAATCATGTCTTTTAATACTGGAAGTTAGGAAACACCTAAAATGGTCACTTGAAATAGCTCTACGAAGGACAAGGTTTCCCAATGGAAGGAAAACAACTTCCAAAATCATGTGTTGACCCTGATTCATAGTATTAATGAGGTTTTGCTTGCAGAACCAATGCTGGGCCTGATCATCTCAGTTCAGAACCTGAACAGAGGCATCTCATTACATCAGAGGCTAGAGGTGCACACAGCTGCATTTTTACTGCTGCTACAATCATTTTTTAGCAGTGTCATTACTGGATTGACTTTGCAGCTATAAACATTACAGTGCCATCTACTAAGTTCTCATTCTGCCAGGCCTGGGGGTTAGGGGAATGCTGGAAGAGCAGGAAATGGTGGGGCCTGATTTTCTTCTTAATAAACATAGTTATAGCCATAGTATTCTCTATTATAATAGATATTGTCAGAAAAGACTTCAAAAGTTTGTTTTGATACATTTTTGTACTTCAAGTTCTGGTCTAAGAAAACTATGTATGGAAAATAGAGGGGTGTGCAGAATCAGTCTAAGGAAGGTCAGATATCTGCTGGGGGTATTTTCTTCTTGATGTTTAGATAAAGGTGACTATGCCAAATTGACCAACCATTCCTGTTTCGTCAATATTAGTGATATGCATAATTTACTCAAACCTATATGCTGTACTTAAAGTTTACCTTTTTGTTCTTGTGAATCCATCAACCTAACACATTACAAAGCTAGGAAGGCAGTGTTTAGGGAAAGTCTCTACTAACTGCTCATTTCTCTTTAATATTCTACAGATCTTGGTACCCTACAAAGAGGTCCCTCTTTTGCCTTTTCTCATCCTACTTTTTCTAATATGTCTACTTTCCACTACATTGTCTGAAAGCACCCTTTCATCTAATATAACATTTTTGACTAAATAACCTTGAAATGGGGTGTTATTTCCCTAGTATTTCAAATTAGTCTCACTTTTTGCACACCATTTTCTGACCTTATGTCCTAAACATGGAAAATAATCTAAAAATCTCCAGAGATGAAAAAAAAAAGAGACAGAGAGAGATATCCTTTAAGTCTTGTATTCCCCAAAAGTATAGTCTCTAGAAAGTAAACAGAGTTACTTTTATATAAAGGAAAACAAATGACTGATTTTGCTACTGGGATCATCTGCTGTACTGCTAGGAAAAAACTTTTTTCATGAAATGAGGTAAAGTCTGATTTTAAGTCACTTAAGAGCTTAAAAAAAAGCCACTGGCTGGAGGCAGTGGCTCATGCCTGTAATCCCAGCACTTTGGGAGGCTGAGGCAGGTGGATCACCTGAGGTCAGGAGTTGGAGACCAGCCTGGCCAACATGCTGAAACCTCGCCTCTGCTAAAAATACAAAAATTAGCTGGGCGTGCGCCTGTAATCCCAGCTATTTGGGAGGCTGAGGCAGGGGAATCACTTGAACCCGGAGGCGGAGGGTGCAGTGAGCCAAGATCGTGCCACTGCACACTGCACTCCAGCCTGGGCAACAGAGCGAGACTCTGTCTCAAACAACAACAACAACAAAAAAGCTAGCAACAATTCTGGTGAAACTTTGATTTGAGAATGTGATGTTAAAATAACAAGTAAATATGAACTGTTTTTCTTGTCATAAATATCCAGAATAATATCCAGAAATACATAATACTTTTGTACTATTTTAATGTAACAGAGAGAGTAAAGGACAGTTAAATAACTTTTTGTCAGAGAACATTAAAAGTTAGTGTGCACCACCTCATCTTGTATTTTAAATCTGTAAAGCTTGTGGTAATATAAACTACTTTTAAAACCACTGAGGTGTTCTGCCTCTTACGTAAATCTAAATTTAGGCAGTTTTTCAAAAGGAAATTAGGTGCCTGAAATAAAAGCTAGGTGTCATGTGAATCTTTATGGAAGCACTTTTATTTACTCAATAAGCTATAAATGATTCTATTTGAACTGCTATAGTCCATCAGCTAAATACATATTCACAATACAAAATGTGTCTACTAAATTTCTACATTTTAAAATCTTATGAAATACAGTAATTGGACACATCCAATAGCCATTTTCCAAGGCTTTAATATCTTAATTTTCCACAAATGTTTTTCAAACAAAAATAAACAAATAAAGCATTAGTCTAATAATAAAATAACCACCCAATAAATTGTCTGTAAGTCAAAGTCTTTTTGCCGACCAAGGCTTCTGAAACTAAGCCATTTGTCTCCTGTGTAACATTTATGATCAAGTTAAGTCTTCTAGAATTTAGTATTATAAAAAGTGAGGAAAAATGTTATTTAGTAAGCCTCAGTAGTATTGCATGGAGATTATGCTAAGCACATAGTGTGGTGAAAAGAATACCAGACTGAAGATCAGCGGACTCTAGCTTCTCCTCACAGCTCTTTTACAATCCGACTGGGTCATTTGAGGCAGGTAAATTAGTCCATCCAAATGAGGGGCTGGACTCTTTCCAGCTTTGAAATTCTACAGGTCTGCCATAATTCCACATGTGAGAGCATATACTATATAAACCCTAACTTTTTTGAGGGACATCAACCCAGAAATCAGTTTCCCGAATATAATACTTGAGAGGATGTAGATTTACCATTCTTAAGGGGAAAGAATACATATTGCACATTGCACATTGTTCTAAAATAAAGCCAAATAGATAACAAGATTAGCCACAATTTCGATGACGTGGCTTCATTCAATTAGATTCTATAGTACTCTTTCATTACTTCAAACTCCATGATGATGTTTTAAACCCTGTAAATTATTGACTGCTTTTAAGTAGTCTGCACAGCTCCACATAAACAGATGAAGAAATCAAAGCACCCACCAGAGGGTGTTACAGTGAGGTCCCCTTGCCACTTCTACTTTGGTTCCTAACGTGAGAGTCTTACCAACAGAGTCTCAATACTCAGTGTCACAAAGTTTTCTTTCTTCTAAATACTTCAGGTTAGTTAGCCAAATTCTACCTGTCAATTTTCCAGTTGTCATGCTGGCCTCATAGGACACTGTAGTTTACACAGTCAGAGTTGGCAAAAATCACATAGTTTTCTCTTGTGGAATACTCAATTTTATATCTGAGATATATACACATAAAAACATGCATTCACCTTATAAATATATACACACATATACTTGATATATTATTATATAAATATATATATATATACACACACTCAGACACACACATCTGCTATCATGCCATCCAATATTTATTTCTCATACAGTAGTTACCAATTCTAACTTTTAGCTACCAATAACAAGCTTGTAGGAATATTTTATGCATTCTTCTCCCTGTAAGTCATTAAACCTTAGTACAGACTAGTTTTACTATCTTACTGACATCAAGGCATAGGAAGAAATGTGAGTTAATGGAAAAATGCAAAGAAGTTGCATTAGGAAACACCCTAAGAGCCCAGCGTGCCTAGAGATCTAAAAAGGACAATCACAGAGGTAGAAACAAATCAGAAAAAAGGGGTAGAATGTATTAACAGGAACTTGATTCACATCACAACAGCTCTGTCCTCAGGCAGACACTCAGTATTCTATCTGGTTCTAATTCAGCCTTGGCTACTTTTTTGATGCGGAATATTGATTGAATCAATGGTTTTGATTCTTCATGCTTCCCTATAACCATGCCCTTGCTCTTGGCTTCCCTGTCCAGCCTCATCTACCATTTCCTCACTTGTACTGTGCAAGCCAGGTACATGGAACTTGTGAGTCCCTAATTAGGATATTCCATAGTTCACATCGCCCTCCAGTCTGTCCACTTCTGCTCTTTGTTGGGTGAGTCCTCCACGTTTCAAACTCTGGCCAAGGTCTGCCTCTTTCATGAGGCTTTTCTGGATCCTCTTCCCATCCTTCCCCAACTACAGCTAACTGTAACATCCAATCTCATTTTTACATTCCTTCATGAGCATTTATTTTACTATTTTTTCACTTATTTGTATATCCTTATATTTCCCCTATAAAACTACGAGCACTTAGTGTAATGGAATCATGATTTTGTACCCCTAGCACTTAGCAGAATATCTGGGACTAAATAAGATTCCTAAATGATGAATGAGTGAATGAACAAATGACTTATATTATTACTTCATGGTCTTGGTGTTTTATTGTTATTTCACACATATACAGCTTATGTCACAATTAGATTTAGCAAAGAATAATGGAAAGAATATGGGCTTTGAAAGTGGAAAGAATTAAGGTTCTAAACTTCATTCTGCCATTTACTAATTATGTGATCCTTGACAAGTTACTTAACCTGTATGAACTTGTATCCTTATCTGTAAAGGAGGAAGACTAATTCCTCACAGGGCTGTTATGAGGATTAAATGGAATAATATACACAAAAATGTGTAGCATAGAGTAGCTCCTCTTCTTCACTTCTCTTTTTTACTCTTCTCAAATGATATAAATTCTAACTTTACAATTATAGTCAACATGTATTGAGCACGTCAGGCACTGTGCTAGATTTCCTTTTACAGGCATTATCTGAATTCTCACAGTGACTCAATCAGAAAGCACTACAATTATCTTCATTCTACAGTTGAAGAGACTAGGGCTCAGAAGAGCAGAATAAATTGCCACTGGTTGCACAGCTTGCTAATGGTAGAAAGGGATGTGAATCTTGATTCCTCTGACTCTCCTATTCATATGCTTGACCACTACCTTACCATGTCACCCAAGGAAGATAGAGCCTAGCCTCAGGCTTATTTTATATCTAGAGGCATTTCATCAACAAAATAAGGGCTCAACAAACCTTTCTGAAAATGGAAAATAAAAGTACATAGATTGTGTTAGAGGCTAAAATAAATGTTTATATTTATTTTATTGTGGTCCAACATTTGAATGCCTGTGGTACTTACTGGAGTAAATACATACATCTCATGGAACTTACACAAAAATGAAAGTTATAGCCCTTTCATCAAAGGAGCTTACGTGTTGTTATATTCAGAGACAAAATGAGGCACTGAGGTTTTAAATTACACTAGAATATTTAAGGCCAAGCGTGGTGGCTCATGCCTGTAATCCCAGCACTTTGGGAGGCTGAGGCTGGCAGATTATCTGAAGTCAGGAGTTTGAGACAAGCCTGACCAACATGGTGAAAACCTATCTCTGCTTAAAAATACAAAAAATTAGTCAGGCATGCTGGTGGGTGCCTGTAATCCCAGCTACCCGGGAGGCTGAGGCAGGAGAATCGCTTGAACCTGGGAGGCAGAGGTTGCAGTGAGCTGAGATCGTGCCATTGCTCTCCAGCCTGGGTGACAAGAGTGAGACTCTGTCTCAAAAAATAATTAATTAATTAAATTACACTAGAACATTTAAACTTTAATTTTAAATTACTTCAAGATATCTTGTGCCTGACAAAACAGTAAGTCCCATTTTCTTCTCCAGGATGTTTAGATTTCCTGATGTGGTTGAGGTTATAAAAAGAGTTGAAGAATTCTCCCAAGTGGCTGTTGTTCTTTCTTTTCTTAGTATTCTTCATACCCTTGTGCTTGCAGTCTGTTGCAAACCTGACAATCCTGACACAACTGATGGTAGAGAGTGCCAGAAATGGCCAGAAAATGCAAAGGAAGCATTTTCCCCTCTGTCTTAGAAACATACACTCCCAAACAATTCAGAGAGAATTGAAAATGTAAATAAATTTATGCACTCAAATATAGGAAAAGATACAAAAACCAAATAAATAAATAAAAGCATACCATATAGAAAAATGCTACTGAAAGTCTGAAATGACAAACTGGTGAAAATATGTGGAACACATAGAAACCCCATACAAGTAACTTTCTTAATTTACAAAAGGTTCATGCAGATCAATTGAAATAATGTAATTAGAAAATAGGCTGAGGGTAGCATATTTATTAAGACTGAGTTCAGTTGTAAGAGAAAACTCTAAATGCTATTGGCTTAAATAAAAGTCTATTTCCCTCTGACAGGGCTATATAAAGTTTCAAGAATCCAGGCTGCTTCTATCTTGGACTCCATAGTTCAGTACATGGCTTTTAACTCATGATCAAAAATGGCTGCTCAAGTTCCAGTTAGTATGTGTGCATTCTAGCCAGAAGAAAGGAAGATGGAACAAAGAAGGAGGCACTGCTTCCGTTTACAGACACTTACTAAAATTGCACAATTTTACTTACATTCCATTGACTAGAACTTAGGTCACATAAGTAATTTAGCTTTCAGAGAGTCTGAGAAATGTAGTTTGTTAGTCTGTTTGTTTGTTTCCTGAGCAGCCCAGGTAACATTCAGAGGCTCTATTACTAAGAAAGAGAGAGAAAACAGATATCAGGAAAGCACTGCCAGGCTCTGCCTCATGTACAAACTGGATGTCTGATGGGGGAGAGAGTAGTATAATAACCAAAAAACATATGAAAAGGTGCTAAACTTCATTCATAAGTAAAGAACTATAATACAACACATCCCAATTAAAGATTACTTTTCATATATCAAATGGGCAAAAACTTAGATGTCTGATGATCTCCACTGTTGAGAAGAGGGAATCCGGCAAACGTTTGCCATGTAGTTAGGGATACAAGCTCGTGCAACGTTTCTGGAAGACAAAAATTTAAAGGTCCTTTGACCTAGCAATTCCACTGCTAGGCATTACTTCTATGGCTACACTCAAAAGAGTTCACCAAGGTGAGCATATGTTCACTGAAGCATTTTTAGATAGATATATAAAACATTTTAAAAATAAAGCCAGAGGTCCATCAACAGAAGGTTATTTAAGTGAAGTATGACACAACCATATAATACAACTATTTTAAAAATGAGGTAAATATGTAAAGGCTGATAGAGAAATATATCCAAGTGAAAAAAAAGTTCAAAATGTATACATGTGTTTATGTGTATATACATATATAAAAATAGTAATATATATTTAAAAATAAGCATAAACACACACACATGCATATCTATCCCTATTTTTTCTGGAAAAAAGAATCACAAGAAATCAAAAGAAACTTAATAATCTTTGGAAAAAAGAACTAAATTGGAGTTTGGGTAGAAAAAAAAGATTTGAAAGGTTAAATTTTTCTTTCCATGATTTTTTAGCTTTAAAATTATTTGAATCATGAGAGAAGGTTATGAATTGGCAGTTCACACAGCAAAAATACATCTGGGTAACAAATAAATGGGGAAAAATGGTAACCCCCACAAGTAATCAAAAATGGAAAATAAGACATTTATTGCCAATAAAAATTAAAACTTAAAAATTACACTAAATGTTAGTGAAAGCATTGTGAAGCAAGCATTCATAAATTGCTAGTAACTGTATAAATTGTTAGAACCACTGGATCTATAATTGGGCAACTGTCTTAAATGGTTAATGACATTTGATCTAACAATTCCATTTATGATTAGGTTCTTTATATTAATAATAACAGATAAAAATTAGAAATACTCTCATATTGAACCAGAAGCATAGTTAAGTAGGCTATAGCTACATGGTGGAAAATTACGTAGCTATAAAATTTACAGTTATAAACTTTTGGATAATGGGACAAATGTTCGGGTCTAACCAAAGGTCAGACCTTTGTAAAGAGCTAGACAGTAAGAATTTCATGCTTTGTAGGCTATATGTTTTCTGTTATAAGCATTAGATACTGCTGTTGTAACACACAAGCAGCCATCGAGGATATGTAAATGAATTAGCATGGCTGTGTTTCAATATAACTTTATTTATGGCCAGTGAAATCTGAATTTCACATAAATTTTATGTGTCATGATACGTTATTATTCTTTTGCTTTTTTCCCATAACTATTTAAAATATTAAAACCATTCTTAGCTCACAGGCCATACAAAAACAGGTGGCATGTAGATTTGCTGACCCTAGGGCTAGACTACATCGTGAAAAAGCGGTACACAAAATTACATATGGTGCTTGTTTTGTGGTATTGGAATTGTTGGGATTTTTTTCTCTATTCTGAGTTAGGATTAGGATTTGTATTTTCCAAATTACCTAGAGTAAGTATGTTTTACTTTTATAGCTAAAAATCCTTTATTAAAAAATGAAACTGTATATATTTATATATACTGAAATACATCTATATATTTTAGTAGAGTTGTGGCTCTGAAATGTGTGGTCAAAATGAAAATGTAACTGGATAGTTAAAGGTCTCAGAGGATAGGTCTTTAAGTGTTTTGCAAGTTTTGAAAAGATTGTAATCTAGCAAAGAACACTCTCATTTCAATGTTTTCAGTTATCTAAGTCATATTTACAGTTTTACATTGAGTAAACACCTACACAAATAATGACACTGAGTAACTTGTTCCTCTACTCTGCACAAATGCAACTCCTTATGCAGAGTGGCTACTTATAACTTGTGTGCCTTCATTTTACTCCAAATAGCACTTCCAGCTGCCAAATTACGACTTCTGTGGTCATAATGTACACATGTCACACTCTCTCTGGGAACTATTAGGCAAAAGTTTTCTGACCACTATTTCATTACTGAAGAATTTCCTCTTAAAGTTATAAATGTTTTTTATTCAATGTCAAAAATTTAGTAGTAATCTGGAAGCTATAAACTTAGACCTCGTAGCAATACGTTTTTCAAGGAGTGGAATTACGGAGCAGGCACTCGGGTAAGGAATAGCAGAGGAAGGAAAGAATCATTTAGAATTCAAAGTAGTTTGAAAGAAATGACTTTCCTAAACTTTTCTAACAATATAAGTATCTGTCAATCACACATCTCAACAAATTTGGCATTAAATTCTCATTTTGCAATTTGAAACCCATTTTTTCTTTGCATGCCCCTCCCTTCCACTGCTGTTTTAGGCCATTTCCTTCATTGTTCCATTATATCACACCTAAAATCCTTAGCAGTTCTTCATGGAATGCTGCAAAGTGTCTTTATTTCCCCACTGACCATGGTATAACCTCTATATTCCCCAGGGCTGTGGACCCTGTGAACAGTTCCATAGCTGGGCGTTTCTGGAGGGACTGGCTATCTTCAGTTAAAAGAATGTGGTCTATTTCTTAGGAAGAGAAAGGCACTTCAGATGTAAGACAAATCATGTGATCTGGGTGTCATATCTGCGGAATGCCTTCAAATCACAACAAGCACTGAGGCATATGTTCTAAAACAAATCACTTAGCTGGCAATGACATTTCCTTTACATGATAGTCAGGAATGTTATTTCTGATATAACCACATCATTTCTAGCAGTCTCAACCCAAATCTATCCCTAGGGAGAACATCTTATGTAACAGTAAAATATAGCAAACACAAAAATCCAAAATAATATGACTCCAGGCTACATTTCAGGAATCGACTCCCTATATTATGAATTCCATATGATAAATTTTCCCTATGCTTGCATAATGCGTAAAGATATCTAAATCCATACCCCTCTTAGTATCCTAAATTAGCTCTATTCATTTATTTTTTCAGTAAATATCTATTGAGTGCCTATGATGTGCCAAATGCTGTTCCAAGTACTGGGATACAACAGTTAATTAAACAAATAAAAATTCCTTGTTTTGGGGATTATTTATTAGACCTTAACTAATCTTCATTCTGATCCAGTTTTCCTTAAATTAGAATCTGTTGAAATACTATGAAACCACATAATTGCTATTTTTATAGGATAAGCTTTGATGCGCAATAGCACTGGAAGTTTCCCATCCTCATCATTCTGCAGATACAAAGTCCCAAGTGAGTCAAGTTACCCTGGTCCTTCCCTGTCCTGCTCATACAAGCCTCAAACATCCCTGTGGATTCCCCATCAAGAGCTGCTTGGTGTCTGTAATCCCTCCATCAGGATCTGCCTTCAATGTGTTAGAGGGCTCAGTAGGCCATATGGGTGATAGCTCTAACAAAAATTTGGGGTGTCCATCCTTCCCTTTCTGTCATCTGAAAACTGTGACAACTCTGACTGAAACCCAGTGTCTTGTGGTGTCTATCACAAAACATTTCTTTCAGCTTCTACCTGTAAGTCCTTTTTCTAAGAGTCCAGATGCCAGTCCCTAGTCCTGCATGGAGGAAAGGCACTAGGTCGTTCTCTCCACTTCGCATCTCCTCCTCTGGGTGTCTGACCATAAAATCTCCACTAGTCCTTCTCCAACTGCCAGAGCCCTCACTCAGATTAACGCTCTAGAGTCGGCACACTGTTTCTTCAAAAAGGCTTAGACTTGTTTGAAATGCAGTTTACGCTTGGGGTAGGTTGTCTACTGGACAATAATTTTAAAATAGGTTTCAAAGCTGTTTGCTAAATATTTTTCATCAGTTATTTGTCTCTTCACTTTGTCTGACCTAAACGTACTTTTAATTTTTGTAAACAAAGTCATCTCTTCAGACTTTGCTATTTCCTACTTCATCTATTCTTTATTGTATGTTTGCTTATTATTTGAAAATATTCAAATATAAGATTAAAGACTAGAATAATAGGATAGATGAAACTCATAAGAAATATTAATAAGCACAGATAATGAATCAGCAAGTAGTTTGTGGGACATAGGCAGAATTCATATGGTAAGACATGTTACTTTATAGATAGAAATGGATGGAAAGGCCACACCATAAGGTAGAGATAAGCCACCTCTAGTTAATGTCATCCTTAAATTGACCCTAGAACTGCAGATAAAACACAAAGCTATTCAGCAGCCTCAGTGGCAAATTATAGCCATTGGCCAGGCATGTTTGTCCCTGTATCTCTCCTAGATAGCAAGTGTGTGTAAGTAGCCTCAGGCACCTTCAGTCTTCCAAGCCCCCTGTTTCAAATCTCAACCCTGATCCTCATAACCTCACAGAGAGTGAAGAAGGCTGATGCAGTGGAGAGAGACAGGGCACATGAACACTGCATAACTAAGAAGTCAGGTTATGATCCTTCCCCCTGCTTGCTCCCTGCTGTATCTCTTCTTGCTTTTTGCTGTATGTTTAGTACCACAAACCATGTGATTTCAGCATATTAACTTGGTCTGTGATACCTTCTGTTATGACCTCTTGGATAACTTGACTGGTAGTCTTCTTGGACACTACCATCACATTAAGGTAATTTCTCATAAAACAGCTTTGCTCTCCCGCACTAATCAAAATGCTGATCCTGAAGCATGCCCTGCTTTCTCCTGTCTTGGAGCCACGTTTGCATGCTGCCCTTTTTATTTAGAAGGAGGCTCCTTCATCAGGTTAACTCCTACTGTTTGTCAAAGCTTACCTCAGGTATCACCTTTACCCCAAACTTTCCCTGGCCTCTGTCACCTTGTATAATATAATATAATTAATATAATATAATATAATATAATATAATATAATATGATACGATATAATACCTCACCTCTGTGTTATTATAACACCCCATACACACTTTTATAATAGCACAGTATCACAGTCTTATGTTTGCTTAAACCTGCACTATTCAATATGGTAGCCACATGTAGCTATTTAATTTACATTAATTAAAATTTAATATAAAATTAAATTAAAGATTAAAGTTCAGTTCCTCAGTCACACTAACCACATTCCAAGTGCCCCAAAGCCATATTTCTATCATCACAGTAAGTTCTAATGAATAGTGCTGGCTTAGAGTGTTCATTCCTTGAAGCCACAGGCTATTTTGCTTGCTTGTTTCTATACTACCAGTGGCCTGCACAGTGACAAGTACAGAGCAGGTACTCTATATACCTGCCTGTTGAATGAATGAACGAATGGATGAGTGAGTTAATGGACTTATTCTAGTCCATATTCTAAAGAAAATGAATAGGGTATCTTTTAATATTAAACTCCTCTTTCTGCAAATATTTTTATTTCACAGAGTTTAACTTCATTTTCTTTAATTTCAACTTTCTTCAATTCCTCCTTTGGAAGTGTCTCAAGCTACAGAAGGGAACTTACTGTTCTTTTCAATGCTAATCTATACTGACCTTCTGGTGGCTATAATTATTGCATTATACCTTAGGCCACTGAGAAAAAGAAAGAAAGAAGCCTGTGACAACAGATAAGAGGTAAGTTATCTTGGCCAGTGTCCATTCTCAAGACATTCAGACAGGAATCCTAGCTCCCTAAAGTTTGATTTTCTGTATCAGGGGAAAATGCATTGCTTATTCCACTGCTTTAATTGTCAATTTTCACGCTCTCTTGAGAAAAAGATTCTATTATAAGCTAAATTTTTAGGAAATCTAATTGTTTGATGTAAACCTTCAAAGTTTCCTTTGAGTTGAATGTCTATCTGCTTGGGCAGAAAAGGGGAAAAGAGGGAATTTACATTCACTTTGCTAAACATTAGCATCTTTTGTTCAATCATTTGAATGCAGGACAGTTAGGGGGAAACAGCTTAGAGAACAAGAGTTGACACATACAGTGTAAAATCTTTTAAGGTGCTTGGATTCAATGAGGGAGAAAGTGAGACGGAACCATATTTCAGCTTCCTAACTGTGTTCCAGTCTGCGGGAACTTTGTGACAGGTCTCTGTCTCTCAGCCACACTTGACTGGCTTTTGCTGACATTCAGCTGTCAGACAGCAACCCTTTACCAGGCCCCTAACATGCTCCACAGCTTCACCCAATTAACTCGCTTTCACTTGACACGGCAGCAAAAAGCTTCATAATAGGTGGTCAAGGTGCATGGTGTCTGCCTGCCCTCGAACTGCTCACACACAGCAAGATGTTTAACGACTTTTCTTCTTGCCTGTACGCTCAGAACTAGTATGACTACAGTTTAGTCATTCCATATATTGAATTGGACAGGAATCTAGGAAATATTATAGTGATACATTAAGCTGCTCAAAAAAAAAAAAAAACTTCTAGATGACTAAAGTTAAATTTCAAGTCAGTTCTTTCGGCCCTACTGACAGAAAGATTTGATTTTTAGATTACCAAAATTTAATATTAACTATAAATTTATAGTTAATTTTTCCATTATATCATTAATAACAATATTGTATGAAGGCTACCTGGCATTAAAAAAGAACATCTGACAAGTAAAAGTGCAAAGGTCTAGGCACATTCAAAAGTATGGAATTTAGCCTCTACTCATAAACATGCACTTATGGACAAACTCAACAATAATTATTCTGTAAATTTTTGTCATGTTGCTGAGGCTTTCAGACGAAATACATTGTACTTGAATACATGTTCAGCTAAGAAATAAAATTTTAATACTTTTTTGGAAAATTAAGTATTTTGCACATTTTTTTCTCACCTCCCAATATGTTCAGAGCTAAGCATATAATCAGTTTTCATTTATTTGCACTCTGAAAATTTGAGTTATTTTAAAAATCAATGTTATATAAAGAAAAGGAAAAGTAATATAAACTATGCTTCCTTTAGAAACCTACATTTTTAAAGCTGTGTGATAAAGAGGCCACAAAATGTTAAAGATAGGTCTCTTTGTTACTGACATCCAAATGCAGATCCTTATAGTTACTAAGGCAGAATTATGATTTCAATTCCAAGTATCCTATCAGTACTCAAAGCTGAAAAACTAATTACAAGATGGGGAATCCTAGCCTCCATCATTATAAACTAATCCCAACAGATATTTACCACTATTTCACACTAGGCAAAGCACAGTTTGACCATAACTTACCATTCTATGAATCTGAGAAGACGCTTCAAGCTTTCGAAGTCAGGTCTCCAAGTAGAAGTGCTTTTGTGACATGCCTTCAAATTTCAGAAAACCTTTCTTTACGTAAATGCACATTTGTTATATTGAACACTGCTCACTTCTTACCAGAAGTTCAAGGAAGGGAGAGATCTTGAATGAATTACTAAGTAATTAGGAAATTGCACTGCATCAATTTTATTCGTTAAGTCCAGCCACATTTTTCATCTAAATCTATCTAAAATCTAATCCTTTTCTATCTCCACTGTTACTGTCCTCACACAGATAATTCTCACTTCTCACTTGCACTACTTTAATGTTGCTTATTATAATTTGCTATAAGTATACACACACACACACACACACACACATATATGTCTATTTCCTCACTAAAGCTATAGGTCCCTGATAGAAAGCACCTTATCACATCTTATTAAAAATGTAATATAATATAGTGCTTAAGAGCAAGGATTTGAGAGGATTCTGGAAAGATGGCTGAGTAGTAGGCACCAGGAACCACCTAGACAACAATTGCACTGGCAGAATCTGTCTGATGAAAGTATTTTGGAATTCTGGAGTCTATTGAAGGCCTGCAGCTTCCAGGGGAAGGCTTGGACAGTAAATTGTGATTAATTTCAGTCAATTTTAGCTCTTAGCACAGAGGCAGCTATCCATCCATCTCCCACTTCTAGCCCCATGACAGACACATGTGCAAATGTTCTTGGAACAGCTTGCACATAACTTGCCGGAGCCAGGGTAGGCAAAAAGAACCTTGTTCTCCAAATATCACGATCTGTGCTCTGATTATTGCTTCTGATCACAGAGGTACCAAAAGGCAGGTGACCATTATTGTTGCACCTCCCCACATTGCACCTCCCCCTCAGCTGAAGTGACATCCAGGGAATTTAAAAGACCAACATCCTTTCTTCCCTCCTCTTCATCTTTCTCTTTTCCCCCATTTGGGTCCAGACATTAAGGACTAAGATTTAAAAGCAACTACATATATGAGGAAAATTAGAAAGTGACCACACAAGCCCAGGGAAAGGTGCAGATCCAGAAAAGACCTGAGAAGATCGTAAGTTTACATCTCAGGCCGATCCTTGACACATAGATAGCTACAGCAATTTAAAAAAAAATCAGAAAACCCTAGGGAAGGGAGAAAATCTGATTTCCAGAGTTTCTATATTATTATATTCAAATGTTCAGTTTTCAACAACAGCAAAAAAATCACAAAGCATACTAATAAACCGGAAAATATGGTTCATTCAAAGGAAAATAATAAATCAATAGAAACTATCCTTGAAGAAGATTTGATGGCAGGTGTCTGAGACAAAGACATTACAACAACTGTCTTACAGATGCTCAGAGAACTAAAGAAAGATGTGAAGAAAATCAAGAAAACATTATCTGAACAAAATGGAAATATCAATAAAGAGACAGAAAGCCTAGAAAGACACAAACAACAACAAAAGCAGAAATTCTGGAGCTGAAAATTAAAATAACTGAAATGAAAAATTCAATACAGTGATTCAAAAGCAAATCTGAGCAGGAAAAAAAATCAACAAGCATGAAGACAGGACCACAGAAACGACTGAGGCTGAGAAACAGAAAGAAAAAGGATTGAAGGAAAGTGAACAGAGTCTAAGGGACCTGTGGGATAACAACAAGCAGAGCAACATATGCATTGCGGAGATCTAGAATGAAAAGAATGTACTTAAACATCAATAACAGAAGCAAAACTGGAAAGTTCACAAAATTGTGGAATTTAAACAACACACTCTTAAATAACCAATGGTCCAAAGAAGAAATCATGAGGAAAACTGGAAAATACTTAGAAATGAATGAAAATGAAAACACAACATATCAAAACTTATGAGATGCAGTGGAAGCAGTGCTGGGGGGAAATTTACAGCTATAAATGCTTACATTAAGAAACAAGAAAGATCTCAAATCAATAACCTAACTTTACTACTTAAAAAACTAGAAAATAAAAAACTAAACTGAAACCTAGCAGAGGAAGGGGGAAAAAGATTACAGGAGAGATAAATAAAATCAAGACTCTAAAAACAGAAAGAAAGATTGGGAGGCCACGGTGGGTGGATCACGGGGTCAGGAGATCGAGAGCATCCTGGCTAACACGGTGAAACCCCGTCTCTACTAAAAATGGAAAAAAATCAGCCAGGCATGGTGGCGGGGCCTGTAGTACCAGCTACTCAGGAGGCTGAGGCAGGAGAATGGCACGAACCCGGGAGGCAGAGCTTGCAGTGAGCTGAGATCACGCCACTGCACTCCAGCCTGGGCAACAGAGCAGACTCCGTCTCAAAAAAAAAAAAAAAAAAAAGAAAGAAAGAGAGGAAATCAATGAAATCAAAAGTTGGTTCTTTGAAAAGATCAACAAAACTGACAAACTTTTCGCTAGATAGGCAAGAAAAAAAGAAACTCAAATTACTAACATCAAAAGACAAAGTGAGGATATTAGTACCAGTTCCACAGGGGGAAAAGGGGGATTGTAAGACAGTACTATGAACAACTGTACTGACAAATTGAACACCCTCAATGAAATAAACAATTTCCTAGAAACATAAAACCTACCAGGACTAACAAATTAGAAAAAATAAAAATAAAAGGAAAAGATCTATAACTAGTAAACAGACTGACTCAGTAATCAAAAACCTTTCAACAAGAAAAGCCTAGGACCAAATGGCTTCACTGATTAATTCTACCAAACATTTAAAGAAGAATTAACATTAGTCCTCCTCAAACTCTTCCAAATAATTGAAGAGAAGGGAACACTTCCAAATAAATTTTATGAGGCCAGCATTATCCTGTTACTAAAGCCAGACAAATATATCACAAGAAAAGAAAACTATAGGTCAATATCCCCAATGAATATAGATCCAAAAATCCTCAACAAAATACGATCAACTGAATTCAACAGCACAATAAAACGACCAAACACCAAAACTAAGTGGGTTTACCCTGGGATGCAAGAAGAGCTCAACATACAAAAACCAATTTATGTGATATACCACATTAACAGAATGAAGGCTAAAAATCACATGATCATAGATGCATAAAAGCATTTGATTAAGTTTAATACCATTTCCTGATTTAAAACTCTCAACAAACTAGGAATAGAAGGAAATTACCCTAACACAATAAAGGTCATATATATGAAAGGCCCAAAGCAAATATCTTACTCAATGGTGAAAGAATGAAAGCTTTCTCTTTAAGATCAGGAACAAGGCAAACCTAACTACTTTCACCACTTGTATTCAACATAGTACTGGAAGTGCTAGCAAGATAAATTATGCAAGAACAAGAAAAGGCACTCAAATTGGAAAATAAGTGAAATTATCTTTCTTTGCAGATGATATGCTCTTACATGTAGAAAACCCTAAAGATTCCACACCAAATACTATAAGAATGAATAAATGAATTCAGCAAAGTAGGAGGCCAGAAAGTCAACACACAAAAATCAGTTACACTTCCATACCCTAACAATAAATGATACAAAAAGAAAATTACAAAAACAGTTCCATTTAAATAGCATCAAAAAGAATAAAATACCTAGGCATTAAATTAACGAAGGAGGTGAAAACATTTGTATAATAGATACTACAAAACATTGCTGAAAGACATTAAAAACATGAAGAAAGGGAAACATATCCCATGTTAATGGATTAGGATTCTTAATATTTTTTAAGATGTCAATACCACCCAAGCTACTATGCTACAACATGTATGAACCTTGAGGACACTATGCTAAGTGAAATAGGCCAGTCACAAAAAGACAAATACTGTAGAATTCTACTTACATGAAATACTTAGAGTAGTCAAAATAATAGAGAAAAAATAGAATGGTGATTGCCAGGATCTAGGGAGATGGGGGAAATGGGAAATTACTGTTTAATGGGTATACAAGTAGGGTGCTTTTAAAGTGTATTAAGTGATGTCATAACATAAGCTTTTATCCATAAATTCCACAAACACCCATAAGTTTTTAATGTCTATAAATGTTAAGGTCTCAGAATTTCTAATGCAACTATAATTTTCTAATAAATATATACAGAAAGGGTTTATAACAATGGTGACACACATCACTTGTTCTTCCATTATCCAATTTCATATGATAGGTATTTGTTATCTTTCTAAAATCCCACCACAGTTTAACTTGTTAGAATTATGTTTTTTAGTTTCTAAACGAATGTAATTTTATTATAACAGATTTTTATTGATACAATAAAACTGAGGCAGATTAAACTGCTAATTGTATAACCTAAACAACAAAACTCGGTAATTCTGAAAAAAAAAAAGTGTTTATATATAAAAGTGCTCTCTCTCCGTGTCATCAATAAGTCAAGCATTTAACAACATATCTTGAAACCTAACTAAATAACATTTACTTAGGCAGAGGTACAAAAATGCCCATCAAAAGGCACTCTAATTCAAAGCTATAAGAGTTCTAACCCAACTACAATGCTCTGCCTAGAATAAAGGAGTTACTTTGTGGCCTTGGTAGTTCCCTCCTACTTTGAAAACAAGTAAAAATTATATCTATCCTCAATTGATTACAACATAAAGGAAATGGCATTAACAATAATAACAGGAACCTTACAGGCATCCTTTCATTTAAACCTGCATGCCTAGCTACTATGAATGGGCTCTTGAGCTGGACTGCCTGTGTTCAAATATTTGCTTCAATACCTAATAAGCAATATGGTATAATAAGAGTTCATAAAAATAATATATCCCCATAAGGGTGTTGTAAGTATTTAATACATTAACACATTTAAGGCCCTGACAATGTCTCACACATGGAAAGTATTGGATAAATGTTAACTAATCCTTCTCCTCCTCCCCATCCTTTCTTTTTACAGCACTTTAGCAACCCTCTGGCTCAAAACTTATATATCCACAAGTCCTCTTCTGTTTCATGTTCATAGATTATGCCTTTACCTGAAAGATACTTTCCAGTGGTCACAAGAGGGTTTCAATAATTAGGTGTAGATGACTTACGCCAAAAAGAAAAACAATAGCCACAGTGGTTTACAAAAAGCCAGCAGTTGGCCGGGCACGGTGGCTCACGCTTGTAATACCAACACTTTGTGAGGCCGAGGCGGGCGGATCACAAGGTCAGGAGATCGAGACCATCCTGAGTAACTCAGTGAAACCCCATCTCTACTAAAAATACAAAAAAAAAAAATATCAGCCAGGCGTGGTGGCAGGTGCCTGTAGTCCCAGCTACTCGGGAGGCTGAGGCAGGAGAATGGCGTGAACCCGGGAGGCGGAGCTTGCAGTGAGCTGAGATCGCGCCACTGCACTCCAGCCTAGGTAACAGAGCGAGACTCCATCTCAAAAAAAAAAAAAAAAAAAAGCCCAGCAGTCTCAGCTCTTTGGTTTAATAACTAGATGACGCAGAGAAAATCCCCTAACTTTTCTGAATCTTATAAATATCACATTTATCACAAAAAAACTGTAAGGGTATGTACATGGGTATATTTTTAAAATTGTAAAGAACTGCAGAAAGAAATAAAAACGTCAACATTACTGCAAAAGAAAAAACAACACGTAGTTTAACCTTACTCTCTTATAGGCTAGTGGCATCCTGTTTCTGTTCACATAGTTCTCCCTGCCTAGAATTCCTTGTTGAAACCCTATCATTCCTTCAAAATCAAGCACAAATACAACTTCTTAAAAATATTCCCTAACCATTTCATTTCAAATAAATTTATCTTTTCAAACCCCATGAGCATTTATCACTTTGTTGCACTATAACAGTCTGTCCTGACTCACCAACTGATTATAAGTTCCATCAAATCAGCAACTCTGCATTATGCCTTTTTGTATTCAATCCGTGTGCAGACACAACTATCTTGCCTGCATAAAAGATGGGAAGGGAAAGAGCTCTAAAAGATTTTAGAATTCTTCAAAAGGGAAGATAATTTATTGACTGATTCAACAAACCTTCGCTGGGCACTTAACAATGAGTCAGGTACAGTGTGGGTGCTGCTAAGCCTATAAGGTTGAATAATACACAATATCTGACTTCCAGACCCCAAGCTTTGCAAAATCAAAAATATACTTAGACCTGCATCTGGTTCTAAATATACAAGTATTAATTACTCACTATTATATATTATATGTTTAATTGTTAAATTATTTCATATCAATAACCCGGTCTTTTTAAACACGTAATATTCCCACCATTTGCAGAAATAAAAGCAAGCACAATTTCTTATCATTCTCTGTCTGATGTACCCTATATGTATCTCATAAGTTCTAAATCATAAATAGGTGTTTTTTTCTGGCACTGATCTAAGAAAAAGTCTTTTGACATTTCCTTTTAAATATCTCTGCTCTTCTCATCCTTAAACTGATGAAAATACCAAACTGCCACCATGCCAACTAGGATCACTGAATTAAATATATCAGTGACAATAAAGACAAAGCTGCTAGAGAAACACACATGTAATATAGAACCATTCTTATGTTGCCATGAACTTGGTATGAAACACAAAATCTTCAGAGGGAAAAGTAACATCAAATAAAGCTGACAAGACAGCCAGCAGTTTAACTCAGGACCCATCTCCTTAAACAGCTTTGTTTGGGTTCAGCAGTTAAAGCTCAGAGTTCACAGCTATTCTCAGGTGGGATGACATTCTTACCACCTGCCTCCTGAATTGCTTTGTTTCTTTTTCTTTTTCTTTTTTTTTTAACTTACCATTCTACATTGCTATTAATGTTGTAGGAGAGTTTGATCATAGTTTAAAATTTCTACAATACCCTGTATCTTTCTCTATATTTCTTCTGGGAAAGCACAATAATTCAGTATTTTCTTCTTAAGGATATGGAATGTCAACACAGAAGGACGATTTGTTGCAGAAATTATGATTCCTACTGAACTCAAAAACATATCCCAAAGCACTCTCTTACCTGAACTTAGAACTTAAAAGAATATTTCTTCCATTCTTTGCATTACTTTTAAGGGCTACAGATTGTTTACTAGTATATTCCTCACCATTATTACTTATTTATTGTACTCCAATAGTATGCTAGGCACTGAATAAGGTAAAAACAAAGACACAATTCCTGATCTCAGGTGAACAATTCAAATACAACCACACAACAGCAATTTGTCTCTTTTCCTTTCTCCTTCCCTTAAGAAAGGGGTGGGGAGACCACAGAAACATGACATTTTCGATAACAATCTGACATACCAGATGACCTTATTAATAAAGAAATTCTGGATCCATAGAGACAGAAGACCAACTACAGCCATTGCTTTTTGGTATCTGAACTTCCAAATAGGCTTATGAACTTTAACTTGAGCCACATAATTTGGAATTTATAATGGAATTTTCAGCAAACTATTCCTTATCTACCAGTGTTAGGTATTGCGGTGACATCTAGGAATAGGGCAATCTCCTACTCATATAGCACTTCTAGAATAGGATTAGTCAACTAAAAATCAATTGTAATATGATACAATTAATGTCATAATTATACAACAGGATGTTTTGGGGGAGAGACTTGGGATTAAAAACTTGGGAAAAAATCGGCCGGGCGCGGTGGCTCAAGCCTGTAATCCCAGCACTTTGGGAGGCCGAGACGGGTGGATCACGAGGTCAGGAGATAAAGACCATCCTGGCTAACACGGTGAAACCCCGTCTCTACTAAAAAACACAAAAAACTAGCCGGGCGAGGTGGCGGGCGCCTGTACTCCCAGCTACACAGGAGGCTGAGGCAGGAGAATGGCGTAAACCCGAGAGGCGGAGCTTGCAGTGAGCCAAGATCCGGCCACTGCACTCCAGCCCGGGCGACAGAGCGAGACTCCGTCTCAAAAAAAAAAAAAAAAAAAAAAAAAACTTGGGAAAAAATCAAGTAGGTGAGAAGTTGAAAATACTATTCCAAGCAAGAAATCAGCATATATTTAAAGGCTCATGGGGAAGAGCGTGGTATATTTAAAAAGAAAAAGAATTCAAATGTGGCTGAACATGTTAAAAAGCAATGTGGTCAATGTGTGCTTTTTTAAATAATAAAACGTGAATTTAAGTAAAAACAAACTAATTTTAAAAACAAATTAATAGCTCAGTAACCCTTTTAACTGGTAACCTTATATTAGTTCTTTGCATTTTATGCTTAAAAATGAATTGTCTTCTTTTATATAATATTGTGTATGTTGTTTCTAAATGGCTAGTTAAAAGGGTTTCAGACTGCTACTGTCCAGCACTTTTTTCAAATTATATATTGTAGCACTTGATTTTCTTTCTTGTTTTTAATTATATTTTAAGTTCTAGGGTACATGTGCACAATGCACAGGTTTGTTACATATGTATACATGTGCCATGTTGTTGTGCTGCACCCATTAACTCGTCATTTACGTTAGGTATTTCTCCTAATGCTATCCCTCCCCGCTCCCCCAACCCCATGACAGGCCCTGGTGTGTGATGTTCCTCTTCCTGTGTCCAAGTGATCTTATTGTTCAATTCCCACCTATGAGTGAGAACATGCGGTGTTTGGTTTTCTGTCCTTGCCATAGTTTGCTCAGAATGATGGTTCCCAGCTTCATCCATGTCCCTACAAAGGGCACGAACTCATCCTTTTTTATGGCTGCACAGTATTCCATGGTGTATATGTGCCACATTTTCTTAATCCAGTCTATCACTGATGGACATTTGGGTTGGTTCCAAGTCTTTGCTATTGTGAAGAGTGTAGCACTTGATTTTCAATAAATGTACAGCCAATCTGAATCAAGTTATCACAATTCTCTCTTCTTAACACTGGCTTTAAAACATTAAAAATATCAAGCGTTGGTATAAGAATTTTGATCCGATGAATGGAACTTGTGGATCTGTTGAAGACTGAGGTAAATTACCCTAATTATCTTTTTTGAGGTTCCTTATTATCACTGAATTTCAAACTCAGTGTTTTTTTAAATGTTTCCTATCTATCCAATGGTATATTATGGGTGCAAATTAAATGTGAATAAGAATGAAAACAAGTTTAAACTGTGTAAATGGTTAAAATCACAATGGTGTCCAGAAGTGTTAAACAAAGTAATAAGTTAACCAAGTATTAAATCACTACTGGTGAGCTCCATTAAGCAATACACGAACTTTTCTATGCATTCCGGACTGCTAAATATTCAATTTCAAAGGTGAAAATCTTTAAATATTTAAACACTCATTTTGTTTGTTATTCTAAAAAACAGAGACTCAAACATATGCTATTACTGTTGTTAATGATCTGAATCCTCTGGAATAGCCTGCCGGCTGGAGGAGGTAACACTTAGGTGGCACAAGGCCCTGAGAGGGACATTTTTAAGTGGCATGGAAGGTTATGACAGAAATAATAATGAAGTGAATGGGAAAACACTTGTTTAGTACTAGAAGGCACCTTAGAGATTATCTAGTCCAATCTCCTCCTTTTACAGTCGTGGGAACTGCCAGAGAGGTTAATCACCCAAGGTCATATAGCTAATGTTGGCAGTACAAAGATTAACTTCTTAACTCTATGTTTGTTTTGTTTTGTTTTGTTTTGTTTTGTTGAGATAGGGTCTCACTAGGTTGCCCAGGTTCGTCTTGAACTCCTAGGCTCGAGCAATTCTCCTGATCTTCCTGAGTAGCTGGGACTAGACGCAAGTTCTTAGCTCTTGACTCCACAGTCCAGTTTGCTTTCCACCACACAAAATTAGGAGCATATTCCTTCAATTTCTCTGTACCTCAAAAATAAAGGGTAGAAATACTGAGGAGATAAAGCTATAGTAACAGTGACTATGTATAAGTTGTGGTGAGGGAGATGGAGAGAGAAAATTAGTGAGATGTTTGATAGATTACTACCTTTTTACATCGTTGTTGGTTCCCATATTTGCTCTGCAAGTTTGACTTTGTGCAAAGGGACCGAACCCTTATTCCCATTAAGAAATTACTGTGTATATCCTTCCTTATGTGGGAAGCTGGGAAGTCAAGTCAGTTACCAGTGTCCTTCCTTTCCCTGGTAAATTCCCTTCAATCATTGAAAAAGAGAAATGATCTTAACTGACTTGCAGCTTAAGTAGATAAGATTCTGAGTTCTACAAGTATATCAAATACTATGGGTGGGAAATCCATGCTTCAGTATATTATTAAGAAAAGTCTTTAAGGCCAGGTGTGGTGGCTCACACCTGTAATCCCAGCACTTAGGGAGGCCGAGGCGGGCAGATCATGAGGTCAGGAGTTTGAGACCAGCCTGGCTAACATAGTGAAACCCCATCTCTACTAAAAATACAAAAATTAGCCGGGCATGGTGGCACGTGCCTGTAGTCCCAGCTACTTGGGAGGCTGAGGCAGGAGAATCGCTTGAACCTGGGAGACAGAGGTTGCAGTGAGCCAAGATTGCGCCACTGCACTCCAGCCTGGGCAACAGAGTGAAAATCCCCCAAGGAAAAAAAAAAAAAAAAAGGGCTTTACTCATTAAGTTTATAAAGGTAAAATATGAAATACAGACTATAAAACATATACTTACATATATTTTATTATTTCAAAGATAATTTACACTTTTAGCAAAATTATGCATACTGCTTGTCTTCCATAAACAAATGATATAAAGTTGTATGGCATTAATAATCAAGATCTGTACCAAGTAGTGCCAAAAAAAGTGTACGCATTGAATAAAGCAAACATGTTTTTGTTGGAAGAAACAAAAACAAGTATTAAATTTTCAGGTTTTCAAGCAGTCATGAAACAAATAAAATAATTTTACAAAGTGTAGAAGTTATCATGAAATTATCCTTCCTTTTTCATTATTTTTTGCCTTGAGTATGTAATTGATACTCTACGACATATTAAACTCCTTTTTTAACAGATCAGTTGTTGCGGGGTGTCTCCAATAACTACTTATTTAACAGAGCAGTTATTCCAGGATGGACTACAGCTTCCAAATTTTTAAGTAGCAGAATGCATTTATTACATGAAATCTTATTCCAAAATTTAATTTCTAAATGACATAAAAGTAAAGTCACTCTGCTTGGGGAAGTGGTGGGAGTAAAAATTCTTTTCTCTAGGCTTCCCTCACTCCCAGCCTGAGGGACCCATATGAGATAGAGATAAACAAGACTGTGAGATTTACTTAATGGCTGCTTCTAATAAATAACTACCCTATACTTTTTCTTGCATTTTTGTTATTGAAATGGTGACCAATTTAAACTCTTTTGAATCACTGCTAAGAAGAATTATATACACCTGATGTCCTTTATTAGCAGTGCCATTAAAAAAAACAAACTATGTGAACTTATAAAAGTTGAATTGTTTCAACAATCTGACTTCAAATATTCTGCAGGATTTTCTTTTCTTTTTTTTCATCTGTGTAGGATAAATACCATATTTCTACAACTGGAGGATTCTGTATGAAAATAATTATGAACCAGAATATATAAGTAAATGAATTAAGATATTAAAAAGTGATTACTCCATAGCCAAAATAGTATAATACCATGAAATAGTGAGAATATTTGTATCTATACGGATATTATCTATTTGGATACAGTAGAGATATATAAATAGGTGTAGATATAATTCTTCAAAACTCCTTCTTGGGCCATTTTCTTTTCTCAAAAAAAAGGTTATATTATCAAGAAGAGG
The DNA here is from genome assembly GCF_049350105.2 of Macaca mulatta. NCBI lineage: Eukaryota > Metazoa > Chordata > Mammalia > Primates > Cercopithecidae > Macaca > Macaca mulatta. Next base: position 83,208,380 of record NC_133420.1, read on the forward strand.
CAAAACCAGCTAGGGTGTACATTGAAACCCCGTCTCTACTAAAAAATACAAAAAATTAGCCGGGCGCAGTGGCGGGCGCCTGTAATCCCAGGTACTCGGGAGGCTGAGGCAGGAGAATGGTGTGAACCCGGGAGGCGGAGCTTGCAGTGAGCTGAGATCCGGCCACTGCACTCCAGCCTGCGCGGCAGAGCGAGACTCCGTCTCAAAAAAAAAAAAAAAAAAAAAAAAAAAAAGAATCTATAATATATTATTTAATAAAAGATCATTAAAAATTAAGTCATAAGCCACCACAGAATGATATATCCAGGCAATCATTTTATCATGAAAAAATTAAATAAAGTCTACTGTGTATACAACCCATATGGCATTTTTTTCAAACAAATTCATATTTTTAGTAGAACTCATCAAAAATAAAGTGGTAGAGACTAGAAAAATAAAGTCCTGTAACCTTAGTTGGCCCTTTACATTCTGGAAGGGTATCTTTCCAATTGGTGTCAGGCAAACATTGAGAACAAAAGAATATCCAAAAGAATAAGCTGAATTCAGATTCTATCAAAGTACGCCCTAAGCCAAAGTTCTGGGAAAGACAGCTATTTCTTCCCAATTTCTCAGCTAACATAGAATCTTAAGAACAAACGCAATATATCCAAACTTCAAACCAGTCTAACATGGAAGGATGTACACTTTCAATTCTCTGTGCATAAAGTAACTTCAAAACGAAAGAGGAAGATCCTTTTGTTCTAGGTAAAAGGCCTTAACCACAGACCCAGTGAATTTGTCAGTCTTTATATACAGTCATTTTTTAAAAGAAAAAAAATTAGGGTTTTTTTCATAGAAAACTGTAAAACTTTTATTTAAGCTTAAATGCACTTCTCTATTAATAGTGTATACACAGAGTAAGGCACACTCCATGTAAACGTGGTCATTCTTAATTTTTCCCCACTATTTCATAACCTGGAATTCATTTTCAAAAAGAAAATCTATTCCTATCTTTAGTTGAGAGCATGGGTTTTGAACACACACATAGGGGCTCCAATCTAGACCCAAACAGCATGATACTGAGCAAATTACATATTCTCTCTGGGACTGAGTTGCCTCATCTGCAATATGAGGAAATAACATTTCCCTCATAAGACTGGTATAAAGATTAAATTAAATAATAGATGAGGTAGATAATGGGTGTAAAGTGTCTCTTCAGTATCTGGCAATTAGGTGTTACTGATATTATTTAGATTATGGGATTACCAATTTGTTCTCTATTTTGAATAAGTTGCTCCTCTTTCTCTTTTAAGACATACATACTGTATTACCAATCCATCTTTTCACCCATCCATTCCTTACAATTAATTATCTATGTATTAACTCTTAACTCAACTTGGACAAAAGTTTCCTTGTCCATACATGATTCAGAGTGAGGGAGTTAAATACTCAATGAGTTTACCCAGTAGAAAAAGATGTGCCTTGACCACCCACGTCACTGTATTTAATGTCTTGGGTATGGGAGATTTCATTTTAAAGAAATCATTTAGCTCTCTCTCTCTTAGGTATTCAGCTTGGCATAAATTCTGCATTTTCAAGCAAAACTTTATTCCAAAATTATAATGAGAATTATGATTCTTTATGTTTGTTGTTCAACTCCCCAATGTGCTTTTTAGTAATGTCTTTTAAAATAATGTCCACTTTAAAACTGCTGACAAAAATTATTCATAGTATATAAGGGGAATTTTAGACATCGAAAATACAATGGAATTGGAACTACTTGCAATACATAGTTATCATATTTATACCAGTGACAATTGTATAGAAAATTCTAAAGCATTGGAATCATCTAATTATTACAACTTTTACTTCCCTGGAAGGTGTAAATACATGAGTCTAATAAGCTTTCTCACTATGAAAAAATTTACTTATATTAAAATATTAAAAACTATTTAATGAGGTTCATTTCCTTCCAAAAGTAAACTGAGGTTGTGTCTGGACCAGCTTGAGGCAAAGGCAGTTTCAAACACAACATTTTTTAAACTAACCATTATTTCCCATGTTGAAAAAATTGCAATTTTATTTCCTAACAGCAAATGAAACTGTCAGGAAAATTTAGGTGTAATAAAATTGGGTGGTTAAACCAACATGCTGGATTTGAAATAAAACTGAATTAAAGGAATTAAAATTAATTCTTATGTCAGTCAACTCTTTAAAAATACGATTCAAAACTTACTGTTTTTATAAACAGCACTTCCTTGTTCTTGATAAAGTGCAAAGTTAACTATCTCTTTAATGTCCACTAATGGTGTTGCAGTTGAAATTGTGCACTGAACAATATTTTGCGTAAAATGTGTTGCTTCTGGCAATCTTTCCACCTAAATAAAAAGTTGTCAAACGGGGTGACTTTAGTGGTACAGAGTTTTAAAATGATGGATTCAGTCCAAGGTTAGCTAATAACGGTTGACATGCCCTGGAATCTTGAGGCCTAAATCAACATTGTTTTCACAGCTGTAATTAAGCCACCTAATCAGAAGCACATTTTGACGGGACAGTTTCTGGAAGCCAGACATTACAATTTCTTATGCCTGGAGCGCAGTGGCTCATGAGAGGTCCTCGTTTAATTTCAGGTTAAGGGGAGGCAGGGAGGCAGTATAATAAAAAAGACTATTTTTTTAAGCAACATACAACTGTTGAAATGGAGCAGGCCCAAGTGTTCATGCCTTGACCAGCCTTGCATCCCACCCTCCTCTCGCTCTCTGCTGAGTCCCCTCAACTCTCAAGTGGCAGCTGCACACACTGAAATGAAGGGTCTCTGCCAAGATCAACAGATGAGCTGGTCTGAACTGGCTCTCTGTGTGTTCTGATTGTAAATTGTGCTGGTGATGATTAGAGAACTCTAACACAGGATGTCAACTCTTAAAACTGTCCAGAGAAAATAATTTTTTTTAAGTTCCAGAAAAAAAAATTAACTTTTTTTTTGTGGCTTGGTGCATAGTGTTGTGTCTATAACTTTCATATGATTCAAATGAATTCACCCAAATTAAGCAACTCTGTTATTAAGAAAGAAAAAAGAAAAGAAGGCAGTGGCTTGGCTTCTAGCAGGGACCTTCATCTGGGTCTGCTTATACAACAGTGCTGCAGAGCATAGTCCTCCACTGGCACACTAGTCTTGTGCTTCTACCACCTGCCAACAGTACCTATTCATGAAATGATGAGAATCTAGAATGTGAAAGTCACATCTTATCAAGTAACTTTGTTGATGACTTTCAAACAGCTAAATTGCCAGCCTAAGTTGTTTTCTGCAATGTTGTTACATTCTGTAACATTTAAACTTTCAACCCCAGAGGCCATTGTAAAACTATCAATATGAAGGCACTAGTCACTGGAGTCTGATTACATTTAGTTCTGCATTTTAATTACATATGGATTCTATTAACTAAGCCTTTTGCCTTATAGGCAACATTTTAATCAAATTACTATAATTTTCAAATATGTTAGAATAGTCTGATGAGTTAAAAGTTCACATTCCTAACATATTAAGTATCAAAAAATGTTGCATAAAAAAAGGAAATACTCCTTACAAATACGCTATTAAATTTTTTTATTACTTTGGGGATTTATTGACTACCTAGTTACAAGTCACATTGTGAGATTTACATAACTGGTATACATTTGTAAATGGGTTACATTTACATTATATGTTGAATATAACCAAATTCAACATATAATTTTATTATAATTTTAGAAACACACTTATTCTATTGTTGTAAACTGACACAGGAACAAGACAAAACATAGTTAGAATCTTGGATTCAAAATCAGTATTTGTAACTTCAATTGAAGAATTTTAAAGCTGACAGGGAATTTAGATTTCATGAAATAGCAACCCTTCATTTTATAGCCAGAAAAACCAAGACCCAGGGAGAGAGCACAATTTATTTCCCAAAGCTTTGAGGTGAGTCAATAGTAAAGTTTGCTCTAGAACCCAAATTTCCTCTCAGTCTCTTCATGCTCTTTCCACTACAACATATTGCCATCCTGTGTAAGCAACAATCTACCTGCCTATCCTACACCACCCAAGAACTAAAAGAAATATTTTAATGAGGTAAAACACACATAAAATTTACTAGTTTTGCAATTTTAAAGTGTACAATTCAATGGAATCAGGAACATTTACAACATTGTGCCATCATCACTATCATGTAGTTCCAGAACCTTTTCATCACCCTAGAATGAAATTCCACACCCATTAAGCAGTCACTCATTATGTGAGTCAACCACTAATGTGCTTTCTTGTCTCCATGGATTTGCCTATTCTGGATATTCCATATAAAATGGAATCATACAAATGTGGCCTTTTGTGTCTGGCTTCTTTCATTTAGCCTAATGATTTCACAGTGCATCTGTGTTGTAACACGTTATCAGTGCTTAATTCCTTCTTATTGCTGAATTATATTATTAGTCCATGGTCTGCATGTATGGACCATGGATGAATGGCCATTTACCCATTCATCAACTGATGCACATTTGAGTTGTTTCTACCTTTTGGCTTTGTAAATAGTGCTGCTATAAACATTTGGATACAAGTATTTGTATGAATACCTGTTTTCAATTATTTGGGGTACATATGTAGGAGTAAATTTGCTGAGTCATACGGTAACTCCAAGTTTAACTTATTGAGGAATCATTTTTCACAGTGGTTTACAACTTTATATTCCCATCAGCAATGTATAGGGGTTCCAATTTCTCTATATCCTTACAATACTTGTTATCTTCCTTTAATTATGACCATCCTAGTAGGTGTAAAGTGGTATCTCGCTGTGGTTTTGATTTGCATTTCTCTTTTTTTTCTTTTCTTTTTTTTTTATTCCTTTTTTTTTTTTTTTTTTTTTTTTGAGACAGGGTCTTACACAGTTGCCCAGGCTGGAGTGCAGTGGCATTATCACAGCTCACTGCAGCCTTGAACTCCTGGGCTCAAGCAATCATCTCACCTTGGCCTCTCGTGTAGCCAGGACTACAAGCACATGCCAACATGCCCAGCTAATCTTTTTTAGTTTTTGTAGAGATAGGGTCTCACTATACTATCCAGGCTGGTCTCCCTGGCCTCAAGCGATCCTCCTGCCTCAGCCTCCCAAAGCATTTGTATATCTTCTATGGAGAATTAGCTGTTCAAGTTCTCTGAGATTTTTTAAAAATTAGATGTATTTTTGTTGTTGAGTTGTAAGAGTTATTTGTATAGTATGGATATTAGGTATTAATCAGATATATAATTGTAAATACTTTTTCCCATTCTATGGGTTTTCTTTTCACTGTCTTGATAGAGTCTTTCCATGCTTTTAATTTTGAAGAAGTCCAATTTATTATTTTTCTTTTGTCACTTATCCTTTTGGTGTCATATCTAAGAATCTGTTGCCAAATCCAAGCTCATGCAGATTTACTGGTATGTGTTTTACTAATAATTTTATAGTTTTAGACCTTATATGTAGGTTTTTAAATCCATTTTGACTTAATTTTTGTATATAGTGTGAGGTAAGGGTTAAAGAAAATTAAGAGGGAAATTTTAAATTTCCTGAGACAAACGAGAATGGAAACACATCAAGACACAGCAAAAGCCATTCTTAAAGGGAAGCTTGTAGCAATAAACACCTACCTTAAAAAAGAAGAAAGATTTCTAATAAGCAACCCAATGATGCACCTCCAGGAACTAGAAAAACAAGAACGAACTAAGCCCAGAATTGGTAGAAGGATGGAAATAATTTTTAAAAGTAGAGACTAAGAAAAATAATTTAAAAGATTAATAAACTGATGCATTGGTTTTTTGAAAAAGTAAACTGGCAAACCTTCAGCAAGACTAAGAAAAAGAGAAAAAAAAATAATAGCAGAGATGAAAAAGAAGGCATCACAATTGATACCACAGAAATATAAAGGATCATAAGAGACTACTATGAATAATTATACCAACAAATTTGATCACAGAGAAGAAATGGATAAATGCCTGGACACATACAACCTTCGAAGATTAAATTATGAAGAAATAGAAAATCTGAACAGACCAAAAACAAGTTAGGAAATTGAATCAGTAATAAAACATCTTCCATCAAAGAAAAGTTCAGGACATGATGGCTTTACTGCTGAAATCTATCTAACATTTAAAGAAGAAGAAATAAAAATTCTACTCAAACTAGTCCAGAAAATTGAAGAAGAGAAAATACTTTTAAATTCAGTTTATAAGGTCAGCATTATCTTGATTCCAAAATTGCACAAGGACACACAGACAAAAAAAAAAAAAAAACTACAGGCCAATACTCCTGATGAACATAGAGGCAAACTTTCCCAACAAGATACTATCAAACCAAACTCAACAGCATATTAAAGAAATTATTCACTGTGATCAAATGAATGATCATGGAATGGCAGAAAATACAGTAAACTATACATCTCTCAAAGGGATAATATCCAGAATTTATAAGGAACTCAAACAACTCAACAGCAAAAATAAAATAAAATAAAATAAAATAAAAATAACCCAATTCAAAAACAGGCAAAAGACCTGAATAGACAATTCTCAAAAGAAGACACACAAGTTGACAACAGGCCTATGAAAAAAAATGCTCAACATCATTAATCATCAGGGAAATGCAAATCAAAACCACAATGAGATATCATCTCATTTCAGTTAGAATCATTATTACCAAAAAGGCAAAAGAAAACAAATGTCGGTAGGTATGTGGAGGAAAAGGGAACGCTTACACACTGTTGTTAGGTTTGTAAAGTAGTACATCATGGAATTCATCATGGGGATGCAAGGATGGTTTAATATACACAAATCCATAACTGATATACCACATTAACATAAGGACAAAAACTATATGATCATTTCAACAGACACAGAAAAAGGATGACAAAATTCAACATCTGTCATGATAAAAGGCTCTCAACAAGTGAGGAACAGAAGGTATGTACCTCAAAACAATAAAGACATTATGGGAAACCCATAGTTAACATCATATTGCATGAGGAAAATGTTTTTCCACTAAAATCAGGAAGAAAACAAGGACACTCACATTCACTACTTCTATTCAACATAGTACTGGAAGTCCTAGACATAGCAATTATGCAAGAGAAAGAAACAAAAGGCACCTAAATTGAAAAGGAAGACGTCAAGTCGTCCCTGTTTGCAGAAAACATGATCTTATACATAGAAAACCCCAAAAACTCCACCAAAAAAACTATCACAACTAATAAATGAACTCAGTAAAGTTTCAAGATACAAAATCAATATTAAAAATCAGCAGCATTTTTATATCCAAATAGTAAACTATCTGAAAAAGAAATCAAGAAAATAATTCCATTTATAATAGCTACAAAAAAGTAAGATATCTATGAAGCAATGCCACCAAAGATGTGAAAAATCTCTATACTGAACACTACAAAATTTTAACAAAAGAAAGTGAAGAGGATACAAATAAATGAAAAGATATCTCGTATTCATGGATTTGAAGAATTAATATTGTTAAAATGGCCATACTGCCCAAAGCAATCTACAGGTGTAATGCAGTCCCTATCAAAAGAGCAATGACATTCTTCACAGAAATAGAAAAAAAAATCCTAAAATTCATGTGGAACCACATACATACACAAAAACCCTGAATAGCCAAAACAATCCTGAACAAATAAAACAAATCTGCAGGCATCACACTACCTGACTTCAAAATATGCCATAAAGCCATAGTAAGCAAAACAGCATGGTACTGGCATAAAAACAGACATATAGACCAATGGAACACAACAGAGAACCCAGAAATAAATTCAGACACCTAAGGTGCTAAGCACACACACTGGGGAAAGGACAATCTCTTCAATAAATGGTACTGGGAAAACTAACTATCCACATGTAAAAGAATGGCATTAGACCCCCTACCTCTTACCGTATCCAAAAATCAACTCCAAATGGATTACAGACTTAAATGTAAAATGCAAAGCTACGACAGCACTAGAAGAAAACATATGAGAAATGCTTTGTGACACTGGGTTGGGCAAGGGTTTTTCAAGTAAGACCTCAAAAGTACAGGCAACAAAAGCAAAAATGGACAAATGTGATTACATCAAACTAAACAGCTTTTGCACAGCAAAGGAAATGACTGACAGAGTAAAGAGACAACTTACAGAATGGCAGAAAATATAGTAAACTATACATCTCTCAAAGGGCTAATATCCAGAATTCATAAGGAACTAAACAACTCAACAGCAAAAAAAATAAAATAAAATAAAATAAAATAAAAACCCAATTCAAAAGTAGGCAAAAGATCTCAATAGACATTTCTCAAAAGAAGACATACAAGTAGATAACAGGCATATGAAAAAATGCTCAACATCACTAATCATCAGGGAAATACGAATCAAAACCACAATGAGATATCATCTCATTTCAGTTAGAATCATTATTACCAAAAAGGCAAAAGAAAATAAATGTTGGTAGGGATGTAGAGAAAAAGGGAACACTTACACACTGTTGTTAGGGTTGTAAAGCAGTATAGCTATTAATGGAAAACAGTACAGAGTTTCCTCAAAATGTTAAAAATAGAACTACCATATGACCCAGAAATACCATTACTGGGTATATATCCAAAGCAAATACAATCAGTAGGTCAGAGATACCTACACTCCAATGTTTATTGCGTGGATATGACTATGGTTAACAGTAAAATGTTGTGCATTACAAAATAGCTAGAAGAGAGGCTTCTGAATGTTCTCACCACAAATAAATGATAAATGCATGAGATTATGGATATACCAACTACCCTGACTGGATCATTATACAATATAAATAAGTATCAAAACATCAAATTATACCCTGGATATATGTACAACTATAATGTGTCAGTTTAAAACATCATTTTAAAAAAGAATTTTAGAGTTTTAGCTCTTATACATAGGCCTTTGATCCATTTTTAGTTAATTTCTGTATATAGTATGAGGGAAGACTTCAAGGAAATACATTTTTGAAAATAAACTTTCTACTGATTATGTAAGTCAGACTCTATTTCTGAAATAACACAAACTCTTACTTTTTGCTGGGCCTAAGTAGAGTTCATTTTAACTTGGTATATCATTGTCACTAACAAACACTTACTGAGTATATACCATGTAAGTAAAAGGTATTAAAATGGTTATTTTATGTCTGCATATATCTACCTCTATGTAAACACACAGAGGTAGGGGTGCCAAAATATCTGACAAAATCATTTAAGTGGTATGTTGAAAAGAATGTTCTTCTTTGTTGCAAATAATTTTGTGCTGTCTTTTTTTTTTAGGAAAAGTAGTGAAAAGAAACATCCAATGTATATTATTTAAAAGTATTTACTTAAAATTTTACCATATGAAGAATATGTAAATTATTCTATTCATTTTCATTAAGTGCTAATACAGAATAATACAAAACAGTTTGCTGGAAATTAAAGAAAATTTGGTGTGGGAAATATTTGGAGGGAATCATGGTTTGTGCAAAGTGTAGGTCCAATAACAGGTATAGGTTGAAAAAATATTATGAAAGGAGTGCTCTTCTAATTAATTTCAATTCAAATCAACCAGCATTTATTAAAGTCAGATCATAACAACGGATTATAAAAATGACTAAGACATCACCTCAAATACTCACAATATGCTAATACATACACAACTAATTGCTTATATAAGTCAGACTACTATACAGAACTCAGACATGTAGATACAGTGATGAATGATCAGAACAAAGGAACTCTTACTTCTTCTGCCAATTGAACAATGGTCTAAAAAACCAGAAGGAGTCAGAATATGCCAGAATGTCAATGGTAAAAAAACTCATACTTTATTATGGGGAAATTGTAGAGAAAAAATTCTTCAGTTTCTAGAATACGAGAAATCTTTAAAAGTTTGAAAATGTTTTCAGTAATGGTATGACCTGACCATATCTGTGTTTTGGAAGGATAACTCTGGCACTAATGTAGCAGAGTGAACAGAAGAAAAAAGACTAGATATGAGAAAACTTAATGGAAGACCATTGCAATAGCCCAGGGAAATGGTCATGTGACCACGCAGATAGAAATAAGAGGATAGGTCTAAGAGATCTGTGGTCGTAGAAACAGTAAGGCTTAGCCATAGATTAAATATTGGTGGTAGAGGGAAGGTGGAACAAAAGTTAAGGAATCTTCCTTGGGCTGCAAGGTGGACAGTTATTTCTGAGACAAGCAATGTAGGCAAAGAAAAATTAGGAAAACCAGGGCATGGAGGTATTGAAAAAAGTATTTAGTTTGGGACCTTAGTGAATTTCAGGTGTTCGCAGAAAATCAAAGTGCAAATGTTTAACAGGTAATTAAAACCCTTAAAGAACTCAATTTAGTAAAAAAGATAAAATAGTAGGGGAGTTACTCAGAAGCATATTTAGTTTTTGCCATTTTTTGAAAACCTAATAGGAATAATCACAGCATTATGTTGCCAGTTACTATCCATATTTTGTGCAACTTAATTATTAATCAATTATACTGATTACTTTGAAACTTTAATTCTGGCACTTCTTGCTCCATCCTTGTAAAACTTCATCACTGTGGAAGATGGCCGAATAGGAGCAGCTCCAGTCTCCAACTCCCAGCGCGAGCGACACAGAAGACCGGTGATTTCTGCATTTTCAACTGAGGTACTGGGTTCATCTCACTGGGGAGTGCCGGATGATCGGTGCTGGTCAGCTGCTGCAGCCCGACCAGCGAGAGCTGAAGCAGAGCGAGGCATTGCCTCACCTGGGAAGCGCAAGGGGGAAGGGAGTCCCTTTTCCTAGCCAGGGGAACTGAGACACACAACACCTGGAAAATCGGGTAACTCCCACCCCAATACTGCGCTTTAAACAAACAGGCACACCAGGAGATCATATCCCACACCTGGCCGGGAGGGTCCCACACCCACGGAGCCTCCCTCATTGCTAGCACAGCAGTCTGTGATCTACCGGCAAGGCAGCAGCGAGGCTGGGGGAGGGGCGCCCGCCATTGCTGAGGCTTAAGTAGGTAAACAAAGCTGCTGGGAATCTCGAACTGGGTGGAGCTCACAGCAGCTCAAGGAAACCTGCCTGTCTCTGTAGACTCCACCTCTGGGGACAGGGCACAGTAAACTAAACAAACACAGCAGACACCTCTGCAGACGCAAACGACTCTGTCTGACAGCTTTGAAGAGAGCAGTGGATCTCCCAACACGGAGGTTGAGATCTGAGAAGGGACAGACTCCCTGCTCAAGTGGGTCCCTGACCCCTGAGTAGCCTAACTGGGAGACATCCCCCACTAGGGGCAGTCTGACACCCCACACCTCACAGGGAGGAGTACACCCCTGAGAGGAAGCTTCCAAAGCAAGAATCAGACAGGTACACTCGCTGTTCAGAAATATTCTATCTTCTGCAGCCTCTGCTGCTGATACCCAGGCAAACAGGGTCTGGAGTGGACCTCAAGCAATCTCCAACAGACCTACAGCTGAGGGTCCTGACTGTTAGAAGGAAAACTATCAAACAGGAAGGACACCTACACCAAAACCCCATCAGTACATCACCATCATCAAAGACCAGAGGCAGATAAAACCACAAAGATGGGGAAAAAGCAGGGCAGAAAAGCTGGAAATTCAAAAAATAAGAGCGCATCTCCCCCGGCAAAGGAGCGCAGCTCATCGCCAGCAACGGATCAAAGCTGGACGGAGAATGACTTTGACGAGATGAGAGAAGAAGGCTTCAGTCCATCAAATTTCTCAGAGCTAAAGGAGGAATTACGTACCCAGGGCAAAGAAACTAAAAATCTTGAAAAAAAAGTGGAAGAATTGATGGCTAGAGTAATTAATGCAGAGAAGGTCCTAAACGAAATGAAAGAGATGAAAACCATGACACGAGAAATACGTGACAAATGCACAAGCTTCAGTAACCGACTCGATCAACTGGAAGAAAGAGTATCAGCGATTGAGGATCAAATGAATGAAATGAAGCGAGAAGAGAAACCAAAAGAAAAAAGAAGAAAAAGAAATTAACAAAGCCTGCAAGAAGTATGGGATTATGTAAAAAGACCAAATCTACGTCTGATTGGGGTGCCTGAAAGTGAGGGGGAAAATGGAACCAAGTTGGAAAACACTCTTCAGGATATCATCCAGGAGAACTTCCCCAACCTAGTAGGGCAGGCCAACATTCAAATCCAGGAAATACAGAGAATGCCACAAAGATACTCCTCGAGAAGAGCAACTCCAAGACACATAATTGCCAGATTCACCAAAGTTGAAATGAAGGAAAAAATCTTAAGGGCAGCCAGAGAGAAAGGTCGGGTTACCCACAAAGGGAAGCCCATCAGACTAACAGCAGATCTCTCAGCAGAAACTCTCCAAGCCAGAAGAGAGTGGGGGGCCAATATTCAACATTCTTAAAGAAAAGAATTTTAAACCCAGAATTTCATATCCAGCCAAACTAAGTTTCATAAGTGAAGGAGAAATAAAATCCTTTACAGATAAGCAAATGCTTAGAGATTTTGTCACCACTAGGCCTGCCTTACAAGAGACCCTGAAGGAAGCACTAAACATGGAAAGGAACAACCGGTACCAGCCATTGCAAAAACATGCCAAAATGTAAAGACCATTGAGGCTAGGAAGAAACTGCATCAACTAACGAGCAAAATAACCAGTTAATATCATAATGGCAGGATCAAGTTCACAATAACAATATTAACCTTAAATGTAAATGGACTAAATGCTCCAATTAAAAGACACAGACTGGCAAACTGGATAAAGAGTCAAGACCCATCAGTCTGCTGTATTCAGGAGACCCATCTCACATGCAGAGACATACATAGGCTCAAAATAAAGGGATGGAGGAAGATTTACCAAGCAAATGGAGAACAAAAAAAAGCAGGGGTTGCAATACTAGTCTCTGATAAAACAGACTTTAAACCATCAAAGATCAAAAGAGACAAAGAAGGCCATTACATAATGGTAAAGGGATCAATTCAACAGGAAGAGCTAACTATCCTAAATATATATGCACCCAATACAGGAGCACCCAGATTCATCAAGCAAGTCCTTAGAGACTTACAAAGAGACTTAGACTCCCATACAATAATAATGGGAGACTTCAACACTCCACTGTCAACATTAGACAGATCAACGAGACAGAAAGTTAACAAGGATATCCAGGAATTGAACTCATCTCTGCAGCAAGCAGACCTAATAGACATCTATAGAACTCTCCACCCCAAATCAACAGAATATACATTCTTCTCAGCACCACATCATACTTACTCCAAAATTGACCACGTAATTGGAAGTAAAGCACTCCTCAGCAAATGTACAAGAACAGAAATTATAACAAACTGTCTCTCAGACCACAGTGCAATCAAACTAGAACTCAGGACTAAGAAACTCAATCAAAACCGCTCAACTACATGGAAACTGAACAACCTGCTCCTGAATGACTACTGGGTACATAACGAAATGAAGGCAGAAATAAAGATGTTCTTTGAAACCAATGAGAACAAAGATACAACATACCAGAATCTCTGGGACACATTTATAGCAGTGTGTAGAGGGAAATTTATAGCACTAAATGCCCACAAGAGAAAGCAGGAAAGATCTAAAATTGACACTCTAACATCGCAATTAAAAGAACTAGAGAAGCAAGAGCAAACACATTCGAAAGCTAGCAGAAGGCAAGAAATAACTAAGATCAGAGCAGAACTGAAGGAGATAGAGACACAAAAAACCCTCCAAAAAATCAATGAATCCAGGAGTTGGTTTTTTGAAAAGATCAACAAAATTGACAGACCACTAACAAGACTAATAAAGAAGAAAAGAGAGAAGAATCAAATCGATGCAATTAAAAATGATAAAGGGGATATCACCACCGACCCCACAGAAATACAAACTACCATCAGAGAATACTATAAACACCTCTATGCAAATAAACTGGAAAATCTAGAAGAAATGGATAATTTCCTGGACACTTACACTCTTCCAAGACTAAACCAGGAAGAAGTTGAATCCCTGAATAGACCAATAGCAGGCTCTGAAATTGAGGCAACAATTAATAGCCTACCAACCAAAAAAAGTCCAGGACCAGATGGATTCACAGCTGAATTCTACCAGAGGTACAAGGAGGAGTTGGTACCATTCCTTCTGAAACTATTCCAATCAATAGAAAAAGAGGGAATCCTCCCTAACTCATTTTATGAGGCCAACATCATCCTGATACCAAAGCCTGGCAAAGACACAACAAAAAAAGAGAATTTTAGACCAATATCCCTGATGAACATCGATGCAAAAATCCTCAATAAAATACTGGCAAACCGGATTCAGCAACACATCAAAAAGCTTATCCACCATGATCAAGTGGGCTTCATCCCTGGAATGCAAGGCTGGTTCAACATTCGCAAATCAATAAACATAATCCAGCATATAAACAGAACCAAAGACAAGAACCACATGATTATCTCAATTGATGCAGAAAAGGCTTTTGACAAAATTCAACAGCCCTTCATGCTAAAAACGCTCAATAAATTCGGTATTGATGGAACGTACCTCAAAATAATAAGAGCTATTTATGACAAACCCACAGCCAATATCATACTGAATGGGCAAAAACTGGAAAAATTCCCTTTGAAAACTGGCACAAGACAGGGATGCCCTCTCTCACCACACCTATTCAACATAGTGTTGGAAGTTCTGGCTAGGGCAATCAGGCAAGAGAAAGAAATCAAGGGTATTCAGTTAGGAAAAGAAGAAGTCAAATTGTCCCTGTTTGCAGATGACATGATTGTATATTTAGAAAACCCCATTGTCTCAGCCCAAAATCTCCTTAAGCTGATAAGCAACTTCAGCAAAGTCTCACGATACAAAATTAATGTGCAAAAATCACAAGCATTCTTATACACCAGTAACAGACAAACAGAGAGCCAAATCAGGAATGAACTTCCATTCACAATTGCTTCACACAGAATAAAATACCTAGGAATCCAACTTACAAGGGATGTAAAGGACCTCTTCAAGGAGAACTACAAACCACTGCTCAGTGAAATAAAAGAGGACACAAACAAATGGAAGAACATACCATGCTCATGGATAGGAAGAATCAATATCGTGAAAATGGCCATACTGCCCAAGGTAATTTATAGATTCAATGCCATCCCCATCAAGCTACCAATGCGTTTCTTCACAGAATTGGAAAAAACTGCTTTAAAATTCATATGGAACCAAAAAAGAGCCCGCATCTCCAAGACAATCCTAAGTCAAAAGAACAAAGCTGGAGGCATCACACTACCTGACTTCAAACTATACTACAAGGCTACAGTAACCAAAACAGCATGGTACTGGTACCAAAACAGAGATATAGACCAATGGAACAGAACAGAGTCCTCAGAAATAATACCACACATCTACAGCCATCTGATCTTTGACAAACCTGAGAGAAACAAGCAATGGGGAAAGGATTCCCTATTTAATAAATGGTGCTGGGAAAATTGGCTAGCCATAGGTAGAAAGCTGAAACTGGATCCTTTCCTTACTCCTTATACGAAAATTAATTCAAGATGGATTAGAGACTTAAATGTTAGACCTAATACCATAAAAATCCTAGAGGAAAACCTAGGTAGTACCATTCAGGACATAGGCATGGGCAAAGACTTCATGTCTAAAACACCAAAAGCAACGGCAGCAAAAGCCAAAATTGACAAATGGGATCTCATTAAACTAAAGAGCTTCTGCACAGCAAAAGAAACTACCATCAGAGTGAACAGGCAACCTACAGAATGGGAGAACATTTTTGCAATCTACTCATCTGACAAAGGGCTAATATCCAGAACCTACAAAGAACTCCAACAAATTTACAAGAAAAAAACAAACAACCCCATCAAAAAGTGGGCAAAGGATATGAACAGACATTTCTCAAAAGAAGACATTCATACAGCCAACAGACACATGAAAAAATGCTCATCATCACTGGCCATCAGAGAAATGCAAATCAAAACCACAATGAGATACCATCTCACACCAGTTAGAATGGCGATCATTAAAAAGTCAGGAAACAACAGGTGCTGGAGAGGATGTGGAGAAATAGGAACACTTTTACACTGTTGGTGGGATTGTAAACTAGTTCAACCATTATGGAAAACAGTATGGCGATTCCTCAAGGATCTAGAACTAGATGTACCATATGACCCAGCCATTCCATTACTGGGTATATACCCAAAGGATTATAAATTATGCTGCTATAAAGACATATGCACACGTATGTTTATTGCAGCACTATTCACAATAGCAAAGACTTGGAATCAACCCAAATGTCCATCAGTGACAGATTGGATTAAGAAAATGTGGCACATATACACCATGGAATACTATGCAGCCATAAAAAAGGATGAGTTTGAGTCCTTTGTAGGGACTTGGATGCAGCTGGAATCCATCATTCTTAGCAAACTATCACAAGAACAGAAGACCAAACACCGCATGTTCTCACTCATAGGTGGGAACTGAACAATGAGATCACTCGGACTCAGGAGGGGGAACATCACACACCGGGGCCTATCATGGGGAGTGGGGAGGGGGGAGGGATTGCATTGGGAGTTATACCTGATGTAAATGACGAGTTGATGGGTGCAGCACAGCAACATGGCACAAGTATACATATGTAACAAACCTGCACGTTATGCACATGTACCCTACAACTTAAAGTATAATAATAATAAATAAATTTAAAAAAAAAAAAACTTCATCACTGTGGAATAGAACTATATATTAATGCTTATACTGATATGCAAAATAATATATCCCTAACATATAATGTTTTATATTATATGAATGTATACTTAGAGTTATATAAATATAAAATTTATGTCATGTCCCAAAAGTCACTATCAGGATTTGGGTTAGTCACCATCATGAAAGCGGATCTTCTTAAACTACATTACATAAAACAAAATTCTAGAAAGAAGGTATGAGGCCATTGGAATATGCATTAATACCTCCAGGCCCCTGTTTCCTACACAAACAACTCTTGAGTTTCTAGAATATGAGAAACCTTTAAAAGTCTGGACATGTATGCCAAGGATCAAAAAAATATCTATGTTTGCATGTTGACTGGGCTGTCCAGTTTTTAATATTTTATGTTTTCCTTATTCAGCTCTATTAGTATCCAAAAGCCAGAGCTGGCAGTCACAACAAAAATATGAGAGAATTTAATGAAAATCTAACTAAGAAGTATTTGGCAAAGGATAAAATGAACACTGTTATGACATAAAATGCAGGTGAATTGTGAGAACAAATAGGAAAAAAACGAAATTTGGAGTAAGGAAAATAAAGCAAAAGGAGTAAATATTTTGTAACGTAGTTGTCAGAGATATAACAGTGAGAGTTTCTCAAACAGTGAAACGTATTACAGCTTATATGCCACACAGCTGGCCCCTTCTCCTCCAGTGTCATTTCTCACAATTCTCCACCTAATCCACTCTGCTTTAGTCATGTTAGACATCTTTCAATCCCTTGAGCTTGCCATGCTTTCTCATGTCAACTCCGACTTAATCTTCATTTTTTCAACTGAGATTTCAATTCCTCAAGCAGGCCTTTCCTCACCCAAGCCCAAGTGAAGTCCCTCAGTTATATGCTCTGAAAGCACCCTGGGCTTGTACTTTAACAGCCCTCTTTTAATTACTTGTACAATGGTTGTATTCTCCACTATATCTGAAGTGCCACGACAGTAAAAGATTTGTCTTATTCCACATTGCTGTCTCACTGGAAAGCACCTGAAAGGGAATCAGAGGTCTTGGCTTGTAATCTGATTGGTTTCTAACTAAAAGTCAGGGAGTTGAACTCCAGAATCTGTACTTCACACCACTGAAGTGCACTGTATAGCCTCTCAACAAATTGTCAAGGCTAACAGCTGTTTCAGAAAAATATTCTTAAAGACTAAAAACTCAATAATGAATATCAATAATCAACTAAGATAAGGTATATGAATGTTTGTGGAAGCAACTTACCTGGAGAAAAATATGTGAATTCTGTGTCAGTTTCTCTATCTACACAACACTAATATTAACAAATGATCCCTCTGCTATCCATAAAATATAACTAAAATAAATGTGGTGAAATATTATTTTTGAACTTAAGAGAAAGAGGATTCCTTTTTTTTCCATCTTAACTGAACCAAAATATCTAAACAATTCACCTTTATTAACAATATAATACCACCTGACAAGTATCAAATCTGACATAATCTGAACAATCGTGCAAAGATATTTCTCCCACAAAGACACTAATGGAATGGTCCTCCGAGTTGTAATTTATTATTTACTCATAAATAAAGTCCTGTAAAATTAAAAACATATTGCTTAAACATACGGTGGAAATGAAGCAAATCAATACTGTAGTTTGCAGCATCATAACTCACAGCAAAGTATTTGGGTTTGGCATTCTATGTTTCAAGACTGAAGTATCATGTTTCTCCATAGCTGTGGGTGTGCTGGTCTCCAAACACCCACAAGTAATTGGTTCTGACTGCTGTACGGTTCTCTACTGGGCTGCATGGGACTCAAAAGCTCTTTACTCAAAGCCCTTTTGTAGTTATTATAACTCAAGATAAAAGCTCTGGAGCAGTCCTAAGTTAATGGGCCAAAGACCAACATACCGGAAAAGTTAAAGTACTGGCAAGTGTACAATTGATGAGAAATCTTAACGTGAACTCCAGCATTATTATTGTGTGTTGCTAAAAAACCTGAAAATGTTACCTAAAGAGGGATAGTTTTTAAAGATAATTATTCATGTTTACAATATGATCAATCTCTTTATATGCATTACAATGACATGACATATGTTTTTGATTAATAATGAATATTTTTTTATCTGGTGAAAGGGCTGGATAAGATAGTAATGAGTAATCACCTGCCTTGATTCATTAAATAAGTGATAACAACAAAAAGTAATGGTAACATAGTACTTATATGCTAAAAGCACTGATATAAGGATTATTTTAGTTCTTTTGCCTACAAATAAAAAGATTTCCTCATAGTTAACTTATATTTCTTAAAGTTATATGTATAGCTTAGCTGTAGGAAATATATATAACTTTCAGAAAATCTTTTTACACACAGATAAGAGAACTAACATTTATTGATCACCTACTAATATGCCAGACACTGTATCTTTGTTCCATCCTCATAACAACCCTACAATGTGGGAATTTTCATCTACTTATTACAAATATCAAAATTGATGCTTAGAGTGTTTTAATGGCTAATGAGTAACAGTGCCAGAATGTACATCCAGGCCTGCCTGATGCTAAAGCCTCTGTGAGAAGGGGAAAATGGCAGGTGAAGTGGGTGTTGGAGGAGACAGCAGGTTAATAGAGTTTTGAGAGTGGCCAAAATAACAAATATTAGAGAGACCAAAAAAGACCATCCAGAATAAAATGGTCAGAAGTGGAATCAAATCGGATTATAAAGTAAAAAGCTAGAATTGGATGGTGCAAGAATGGATTGGGAACCAATGAAGGTGAGGTTTAGAATGACTACTGCAAGCAGTAGGGCTCACGGGGTACAGGCTGTTTGGATGAGTTGGGTGGCTTTAATTAAGAGGGGGGATGGAACTAAAATAACAATATATTTCCTATTATACGAAAGTGATAACTTCATCCATTAAACACATGCACTATCCATAAGACCCAAATCAACATAAAATATATATTTTCATTGTTCTTCCCACTTTACAAGGTGTCAAATTGCTATATATTCTTCAGAGACTCCTACACATATATTATCTTCTCAGCACTTTCTTCTAACAATGTTAGATAGAATGTACTCTTCACTCATTTGTGCAACCACAGATTTTTTATATGTCTATTTTTGTATGTCTCTGTTTCCCCAGCCAGAGGAGGAACTCACAAGCGCAGAGATCATATCTTATTCACCTTTGTCTCCATACCTCAAATAATGTCCACTTAATGATTATTTCTACATTGTTAAATACAGGTAGAAAATAGTCTATGCAATAAGGAACACAGAAATGTGTGAGTTCCAAAGGAAAAGAAATGAGCACACATTCAGTGCTTTTCAGATGCGATGGTACAAAGTACTACCTATATGTCCCTGACGCTCAAACCATCTAGGTCGGTGGATATTAATATTCCAAAACATTAGATTAAGGGACACTCAAACTCAACGTACTCAAAACTAAATTCACAATATTCCCACCATTCCACTGTTTTCTTTGTCAGTAAATGAGACCATTGATCCATTTCCAAAAGCAAAAAACTAGGAATTGTCTCAGGCACACCATTTTCTCTTGTTCTTCATGTCTAGCTGGCTCCTTACACTGTAGCCAAAGTGATCCTTTTTAAAATGCAACTCTGAGCTCATTCCTCCTTTTAAAATTTTTGATGAGTTTTCCCTTGCTCTTAGGAAAAAGAACAAAGTCTGACCTCTGCCCTTTTCTCTAGACCATTCTTAGATCTCTCTTGCCTTTGCTTGCTTCCGCCAGCCACAGTGGTCTTTCTCAGTTTCTTCTTTCTATCACAGAAACTTTGTAGGAGTCACCACTCCCCTTTTCCTGATCTAGATCACTGTTCTTCTGCACCATTGGATAATTCCTACCCAATCTTCAGACACTAGCTCAAGTATCACTGACTCTGAAAATGTTGTACTCATACCCTAGTCTAGGGCAGCCCCATTGTTTAAAAAACTCATAATCAGTTAAGTTCTTTCCTTTCGGTGCATTGTTTTGGTTAGTAATTACACATTATTTAGTGTGATTACATGAAAAATAATTCCACGACTAGATTTTAAGTTCATGAGAACAAGGATTGTCTGTTTTGGTTCATGTGATATCCCCAAGAACAGAATTGTGCCCACCAAAAAGCAGATGCTCAATAAATTTTGAATAGATAAAGAAAAGAATAATACAAAGAAGGCAGAGCACAAGTAAGAAGAGGCCTGGGAGTCAACAAAGCAAAAGTGGACGTGTGAAACAAACGAGATGAGTGTTTAAAGAAGAAAGGAGTAGCTAAAGGCCTGATGTTGCATAAAAGTTGAAAGGGATGGGAAGGAACTAATGGATAGAGCAAGCATAAAATTATTGGTGACTTTGGAAAAAACAGTCTCAGCAGAATGACAGACTCAAAAGTCAGATGGCAGCAAAGCTCAAGGATAAATGGAAAGTGAGTATATAGAAGCAACTATAGATGACTTTTTAAGAATGTGTAAATAGTATGGCAATTCCTCAAGGATCTAGAACTAGATGTACCATATGACCCAGCCATCCCATTACTGGGTATATACCCAAAGGATTATAAAGCATGCTGCTATAAAGACACATGCACACGTATGTTTATTGCGGCACTATTCACAATAACAAAGACTTGGAATCAACCCAAATGTCCATCAGTGACAGATTGGATTAAGAAAATGTGGCACATATACACCATGGAATACTATGCAGCCATCAAAAAGGATGAGTTTGTGTCCTTTGTAGCGACATGGATGCAGCTGGAAACCATCATTCTTAGCAAACTATCACAAGAACAGAAAACCAAACACCGCATGTTCTCACTCATAGGTGGGAACTGAACAATGAGATCACTTGGACTCGGGAAGGGGAACATCACATACCGGGGCCTATCATGGGGAGAGGGGAGGGGGGAGGGATGGCATTGGGAGTTATACATGATGTAAATGATGAGTTGATGGGTGCTGGCGAGTTGATGGGTGCAGCACAGCAACATGGCACAAGTATACATATGTAACAAACCTGCACGTTATGCATATGTACCCTAGAACTTAAAGTATAATAATAATAATAATTTTAAAAAAAAGAATGTGTAAATGAAAGGAGAGGAAAACAGGCTGCAGAAAGGCGCAGAGAGCTCAGTCATTGGAATATACTAATGGTGATCAAAGAAGAGGAGTTACATGCTCAAGGCTATAGTAAGAAGCAGGATAAAATGATGAAATCGGTAGTTGAAAGAGTTAGGTTAGTAAATAATCTTTTCCTGTGGTATAATCCAATTGCTTTCTGCCAAGATAATGGTGATCAGAATAATAGCTGACATATTTTGCGGGGGACTAAGTGTGACGCAAGGTCCTAAGTACTTTAACACTTCTCACTAAACTGCCCAATATCTCTATTAGGTAACAATATCATTGTCCCCATTTTACAGATGAAAGCCCTGACATGCAAGCCACATAGTGAGCAACTGATAGAACTAGAACCTGAATCCAAATTTATTTGACTTCTATGGCACACACTATTAACTGGTTAACACAATACCCACTCCTTCCTAACTCCCTTGTCGCTTGACTTATTTCAGCTACGTGTGATCACATGACCCATTTCCAGCTATTGGAACATTAGCAGAAACCTGTTTGGAGCTTCTTTAGAAGATTTTCCCTTCTTTGAAATATATAAATATTAAATATGTTTTTAAAAAGGAAAAGCCTTTTAAGGTGTGTATAGAGATCTATCTATATACCTATATCTATATGTCTACATACATGCCTTTGGAGGCATATATATAACTGAGTTACACATATATATATAAGCTATCCCATCCTTCTGACTTGAATGTTACTACAAATCCTAGATCTAGGCTGCAATCTTATGACAATGACGGAGTGGCAGAGAAATTACAGAAAAGTTGAGCCACTAAACTAGTAACAGTAAACACCTACTTCTAGACTTCCTGTGATGTGAGAAAAAAGTTCTCTATTTTTTAAATGACAGATGAAATTGCATGTATTTATCATGTACAACATGTTTTCAAGTATACATACATTGTAAAATTGTTAAATCTAGCTAATTAACAAATGTAATACCTCACATAGGTATCATTTTCATGGTGGGAACATTTAAAATCCACTCTTTGCATTTTTCAAGAGTATGTATTTACTAACTATAGTCACCATGTTGTACAATAGAGATCTAGAACTTATTTCTCCTATCTAACTGTAATTATATATTCTCTGACCAACATCTCCCCATTGTTCTCTCTCCCATATCCACTCCAGCCTCTGGTAGCCACCAATCTGTTCTCTACTACGAGATGACTTTTTTAGATTTACATATAAGTGAGATGCAATATTTGTTTTTCTATGCCTGGCTTATATCATTTAACATAATGTCCTACAGATTCATCCATGTTGTCGTAAATGACAAAATTTTGTTCTTTTTTATGACTGAATAATATTTATTGTGTACATATACCATATTTCCTTCATCTATCCATCCATTGATGGACACTCAGGCTGATTATGTATCTTGGCATATTGTGAACAGTGCTGTGATAAACATAGGAGTGCAGATATCACAACTCTGAAACTACTAGAAGAAAGCATGGGGGGAACTCCATGCCACTGTTCTTGGCAATGATTTTTTGGGAAATGATCTTTAAAATTATATGCAATAAAACCAAAAATAGACAAATGGGATTAAGTCAAACTAAAAAGCTCTGCACAGCAAAGGAAACAATCAGCACAGTTAAGTGACAACCTATAGGATGGAAGAAAATATTTGCAAGCTATACATGTAACAGGGATTAATATCCAAAACATGTAAGGACCTCTAACAATAGCAAGAAAACTAATAACCTGATTTTTAACATGGGCAAAAGATCTAAATAGACATTTCTCAAAAGAAGATATACAAATTGATTTGTATATGAAAAAATGCTCAATATCACTAATCATCAGGGAAATGCAAATGGAAACTACAATGAGATATCACCTCACTCCTGTTACAATGGCTGTTAACAAAAAACAAAAGATAAGTGTTAGTGAAGACATGGAGAAAAAGGAATCTTTGCACAGGCTGGTTGTGGGAATGTAAATTAGTACAGTCATGGAAAACAGTATGAAGGTTCCTCAAAAAATTAAAACTAGAACTATCATGTGATCCAGCAATCCCACAACTGGGTATATATCCAAAGGAAATGAAATCAGTAGGTCAAAGAGATATGTGCACTCCCCTGTTTTTTAAATTGTGCTAGTCAGATTTTCTGTGACTTACACTTGATAGTATTCCTAATGGATATAACTCCAAAGCCCATGGTCTTACCCAGCAAACAATATTGCCTCTCATCTATGAAATACAAAGACAAAGGTTTGTTTTTCTACTTCCTTTAGAGAGTTCTTAAAGAGTTCAAGTTAGTAAATGCATATACAAATATCTTCAAAAAATAAAAACCATTACATAAGTTTATTATTTTTACAACAGTGATTCTGAACTAAGTGAAAAGACAGGAGAGCACACATCCTGTCCAGACATGGAATTGGGCAGGATTTTCCTAAAAGGATACATCAGAATCACCTGGGGGAATTTTTCACATTCTAGAGATGAAAAATCACTACCAGGTAAACCACCTCTTCTAAATGAAACAATGAGTGTATCCTGCAGATATGCTCAAAGGGGAAAAAGTGTTGAAAAGTAGGGTTTTGGTATGATTGTGAAGTATATTAAACACACTTTCATTAAGTATCAGTAGCATAACAATTGGTAAAAACTGAACCCACGGAGAAACAATCTCACCTTACCAAGTTCGGTCTTCTTAAAATACAAGTAATTGTTTTCATATTAAATAATAGTAAAAAGTAATAAACAATAGTACATCCCAACAAAGCTGATACAACTTAAACAGTATAATGTAAAATTAATCAATCAAATCAGAGACAGCAAGAAGAAATGTGAAAAAGGCTAGAATAAATTCTAGATATTCCAGAATTTTAAAAAGTTTCCTCTTCATTTTAATTTCTCTTGGTGGAGGTTAAATTTACTAATCTCTCATTAATAAATTAACAAAGTCACTTCAAAAACTGAACTCACAACTCTGGTCCCAAATAATTGCCTTTTTACATCTATTGGATAAATTACTCGCACTTTTCACTCAATAAATATTTATTGAGTACCTACTATGAGCCAGACTGCTCTTGGAACTGGAATGTCTTCACAGAAATGAAGCAAACACTGAAAATTGCTTTTCTTTATGGAACCTACATTCTACTGAGGAAGGAGCAAACAAACAATAAGCAAATAAATAAAATGCACCATATGTCAGTTTGATGATAACTGCTAGAGGGAAAAAAATAAAATAAGAAAGGTGGAAGGTAGACAGGAAATATGGGGCAAAAGAGAAACAGAGAGAGACAGAGAGCTTTTCAGGGGGCAGGGAGGGTTCATGGTTGTGATTTTGAATACCCTAGTTACAAAGGCTTTATTTGGACGCTGGCACTTGAGCTAAGACCAGAAGGCAGAAGGTGAGGAATCAGACCACAGCCATGCATCTATTTGTTTTAACACTGTTTTTCTGTTGAATGTAGCATTTGAAGTGGGTCAACAGCTGAATAGCAAAATGATACTGTTTTTCTTTATAAGTCACTGTAATCAAACCAAAAAAAAATTAAAAAGACATTCCAATTATTTGTAACTTTGTGAATCTACTGTTGACATATCAGCCTTTTGAGGGAAAGTTTAAATGTTTACTTATTCCTTTATGTCACAAAACATTCATTTTTTAAAACTCCCCAAACATATATTTCAAGTGTAGAATTTTTTTTTTTTTTTTTTTTAGTGTTACGTGAGCCCAAATTTCATCATGGGCTAAAATTTTAAGACATGAAAATAGCTGCTGAAACTGAATTTTAATCACATAGATGAATCACAACATGCATCTTTAGCTAGGCATGTATTATGGATAAGTCTAGTTTTCTACAGAGAATAATCACATGTTCTAATTACCATTTTGGTTATACGCATAATTAATAATATTCTGTCTTAATGGGACACACTGAATCTTCAGACAGTTGCAAGCTTTAACTATGCATACTGCCAAATCCAACTGTCAGCTGCACTGCCAAACACAAAGGAATCTTGATGTAGTGTTTTAGCATTGATAACAATATGCATATCTTTATACATAATACCATGAAAAAATTAATTGCTTTTCTTCCTTCAAATTTTTCTCCACATAAATAATTTTATGTCACTTGATCATTTACCCTAAATTACATATATTGGCAAATGATCTTATGAACATTAAAAACATAAATGTAAACGTAACCCAAGATTCAAGGAGTTATAAAAATTATAACAAGGACTTACTGATTGTAAACTTGCATTTTCACGTAAACAAGCTGTGTGAAGTTCTGATTTTAAGGCCGCGATGTGACTTCGATGAGATGTCATTTCCTTCTCTAATGTTGTGATTCTAGTGCTTGCAAGCTGGTAGACATCCATGAAACTTTTAATCATAGCCTTAAGAAATAAAAATAATGTCACATATAATTCAAATAAATATGTCCCCAAAGGAGAATTTCCATAATTTGAAAGCAAAACCATTAAAATTTTAAAATAAACAACTTTTCATCTTTCTTTAAAATAATAAAGCTAAACTTCACATTTTATATTGAGAACAGTGACTATTTTAAGAAAATTTTTGAGAGAATAATTGAGACTTCACTCCAGAGTATTTATTTAAATAACATGTACTTTGATCTATTGTGCTTAAAATTTAGAATGTGGTTTCAAAAGATGGCATGGTTATTTTCTGTAGTAAAGTTAAATTCAAGTTGTAATTTGACCTAAATTTCAATCTTAAGAGAGGTGCAATCTTAATGGGTATACGAACAAGATATTTCAAAATAAGCTGAGTTAGTAAAATTTTTAATCCACCTAAAAAACAAATGTTTTGAAACAAAAGGAGTTAAAATAATCTTGTGATTTTTAAGAGTAAATGTGATTCCTATTTTGTAAGAAAAGTATAATTATGTTGATTCATGTAACACAGAAATGCCGTCACACTGGACTATACATAATAAAACAATTAACATAAGCAAGTTCTGGTAACTTATTACCTCCTCTAAACAGTACCATATTTAGGGAATTGTTGGATCACACTTTAATAATATTTTATAGAGTTTTTCTTCTAAAGCAATTTGTAATGAATTTTAAGTACAGGATACTATTATGCCTTTTTTTAAAAGGCTTTCAAAATAACTCAAATATAGCAAAATAAATCCCATATTTCAAAGACATTTTCAAAAATAATATTATATTGTTTATAAGAAAAATGTTCCTACAATAGCCACAACTTAGTATAATGGTAGACAGTGTGAGAATTTGCAAATTACATTCTATCTTAAGGTTATGGATTAGGAAAGCTTTGAGAAATTATATATTTGAATAGTTGTGAATACATGTGAAAAATAATTTAGTGAACAAAGAAAGTGTAAGAAACAATGTAGAGAATGTATGCAAAATAGAGGTAAGTTAGTTACTTGCAGGTAAGTAAGAAAATTCAGATCTTTTGGCCTAATAAATTCTTATTTGCCCTCAAAAATCCAGCTCAGATCTTTTTCAAGAATCCTCTTGTGAGCCCAAAAAAGGCAGTGTTAACTTCTATCCTGTTTTTCTGTGGATCCTTCATGCCTGCTTCCACTGTTGCATTTATTGCTTTAATAGAAATGTATTAGTTTACATGTTTATCTTCTTTACTAGACTGAGGAGCTACTTAAGGCCAGATACTGTGCCTATACCTATCTGGAGCTTCAGAGATAGTGAGTGCTTGTTTGAATGACTGCTTGAATTAACAACTGTTTTGAAGAATGAATGAATTAATTAATTAATTAAAGAAAAATTAGAAAAGATAAAAACCATAAGATGAAACCATATATTGTTACAAAATACCTTCTAGGAAAGGGTGATGATGTTTGGGAAAGTACATAATCTTAACACCTAAACAAATGAATAAATTATTAATGATACTCTGTTCAAGCTGAAAAAAAGCAGAAGCATAACTATAGGCTAGGCATAAAAGGGTGAAGTACACAAATGGGAATTTATTAACCAACACTACATAAGCATTATATGACTTCTTACCTGGGAATATCTGACATATCCTAACCTATCTTCCTGTGAATCATTTCAAGGTAAGTTTACAGCTAATACTAATACAAAACATACCCCTGCATCTCAAAAGTATGTGAAAATCAGAAACTTGAATTACGTCTGTTTTTTCCTATGTCAAGTCTCTCTCAATTCTTTTAAATTCATGTATCTTCTCTATTGAGATAGTGAACCAGAAATCACAAGTCCTGGGGTTTTTTTCTTTTTTCTGATTCTTACTTTGATTCAACTCTATGTTGTTGGGAAATGCCACATAATCCCTCTGAGCCTCCATCTCCTCCCTCTATAAAATGAGAAAAAAGAGTCGTTTTCTTGTCTACTTCCAAAACTGTTGTAAGGCTCAGAAAATTAAAATAGCTTATGTTTATTAGGTATTTACTGAAGTGTAGGGACCATGTAAGCATATTACATGCTTAATTTCATTTATCTTTACAGTAACCAAATGGAGTAGATACTTTTTTAACCTAGCTTTTCAGAGCAAAACACAAGAGCTTGGAGGGATTAAATAACTAGTCCAAGTTTACAATTAGTTGGATAATAGTCAGGATACAAATCCAAGTATTTCTCATGCAAACCCATTCCTTAACCCTTCAACTATATTGCATTTAATATAAGAAAGCACTCTAAAAATGGTACACTATTGAATTTCATTGTAGTATTATTACTATTATTCTATTTTCAAATTCTCCATTAAAATATAAATGAGACATTCTGAAATACATGGTTCTTATATATATACTTTTATTGTCTAAGGACCTAAAATGTATAAAAGGCTGAAACATGCATAAATGCTTATTGAATGATAAGAAAGTTCCCTTCCATCAGTAATGGGCTCCTGGATTATTATTTCACTGTAAGTCACAAGAGAATTGGCCTTTAATATTTTAGGATTAAAAGTTCCACATTTTAAAAGTTTTCCCATTTTCTAAACTTGGAGAAACACATTTTACGAATTTCATCTTTATGACATTCTAAAAGGAATAAATAATACAAATGATATTCCATCAAATCTCCCTTTAAAAATAAATTTTTTGAGAAGTAATGTCAGAAATTTTATGTAGTGGATAACTCTTCCTTGATCTACTTTTAATAACTAAATTCTAATATTCAGTGAAATATTAATATAAACCACATATTACTTCTTTATAACACTAAAAAGAATATAATAATCCAATTTTTCTTAGGATTTCAAATCTTAAACATTCCAACTCTCTTAAAGTAATATTTTCATTTGAGAGACAAAATAAAATTTGTATAATAGTGCATATGATACTTTTTCAGAGCAGCAAGGTACAATGATCAATACAGAAAGCATGTTTCATGTTACTAATATGTATAAAATATACTATGCTCTTCTAAACAAAAGTCTCCTTCAAAATTTGAAGGTATGAGGAGTATCACTGAAAAGGCAATTATTCAAAGAAGCCACAGATCTTCTGAAGAATAAAGAATGTTAACTTCCAGTATTAAAAAGTGATTCAAACTATATAGCAAAACATACCAATGAAAAATTCAACTCTTTAATACGAAAGAAAGGTGTCAAGTTGGTACAAGAAATGGAAATGACAATCTGAATTAACTGAGGGAGTAGAAGAAAGAGGGAGTAAGCATCTACTGACCCTTGTATCAGTCTCCTAAAGTCTAACCCTCTACAACATATTCTGTTCCTTTATTAAAAGATCACATTATTTTACATTAGGAAACAATGATAGAACAGCATGATATTATATACAGCAAGTCCAGGATTTGAGAATTTATCCTATTGTCATCCTTGACCCAAGGGGGTTATTTTGACTATACTATGCAGTGAGAGCTGTATTTCAGTGGGACTCAGCTAGTATATGAAGAACAAAAGACAGTTTCTGAACAAGAAGAACTTTTGTTTTAGAGATAATCTATAGTATCTATAATTGACAGTAACAAGATGAGGGAATTTCAAACATAAAATTCCACATCTATCCATTTTTTAAAAGTATATGTGCATTAAAATATAAAAAGTTATGAGATACAAACAAGTGCACGTCACTTGAAGACTAGAACATCATTTATATAATTTGTTATGTACATATTATTAAGTAGTTTAGACTGACATCAAATTTGAACACCAGGAACAATGGGATTATTGGGGACCTGATACTAAGAGAAGAAGAAATTAGTGGAAAATATCATAAAGCCTACATGCCAAAATATCAAATCTTTTATCTACATTTTTGAGTAAATGGAAAGCAAAAACCTCTAACATTTTGACTTTAATTCATATAATTACAAACATACTTCATTTCCATATCTTATGTAAATATATTGTGTAAAACACATATGCCAGATATACTAAATATGTGAAATGTAATATGTTCTCACAAAATTAGGATAAAAATTCATACCTTATAACATTTTATAGAAATTAAATGAGTATTAATATGTGAAATGAGCTTAAACTACCTGGCATATAATAAACCCTCAGGTAAATATTATCTGTAATAATGATATCAAATTACTATTTTAGCTCATAAAAGAAGGTTTCAATATTTCTGAGAGTTGTAAATTATTAGACATAATATGAATATTTTAAATATAAAATATTTAAATATTTAATATATGTCTCTTTGATAATAAAAGTTACTATTATGTCATTCCTAAAGAAGAAGATCTCACAATGATAACATGGTTACGCTCAACAAAATACTAGCAAATAGAATCCAACAGCACATCAAAAAGATAATACACTATAATCAGGTGAGATTTATTGCAGGAATGCAAGGATGGTTCAACGTATGTAAATCAACAAACATGATACATCACATAAACAGAATTAAGGACAAAAATCATATGATCATCTCAATAGATGCAGAGAAGGCATTTGGTAAAATTCAGTATATCATCATGATAAAAATCTTCAAAGAGCTAGGCAGAGAAGGAATAGGACTCAACATAATAAAGGGCCTATATGACAAATCCACAGTCAACATTATACTTAATGAAGCAAAGTTGAAAGCATTCTAAGAATTGGAACAAGAAAAGGATGTCCACTTTTTGCCACTTTTATTCAACACAGTACTGGAAGTCCTTGACAAAATAATCAGGCAAGAGGAAAAAATAACACATATCTTAATTGGAAAAGAGGAAGTTAAATTATCTCTGCTCACTGATGATATATTCTTCTATCTAGAAAATCCTAAAGAATCCACCAAAAAACACTTAGATTTGATAAATGCAGTAAAGTTTCAGGATGCAAAATTAATGTACAGAAATCAGCAGCATTTCCATACACCCATAATAATCTCCATAATAATCTACTTGAGGACCAAATCAAGAAGGCTATCCAATTTACAATAGCTACAAAAAAAAAAAAAAAAAAAAACTAGAAATATATTTAACCAAGGATGGAAAGATCTATAAGTAGAACTACAAAACACTGATGAAATAAATTGTAGATAAGACAAACAATTGGAAAAATCTCCAATGATCATGAATTGGAAAGATTAATATCGTTAAAATTACCATATTGTCCAAAGCAATCTACAGATCCAATGCAATCTCTATCAAATTATCAATGTCATTTTTTGAAGAGTCAGAAAAAACAATGCTAAAATTCATATAAAACAAAAATAAAGGATTCCTGAACAAGATGGCTGAATAGGAACAGCTCTGGTCTGCAGCTCCCACCAAGACCAATGCAGAAGGTGGGTGATTTCTGCATTTCCAACTAAGGTACCTAGTTCATCTCACTGGGGCTGGTTATACAGTGGGTACAGCCCACAGACGGTGAGCAGAAGCAGAGTGGGGCATTGCCTCACCCGGGAAGCACAAGGGGTCGGGGAACTCCCTCTCCAAACCAAGTGAAGCCATGAGGGACTCTGACATGAGGGATGACGCTGTCTGCCACAGATACTATGCTTTTCCCACCGTCTTCAAAACCCACAGACCAGGAGATTCCCTTGGGTGCCTACATCACAAGGGCCCTGGGTTTCAAGCACAAAACTAGGCGGCCATTTGGGCAGACATCAAGCTATCTGCAGGAGGTTTTTTTTTCATACCCCAGTGGCACCTGGAACCAGCAAGACAGAACCGTTTGCTCCCCTGGAAAGGGGCCTGAAGCCAGGGAGCCAAGTGGTCTAGCTCAGAGGATCCCACCCCCATGGAGTCCAGCAAGCTAAGATCCACTGGCTTGAAATTCTTGCGGCCAGCACACCAGTAAGAAGTCAATCTAGGATGCTCAAGCTTGGTAGGGGGAGAGATGTCCACCATTACTGAGGTTTGAGAGGGTGGTTTTCCCTTCACAGTGTAAACAAAGCCACCAGGAAGTTCAGACTGGGCAGAGCCAACTGCAGTTCAGCAAAGCCGCTGTAGCCAGACTACCTCTCTAGATTCCTCCTCTCTGGGCAGGGCATCTCTGAAAGAAAGGCAGCAGCCCCAGTCAGGTGCTTATAGATAAAACTCCCATCTCCCTGGGACAGAGCACCTGGGGGAAGGGGCGGCTGTGGGCACAGTTTCAGCAGACTTAAACGTTCCTGCCTGCCAGCTCTGAAAAGAGCAGCAGATCTCCCAGCACAGTGCTTGAGCTCTGATAAGGGACAGACTGTATCCTCAAGGGGGTCCCTGACCCCCCCATGACTTCTGACCGGGAGACACCTCCTGGCAGGGGTCGACAGACACCTCATACAGAAGAGCTCCAGCTGGTATCTGGCAGGTGCCCCTCTGGGATGAAGCTTCCAGAGGAAGGAGCAGGCAGCAATCTTTGCTGTTCTGCAGCCTCTGCTGGTGATACCCAGGCAAACAGGGTCTGAAGTGGAACCCCAGCAAACTCCAGCAGACCTGCAGAAGAAGGACCTGACTGTTAGAAGGCAAACTAACAAACAGAAAGCAATAGCATCAACATCAACAAAAAGAGCAACCATGCAAAAACTCCATCTGAAGGTGACCAACATCAAAAACCAAAGGTAGATAAATCCATGAAGATGAGGAAAAACCAGTGCAAAAAGCCTGAAAATTCCAAAAATCAGAATCCCTCTTCTACTCCAAAGGATCACAACTCCTTACCAGCAAGGAAACAAAACTGGATGGAGAATGAGTTTGACAAATTGACAGAAGTGGGCTTCAAAAGGGAGATAATAACAAACTCCTCTGAGCTAAAGGAGCATGTTCTAACCCAACACAAAGAAGCTAAGAACATTGATAAAAGGTTAGAGGAATTGTTAACTAGAATAACCAGTACAGAGAAGAACATAAATGACTTGATGGAGCTGAAAAACACAGCATGAGAACTTCGTGAAGCATACACAAGTATCAGTAGCTGAATCAATCAACCAGAAAAAAGGATATCAGAGATTCAAGATCGATGTAATGAAATGAAGTGTGAATATAAGAATAGAGAAAAAAGAATGAAAAGGAACTAACAAAGCCTCCAAGAAATATAGGACTATGTGAAAAGACCAAACCTATGTTTGATTGCTGTACCTAGAAGTGACAGGGAGAATGGAACCAAGTTGGAAAACACACTTCAGGATATTATCCAGGAGAACTTCCCAGAAGAACTTCTCCTGGCAAGACAGGCCAACATTCAAATTCAAGAAATATAAAGAACACCACAAAGATAATCCTTGAGAGGAGCAACCCCAAGACACATAATTCTCAGATTCACCAAGGTTGAAATGAAGGAAAACATGTTAAGTGTAGCTAGAAAGAAAGGTCAGGTTACCCACAAAGGGAAGCCCATCAGACTAACAGCAGATCTCTCTGCAGAAACCCTACAAGCCAGAAGAGAGTGAGGGCCAATATTCAACATTATTAAAGAAAACAATTTTCAACTCAGAATTTCATATCAAGTCAAACTAAGCTTCAAAAGCAAAGAAGAAATAAAATCCTTCACAGACAAGCAAACGCTGAGAGATTTTGTCACCACCAGGCCTGCCTTACAAGAGCTCCTGAAGGAAGCACTAAATATGGAAAGGAAAAACTGGTATCAGCCACTGCAAAAGCAAACCAAAATGTAAAAACCATTGACATTATGAAGAAACTAATAATGCATCAACTAATAGGCAAAATAACCAATTAGCATCATGACAGGACCAAATTCATACATAACAATATTAACTTTAAATGTAAACAGGCTAAATGCCTCAATTAAAGGCACAGACTGGCAAATTGGATAAAGAGTCAAAAACTATTGGTGTGCTGTATTTAGGAGACCCATCTCACATGAAAAGACACACATAAGCTCAAAATAAAAGATAGAGGAATATTTACAAAGCAAATGGAAAGAAAAAAAAAAACAAACCGGGTTGTAATCCTGGTCTCTGATAAAACAGACTTTAAACCAACAAAGATAAAAAAAGACAAAGAATGAAAGTAATCAATGCAGCAAGAAGAGCTAACTATCCTAAATATATACACATCCAAAACAGAAGCACTCAGATTCATAAAGCAAGCTCTTAGAGACATATAAAGAGACTTACGATCCCACACAATAATAGTGGAAAACTTTAACACCGAACTGTCAATATTAGACAGATGAACAAGACAGAGAATTAACAAGGATATTTAGGACTTTAACTCAGCTCTGGACCAAGCAGACCTAACAGACATCTACAGAACTCTCCACCCCAAATCAACAGAATATACATTCTTCTCAGAATCACACCGCACTTATTCTAAAATCAACCACATAATTGGAAGTAAAACACTCCTCAGCAAATGCAAAACAGAAATCATAACAGTCTCTCAGACCACAGTGCAATCAAATTAGAACTCAGGATTAAGAAACTCACTCAAAACCACACAACTACATGGAAACTGAACAACCTGCTACTGAATGATTACTGGGTAAATAACGAAATTAAGGCAGAAATAAATAAGTTCTTTGAAACCAATGAGAACAAAGACACAATGTACCAGAATCTGTGGGACACAGCTAAAGCAGTGGTTGGGGGAAATTTATAGCACTAAATGCCTACAAGAGAAAGCGGGGAAGATCTAAAATCAACACAATGAAAAGAACATCACAAAGAAAACAACTAGAGAAGCAAGTGCAAACAAATTCAAAAGCTAGCAGAAGACAAGAAATAACTAAGATCACAGCAGAACTGAAGGAGATAGAGACACGAAAAAGCCTTCAAAAACTCAATGAACCCAAGAGCTGTTTTTTTGTAAAGATTAACAAATATATAGACTGCTAGTCAGACAAATAAAGAAGAAAACAAATAAGAATCAAATAGACACAATAAAAAATCATAAAGGGGAGATCACCAATGATCCCACAGAAATACAAACTACCATCGGAGAATAATATAAACGCCCCTATGCAAATAAACTAGAAGATCTAGAAGAACTAGATAAATTCCTGGACACATACACCCATCCAAGACTAATCCAGGAAGAAGTCAAATCCCTGAATAGACCAATAACAAGTTCTGAAATTGAGGCAGTAATTACTAACCAAAAAAGCCCAGGACCAGACGGATTCACAGTTGAATTCTAGCAGAGGTACAAAAACGAACTGGTACCATTCCTTCTGAAACTATTCCAAACAGCAGAAAAAGAGGAACTCCTCCCTAACTCATTTTATGGGGCCAGCATCATCCTGATACCAAAACCTGGAAGAGACACAACAAAAAAAGAAAACTTCAGGCCAATATTCCTGATGAATATCAATGTGAAAATCCTCAATAAAATACTGGCAAACCGAATCCAGCAGCATATTAAAAAGCTTATTCACCATGATCCACTCAGCTTCATCCCTGGGATGCAAGGCTAGTTCATTATATGCAAATCAATAAATGTAATCCATCACATAAACAAAACCAATGACAAAAACCACATGATTATCTCAATAGATGCAGAAAAGGCCTTCGATAAAATTAAACACCCCTTCATGCTAAAAACACTCAATAAACTAGGTATTGACGGAACATACCTCAAAATAATAAAAGCTATTTATGACAAACTCACAGCCAATATCTTACCAAATGGGCAAAAGCTGGAAGCATTCCCGTTGAAAACTAGCACAAGACAAGGATGCCCTCTCAACCCTCCTATTCAACATAGAATTGGAAGTTCTGGCCAGGGCAATCAGGCAAGAGAAAGAAAGAAAGGGTGTTCAAATAGGAAGAGAGGAAGTCATTTATCTCTGTTTGCAGATGACATGACTGTATATTTAAAAAACCCCATCGTCTCAGTCCCAAAACTCCTTAGGCTGATAAGCAACTTCAGCAAAGTCTCTGGATATAAAATCAATGTGCAAAAATCACAAGCATTCCCATACACCAATAATAGACAAACAGAGAGCCAAATCATGAGCAAACTCCCATACGCAATTGCTACAAAGAGAATAAAATACCTAGGAATATAATTTACAAGGGATGTGAAGGACCTCTTCAAGGAAAACTACAAACCACTGCTCAAGGAAGTAAGAGAGGACATAAACAGATGGAAAAACATTCCATGCTCATGAATAGAAAGAATCAATATCGTGAAAATGGCTATACTGCCCAAAGTAATTTATAGATTCAATGCTATTCCCATCAAGCTACCACTGGCTTTCTTCACAGAGTTAGAAAAACACTACTTTAAATTTCATATGGAACCAAAATAGAGCCCATATAGTCAAGACAATCCTAAGCAAAAAGACCAAAGCTGGGCAGGGCGCGGTGGCTCACGCCTGTAATCCCAGCACTTTGGGAGGCCGAGACGGGCGGATCATGAGGTCAGGAGATCGAGACCATCCTGGCTAACACAGTGAAACCCCGTCTCTATTAAAAATACAAAAAATTAGCTGGGCATGGTGGCAGGCGCCTGTAGTCCCAGCTATTCGGGAGGCTAAGGCAAGAGAATGGCATGAACCCAGGAGGCGGAGCTTGCAGTGAGCTGAGATCACGCCACTGCACTCCAGCCTGGGTGACAGAGCAAGACTATGTCTCAAAAAAAAAAAAAAAAAAAAATTTAAATTAAAAAAAGAACAAAGCTGGAGGCATCATGCTACCTGACTTCAAACTATACTACAAGGCTACAGCAACCAAAACAGCATGGTACTGCTACCAAAACAGATATGTAGACCGATGGCACAGAACAGAGGCCTCAGAAATAACACCACACAACTACAACCATCTGATCTTTGACAAACCTGACAAAAACAAGCAATGGGGCAAGGATTCCCTGTTTAATAAATGGTGTTGGAAAAACTGGCTAGATATGCAGAAAACTGAAACTGCACCCCCTTCCTTACACCTTATACAAAAATTAACTCAAGATGGATTCAAGATTTAAATATAAGACCTAAAACCATAAAAACCCAAGGAGAGAACCTAGGCAATACCATTCAGGACATAGGCATGGGCAAAGACTTCACGACTAAAACACCAAAAGCAATGGCAACAAAAGCCAAAATTGACAAATGGGGTCTAATTAAACTAAAGAGCTTCTGCGCACCAAAAGAAACTATCACCAGAGTGAACAGGCAACCTACAGAATGGGAGAAAATTTTTGCAATCTATCCAGAATCTACAGGGGCTTAAACAAATTTACAAGAAAGAAACAACCCCATCAAAAAGTGGGCAGAGGATATGAACAGACACTTTTCATAAGAAGGCATGTATGTGGCCCACAAACATATGAAAAAAAGCTCATCATCAATGGTCATTAGAGAAATGCAAGTCAAAACCACAATGAGATACCATCTCCTGCCAGTTAGAATGGCAGTCATTAAAAAGTCAGGAAACAACAGATGCTGGAGAGGATGTGGAGAAATGGGAACACTCTGACACTGTTGGTGGGAGTGTAAATTAGTTCAACCATTGTGGAAGACACTGTGGTGATTCCTCAAGGATCTAGAACTAGAAATATCATTTGACCCAGCAATCCCATTACTGGGTATACACCCAAAGGATTATAAATCATGCTACTATAAAGGTACACGCACACGTTTATGTTTATTGCAGCACTGTTCACAACAGCAAAGACTTGGAACCAACCCAAATGTTCATCAATGACAGACTGGATAAAGAAAATGTGGCACATATACACCATGGAATACTATGCAGCCATTAAAAAAAGAATGAGTTCATGTCCTTTGCAGGGACAAAGATGAAGCTGGAAACCATCATTCTCAGCAAACTATCACAAGGATAGAAAACCAAACAGCTCATGAATAATGAGAACATATGGGCACAGGGAGGGGAACATCACACACCGGGGCCTCTCGGGCTGTCAGGGGCTAGGGGAGGGATAGCATTAGGAGAAATACCTAATGTAGATGACGAGCTGATGGGTGCAGGAAACCACCATGGCACACGTATACCTATGTAACAAACTTGCATGTTCTGCACATGTATCCCAGAACTTAAAAGTATATATATGTGTGTGTGTATATATACAGAGAGAGAGAGAGAGAGAGAGAGAGCCCTAATAGCCAAAGCAATCCTAAGCAAAAAGAACAAAGCTAGAGGCACCACATAACCTAACTTCAAATTGTACTACAAGGCTATCGTAACCAAAATAGCATGGTACTAGCACCAAACACACATATAGGTCAATGGAACAGAATGGAGAACTCAAGAATAAAGCCGCATACCTACAGCCAACTGGTCTTTGACAAAGTCAACAAAAACATACACTGGGGAAATTATACCCTATTGTTATACCAAAAAAACCAGCTGCATTCATACGCCTGTTGTAGCACTATCCATAATAACAAAGATATGAAATCAACCTAAGTGTCCATCAATAGATGATTGGATAAAGAAAATGTGGGTGTGTGTGTGTGTGTGTGTGTGTATATATATATGTGTGTGTGTATATATATATATACACACACCATGTAATGTTACTCAGGCATTTAAAAAAGTAAAATCATGTCTTATGCAGCCACATGGATATAATTAAAGGCCATTATCATAAGGGAAACAACTCAAGAGACAGAAAGTCAAATACTGCATGTTCTCACTTATGAGTGGGAGCTAAACAATGGCTACGCATGGATGTACAGAGTGGAATAACAGACACTGGAGACTACAAAAGGTGAGAAGGTGGTGAGGATATGATGTTCACTACTCACATGATGGATATACAAAAAGAGCACCCTTCACAACTATGCAACATATGCATATTGCATATATTGCATGTACACACACACGTGCATGAATGCATAAAAGCTGCTAAAAATGCTATCAGCTGAGAAGAATCCTGATTAATCAATAAGGAACAGAAAGTAGAAAGGATCACAAACAAACTTTTAGAAAAACCCTATTTAAAATAAGAGAGTACTTCTACAATGGTAACACCAACTACAGTTAGGCTTGAAGCTCAGCACAAACAGCTAGGAGACATGGGAGAAGGCCTTAGCCTTGATTTATTAATAACCCTAAAACATTTACTCTCAACAAAAAGTTGTTATTAATAACTTTTAGTGAAAGAAACATGATTGGATAGGCTTTATCATTTTTAAGGACTTGTATAACTCTTTCTGACATACTCAATTGGAGGCATAATTCTGATTCCCCATGCCCATCACCCATGACACATGGTTAAACAGGTAAATGCAAATGGAAGAAGTACACAGTTAGTTGTTGATATAGTTTGGATGTATGTCCCTGCCCAAATATCATGCTGAATTGTAATCCCCAGTGCTGGAAGTGGGGCCTGGTGGGAGGTATTTGGATCATGAGGGTAGATCACTCA
Organism: Macaca mulatta; assembly: GCF_049350105.2. NCBI lineage: Eukaryota > Metazoa > Chordata > Mammalia > Primates > Cercopithecidae > Macaca > Macaca mulatta. Next base: position 83,247,941 of record NC_133420.1, read on the forward strand.
TGGCTTAGTGCTTTAAAAGAATGTGGCAGCTCCCTCTCCCCAACCCACCACTTGCTCCTACTTCCACCATGTGATGTGCCTGTTCCCCATTCTCCTTCTGCCAGGATCTTCAGCTTCCTGAAGCTTCCCTAGAAGCCCACAGAATCATGAGTCAATTAAATTTCTTTTCTTTATAAATTACCCAGTCTCAGGTATTTCTTTATACCAATGCAAGAATGGCCTAATACAGTTGTGCTTACTAAATCAGGGCATTCATGTTTCAATACTACTTATCAATCAAACAAAAGTTTTAATTGAAATTTTGCATAGAAAATTTCCAACCTCCCTGAATTAATCAATTACTCTTTAAAAAAAACATTTTATATTAAATACTTTTTACATTTGTAACAAAGGTTAAAAAGACACTCTGGCTAGAAAATTACATTTCTAGGGCCGGGCGCAGTGGCTCAAGCCTGTAATCCCAGCACTTTGGGAGGCTGAGACGGGAGGATCATGAGGTCAGGAGATCGAGACCATCCTGGCTAACACGGTGAAACTCCGTCGCTACTAAAAAAATACAAAAGGCATGCCCAAGATGGCAGAATAGGAACAGCTCCAGCCTCCAGCTCCCAGCATAAGTGACACAGAAGACGAGTGATTTCTGCATTTTCAACTGAGGTACCGGGTTCATCTCACTGGGGAGTGCCGGACAATCGGTGCTGGTCAGCTGGTACAGCCCAACCAGCGAGAGTTGAAGCAGGGCAAGGCATCGCCTCACTTGGGAAGCACAAGGGGGAAGGGAATTCCTTTTCCTAGCCAAGGGAAACTGAAACACACACCACCTGGAAAATCGGGTAACTCCCACCCTAATACTGCACTTTACCAAGGGTCTTAGCAAATGGCACATCAGGTGATAATATCCCACACCTGGCCCAGAGGGTCCGACGCCCATGGAGCCTCCCTCATTGCTAGCACAGCAGTCTGAGATCTAACTGCAAGGCAGCAACGAGGCTGGGGGAGGGGTGCCCACCATTGCTGAGGCTTAAGTGGGCAAACAAAGGCACTGGGAAGCTTGAATTGGGTGGAACCCATTGCGGCTCAAAGAGGCCGGCCTGCCTCCGTAGACTCCTCCTCTGGGGACAGGGCATAGCTAAACAAAAAGCAGCAGAAACCTTGGCAGAGGTAAATGCCCCTGTCTGATAGCTTTGAAGAGTGCAGTGGATCTCCCAGCATGGAGGCTGAGATCTGAGAATGGACAGACTGCCTGTTCAAGTGGGTCCCTGACCCCTGAGTAGCCTAACTGGGAGACATCCCCCACTAGGTGCAGACCGACACCTCACACCTCACATGGCAGGGTACACCCCTGAGATGAAGCTTCCAGAGCAAGAATCAGACAGCAACATTCACTGTGCAGCAATATTCTATCTTCTGCAGCCTCTGCTGCTGATACCCAGGCAAACAGGGTCTGGAGTGGACCTCAAGCAAACTCCAACAGACCTACAGCTGAGGGTCCTGACTGTTAGAAGGAAAACTAACAAACAGAAAGGACACCCACACCAAAACCCCATCAGTACGTCACCATCATCAAAGACCAAAGGCAGATAAAACCACACAGATGGGTAAAAAGCAGGGCAGAAAAGCTGGAAATTCAAAAAATCAGAGTGCATCTCCCCCTTCAAAAGAACGCAGCTCATCGCCAGCAATGGAACAAAGCTGCACAGAGAATGACTTTGATGATTTGGAAGAAAAATGCTTCAGTCAATCAAACTTCTCAGAGCTGAAGGAGGAACTACGTACCCAGTGCAAAGAAACTAAAAACCTTGAAAAAAGAATGGATGAATGGATAACTAGAATAATCAATACAGAGAAGACCTTAGAAGAACTGACAGAGATGAAACCCGTAACATGAGAAATACGTGACAAATGCACAAGCTTCAGTAACTGACTTGATATCAACTGGAAGAAAGAGTATCAGCGATTAAAGATCAAATGAATGAAATGAAGCGAGAAGAGAAGTGTGGAGAAAAAAGAGTAAAAAGAAATGAACAAAGCCTCCAAGAAATATGGGATTATGTGAAAAGACCACATCTATGTCTGATTGGTGTACCTGAAAGTGACGGGGCAAATGGAACCAAGTTGGAAAACACTCTGCAGGATATCATTCAGGAGAACTTCCCCAACCTAGTGAGGCAGGCCAACATCCAAATTCAGGAAATACAGAGAACGCCACAAAGATACTCCTCAAGAAGAGCAACTCCAGGACACATAATTGTCAGATTCACCAAAGTTGAAATGAAGGAAAAAATGTTAAGGGCAGCCAGAAAGAAAGGTCGGGTTACACACAAAGGGAAGCCCATCAGACTAACAGCAGACCTCTTGGCAGAAACTCGCCAAGCCAGAAGACAGTGGGGGCCAATATTCAACATTCTTAAAGAAAAGAATTTTCAACCTAAAATTTCATATCCAGCCAAACTAAGTTTCATAAGTGAAGGAGAAAACAAATCCTTTACAGACAGCAAATGCTTAGAGATTTTGTCACCACCAGGCCTGCCCTACAAGACATCCTGAAGGAAGCACTAAACATGGAAAGGAACAACAGGTACCAGCCATTGCAAAAACATGTCAAAATGTAAAGTCCATCAATGCTAGGAAGAAACAGCATCTACTACAAGCAAAATAACCGGTTAATATCATAATGACAGGATCAAGTTCACACATAACAATATTAACCTTAAATGTAAATGGACTAAATGGTCCAATTAAAAGGCACAGACTGGCAAACTGGATACAGTCAAGACCCATCAGTTTGCTGTACTCAGGAGATCCATCTTCCATGCAGAGACACACATAGGCTCAAAATAAAGGGATGGAGGAAGATCTACCAAGCAAATGGAAAACAAAAAAAAGCAGGGGTTGCAATCCTAGTCTCTGATAAAACAGACTTTAAACCATCAAAGATCAAAAGAGACAAAGAAGGTCATTACATAATGGTAAAGGGATCAATTCAGCAGGAAGAGCTAACTATCCTAAATATATATGCACCCAAATACAGGAGCACCCAGATTCATAAAGCAAGTCCTGAGAGACTTACAAAGAGACTTAGACTCCCATACAATAATAATGGGAGACTTTAACACCTCACTGTCAACATTAGACAGATCAACGAGACAGAAAGTTAACAAGGATATCCAGGAATTGAACTCAACTCTGCACCAAGTGGACCTAATAGACACCTACAGAACTCTCCACCCCAAATCAACAGAATATACATTCTTCTCAGCACCACATCACACTTATTCCAAAATTGACCACATAGTTGGAAGTAAAGCACTCCTCAGCAAATGTACAAGAACAGAAATTATAACAAACTGTCTCTCAGACCACAGTGCAATCAAACTAGAACTCAGGACTAAGAAACTCAATCAAAACCGCTCAACTACATGGAAACTGAATAACCTGCTCCTGAATGACGACTGGGTACATAATGAAATGAAGACAGAAATAAAGACGCTCTTTGAAACCAATGAGAACAAAGATACAACATACCAGAATCTCGGGGACACGTTTAAAGCAGTATGTAAAGGGAAATTTATAGCACTAAATGCCCACAAGAGAAAGCAGGAAAGATCTAAAATTCACACGCTAACATCACAATTAAAAGAAATAGAGAAGCAAGAGCAAACACATTCAAAAGCAAGCAGAAGGCAAGAAATAACTAAGATCAGGGCAGAAGTGAAGGAGATAGAGACACAAAACACCCTCCAAAAAAATCAATGAATCCAGGAGCTGGTTTTTGGAAAAGATGAACAAAATTGATAGACTGCTAGCAAGACTAATAAAGAAGAAAAGAGAGAAGAATCAAATAGACGTAATAAAAAATGATGAAGGGGATATCACCACCGACCCCACAGAAATACAAAGTACCATCTGAGAATACTATAAACACCTTTATGCAAATAAACTAGAAAACCTAGAAGAAATGGATAATTTCCTGGACACTTACACTCTCTCAAGACAAAATCAGGAAGAAGTTGAATCCCTGAATAGACCAATAGCAGGCTCTGAAATTGAGGCAATAATTAATAGCCTACCAACCAAAAAAGTCCAGGACCAGACGGATTCACAGCCTAATTCTACCAGGGGTACAAGGAGGAGATGGTACCATTTCTTCTGAAACTATTCCAATCAATAGAAAAAGAGGGAATCCTCCCTAACTCATTTTATGAGGCCAACATCATCCTGATACCAAAGCCTGACACAGATACAACAAAAAAAGAGAACTTTAGACCAATATCCTTGATGAATATCGAGCAAAAATCCTCAATAAAATACTGGCAAACCGAATCCAGCAGCACATCAAAAAGCTTATCTACCATGATCAAGTGGGCTTCATCCCTGGAATGCAAGGCTGGTTCAGCATACACAAATCAATAAATGTAATCCAGCATATAAACAGAACCAAAGACAAAAACACATGATTATCTCAATAGATGTAAAAAAGGCCTTTGACAAAATTCAACAGCCCTTCATGCTAAAAACTCTCAATAAATTTGGTATTGATGGAATGTATCTCAAAATAATAAGAGCTATTTATGACAAACCCACAGCCAATATCATACTGAATGGGCAAAAACTGGAAGCATTGCCTTTGAAAACTGGCACAAGACAGGGATGCCCTCTCTCACCACTCCTATTTGTCATAGTGTTGGAAGTTCTGGCTAGGGCAATCAGGCAAGAGAAAGAAATCAAGGGTATTCAGTTAGGAAAAGAAGTCAAATTGTCCCTGTTTGCAGATGATATGATTGTATATTTAGAAAACTCCATCGTCTCAGCCCAAAATCTCCTTAAGCTGATAAGAAACTTCAACAAAGTCTCAGGATACAAAATCGATGTGCAAAAATCACAAGCATTCTTATACACCAGTAACAGACAAACAGAGAGCCAAATCATGAATTAACTCCCAATCACAATAGCTTCAAAGAGAATAAAATACCTAGGAATCCAACTTACAAGGGATGTAAAGGACCTCTTCAAGGAGAACTACAAACCACTGCTCAGTGAAATAAAAGAGGACACAAACAAATGGAAGAGCATACCATGCTCATGGATAGGAAGAAACAATATTGTGAAAATGGCCATACTGCCCAAGGTAATTTATAGATTCAATGCCATCCCCATTAAGCTACCAATGACTTTCTTCACAGAATTGGAAAAAACTGCTTTAAAGTTCATATGGAACTAAAAATGAGCCCACATAGTCAAGACAATCCTAAGCCAAAAGAACAAAGCCATCCCATTACTGGGGATATACCCACAGGATTATAAGTCATGCTGCTATAAAGACACATGCATGCGTATGTTTATTGAGGCACTATTCACAATAGCAAAGACTTGGAATCAACCCAAACGTCCATCAGTGACAGACTGGATTAAGAAAATGTGGCACATATACATCATGGAATACTATGCAGCCATAAAAAAGGATGAGTTCGTGTCCTTTGTAGGGACATGGATGCAGCTGGAAACCATCATTCTCAGCAAACTATCACAAGAACAGAAAACCAAATACCTCATGTTCTCACTTAGAGGTGGGAATTGAACAATGAGATCACTTGGACACAGGAAGGGGAGCATCACACACCGACTCCTATTGTGGGGAGGGGGTAGGCGGGAGGGATAGCATTAGGAGATATACCTAATGTAAATGACGAGTTAATGGGTGCAGCACACCAACATGGCACATGTATACATATGTAACAAACCTGCACATTGTGCAGATGTACCCTAGAACTTAAAGTATAATAAAAAAACACACAAACACACAAAAAAACTTGCTGGGTGAGGTGGCGGGTGCCTGTAGTCCCAGCTACTTGGGAGGCTGAGGCTGGAGAATGGCGTAAACCCAGGAGGCAGAGCTTGCAGTGAGCTGAGATTCAGCCACTGCAGTCCAGCCTGAGCGACAGAGCGAGACTCCGTCACAAAAAAAAAAAAAAAGAAAATTAATTTCTGAAATTTTTATGTGTGCGTATATATAAATTTTTATAGCTTTATATCATTTTGAGAAAAAAAGTCCATAATTCTGGAAATATTTCCAAACAACTATTTTACAATGCTTTCCCTGCAAAAATCAGAGAAGTTAGTTTTTATTTTTTACAAATGTCACTTTACCTTGAAGTGACAGGGTAAACGTGTGTTTAATATCTTCTAGCTAGAATGTTTCTGTTAGCCACTTGCCATCAAAGAAAAATTCTAAAGATTTGTAACCCTTCTCTTTTTTGAAAGAAAATTGCATAATTCATACACAAGTTCCAGAGTACTTTGAAGCATGTTGCCACAACAGTGAACTTTACAGAGAAGATTTTAAAGTCTATCTTTCATCTCATTATAAACTACCATAAAGACTGAACTATGTAAAATAATTTAACCTATAGATTCACTTAACAGTTACATACATATTTTCATGTTGAAACACAAAGTAAATAAATGAGTAAGGATGCCACTTTCAGCCCCTCTACATTGCAAAAGCCTTCCACCCTTCCTTTAAGATACCTTACAAGACACATTAACGTTTAACAAATAGACCAAGTGAAGACACCAGTGCCAATCTGTAGTAAAGAATATATGTTATTTCTTACTTTATAAATAAGGTAGAATTTATTATCTTGCATACTTATTGACATGTACTTATAGTCACCAAAGTGAGTTAACATAAAAAAATTATAGGATGTCCACAAATAGATGTTATTGTATATTTGCTTTTTAAACAGACTATTTCTAGAGCAATTTTAGGTTCACAGAAAAGTTGAGCAGAAAGTATAGAGAGTTCTCATATACGCTCTGCCCCCACACACATAAAGCCTCCTCCATATCAATACCCTCCTATAAAGTGGTACATTTATTGCAACAGAAATGAACCTTCATGAAGACACATCACTATCACACAAAGTCCACAGTTTACATTAGGGCTCACTATTGGTGTTGGACAGTCTATGGGTTTTACAAATGTATAGTGACATGTATTCACTATTATTAATATCATACAAAATAGACTCTCTACTCTAAAAATCCTGTGTTCTGCAGATTCATCCCTCGCTCCCCTCTAACTCCTGGCAACCACTGATCTTTTTCATTTTCTCAATAGTTTTTATATTTACTTTTTAATCTTTCTTGTAACACCTTTAAAAATAACACCTTTAAAATTTTCTTTTTCTATGTATATGGAGCATATTTAATAACAACACATATATGTTATTAAGGAATAAATGTATATATGTTGGGGAAGTTGGCTTAAAAATAAAGAGTGTGGGCCGGGCGCAGTGGCTCAAGCCTGTAATCCCAGCACTTTGGGAGGCTGAGACGGGCGGATCACGAGGTCAGGAGATCGAGACCATCCTGGCTAACACGGTGAAACCCCGTCTCTACTAAAAAATATACAAAAAACTAGCCGGGCGAGGTGGCAGGCGCCTGTAGTCCCAGCTACTCGGGAGGCTGAGGCAGGAGAATGGCGTGAACCCGGGTGGCGGAGCTTGCAGTGAGCCCAGATCGCACCACTGCACTCCAGCCTGGGCGACCGAGCGAGACTCCGTCTCAATAAATAAATAAATAAATAAATAAAGAGTGTGCAATCAAAAAGTTTGGAGACTACTCCTCTGTGGCATCAGGCGACTAACTGTAGAACTACACTGGAAGCAACTGAGCTAGTTGACTCTTCCCGTACTTAGGGCTGTGCAGGGTGGCAGCAGCTGGGTTTGTCCCCAGAAACAAAAACCAATAGTAATGACCCTAGAATCAGAAAAGCAGAGCAGAGCCTAAAGAAGCTTCCAAACCCAGATGACACTCTATTGATTCACTGTGTCTCACAGCATGTATGTCCTACTTCTTTCCCTCACACCCAGATGTAAGCTCCAATAATCAAACCTTCATCTACATAGAAGCATAAAAGCAGCACCTCACTCTAGGGTATTAAAATCTGTATTGCATGCTGCATAACAAATTACCACAAACTTAATGGCTTAAAACAATACAAATTTATTATTTCTTAATTTCCATGGGTCAGGAGTCCAGCATGGGTTAGTGGGGTCCTCTGTTCAGGGTCTCAGCAGGCTGATACCAAAGAATCATCTGGAGCTGTCATCTCATCTGAGAAGCAGGGTCCTCTTCCAAGCTCATTCAAGTTGGCAGAATTCACTTACTTGCCATTGTAAAACAGAAGTCCCCATTCTCTTGCTGGCTGTCACCCAGGATCATTCTCTGCTCCTAAAGGGCATACTCAGCTCCTTGCCAAATGGCCCCCTCCTCTTCCAGCATGGCCGTTTGCTTTCCTCCAGTCCAGCAGAAGAGCATCTCTCAGACACTGTCTTCTTGAAAGGAGTCACCTGATTAGGTCAGACCCATCCAGGACAATCTCTTTTGATGAGTAACCTAATCACAGGAGTGGTATCCATTACATTTACTGGTATCGCCCACCACCGAGGGGAGAAGACTAATTTTATAGCAGATGTACAACATGGGGAAGGACAAAGGGGTCATCTTAGAATTTTGATTATTACAACCTAAAATACTCCTTATACCAAAACTAACTCAAAACTGATCATAGATTTAAATGTAAAACACAAAACTATGAAACTTTTAGAAGAAAATACATGGAAAAAAAAATCTTTGGGATCTCAAGCTTGGTAAAGAGTTCTTAGACACAGAATCAAAAGTGTGATCAATAAAAGAAAAAAACAATAAACTGAACTTCATCAGAAACTATTCATTAAAAATTATCACCCTGTGAAAAAAAATCCTGTTACAAAGAGTAAATGACAGAGAAAAAATATTTGCAAACCACACATCTGATAAAGTTTCTAGAATATATAAACAACTCTCAACACTCAACAGTAAAAAGACAATTCAATTAGAAAATGAGCAACAGGCACTAAGATATATTTTACCAGAGAATATACAAATAGCAAATTTTATCAAAAGAGAATAGACAAATAGCAAATAAGCATATAAAGATATTTTCAAAAATCACTAGGCATTAGGGAAATACAAATGTAAAACCATAGTAAGATATCACTATACCTACCAGAATGGCTAACAGAAAAAAATGGGATAACACCAAGTGCTGGTGAGGAAGCAGAGACACTGGATCTCTTATAGATTCATGGTGAGAATGAAAAATATGGCAGTCATTCCGGAAAAAAGTTTGACAGTTTTTAAAAAATTAAATGTAACTTACATATAGCTAGGCAATCACATTCTTGAGTACTTATCTTAGAGAAATGAAAACTTGTGCCCAGAAACTTGTATAAAAATGTTCAATGCAACTTTATAAGTAATAGCCGAAATCCAGAAACAACAAAATATCCTTCAATGAATGAATGGCTAAACAAACTGTGATACATCTATACCATGAATACAAGTCACCAATAAACTATTAATCTATATTGACAAAAGAATAAACTATTGATACATACAAAAACTTGGATGGATCTCAAGAGCATTAGACTGAGGGAAAAAGCCAACTCAAAAAGTCACATTCTGTATGACTGCATTTATATTACATTACTGAAATGACAAAGTTATAGAAATGGGAACTATTTAGTGGCTGCTACAAGTTAGGGATGATGGCAGGATAGGGGGTGATATGTCCATAAACTGGTTGAGGGAGAATTTTGTTGGTTCCTTTCTGTATCTTGATCGTGGTAGTGTCTATACAAATATACATGTGAACAAATGTCACAGAACTGTATTTACCCATTGTAGTAATGCCAGTTTTCTGGTTTTGATATTTTCCTAAAGTGATGTAAGACGTAACAGTGGGGAAAGCTGGATAAAGCATACACAGGGACCTCCCTGTGCTATTTTTGTACTTTTCTGTGAATCTATAATTATTTCAAAATAAAAAGGTAAAAATATATAGTATTCTAGCATTTAACTTACAAAGGGAAGATATACAAGTTTGTAGACATGACTATATTTATTTTAGAAACAAACAAGAAGAGAACAAAACACTAAATTTTTTTAAATGATACTGATTTAGCTGGCAAAGGCATTGACTAGACCAACCAGTCTTCTGCATGTAACTTCTTATGCAGATACTTGAATAAAATGACCTAGCATTTTGCTCATCACACTCAACACGAGAGGTTATCAGATACTCGTCTATATTTGCTCACTGACTGTCATAGCAACACCAGCTATTCTGAGACTCTCTGCAGCCTGTTGCCTCAAAGGAGTCAATGTAATCTGAGGGGTATATGCACTCAGCTCAATTCTCCAGTCAAAGGCAAACCCATGTAAACCCCAAAGGAGGTGAACCCCACACTCTACAATGAGGAATTGCCAAATAAGTTAGAATGTATGGAAGTCAGTAGAGCCTATGCTTTTACCAAATCTTTGCTGAAAGATTTTCTAGCCTCCTCTGTAGTTCCCATGTTCCAGGGTTTGCCTGGACCCTGGTTATAACAATAGTTACTACATGCCAGACACCACATTATAAGCTTTGCATATTTTTTCTAATTCTGACAATAATCCTGTAGGTGTATTGGTGGTACAGTGGTGAGCATAGCTGCCTTCCAATAATCCTGTAAGACTCATATTATCTTTATAGACTAAGAAACTGTGGTTCAGTGACGCTAAGTACCTTGTCCAGTGTCACCTAGTTAATAAAGAGCAGAATTGGGATTGAAATCCACGCCTGTCCAGTTCTAAAGCCCATGTTCACTCAATGTGTTTCAAGTTTCCTGGTTTGATTTGGATTGGATGATGTTTGTTTGTTTGTTTCTCAGTGAAATCAGCAGACTTAATCCAGGCTTTCCAAGTTTCATAAAGTGCACAGCTAACTTATCACAACATTCATATAACATCAATTGAATCCATCTTCTCTCTTTTATTGATCCATGTTCTCTCCTTTATTAACTGAAAAAAATACAAAGCAAACCCCTTTTGAATTTTGCTGTGACGCCAGGATTTTCAAAGATCTCACACTCATTAATAAGTATTACTCTGCATTGACTCTGAGCTACCGATTTTTGTTTATGTAAATAAATATTTCAAATAAAAGAACTTCAAATGATATTTTATTGGGAGCTTCATTCATTCTGTAGGTGTTCAATAAACATTTGTAACAAAACAATGAATCTCTATTCCATCAAAGCATGCCATATAACTTCTACACTTCCATCAAAACATCTTTTGATTCTAAAATCATATATAATTTGAAAAAAGATTTAGATTTATGGGAAAAAATTTAGCCTAGAAATTATAGCAAATCATCTATTATCCACACAATAGATTACTTTGAAAAAAAAGAAAAATAACTTCTGGTATACTCGATTACCTTATACATGTGAAATGATCATGTGCTACGTATCTCTCAACAGCCTGACTATAAGGACCTGTTATCTCAGTAAAGGACTTAACAAGCAAAATACCAAGAGAGTGATATCCCAAATCCTGCCCACATAGGATTAGCTCATCTGACTCATAAATTCTAATTCTGAATGAGATCTATACATGCTGGATATATGTATAGAAGGAATAGGACTCAGAGACATTATATTCCATTTCCATTTTAACTACTAAGATGGGGAAGGCTTTCATCTTGCACTGCCTGAAAAATTACCTGACAGAAAGAAAATGATCTTTCTTTTAAATAAAAACTAGGATTTTAGTGAACCAAGTTCCTCCCCTTTCGTTACTTATAAGAAGTTTTCTGGACAGCCCATTTTCGGTCCTATATGTATTAGGGTTTGTGTACATATACAAGAATTTTATTCCTTTATAGACTGGTCTGGGCCACCACTGTCCAGTTAAAATTGTATATGACTATTAAATACAGGCTATGGTGAAAACAGTGTGTAACTAGATACTGAATGCAGTGTATATACGGATACTGAAGGGCTTTTTAGTGATGACGGTGACAATGATAGGGATAGCAAATGTATTAGGTCAGCAGAAGAGAAAAAATTTTGTTGCAAATATACAACCTCCTTAGTCAAGCACAACTGAAGGCAAAATTGTAAACTGACTTGACGTGATGCTGCATGTAGTTCAGCTGTTTTGTTGGTGTTACTTTATACAAGAAAAAGAGAATCCAAGTTCATTTGCCTTTTTTGGCATTTGAAATGGCCCTGGAATTGACTTATCCCATCACTCAAAGTTTTTACTGGCACCATCTTTGAAGGATGTAAATATGATAGCTTTTCAGGTATGAGAAGGAGTCTCATGGGAAACCATATTCAGCACAGTTGCAGAACGCTTTTGCAGCAGATTTTTTAAAAATGTTTTCTTTGTATCTTGTTTAGACTCTGAACTTTTTCTGGCTTCCACTCAACCATGGCATATACAACTTAAATGTGCCAAAAGCAAGATCAATTCTTTTTCAAATATGTTACTTCCAACTAGAACCGAATCAAGGCCAATTCTAAGGGCAAATGCAGCTTCTAGACTGATAGTGATTACTGCCCTTATGCTAAAGATTACTGTAAAGAAAGAGCAAAGGGACAGTGACATGTAGAAAAAAAAAAAACCAGCATGGTTTCCTACAAAAAATGGAAAAGAGGTCACCAAAATAATCAGAGAATGAAAAAAGTTCCTATTGAAAACCATTGCATATGGACATGAAAACCATAAAAGGCAACAGTAATCTTAGAAAAAGAGGAATGAGTTTCTCAGAAGATACTACTAGATCAGTGATAACAACAACAACAATACTAATAAATTGCCTTACTTTAGGGACTTAGAAATTTAAGCAGCCTGCAAAATGCTTGTCATATTGGTAAATTACAGAATTGCCACTGGGTTTATTAATGTGTTGCAAAACAAGGTCTGATAAAGTGAAAGTAGCTTGGTTAGTGACTAAAGCAGAATTAATTGTGGGACACTGGAAACCAAGCAGCAGCCTAACTTCATTATTTTAGCTCTCCAACACACACAAAAAATATATTATTATGGTTTTCATTTCTTCAGCACCTACTCTATCTTGACATCATTGGGAGTTTTACAATGAAGATTACTAGAGCTGCTTTGGAGTCTTTGGAGTCTATTGACATATAGATAAGACAGAGTACAGTGTGAGGATATAGGTGAATATTTGGATTCTGTTACAATGGTGTCAGCTACAATTCAGGCAGTCTACCTCTGCTCAAATGTCAAAATCAGGACACCTGGCCCTGATAAGTGGAAATGTTCATATGAATTTTTGATGTCTAAGAGTATACTCCTTGGAGATCACAGTTACTTTGACTCTGTAACACTCAGCAAGTAATAGATACACCTGTGCAGAGTGGTTAGGTTCCTCACTCAAAAGAAGGCCATTCTCTGACTCTACTAAAGAAAGCATATGTAAATAGGAACATAGTCTGTTTTCTGTGATGGCATGCATAATCTCTTACTTTTTACACAGTTCTGGAAAACCGGGAATTATTTAGCAACATTTTAGATATAAAGGTCCCAAGGCTCAGAGTTCATAAATAACTTTCTTACAGGCACATTGCTAAAAAGTGACATGGCTGGAAACAAGAGGTCCATTTGATTCCAAACCTCCTCCTTTTTTCCTTAACTTGCATGCAGTTCTGCCTCTCAAAAAGGCCACGATGGAGAAAATCTCAGTTCATTCATTAACATATTCAACAAATATTACTGAATACCTATCATGTTCTAGGTGTGAAGATACTGTGGTAAAGTTGGTAAAGCCCTGCCCTCCTGGGTCTTATATTTTGGTGAGAAATAGATAATAGCCAAACATATTATGTCAGGGCTATAAAGTATGAAGGCAGAAGGGAGGTTATTTTAGTGAGGAATGAGAGAAGGCTTCCATGAGGTGATATTTATGACATAAATGAAGTGAAGGAGTGAGCCTTGTGGAAATTTGGGAGAAAGGGATACCTGGTAAAGGGACCACGAAGCACAAACCTCTAAAATGGGCCTATGTGCACTGTGTTCAAGTTACAGGAGAAAGGTCAGTGTCACTATAGTTCAGTGAATGAGATGGAGAGTGTTAAGGTGATGGAGTTGGAGAGCAGCAGGGCCCAGATAATGAAGAGCCCAAGGCCAAAATGAGAAGTTTAAAGTTTATTTTAAGGGTGATGGGAAGCCATTTAGCTGTATAAGAAGGGAGGAATGGCAAAAAGGACTGGTTTTTTTTTTCATCTTTTAAGTTTAGGAGTACATGTTCAGGATGTGCAGGTTTGTTACATAGGTAAACGTGTGCCATGGTGGTTTGCTGCACAGATCATACCATCACCTAGGTAAAGCCCAGCATTCATTAGCTATTCTTCCTGATGCTCTTCCTCCCTCAACTCACCCCAGACAGGCCCCAGTATGTGTTGTTCTTCTTCATGCGTCCATGTGTTCTCATCATTCAGTTTCCACTTCTAAGTGAGAACATGCAGTATTTGGTTTTCTGTTCCTTTGTTAGTTAAGGATAATGGCTTCCAGCTCCATCCATGTTCCCACAAATAACATGATCTTGTTCTGTTTTATGGCTGCACAGTATTCCATGGTGTGTATGTACCACATTTTCTTTACCTAAACTATCACTGATGGGCATTTGGGTTGATTTCATGTCTTCACTATTGTTAATCGTGCTGCAACGAACATACGTGTGCATGCATCATTATAACAATGATTTATTTATATATCTTTGATATATACCCAGTAATGGTATTTCTGCCTCCAGGTCTCTGAGGAATCGCCATGCTGTCTTCCACAATGGTTGAACTAACTTACACTCCTACCAACAGTGTAAAAGTGTTCCTTTTTCTCCACAACCTCACTAGCATTTGTGTTTTTTGACTTTTTAATAATATCCATTCTAACTGGTGTGAGATGGCATTTCATTGTGGTTTTAGTTTGCCTTTCTCTAATGATCAGTGATGTTGAGATTTTTTCCATGTTTGTTGGCTACATGTATGTCTCCTTTTGAGGTGTCCATGTTCTTTGCCCGCTTTTTGATGGGGTTGTTTGTTTTTTCTTGTAAATTGGTTTAAGTTGCTTGTAGACTCTGGATATTAGATCTTCGCCAGATGAATAACTTGCAAAAATTTTCTCTTATTCTGTAGGTTGTCTGCTCACTCTGATGATAGCTTCTTTTGGCGTGCAGAAGCCCTTTAGTTTAATTAGATACCATTTGTCAATTTCTGCTTCGGTTGTAATTGCTTTTGGCATTTTCATCATGGAATCTGTGCCCGTGCCTGAGTGATACTGCCTAGATTTTCTTCTAAGGTTTTTATAGCTAAGTCTTTAATCCATCTTGAGTTAATTTTTGTATAAGATGTAAGGAAGGGGTCCAGTTTCAATTTTCTGCATATGGCTAGCCAGTTCTTCCAGCACCATTCACTAAATAGGCAATATTTTCCCCATTGCTTGTTTTTGTCAGGTTCGTCAAAGGTCAGAGGTTGTAGGTGTGTGGTCTTACTTCCATATTATCTATTCTGTTCCATTAGTCTATGTATCTGTGTTTGTACAAGTACCATGCTGTTTTGGTTACTGTAGCCTTGTAATATAGTTTGAAGTCAGATAGCATGATGCCTCAAGCTTTGTTCTTTTTGCTTAGGATTGTCTGGCTATTCAGGCTCTTTCTTGGTTCCATATTAATTTTAAAATAGTTTTTTCTAATTCTGTGAAGAATGTCAATGATAGTTTAATGGGAAGAGCATTGAATCTATAAATTATTTTGGACAGTAAGGCCATTTTCACAATATTGATTCTTCCTATCTTTCAGCATGGAATATTTTTCCATTTGTTTTTGTCCTTTCTGATTTCTTAGGACAGTGGTTTGTAGTTTTCCTTGAAGAGGTCCTTCACTTCCCTTGTTAGCTGTATTTCTAGGTTTTGTTTTGTTTTGTTTTTTTGCAGCAATTGTGAATGGGAATTCATTCATGATTTGACTCTCGGCTTGCCTGCTGTTGGTGTATAGGAATGCTAGTGATTTTTGCACACTGATTTTGTATTCTGAGACTTTGCTGAAGTTGCTTAAGAAGCTTTGGTCTGAGATTAAGCTGGCTTCATCCCCAGGATGCAAGGTTGCTTCAACATACACAAATCAATAAATGTGATTCATCACATAAACTAAACAACTGAAGACAAAAATCACATGATTATCTCAATAGATGCAGAAAAGGCCTTTGATAAAATTCAACATCTCTGCATATTAAAAACTCACAATAAACTAGGTATTGAAGAAACATACCTCAAAATAATAAGAGCCATATATAACAAACCCACAGCCAATATCATATTGAATGGGCAAAAGCTGGAAGCATTCCCCTTGACAACTGGCACAAGACAAGGCTGCCGTCTCTCACTATGCCTATTTAACATAATATTGGAAGTTCGGGCTAAGGCAATCAGGCAAGAGAAAGAAATAAAGGCTATTCAAATAGAAAGAGAGGAAGTTAAATTATCTTTGTTTGCAGAAGACATGATCCTATATCTGATTCACATTTTTCAAGTTGGGGAAATAAAACATTTTAAAATTTCATATTGAAACACAGTGGATAAAACACTAATAAAGACTATTTCTTTTTAAAAGCCAAATGCCTCTTGTTAATGAGAAAAAGGTGGGGGATAGGGGGAAGGTCCAAAACAAGGTTAGTGATCTGTTCAGAACCTTTCCTGTCTCCATGCTTCCCAAAGGCTCACAGCATACATGCTGGTACTCAGTGATTCCCGTATCAGTGCTTGTTTTGTCCCCCTTGTAATTATGAATGGTAACACTGAGGTTCTTTCTTTTTAATTTATCCCCTCTGCATGCTCGTTCATTCTCCATCATCTCACCCAGTCACCTATTAAGCACAGGGTTAAATAAAAAACAGGAGTTCCATACATACTTATTCCACTTGATTAAATTAAGAACATAAAATATTGGTGGGGTTCTTCATTTTAGTTAGTGAGCCTTTCAATTTCATTAATAATGTGGATTATATTTGAAGTGCCTACTTAACCCCTTCAGAAGATATTTGGGGCTTAATAAATGGCACTTTCTATCTCAATTATCCCTTTTTGATTTACGCTTTTTGCAGACTAAACAAAGTGATAACCAGCACCTCCCATGTGTCTGTTCCATAACCGACCTAACCGACCTACAAAGATCCAACTGCTTTGATCAGCTCTGACAATGGACCAAAGACACATCCTAATTCTGACCTTTTGGGGTTCAATATATAAATTTTCTTAAAGAGTGGTGTTAGTGCAAAAAGAAAAGCTACAGAAATAAATAGGTTGCAGGGTTGAGAGCTAGTTGTTCACTACCAAAGAAAAACTGCTCACTCCATTATGCTGAAACAAACAGCTCCTCAGAAAGTGCATTTAATCTAAGCTACCGACTCAGAGTAAATACACCCACACATCCACACATTGTTGACTGCCTTATCTTTCCTCTTTACACATCAAACTGTTACTTTTATTTATGAATTTCAGCAAAGTACATCCATAATTGGTTTCTTTACATTAATTTGGACAGAGGTGCTAAAAACACATTTAGCTAGAATTATAAGAATTTGATGTACTTGTTTGTGGTTTACTTAAATCTAATATGAACAATTTTCAATATACCTGAAGAAAAGTAAATTGGCAAAGAGAGAAAGAGAGAAAATATTTTATGCCTTTATTATTAAGAGCCAGTCCTTTTATCACCATGATTCCATTCTGATTCTAATATAATATAGCAAATTGGTTTGGGAATTTGCATGCTTCAGCCAGAGTTATCACCTACTTCAATAATCCCTATAATCTCTATTCTACAACAAAATTCATTGAAGTATGCTAAACTATATCAGTCTGAAAAAAAAATTGTTATGATTTCAGCTTTTTAAAACAGGTTTATTGAGGTATAATTAATAAACAAAGAATTGCACATGTTTAACAAATAGCCATTCCGTTTTAAGGACAAATTGATTCCTGGGTGCTTTCTAATTTTCAAGTAAAGCAATTATTTTACTTTTTGTACACTGTGAAGGAATAAATAATAAGAGTGCCATGAAATTCTCCTAAGATCATAGTTTATTTGCCATATCACAGAGTTTTGGTAGCTGAAAAACAAAACCTTACCAATCCTCCCATCCAATCCTCATTTTGCAGATTAAAAGTCATCTCATAGACCTCACTGCTACAGAGCTACCTAGTGGCTGAGACTCGAACTCCAGATATTCCCTATTTGTATTTCCTGACAATAACATTTTATAGGAAAAGGGATTTGTAGCCACATAAACTTCAAGGTCCACTCAAATGCCACCTCCTCTATGAAGCCTCTTCTAACCACCCAGCAAGAGCAAATTTCATTCGTCTAAAGGGTAAGCAATGGTACTTTTATTTAAGCCTCTCCTATGGCAGCCATGCCTTTCATTTCATCTCAGTTTCAACTTTCATATTAAATTTCACATTCTCTCTTTCCCCTCAAAAAAAAAAAAAAAAAAAGTTTGAATTACCTTTGTGTCCCATAATACAGCGCAATGCCTTACATTTGGTAGGTGCTCAGTACATCACTGAATGATGTTAGCCATATCCCAATCTATATCATCAACAGAGCTAGCCATTTTGCTTTTTTTAAAGCCAGTATCTTAGTTCACACTGGTCTCTAAATACTATTAAGTGATACTTCTATATACTCTCTAGAATAAGTAGAGAACTCTGAAACAAAGCCATTTCTAGTCCCTGTTGCTCCTATGGACTACCAGGAGTCCGGGATACGAACCACCAAGCCACTGAACTGACAACAACAGGCCTTCCTCTCTCTATCTAGAGTAATTGTTTGAATACCAGCAGAGCGTAGCTTCTCCAGATCCTTCAAAAAATCTGCATTCCTTTACCAGTGAGAACACATTAGAACGTTGAGTAAGAAAAGGCAACTTATGTGTCAAGGCATGTCATCCATTCTGCTTTCAGGATATAAACTGGGAAGGGCCCAAAAAATAATGCCTCAGAGGATTCCTACTGGCATGGAGTGAAAATGTGCCTTTAGTTTGCAAACAGGTACTATATACAAACAAGATAAAGCCTATTAGAGCCTTATCTGATTTGCATATAACACAACTGTTGAAGTCTTTTTGAGTTTTCAAGTGGCATAAAATACTACACAATTCCTTTCTGACTCAAAACAAGATGGAAGAGAGAGTAGACAGCAAAAATTCACTCAAGCATACCATCCCACAGATTGAATGTGCTGCTCTATAAGAAAAAAACCTTTGTTTGATTGCATTGACACAATGCATTAAAACAATAGTATATGTCCTTTGCATAGAACCTATTTTATAATGCTAGTACAATTCTCACAATCCTTTATCTGAAACCCTTGGAACCGATGTGTTTCTCAGTTCAGGATTTTTCCTATTTTAGAAATATGGGCTGTAATCCTAGTACTTTGGGAGGCCGAGGCAGGTGGATAATTTGAGGTTAGGAGTTCAGGACCACCCTGGCCAACACAGCCAAACTCTGTCACCATTACAAAAATACAAAAATTAGCCGGGCGTGGTGGCACACACCTGTGGTCCCAGTTACTGCGGAGGCTGAGGCAAGAGAGTCACTTAAACCTGGGAGGCGGAGGTTGCAGTGAGCTGAGATTGTACCACTGCACTCCAGCCTGGGTGACAGAAGTGAGAACTTGTCTCAAAAAAACAAACAACCCACCCCCCCACAAAAAAAAAAAAGAAAAGAAACAAGGGGCATATGCCATATATTAAATAACACTCTCATCAAGATCTGGGACAGCACTCTCTAATCAAAAACATATTTCTCAGGTTTTGCCACAAAATTAGGGCAGGTCAGGTTTTGCCTCCAAGTTACCAGTTTTCAGAGCATTCTGGAGTTTGGAATTTCAGATACGGGATTTGGGGTCTGAATGATGAAAAATAACTCCTGTGTTATAACCAAATTACATCATTTGGAGTTGTTGCAATATATACTTAAGTCTATAGGGTCATATTTTACTAGAGCATATACAAATCCATATAATAAGCAAAACGATTCTACTGAATTGTTTAACAATTCATTGTGTAAATTTCTGGTGTGATATTAGCTAGTTTCAGAGGAGCTACAAATCAACATATACAGTTGGAATTTGAAATCATCCCAAAATTAAATGGTGTAAATAAAGGTGACAAAATGTTTCAAAATATGGAAACAGTAGTTACGTTTGCATTACTTTATATAATTATTTAAATAGTAGTATACAGCATGAATTTACCACCTGGGTCTTGGCCACTGCTGTATACTTAACTGGAAGGAAACACTAAAGTTGTCGAACATTTTATTTTTTTGAAGGCACATGTTGAACAGGTCATCAATCAAAAGATATATGTATGGCTTCCAATTAATTTTCTAATTATTGCAACCAAAAAAATTAAGTCAGGATGTGAAAATCACACCAAGTTTTAAAAGTTAAGTAGTATTCCTTTAAAAATGTGTTACCTTCTCTTATTTTTTTAAGTCCATACTAATAATCAGCAAGAAAAGAAACATGTTGTTCAGAGCAAATATCTCCACAGAGATAAGTGTTTCTACCTGGAAAAGAGTCTGGGATAAAACAAGGGGCCAGTCATTCTGCACAGTCTCCTAGGTCACTTTACTGAGACTTCATTTAGGAGCTGAGGGAATATGCTTCCAGTGCCTCTAGAGGGCCCTCTCTCATAGTCAGCTCAGCCTGACCACTGGGGCTGAATGAACTAGGAAAGAAGGAGAACAGAGAAGGGGGATATAGAAAGCAGGTTCTAAGAGTTGGCCCGACTTGTTTACATGCAATTCCTGTTTTTTAAAATTGAGGAAGGATTCGATCGGCTAGTATTGGCAAGTCTTCTGAGATTTTTTTTTTAAAGGGTACTTTGTTAAGAAAATTAAGAATACTATTTCTAAATGAAATTACGAGAATTTAAATTGTTTTTTATTTTTATTTTTCCTTTGAAAATAAATGAATTAAGCAACAATCTTTTATTTCAGATAAAGAGTTGATTTGGATTTTGGCTTAGTGTCTATAAAAGTATAGAAATTTGAGTGTGTTCTCTCAACATGACCTCCAAACTACTTCTGGCCTGGAGCTGCACAACTCATGAATTGCCCAGTTCACTCAAACAAATACCTTAAAATTTTATATGCCACAGTTTACCTTTTAATGTTTTCTCCAGTGAGTTACTTCTTAAGTTAGTCTTCCCTCAAAAACTTATGCCTCCTTTTAGTCACTAGGAGACTTTCGGTGGGAAAAGGGGGAAAAAACCTACTACTGTTACTAGAAAGCTCCAAAACTGAAAACTACTTCCTAAACCCTTTCTAAAATTACCCTACATTTCACTGGTTACTTAATATACAGTACTATGCAAACTCAAATAAAATATTTTTTTTTTGACAAATAAAGATTGTATATATTTAAGGGGTATAATGTGATTATTTAATATACATATACTTTGTAAAATTATTACCACAATCAAGCTAATTAACATATCTATCACCTCACAGTTACCCTTTTTGTGTATGTGGTGAGAATACTGACTACATGCATATGGTATTCGCCTCTTCCATAAAAAGGAATCAAAATAGCAAGTAGATAATCACACTTCAAATAGATCATCTAAGAGAGAGCACTGGAATTCCACAGAGGAGTGGGAAACACCAAAAGCAAGGAAGGAGAGGGAAGCAAGACAGCCTGCTCATCCGGGATTGGCTGGGAGCCTGGAGAGGTCCAGTAAAGTGGGGAAAGAGTAAGTGAGAGACCCCCAGCAATCTACATTCCCACCACAGACTCTTAGCTGTAGGAGAGTCCCTCAACCTTCAACCCTCAAGGGCCCTGACTCTAAGCAAATTTCAAGTATACAATGCATTATATAACACTGTACCATGATCTCCAGAGATTATTCATCTTATAACTCAAAGTTTCTACCCTTTGACCAATTATCTCCTCATTCCCCCAACCACCCCCAACCTCAGGTAACTACCTTTTCCTCTGTTTCTATGAGTTAGATTTTTAAAAATTCTGTGTATAAGTGGAATCATGCAGTATTTTCTTTTCTGCGTCTGGCTTATTTCGCTTAGCATAATGTCCTCCATGTTCATATATGTTGTTGCATATTGCAGGATTTCCTTTATTTTTTAAAGCTGAATTTTCCTGTGTGTGTATGTGTGTGTGTGTAAACATTTCCTTTGTCCATTCATCCATTAGAGGGCACTTAAGTTGTTTCTATATCTTGGCTATTGTGAATAATACTACAATGAACATGGAAGTGCAGATATGTCTTCAAGACAACGGTTTCATTTCCTTTGGATATATACCCAGAAGTAGGATTGCTGGATCATACAGTAGTTCTATTTTTATTTTTTGAGAAAATTCCATACCGTTTTCCATAATAGCTATACCAATTTACATTTCCACCAATAGTGCACAAGGGTTCCCTTTTCTCTACATCCTTGCCAACACCTGTTGTCTTTTAACTTTCTGGTAATAGCCATCCTAACAGTTGTGATGTGATATCTCACTGTGGTTTTGATTTTCATTTCCCTGATGGTTAGTGATGCTGAACACCTTTTTACTTATTGGCCACTTGCATGTGTTCTTTGGAAAAATGTCTTTTTAGGTCCTTTGCCCATTTTTTAAAAAAGTTATTGTGTTGTATGAGTTTCTTATATATTTTGGATATTAAACTCCTTACTGGATATACAGTTTATAAATACTTTCTCCCATTCCACAGGTTGCCTTTCCATTTTGTTAATTGTTTCCTTTGTTTTATGGTATTAGGTCTTTTTAAACATTGTTTACTCCATTTTGAGTTTATTTTTGTGCATGTTGTAAGATAAAAGTCCAATCATTCTTTTGCATGTAGATATCCTATGTAAAATATTTTTAAAACTGTGATTTTGATAATTCCAACTTTAAATAAGAGGGAAAAGAATTAGGATCCCTGTTGGAATAACTTTTAGTTATCTTCTTCAATTCAAATACATGTACCTAATGAAAACATATATTTGAGAGTAACAATAGTCTGTTTAACAAACGTAAGGCATCTGTGGAATTATTACAAGAAATTACCTTTGTACCTGGTTTTAGATTGAATGATTTACTGCATCTTCCTTAATCCTTAAGTTGCATATTCATTGCTGTATTTTCTTCTAACTGCTGTCACTTAAGTTGTCATGCAGAATAGGGCAAATCAGGGTCAGTTTATATAAGCGGCATCAATTTGAAGAACTTCATCAGTCTTTATTTCAAGGCATTATGCAAAGAAAACTGACATTAAGAGAGCCTTAACTGACAGCAAATGAAATCAATCAGCAAATCACTAAGCCATAATAAACTCACTCAATTTGTAGATAACCCTTCCTTTTCCAGGTCTTCACCTAGGCAGTCCATCAAACACTGTTTTTCGTCCAAGTAGCTAAAATGAATAGCAATTCTGGTTGTAGCACTTGAAAGTTCAACTGCTCACAGGCTTCGGTCTCTCAATAATAAGTATTAAATGATATAATAGTTCGAGTTATATTTTAAAATGGGCCTTAAAATGAACAAAAGGACAAAGCATCAAGTTTAGAATTTCGTTTTTGCCTCTTAACATTAATGACAAAGGAATTATGTTCACATCATTTCAGCAGCTTTTCTACTTAGGGCCACCTAGAACTGAAAGTTGTAACAAAAAAAAACATTCTGTACCGCACTTTGATATGTTTTGTCATTTTTGTTTTTTACTAATTGCATCTCAAACATCTCACATAAAAGCAAATACTGTTACCACTTCACAGATTTGGAATTTGAAATCACCCCAAAATTAAATGGTGTAAATAAAGGTGACAAAATGTTTCAAAATATGGGAACAGTAGTAATGTTTGCATTACTTTATACGATTATTTAAATAGTAGTATATGGTATGAATTTACCACCTGGGTCTTGGCAATGGCTGTATACTTAACTGGAAGGAAACACTAAAGTTGTTGAACATTTTATTTTTTTGAAGGCACATGATGAACAGGTCATCAATCAAAAACCTCCAAAAGTCAAAACACTAAAACATTTCTCAGTATACTTGGGTCACCGTTCCTGACCTTAGGCCTTTTATAGTTCAGTCCAACTTAGCTTTTATTAATATAGCATTTTTAATGTGAAAATCACCTTCACATGCACATTATCTCATCTGATCTCCCTACAGTCCTGTGAGCAAAAGCAAGACTGGCATCACTGTCACCTTTTACGGATGAGGAAATGGTTGCTCTGTGCTGTTGAGTGACTTACCAAAGTGGTTAAATTACAGGGCCAGAACTTCAATCCAGGCATTCTGACTCTCCACACAGGCTTTTTCTAATACTACCATGCTGATTCCTTCCCCAGAAAATGAAATTATTTTAACTTTTCCAAATACTATGCTAAGAAATTCCCATTCTAATCAACATGATTTTCTAGCAAACTCAATGGCATACAGTAAATTGCACAGACCTATGGTTGCTAATTTCCAAATAATCTGATTTACTTGCTTGTCTTTTAAAGGGGTAAAAATATCAACCTGAAATTGAAAACTAAGCAATCTATATATACCTGACCAAGGAATGTTTATATGCCAAATATTTAAAGAAGAATTATTTCAAAAACCTTTATTAGTGCTATTTAATTTTCTAAGTTCTTTCATACATGTTATAGGATCCTCGTAATTACCCAAAGATGCACCAGACCAGGTAATATCATCTCCATTTTACTGATGAGGAAACTGACATGCTGGAAGAATTTAGGGTCAAGGGGTCACAGAAAATAGTGATTCTAGGATAGAACTCCAGTAGCACTTTGAGTGCCACAAGAATTATAATACATATTCATCCTTCACAAGAAAGGACAATGCTGTATTCCACACACACACAAAACGAAAACAATTGTATAAAATTATGAGAATCCCTGCTACTGGTGTAATGTGCATCTACAGGGGGAAGGATTTCATCTGCTTTATTGCCAGTCCTACTACTTTCTGGCAAAGTTGCATAACCGCTTCAACCTTCTGTAATACTGATTCTGCTATGATTTTATTTCCTTCCTTTTAAGAAAAGGAATAATAAACAATAAAACTAGAAAAATGAATTTATAAATCTACCTTATTTTTAAAGAAGTCCTACCAGATTTTCCTTAATCTCAGTTCAGATCAGTGAAAACAGATCATTTCTGCAGGGTATATAATTCATACATACATAAAGCTGAATTAAGGATTACAAAGTTATAAGATTCTTTAAAACTGTAGGAGAAGCTTTACACGGATGCAATTACTTGCTCTTAAATGTCATCTTGTCCTTTTTAAAAGGCAAAGAGAAATAAAAATCTCAACAAGAAAAAACAAGAAACAAACCCACTGGTCTGAAATGCAACCCAGGATGCAAGATGTAAGATATCTCATCTGTTAGTATTAGAAAGAAAACTTCATAGAAGTCCTTCTACTTATCAGAAGGAGTTGACAGATAGAAGGCACTTAGTGTGCAAGACTATGTTTTAATAATGGATATACAGAAAATACCTTATTACAATAAATCTTTTAAAATAAAATATATCTTTTAAAATAAAAGAGCTAGCTATGGTGGCTAATGCCTGTAATTCCAACACTTTGGGAGGCTGAGATGGGAGGATAGCTTGAGGCCAGGAGCTTCAGACCAGTCTGGGCAGCACAGCAAGACTGTGTTTCTACAAAAAAAAAATTAAAAAATAAAATATTATCTACAAAAAATTTAAAATATTACCTAGGCATGGTGGTGCACACCTGTGGTTCTAGTTACTCAGCAGGCTGAGGCAGGAAGATTGCTTGAGCCCTGGCATTTGAGACTGTAGTGAGCTATGATCATACCACTGCACTCTAGCCTGGGCAACAGAGCAAGATCCTGTCTCAAAAGAAAAAAAAAAGGAAGGAAGGAAGGGAGGGGAAGGGAGGGCAGGGGAAGGGAGGGGAGGGGAGGGGAGGCAGGCAGGAAGGAAGGCAGGCTGGCTTTTATCAGCTGGCAAAATATCTGAACAAAAAGAGCATAATTTTATATTTTTACCCTCAAGATTCTGTCCTAAAAATCTGATGCATCCCCCATCTCCACCACCATTAAACAAACAAACAAAAAACCTAGAAATCTGTCCTAAAAATCTGATGCATCCCCCATCTCCACCACCATTAAACAAACAAACAAAAAACCTAGAAATCAAACAACAGGCACAGAAGGAGAAGGGGAAATAATGGCAGAAAAGGATGGTGAAAAGACTTATGGGAAAATACCAAAACTGCTCTAATAATTGCTTATATGCAAAGCTAATTATCTAGCAGTTTTCCCAGTCATCAAACACTAAAATCTTAGGAGAAGATATAGATTGAGGATGACAAGGCGTAATTCACAATGACTATAACCAACGTTTAAATGCTATTTATATTGATATTGAATTAAAACTAAGATCATTATTGTTATCTCACTTTGCAACAAGCCCTTAAAATAAGTTTTCCTAAACATTGGGGAAACACTCCAGGACATTGATCTGGGCAAAGATTTTTTTGTGTAAGATTTTAAAAACACAAGCAACCATGCCAAAATGGAAAAATGGGATTACGTCAAGTTAAAAAGCTTCTGCACAGCAAAGGAAGCAATCAACCAAGTGAAGAGACAACACACGAACTGGGAGAATACATTTGCAAGTATCCACCTGACGAGGATTAATAACCAGAATATGCAAGAGCTCAAACAACTCCATAGCAAAATAATCAATAATTTAATGTAAAAGTGGCCAAAAGATCTGAATAGATATTTCTCAAAAGAAAACATACAAATGGTCAACAGGTATATGAAAAAAATACTCAACATCATTAACCATCACAGAAATGCAAATCAAAACTACAATGAGCTATCATCTCACTCCGGTTAAAATTTATATTAAAAAGACAGGCAATAATGGATGTCAATAAAAATATGGAGAAAAGAGAATCCTTGCACACTATTAGGGAGAATGTAAATTAGTAAGGCACTATGGAGAACAGTATGGAGTTTCCTCAAAAAACTAAAAATAGTACTACCATATGATCCAGTAACTCCACCACTGAGTATATACACAAAAGAAATAAATATATCACAAGGCATCTGTATTCCCATTTTTACTGCGCATTATTCACGACAGCCAAAATGTGGAATCAGCCTAAGTGGCCATTAATAAATGAATAAAGAAAATGTGATACAGATATACACAATGAATTAGGAATGAAATCTTATCATTTGCAGCAACATAGATACAATTGCAGGTCACTAAATGAAATAAGCCAAGCACAGAAAGACAAATATTGCATGTTCTGACTCATATGTGGGAGCTAAAAAGGTGACACTCAAGAAGATATATAGATTAGTAGTTACCAGAGGCCAGGAAGGGTAGTGGTGAGAAGGGAATGAAGAGAAGTTGATTACTGGGTACAAATATATGGTGTGATAGAAATAATAAGACCTAGTGTTAGATCAGTAGGGTAACTACAGTTTACAATAATGTATTTTATATTTTAAAATAGCTAGAAGAATCTGAATGGTTCTAATATAAAGAAAAGACAAATACTTAAGGTGATGGATCTATATCCCAAGCACACTGATTTGAACTTTACAAATTATATGAATGTATTAAATTATCACATGTACCCTAAAACCAAGTATATCTATTATGCATCAAATTTTTTAATGACAAAAATAAACAAAAAGATAAAAGTAATAAGTTCATATGTGCACCTTGGCATTTCATTTCTTGTAATACTTTTGTTTAGCATTGCTTAGAGCTCTACTAAGGAAATTTTGAAGAAATTTTAGTTCCACTTGTGCACTATGAAATCTTCAGAGCAGAATTCTGAAATGTCAACTACCAAGTAGCAAACTCTTCCTACTGTCAGCAACAACCAAAAAAAGCACCAAATTCACTACCTCTTATATTCACATTCAAGTTAGGCCCCAAATCTAGGACATTTAGATTGCTCATTGGCACAATTTATATTCTGAAAAACTAGAGTCCATACCTGTCAAGTAGCTAGATGAGACAAAGGATGGTATTTTTCCATCAAATTCATTTATTCTCAGATGAACTATATGACTTTGCAAGCTAATTGTATTTCCCTAACAAACAGTTCTTACCTGGGAAATATTTACAAACCTTTGAAGAAGGTAACATTCCAACATTATTTTCGATTCCACAACCCAATTATAAAATTATTTTATATTTTTCAACATAAAAGATATTTTTATTTTGGGCTGGGTACAGTGGCTCATGCCTGTAATCCCAGCACTCTGGAAGGCTGAGGTGGATGAATCATTTGAGGTCAGGAGTTCGAGACCAGCCTGGCCAACATGGTGAAACCCTGTCTCTAGTAAAATTATAAAAAAAAATTAGGTGGGCGTGGTGGCACATGCCTATAGTCCCAGCTACTGAGGAGTCTGAAGCAGGAAATTCGCTTGAACCCAGGAGTGGGAGGCTGGAGTGAACCAAGATCACGCCACTGCACTCCAGCCTGGGCAACAGAGAGACTCCGTTTCAAAAAAACAAAACAAAAAAAAAAAAAAAAAAAAAAAAAAAAAAAAGAAAGAAAAGAGAGAGAGGGAGAGAGAGATAATTGGAAGTGATAGATATGTTCATTAGCATGATTTATTTATTCCACATTGTATTCATAAGCCATAAGATCACTTTGTACCATGTAAATATACACAACTACAATTTATCAATTGGCAAGTAAAAAATTTAAAAAAAGAAAGAGAATTGCACAAATTCTTATATACAACAACTCTGGATAATCCAAAATCTTGTTGATAAGTTACTATTAAAATGATGTCAGTTACCAATTCCAATAATCTCAAATATTCAAAGCACAGTCATGCACTCAGAAAGCAATGAAACAGAAAATCTGTGAGATGAGCAGCTGCCACAAAATATTTCTTCCTTACTTCACCAGAGAGAATCTCTTAGATTAAAACCTAGCAACTCTGTATAACATAAGGACCTAGTGAGAATGGATGTCTGAAAATTCAGGGAAGACCAAAATTATAAAAAGAGAAAAAAACTTTCTTCTATTATCAGAAAATAAAGAACCACACTTTAAAAAGAATATTAAAGGGCTAATAGAAGTCTTGTAGGGGGTAAACTGGAACCATCTTATCTTTTTCAGGGACACTTGGAGAATATGTATTAAAAGCCTTAGAGTATACATAATATTTGATGTAATCATTCTACTAATTTATACCAGGGGAAAAAGAGAATAATTAAAATATGTATGCAAGAGGATATTAATTACCATTTTATTCATAATAACCAAAAAATTCAAAATAACTTCAAATATCCATCAACAGAAAACTGATGAAATATACTGTGGTAGAGCCATATAGTAGAATACAACTCAGCCATCAAAAATAATTATATAAATCTGTATTTACTGACAAGAAAGACATCATATTATTAGGTTTAAAAAAATGCATACAGAGAGTATGGCCCAAGAGAGGTTGGTTAAAGAGTACAAAAATAGTTAGCTAGAAGGTATAAAGTTCTAATATTCAATAGTACAGTAGGGAAATTATAATTAACAATAACTTATTGTATATTTCAAAATAGCTAAAAGAGAAGAATTGTAATGTGCCCAACATAAAGAAAAACATTTGAGGGGATGGATAATGAAATTACCCTCATTGATCATTGTACATTGTATATAGGTATCAAAATATCACATGTACCTCCAAAGTATGTGTAACTATTACATACCAATAAAAAGGAAAAAGTGAAAAAAACTATATGGCCCAATTATTGTTTAAATATATATAGGTATATTAAATATAAATAGTATGTGCATATGAGTTTGTATTTATGGCTAAAAAATGACTAGAAGTATATATACCAAAATGTTAACATTGGTTGTTTCTGAATGGCAGAATTTTAAAGGATTTTTTTTCACTTTTATTTTAGGTTCAGAGGTAAATGTGCAGGTTTGTTATATAGGTAAACACATGTCACAATGGTTTGTTGTACAGATTACTTTGTCACCCAGGTACTAAGCCTAGTTCCCAATAGCTATTTTTTCTGATCCTCTCCCTTCTCCCATACCCTCCAGCCTCAAGGCCCCAGTTGCTCCCCTCTTTGTGTCCGTGTGTTCTCATCATTTAGCTCCCACTTACAAGTAAGAACATGTGGTGTTTGGTTTTCTGTTCTTGTGTTAGATTGCTGAGGATGATGGCCTCCAGCTTTTTCCATGTTCCCACAAAAAACATGATCTTGTTCTTTTCACGGTTGCATAGTATTCCATGGTGTACATGTACCACATTTTCTTTATCCAGTCTACCATGGATGGACATTTAGGTTGATTCCATGTTTTACTATTGTGAATAGTGCTACAGTGAACATACGCCTGCATGTGTCTTTATGGTAGAACTATTTGTATTCCTTGGGGTACATACTCAGTTAATGGGAGTGCTGGGTCAAATGGTCGTTCTGTTTTCAGCTTTTTGAGGAATTGCCACACTGCTTTCCACTATGGCTGAACTAATTTACACTCCCACCAACAGTGTATAAGCAATCCCTTTTTTCAACAACCTCATCAGTATCTGTTATTTTTTGACTTTTTAGTAGTAGTCATTTTGACTGGTGTGAGATGGTATCCATTGTGGTTTTGATTTGCATTCTCTAAAGATCAGCAATGTCATTGAGCTTTTTCTTTTCATATGCTTGTTAACTTGCATGTATGTATTCTTTTGAAAAGTATGTGTTCATATCCTATACCCACTTTTTAATGCAGTTGGTTTTTTCTTATAAATTTGTTTAAGTTCCTTATAGATGCTGGTTATTAAATCTTCATCAGATGCATAGTTTGCAATATATTTTCCCCATTCTGTAGGTTGTCTGTTTACTCTGTTGATAGTTTCTTTTGCTGTACAGAAGCTCTTAAGTTTAATTAGATCCCATTTGTCATTTTTTGTCTTTGTTGCAATTGCTTTTGGCGTCTTTAGCACGAAATCTTTGCTGGTTCCTATGTCCAGAATGGTTTTGCCTAGGTTGGCTTAAAGGTTTTACATAGTTTTAAAGCTAAATAGTTTTAGATTTTACATTTAAGTCTTTTATCCATCTTGGATTGATTTTTGTGCACTCAACAAATGTTAGCTATTGTTACTGTATAATTATTATTTATTACTACTGAATCAAAATGCAAACACAAACATTTATTGGATGCCTGCTAATATTTGCCAGTTATTACCAATAGTACATATCATAATTATTGAAAAAATGTAATTCAGAGTATAAGATAATGAATAATAGGTATTATCTTTATAAAGTATAAGTAGAATCTTTTTTATTGCAAAGCTCTCTGCATTCACACTATACTGGACTTTTCATTTAAAGCTAATTGGTCTAATCTGGGTGTTTTTATTCTTCTCAGTATTGTAATGAAAGCCTATTTGCTGTTATTTGGAAGACAAAAGCACTAGTATAGGTTTAAATTTGCTATAGGAACTTAAATGAATAGTTTCACTGGAGATATGGCCTCACTGGAACATCATATGCCATGGAAAAGTAAATATGAAGCTATGGTAGGCTGTGCTTGATCAAAATTTTATTTAAAGTCTTTGAACAAACAGGGAAGGGTGAAGAAAATAAATGGAAAGATATAGAAAAAAAAAATCTTAAATAACCATTCCTCAAAATAAAACATACACACACCTTAAAAGTAATGAAAACAAGCTACTGTTACTTACTTCATCTTTACAAGGGCCTTATAATGGCTGCAATAACAACAGCCACCCTGCACTGCCTGCTTTCTCTAGGCTAGGCACTGTACTACACTTTACATCCATCGCTGCATTCAATCCTACTGCAAACCTCAGGGATCAGTAGCATTACTTTTTTTTTGTTTTAAGCTAAGGAAATTGAGGCCAGGGGGGCAGCTTAGCAGATCTCAGAAACAAGTTGAACTGAATTTTTCTCCATAGAAAAGCATCAGTCATGTGTTCTTCCAGGTTCAGAGAACATAGGTAATCCACTCATCCTCTTCACTCAGTAATAATGCTCACTGGTCTCTTTTCATTCAGGATTATATCTACAATAAAGTTTGCCCCCATTGAAGGAGACAGAAAACTTCAGCTCCTACTTCTACAAATGACAGCTGAGTAAGTTGGGCAAACGGTTCATATACTACCACACCCTGCTGAGTTATCTTCTCTTCATAATCAAAGGTTGAGAACCCTGAATAGTCAACTTCATCAGCACAGAGTCAGACTACAAAGTTAAACAACTACTGAATTCCCAAGTAAGCAGCCACACTTAGCATAAATGCACATATTTTTATACTGCAAAAAAAAAAGGTGAAATTAGAGTTTCACACTATTAGGCTATAATTAGTCTATAATACAGCATAAACTATGATCTATATCATACATAGATGCATAACTTTTTATAAATGGAAGAAAAATTCCATTATAGATACCTAAGTGTTTTACTCTTACCATCTAACATATGTGTCTACATTTTTTAGTATCAGATTTATTAGTTCAGCTTAGCAGTCAAATACTATCAGACTTAAATCCAGGCTCTTGACTCTGCCTTTTCCTTGCTGTTGATCTGAGGAGTTACCTGTTGTGTTTGTTGTGGCAGTGGTGGTTGTTTTAAGTGTAAAATGGAGATAGTGCCATCTATTTGACAGGCTCATTGTGAAAATTAAATAAGATGACATATGCAAAGAGCTAAGCATGGTACCTGGTACACAGTTAAGTGTTCCCTGAAATTGTAGGTACTATTATTACCACTAATGTCTCCTAATTTTCCAACTATGATGTATACTATACTACTAAACTACGATATATATTACAGTATGTCAATGGAACTTATCCAGGTGGGAATGTATGTAACTATTTTTATTAGAATCTAGAAAAGACAGTAGTTTAAACTATGGGTCTCTACATTTCCTTCTTGCTGCTCCCAGATATAATAACCCCCAAAAAGGGCATTTTTGGGAATCAGTCTCTTTCCAAACCACCAAGATCTAGTTTTGAGGAAGTCTTTATTTGTAAATTATGACAAATACTAAGCCTTGTGAGATTCTGAATTGAAATAGCCAAGTAAAGGACAATTTTACAACCACTAGAAAAATCTCAAATCAGATTGTATTCATAGTTATGATGAATTCATAAATACTGATAATCAAATTTAAAATACACATTTTAAATCTCATCTTAAATAACAGTACAGCATTCTACCCATAACAGAAAATAAAAATATTTTATGCTTAGTTTTATAATTATATATATTTTAGATATATTGGACAATCTAATGAAAGAAGCAATGAGTATTTTTTTTTCCTTGTAGAGCATTAATTTGGTACTAATAACAAATTAAATTAGGATATGGAGCATATAAAAAATTAACATTGCTCCACACAAACTGACATTAATTTTCTATAAAATTAAAATTCCACAGGGTCATAAACTAAAGAATGAAAAAGATTATTTTAAATCTCAACATGTGAAAGGCACACTAAGTTTTAAGAGACATTTATCCTTTTAAATACACTAAAAAATAGAGAGCTATTGGACAATGACAGTCTCTTTTGAAATATCATGCTTCCTATAATTTACATAATGTTGATAGTTTTCCTTTTTAATGAAGGTTTTGGGCATTAACAGGACACACTGAATTTCATTTTGTCAGATTAAGAAAAACAACCTGAAGGAAAAAATTGATCACAATAACATTAATACAATAGTGACATAAAATAGAACGATACCTACAGCATCTGAAAATGAATGTTTCTAAAAATAAGTTGATTAATGTACTTTAAAGTTATTTGAGGTCTTATGATTTGGTATTTTAAGTTTTATAAATGAAATGACCCAGTTTGCACATCTTACAATGTTCATTAAAACTAAATATTAAAGGGTAAAATACTCTTCAATAGAAAATACAGGTAAGTTTAAGTCTTGCTGAAATTAAATTACTTCGTAAGAAATGTTGGATATATTTTGGAATTAATATTGAGAAATTTCAGGTATCTCTCTTGATGTTTACATCTAAAGTGATTTCTTATTATTTTTTTTTTCTAAAGTTACTTACTTTCAAACAATAAGAGCAACAAATTGAGACTTGCTTAAAGAGATAACAGCCTAGTGTCTTATTGTCCTCTGCTGATAGGGAAGTATTTTCTTTTAATACTGTACTTTGCCATAAAACACATTTTTCCTTGGTAAAAACACTTTTCTGGATTATTTTAATAGGCTAGTTCTAGGCTTTAAAGAAAAAAACAGCATTTTGTAAAGTATATTGTTACATGATAGAAGAAAATGAAGAAACATTTATTTGCATCTCCTTTAAATTATTCACAATACTTTGAGGCTTTCTTTCTCTCCAGTTAGTGCAATTTATTTTTCTATATGTCTCAGTAGCAAACAATGTTATTTAGACTCTAACCTGGCATGCTACCACCTCTGGCCCGCCCTTGAGCCCCTCCATTGCAAAGGTCTCCAGGTGCAGTTTGGGTAGCTGCAGGGTGAAGTCATTCCTGCTTGCCGCAGACCATGACAGCGAGATCTGATCTCTGACCTAAAGGGAAAAAAACAGCATCAATGGTAATTCCCCTTCAGACACATTAACTGGGATGAACTGGGTCCCCTTGAGCCCACTGAGTGGACTTGCATTGATCGCTGGACCTGAAATCCATGAATAAATTTAGGACTAATTGATTTTTCGTTGCAAATAAATCTCTAATTCAGAGTGCTGGGGGAGAATGTTAAGAAGAAAAAGCATCCTCCTGCTTGAAATGAGGGAGGGGAAGAAGAGTCACTGGAGCTCTTCTGATCAAGAGGTTTTGAATTATTTTTTCACAGTTCCACCCTAAAAAGAAAAAAGGAAGAAAAGAAAAAACATTCACAAAATCAAAAACAACAGCAATCTCCTAATCATTATCACCTGCTTAGTAACATGTGGTGTTTAACTGACATGAACTGACAAATATTGGACAAGATTGTTATTAGGTACTAGTCTTTGAAAAGAAAACTTCAATAACATGTACTCTAGAATTAAAACAAATATACTCAACACAAAAGGAGACTTAAAAATATACAAGTAAGAGGTTTGTTTGCCCTTTTCACTCTTCTAGAATTGCAGGATTTTATTAAACTTGAGTCTTAATGATTAAATACATATAAACCAACACAGTCACACAATTTCTAAACAATACAACAGATAAAATCAGTAGTATTTGTACTCTATTTTAAATATTCGGAAAGGCAACAATACAAACACATCACCGATATGGGAAAAACACCAATTCTCCAGTCAGTGTGGAATCACATGCAGTTGATATCACACTGCCACCTTCTGGACAAATGAGAAAATATTCCTTATATAATATAAATGGAAACATTCAAAAATAGATATTTTGGTTTTTAATTTCCAAACTTAGTAAAAGCCTTAAGAATTCCACAGTTTAGTTTGCATTTAAGATCAGTAAGCTCTTGTTTTAATCATATAGTTTAATAATAGGAGTTTTCAATACATAGACATATTTTCTAACTTTCCTTATGCTTGGAATAGGTTTAAAAATTTTATCTATTTGCTACCATATATTTAATAAATATTATACAATTAGCTCAATGCCACAGAACAAAAAGTTTTTTATCAGGTAGCAAAGGTCAAAACCAGGGTTAACTAAAAATTGCATTAATTGCCCAAATAAATATATTTCTATCTCTAGTTTTATCCAAGCAACTTCAAATATAACTTGGCAAAAACTATAAGATAGAACATTTCTCCTTCATTTTTCTAGTCTACTCGGGCAGCTTGTAAAACTGTTTGAATTATTTTTATTATATTAATTAGTTCCTTAAGATATATACACATTTCACAAAACTATCAAACTCTGAGTTAAAGAAACTCTGCGTTTCTTTAAGCCAGCAAACATACACAAACATATAATGGCATTTTTAACTGTTCATGCTAATCTGTGGGCATAAAAATCCTTATAGGTCCCAAGCTGATCTGAAGACTTTCTGTCAATAAGAGAATGTCAAAGTGTATGCTGTAAAACACACTATGATATAATTTTTATAATGACGTGAGTACCACATGCATGCTGGAATCTCAATTCAGAATGTATATTTATCTGCAACAAACACTCTCCAGAGTCTTCAATCAGGATAAGAATGCTGTTAAACTTACTTAGCATAACAAAATAAATCATATTTTACAAATACATTTGTTTTAGGTTTTATATTTTACATGTATGAATACCTTCTCTTGCTTTTTTTGTCACCAATGTGTACTCGGATAAAAGAAAACATTAATGTGGATTAAGGTTCTGAGAATTTATCAACATCAAACCACTAGTGTTTTGCCTTCTACCCTTCTGAACCACAGTCAATAGATCTAAATATTTTACTGCACCCTGGCCAATTCATTGTTTGATGTTTAAAAACTCACCCAGAATCAAAGAAAATTTATTAAATTTGAGCCCCCAAATGAGATACTATTAGCTTTGAAAGTCAAGTTTAACTGCGATATTGATGATTCTCTTTTTTCTGTGACAAAATTCACTAGGGAAATCCTGGATGTCAAAGTACAAAAGCAGATTGCTAATACGGGCAAAGAGAGGGGGAAAAAAACCATAAGCAATGTAAGTATAATCCACAACACAGCTCAAGCACTGGAGGTCCTTTAACCTGATTAGCATCAGGCACCATACTTCATCCATGAAGCTTGACACACAGTGAACAGTAAGCCACATTTTATATTCTCTAAATAAACTTTATGAGCAATGTTAAGCTGTGGTATCTTGGATCTAAAACTGATTTACTGTCATTTCAATATTTTTGGTATAATATTACTTAATTTGCCAAATTAAATAATGCTTTAGAGTAAATTAAAAAAACTTGCAAAATGCAGCTATTTTTGCTACACCTAATGATGAACATCATAATCATTTGAATAATATGCATGCTTTAATACTTTCATTTAATTACCAATTATCTGTTGAATCAACTTGACAATGCCATCAAGAGTGAGAGACCTGTGATATATAATAGACGCAATATCACAAATACTTCTACTAAAATTTTAAGAGTTTTTTCCACTTTTAAATTAAACTGGAACTTTGAGAGTATCTAAAATGTTCTCAAATATTTCTAGGAAAAGTTTTTAGAAAAGTGTTGTAAAAGAATTATCTATAAATTATTTTATTTTAATGAGTAAAGGGAGTGAAAGCATCATGTTGAAAGAATACAAAACAGTGACACTAAGACAAGCAAAAATACAATCATGCAACAAATGAAAAGAAAAGAAAGATGAAAAGGAACAGGAGAAATAAAGGGTAGAAGGGAGAGACTTTAGAAAGAATGCAGAAGGAAAGTCTGAATTTCAAGGTGTGAACAGGGAGATTCAACACAGAATAGTAAGAAAGGACTCTCACCTTGTTGCGTTAAGTTTGTTCATGAAAAGAAATAGAACAGGCAGGCTGAGAACAAAGTAACTAACATATTAAAAGAGAGATAACTTGGAATTTCTTTAGGAAATACAGCTTATTGGATACAAAATTATTATTTTCAAGAACGAGGATCTAAAGCAAATTAGTTACTGTCAAAAAAGTTTTGAAGTAATATTAGAATAGTAAATTTTCTTTTTCTAAAAGGAAAAGTTTATCTTTTAAAGTACCAAGCTTAGTGTGAATTAGGAATAAAACAACCAGCAGTTACCTGTCTGTAGATTAAATTATAATTTCAGAAGTCAATCCTTAATTATGTTTATAATACATTATTCATCCTATAATTAAGATTCTATGCCGTTTTATTCTCATTTATCAATATGACTAATACATGTATACAATGTTTTTCTTGTTCAAAATGCCTAACAGCTCATTTTTAACATATAATTTTTCCACAGACTTTCCCAATATAAATCTCAATTATCAGATGTTACACATTCCATAACGTTCTTTAAAATCATGCAATATCATATTTTAGAATAATTTTTAAAACCTATATTACTCCTACTCTAAAATTTTGATTTTTAGAAAGAACAGTTTACTTTCTCCCTTTCTTATTACATACTTTCAGAAAGGAGATACTTCTAATAGACATATCATTTAAAAAAAACAGGAGAAGAAAAATAAATAAAACTTTCTAAAAAGTCAAAACGGTGCCATGAAATATATTTATTTCAAGATAAATATATAATCCAGTTCTAGATTTAAGTGATCCACAAGATCCATACTGTACTATTCCTATTTCTCTGATTAGTCTTTACTCACAAGTAAACAGTCTGTTTTCTAACTTTTATGCTCCTACCAAAACAAACAAAAAAGCTATTTCTGCTAGATATCAACTATGAAATTAAATTAGTCATTTCTAGAAAAATTGCTCAACTCCCTCCATCTTTTATCATGCACAGCTATAAATCCGTCTGGACTCTATGTTCCAATTAAAAAAAAAAAAAAAAAAAAACACTCATGAAATGATTTACTAGCTGTATTTTTACCAATCGGATACCAAGCCAGAAGACCTCAAGGTATACATAAAAACTGAGGTTGAGTTAAAAACACATGTAAGAAGATGTATACATTCTCTGAATTCTGAATGCCTGGGAAAGGCAACTGATATCAGGGCTTCATGACATACTTTTAATCTGCTTCAATTTTATTTGCTCCTATCTATTATGGCCTCCAATGCTTCAAAATAAACCTTTTTACCAGATATACTCCAATATGAAAACAGACTTCTACAATATTTCTTATAATCTCTATTTTCATCATCCTATGTTCACGTTGTACTTTGCCTCCATTTTCTTGTCATCCTTTGTCCTACTCCATCCCTTGTACTTCCTTCCATTCCCACTGATTCCTTACTGCTTCCCCTTCTTCCTTTTATTTTTCATTCTATGTACTAGAACAGCCTACACACTATTTTTCAACCTATGCACCAAAGAGCAGTGTACAGTCAGCACACTACAGCCTGGGAACCAAATCCAGCTCACTGTCTGTTATTATAAATAAAGTTTTATTAGAGCTATACACATTCATCTACCTATTGTCCATGGCTGCTTTCCTGTTACAATGACAGAGTTGAGTTGTTGAGACAAAGACCATATGGTTCACCAAGCCTAAGATATTTACTATCTGACCTTTACAGAAAAAGTTGGTCATCCCCTGTTCTGGAGATATAGAAGAAAGATAATTTTTTTATTATCTGTAAAGTTTTTTTTTAATGACTACTTCTCACCAGAGAATCTACAAACAATTTCTAGTGAGTCAAGTTTATATTGCCAAAACAGAGTGCCATCTCAAGACACTTTCTGGTTCCTTCCCTCAATGTTTCCAGAAATCAGTGTACTGTCTCCTGATACCACAGCTAACTTTCCTGGTCACAACTACTGACCACTTATTCTAATACCTAATTAACAGAAATTCTGGTTAAACAAGTGGAAGAGGCATACTGGAGAGTCTTTTGCAAATACAAAGAAAAGGGAACTAGCCAGAGTTAACCATATACTCTGTAATACACAGTAGCAAAAAAAAAAAAAAAAAAAAAAAAGAAAATACCCACTATGCTTTCAGAGGCTCTTAGTAAGTATGACCAGATAAGAACACCATTCTAAACTCGTGAATTCTACAATGTAAAAGAAAGAGAAAATAATTTTTAAAAAAACATAATTAGACAGTTCAAGACTCTGATATGTACACAGTGATAGGAGGAAGGATCAAAGTGTGTCAGTGCAATGAAAATGATATTCAGGGATAGGATGGTTATCCCTAAATGGATACTTTCCCTCTTCTTTAACCTTTTCTTTAACTATTTAATTAATCAAATGGATAGACAGATAACAATACTACTTCTATTAGTAATAATACAAATAATACCTCCAAAAGTACTTCATAATTTTCAAAGTTCAGTTGGCCCTCCATATCTGTGGGTTCCATATCCATGAATGAATTCAACCATGAATTGAAAGTATATATTTTAAGCTGCATCTGTCCTGAATATGTACAAACTTTTTTTCCTTTTCATTATTCCCCAAACAATACAGTATAATTTAGAAAGCACTTACATTGTATTAGGTACTATAAATAAATCTAGAAGTGATTTTAAGTGTATGGAAGGATGTGCACAGATTATATGCAAATACTACACCATTTTATATCAGGAACTTAAATATCATGGATTTTGGTATCCACAGAAGGTCTGGAAACCAATCCCCCAAAGAAACCAAGGGACAACCGTACTCTCCACGCTACATTACTTGATTCTGCTATCCACCTTGTGAAATAGTTATTGCCATCTCTAATATGGAGATACTAAGTCTAGTGCTCTTAGTGCCAAATAGTAATGCATTTTAATATCTATATATGAACAATTAATAGTTGAAGAAATTACTTAAGATGTTGGTACTTCCATTTCCCTATTTTTTTTTCTTTATATCTATTGTTTGGCAATCTTAGCAACAATGTTTGTTTCACAAAAATGGTTTTGTGATAATCAATGAATGTTAAACATCTTTATTTTCCTCAATAGTTTCCTTGCACCTGTGGGCATTCTCATTCATTCATTCATATCCCCTCTCTCTCTCTCTCTCTCTCTCTCTCTCTCTCTCTCTCTGACACACACACACACACACGTACACACGGGCACACAATTATTACACTAAGAAACAAGTTACCTGTGTAGCAATCATCCTTATACAATGATCACAATGTCATAATGGAGGATCCCCAAACCACAGTGTCCCAGGATATAAGCCACAGTTCCCGCTGTGCTCCACACCTACTGGAAAGAGACCCTGACACTCTCTCAGCAGAAGCAGGCATTCCATTGGCACTGCAGCAAGCATAGAAACTCATAATTTGAAAAGTGGGAGGTAAGCAACTAGCCCTCTTTTGCTGGCAGGTTATTTAACTTAACCTACAACTCTGGAGCAAAGCCAGAACTCTCCCATGACTGCCAGCTGCTGTCACCAGAAAAGAGGGCAAAATCCACCACTACAACCACACCACACATTATAGTTACATCCCAATTACAGAAATTTAAAAAAAAAAAAAAAAAACTGATCTCTTGAATCAAATTATCAATCTGGCTGCATCCCAATTAAAGATCTAAAAAACTGACTATTCAAATCAAATTATCAAGCTGGAAAATAGGGTGATTTAATCATGGACATCTTATAAAGTCACTAGATAACATGATAAATCTGTGGCATAGGCTATATACTACAGAATGCACCTCACAGAGTGCTTTGACCTTGAGCTATTTAAACAAACAAACAAACAAACCATACTTGAGAAGAGAATTGATAACACTCATCCACACAGATATATTTTCATTCCTAAGATAAATTATTTTAAAGGATAAAGATAGATACAAGCTGAAATTAGTTATTTAGATGTGTTTAAGCTAAAAACTGCTAACCACATGTACATGATATTCTGTAGTGTCTTATCTTTAGTTTGTCAAGGTTTCAAAATCCCTCTTGAGCTGGAGTACCATTTTTAGCTTGGCTAGGTCAGAATGACACTGAACAATATGAATAATGACACACAAGACAGCTATATGGACAGAGTTGTCATCAGCAAGCCAGCTGTGTTAACACCTGTGTGTCTTGCACAGCTGATCTTCAGGAACCAAGATCAAGAAATTGAGAATAGAGTTCAAAGATCATAAGTAACATTTAGAGAGTCATTGACAAGCTACTAAAAATTGGGTTTTTTAGAGGCAGAGGATCATGTTTCAACTTTTAAAACACTGTCAGTTTCATAAATTAAAAATTATTCTTTGTACTCCTTATAAATGCACTGAAAACTAAAAATCAAAAATAACTATATATTATTTACTCTGATTTATCATTGTTAATGTAAAATTATAAAATTATATTTAAAGATTTGGTTATACAGTGTCTTCATCTATCATATCCTGTTTGACACTATTCCATTCCACAATCCACTCTAAGAATAGAAGTAATCATCTTTCTATCTCATAGGAATCAAACTAGTCATTACATTACCTGCAAATTCCTTGTTAGCACATCTCTTTCCAAGAGATATTCTGATAATTGAATTTAGGCTTTGTTCTCTAGGTCTTGACTAGGCAAAGTAAAATACAGATACTATTTTTAGTAATCAAATAAACAAAGCGGTGACAATATCAGCAAAACCTCCATTAGAATCTAGAGATGGCTTTAGTTATATTTAGAGACTATATGGTGGTAAAGTTTGACTCATTCCACAAACATTCATTAAGTGCCTACTGGGTACCAGGCACAGTGATAGATGCTGAGAATATAAAAATTAAGGAGACAGAATTCCATCCCTCAAGGACTTCAAACTCTAGTAGCATAATTAATCTCTTGAAATGCATTTTCTAGCTTCCCATTTATCTATAATGTCTTGTTTCTCCTGTCAATTGCTATCCTGCCTTCTTTCTTTGCCAGAGTATTATGTTAATCAATCTCAAACCTTTATCTTTAGCCCTGACTTTTCCCTTGAGGTTCAGACTCACACATCCTGCTGATTATTCCACATTACCTTAAATTCAGTATTTCCAAAACAAAACTCATCATTGTCGCCCTTCTCCCTACTTAATAAAAATAAGCAAAAAGGCTGCTTTCTATATACCCAGATCCTTTAATGGCATCCTTGCCCCATCAGGGGAATCATCCTCCCCTGCCTTTCTCATCATCATATGCCACTTTGCTGAATAAGTTTCACATCCTTTCTTCTGCCACCACCTACCATCACTCTTCTGGTTCAACCCTTCTCAGCCCCCATCTAGCCTAACGCTATAGCTTCTTAATAGAACTGTCTATTCAGACTTGTGGCTCTTAAAACCACTTTCACTACTCACTATATCCAGTTTGCAAAATATGCTCTCTAGAGCTCAAATTTTATAAGAAAATCCAACCACATCAACCCCTAGCTTAAACCCTAGTATGCTCCCCGCTCCTTCCATTATATGATCCAAGGTTCTTAGCATGGCAAAAAAGTCCTTCCACGACCTAGCTACTATCTGCCTCATTGAGCTTCATCTCTTTCACTCTTTTTGCATTTAATAATGAACTGAGAATATTTAGTAATTCATGCTTCCATGAACTTGTTGCTCATGCCACTCTCTTTGCTAGCATACTTTTCCCATCTTTCTCACATTTTGAGGCCCCACCCAGGCATTAGTTTTCTTCTTCTAAGAAAACTCCAGTCAATCCCTGAGTCTTCTAAGTATGCCACATATGAGAATAACTATCTATATAGAATGGT
This sequence comes from Macaca mulatta, assembly GCF_049350105.2. Classification (NCBI taxonomy): domain Eukaryota; kingdom Metazoa; phylum Chordata; class Mammalia; order Primates; family Cercopithecidae; genus Macaca; species Macaca mulatta. Next base: position 83,291,098 of record NC_133420.1, read on the forward strand.
GATACACACACACACACACACACACACACACAGAGTTGAACTTTGAACAACATGTGGGTTAGGGATGCCAACCCCCACAGAGTTGAAAATGTATGTGTAACTTCTGACTCCCCCAAAACTTAACTACAAATAGTCTACTATTGGAAGCCTTAACTGATAACATAAACAGTTGATTAACACATATTTTGTGTTATGTGTATTATATACTGTATTCTTACAATAAAGCTAGAAAAAGGAACCGTTATTAAGAAAATCCTAAGGAAGAGAAAATGTATTTACTATTCATTAAGTGGAAGTGGATCATCAAAAAGTCTTCATCCTCATAATCTTAATGTTGAATAGACTGAGGAGGAGAAGGAAGAGGAGGGGTTGGCCTTGCTGTCTCATGAATGGCAGAGTTGGAAGAAGATCCACGTATAAGTGGACCTGCACAATTCAAAGCCATGGGTTCAAGGGTCAACTTTATATACATACACACACATACACAAAATATGACAAATATACATACATATATATGTGGTATATATGTATGTATGTATATTTGTTTCCCCAGAGGCTATTACATTTTCTGGAACATTATATGCACTAAAAATGTATTTGTAGAATTTAATTATTATAAATGTTGTGTTTCATGATGGATTCTAGGTTTTAAGTAACTTTTCTGAAGAAACAAATCCAAAAAGATGTCAGCAAAAACTCCTGTGACTTCCTAAATATTGCTCCAGTGTCATTTCAGTCCAATAAATTTAAAGGATTTATAGATGCAAGGTCTTATGGAGTTTTTACAATTTCTGGATTGTCATTTCCTGTTCTATCTTTTAGATGATTTATGAAAAAAGCACCTAACACTTCTCAATGAATATTCTTTGGTACTTTTAAAGCCTGTATGTTATAGCCGTACATAGGGAACATTTTAGTTAATCTTTCCAAACTTATAGGACTCATGCTATCTCAAAAGCCTCAAGAACACAACCATTCTATTCAACAACAAACATGACTACACAAATATTATTAGCTTCTTCTTCACATTTCAATTTTATCTAAGTTTCCTTAGTTTTACTCTCAGCTGCAGTAAACTGAGATATCTCTCTATTAGGCACTTGGTTAGTATCTAATAAATACATATTTTTATCGTATCTAATCCTACACAAACCAGACATTATCCTTCCCATCTAGGCATTATCCTATCCTGAAATTATTTTAATATAATTGTTCTACTTTCCCTTTACCCCACACAATAGAAATATTTTTAATATAATTGTTCTACTTTCCCTTTACCCCACACAATAGAAATATTTAGGCACATTTGGAGAGGCTCTAATTAAAAGAAATAATATTTCCTGTATTATCAGTAAAATTGAAAGCCTACTGGTAGAGCTATTAAAAAACAAAAGTATATGCTTTTAGAGATTGATGTTGGCAAAAATGATGGACTAAGGAACTCCAAAAGCTAGTCCTTCCATAAAAGTAGCAAATAAACTGACAAAAAATGTCAGCATTAGCTTTTTTCAGAACTCAAGAAGCTAACTGAAAGTTTACAGTAACCAGTTAAAAGCTTAACCAAGAAAAAAATCTGAATCTCAGTATTTAAGGAACTCTGTCAAAACAGTGGTTGACTACTAAGCTAACAGAGACTTCACTAGCTACACATGACAAAGGATACGACTTTATGAAATTAGTTCAGAAAGACAGCCTTTACAAAATCAGTTCTAACTTTACACAGTCAGTCACTAAATATAAAACAACAACTAAAGCAAGCAGCAACAACCGTGGAGATGGGGAGAATCTTATTTCCAGAGTTGTCAGATTATAATTTTCAAAATATCTACTTTTCAACAAAAAATTGTATATCCCAGGAAAAAAGAAAGTATGGCTTATTTCCAATAAAAACAGAAATGAACAGAAACTGTCCTTGAGGAAGCCTAACCATTGACCTTACCACATAAGTACTTGAAATCAATTATTTTAAATGTGCATATAAAGTTATAGAAAACCATGTACAAGGAACTAAAAGAAACCATGAGAACAATGTCTTCCAAAATAGAAAATGTAAATGAAAAGAAAAACAAGCAAAACATACATTTTGAAGTTGACACATTCAAAATTTGGTGGTGGGGTGGGGGTAGTTAGAAAAAAAAAACACCTGTCAACCAAGAATTCTATTTGTGACAAAAGTGTCCTTAAAAACGAAGGAGAAAGATAGCAGCCAGACGGTGGAAGAGGAAGCCCTGGACTCTCCTTCCCCCATGGACACACTGATTGAATGGCACATATCAATTCCCTTTATGGAAATTCCAGAAAGTAGCTGAGAGGCTCCTGCAACCTGGGCAACAAGAAATCAGTCACACTGAAACCACTGGGAAAACCGAAGACACTCTCTAATCATAATCCCCATTCCCAGCACAGCATCATATTATCAGGAGGGAACTCTCAGCTCCCAACTCTTTATGAGAAGGGAAGGAATTGGACTGTGCATACGATGTCCCACTCTTCAGAGTTCTATCTACAGCACTGGCTTTTGTTTCACCTGTGTTTGAGTACTGACATGACCCAACATATGCTAGACCCACAGAGAAAAAAAGGTGGTGGTTTGGACTAGAGCACAGATATTCATAACAGCTCTCCCCTGACTTGGCACAGAAAGGACCAGTGAAAAAAAAAATCCCCTGCTCTCAGTCTCTGCCTTGGGAGGAAAAGAATTGGGCCATACATACAACATCTCAAATTTTCCAAGTATTAGCAGAGGGTAATATTTCTATCTTTTGTCTTGCCTGTCTCAAAGCACTGATGAGGCATAGCGTACTCTAGAACCCTGGAGCCTTTAAGAAGATGACAGTTTGGACTAACATAGAAGTTTGAGAGCCCTATAGAAGCTCTGGCCGAGTTTATTGGTGAAGGTCTTCTCTGGTACAAAGCCAATCCTTGAAGACTGACAGAGATGGCAGGTTCTTTTCTTCTTTTTCTTTTTTTCTTAATGCATAGATACCAACACAAAGAGTCAAGGAAAATGAAAAAACAGAGAAGCATAATCCAAAAAAGGAACAAGATAAAACTCCAGAAACCAATACTAATGAAATAGAGATATATTAATTACCTGAAAGAGAATTCAAAATACTGTCATAAAAATGATCGATAAGCTCAAAAAAAATAACATATGAACAAAGTGAGAATTTCAGTAAGAAGAAAGTTTAAGAGAAACAAGTATTAGGGCAGAAGAATGTAATAACTGAAAATTCAAGAGAAGTTCAACAGCAGACTAAAACCAGCAGAAAAAAAAATTGGTGAACTTGAAGACAGGCCATGTGAAATCATCCAGTCAGAGGAAGAAAATAATAATAGTAATAAAGAATAAAGACAGCTTAAGTGACTTACAGAAAAACATCAAGCAGACCAATATATGGATGACAGGAGTCAGACAAAAAAAAAAAAAAAAAAAAAGGGAAAGGAAAAAAAGAAAAGAAAGTTTATTCAAAAAAATAATGACTGATAAATTCCCCAAATCTGGGGAAGAAAATGAACATCCAAATCCAGGAAGCTTAATGAACCCTTAATAAGATGAAACTACAGAAATCCACACCAAAACACATGATAATCAAATTTTCAAAGACAAAGAGAATTTTGAAAGCAGCAAGAAGAAAATGACTCATTACAAACAAGGGAATTCCCTACTAAACTATCAATTGACTTTTTCAGCTCAAACTTTGCAAGCCAGAAAGGAGTAAGATGATGTATTCAAAGAGGTGAAAGGAAAAAAGAATGCTATCTAAGAACACTATACCTGGCAAAACTGTCCTTCGAAAATGAAGGAAACCTAAAAACTTCCCTGACAAAAGCTGAAGAAGTTCATCACTAACAAACTTGCCTTATAAGGAGCACTAAAGGCAGTTCTTCAAGTAGAAATAATAGAATGCTAAACAGCAACACGATACCATAAGAAAGTATAAAACTCAAAGGTAACTATATAGATACACAGAATGCTTTATTACTCTAGTGGTGGTGGGTAAATCACTTTTATTTCTAATGTAAAAGTTAAAACACAAAAGTATTAAAAACAACTATAAGTAAAAACTATGTGAATGGATACACCATATAGTAAATTGTGACATCAATAACAAAATATGAAGGGAGGAGGAGTAAAACTGTAGAGTTTTTGCACGTGATTAAAGTTAAGTTGTTATCAACTTCAACTGTCATAACCATATTTTATATAAGCCCCAGGATAACTGGAAACAAAATACCCATATAAGTTGCACCAAAGTAAAAAATAAATTAATAAAAGCTTATCAACACAAAAAAATCAATAAAACACAAAGGATGAGAGCAAGGGAGAAAAATGAACTGAGAACTGTGCACTAAGGAACTCCAAAAGCTGTGGAACTCCAAAAATGAATGAACTATAAGACGAACAGAAAATGATGAACAGAATGGCAATAATAAATAATTTCCTATCAGTAATTACTTAAAATGTAAATAGACTTAACTTCTGATAAATAAATAGATTTAACTTCCAATAAAGAGACACAGAGTGGCTGAATGGATTAAAAAAAAAAACATGATCCAACTATATACTGTCTATGAGAAACTCATTTTAGATTTAAGGATGTGCACAGACTGAAAGTAAAGTGTTGGAAATAGATATTACATTAGTTACCATTTGGTAACCAAAAAAGAGTAGGAGTGAATATATTTGTATCATACAAAATAGATTAGAAGCCAAAAACTGTCAGGAGGGACAAAGAATAACATTATATAATATAAGAATACAGTCTCCAGGAACATATAACAATTTTAACAATTATATACACATATATATACACACATATATGTACACACACACACACCCCCCTAACAACAGAGCACCTAAATATATAAAACAAACATTGGCAGAACTGAAGGGAATACAGACAGCAACACAATAACAGTAGGAGACTTCATTACCCCACTTCCAATAATGGGGAGAATAACCAGTCAGAAAAAGAAATAGCAAACACAAACAACACTATAGACCAAATGAACCTAATGAACATATGTAGACCGTTCCAGTATACAGCAGCAGAACACGCATTCTTCTCAAGTGTACACAGATCATTTTCTAGGATATATCATATGTTAGGTGTCAAAACAAGTCTTAATAGATTTAAGAATATTAAAATCATACCAAGGTTTTTTTTCTGACTATAATGAAATGAAACCAGAAACAAAGTACAGAAGAAAAACTGGAAAATTCACAATATATAGAAAAAAAAAAAACAAATTTTTGAACAACCAATGGCATAAGAAAGAAATCATTAGGAAAGTTAGAAAATATCTTGAGACAAATGAAAATGAAAATGAAATACAACATATCAAAACTTAAGAGACTCAGTGAAAGCAGCAGTAAGGGGAAACGTACAGCAGTAAACACCTACATTTAAAAAAAAAAAAGAAATTTCTCAAATAAACGATTTAATTTTGGCACCTCAAGGAACGAGAAGAGGAACAAACTAAACCCAAAGTTAGCAGAAGGAAGGAAATAATAAAGATTAGAACAGGAAAAAAATAGAGAACAGAAAAACACAATAGAGAAAATCAGTAAAACTAACAGTTTGCATTTTGAAAAGATGAAATTTACAAACCTTTAGTAAGACTAGGAAAAAAAGATAAAACTAAAAAAAAAAAAAAAAAAAAAAAAAAAAAAAAACACAAAGAGGAGAAATTATAACTGATACCACAGAAATAAAAAGAATCATGACAGACTACTACGAACAATTATATGAAATACAGTAGATAATCTAGAAGAAATGGATAAATTCTAAGAAACATGCAACCTAATAAGAACGAATGATTAAAAAAAAAATAGAAATTCTTAAACAGAGGGTGGGTGTGGTGGCTTATACCTATAATCCCAGCACTTTGGTGGCCAAGGTGGGAGGAGTACTTGAGGCTAGGAGTTCAAGACACCCTGGGCAACACAGTGAGATGCTATCTCTACAAAAAAAATAACAATTTAAAAATTAGCAGGATTTGGTGGCATATGCCTGTAGTCCCAGCTACTTGGAGACTGAGGTAGGAGGATCTCTTGAGCCCAGGGGTTTGAGGCTGCAGTGAGCTATGAGTATGCCACTGCACACTCCAGCCTAGGCAACAAAGCAAGATACTGTCTCAAAACAAACAAACAAACAAACAAAAAAGAAAGAAAGAAAGACACAAAGATGGGGATGGGTTGGGGGAGAGGGAAGGAGGGAAAATCTTGAACTATTTAGTAAGGAGATTGATTCAGTAATCAAAAATCTTCTGACAAAGAAAAGCCCAGGACCAGGTGGCTTTACTGACGAATTCTATAAAACAATTAAATAATTAACATTAATGATTTTCAAACTCCTCCAAAAAACTTGAAAAGGAGGAAAAACTTCCAAATATATTTTATGAGACCAGCATTTTCCTGATACCAAAGCCAGACAAAGATATCACAAGAAAAAAAACTACAGGCCAATATCCCCAATGAATATAGATCCAAAACTCCTCACCAAAATATTAGCAACTGAATTCAAAAGCACAATTAAAGGATTAGGTGCCATTACAAAGTGGGATTTATCCCTGGGATGTAAGAATGGTTCAACATGCAAAAATCAATTGTGATACACAACATTAACAGAATGAAGGACAAAATTCGCACCATCATCTCAATAGATGCATACAAAGCATTTGATAAAATTGATAAAAATTCAATAGCCTTTCATGATAAAAACTCTCAACAAACTAGGAGTGGAAGAAAAGTACCTGAACACACCAAAGGCCATATATGTAAAGTCCACAGCTAATATCACACTCAATGATTAAAAACTTAAAGCTTTTCCTCTAAAATCACGAACAAGGTAAGGAGGTCTGCTTTTACCACTTGTATTCAACGTTATCATTGAAATGTCCTAGGAAGCATGATTTGGCAAGAAAAATATGCCACTAAAAGCACAAGAAACAAAAATGAAAACAGACAAGTGAAACTACATCAAATGAAAAAGCTTCTGCATAGCAAAAAATAATAATAATCAATATAATGAAAAGGCAACCTATAGGATAAGAGAAAATACTTGCAAACCATATAAGGGGTTTAATTTCTAAAATAAAAGAGGTTAATTTCTTACAGCAAAAAGCAAAAAGAAACTAATGACCTGATTTTACAATGGGCTAAGAACTTGAATAGACATTTATCCAAAGAAGACATACAAATGGTCAACAGGTATATGAAAACATCCTCAATGTCACTATCATCAAGGAAATAAAAATCAAAACCACAGTGAGGTATCACCACATACCTATTAGGAGGACTATTATAAAAAAAAATTTTTAAAGACAAGTGTTGGCAAAGATGTGGAGAAACTGGAACCCATGTACACAACAGCAAAGGAATGTAAAGTGGTGCAGAGGCTATGGAAAAAAAGTAAGGAGATTCCACAAAAAGTTAAAATTAGAACTACCACATATGATTCAGCAACCACTTATGGGTATTTATCTAAAAGAATTACAATAAGAATCTCTAAGAAATATATACAATCCCAAGTTCACTTCAGTACTATTTATAATAGTCAAGATCTAGAAACAACCTAAATGTCTATTGAGAGATAAATGAATACATAAAATATGGTATATATAGTCAATAAATATTACTCAGCTTTTAAAAGGAAGGAAATAATCAGCCTTTTAGAAGAAGGAAATCCTATGATATACAACAAAATGGATGAACCTTGAGGACATTATGCTAAGTGAAACAAACCATTCACAGAACAAATACTACGTAATTCCACTTATATGACGTACCTAAAATAGTAAAACTCATGGAAAAGGAGAGTAGAACGGTGGTTACCAGGGGCTGGGGTCGGGGAGGGCAAAGTGGAGAGTTGTTAATGAATAGGTATAAAGCTTCAGTTATGCAAGATGGGTAAGTTCTGAAAGTCTGCTTTATAACACTGTACCTGTGGTTAACAATATTGTATTGCATAGTAAATATCCATTAAAAGGCTAGATCTTAGACTAACTGTTCTTACCACAATAAAATTAAAATTTTTTCTAATGAAGGAGAAACTAAGACATTTCAAGACAAACAAAAGCTAAGGGAATTCGCCACTAGATCTGCCCAATAAGAAATGCTAAAGGGAGTCCTGAAATGAAAGGATACTAGACAGTAACTCAAATTCACATGAAAAAATAAGGAACGCCAGCAAAGGTAACCATGTAGGGAAATATAAAAGTCAGTATTAATGTATGTTTGGTTTGTAACTCCTCTTTTTCTTCTATAGATTTAAAAAACAGCTATATAAAACAACCATTATAAACTATGTTGATGGGCACACAATATATAAGGATGTAATTTGTAACAATATGAAGAGAAAGGATGAAGCTATATAAAAGCAAAATTTTTAAACATAATTGGTACTACGTTGGCATTAATTCAAACAAGACTGTTTTGAATTAAGATGTTAATTGTAATCACCAAGGGTAACACTAAGAAAACAACTAAACATGTATAGTAAAATAAAAGAGAAGGGAATTAAAAAAATGGTATACTACCAAAGATCTATGTAACGCAGACAAGAAGGACAAGTAGAGGAACTGAGGAACAAAACAGATATAATACATGTAAATAAAATGGCAGAAGTCCTTCCTTATCATGATTATGTTAAATGTAAATTGATTTAAATATCCAATTGAAAGTCAGGAGTTAGCAAAATGAATGTTTTTCAAAACGTGATTCATTTGACACTGTCTATAATAGATTCATCTTAGATACAAAGACACAAATAGGTTAAAAGTGAAAAGACAGAAAAAGCCCACGCCAACAGTAACCAAGCAAGCTGGAGCGCCTCCACTAATATCAGACAAAAGACTTTAAGATCAAAATTATTGCAAGAAACAAAGACATCATATAATGATAAAAGAGTCAATCCATCAAGAACATACAACAATTTCCACATAATCTCAAAATATATGAAGCAAAACTGACCAAATTGAAGAGGAAAAAGAGTTCAACAATAACATTTGGAGACTTTGACATCACGCTTTCACTAATGAATAGGACACCCAGACAAAAAACAATCAAGGCTTTAGAAGACTTGAACATCATAAACCAACTACACATAACAGACATATGTAGAACACTCTACCTAACAAAAGAATACATATTCTTTTAAAATGCACATTTAACATTCAGCAAGACAGACCATATTCTGGACCATACAACAAACTTTAACAAACTTAAAAAGAATAGAAATAAAACAAAGTATTTAAACCATATAAAATTAAATCATAATTCAATAGCAAAAAAAAGGTGTGGAAAATTTCCAAATATTCAGAAATTTATCAGCTCACTCTTAAATAATAAGTCAATGAAGAAATCATAGAAATTAGAAAATACTTTGAAATAGATGAATATAAAAAAATAATAAAACAAAACTTCTGAGATGCAGTGTAAGCTGCATCAGACAGAAATCTATAGCTGTAAATGTCTACATTAAAAAAGAAGAAAGATCTCAAATCAATAACCTAACCTTCCAGCTTGGAGCAAGTAAGAGAGAGACAGAGAGCACAAACTAAACCCAAAGCAAACAGAAGGAAGAAATAATAATGTTCTAGAGTAGAGATAATACAAAATAGAGAACAGAAAAACCATGGAGCAAATCAAGGAAACCAAAAGTTGAACCCTTAAGAAGACAAATAATATTGACAAACCTTACCTAGACTAACCAAGGGAAAAGTTACTAAATTACTAAAATCAGAAATATAAATGGGGACATTACTAATAACCTTACAGAAATAAAAACAATAATAAGATAATGAGCAATTGGATATCAAGTCAGATAACTTAGATAAAACAAACCAATTCCTAGAAACACACAAACTACCAAAACTGACTGAAAAAGAAATAGAAAATATGAGTAGATCTATAACAAGAAAAGACTGAATCAGTATCAAAAACTTCCAGATAAGAAAAGTTCAGGCCCAGAAAGTTTCACTGGTGAATTCTGCCAAATGTTTAAAGAATTAACACCAATCTCTCAAATTCTTGAAAAAAAATGAAGAGAAGGGAGCATTTCCTAACCTATTCTGAGGTATTACTTTGTCCTAAAGCCTGACAAAGATATCACAAAAGAAAACTACAGACCAATATGTCCTATGAATTTAGATGCAATAACCCTTAAAAAAAAAAAAAAAAAAAACCTAGCAAACCAAACCTAGCAGCATATTCAAAAGATCATACACCATAACCAAGTGAAATTTATCCCAGGAACACAATGGTGTTCAACATACATAAATCATGCTAGGTAGTACAAAACATCAGTAGGATGAAGGAAGGGAGGCACAACATGATCATCTCAACTGATGCAGAAAAAGAAAAGCATTTGATAAAACTCAACGTCTTTTCATGATAAAAAAAAACACTCAAAAAACTAGGAACGGAAGAGCACTTTCTCAAACTGATAAAGGGGATCTATGAAAAAACCCACAGCTAATATCATGCTCAATGGTGTAAGACCAAAAACTTTCCCCTTAAGATTAAGAAGAAAACAAAGGTGTCTGCTCTCAACATGTCTATTCAACACCATACTGGATGTTCCAGTCAGATAATTAGATAAGGAAAAGAAACTAAAGGCATCCAAATTAGAAAGAACTAAGTAAAACTATATTCACAGATAACACAATCTTACATGTAGAAAATCCTACAGAAGCTATACATGCACACAAAAACTACTAGAGTTAATAAATTCAGCAGTTTTTTAGGAGACAAGATGAACACATAAAAGATAAACATACAAAAATCAGTTGTACTTCTGCACACCAGCAATTAAGAATAAAAAATTAGACTTAAGAAAACAGTTCCATTTAAAATAGCATTGCAAATTATAAAATAAAGAATAAACTTAACCAAGAAGATGCATAACTTGTACACTGAAAACCACTAAACACTGTTGAGAGAAATTAAAGAAGATCTAAGTAAGTAGAAAGGCATTCTCTGTTCATGAATTGCAAGACTTAATATTGTTAAGATGACAATACTCCCCAAATTGATTTATAAATTCACCATAGCAGCTTTCAAAATTCCATTGCCTTCTTCTGCAGAAATGGACAAGCTGATCCCAAAATTCACATGGAACTGTATGAGAGAACTTGAATAGTCAAAACAATCTTGAGACCTCAAAATCTCACATTTCTCAATTTCAAAACTTAATAGAAAACACAGTCATCAAAACTCGTGGTACTGATACGAAGAGAGACATACAATTCAATGGAATAGAATTGAGAGTCCAGAAATAAACCGATACATCTATAGTCAACTGATTTTCAAGAGGAATATGAATGATTCAACATGATCATTCAATGGGAAAAGAACAGTCTTTTCAACAAATAGTGCTGGAATAATGGGACTGCCATATAAAAGAATGAAGTTGGGCCTTTACATGATAGAATATATAAAATCAATTTTATATAGACTAAAGACCTAAATGTAAGAGCTAAAACTATACAATTCTTAGAATAAAACACAGGGGAAAGCTTCATGACTTTGCATTTGGACATGGATTCTTAGATATGCCAAACACACAAGCAGCAGCAAGAAAAAAAAATTAGATTTCATCAAATTGTAAAACTTCTGTTCACCAAAGGACACTATCTAAATATAAGGTAAAAAGACAACCTACATGATGGGAGAAAATGTTTTCAAATCATATATATAACAAGATTCTAGTATCCAGAATATGCAAAGAACTCTTAAAACTCAACAACAAAAAGACAATCAACCCGATTTAAAAATGGGCAAAGGATGTGAGGAGACATTACTCCAAAGAAGACAAATAATCAATAATCACATGAAAACATGTTCAACATTGTTAGTCATTAGGAAAATGCAAATCAAAAACCACAGTGAGATACTATATAATAGCCACTAGGATGGCCATTAACAAAAATTGAAACTAACAAGTGTGAGCAAGGATGTGGAAAAATTAGAATGCTTATCCATAATGGTGCAGATTTAAAAAGGTGCAGTCACTGTGGAAAACAGTTTTGTGGTTCCTCAAAAAGTTATCAAAGTATTGTTATATGATCCAGCAGTTCCACTGCTAGCTACATACCTAAGAGAAGTGAAAACAGACCTTCAAACAAAAATTTTTACACAAAATTTCACAACAGCATTCACTATTCATAATACCCAAGAAGAGGAAACAATCCAGTGTCCATCAGCTGATGAATGCCTAAACAAAATGTGGTATAACTATACAATGGCATATTATTCAGCCATAAAAGGGAATGATGTATCAATAAATGCCACAACATGAATGACCTTTGAATAAATTATGCTAAATGAAAGAAGCCAGACATCTAAAATCACATATTGTATTATTCCATTTACATGAAATGTCCAGAACAGGAAAATCCACAGAGACAGAAGGCAGGTCAGTGTTTGCCAGGATGTAGGGGAAAGGGATATAAGAAATAATTGCTTCTTGGGTACTGGGTTTCTTTTGGAGCGATGCAAATGTTCCAGAATTAGCTGTGATGGGTGCACATACTGAAAGCCACTGAACTGCGCACTTTAAAATGGTTAAGCTGGAGAGTTTTTTCAAAACAAGTTCAACAGTTTTGGATTTTCCAAAAAAATAAAAAGCAGCCAAAATTTCAACTCAAGAGAGAAGGGTGTGTTTTTAAAAATGCAACTCATGAAAAGTTATGATGATTTTGTTTCTTCTTGTTCTTATGTTTCTTATCTCCAATACCTTCAAATTGGCCCACCCAAAACAGTGTATTATAAAATTAAGTTCTGACCTACATTAAAAATGGGCATAAAAATATATATCTAAATGAAATTAATATAAAACTTACATTTCTTTGGAAAAAAACTATGTTTTTTAACTGAAATGACTGACCTTCCTTATTAAATAGTTACCAGTCCCAAATGCAATTTTGAAAATAATATCTAACCAACTGTTCTGTGTAATACAGTTGTAGTATTTGAAAAGTTGAATGAAATGTGTTGCTTAAAAGCTAACAAGTATAAACCAAATGTAATTGTTTTTCCTAAAAACAAATATGTTCAGGTAAGTTCCTTAACATCCAAGAAAAGAAATGATGTCTGCAGGAAAACAAGTTCTTTTTCTATTTGATTAGTGTCAGATGTTACTATTAAAATTCAACTCAGTGGGTAAGACTTAGTTTTATTCTAGAATGAATGGTTCCAATCTTGAAAACACGTATGTTTAAAACAGTAAGAAATATAAATAGTCATACTATTTTACTATGCACAGTAAACTTTGCTAAAGAGTTTGGATGTATCCGTATTGATTTTTACCATCCTGTGAAAGAGCCTGGACCCTCCTTCCACACTACTCTTTGTTTCATCAAAGACAGCAAAATGCCAATGGAAAGTCCAAGGCAGCCAGAAAAATAAACCTATTGAACTCTGGCATGAAGACAGGTGGGCGTGCATCTTCCTGAGACCTTCAGAGGACTCTCTGGGCCACCTCCTTATCACTCATTCATTCTCACTCATACCTCACAGAAAAGAGAATTATCTCCAATTATCTTTCCTAAGTTTTCACTTCAAGCTTGAAAAGTAATTGATAATTTTAAAACCACTATATTAATAGAATTTTCTAAAGACATAAATCAAAATAATTAACTACTAAATCTGAAGAGAGAAAAAGCCATAAAGCAAAAGTAAATCTACAATGGCTACAGACCAGCTTTACAGACCGCTTTCTTTCCGTATGACACAAAAATCAAAAGATGAACTACAACTGAAGAACTGTATGATTCTAATCATCCTGTTGCAATCAGTCTTTATCATATTTAAATGATATATTTTGCCATTTTCATAAGAAAAGAAGAAGGTACAACATTTACATTTCACGTTGGTGATGGTTTTTCCCTGATGTCAAAGTTCATTCCCCAAGTTAGCTGCTGTCTAACTATTTTTTCCTCCAACTGGGATGATGAAAAAACCAACTGGATTTCAAAGTCAACATTAACTATATAAAAGGGTGTGCCATGTATATGACGTAATTGACTTTTCTATGTACCAAGTTCAAAAAAATACCACAGATGTCTCTTTCACTGCAAATCTAAATTACAGATTTGTGGCACATATAAATTCAGTGTGACTGTATTTAGACTACACCGACTAGCTAAACGTTTTTAAATGGGAAGGGGGAGAAATCATAGTTTCAAAGAAGCTTAGGAAATAGCACTCAGATAATTTTTCTTTTCCAAAATACTTTTGTTGACATGAAATAATGCTGGTCACTTTCAAAATAGAAAAGAATACAGGGGCCCGTTGTTTTTAAAATGTTAAAATGCATTAACTATTAGTTTGCTAATTTTTATTTAATATGCCCTTCAAAAAGTTAGTTTTAGGGTATTTTAAGTGACTTATAAAATGATATTATATAAAAAACTGATTTACAAGGTTATTCTAAATATGATTCATTCATAAACTCCATGTATCTTTAAAGTACTTAATGTTTGCATTTCCAATAATTTGCCTATCAGACAGTAGCAGAAACACATAAATAATGTTTCTCTGCTTTTGAATGATGAAATAATGAACATATCTTTCAGTGCAGAGTGGAGTGCTAACAAAACACATGGTCAGTAAATATATTATGTTTTTACAAATATCATAATACTTTTATTATGCTGTTCATCACTGCAAATTAACACTCAGAGTTTATCATACAGGAGTAATCAAATTTGAAAACAATAGAATATATTAAATAATTAAATTTCTACTTTAAGAATATATTCTTACAAGTAAGAAAGAAAATTTCAATTTGAATAACATTACTACCTAGTTTACATATATGAGTATTACTAAATAAAATACATGTTTCTCTCCATACATATATATATATATATATATATAGGACTGTTGGTTTAAGAGTGGTAAGAGGTTAGACAGTGTGGTCAAACATTTTATCATTATGAGACATATAAGAATCTTAATGACCTCTGCTTTGTTCAGCAAAGACCGCAAATAATTCCAAGTACAATTACACCAGTTTGGGGAAACCACTATTTTCATAGTCTTATTAAATATATAAAGTGAATTCTGAAAAAAGCATGCAATATAGCACTATGTAATGGAAATTTCCAGTCATCTGCATAGCATCTTTTTGTTAATTTATTTTTTTAAGTTACAAAATGAATTAAAGAACTTTGTGGCTAATAAAAATAATGACTAGGTGTCATGATACAAATTGAACAATATTAAAGAAAAATTACAGTACCTTGTGAAGCGTATTTTCTATTGCTCTCATGTGATTTGCAACACATTCTTTGTCTCTAGAAAAAATAAAAGAAAGATTAAGTGTTAGTAAAACTCAAACCTTACTACAACTGTTACACATTTTAGTATAAGTCACTAGTATTAAAAAATAAGGGTCTGATATCATTGTTCTCCTTTTATTTTTTTTATTTATTTTACCTTTTTAAATTTCGATTTTTAATTCATTGTCCTCCTTTTAAATGTACAAAAACTAACCACATTCACTGATATATTTCCACATTTAACACATATCTTAAATTTTGTTGCCTGTCCTAAATTGGGGTAGGGGAGAGTAAAAAGGTAAAAAAGTGAAAAACAAAGAAAAAAAATTACAATTACATTATTGATCATTTAAAAAGTGCTGTAAATGGTAAAACTTCATTCTTCTATTTCTAATGAAAAAGACTTTAAAAATCTTAGTGATGGGGCTATATAATAAATCACCATACTATGCAAAATAGTATTTTCCTTTCTACACAGTCTTTTTATGCTATAATAATTACACAGAAAACTCCTCCGTGACTTGTCTAGGAATATGCAAAGTTACTAGTTTCTCCTATCAGCCTAGTATATTGAATTTAGCCTTCATAATGAAATAAAAAGTTTGAATGAAAATACTGAAGATAAAAATCTAATTGTAAATTGAAATTGAAAACTGTAAATAATGTATTAGTTCTCCAGATTTCAAATTAGCTTTCTTTAGTTTTATAAAAACATGTGCCCATGGTCACAGATCATAGACATGTCAAAATACTGAATTAGCAGCCCTGTTTTGAAAATACAATTTGAATCTGGAGGTTTTATTAGCCTATTTTCATTCATCTCAGAATTTTCTCAGTGCTATAAGACTTACTGGAAATTACCTGGGCTAAGCCTCTCATTTGACATGATGAAACTGGGAGTGAACAATAACAAAAAAACTGATTCAGTCAAACTTATATTTTAAAAAATGACAAAAACATACACCTTATATGGTGGTGCATCATTATATTGCTTAACAATTTCCCAAAAACCTCTCAGTGGTTATTCAAATATGCCAATATTTTGGCCTTGTGTCAATTCATGTTTTCATTATGTTTGAGCAATGTCACAAACCCAGTGGCAAAGCTTATGAATATCTGAAGATTGTGGATTCCTCGTTCAGTGATTTATACACATTCTGTAGTTTACAGACTACATTCATATTTGATGATATTTTATGCTTAAGAGTTTCTCTCAAAAAATATTTAATAAACATATATTTTTGCAAGTAAAGAAATTCAGAATTCTAAAGTTAGAAAACACTGAGTTTATCAAAATTAGATGTTTCTTTATTCCTTGAAAATAGATTTTCTTTAAGCCACGCTGTTGCACAAAGAACTGTCTTAAAGTATTCCATGAAATTTGATATGAGGAACAAATAAAAATGCCCAAGAGAACTGTTCAATGTGAACTTCATAATGTATGTCAACTTGATTACCTGGTTTCAAAAAAAAAGGAAAGACATTTTCATCACATTTACATAGTGGTCTACTCTGAAAACTGTATGTTTTTCTACTTAAAATATTAGAATATACAGCTATAAAAATTAAATGAGTTTTCATGATCAATGTTTTATTGTATTTTTTAAATGCTATGATACATATGCTGATTGTATGCTAACATTTCTTTATGGAAATATTACTTGCAATATTAGTATATAATAATATATGCAGAGCAAACTTTCAGAGAGAGTGAGGCAGAAGAGAATAGGAATGTATAACAGAAGATACTATGAAAAACTTATAAATAGAGTCTTACATTTCACATTAATAAAACATAGTTTCTAACACGTAACACTACAACGGAGCCCAAAATAAGCATAATTAGAGGTTTTATAGAAGCTTATACTTTTCTGAGGTTTCTCAATAAAATATACATTTAGTATGTTAAGAGTTTTTCTTTTTTGAGGATATATCAGAGAATTTCAAAGAAAGACAGCTGTACTTTTGTTTTCTAACACTGTATTATCCAGGGCTAAAACCCGGAGCATGAAAGTAAGAATTGATCTTTTGTCTGTTTTAAGTGATCTCCCCAAGGTCCAAATGCTCACTTGGCTGCCATGCGGAGGGCACTCTCTGCATCATGGATGTTCTCCTCTAGTCGACGCTTGTCCTGCTCCAGCTGGGTAAGATGTCTATTGAGCTGACGCAGAGATTGATCTTTTCTTCTCAGCTCCATCTTTGCCTCGGAGAGACTCTGCAAGCAGACAGAAAACAGAGTTACTTGTCAGCCCTGATAATTAACTTCAATTTATGCCATAGGCTATTAAACAAAGAAGAATACAGACTGACTGAGAAGTAGACTTGGGTCATTACACATCAAAGTTTAACAAATTTTCTGCAAAAATTTTATATACTTACTAATTAGAAATGATAGAACTGATAAGATTTTGGAAAATGTTTGGTTACAAAATACAGTTCCATTTTATTTTTTAAAATACTGCAAGGCAAATAAATTGTATTCTTACTAAAAATAATCTGATTATAAAAATCTCAAGTTGTACTTTCTTTTAATGATGAAAAAATAAAGTTTTCAGGGTAGAAAGCACATGAAATTTAGAGTCAATTTTATTCTAAATATAACTAGAGTTAAGAACTATCATATGCCCAAACTATGCATGTGATTGAGAAAATGATAGACCAGGATATCTATAAGAAAATGGTAAACCCAAGATGAAACAGTACCACCACTGTCTTTATAAATACACAGTTAGGTGGCTACAGACATTTCAGCAAACAAACGAATTGGACTCCAAAATAAAATTCACTTGCTTCCCAGTAAATAACTCTTACATCAAGGATCGCAACACAAATAGGATCAACATGTTTTAACTAATAAAGTTATAAATAATACTTGCATTCAGAATTATTTGTGTTCTATAAATATTTTCTTAGTCACAGAAGTACAAAATCTGTTGATTTATATGCTATCTACTTTAATTTGAAATATTTACTTAGCGCAAAAATGTCAAGATGCAATTGCGCAACTTTATGTTGCAGGCTTAGAATCGGAAGCTCACAATTGAGTGAAGTATTTTCTAGACCTCACTTAAAATTCTAGGATGCAAAATAGTACCGGGATCAGAGGATCACTTAACTCTAAAAATCTTCTTACTCCTTTGCCTAAAACATTTCTAGAGTAACCTTATCAAACAGTTTTTGATTAAATTTGTTGGATGGTGAGCTAAATAATTGACTGCATACACATATTTTTTTCTTCTTGCTCAGTTTAGCCACACATTAACACCCACACTGTGCTTCAAAAACCTAGTAAAGAATAAACAAAAATATTATAATTTCATGTGTAAAACTCTTCTAACAGTATTCTTTCACTGCATTCACAATGGGTAGTATTAAAAAAATGAATAGTATAAAAACTTAAGCTGTGTACATGCTAAACCAATCAACTCCCTCTAACTGCTGGTGAATTGAAAGCCATCATCAGTCAAACCAGGTATTTTAAAACATTAAAAGTTTTAAAATTCACTTTTCAAATAGTCAAGTTACTGTCAAACAAATATAAATCAAAAAATTAAACAAACTATGACCACTTATGAGACATTGTATTTTGTTTTAAATCTTCACTATTAACAGATCTTCACACACGTTGCACCACAGAAATAGTCACTGTTTCAAACCAACTTTAAAAACATGGCAAAGAATAAATTTTTAAAACCACACTAAACCTACTAATTTTGCGCCAATGCTAAGATAAATGTACTAAAGCATCATGAACTTTCTTTATTTAAAAAAGTAAAATCCTTTTGAGTTCCTTTTAAAGTCAGCATTTCTGACATCTTTCAAGCAACAAAAAAAAAACAATTTTTCAAATATGAAGATCAAACTAATGGTCCACCACCAGTTATGGATAAAGCTTGAATTCTTCCAACAAAAACAATACACTTGTGCCAATCCATTCAAATTCTTCTGCTCAGTAACTCTTATGACTAGAGGTGCATATTTGTGAGGGGACTATCCAGCATTCAGTATATTATCTCTAACCTTAACCAGACTGAAGCTTGCTGATCCAATCTGAGGGAATCCATGACTTTGAAACCCACACTTGACTTTTCAACCATCCTATCATATCCTTTCAAAGAACATATAACTCATAACATTAGAATTTCTACTACATAGGTAAATCTTCTCGTTTCCATTCTTTCATTTTCATGTCTCAGGGGCAAATGACAGGAGTCACCAAACTCTTCTAAAGCTTACACTATTTCAAGGGCATAGAAAAGAAACAAAAAGTGGTATAAACAAAGTGATATAATTCACACTTCCTTGAGTATGAAAACAAAAAGATAATATAGTTTTTTGGAAAAAAAGATCATAACTTACAGAATTCTCATTTGAAAAGAGGAGAATGACATCATGAAATACATCAGTGGGCCCTAAGATTGAGGGGGATGGGTATAAAACACCAAGACATAAACCACAATTCAAGAATATGTCTTTTCCCTAATACCTAACCTTTTTTAAATAACAAAAACAGAATATTTAAAAATCCTAACACTGAGCTTTAAAGAAAAATACATTTGAGTACATATATATGTACATATCACATATATATTTACAAATATATATCCATATATCACATTTAATTTTAAATTCAGCTTTTCTTTTCTCCTGTTCAGATTGATCTAATTAAAACCCATGATAAACTTTATGGACTCTAATATTTCCAACTGAATGACTGAAACCAAGAGGGTGCGCCTCTAGGCAGCAAGGCAACAATGATAAGCAGCAGGTTAGCCACTAATTTCTCAACCAGGGTAGATTGTGAAAGTGTGATGTTCTGATATCCAAGAAACTGTTCAGGAGAGAATAGGATAAATCAAGTTTAATAACTCTGCTCCTAATTGTTCCCCCAATGCTCAACTCTAATTACTTGGAGAACTCTCCTGACTGTCACCTGATATTAAGTTGTTGGAGGCTGAGCCTGGAACAGCGAGATAATCAATAAACATTTAGTGGGGAGAAGAATGAAGATCCTGTTAAGCAGTGGGAACCTGCAGCACCCAAAGCCCTTCTGCTCATGAGAAAACCTATGGGACAGCCATAGTGATTGCAAAGCAATAATCCAAAGCACTGTTTTTAGGCCTTGAGGCCTTTAAGCAACAGTACATTTGAGGAAAAAAGGTTAACACGGTCACCCTAATTACAGCCCACTTTCACATACTTCATATATAAGTGAAGACAAGCCAATTAGGTAGAAAGGAAGATAAGGGAAGTTTTATTTGTATACTAATTAAACCCCTGATGAAATTAAAGGAAAAACATACAGCTCTGTAATTGTGTCTGAGAAAGGTCACTTCAGGTTCAGTTATCAGAACAGCACAGCCTTGAGATATTTCACTTAATCCACAATACAGCCCTCATTTTGTACTCAGGTCTTAATATTTACCAAGAAAAAAAATTCAAAGCCTGATATGAATTTATCTTTAAACAGTGTTGTGAACAATTTTAGCTGTTAGAAAGTTAAGGCTAGATATGATAACAAGAGTCTTTTAAAGAGCAGAAAAAAATATTCTACCTACACAAGAACCAATGTCAAAATATTATTTATCAAAGATTTCCAGTTTTCATTTTAAATCCAAAATGTTTTAAAGTGAATTTTTACAATGGTATTCCAAAATGACTGTATTTCAAAAGCTATTATATAATATCTTTATTGCATTTCTTTTTAGATAATGATGTCATTGCTTACCTTCATTTTCTCTGTTAAGGAAAAAAAACAATGCTTTCACTTAACTACTCCTATAAGAAAATACTAACATTTCATTGTTTCCCGAAATGATCATGAAAAGTTATTTACTATTAATAAAAGCTGGCAAGAAAAGTATGGATACAAAGGAAGTAGTCAAGTATAGGAAAAGCTTAGGAATAGAATACATGGTAGATGTGAAAATTAAATGACCCACACATTTTTTAAGTGTATTTTTTCTTATCCATAGTTTCTGAAGTTTCTATAATAAGCATGTGTTACTATTGAATAACAGCAAAAATTATTTTAAGTCAAACATAATTTTATATTTCTAAAGCTTCAAATGTTTATTAAGGTAATAATTTTTAATTAATTATAAAATAAATTGAAATTCTATTACTTCACACCTATGAAAACATTTTGTGCAATGAAAATTTTTTAAAATAACAGCTTTATTGAGATATAATCCACATACTAAACAATTCACTCTTTTAAAGTGTACAATTCAGCACGTATTCATAGAGTTGTATAACTATCACCAATGGAGGTCTTTTTTGAAGTAAAATTCTTTAGAAAAAAAAAAACCTTATCAAAACAATGTGGCTATCTAAATACAGTCTCTCTCATTGTTTCAGCAAACTCTAGTTGAAAACTGCATAAGAGATACAAAGTGTATCATTCTGTTTAGAAATGGCTTTTGAAATAAAAAATTTATGAAATGAATTCCCTGAATTGGAATATTTAATTAATAAATGTGGTATAGTACAAACATTAAAGTTATCTTAAAGAGTATGCATATCTCTTCAACTAAGATTTCTGGATGCCAAGCGAATCACCCAACATAGTTCTTTCTCATAAGGGTACAGTATAGCAGTGCTTTAGACCATTAGGCCGCTAGGAAGACCAAGCCCCAGGGGATATTGCTTTTATAGATTTTCTTTTGTCTAATGGGAAATATCTATGGATCTACATTCCTACACACTAAAAGCTAATGGCTTATTCAATTTGGTATAAAAAGTTAGTCATACAAAATGAAAGGAAAGACAACAACACAAGTGTTATAAGAACTAGGCTACATATCCTGAGTCGGGGGAAAAAATAGAATATTTAAAGAAAAATAAACTTATTGCTGTCTGACTGTTTCTTTAAATAAACATCTCTAGATTACAATACATTTAGTTAAAAAGCTTAGTAAAATTAATGTTTAAAAAGGAAATAAGGCTATTTTCAGCCCTACTGTTACAATAACTAAAAAATTACATTAAAATAATTAATTACATAATTGCTAGGTGGATCAAACTGTACAGGTTGTCACAGAAACTATAAACATAAAATGATATAACACCCAAATTTACAAAAGAGCTGGGTAAGCAAGTTAGGAATGAAACTAAAGAATAATATATTTTATAATAAAGCCCGAAAATCTGTAAGATAAAACAATTAGGGCCGGGCACGGTGGCTCATGCCTGTAATCCCAGCACTTTGGGAGGCTGAGGCAGGCAGATCACGAGGTCGGGAGATCGAGACCATCCTAGCTAACACGGTGAAATCCCGTCTCTACTAAAAATACAAAAAAAAATTAGCCGGGTGTGGTGGCAGGCACCTGTAGTCCCAGCTACTCTGGAGGCTAAGGCAGGAGAATGGTGTGAACCTGGGAGGTAGCGGAGCTTGCAGTGAGCAGAGATTGCGCCACTGCACTCCAGCCTGGGCGACAGAGTGGGACTCCATCTCAAATAAAAAAAGAAAAAAAACACAAAAAATTAGATAATTTACAATAAAAATACAATAATAAAAGATGTTGGTATATAGTACAGTTTATATTTGAATAAATTTCGATCTTCGTATCCTATATTTTATATGAGGAATTTAACTACAAAGTTATGTAATTTAAAGTAATCTTCCTTAGGGATACTATCTTTTATTGTTTTCTAGTAATACCTACACATAACGTAGGTGACATATTAATAAACTGAAGCGGAAGCTCAAATAACTTACCCACTTTCAGGGTTAAATAAATGGCAGTCCTAGTTAGAACTCACATGTCTAGTAAGACAACAGATGTTAAGGTATCCTATAAACGGTAAAAGACTACACAAATGTAAAAGGCATGGTTAATATAATAATCACACTTCTACATGTAATGTCATTACAGAGTGTTCTTTAAATCTCCACCTATATATGATAACTTATGAGGGTCTATACTATTTCTACCTCATTTATTTACTTACATATATACACACAAATATGTATAATTTTTTAAATTATTTTATCACACTTGAAAAAGATAAAAGGAAATTTTAACAAAGAAAAGTATAAAACACGTTACTTTTATAAATAGGCCATGTGACAGATGATTAACAACAAATGGGGCGAATGGGCAATGAAAACTCACCTTAAAAATTTCCAAGTATCCTATAAGATTTTGTTGTATAATGCCTCATGATTATCTGTACCTTATTCTCACATAGGCCTTTGAAAATGTCTTCCTAAATGGTGTCAATATAAAATAAAAAAGCTAATTCTTCCCAGTAAACTAACTGAAAGTGATCAATAATAAAATATGGAATAAAAAGGAACTTCACAAAAGTATTCAAAATATATTGAATGCTATTTGTTCTAAGCCTCACATATAAAGCACAAAACTCTTTGTGATAGACTAAACATACTAGGTAACAGTGAAGTAAGGTGGGAAAGAAATAGTTAAAACACATTTTAAATGACAAAAAAAAAGGAGGATAGTAAAGAGAACCACAAAAATCCTCTCAACTGGAAAATATACTCAGAAAAGTACAAAACAGACAAGTGGTAGCTAGATTTACTGTGACACACGGCATGTAAGCAGTAATGTGGCAGTAATGTTTTCTCAGAGTGTAAAGCAAACTGCATTTGGCTGCACTGCAGACCTCAAGACACAGAACTACCTGCAAATGACAACCATCACGATGCTGCTATAACAAAATCAGCTCTTATATGACCTCTACATTCTCTTAGCAAATACCTAAGAAACACAAGGGGACAGAATACACATGGGCCCTTCTGTTGGACCATACCAGCTATAGCATACTCAAAAACTTGGCAGAGCTAACAACCCCAGCTATGTGGAGGTCCAAAAAGTTGCTGAATTCCCTGGCAATATTTTAAATGAGTCAAGCTATGACTTAAGTTGTAAAAAACTATCATTTAGAATTTAAATGCTGTTTTAAAATCATTTGAGAATTACCTAAAACAAATGTCTAAGAATTTGAAAAAATGTGAATAATTTATAAAGGGCTTCATATAGTTGGGTTTCTAACATTTAAATAAAAAACGATTGGAAAAATCTTTCAACTTCGAGAATTGTTTTGGTGATATAATTGAATAATAGGGTAAATAAGCCTGTTAATAATTAAATACTCTTACATTAATATTTTCACTGTACTACAAAATTTAAATGGCTATTATTTAACGTGAATGTTACATATTAACTATTTTTAATAAAAGTAAATCAAATGCCAACTCAATAAAATTCAATTATTTAAGAGAATCTGAAGGTCAAATTTAAAATTGGGGAAATAAATTTAGGTTATTTTAGACTTAAATGTAAATAAAACAAAGTTTTGAGTGTTTTCTTAAAATTTATTCATTGGATGACTTTTTGTGCATTAAGTATTTTACTACTGATTTCTATCTTAATTTTAGAAATACGTCCACGGGGGAAAAAATTCTGGACAGCAAATGTTTGCTATGGGGAGTGTTCCACATATTTTCCTGTACACGTAGGACAGTGCCTCTCACATTGTAACTATTCAACAAATGCTGGCCATTATAACTGCTGTTATTTCTCCTACAATCACTAGCGGGAAAAATTACTTGAGTAACAACTAAGTACCATTATTATCATTATAACTCATGCATTTTATAATTACATCAGTTTATTTGATTCTTTATAATCTAGTGAGGTATATACTATTACCATTCCTGTTTTACATGAGAAAACTAAGAATCAGAGAAGTTATTTCCCCAAAGTCATGGAACTAGTAAATAGGTTTATGCCAAAATGTGAGCCCTTCTTCTGAATCTAAAACCTTCTTCTAAACTCTGTACTACAGTAGTATTAGTAACAATGTCTTCAGATTTTCCATAAAATCTACTAACTGGTAAATCACCATGGAAATGTAAAACCAACATTTCTCTTATT
The DNA here is from genome assembly GCF_049350105.2 of Macaca mulatta. Lineage (NCBI taxonomy): Eukaryota > Metazoa > Chordata > Mammalia > Primates > Cercopithecidae > Macaca > Macaca mulatta. The sequence continues at coordinate 83,316,291 of NC_133420.1, forward strand.
TTTCAAACTCCATAAAGTCAGTAAGTTACTTTAATATACTTAAATGGTTGTTTTCTACTTATATTGAAGTCCAATAAGAGCTTCAGTATTATTTAAGGATATACTTTCAACATCAAAAATTGAAGAATGCACAACTCAAGATCCCTTGTGTGAAAGTAGGATCACTGTCATCACTTATTAAATGTACTAATAAAAAAATAAATATTTGTAAAGAAATGATGAATTATATAGCACTCCACTGTAGTACAGAATTTTATATAATTCAAGACACATTGGGCTGTTGCTTTTTTTAACCTTTCAAAAAGCAATGGACTTAAATATCTTTCCTTTACAAGTTAGCAACAACAGCACTTAACTTTCCCTGTAGATCTTAAAATTTGACTGCCTAGCATAGTATCACCTTTCAAATATTTGTAACAGCAACCCACCCTATCACAACAGTATATCAAGATATCAAGCTCAATAATACAGCACCTGTAGCTACCTCTCCCTAGTTAGGGAGATCTTAGCTGCTATGTAAGAAGATACTTATGTGCCTAATTAAAAAAAAAAAAAAAGTCATCTTTAAAAAATTGGTATCCAGCTGGACGTGGTGGTGAATGCCTGTAATCTCAGCACTTTGGGTGGCTGAGGTGGGCAGACTGCCTGAGGCCAGGAGTTCAAGACCAGCCTGGGCAAAATTTGAAGGGGATGCTTGAATTAGTGGACTCCCAACTCCCATGCTTCTTTAAACTGGAATTTGCTTTAATGTTTTCTATGAACTTTTGTATAAGATTTTGTTTAAAGAAAGGGTTCTTTGGCTCAATATATTTGCCAACTATTGCAACAGAAAGCCATGGGAAGCTTCTGAAGGATTCCAGGCTGTGAAGCAACCTTCTCTGATCTGTTTGGGAATCACATATATAAACTATAACTGTCTAATTAAAGAAATACAAGAGGTCATTCTGGCTATATCGTGATAGCTCATTTAAATCTTTAGTGGAATTCTAACCAAGGTTTAATACGATTTCACCTATGAGTAAAAGATACAATGATATACTAAGTTAAAAATGATTTTAAAAGAACTGGTTTATAATAGTTTTCCTTAATATGATAGAGTATTATGTCAAAATTTACTTTTACATTACTCAGAGTGTATATTAAATATTTACTTTCTATAAATGCACATTCTAGTCATATATTTTCTATTTCCATTAATTATTAAATCCTACAAGGTATCTAAATTATATGATAGAGAGCCATAAACCCTAAGTCAGAGCAGAAATATATGATGGAAAGAATATTATTTTAGGAACATCAAAAAGTGGATTAACAATTGAACTCAGTGATTGTTTTCTAAGAAGAACTACACTATTTCGTCTACGGTTTTAAAATGTTTTCAGTTATTATGCTATGTTGTTTTGAAGTAAAAGAGGGTAGAACAAAGTTACCACTGGCAATAACCATTGAGTGAGATTTCTAAAAGGGTTGGTACCGGTTTTCCCTTTGTGCGATAAATCATGAAAATTATTTTTTAACATATCTGAGTGAAATATATAATTTTTAACCACTCTTAACTTGTATTAATTAAATAAAAAGAGAGTGAAGCTGAGTAATACAGAGTTGTTAAAACAAAGATGAAGGCTCACAACTAAAACAACCACACTTTCAGCAACCGATGGAAGCATATTCAAAGTACTGTTGGGACAAGGCAGAGGGATGGACTCAAGTCTCTGGGCAATTTCTTGAGGAATTGCGCTTAGGAAAACCCCTGTATTTGTTCAGGCAGTAACAGTTGAAAAATAAATATATATTCTGGGGAAGTAACATAGCAAAACATAGCATTTTATAGATTTGCTTCAAATGGAATTTTCCTGTATAAGAGTGTATGTGTATATATGTACATGAATATATACATACTCAGTAAATAGTACCATTTTGGTTACAAAGAGCTTGCTATAAAATTAGTATAATTTACACTTCTGATCCCTCTGTAACCAACCCATTCACCTGAGGAAAAACATAGTTGTTCTAACCTTCTAAATGAGCGAGATCGCCATCTGGTGGTGATGCCTTAAAATGTCAGGAATATGGCTTCTAAAGCCTAGAAAATGCTCTGTGGCATGTGGTAGACGTTGAGTACATATTCTAGAACATTCAAATTTTCTTAAACAACAAACAGCATAACACAGGGAATAACCTTTTTCTTTTATACTTAAAAAACCTCTAGAACAAGAAAGTAAAGCATCAACCAGACATACGGCTCCCGGAGATAAAGTATTTTCAACCCTACTGACCAAACTAAGGAAGAGGGCTGCAGATGTTAGAACGTAAAGTTACAGCAAATTTGGCCAATGTGGCTATAACTAGAAAGCAGACTATTTTTATACATTATATGATGAAAAAGATAAGTTACTGCAGTAGATTTTATTATTGGTCAAACTATTTGTTCCACCTCCCAGAGGGGAAAGTATATTCTCCTGTTCCACTGATACCCAATTTGACGATGTAAATTAGTGGTGTCCTTTTTGGAAAGAGGATTGTATATTCCCCGTCCTGTCAAAATCAGGAATGGTCAAGTTACTTGCTTTGGCCAATGAAATGTGACTGGAAGTAAAATGTCGCTTCCTATCGGAGAAAAGAACAGCAATGTCCCATGTAGACACCTTTAAAACAAGACCGGCCAGGCGCGGTGGCTCACGCCTGTAATCCCAGCACTTTGGGAGGCCAAGGCGGGCAGATCATGAGGTCAGGAGATCGAGACCATCCTGGCTAACACAGTGAAACTCCGTCTCTACTAAAAATACAAAAAACTAGCCGGGAGTGGCGGCAGGCACCTGCAGTCTCAGCTACTGGGGAGGCTGAGGCAGAAGAATGGCGTGAACCCAGGAGGCAGAGCTTGCAGTGAGCCGAGATCATGCCACTGCACTCCAGCCTGGGCAACAGAGCAAGACTCTGTCTCAAAAAATTATAAAAATAAAAATAAATAATAAAAAAAAATAAAACAAGACCAACAGCGTTCCAAAGAACGCTCTATCAGCCTCAATCATAGGGTATGGACATATGAAGCAGCACACAGCTGACCCATGATGACTATGCATAATGTGTGAGAAATCACTGGCTGTTGTAAGGCCACTGTTTAGAGTTATTTGTCACTGCAACATAGGAGAGGGTATCTTAACCTATTTTTCTACATTTGGCAATTTACTCTAATATTTATATAACCATGAAGTCATCAGGAGATACTTTAGAAAATCAGTGTCTAGGCTCATTTAATATTGGATCATTGGCAGAAGATATGAAGTTTAATTAAATATTAAAATCACAGTAAGTCATTTGAGACTTAGGTCAGTATGTAAATATGATAACATTACAGAAAAATAATTTAATAATTTAAAAAATTGAAGACAACAACAAAATAAAGAGGGGTACAATACTGTAAAACATAATACTATTTTTAATACATATATGATAAATTGCTACTTTGCATGTATATATATGTAAATAGGTACACTAAAAAATATGAAAGGCATACACCAAAATAGTAAACACTTTTTTCTTGTATTTTTTATTACTTTCAATATAATATGTAAAAACTTTATGTAATTGAAAATGCAACTGACAGGCGCAGTGCCTCATGCCTATAATGCCAGCACTTTGGGAGGCCGAGGCAGGTGGACACTTGAGGTCAGGAGTTCGAGACCAGCCTGACCAACATGGTGAAACCCTGTCTCTACTAAAAATACAAAACTAGACAGGCATGGTGGCGCACACCTGTAATCCCAGCTACTTGGGAGGCTGGAGCAGGAGAATTGCTTAAACCAGGGGAGGCAGAGGTTGCAGTGAGCCGAGATCACACCATTGTACTCCAGCCTGGTCAACAAAAGCGAAACTCCACCTCAAAAAAAAGAAAAAAATGTAATTGATACAATCTTCATAAGCTCAACTTTCATCACAAAATCTTAGTTTAAATTTAGATACAGGATATCATAATAGTAATTTAAACTGATTTTTAATGTGCTCTAGTAAACAAAGATAGGAAATTGCTCAGTTATATAACATTTTATCAAATGGTAAATAAATACAAATACATGAAATATGTAACTAAATTTAATCACTATAATTTTTTCAACTCTTTGCGGGGGGAAATATTTCAATGACCTGTTTCCCTCTAGGGAATAAACAGGGCCTTAGTATTTATTAAGCTATTAGTTACATAATAATACATCTGATTCCCAAGATTTTGTCAAACCCTCTCTCCAATTAAAGTTGCTTATTTTTAAGACTTTTAGCCATGACACAGCTTAGAAACCCCAAATCAAAATTCTTCACAGATAAATGATTTTCTAAATTCCACAAGGACTCTATGTTCCTTGTCACGGGACACAGATCAGAAAAACAGATGAATTCTAGTTCCATCACAGAAATGATCTTGATGATTTTGGTTTGCTTTGATACTCTGACTTTACCCCTAAAATAAGATAAAACCACCATAAAGTGCATCCTGTTTCATCTATCACAGTGATTTTCCTTGCTGGTACCCTTAACAATAATCCTTGTAAAGTGCATATACCTCCCTAACCACATTTTGGCAATTGGCCAGGCTTTTGCTAGCAAAAGATAAAACTGACAAATATGCTTTACCCTTTGCAGTTTCAGGCATTCTAATTTTACCAAGGTTAATACTGCTTTATACATTTTCTGGACTAAAACATAGAAAATAATACTCGCCAGCACTCCATAAGATCAAAGCATTATAAAGTCATATTCATTGAGTAGCCTCTTAATAGTGAATATAATAAAATAAAATGCAATTTGTTAAGATTAATAAATAATGGTGTTTTCCAAAATAACATCTTAAGTAGTGATGTGATATAACGGTGCAATATTACTAAACTTCCAAATAAAACTTGAGCATGTTAATTAAATGTTTTCTATAAACAGAAAGGTATAATGATTTAGAATACATATCCCCACATGGAGTAAAATTACCTCTAAAATGAATTAAACATTGCCACTTAATCATGCTAGAAATATGAACATATAATTAGATAATTACCTCCAAAGACTGAGGCATTTAAATTTATGCTCATTCTACTACAAATGTAATATTCTAAGGTTGGTTACTATGATTGACGACAATTAAATTAAATATTTCTGAAACAAAACCATTGCTGAGTCTCAGATTAATGATAACTAAAAATAATCACGCTCAAAAAGTGAATAAATTTTAATTAGTCCTTTAGCTTATAATGTACTATTTATTAATTTAAAATTGGGCCCACTGAAACAACAAGTATTTTCATAGTTAACCTTGGAATATCTGTAATTAAACTGTACAGTCTGGGTCATTTTTGTAGTGCATTCAAAGAAAATAATTTTTCTAAGACAGAAAGTCTTACTACAGTATTGTCATTCTCAATAAACATCTCTGAGTTCAGGTCCTTGCTTCACTAATTACTAGCTCTGCAACTTGGGCTAAGTTAAACTCTCTGTGCCTTTGTTTCCTCATCTGCAAATGATGGGTAATAATATTTATCTTAAAAATTGTTTTAAAAGTTAGATGAGAAATTATTATCTGCAAATTATAGCAAGGAAATAAACCCTAGCCATTTTTATCTAATGCAAGGACAAATGCTAACAACATTTACATAGTCCCTTAAGCCTCCACATTGGAGGTTTGTAAGTTTACAAAGAATCCTCATTGTAGTTAATAATAAAACAAAGCACTAAAGCAAATACAAGTCATAAGACAATAAAATTGCATATTTGTATTAATAAAGCATTTTGGCATATTACCAATTCAACTAATTACAGAGAAAATTATTTAAAGAAATGAAAGACTTACTCAACAATGGCAAAAATCAACTTCAGTCACAGATTTTAAGTGGCATAACATAAATGAATATCATTTACAAAATTCCAAATAGTTTACATATATTTGAATACTTCAGTTTCCAGATGGAAATGTATAAAGTCATGCACCACATAAGGTTTTGGTCAACAATGGACCATGTATACTACAGTACTCATGTCATGAGATTACAATGAGGCCAGGTGTGGTGGTTCATGCCAGCACTTTGGGAGACCAAGGTGGGCAGATCACCTAAGGTCAGGAGTTTGAGACCAACCTGGCCAACATGGCGAAACCCCATCTCTACTAAAAAGTACAAAAGCAATTAGCTAGACATGATGGTGTGTGCCTGTAATCCCAGCTACTCAAGAGGCTGAGGCAGGAGAATCACTTGAACCAGGGAGGTGGAGGTTGCAGTGAGCCGAAATCACACCACTGCACTCCAGCCTGGGCAACAGAGCAGGACTCCATCTCAAAAAAAAAAAAAAAAAAAAAAAAAAGGTTATAATGAAGCTGAAAATTTCCTATCACCTACTAATGTCTTGATGATCCTGACCCTGTGTAGAGCTAGGCTAACGTGTGTACTCATGTCTTAGTTTTTACCAAAAAAGTTTTAAACATTAAAAAAGGATTTCAAAAAGAGAAAAACACTGAATAAGAATATAAAAAAAATATTTTTGTACAGCTTTACAATGTGTTTGTGCTTTAAGCTAAGTGTTGTAAAGGAGTCAAAAAGTATACAGTGCTTATAAAGTCGACAGCAGTATATAGTAATGTCCTACGTGTTCACATTTACTCACCACTCATTCACTGAGGCACTCAGAGCAACTTCCAGTCCCTCAAGTCCCATTCATGGTAAGTGCCCTACACAGGTATATGAATTTTATCTTCTATACCGTATTTCTATTGTATTTTTTCTATGTTCACATAACACAAATCCTTACCACTGTGTTACAATTGCCTACAGCACTCAGTATAGTAACATTCTGTACAGGTTTGTAGCCTAGAAGCAACAGGCTTTACCATACAGCCTATGTGTGTAGAAGGCTATACTATGTAGGTCTGTGTAAGTACATTATATGATGTTTGTACAACAAAATTGTCTGGACACAGTTCTCAGAGCATAGCCCCATCCTTAAAAGACACATGACTGTATTTCAAATGAAAATGCAACCTCATTTAAGGAAGGCACATGAAGAGCTCAAATGCCAACCGCAGCTGAATAAGGTCAAATTAAAGGAGAAAGGGATTTTACTTGTATTTCACCACTGGATGTCCACTGTAGATTTATTTAGCATTTCTATGGCATTTCACACCAAAAGTTTAAAAAATAAATTTTCTTATAGAATTAACTTTAACAAAAAGAAAAATAAGATCATGGGAAAAGTTGATTGAGTTGAAAAATAAAGACACCCTAAGGAAAATTCCTTGTAAGTAGTACTTCTTTACAAAAAAAAAAGGAAGAGGCTAGTGCAGGGGACAAAAAAGAAATCAAAACCAAAATACTCAAACACTCTCTAACTATAAGGGACTTTAATATTGCAACAAAACCAAAGAAAGAAAGAAACCAAGAAAGGTCATACACATTGGTATTCAAGCTACCAGGAAAAATATGATTACAAACATTTTTTAAAAGGCAGTTTTGTAAGCCTATTGATTCCTTTTGCACATTTCAAGGTAAAGTAGTTACTTTATAGTTGACTCAATAATATTACAAAGATCTGTCAGGAGTCTGAATTTAATAAGAACCCTCTCTGTTTTTTAAAGAAAACCTAAAGACAAGTTAAAGCTCAAAACTAACTGGAACAAATGGTACGTGAGTACATTTGCTTAACATGAAGTTCACTTCCGCAATAATCCCATTTTTCTTCTAAAGCACTGACTTATAATAAATCTCTCCTATTGCACTATAAATTCCAAGGTCACAGTCAAAGATGTTTATTAGTATAATTACAATGTAGAAAAAATACCAGTAAGCTTCCAGTTCCAGGTTTCATACATTAATAGAATAAGAAAATTAAGAAAGTGTCAAGTGTGTTTTAATTCTTCAGCTCTAAAGATTCCTAATGTGGTGCTCTTTCATTACATGATCTAATTTTTAGTGTTGTTTGCATTTTATCTTTGAAGTTGCTAACATTTTTTCAAACACTTACAAAGTACAGTTTTGTTATTATAAAAATTAAGGGCCAGGTGCAGCAGCTCACGCCTGTAAACTTAGCACTTTGGGATGCTGAGGCATCACAAGGTCAGGAGTTTGAAACCATCCTGGCCAACATGGTGAAACCCCGTCTCTACTAACAATACAAAAAAAAAAAATTAGCCAGGTGTGGTGGCGGGCACCTGTAGTCCTAGCTACTCAGGAGGCTGAGGCAGGAGAATGGTGTGAACCTGGGAGGCGGAGTTTGCAGTGAGCCGAGATTGCGCCACTGCACTCCATCCAGCCTGGGCGGCAGAGCGACACTCCATCTCAAAAAAAAAAAAATTAAGATATGGCCATAAGAAAAGAGGTAGAAAAAGTCAAAATTGCTGAAGAGCCAATAGGAACTCATTTATAATATAATGGATTACTCAACCTTACAGGCATTCTTCAACAGGGTCTCTATGTTCAATTTCTAAATACTTAAGATTCTTACAATTCTTAAGCAATTGAAAGATTCTAACCACTCTTAACCAGTGTTTGAAATCTATCTCTACAGAACTGTAAATATGCATAATACCAATAGATTCTTGATTATCCTTCAATATCCAATGGCTTTACTTTCTACTCTCAAAAATGAGCAATCAGTATTTCCAAGAAAAAGAGTTTTCCTATCTCCTTTTTGACATTATGCTTAAAGACTTTGGGTGCACTGTTCCACATGGTAAAGAGGATTGCATTAAATGAGAATATCTAATTCTCAATGTCTGAACTTCCTATTATTAGGGACTTTACTATCATTAGAATCAACTGAAAAGGCCAGACAGCTGTTTTACGGTTTTGTTTGTTTGAGGGGAAGTCTGTTTCTTAATATGCTTTCCTTCTAATAAGCATCAAATAGTAGTATACAAGTTAGAAAATGAATATCCTGCTTTCTTCTGTAACTGGAATAAGATATGAATTATACTACTACAGAGGTTATTTGTGAAACCTCTGCTGGTTATAACATTTAAAACTAAAATAAATCTCAACAGGTCATCTAGATCAGATGAGTCTTTCATGTCTTCCTAAAAGTTTCCACCACCATAAAAACAAACAAAAACACTTTCTCATAAGGATATTTAATTTAAACTAAATATTCCATTGATGCCTTAGTAACTTAGGAAAATACAAAGCTATCTCCAATGGCATTCCAGCAAGGATTTTTCTGGGTACTACCAGTTATTGTCACTGCTTGAGGAACACTGACATGAATCTCAACAAATCACAGGCACACCAACTTTGCTACCGAAGAAGATAGATTATCAGTAGTAATCTCTTTTATTCAGCAGCAAGCTACTATTATGCTATAATTATGGCAAATACCATATTTGCCACCATTATTGCACTTTTTTTTTTTTCAGCAGGGTCTCACTCTATTGTCCAGGCTGGAATGCAATGGCACAATCATGGTTCACTGCAGCCTCAATCTACTGGACTCAGGTGATCCTCCCGCTTCAGTTTCTTGAGTAGCTGGGACTACAGGCACATGTAACCACACCTGGCTAATTTTTTTATTTTTTATTTTTTAGTAAAGATGGGATTTTGCCATGTTGTCCAGGCTAGTCTTTAACTCCTGGGCTCAAGCAATCCTCCCACCTCGGCCTCCCAAAGTGTTGGGATTACAGGTGTGAGCCACCATGCCCAGACTACAAAGTTCTTTAAGCATATATAATATAAGTATCTTGCATAGCAAGTTTTGCATAGTATTTTCACTAAAGAGGGAAAACACATGGGAAGCAGACTTATATCACCTTAAATTTTAGATGCTTTAGACACTAAAATTACTAATTTTCACATCTCTGTTTATCCAATCCCAAGTCTTTTTATCTTTTTTCACATCTCCCTCTTCTCATCTTTACACATTTTCAGAATCAAGGCTTTCATTTTAGACATATTTAAGTGGTCCTAATTTCTTTAAATTTCACTTGGCCATTATCTTCCCTCAAGTTATCATGTATCGGCTTTTCTTTCTGCCTTTGCTAATCCCTCAAAGGTAAAAATCCATATCTACTACTTTCCCTTCCCATCCACACATTAGATGTAATAAAAGAGCCAATAGATTGAAATACAAATTCCTGCTCTGATATTTACTACCTGAGGAAACTTGGTCAAATTACTAACATCCCTGAGCATTAGTTTTCTAATCCATAAAAGGAAATTTTGGTGTCTATACTACAGGTTGCTGTGAGGACTGAATGTAACAATGTATTTGAAGTATTGATCAGAGAGCCAAACATATAGTAAACACTCAATAAATATGCTTGCCATTCTTTGCAGTGTGAAATCCGGCCTTTGAACTCACCATTCTCCTAGCATAGACAGGACTCAACATGCCAGTGTACAGTTCCCAGTCTTCCAAATGGCAGTCAAGAAGGCAAAAGCTCACTTATGAACTAAAGATACAAAAACCCTGATTATTTTTTCCATCAACATAAGCTATCTTCTGACCTATATTTAGAAAAGAGAAAAATATTACAGAGAAAATCATTTTCATTACAGTTCGAAAAAATAGTTTTCATTGTTTTCTCTGAAAAATATTAGAGAAAAATCATTTTCATTACTGTTTGAAAAAATAGTTCTCATTCTTCGACAACCTACAGCTTTTATACATAATATTCAGGCTTCTGTAGCACCCTATACAGAATGATGGTCCTCTCTATTCTGTATTGCACTTAAATCTATGCATGTCTGTTTCTTCCAGTAAAAGATGAAATGTGTTTGGGCCCAGGAATAGCTATTTGCTAAATAAATCTTTCTTTTGAAAGCTATCTTTTTTTAAGGAGTTCCTACATATAAATCTAAGAATATACAATAAGCAAAATTATTTTAAGCAAGTTTTCAAAATAGATCCAAACTGAACACCTAATATGTATGGGTATTTGATGTTACTGAACACTTTCTCAATAAAATTCTTCACATACGATTTCTCTAAGTCCTGGTTTTTTTTTTCCTGCATCTCCTCTTTTACCTCCTGCCTTGCAAATTTAGGTCTTTCCTACATTTGTTTGCTCTTCCTTTCGTGCTTTCAAGGTGTTTCATCTATTTTTTAAATCTTTAACACTTTACTACAACCAACAACTATGCATTTGCTCACTAGAATTTATGATCATCTCAAAATAAAACAAAACAAAAAGCTGAAATCATATTTTTCACATTCCCCAAACTGATTCCCCTGCCCTCTTTGTTGTTAGCAGTATTATTAATCTTACAATGTAACATATTAATTCATCTTTTATTCCTTTCTATTCCTATATCCTCTACATTTACTCTGTCATGAAATCCTACTATTGAAGACTTCTAAGAAAGAAAGGTCCTCACCTCAGATTTTAAAAATGGATTCTAAGAAATAACAAGATTAATCCTTTTCCTTCATTCTGACCCAGAGGAAAGCAGATCAGGTATGGAGAATTCTAACATGAGTTACTGAGACACATAAAAAAATTACTTAGAAGCAGAAAAGCTTATTCAGCTACAACAAACTAAAGGCTCAAAAATCACAAGGTCTTTGAACTCAAGTGGCCTACTCAATCTAAAAGAAACATAATCTAGGGCACCCTCACAAGCTAGCTTAATCAGATTAAAAGGATAAAAACACAAAATTAGGAATAAAAAACAGGTGACAATATCAGATACATGGAAAGTTTTAATGATTATAAGGAAAGATACGGCATTCCCCTAGGTGTATATGAAACACTTTCAAACTTGAATAAAATGAAAGATTTCTAGGAAAATAAACAAGCAACTGACTCAAGAAGGTTTAAAGTCTAGTTCAAGATGACACTTCTTCTCTCTAGAAAAATTCCGTTTTAGAAAGCAGTGAAAGCTTCAATCTTCAACCTAGAGTACATGTAGGAGATGTGTACAGAAAAGAGGAGTAATGTTCTACAACCTAGAAGAGGCTCAAGTTGTAAAACCACTACAACACAAGGCGGGAGTAAATCAAGCTGTAGAAGACATAAATTAATTAAAAGACTGTACTTGGAATGACCAACCGCACCCATATGTCCCCCCCTCCACACACACATAATCATACAAAACTGTAAGCAGACATTTACCTGCAAGGGAGAAAAAAGAAGGTATTTATTTCATAAAACAAACTAAAACCAAATAAAAATTGAATGAGATCTCTAAGGGAGAAATAGGCAACTAGCTATGAGTGGTGGTGCCAAAAGGTTGCCCAGCCTAACAGCAAGCTCATAGCCCATTCACCCTAAAGAAAAGCCAACCAGTCACCAACTCTTAACTGCATACAAAGAGCTCCTAGTTAGCATTTTTTTCTTCATTCTTTTTTTTTTTTTTTTTTTTTTGAGACGGAGTCTCGCTCTGTCGCCCGGGCTGGAGTGCAGTGGCCGGATCTCAGCTCACTGCAAGCTCCGCCTCCCAAGTTTACGCCATTCTCCTGCCTCAGCCTCCGGAGTAGCTGGGACTACAGGCGCCCGCCACCTCGCCCGGCTAGTTTTTTGTATTTTTTAGTAGAGACGGGGTTTCACCGTGTTAGCCAGGATGGTCTCGATCTCCCGACCTCGTGATCCGCCCGTCTCGGCCTCCCAAAGTGCTGGGATTACAGGCTTGAGCCACCGCGCCTGGCCTTCTTCATTCTTAAATGTGAATGACCAAACAAAGCTTTTCATAAATTTGATGAAAGCCTTTGTTCCAGTTACAATTTAGAACAATCTGTCATATGTTCCAGGGTTACATATGACAAATTAATCTAAAACATAATGGTGTCAAACTACTGTTATTAGACTCATGGATTCCATGGATCATGAAATAGAATATGGCACAGCAGGGACTGCTAGTCTCTGTTCCCTAATATCTGGAGCCTCAGTTGAAGGCTGGTGTATGAAGTCATCTGAAGGCTCATTCACACAGGTCTGGCATTTGATGCTAGCTTGTTGCATGAGATGCTAGCTTGTTGCATGAGACCCTAGCTGAGCTGTTAGCTGAGCATATTCATCCCTAGTTCACTATATGACCCAGGCTCTCCCAGAGAATGATGGCTGGTTTCCAACAGAGAAAATTGAGAGGGCTAAAGAAAATCTGGTAGAAGCCATGTCCTTATGACATAGTCTCAAAAGCCATGCACTGTCACTTAACAAAGGCCCATTCAATTTCAAAAAGAGGGAAATAGACTCCACATCTTGATATGGGAGTAGCAAGGTTCTAGAAGCACTTGTGGGATCAGAAATATTGCTGTGGCCGTTTTTGGAAAATATAATCTTCCATGGCCTTCAGCATAAAAAAGGGATCAACAAAAATAAATTTTAAAAAATATGAAGATCTCAGAAGAAAGAGAATTCAGAGAACTTAAATAATTGTTTATTATTATTTGCTTGTTAAACACCAGTTTTAAAAACTATAAGAAAATACAGAAACTTCAAAAAGGATGCCATGAAAAGAGAATGAGAAATTAAAAGCAATTCTTAGAAATTAAAATATGACTACAATATAAAGCATTTCAATAGAAAGAGTGAAGAGAAGCTACCAGAATGTAAAATAAGAAGATAGAAATATTTTTAAAATATAAGAGCCATAGAGGATAGAACCAGGATATTCAATTTCTGACAGACGAATAGATGTTCCACAAAGTGATAAGAGAAAACCAAAATGAAGAAAATGAGATTGAATTTTGAAGAGTCTATGGAGTATTATTTCACAAAGTGAAAATGTTAACCCTCTGGAAGCTTAGTGTCTACCTCATTTTGGTGCCCTCCTACCACCAATACTGAACTGAACTTCAAATAATCTAAATAATACTCACTTGAAATAAATCATTTGACAGCTAAATAGCTATTAGCTGCAGATTAAGACACTTCTAGAATTATTCCAATTTCTATTCCTAAATATTTTAACCAATTTTCTTTTTTAAAAATAATCTCTCCTAGAGAGAAAATGCCCCAAACTTGAAAGAAAATCCTGTATCGGAAATAGGGAGGGTGATGAAGTTGGGCAATCCTGAGTTCAAGTTCTTTTTCTCCGTAGCCACTAAACCACCAGGAACTGACTTCAAGTTCTGACTCCAAAACTTACTAATATGTGACCCTGGACCAATTTATTAAAACTCTAACCTTTAATTAACTTTCTATTAGTAATTTATATTTATTTTTTATTTTCAGGAAATTAGAGGATTGCAGAGAACGTATGTAAAGCATCCACTTTATAGTGGTTACATTATTAGCATGACTCAGGATCCTCATGAGAATCCAAGGATGTGATAGCCCTATTTTCCTTGTACCTACATTATCAAAGAAACATTATCTGAACTAATACTGATCTATGCATTGTCTGATCTCGTCCGCTCCTTATTTATATCTTTAGTTATCAATCATGTGGTTGGTGTCTTTAATGCAGGAGACTATAGCAATCTAAATTCTACAAACACAAGGCAAATTAATAGGTTCTACTTCTAATAGTGTAAACTAGAAAAATATTCTCATCTGAAATTCAGTCATAGGTGGATGAAGAAGAAAATCTGAGGTTGATTCTCTTTTTTTCTATTCCGCTTCCATGCCACAAGAGGAACTTTGGGAGAGTTAGAGCAGGAGAAAAGTAAAAACTCCTTTCATCTCTTCAATAATACTACTTTTCTAAGTAAAATAAATGCATCACCATCATCCAAGTCTAAGAATCCAAGAGGAAAGGAACCATTTTAACAGCAAACTGGGCTGACATCTAAAGCCATGTAGATAATGACCACTTCATAATAGTACCATGAACCACACTGGAATCCAGGCAATGACTTGACCACCAGAGGCTGTCAGAGTAAATTAGAAGGGACCATTCTAATCAAAGTACTATGATAAATCTAGGGATAGACAAGAGTAAAAGATTAATAAGAAAGGTACTACATTGTTCCAAGATATTTGTTTCTTAAAGAGATCGCAGGATAGAAATTAGCCAACTTCCTATATATACGTTGTTCTGTTTCATCTATTTTAATAAAAGATGTTTTTTAACTACAAAAGGAATTCTGCGAAAGTCATAATCTAGACCTTAGCTAAAACAGGCTTTGTAAATTCAGACCACGAGATCATGTGAATCAAAGTACTTGCCAACACCTGGGGGCAGCATACCACTAACTGTTGAAAGGGACCTAAGAGCAAAGCGCCAGCAGAAGACTGAACACGCAAATGACAAAAACCACACCCGAAACATGTCACAGAATATATTTCTAACAATAAACATCGTGACAGACATATATACACACGAATATTCACATATAAAATACATAAGTAAATGTATAATTATATATTAAAATGTGTTGTATATAAATTTTATTTTATATTGTATATAGACATGTAAGTGAAATAGTAATTTATTTATAGAAACTGTATAATGTATATACATATACCGAGTATGTGGATGTATATAGAGATAAACATAGATACATGATTTGAGAAGTGAAAAGTCAACATGTCATGTTTTTTCATTTAATATAATGAGAATTTTGATAATAAATGGTACAACTTCTTCTTGTAAAGCTCAGAAAAAAATTTTCTCCACTGTGTGGCCTGATTAATTCAGAATATGACTAAGTGGCTTGATAGGGGAAAATCAGATTCAATGCTATTAAGTTTTCTTTAAGTGGGCAACATATGACAAGTAACATGAATGCATATTTTCAAGTCTAGCAAGGTCTGTTCTAAAACTTACCTAAAAATGATTTTGTTAAAAGGCAAATAATTTTCTCCGTCATGAAAATATTCTTATAATACACAAAGAAAACATCACATTATCAACTTTCTCTTTAAATATGTATAAAGTATTTTATTTTTCTTAAATATAAAATACGAAAATCTCCTGCTATGACAAATTAAAATTAGAATTTTCAACAGTAACACTCTTTAAGACTGTGACGGGCCCAAAGGGAATCAAGCCTTTCATGCAACATTACAAATATATTTGGCTTTTATATAAAGTGGTGTCCTCATGTGTATTGTCAAGTTCTTTGCAATTATTTTTCTTTCTTCATTTATGCAATGTAAGCAATATTATGTATCTTAACATGTTGTGACTGTTAAGTAAAATAATATGAAGTGCCTTGCAATGTGCCTAACCAAAGTATATGTGCTCAGTAATGTTAGTTCTCGTTTCTCAAACTACACCACAAATAACAAAATTAACTTTACGTAAAGTATATGAACAGAAAACACCTCTGAAAAAATTTATTATTCCTTTTTATGCTTAATGCAAAGCAAGACAATATACCTTTTCGTATCTGTCACACTGGCAAAGGTCCTTCATTTTGATTTGTTGTTATTGGTGTTTTAATGATAACACCTAATGATAGCCAATGCCGATGAGAATGGAATTAGACAAGTGTGCTTACACGTCCTCTCAGAAAAATACCAGAACTGAGAAAAACAGCCACAGCCTTAAAGAAACACACACACACACATAACTTTAAAACATCTTTTATCTTTTGACTCAATCTGCTTATTGAGCTCTATCCTGAGAATATAATCAGCTATGCAGTCAAAGATCTAATTATAAGATGTTCATCTTAATTTTTAATAGTGAAAAAGGAATATAATCTGAATATCCAACAACATGAAAATAGTTAAATACATTTTAGCACATTCATGAGACAGAATATTATATGGTTCATTAAAATAAGTTTTTAAATAATCTTAATAACTGCTCAATAAATAGCAATTCCATTAACACAGTGGCTCAGGATTGTCCTTGATTCATCTCTCTGACATTCATATCTGATCCATTAGAAAATTACATAAGTGTTACATTCAAAATGCAAATACATGCAGAATCTAACCTCTCTTTACTCCTATCACCCTGTCCTAAGCCACTGGTCTTAGAACTGAACTAGATTATACTGTTAGCCTCCTAACTTGCCTGTGTTTCCACTTTTGCATACCTATAGTCTATACTTCAATAGATGCCAGAATGATTCTTTGAAAATATAAGTATAAATAATGTCACTGCATGCCCCCAAAACAAGATGCAAAACTATGTATAGCATATTTCCAGTTTTATTTGCCAAAATATTAATAATGTTTATGTGTGAGAGAGAATGAGATTATATACAAGTTATTTTGTTTAGTCCATGTTTTTTATTTTTTTCTTACTTAAGCAGGTTTAATTTAAAAAACCAATAGAATGTTTTTTAAAAAGTTTATACAAAGTTGAACTGTATGATTCAAATATTTTAATTTTAAAATATGATCTAATCAAAGGTTAGTACTCAATTTAAAAAACTCTAATTTCAAATTATGACTCCTTGAGGACAAATTTGAACATGAAAAAACATTTTTAAAATTATATATGAGAACATGCACTTTGAAAAAAGAAAATTATCATAATCATAATAAGACATCAAAATAAACAAAACGTGAATGTTTTACATTATTACATATTTTCTGTTGTTCAGGCTGACAAAAATGAAAATGACAACTTTTTATGAATCTTCTAGCTTCTATCTTGAGTCTTCTCTGTTAAAATTATTACTTTTAAAAAGTGTCTGAGAGCTGTTGTTTTCTTAATTCTTTTTCCCTGACCTTGAAATATAATTGACTGTCTTACAGGTCTCAATGGTATAAGTCATTAGTAAGATAAAAATATATGGGATTAAAGTAAAAAGTGATAAGACTTTTAAATTAAGTAATGATGCTAATAATCCTACTTTATGAAAATAGGTTATATGATAGATGTTAATTATTATTATAACCAAGGTTTGGCAACTAAGAGATCTTTACATTTTTTAAGGAAAATGAGTGTTGGAGTTCTTTTGTTTAAAGGTTTACCAGAGAAAATACAGCTATTTATTCAAAATTAAGTGACTATATTACTTTATGCAACATTTTCATTCTGTACCCTCAGAGTAGGGCAAATAATTTTATTAATAATATAAATGTTAGAACCCATTTAAAATAAGGAGGTAAATATCCACAAAATGTTACCCTCTACCACAATTACTGTAATGATTACTCCATTTAAAATTTTAAAAAACATACTCTTTTTACTTCTTCTTCCCCATGCATGGTCTAAATGTAATTAACTTTTGAGAATGGAGAACAATAAAGCACAGAGTTCACATTCTATTAAAAATGAGACATGAGAGAGAAAAACCCAAAGCAGCTACAGGAAGGCAAAGAATGATACAGGGGGCTAGGAAGAGGCTTAAGTCTTGAGACCCCTGTGAGGCTGCTAACAGCTTGGTGGGATGAAAGACAAGATAGCAGAAGTAAGCACATGACACAAAACAATGATGAAAAGGCGTGTGTGAATAAGAGTTGGATCAAGGTTACACAAAAGAACTATCTAGGATTCTTACTGTGAATAAATCTTTATTTTTTGCCCCTAAGCTAGTTTCACTTGACCAATGTCTAAGATTTTTCATGGACAGACTTACAAAACTGTGACAATTCACAGACTGTAAGATTTTATAATACTCCAGCTTCAGAAGTTCTCATTCATTGTCATATCAAAATCTCACCAACCATTAGGATGTCAATATTCTAATTACATTCAATATATATTATTTGCGGAGCCAAGTACTATACTTCTCACATTGTAGAGGCTCAAATATATGTATTAATTGCATAATGAAGATTTGTTTTTTCAGAAAAATAAATCAGTAGATTTGTAACTTTACAAAAAAGACTCTTTGCTTCATTAGATGATTCTATAAATACAAAAATATTTTTAAATTTTCCATATATAATAAAAATATCTAGTGTGTTTCATATGTAATTGAAAGTTATAACAATGTAAGATATTTAACTTTTCTCAGAAAAAAAAAAGAACAACTTTAGCTACAATTGTATTTCAATCCCAAATGATTCAGTCATTCTTAATCTCAAACTTAGTAAGCAGAGAGCAACATTTAAAAAAAATTCATACAAGCAATGCCATTTCAAGGAAGTAACAGTTTCTTTTTTTTTTTTTTTTTTTTTTTTTTGAGACGGAGTCTCACGCTCTTGCCCAGGCTGGAGTGCAGTGGCACGATCTCGGCTCACTGCAAGCTCCGCCTCCCGGGTTCCCGCCATTCTCCTGCCTCAGCCTCCTGAGTAGCTGGGACTACAGGCGCCCGCCACCGCGCTCGGCTAATTTTTTGTATTTTTAGTAGAGACGGGGTTTCACTGTGGTCTCGATCTCCTGACCTTGTGATCCGCCCGCCTCGGCCTCCCAAAGTGCTGGGATTACAGGCTTGAGCCACCGCGCCCGGCGGAAGTAACAGTTTCTGTACTATTCCCATTGTTTGCTAAAAATTCACAAATTGCTATCATTTCCTACATTTTCATTTATAAGAGCCTAACTTACTCCTCTTCGCCAACCCCATCAGCATATTATCTATGGGCCAAAATCTTGTTTCTAACAGATGATGCAAACATGAAATACACACCAAGTCAAAGAAGCATGTCATTAAATTATGGTTTGTAGACTAACTTGGAGAAATCAACTCACTTTGGGACAATGGAATGGATTTTCAGAAGATGAGCCCAGCCCGAGGCTGGTACCAGCTACAGATACCAAAAATATTCTGGGAAATCAATGGGCTATTTCAGATGCTTTGTTTTCCAATATTTCTCTATAACGGACAAAATTAATTAAGACTAGAAAAATTATCCCTTTCCAAAGGAACCACACAAGTGTCAAGAGGCCATGGTATTCCTAAGGCCTTCCATTTATTGAAACTGCAAATCACAGGCCCCTATTCTAAAATTTAATTATCCTGACCTCTTATTTCACCTTATATACAAATACAAAGTGATCCTATTACTCAACTAAATTAAATTTTAAAATTATTGTCTATGCACCAGAACTAGATCTACCATGGCTGCATAAGGCATTTGGCCTCCTTATTCAAAACTACAGTATTTTAAAAATTGACAAAAACCTAATGCCAATCAGCAAATGAAAAGCTAAATAAACAATGACTTGTTTACAGTATAGAATTCTGTATACCAATTAAAATAATCAATAGGGAGATCTCTAGCCCATGTTCTGGAACAAAAAGACACAATACACAATATTAACTTATAGTTTAACACACACACACACACAAATACATGTAAAAGTATACAGAATGTCTAGAAAGAAACACAGACATAATATTACTTCTGGGGAGGAGAAAAGCAACCAAAACTGTTGGTTGTGGTCAAAGGGAACTTTACCCTTAATTAGTTAGATGCTATAACCAAAAACCAAACAAAAATGTATGATGGCTCAAACATGATAATATCCAGAGTTTTGATCACATAAATTCCAAAACAGATGGTCCTGATTGGTGTTTAGTTGTCATCTAAATGGTGATTGCAAGACCCACATGTTCCCTCTTGTAGTTCCACTATCTTTAACACATGGCTTCCAAAGTCACCTTACTTGTCTGGCATTATGCCAGAAAGGTAAAACAATATAGAGTTATTGTACATGGGAAATTTCCATAACCATATAACCAATATGTAAGTAAGAAACATTACTTTGTTCACATTCCATTAGCCAAAACTCAATCAAATGCTAGCAAGCCCCTAAGGAGAAGGAAATGGGCTTGAAGAACGGTTAGCCAGTCTCTGCCCACAGGCTGCGTTTTTGGCTACCAAACACCCATTTCAGTATTCTGTTCACCCTTATTTGTACACTCTCTCCCCAAAGACGACAACCTAAATTCCCATCTAGTCAATGCATCCAGTTCAAAATCTAGGATCATCTGGTAGTGCTCAGTAATTACCATGAGGTCCAGATGTAGGTCCTCATAGTACAGCAGCCTATTAACTGAAAGATAATTTAAACCCATGCTCAACCCAATATACACAGATTTAATGGGAATAGGGAATGCACACCAAATACTCTCATTCAGAGAAAGGAAGAATGGGCAATATGTAGCAGTGATTGGTCCACAGCAATAATGAAATCTTGTCGGACAAAAACTCAAGGGATCTTTCTATCCTGACAGTAGGATAAATTCCTTAATTAGTCCCTAATTCTGGAAGAATCTGTTCTCTACGGCTCTCCATAGTTGCTTGCTCTGCTTTCTGGGAGGTTCTTCTTTACGCTTTATCTTCCATGGCCATATATGAAATGAACATTGAGGACAGTAACTTTTTGTGGCCTATACAATTTTTTGCATTCCTTTTCTTACTTTCAAATATTTGAGGGCCCAAATGTTGTTTAAGGCTAAAAGACTATTAGGCAATTTTGGTCCAGACTTGTGGGGTTTTTAGCATATAGTTGCCTCAAAAAGTTGATTTTCAATCTGTTTGCTTCCAATCAATGCATGTGCCAATCAATATACCTAGACTCCTTGAAGATTACCCTCACTACCAGTTTCCCTCTTTCTATATACCTATGTGTATGCATATGAGCATGGAATAGGCATAGCATGTGTACTTGAACTTAATGGTGGTTTCCTTGAAGCCATCTAAGACAACAGGTTTGAATAAGGAAGCTATGCCCTTAGTTTCTTTGCCATGGAGCCGAGTCATAACGGACTCCTTCTAAGCTCCAGATTTCTAGACTCTCTCTCGTCCCTTTTATTTTGGTCACAAACCAACTAATTCTTTCCTGAGCTCACTTCTCCTTTTTTAATACCTTGTTCAAACCAGAGTGCTAAAGCCAACACATACTATTGTTTCCAACCATTTCCCCTAGAACTGTAGGATCATTAGATACATACATAGTCTGCCTCCTAAATTATCCCAAATACAGTTTTATCAAATTTTTTCCCACAACTTAACATAAATCTCCATCTTTCCAGCCCTGGTATCAGTTTCTCCACCATAAACTTCATGATCTCTAAGCCAGTGCCTCATACTTAGGTTCTGGTTATAGCAGCAATATATCTTAAGGTAAAAATTTCTGTATTAGCTCCTGTATTTTGCCTATAGGAGACTCCATCATTGAAGTAACTATGTATTTTAATCATTCTTCCACATCTTCCACTAACATGGGGTGCCTACCACGAAATAGAATCTGAGGTCTCCTAAGGATCGAAATATGTAAGACGGGACTCAAGAAAAAAATTGCTAGTAGAAACAGTAACTAAATTTAAATCCACGTTTACCTAAAGTTAATAAGGTTAAGGAAAAAAATAAAATACATTGGATATACAGCTTTCATTGTCTTCTAAACTATACCAAATGAAGTAATGATACCTAACATAACAGTCTCAGAGGTCCAGTACAACTAAAGATACTACAGACCAGATCAACAATATGAAACATCTCCAAGAATAGAGTAGGGGGGGTGGGAAAAAAAAGAAAAGAAAAACCAAACCTTTAATTTGTTCCACTTTTTTCTATACTATATTTTCCATATTTATTTGTGTAATATTTCCAATAACAGAGAGGTATGCGGTATCTAATTATAGTTTTTGCCTTCAAAGGACTTTTCCTTCACTGACATAAGGGTTGTTAGAGTATTTTATAACTATTCAACAAGTTTCATTAGTTCAATATCAGCAAAAGGAAAAGATCTTGTTTTTCAAGCCCTCTGGTTCTGAAAGGTTTCTGCCTAAATGAGGAACACTGCAGGTAAGTTTCTCTTTCCAAGCCCAAAAGGTCTGCTACAGGCCTAGATACTTCACACAACACCTGTCCTCTCGACCAGCACTGTACAACAGAATTTTCTGTAGTGATAAACATTTTCTGTATCTATGCTGCTTATAAGACAGTTAGTAGCCATATGAAATTAGTGAGCAATTGCAATGTGGCTAGGTGAGACTGAGGAATTGAATTTATTATCTCATTTCATTGTAATTATTTTAAATTTCAATAGCCACACATGGCTAGTGGTTACCATACTGGACAGTGCTGCTCTAGACACTAGACTCCACTATACATACTGATAATACTATTCACTGCAAATACACTCATGCTAATTCTCAGCCACATGTGCCTGGCTCACAATTATTATCTAACTCCAATACCCACTTGCTATGGTTTGAATGTTTCTGTTCCCCCAAAATTTGTATGTTAAAATCCTAACTCCCAAGGTGATGGCAATAAAAGGTGGGGCTTTTGGGAGGTGACTAACCCATCACGGACGAGCCCTCAAAATTGGGATTAGTGTCCTTATATAAATAAGGTCCCAAGGAGCTGCCTTGCCACGTTTCACCATGTGAGAACACAGCAAGAGGGTGCCATCTATGAGGAAGCAGGCTGTCACCAGACACCAATCTACTAGTGCCTTGATCTTAGATTTCCCAATATCCAGCACTGTGAGAAACAAATTTCTGCTGTTTATAAGCTATCCAGTTTATCGTATTTTGGTATAGCAGCCCAAATAGACTAAGGCAACATCTCATCATTCTGGGTAACTTGAAAGACAATACAGATGGCCCATCAAAAAATCTGACCTCTCCATTTCCATGACCTCTTCATCTCACCAGCTCGATTCCATTCCATACTCCAACTTTACACCTGTGATATCCTAACCTTAGTCTGCTTCCAAAATCACTGAGGCACCCTGCTCTCTGAAATCAAGCATCCTCCTCTCTGAAAGCAGGCAATGATTCTTTCAGATTTGTTGTTCAACAATAAATTATATTACATTCATCGATCTCCCAGTCTACTAGCCCTCTCCCTTCTTCACTTCTCTTTTAATCCAGCTTACATCCAATGGCTGATTTATTCAATAGTACTCTTGTTTGGACTTTATCATCCCTTGCCCCTCCGTCTCCTTGTCTAATATATCTAACAAATCCCAATCCTTGAAAAACAATATGAATTCATGTTTGAGGGCATACATCTAAGCATTCAAATGCCTTAGGCAAATCAGTATTACCATAAATTCTCAAAAGATCCCTCCACTTGTATTTCTGTCTAGCACTCCAGTTATATTTCTACTGTTGACTTGCTCCCCTCTCTAAAGTGACTATTTTAAATCTTTTCTACTCTCCAACTGCCTTTTCCCTCCAAATGCCCCCTCATTCAGAGTAGATGAGTTTGCCTGCTTCACAAAGGAAGAAGTGGCATCAAAGAGAAATGGATTTCTTTTTAAGTGGAGGAGACTTTAGATTAACCCTTCTAACTTAAACAACGATAAAACTGGAAAAAATATGTAAAACAACTGTTTTCAGATACTGAACAACCAGTAGCATAGGACAATAAAACCTAATAAGAGAAAGAAATGAGAGGAGCCATAAAATCATCTGGCTTTCTTCCTGGAGTCATATTTTGGACCATGGAGCAAGGAGGCAGATTCCAAGCAGAAATGGCGATTTTGTTCAAGTGAGAAAACAGAGATCAGATACCGAGGTGCCTGAGATGGCTAAAAGGTATAGTACAGAGTTCTGGAGAGGAAGAAATTACCCTAAAAAATAAATCTAGAATTCCAGCTTAAAGTGTCCTGTGTCTTTGCTTAAGATGTGAATGTATACAGTAAAAAAATCCATAAGGTAAGGTAATTGAGCAACTAGAGAGCAAAGCAGTAAGCAATTTCCAGAGAGATCACCAAGGCTGAGAATCATTCAAGTTCCCTCAAGACAAGTGGTGAGTCTACATTTATCATATGGGTCATTCGGTAGAGATCCCAGAAGAACCATACCTTAGTAGTAAGGCTTAACCATCTCTGAGTAAAGGTTACCCTATACCCATCCTTACAAACCTCAAAAGGATCAAACTAAACAACAAATAACTGCGTATCTCAATAAAGTCCAATACTCCTTAAAAGAAGCAACACAATGCCCAGCGATCGATAAAAACTTACAAGTCATGGCAAGAGCCAGTGCAAGAACTCTGGGAAATCACATGGCCAGAGTGTCTTACATCCTCCAAATGACTACACTAGTTCTACAACAGAACAACTATAACACTAGTTCCTAAACAGACTGAGTTGGCTGAAATAACAGAAATAGAATTCAGAACATGGATAGGAACAAAGAACATTGAGATTGAGGAAAATGGTATAACCAATCCAAGGAAACTAAGAATCACAATAAAACAGTACAGGAGCTGACAAATGAAATAGCCACAAAGAAGAATCTATGTGATCTGATAGAGGGGAAAAACACACTACAAGAATTTCACAATGCAATGACAATATTAACAGCACAACAGACCAAGCTGAGAAGAAAATCTTGGAACTTGAAGACTGGCTCTCTGAAATAAGACAGTCAGATAAAAACAAAGAAAAATGAACGAAAAGAAACAAATAAAGCCTCTGAGAAACATGGGGTTATGTAAAGAAGCAAAATCTACAAATTACTGGCATCCCTGAAAGGGATGGAGAGAAAGCAAACAAGTCGGGAAATATATTTCAAGATACTGTCAATGAAAATGTCCCCAAACTTGCTATAGAGGCCAAGAGTCAAATTCAAGAAATACAGAGAACCCTGCAAGATTCTACACAAGAGCATCCCAAGACACATAATCATCAGATTTTCCAAGATTGAAACAAAAGAAAGAATGTTTAAGATAGCTAGAGAAAAAGGGCAGGCCACCTATAAAGAAAACCTCATCAGTCTAACAGTGAACCCCTCAACAGAAACTGCATAAGCCAGAACAGATTGGAGGCCTACATTCAACATTCCTGAAGAAAAAAATCTTGAACCAAGAATTTCATATCCAGCCAAACTATGCTTCATAAGCAAAGGAGAAATAAGATTCTTTTCAGACGAGCAAATGCTGAGGGAATTCATTACCAGCAGACCTGTACTACAAGAGCTCCTGAAGGAAGCATTAAATATGGAAAAGAAAAACCATTACCAGCAACTATAAAAACACACTGAAGTACACAGACTAATGCCACTATGAAGCAACCACATAAACAAGTCTGAAAAATAACCATCTAACATCACTATGACAGGACCACACCTACACATAACAATACTAACCTTAAATATAAATGGGCTAAATGCCCCAACTGAGAGACACAGAGTGGCAAGCTAGATAAAAAACCAAGACCCGTCAGCATGCTGTCTTCAAGAGACTCATCTCACATGCAAAGACACACATAGGCTCAAAATAAAGGGATGGAGAAAAATTTACCAAGCAAATGCAAAACAGAACAAAGCAGGGGTTGCAATACTAGCTTCTCACAAAACAGACTTTAGACCAACAAAGATCAAAAAAGACAAAGAAAGACATTCAACAAGAAGAGCTAACTATACTAAATATATATACACACAATAAAGGAACATCTAGATTCATAAAGCAAGTTCTTAGAGACCTTCAAAGAGACTTAGACTCCCACACAATAATACACAATAATACTGGGAGACTTTAATATACCCCACTGACAATATTAGACAGATTATCAGACAGAAAATTAGCAAAGATATTCAGGACCTGAACTTAGCTCAGGATCAAGTGGACATGACAGATGTCTACAGAACTCTTCACCCAAAAACAACAGAATATACAGTCTTCCCATCTCCACACAGCACTTACTTAAAATTGATCACATAATCAAAAGTAAAACACTGCTTAGCAAATACAAAAGAACTGAAATCATAATAAACAGTCTCTCAGACTACAGTGTTATCAAATTAGAACTCAGGACTAAACAAATTCACTGAAAAACACACAACTACATGGAAATTGAACAACCTGCTCCTCAATGATTTTTGGGTAAATAATGAAATTAAGGCAGAAATCAAAAAGTTCTTTGAAACTAATGAGAACAAAGATAAAATGTACCAAAATCTCTAGGATGCAGCTAAAACAGTGTTAAGAGAGAAGTTTACAACACTAAATGCCCACATTAAAAAGCCACAAAGATCTCGAGTCAATAACCTAACATCACAACTAAAAGAACTAGAAAACCAAGGTAAACAAACCCCAAAGCTAGCAAAAGACAAGAAATAACCAAGATCAGAGTTAAACTGAAGGAGACAGAGACAGGAAAAAAACATTCAAAAGATCAACAAATCCAGGAGTTGGCTTTTTGAAAAACTTAA
Organism: Macaca mulatta; assembly: GCF_049350105.2. NCBI lineage: Eukaryota > Metazoa > Chordata > Mammalia > Primates > Cercopithecidae > Macaca > Macaca mulatta. Next base: position 83,343,159 of record NC_133420.1, read on the forward strand.
TAAAATAGACTACTAGCTAGACTAATAAAGAAGAGAGAAGATTCAAATAAACACAATCAGAAATAAGGAGGATGTTACCACTGACCCCACAGAAGTACAAACAACCATCACAGACTATTGTAAACACCTCTATGTACATAAACTAGAAAATCTAGAAGAAATGGATAAATTTCTTGACACATATACCCTCCCAAGACTGAAACAGGAAGAAATTGAATCCCTGAATAGACCTATAATGAGTTCTGAAATTGAGGCAGTAAGAAATAGCCCAAAAACCAAAAAAAGGCCAAGACCAGACAGATTCACAGCTGAATTCTACCAGGGGTACAAAGAAGAGCTGGTACCATTCCCACTGAAACTATTCCAAAAATTGAGGAGGAGAGATTCCTCCCAGTAATAAACAGCTTACCAACCAAACTCATTTTGTGAGGCCAGCATTATCCTGATACCAATAACTGGCAGAGATACACAGAACAAGAAAACTCCAGGCCAATATTCTTAATGAACATCAATGCAAAAATCCGCAACATAACACTGGCAAACTGAATCCAGCAGCACATCAAAAAGCTTATCCACCACAAACATGTAGGCTTCATCCCCAGGATGCAAGGTTGGGTCACTGTACTCAAATCAATAAATCTGATTCATCACATAAGCAGAACCCAAAACAAAAACCACGTGATTTTCTCGATAGATGAAAAAAAAAACAAAAAAAAAATGGCCTTCAATAAAATTCAACATCTCTTCATGTTAAAGACTCTCAATAAACTAGGTATTGAAGGAACATACCTCAAATAATGAGAGCCATATATGACAAAAACACATCCAATATCATACTGTGTGAGCAAAAGCTGGAAGCATTCCCTCCTGAAAACCAACACAAGATAAGGTTGCCTTCTCTCACCACTCCTATTCAACACAGTACTGAAAGTCTGACCAGGGCAATCAGGCAAGAGAAAGAAATAAATAAAGAGTATACAAATAGAAAGAGAGGAAGTCAAACTATCTTTGTTTGCAGATGACATAATTCTATATCTAGAAAACCCCATCATCACAGCTCAAAGGCTTCTCAAGCTGATAAGCAACTTCAGCAAAGTCTCAGGATATGAAATCAATATGCAAAAATCACTAGAACTCCTATACATCAACAACAGGCAAGCCCATAGCCAAATAATGAATGAATTCCCATCCACAATTGCCACAAAAAGAATAAAATTTCTAGGAATACAGCTAACAAGGGAAGTGAAGGACCACTTCAAGGAGAACTACAAACAAATGGAAAGACATTCCATGCTCAGATAGGAAAAGCTAATATTGTGTAATAGCCACACTGCCCAAAGCAATTTATAGATTTGATGCTATTCCCATTAAACTAACATTGACATTCTTCACAGAATAAGAAAAAAATTTTTGAAATTCATATAGAAGCAAAAAAGAGCCCAAATAGCCTAGGCAATCCTAAACAAAAAAAAAAAAAAAAGAAAGAAAGAAAGAAAGAAAACTGGAGGCATCATGCTACCTGACTTCAAACTATACTACAGGGCTACTGTAATCAAAACAGCATGGTACTGGTACAAGAACAGACACATAGACCAATGGAACAGAATAAAGAAGCCAAAAATAAGATTACACATTTACAACCATCTGATCTTTGACAAACCTGACAAAAACAAGCAATGGGGAAAGGATTCCCTATTTAATAAATGGTGCTGGGAGAACTGGCTAGCCATATGCAGAAAACTGAAACTGGACCTCTTATACCATGTACAAAAATCAACTCAAGATGGATTAAAGACTTAAATATAAAAACCAAAACTATTAAAAACAAAACAAAACAAAACAAAAACAGAAAAAAGAAAACTAGGCAATACCATTCAGGACATAAGCACAGGCAAAGATTTCATGACAAAAACACCAAAAGCAATTGCAACAAAAGCAAAATTAACAAATGGGATCTAACCAAACTAAAGAGCTTCTGCACAGCAAAAGAAACGATCGATGGAGTAAACAGACAACCTAAGAATGGGAGAAATTTTTGCAATTCTATGCATCTGACAAAGGTCTAATATCCAGCATTTATAAGGAACTTAAATTTACAAAACAAACAAACAACCCTGTTAAAACGTGGGCAAAGGACATGAACAGACACTTCTCAAAAGAAGGCATTCATGAGGCAAACAAACATATGAAAAAAAGCTCAACATCACTGATCGTTAGAGAAATGCAAATCAAAACAACAATGAGATACCATCTCATACCAGTCAGAGTGGCTATTACTAAAAACTCAAAAAACAACCAGTGCTGGTAAGGTTGTTGAGAAAAAGGAACATTTTTATACTGTTGGTGGGAGTGTAAATTAGTTTGACCATGTGGAAGACAGTATGGCGATTCCTCAAAGACCAAGAACAAGAAATACCATTTAACCTAGCAGTCTCATTACTGGGTATATACCCAAAGGAATATAAATTGTTCCATTATAAAGGCACACGCATGCATATGTTCACTGCAGCACTGTTTACAATAGCAAAGACATGGAATCAACCCAAATGCCCATCAGTGACAGACTGGATAAAGAAAATGTCAAACATATATACCATGGAATATACCATGCAGCCAAAAAAAGGAATGGGATCACATCCTTTGCAGGGACATGGAAGGAGCTGGAGGCCATTATCCTTAGCAAACTAATACAGGAACAGAAAACCAAATACTACATGTTCTCACTTTTAAGTGGGAGCTAAACAAGAACACATGGTCACTCAGTGGGGAACAATACATACTGTGATCTATCAGAGGGTGCAGGTTGGGAGGAGGGAGAGGATCAGGAAGGACAGCTAATGGAGGCAGGGCTTAATACCTGGGTGATAGGATGATCTGTACAGCAAACCACCATGGCACACATTTACATAGGTAACAAATCTGCACATTGTGTACATGTACCCCTAAACTTAAAAGTTGAAAATAAAAAATTAATTAAAATTTAAAAATAAAATAAAACAAATAAATGAAGTTCAATGAACCTCCAGTAGGAAAAACACAAAGAAACCACACCAACATTTGTCATAATCAAACTTCCAGAAACCAGTAATAAAAAGGAAACCTTACCAAAATCAGACAAAGACACATCAAAAAAAAGAAAACTGCAGACCAATATTTATTATGAATATTGAGGCAAAAATCCTCAACAGAATATTAGCAAACCAAATTCAACATTTAAAAAGATCATTCAACATGACCAAGTGGGATTTATCCCAGGGATACGAGGATGGTTCAACACATGCAAATAAATGTGATACACCATATAAACAGAATTAAGGACAAAAACCATATAATCATTTCAATTGATGCTGAAAGAAGCATTTGATAAAATTCAACATCCCTTCATGATTTTAAAAAACCCTCAAAAAATGGGGATATAAGGAACATACATCAACATAATAAAAGCCATATATGATAGACCCACAGCTAGTATCATACTGAATAAGGAAAAAACTGAAACCCTTTCCTCTAAGATCTGAACATGGCAAGGATGCCTACTTTCACCACTGTTACATAACACAGTACTGGAAGTCCTAGTTCGAGCAATCAAACAAGAGAAAGAAATAACCTCCAAATTAGAAAGGAAAAAGTCAAATTATCTTTGTTTGCAGATTATATTATCTTATATTTGGAAAAACCTAGGAACTCCACCAAAAAACTATTAGAACCGATAAACAAATTCACTAAAGCTGCAGGATACAAAAATCAGCATTCAAAATTCAGTAGCATTTCCATATGCCAAAAGTAAACAATCTGAAAAAAAAATAAAAAAGTAATCCCATTTATCATAGCCACAAATAAAATAAAATAAAATAAAATAAAATGCCTAGGAATTAACTTAACCAAGTAAGTTAATGATCTCCACAATGAAAACTATAAAACAATGATGGAAAGAATGGAAAAGGGTGCAAAACAAAAAAGGAAAGATATTCCATGTTCATGGATTGAAAGAATTAATATTGTTAAAATATCCATACTACCCAAAGGAATCTACAAATCCAATGCAATCCCTATAAAAATACCAATAACATTCTTTATGCAAACAGAAAAAAAATCCTAAAATTTACATGGAACCACAAAAGACCCAGAATAGCCAAACCTATCCTGAGCAAAAAGAATAAAACTGGAGGAATCCTATTACCTGTCCTCAAATTATACTACTGAATTTACAGTAACCAAAACAGCATGGTACTGGCATAAAAACAGACACATAGACCAATGGAATGAATACAGAGCCTGGAAACAAATCCACACACCTACAGTGAATTCACTTTCGACAAAGGTGCTAAGAACATAAACTTGGGAAAAGATAATTTCTTCAATAAATGGTGTTGGGAAAACTGAATATCCATATGCAGAAGAATGAAACTAGAACCTTATCTCTTGTCATATACAAAAATAAAACCACAATGGATTAAAGACTTAAATCTAACACCTCCAACTATAAAACTACTACAAGAAAACACTGGGGAAACTCTCTAGGAAATTGGTTTGGGCAAACAATTCTTAAGTAATATCCCACAAGCACAGATAACCAAAGAAAAAATAGACAAATGGGACCACATCAAGTTAAAAAGCTTCCGCACAGCAAAAGAAACAATCAACAAAGTGAAGACACAACCCACTGAAAGGGAGAAAATATTTGTAAACTACCCATCTGACAAGGGATTAATAACCAGAAAATACAAGGAACTCAAACAACTCTACAGGAAAAAAATTTAATAATCTGATTTTAAAATGGGCAAAAGATGTAAATTGTCACTTTTTAAAAGAAGACATACAAATAGCAAACAAATTTGAAAAGGTGCTCAAAATCACTGATCATCAGAGAAATGCAAATCAAAATTGCAATGAGGTATCATCTTACTCCAGTTAAAATGGCTTTTATCCAAAAGACAGGGAGTAACAAATGGATGTACAAGGGAAAAAAAGGAACCATTGTACGTTGTTGGTGGGAATGTAAATTAGTACAACCACTATGGAGAACAGTTTGAGGGCACCTCAAAAAACGAAAAATAGAGCTACCATATGATCCAGCAATCCCATTGCTGGGTATATGCCCAAAAGAAGGGAAATCGGTGTATTAAAGAGATATCTGCACTCCCACATTTGTCGCAGCTCTGTTCACAATAGCCAAGATTTGGAAGCAACCTAAGTGGCCATCAACAGATAAAGAAAACGTGGTACTTATACACAATAGAGTATTATACAGCCATAAAAAAATAATAAGATCTTGTAATTTGCAACAACAAAGATGGAACTGGAGGTCATTATGTTGAGTGAAATAAGCCAGGCACAGAAAGACAAACATTGCATGTTCTCACTTATTTGGAGGAGCTAAAAATCCAAACAATTGAACTCATGGAGATAGATAGTAGAAGGATGGCTACCAGAGGCAGAGAAGAGTAGTGGGGATGTGTGGGAAGGTCGGGATGGTTAATGGGTACAAAAAAACAGACAGAAAGACTGAATAAGACCTAGTATTTGATGGCACAACAGGTGGCTACAGTCAGTAACAATTTAATTATACATTTAAAAATAACTAAAAGAGTATAACTGGATTGTTTGCAACACAAAAAATGGTTGCAGGGATGGATACCCCATTTACCATGATATGATTATTACACATTGAAGGTTTGTATAAAAATATCTCATGTACCCCATAAATATATATATACCCTAGTATGTTCCCACAAACATTAAAAATTAAAATTTGTAAAGAAAACCTTTACAAAACCTGAGGGGAAAAAAAGGCACATTACACACAGACAAACAAAAGTAAAATGAACACATATTTCTTGTCAGAAACAATGCAAACCAGAAGAAAAGGGAACAACATATTTAAAGTGCTAAAAGAAACTGTCAACATAGACATCTATACTGAACACCTTTCAAAAATAAAGACAAGTATCACAAGAAATGTTCAAGGGAGTTCCTCAAGCAGAAGGAAAATCACACTAGATGGAAACAAGGGTCTTTATAAAGGAAATGTGCATCAAAATGGTATATATATGGGCAATGATGAAAGATAATTGTTTTCTTATTTTTCAATTTCTTTAAAATCTAATTTTCTTTTTTTTTTCTTTTTTTTTTTTAAATTATTTATTTATTATTATTATACTTTAAGTTGTAGGGTACATGTGCATAACGTGCAGGTTTGTTACATATGTATACCTGTGCCATGTTGGTGTGCTGCACCCATCAACGCGTCATTCACATCAGGTATAACTCCCAATGCAATCCCTCCCCCCTCCCCCCTCCCCATGATAGGCCCCAGTGTGTGATGTTCCCCTTCCGGAGTCCAAGTGATCTCATTGTTCAGTTCCCACCTATGAGTGAGAACATGTGGTGTTTGGTTTTCTGTTCTTGTGATAGTTTGCTAAGAATGATGGTTTCCAGCTGCATCCATGTCCCTACAAAGGACACAAACTCATCCTTTTTTATGGCTGCATAGTATTCCATGGTGTATATGTGCCACATTTTCTTAATCCAATCTGTCACTGATGGACATTTGGGTTGATTCCAAGTCTTTGCTATTGTGAATAGTGCTGCAATAAACATACGTGTGCATGTGTCTTTATAGCAGCATAATTTATAATCCTTTGGGTATATACCCAGTAATGGGATGGCTGGGTCATATGGTACATCTAGTTCTAGATCCTTGAGGAATCGCCATACTGTTTTCCATAATGGTTGAACTAGTTTACAATCCCACCAACAGTGTAAAAGTGTTCCTATTTCTCCACATCCTCTCCAGCACCTGTTGTTTCCTGATTTTTTAATGATCGCCATTCTAACTGGTGTGAGATGGTATCTCATTGTGGTTTTGATTTGCATTTCTCTGATGGCCAGTGATGATGAGCATTTTTTCATGTGTCTGTTGGCTGTATGAATGTCTTCTTTTGAGAAATGTCTGTTCATATCCTTTGCCCACTTTTTGATGGGGTTGTTTGTTTTTTTCTTGTAAATTTGTTTGAGTTCTTTGTAGGTTCTGGATATTAGCCCTTTGTCAGATGAGTAGATTGCAAAAATTTTCTCCCATTCTGTAGGTTGCCTGTTCACTCTGATGGTAGTTTCTTTTGCTGTGCAGAAGCTCTTTAGTTTAATGAGATCCCATTTGTCAATTTTGGCTTTTGCTGCCGTTGCTTTTGGTGTTTTAGACATGAAGTCTTTGCCCATGCCTATATCCTGAATGGTACTACCTAGGTTTTCCTCTAGGATTTTTATGGTATTAGGTCTAACATTTAAGTCTCTAATCCATCTTGAATTAATTTTCGTATAAGGAGTAAGGAAAGGATCCAGTTTCAGCTTTCTACTTATGGCTAGCCAATTTTCCCAGCACCATTTATTAAATAGGAAATCCTTTCCCCATTTCTTGTTTCTCTCAGGTTTGTCAAAGATCAGATGGCTGTAGATGTGTGGTATTATTTCTGAGGACTCTGTTCTGTTCCATTGGTCTATATCTCTGTTTTGGTACCAGTACCATGCTGTTTTGGTTACTGTAGCCTTGTAGTATAGTTTGAAGCCAGGTAGCGTGATGCCTCCAGCTTTGTTCTTTTGACTTAGGATTGTCTTGGAGATGTGGGCTCTTTTTTGGTTCCATATGAACTTTAAAGCAGTTTTTTCCAATTCTGTGAAGAAACTCATTGGTAGCTTGATGGGGATGGCATTGAATCTATAAATTACCTTGGGCAGTATGGCCATTTTCACGATATTGATTCTTCCTATCCATGAGCATGGTATGTTCTTCCATTTGTTTGTGTCCTCTTTTATTTCACTGAGCAGTGGTTTGTAGTTCTCCTTGAAGAGGTCCTTTACATCCCTTGTAAGTTGGATTCCTAGGTATTTTATTCTGTGTGAAGCAATTGTGAATGGAAGTTCATTCCTGATTTGGCTCTCTGGTGTATAAGAATGCTTGTGATTTTCTATTAAAAGTTGAAATGATAACAATATAGTATGGAGTTTATAATACATGTAAAATTGAAATCTATGACAACAACACAAAGAGAATGAAAGAGAAGAAATGGAAGTACAGTGCTGTAAGATTTTTGTATTATACATAAAGTAGTATATTATTTTTAAATAGACTGTGATACGTGAAAGAGATATAAACACTACAGCAGCCCCTAAAAATAAAAAAGAGAAATACCTAATAAGCCAATAGCAAAGACTTTATAAAGTTCTAAAAAATATTCAATACCTGTAAAAACTACATAGTAAATATTTCAGGCATTGTGAGCCACGTGGTCACTGTTGCAACTACTTAAAACTACCACTGTAGTAGGAAAGCAGCCACAGACAATATTTTACTAAAAGAGCATAGTAGCATTTCAATAAAACTTTATATATGGACAGTGGGCTACATTTGACCTGTGGGTCACATTTTGCTGATTCCTGATCTAATAGGCTAATCCCTTAACTAGAAAAAGAAGGGCTAAAGTAACCTAAAATGTGACAGATTGTTAAGTACAGCAAACCACCACGGCAAATGTGTACCGATGTAACAAACGTGCATGTTCTGCACACGTATCCCAGAACTTAAAGTAAAATTTTAAAAACTAAAAAAAAAAAAAAAGAAAGAAAAGGAAATAATAAAAATAACAGAATATTATAAAAAATAGAATAAGTTAGCAAAGCCAAAGCTTATTTTTTTAAAATGAACAACAAAATTAATAAACTCCTAACTAAAGAGAAAATACGAATTACCAGTATGAGGACTGAAAGAGGAATTATCACAACAGATCCGACAAGAATTAAAAATATAATAATGAAGTATTATAAAGCCTGTATCAATAAACTTAATGTCTTACAAGAAAATGACAATCTGATTCTAAAACTTGTACGGCAATTCAATGGATCTAAATAGCAAATACAGTTTCAAAAAAAGAGCAAAGTTAAAGGACTTACAGCACCTTAAAAATATGAATTCCAAGGCATCCTATAAAGATAAAGCAATTAAAACACTGTGGAATTAACATAAAGGAAGACATATAGATCAATGAAACAGAAACAGAGTCCAGTAATAAAGAAACAAACACACACATATACACACACAGAGGATTTAATACAGGGGCCAAGGTAATTCAATAGAAAAAGGATCATATTTTTTAAATAGCACAGGAACAATTTAAGATTTATTTGGAAAAAAATAAACTTTAACCCTTACACCACACCATGTATAAAAATTAACTCATATAATTGTCAAAAAGGTAAAATCTTTTTCACATCATAGTAGCAAACATTTTTTAGATGAAACAGAAAAAGCATCAACTACAACAATAAAAGTTAGAATACGGATATTTCACCAAAATGTAAAACTCTTATTTGAAAGATACGGTTAAGAAAACGAAAAAGCAAACCAAAGAATGAAAGAAAATATTATTAATATATATCTGAAAAAAGAATCTATATATAGAATATAGAAAGAATTTTTACAATTGAATAAAACAAACAACGCAAAGTTTAAAATATTAACTGTTGGCCAAGCACAGTGGCTCATGCCTATATTCCCGGCACTTTGGGAGGCTGAGGCAGGTGGATTGCTTGAGCCCAGGAGTTTGAGACCAGCCTGGGCAACATAGAGAAACTCCGTCTCTACAAAAACTACAAACACTAGCTGGCATGGTGGCATGCGCCTGTAGTCCTAGCTACTTGAGAAGCTGAGATGGGAGGATTAGTTGAGCCCAGGAGGCAGAAGTTGCAGCGAGCCATGATAGTGCCACTGCACTCCAGCTTGGGTGACAAAGGGAGACCTTGTCTCAAAAAAATCAATCAACCAATCAAATATCAAATGGTTTGAACAGATATTTTACAAAGAACATATATGAATAAGTACACTAAAAGATAATTAACATAATTAATCATCACGTAAATGCAAATTAAATGCAAAAACCATACCATATACACCCATTACAACAGATAAACAGTGCCAAATATTCACCAGGATGTGAAGCAAATGGAACTTTCATACACTGCTGATGGAAATGTAAAATCACACAGCCAATTCTGAAAAAGACTTTGGCAGTTTCTTAAAAACTCACACTTACTATACAACCTCAGCACACCTCTGGATGCTTGCTGGTCACCCACTGGTTTCTCCCTTAGCACTGATGTTTGAGACTGCTATATGGAATCTGTAGGCTCCCCTATAGGCTGTAGGCTGTACTTGCCAGGTCTCCTTTGGCCCATCTTGCACCCTGTCAATGCTCCTCCCCAACTCCAGGGCAGAGGAGGGAGCTCAGACCACTGTGCACTCCACAAATGTGCCCATTGCCTGAGGACATACTTGCCAGGTCTGACTTGGCCCACCTTGCACTCCGCCTCCCCAACCCCAGGGCTGAGGAGGGAGCTCAGACTGCTGTAGTGGTAGTTACACAATGTATACATTTGTCAAAAGGCACTGAGCTCTATATATTTAAAGTGTACATATTGTTATAATTATACCTCAATGAAGTTATTTTGAATTAAGTCATTACTCTTAGGATCTAATTGTTATTCTTCTCTAAGTAATCCTTTTACTCCCAAAACTTTAAAGACTTTCTCTTGTCTTAGTTATTCTGTCCTCTCATTACTATGTTTATAGGTGCTTATGGTACTCTACTTTCATTCTTTTATTAAATATTTCATTCTCTTTTTCTTTCCTCTTAATTTCTTATTATCCATCATTTTGTCCTCTGGAGAACATTATGTATTATTTCCTCAGCTTTCTTCCAATTTGCTAATATATTTCATCAACGTCTACTCAATGTTCACTGAGTTAATAATCTCCATGACTATATTTTCATGTCTTATCTTATAACTTCTATTCATACCTTATCTCTTAGAACGCTCAAAAAAACCCTTAAGGTATCCATTTAGCTGATTTCAATGCTTCTAGTATTTCTACCACCTAAAGTGTAAATATTCTCAATTGATGTGCAATTCATTTTTGCGTGATTAGTAATATTGAATCCTATTATCAAATATTGAATTTTTCATAACAGTCTTGAGTGTATTCTTTGAAATGCAGAAACATCCCTACTGAACATTTTCACGTTCCCTTCTACAAGGTCACACTGGTGACTGGACTGTACTATTTTAAAGATTAAATCTCAACTAAACAGTACTTGCATCACGAAGGTGTAAACTAAGACCCTGTATTTATGTGTAGCACAGGCCTGTGTTCCAGTTTCCTTAGTAACTTTTCCTACCCACAGCCCTGAGTAGATGTCAAATTCTCATGCAGCTGCTAGGCAGAGATTTTCTCATCCACATTTCACAGTAGGGCAGCCCTTCCAGATGCCTAGTTTTACATAGGTGGATCTTTCCTATTCTCTGAGGCTTAAAGCCTAGATTTCCCTAATGTAATTATTATCAACTCTGGCCTCCAGCTAGGTTTGCACACTCCAATGAGCTAATTAGACTTCAGCTCCTTCTCATCATCTGGTGTTGAGTCCTCATCATTTGCTGTTTTGGTCCTCTTTATTTCTAGAACTTGAATATTTTGCTCTCTTTAAGCTTGGCTATAACCCAAAATGCATTTGTTATATTTTTTCTAGTTTCCACTTGCTAGGGTTTGAATGTGTTTGCCGAAGTTCATGTGTTAAAATCTTAATCTCCAATGCAACAGCGCTGAGAGGTGAGACCTTTAAGAGGTGATTAGGTCATCAGGGCTCTGCCATCATAAATGAATTAATACAGTTATTGTGGGAGTGAGTTAGTTATAAATTAACCCATGAAATAGGGTTTCTTATAAAATGATGGGTTTGGCCCCCTTCCCTACTTCCTTCCCCTAGTGTGTGCAAACACTCTCTTGCCCTTCTGCCTTCTGCCATAGGATGACAGATAAAGAAGGTCCTCACCAGATGCCAGTACCTTGATATTGGTGCCAGCCTCCAGAACCTTAAGAAATAGATTTCTACTGTTATTTAATTACTCCATCTGTGCCATTCTGTCATAGTAGCACAAAATGCACTAAGACACCGCTTCCTGTGTTTGGAGTGGGAAGAGAAGTCCTTTCATGTCAGCAAAATCCTGATTTCAAGAAAGTGATAATGACAGTAGGAGAAAGATAAATTACAAGACAATTCCAATTAAGACTATAGATCGAAAAGTCCCAAGTGAAAAATTAAGAAATTGGGTGCAGCAATGTATTTTTAAAAAATCATTACAGCTACATTGGGTTTATTTCAGGAATACAAGGCTGGTTTAACATTAGAATACTAAAATATAAGCCAGACATCAGCAAACTTCTGATACGAAATATTTTAGGCTTTGTGTACCACATGCCATCTGTATCACATGTTGTTCTGTGGTTTTATTTTTTATACTCCCTTAAAAATGTAAAAACCACTCTTAGCTCACGGGCTGTACAAACACAAATCACAGTTTGCTATTACCTGATATAATACAACACGCCAACAGAATAAGTGAGAAAAGTCATATGATTATCTAAATAGATGCATAAAATGTATTTCATAATATCCAACATCCATTCATGATTTTTTTTTTGGGGGGGGAGTAGGGTCGGGGGACAGAGTCTCACTCTGTCACCCAGCTGGAGTGCAATGGCACCATCTTAGCTCACTGCAACCTCTGCCTCCCAGGTTCAAGTGATTTTCCTGCCTCAGTCTCCCGAGTAGCTGGGATTACAGGTGCCCGCCACCACACCTAATTTTTGTATTTTAATAGAGATGGGGTTTCACCACGTTGGCCAGGCTGGTTTTGAACTCCTGACCTCAGGTGATCTGCCCACCTCAGCCTCCCAAAGTGCTGGGATTACAGGAGTGAGCCACTGTGCCCGGTCCATGATTTTTAAATTATGCATAATATAGGAAGATAACTTCCCTAACCGAACAAGGATTATCAACTAAAAACCTACATCAAATTTCCTCTTAATGAAGAAATCTTAGAAAGATTGTCTTTAAGACTGGAAACAAGATAAGGATGCCTACCACCTCTACCTCCACCCAACACTTTATCCTAGCCAGTAAAGCGGCAGAAAAAAAAAAAAAACAAAAAACCTAAAAGGATAAGGTTTGTTTGAAAACAAAAAACAAAACTATCACTATCAGATTAATATTACTGTCTATGCCCTAGACAGTATAGATAAAGCACTAGAAATGACAAGAGAGTTTAGCAATGCGGCTGCATGTAAGATTAATATTATCTGTCATGCCTGTAATCTCAGCACTTTGGGAGGCCAAGGCAGGCGGATCACGAGGTCAGGAGATCGAGACTACCCTGGCCAATATGGTGAAACACCGTCTCTACTAAAAATACAAAATTAGCCAGGTGTGGCGCACACCTGTAGTCCAAGCTACTTGGGAGGCTGCAGCAGAAGAATCACTTGAACCTGGAAGGTAGAGCTTGCGGTGAGCTGAGATCCGGCCACTGCACTCCAGCCTGGGAAGAGAGTGAGACTCTGTCTCAAACAAACAAACAAACAAAAAAAAGATTAATATATGTCCATCTATTCATGTGTCAGTTACTTCGTTGATCTTACTCTTTGGGGGCTTCTGAAGGAACTAGATTAGGCAAGCGTTTATCCAGATAGACTTTTGCCTTAGCTTTTGCCTAGAACAATGGAATACTACTGATTATCCCTTTCAGGTTATTAAGCAATTTCTTAATGTGGGAGCTTTAGGTTCAAGCTCCTATCTGCAGGTGGAACCCAAAGCTTAGTCTCCTATTTCCAGGATGAATATTGGTATATGTTGAGCATCCCTTATGTAAAATGCTCAGGACCAGAAGTATTTTAGATTTTGAATATTTTTGCATTTTGGAATGTTTGCATTATTTATATACTTACTGGTTGAACATCCCAAATCTGATAATCTGAAATCCAAAATGCTCCAATGAGCATTTACTTTGAGTGTCATGTCAGTGCTCAAAAAGTTTGATTTTAGAGCATTTTGGATTTTGGATTTTCAAATTAGGGATGCTCAACCTGTATTTGCCTCCAGGACAAACCTAGCATCTACTCAGTGTTAACTTTGATTTCCACTTACTGACGTTTGAAAATACTATTGTTTATTTTTGTCCTTGGAGATTTCCTTTACGTCTTAATGCACTGCATTTATTGCAGGGAATGTCTAATCCAAGATTTAGCTGTATTAAAACAAAAGGCCATTCTGAGGATCCAGTCTAAAGTATTATTTATAAAAACGATTACATATAAAGGAATGATTTAGGCTGGGTACAGTGGCTCACACCTGTAATCCCAGCATTTTGGGAGGCCAAGACAAGGGGATCGCTTGAACCCAGGAGTTTGAGACCAGGACTGGGCAACACAGGGAGTTTCCATCTCTACAAAAAAAATTTTTTTAATTAGCTGGGTGTGGTGGCATGTGCCTGTAGACCCAGCTTCTTGGTAGGGTGAGGCAGGAGAATTACTTAAGCCTGGGAGGTCGTGGCCTGTGCAACACAGTGAGGCCCTGTCTTTAAAAAAAAAAAAAAAAAAGATATGATTTAAAACAAAATTCCCAAAATGTTAAGTGATAGATTTCAGATTATAAATCATAGATAATTTGTTTTTTTCTTCTGTATCCACATCTTCTACTTATGATCTTCTTTTGTTTTTAAAAAGAAACAATATACTGTTTTTTTAAAAGAAGTTATGCACACAACATATTTAAAAACTATTTTTTAAAGCATTACTGAAAACACAACAGAATATTTAACAAGCATACACTTGCTTTTCAAACAGAATCTTAATTCATTCTCATAAACATCCTGTAACTTAAGTATCATTATCCTTATTTCTGCGGAAGAGGAAACTGAGGCTCAGAAGGTTAAGTAATTTTCCCAAGCAACAGAGCTGGGATTTGAATTCAGAAATACTTGTTCCAAGGCCAGTGCTTTTTCCACTGAACCATGTTGCCTCCCACAAGAGAGCATTTTCACATTACCACCTGCTAGTTCTAATTAAGAGATAGTAATTAAACAATTCTCCACTCCTGACAACAATATTTAAGCTACTGGCAATTTAAAAAAATTAACATGAACATCTCTTTATCTGCTGGAAGATATTATAGCTAAACACAAACTGTAACAGAGAAAAAGACTTCAATATGACACAGATGCATTTCCAAAGCATGGTTCATTACATTATCTATTAATAGGACATGAAGCATAAAAATGTTGTGTAATGACCAATATACTTATAAAAGTTTTCAACTCAACTAATAATAAAAGAAATACAAATTACAGTAACAAGGACATATCTATCAAATTGTCAAAAATGTTTTAAATAGTAACAGCCAGGTAGGGCCAAAGGTGCAATTCTCATATATCTTAGGAGAGAATGTAATCAGTAGAGACTTGCTGTAGGCCAATTGATAATATGTACATTATTTGAATGTATGTGGTTTCTGACCTAGTAATTCCTCATCTAGGAATTCATCCTGATGAAATAATCACAGATATTTGCATAACATTTAGATACCAGGTTGTTCATCTTAATACTTACTTATAATAGCAAAAGGAGGCGGAGAAGCAGAAGAGAAAAAAAAGGAAGAAGAGGAGGGAAAGGAGTGAGAGAAGGAAGAAGAAGAGTTGGAGAAGAAGGAGGAGGAAGAAGCTGGGATAAATCCAAATCTATAATATCAAATTCGGTTAATAAATTACGTACAGTACATTGAAGTGATTACTAGAAGTCACGAGTGGGGATGGTCAAATGTTAATCAAAGGGTACAAAGTTTCAGCTAGACAAGAAGAATAAATTTTGGTGATCTATTGTACAGCAAGGTAAGTATAGTTAATAATAATAATGTATACCTCAAAATGGTAAAAAAAAAAAAAAAGTGGATATTAGATGTTCTCACCACAAAGAAATGATAAGTATGTGAAAAGATGAATGTTAGCCTGATTTGAACATTCCACAATGCATACATGTAGCAAAACATCAAAATATACCCTAAATGTATGCAATTTTGTGTCAGTTAAAAACAAAAAGAAAAAATATACATCCAAAAGAATTCAACCAGCCATGAACTGATGATACTGTCACATGTGTCCATATAGAAGACCACCTAAACAGGCTTTGTGTAAGCAACAAGTCTGTTCACTTGGGTGCAAGTGATTTGAGTCTGAAAAGAAAGTCAGCGAAGGGAGATAGGAGAGCGGCAGCTTTGTAGGACTCAGGTAGGCAGTGGAAAGTTACAGTTAGAAGTGGTTATCTGTTGTCAGCAGGGGAGGGGGTCACAAGGTGCATGGTGGCGAGATCATGAGATCCATTGTCCTGGAGAAGAACGTCATGATTGATCAGTTAGGGTAGGGCAGGAACAAGTCATAATGGTGGAATGTCATAAGGTGGGTTAGCAGTTAAGGCAGGAACTGGCTATTTCACTTCTTTTGTGGTTTTTCGGCTGCTCCAGAATTCTTGGCTCCTACAGGCCATCTGGACGTATGTGTGCAGGTCACAGGGGTTACAATGGCTGAGCTTCAGCTCAAAGGCCTGACAAATACCACTATACTTATTAGCATAGGAAGAAATCCTTGACATGGTGTTTGAAGAAAGTAAGTCAAAAACAATATGTATAATAGTATGATTGTATTTTTATTAACCTATATTCAGTTGTATTTCTATATTTGTAAAACATAAAGTCTGGAATATATATATCAAAATGTTGATGCTGGATATATCAGGTGATATGATTTGAGATTATTTTAATTTTTCTTCATCTATATTTTCTTATTTTTCCACAATAAATATTTATTACTTGTGTTAAAAAAAAGTGAAAAAAAAATTCACAGTCATATCAGTTGGTAAGCAAGAATGCTCACAATCTATTACTAAGTAATACAAGTAAGTTTCAAAACAGTATATAAGTATGTTCTCATTTATGTAAGAAAAATAATCTGTATTAGGTTGAGCCATTTGAAATTGCTGGCATTTGTCTAGTTTTCACTTATAAAAACAGCAATTTCAAATAGTTCAATTTAATACATATATTTGGAAAAATATACTCTAAAATACTAATACCATCCTGGTCATTTTTTCCTCTTCTTAAAGGACATCTATCTTTTCCTCTTTAAATTCATGTGCATTTTCTTGCTTTAGATTTCAAATTTTTTCTAATTCTTCTGAAAACTAAATCCCAGTTTCAACATTTACAGGATACCCTGGGCAAGTTTATTGAAGTCTCTAAATTTAAACAAACAAACAAAAATCAAAATCATAACCATAGTACCTACCTCACAGAGGTAGTTTAAAATGAATAACTCATGTAGTGACAGTAACACCAAGCCTGGCAAATGGACGCTGGAACATATGATGTGGTGGTTAGGAAGATGGATGGAAATCTGACTCCCTAGATCCATTACTTACTAAGAAATGTGTAAGTTATGTCACCTCTCTGCATCTGTTTTCTCATCTATAAAACAGGAATAATCCCATACAGTTTGTGTGATGAGTACAAAAGTGTTTTAAAGTAGTTAGCATAGTGCCTGAAAAACAGGAAGTTAACAATAAATTTTGGCTATTTTATCATTGATCATAATAGTATTACTAAGATATCAGAAAAAATAGATATATTTGTATAAGTTAATACCAACACTGAGTTGATTAATTGTATTAAGTATGATATCCTATATAGAGGATATATCGCTGTTGTTTTCCCTGGATTTAGTTCCATTCCAACGTACATAATCTCACTAGTGATAAATCCACAAGTTTTATAATCAAAAACTAGAATTCTATTATACTTTGTAGGCAACATTTCCAGAAAGTACTATAGTCCTAAATCCATTAATGAAATTTTCTCAACTTTTAAATGATAGCTTCTCTTTTTCCTTTGAAATACCTTTACCACAAATATATGACAGACAGAACTCTTTCTAACTAAACCTCCCTCCTCCCCAAATATGTACTTATATAAGAATCAGACCCAGACCAAAATCTTCCAGAATCCAAAAGATGTGTGGAGTTTCCAAAGTCCATTGGGTACAAAACAGAAAAGGAAAACTCTAAAGAGAGGAAGAAATAAGGAAGATAAAAGAAACAAAACATTTACTGTTAATTTTACTGTTAATAATAATTGTTATTATTACTGGAAAAGATCTTCATTTTGTTTTCAACTAGCAAGTAAAGCCTACTTTTACCTTCTCAATACATGTGAATGCAGGCTTGTAACTGAGGTCTTAGAACCATGTTTCATTCTATCCTCACAGAATAAAATTTCACATCTTGGGATCTATTCCTATTCAGGAGATATCATAATTCCCTCTAAGATCCACGCATAGATAAAATATTCCTTTATGCAAATATCCCTTTATTCTCTTACCTTAACAGCTTCTCCAAGAGTTTGGTTTTTGTCAGCTTCCTCACTGGAGTGCAATTCAAGTCTATAATTCAACTCCTGTAGTTGTTGTGCCTGTTCATTCAATAGCATTTGTGCCTGCTGTTCCCGAAGTAATGCATTATTTAGTTCTTCACATGCACTTTCAAACTTCTCATGGGTGATCAATTTCTGTAAAAAGTGGGAGGGCGGAGAATCAGTTATAAAGCTAACTGCATTGTTATTATTTCGTCTTCAAAACTAAAGGAATATAATACAAACATTTCTAGGCATTTGATACATTAAAAAAATACAATTAGCTTTTCTTAATTGCATAAGTCAAGATAAAAATACTACTGTGATTTTTGAAGCACAATAGCCATACTTAGTTTTCATTTTCAGTCAAATAAAATCTTAGAAAACTCATTTGAAATTCCAAATAAATCCATGATGCTCAGTTTAAGTTTTCATACATGAATACTTTTTATAAAGATTATGATTGTGGGAATTAAAACCTTTAACAACTTCCTTGGCTATTAACTGATCACCTAAAAGTTTGTGTTCAGTGTATGTTATTATTCAGGTCTCCCCAGTCAAATGTCTTCTCCTAGGCAGGTCTTACATGTCTATACCTCTCCAACTCCCACTCACACTTTTATACCATCTTGTTTTATTTTCTTCACAGCCACTGTCATTATCTAAATTCATCTCACTTTTTTTATTGCCTGTCCACACCCTGCCACCAACCACACATATAAAGGTGTAGCTCCACAAAGCAGGGACTTCATTTAGCTTTTCATCCAACCAAGAAGAGTGCCTGGCACTCAGTGAGTGTTCAATATTTGTTGTATGAAAGAATATTCATATATAAACATCTGCCAACAAAATCCACGCCATAATACACAACATGGTTTTTACAATATAGTGCCTGCTTTGGAGGGCACAGTACTCTGCTCTGGAATAACTGACAGTTCTAGATAGGGATGTAGAATCCAGGGCAAGACAAGTTTATATTATCTCCTGTTCAAAACATTTAAACAAATGAAACTTAGATACGACAAACAACAGAGACATAGTGAAGTGTAAAAAAGAGGAAGGTTTCACAAAAGGTAGATAACTGAGAAATATATATGGAAAACTCAAGGGAACCATTCAGGCCACTTAAATACACAAGGTATACATGTATCTATTTAAAATTTCTAACTTTCCCATTGTAAAAAAGGATTTGAGGTGCATTAATATCATTCGCCGCAAATATAAAGCAGGTTGATTTGAAATTTCAAAAAATTTGGGAGGAAAAAGCAGGAAAAACATCCTTTTGATTCTAAGCATCTAGTAATTATTGTAACTGAATATAGACTTTGTCTTTTATTTTTCTGACAAATAAGACAAAAATAGAAATGTGCATAGTCACAGTTTCCTCGTGGGCCAACAACAGCAAGCATGCAGTTCATATAAAGAGAAAGACTTTTGCTGAAACTAAGTTTTAGGATAAATCAATTACATGGGTCCTTCTATATTATAATACACAAGCACTCAGTTTTATTTTGGCAGCAGGTACCTTGCCTGCCACTTCCATGAAGCAACTGTCTTTTAAAACTCTTATTTCTCTTTTTAAGGGTGCATTTCTCAACAATTTAAGAGTGCATTTCTCAACACTGAAGAAATTTCAAAAGCCAATAGTGTAGCATAAAAACAGATGTCTGATGATTTACCTAAGTTAATATAAACTAATGAGAATGATCACAAGGCACAGAGGAAAGTTGCCTCATTTTCAAAGAGTCACCTAGTAAAAGGTGTATCTAATATGTCACTGATACTTGTATAGTGCTAGGATTGTACAGAACATTCAACTTTTTACTCCCTGTTAAACAGCTGCCGAACTCTCCACATTGTGCTATTACAACCAGACCCTCAGCTTTCAAAACATCAAATCTAACAGTCTCCTCTCAGCACTCCAGTTCTATTTCTAGTTATTAACATCCCTCTATGCGCTGGGTCTTGTGAACATATATTTTTGTACCTCTTCTATCTTTAATGTATTGTGTTGTTTTAAATCACCACTCCTTGCCATGAGACCATTCTGTCCTTTTCAATTCACTTGACCATCAAGTGAATAAGATCTTTCCATCAACATCCCCACCACTTTGCAGAACTTCCCTGTTTAACAGAATGTATGTTCCCTTCACAATCCTCCAAAATTTCCTCTTTACATAAAAACTCAGGTAATTTTAGCCTCTTCCTTGTCCATCCATCCCTCCCAGAGACTGGCTCAATTCTGTTTATTCCTCTGTAAAGTAAATAAAATCAAGCAAGCATAGCAATGCAGAATAAGAAAGAGATGGTGTGTGAAAGCAAGTGTAAGGAGCTAATAAACAAACAAAGATCATGAGACTGGGGAAGTTAGCTGTTAAAAAACAACTGTCAGTAGATGGACATAGTATTCTAAAACCGTTAAGGTACTAAATAGCTTTTGGTGAGCAGGATGTTTCCCTTTATAATTTTAGACCAACTATAAAGAAGCTATTTTATTCTCTCCAATATACTTTGTCTGAAATCAGTGAGAGACAAATGGTTGCAGGCACTCTCTCCAATTTTCTTAGAGGAAAATAGCATCTTTTTTTCATTTTTATGTTTTTAATAAAACAACCCTTTATTAACACACCTAGGTATCAACATTAACCACTATCATGAAGTGGATAAAAGCATGCGTTTTAATGCCACATGAACTAAGTTCAAATTCTGTCATTTCCATTAATAACTATACAACTTCAGGCAAGTTACTTAGTTTCTACATGCTCCAAAATCCTCATCCGTAAATTAGAAACAATAATATTATATATTATAATAATATAATAGTATGTGAGATAATTATAAGGACCAAATGAGTCAATGCCTGTAACGTGCTTAGGGTCAGTGTCTGATACGTGGTCAATATGATCACTAAATGTTAGAAACTGTCACATACTTCATAACTTATAATTGTAGGACAATATCTAAAAATTAAGTACTGGCCGGGTATGGTTCACGTCTGTAATCCCAGCACTTTGGCAGGCTGAGGCAGGGAGATAACCTGAGGTCAGGAGTATGAGAACAGCCTGGCCAACATGGTGAAACCCCATCTCTACTAAAAATACAAAAAATTAGCTGGGCGTGGTGGTGGGCACCTGTAATGCCAACTCCTGCTGAGGCAGGAGAATTCCTTGAACCTGGGAGGCGGAGGCTGCAGTGAGCTGAGATCGCACCATTGCACTCCGGCCTGGGCGACAGAGCGAGACTCCATCTCAAAAAATAAAATAAGGCAAAATAAAGTAAAGATTAAGTACCTCGGCCGGGCGCGGTGGCTCAAGCCTGTAATCCCAGCACTTTGGGAGGCCGAGACGGGCAGATCACGAGGTCGGGAGATCGAGACCATCCTGGCTAACACGGTGAAACCCCGTCTCTACTAAAAAGTACAAAAAACTAGCCGGGCGAGGTGGCGGGCGCCTGTAGTCCCAGCTACTCCGGAGGCTGAGGCAGGAGAATGGCGTGAACCCGGGAGGCGGAGCTTGCAGTGAGCTGAGATCCGGCCACTGCACTCCAGCCTGGGCGACAGAGCGAGACTCCGTCTCAAAAAAAAAAAAAAAAAAAAAAAAAAAAGATTAAGTACCTCTTCCCTCAATTATTATCCTATTTTTATGCCTACACTTCAAAGGAAGCAATTCACACTAAGCACTTCCTCAAACACACTCCTAATTACTGCAAGCCAGTTATTCAAAAAAAGCCCTTACAAGAGGATTCTGTCACCTTCCACCAACCTTCCCTCAAACTCTAACCTTCTCTCTAGATTCTAGAAACTAAGTCCTGACTACTTCTAAACTAACCAAAGATAAGATGCAAACTCATTTTCTTAATACTTAACTATGGACTAGGAAATCAAATTGTGTAGAATATTTAGAATTCTTCATACATATTCCAGGGAGCAACATATGTAACGAATTTTCCAATTTTTACAAAAGCCATTATATATAATTATATATATTTATATATAAATATAAATACAGTTGACTATATTCTAAATCTCAAATTGCATAAATGACTGTGTCCATTTTGGTAGACTACCTCAATATCCCAAATTTAGCTGTTTATATGATACAGAAGCAAATCAAATGGAAGGAGAGACACGCTTCAAAAGAATTCGTTTTTTAAAAGTATAAACATCTCTTTATTATTTAAGTAAAATGGCAAAAAATGGAAAAAATCACATATCTCTGAAAACGGAAATACTTAAATTTTGATACATCCACACGACACACTAGTATTCACTTAACTGAAATGAAATTAATAATAAATGACAAAGGAAAATGATTACAGTACTTTAAGTGCATACATGTATACATATATTTATATGTCAAGATGCAAACTGTATTACAAAATTATTCCAAACTACAATTGTGCATAAAGGCATGCATAGGCACATATATACATAAGAAATGTGGAGAACAAAATGCATCCACATTTCAACAGTGATTGATTATGGGTGGTAAGATGAAAATGATTTTAACTTTCTTCTTTTTTAAAATAAATATTATATTTTTTTTGTAGAGATGGGGTCTCACTATCTCTTGAATTCCTGGCCTCCAGTAACCTTCCCACCTTGGCCTCCCAAAGCACTGGGATTATAATAGGAATGAGCCATCATACCCAGTCTAAACTTCCTTCTTAATACTTTCTTGTATTTTACTTATGGTTGTCCTCTACAACTTTTATAATTAGAAAAAAAAGTTGAAGCAGCTCAGCTCATAAATTCTCCTTCTTTGAGCAAAAAACTAAGAGAAGGAAAAATTATGGTGTCTTGAGACATTTACTGAAAAGAAACCTATGGCTTAAGAGTATTTCATGATTCCTTGACCTGCCTAATTCATAGGAACTCTTTGCCCTTAGAAGGTGTATCTACTTGAAATAATAATTAACACTAGCACAATTACATTATCACAGGATTGATAACTAAACTACTATACCTGCTGCTGCCTCTGTTACTGTAAATGTTAAAACTGTAAATTCCAAATTAACCAAAAGATAAACTTAAAAGCACATTTAAACTGAAGTTACAGTAGCTGTTTTAAGTTGTATACAGTCTTGAAGTTTCAGGGTAATCTTTTAACTCTATGTTCCCATATCCACATTAAAAACAGCAATGTTAGTAAGTATCCCAACTGCAAACAGAATATGTAGATGTCTGCATTATATTGTGCTTCACATACTTAGACATTTTGTTCTTGATCTAATGGTATTTGGCATACGGCCTTGCTTTTTCAGCTATTTTCTGCTTTTTAAAATAATACATATATGTCATTGATGGACGTTAGATAAACTGAACATTTCTTTGGAAAAGCAATTTGCTTTCATACTAGTCTAATTTACTTAAAATATTCAACATAAGAAGGGAAGAGGCCAGGCACGGTGGCTCACACCTGTAATTCCAGCACTTTGCGAGGCCAATGTGGGTGGATCAGCTGAGGTCAGGAGTTCGAGACCTCCCTGGCCAACATGGAGAAACTCCATCTCTACTAAAAATACAAAAATTAGCCAGGCGTGGCGGCAGCCACCTGTAATCCCAGCTGCTTGGGAGGCTGAGGCAGGAGAATCACTTAAACCCGGGAGGCAGAGGTTGCAGTGAGCTGAGATAGCACCACTGCACTCCAGCCTGGGCAACAGAGTGAGACTCCGTCTCAAAAAAAAAAAGAAGAGAGGAAATCTCTCTCCCCACTCCCCCGCCTGCCACCAACATCAGCAATTAGAGGCATTTTAGAAGGGAAGTTTTCTGAAGAAAAAGAAATGTTATTAATAGGGTTTTGAATTATTTGACAAAACAAACGTAAGTTAAGGAAAAAAAGATATAGAGATAAAGAAATAGATATCACCAAAGCAATAGTTTCCTAAATGATATATACTTACAGATTGCTTAAATTCATTTAATTGCATTTGCAGACCCTGGGCTTTGTCAAGCTCCTTTTTCATTTCATTCACACTTCGTTTGAATTCTGTGACCTCCAAGCGTAGTGAGCGGCGCTCCACTTCTGCAGCATGCAGTCTTTGCGTAAATCCAAATATTTGCTTCTGCAACGACGCTGTGCTTTTCTGTTGTTAAACAAGAGCAATTTCATAAACAGTAACTACAGATTTACTAACAATAGCAATGACCATTTTACTAAATTAAATGTAACTCAGATCATCCAAAAACCAATGCCAGTTATTATAGAAACGTAGAGGTGAAAACTTTATTTTTTATGTGACCAACAATTTGACTTATGAAAAATGAACATCTGAAGAAAAGAAATAATCTAGATAGCTAAAAATGAAATTGACAGCTGTTTAGGTCTCACACAATTCTGTTGCAGTGCATTTATAGAAAACAGTAAATTTATCACTAATGTCATGCCTCTTTTTCTTTTTTTTTTTTTTTTTGTAAGACAGTCTCACTCTGTAGGCCAGGCTGGAGTGCAGTGGCAGAATCTCATCTCACTACAACCTCCACCTCCCGAGTTCAAGCGATTCTCGTTCCTCAGTCTCCCGAGTAGCTGAGATTAGAGGCACAAGGCACACACCACCACCCCCGGCTCATTTTTGTATTTTTGGTAGAGAAGGGGTTTCACCATGTTGGCCAGGCTGGTCTTGAACTCCTGACCTCAGGCGATCCACCCACCTTGGCCTCCCAAAGTACTGGGATTACAGGCATCAGCCACCGCACCTGGCCCATGATTTTTGTATTTTGATATTTTGGACACTTATTTGGAAGTACTTTTATTTACCGTATTAAAATTTTACATGAACTATAAAGAAAATCCAGATACATTCATGTACAACTAATAATTTAAACTACAAATTAGGCTAATTCAAAATTATACCTACAAGTTCTTAGGTTACTACTAAATGAAAGTGTATACATACCATAATGGGCACATGGCCACGCAAACCATATTTCAGGGCCAGTGTGTTTACTTTATGAAGTCCATGGGCCAGCCTCTGAACCAGGGAATCTTTTTCTACATATGTAATACTCCTGCTACTGTGCAGAGGTATACATTCCATTACCAGACTAATTTTATCCATGAGTTTTGCAAAAGAATTCTTGGCTGCACCTATGAGTAAATGTCCACAAATTCTGGAATTTGGATCTTCGAAGAAAAAGGAAAAAAAAGGCACAAAAATGTGAATTGTCTCTTGTTCGTTTCACAACACTGCTGATCACATAATGAAACTATTTTTTAATTATATAATTCCCATTCACCTGTAGTAATTCATTCAAAAAGTTCCTTCCCACATTATTTTCACTATGAAAAAAAAGGAATTCAGAGAATAGCTCACCTACTAAAGAATACATCAAAAAAAAAAATCTGCATGTATTTACAGTATGCCATTCACATGGAATAGTGATGAATAAAAATTCATCACTCTTTTCTTTGTTTTAAAACCTAACATAAATCCATTTTCTATTTACAACTACCAAAGCTTGTTACCTTCAAGCCATACTATTTATATTCTCGGACAAGAAAATATAATTTGCCTTATTCCAAGGCAATTAAAATTTTACAACTACAATTACTTATTTCCCCACAGGATTTTGGTAATCATCCTTCTCATATAATGGACTTAAGGTTCCAGCATATCCAACATGGCCTGCTCACTGCTAGATTCATCAGGTCTGTAATTAATAATTGTGTTTAATGTTGATAAATAAAATTGTCAGTGCTCTTTCTACTAATTGGTGTTCCAGATAATGGTTAACAGGTTTATTTATGCCTTAATAAAGTCGTGTAATTTAGTTTTCCCTCTGCTAGGTAGGTCTTAATCTGTCATTACTTGTCTTATGATACTATCCATGTAAAATGACAAGCACAGAAAGATTATTTAAATTCATAGTATAACATTCTACATTTTTAACAGCCTCTGCTGTTGGTGTTAATTTAAATCTTGTCTTTACATCATAAGCACAAAAAGCAAATTTAGCTAGTCTTACCAAATTAAAAATGTTTTATCCTTATAAGAATACATGCAATTCAACACTGAAGAGCAACATTGACTGAGAAGGTAATCAACCAATGGTTTTCTACGGCATAAAGAACTGTCTCATGGAGACATTGTTCTAAAATTTGAGCTTCATTCTACTTATTTTATTCCTTAATGTTTAAAGACAAATTTTGAAATCTACGTAGCAGTCAGAATTTGAAAATGTTCTTGCCTAGGAGTTATACATAAATTGGAAATAAAGTGAATAAAAGCATAATATCCTCCAGGTAAAATTTATTTCTATCAGTTATTGATGCATCAACTTCTAGGAATATAAATATAAGGCAATATAAGTTTAATTCTATACACCACTCATTATAAACATACTCTGTGACAGTCCCACGGACAAAAGACAAAGTATAATGAAAATACACAGTCCTTTTGTTAACGATCATATTCCTTAAATAAATAATGGATGAAAAAGAATTAAGTAGCTTTATATGGCAATCAACATATAATACAGAACACTGAGTTAAAGGAATTTACTAAAGTACTATATGAATTAAATAGGCCACTGTTGAATGAAAGAACAGTAAAATTTATTTTGTCTATAATATTCAATATAATACATCATTTCAACACCTAATATATATATGTATTCCCTGTTTCTCCAACTATCTTGCAATTATTTATCTGTGCCTTTTTTCATCTTAATGAACTCTTTTTATCTTCACTGTGCTAGCCTAGCATACATGGGTATTTTTTACATGTTTGTTAAATTGTATTTCTTTTTATGTCCATAGCTACTGCAACAATGCTAAACACAAGAATACCAAGAGAAACTAATGTTACTTATGATATGTCAAAGGTTCTTGTTTTTAAATAAACAATATAAAAGTTCATTATTTCAGAAAATTTCAGGATACAAAATAATTTTTTTGACAGATAAAGAGCCTTTAAAAGCAAAAATCCATTGTAATTAAATTTTAATAAATAGGCCAGTCACAGTGGCTCACGCCTGTAATCCCAGCACTTTGGGAGGCTGAGGCGAGTGGCTCACAAGGTCAGAAGATCGAGATCATCCTGGCTAACACAGTGAAACTCTGTCTCTACTAAAAATACAAAAAATTAGCCGGGCATAGTGGCACGTGCCTGTAATCCCTTCTGTACTGTATAATGTGAAGCTACTCAGGAGGCGGGGGCAGGAGAATCGCTTGAACTCGAGAGGGCAACAGAGCAAGACTCTGTCTCAAAAAAGTAATAAATAAATAGATAAACAAACAAGGTTTTTTAGTTTGTCACAGAAATATTTGTGTAGACACTGATCTGAAGGGTGATACTAAATGACAATATAATTCTGCAATGCATTCTTCTAAATTTTTAAGAAGCAAAAGTCATATGGTCTAAGTTCCTAACTGCTGACTCTCAATGAATTACAGTAAGAGCACTAAATAATTTATGCTATAAAAAGAAGTGTTATTACAATATAGTTCACATTATACAGTACAGAAGGCAATTTTTTTTATTTCAATAGGTTTTGGAGGAACAGGTGGTGTTTGGTTATATGAACAAATATTTTAGTGGTGATTTCCGAAATTTTGGTGCACCCATCACCCAAGCAGTGTACACTGTACCCAATGTGTAGTCTTTTATCCCTCATCACCCCTCACTCTTTCCGGAGTCCCCAAAGTACAATGTATCATTCTTACGCCTTTGCATCATCATAGCTTAGCTCCCACATATGAGTGAGAATATACCATGTTTGGTTTTCCATTCCTGAGTTACTTCACATAGAATAATGGTCTCCAATTCCATCCAAGCTGCTACAAATGCCATTATTTTGTTCCTTTTTGTGGCTGAGTAGTATTCCATGGTATTTAGATACCAATTTTCTTTATCCACTTGTTGATTGATAGGCATCTGAGCTGGTTTGCAATTTTTGCAACTGCAAATTGTGCTGCTATAAACATGCATATGCAAGTATCTTTTTTGTCCAATGACTTATTTTCCTCTGAGTAGATACCTAGTAGTGAGATTGCTGGATCAAACCACAGATTTACTTTTAGTTCTTTAATGAATCTCCACACTGTTTTCCATAGTGGTTGTACTAGTTTACATTCCCACAGTGTAAAGTGTTTCCTTTTCACTGCATCCATGTCAACGTCTATTATTTTTTATTTTTTTTATTATGGCCATTCTTGCAGGAATGAGGCAGTATGGCATTGTGACTTTGATTTACATTTCCCCCATCTTAGTGATGTTGAGCATTTTCCATCTGCTTATTGGCTATTTGTATATCTTTTGAGAATTGTCTATTCATATCCTTAGCCTGCTTTCTGATGACTTTTTTCCTTTTTTTCTTTTTTTTTTTTTTTTTAGACAGAGTCTCGCTCTGTCACCCAGGCTGGAGTGCAATGATGCGATCTTGGCTCACTGCAATCTATGCCACCTGGGTTCAAGTGATTCTCTCACTTCAGTCTTCCAAGTAACTGGGGTTACAGGTGCCCACCACCACACCCAGCTAATTTTTATATTTTTAGTAGAGACGGGGTTTCACCACATTTACCAGACTGGCCTTGAAATCCTGACCTCAAGTGATCCACCTACCTCAGCCTCTCAAAGTGCTGGGATTACAGGTGTGAGCCACTGCACCTGGCCTAATGAGATTATTTTGTTCTTGCTGATTTGTTTCAGTTCTTTGTAGATTCTGGATATTAGTCCTTTGTCGGATGTACAGACTGAAGATTTTTCTCCCACGCTGTGGGATGTCTGCTAACTCCGCTGCTCATTTCTTTGGCTGTGCAGGAGTTTTTAGTTTAATTATGCCCCCTCTATTTATCTTAGCTTTTGTTGCACTTGCTTTTGGGTCAGAGTGCAATTAATTCTATATTAAATAAATGAAGAAACAAAACAATCCTCTAGTGATACAGTTGTAAAATTATTTGTATAATAATACAGAAATAAGAGGAAAAAAATAAAGTCACTAAAGTTCCTCATGTGTGCTTGTCTAGACTGTAGTAAATGTTTGGCTTGTTACATTTAACAAATTCTTATGTTAAATACTTTTGTTAATCACTTTCTTCTCATTTAATAAAATGTGTCTTTAATGAAAGAAGCGAACCCTATATTCTGAAATTACTTTTTCCAATAGAAGTGGAAAAAACGTACATCTAGGGCTAAAATCTTCAAAACAAATTCATAAAGAATTGTTTCGACCGGTAGTTCTAAATCTGTGGGCTGCAGATCTTGATGAGGTGGGGAAGGAAGGACATTGAAAAGTTATTGCAAGAGTTCCACTGCTTTTAGCTGCAGTAACCATTGTGCATTTTGATCTTTATTTAGCCCTAATAAAATATATGCGTGAATAATATAGATGCATGATATTGTGAGTAATAAAATTAAAAGTCCCTTGAAAACATTACATAAATCAACTACTACTCAAAATACACCTATCATGTGGAAGAGAGCGCAATCTACAACATTTTTTCTTATTAAAATGAAGTCCTCATACTCAAAGATTGAGAAATAATCCTTTAACCAAACAAGGTAATAATTAGTAATGTTTAAAATAATGTTAGTAATGAGTACAATAGTAGCAATAATAATACTGTAATAATGAGTAATGTTAATAATGTTAGTAAAATTAACAATGAGTATTGTTAACTAAATTAAATTCCACCTCAGTTCTACACACTTGGTAACATTTTGTCAACCCTGATATCTCCATTTCCCTTGCCATATTCCCATTTCTTGTTCTTAGTATTTCTCCAATTTGTTCCATTTTCTCTGTAGTCATGGCCATATCTAAGATGCACTCTTCTCCAGTCTTCCCCCTCTTCAATCCATTCTCCCTATAGTAGATAGAAAACTTGTAACACACAACTAGGATCTCATCATACTGCCTGCTTTTACGCCTCAATGACTTTCTTCTAATCTAAGAATGGATTTTAAACTCCTTAAAACATGGCTCAAAAGCCCTGCACATCTGTTCCCTACTTACTTTCACAGGAACACCTTTCACTATTTATATGCAACTTTCTTTACATTCAACTCCTTTTAAGTGACCCCAATATATCACAATCTTAAAGCATTCCCTCTGAGCAAAATTATGCTTGTGTTCCAAACTGTTAATAATTTGAGAAATGTGAATGTGGACATCATTTTTCAAACTTGGGAGGCAAACATTATAGTAAGATGTTTGCTTCAAAGCAATGTTTTATCTAAAAATCACTGGGCAAAAACAGCCCAGAAAACTACAAAAAAAAAAAAAAAAAAAAAGTAGTAAGCAAATTTGTCTTACTGTAAAACATACAGATATACACTCATGAAAAAAGCAGTATGATACTGGTACTAGAAGAGAGGCAGAGACTAATGGAGTAAACTGGAAACACAGGAAATAGATCCACGAACTTAAAATAATTTAACATGTTACAAGTGGCATATCTTAATCAGGGAAAAGATGGATTACAGAATTTAAAAATACTGGTGCAAGCCAGGCATGGTGAATTACGCCTGTAATTCCAGCACTTTGGGAGGCCAAGGCTGGCAGATCACTTGAGGCCAGGATTTGGAGACCAGCCTGGCCAACACAGAGAAACCCCGTCTCTACTAAAAATACAAAAACTTAGCTGAGTGTGGTGGTACATGCCTGTAATCCCAACTACTCGGGAGGCTGAGGCATAAGAATCACTTGAACCCAGGAGGCAGAGGTTGCAGTGAGCTGAGACTGGCCACAGCACTCCAGCCTGGGCAACAGAGAGAGACTCTGCTCCCCCAACCCCCCCAAAAAAGCTACCTGGTCATCTGGATGCAAAAATAGTTTAATCATTTATTCACTATTTACAGCAAAAATAATTCCAGATAAACTCAAGATTTAATGTATCAAAAGTATTCTACTAAACTATGAGCAATACAACCTTGAGGTAAGGCTAGCCTTTCTCAGTAAATTACCATAACAAAAACCAGAAATAAATGATTAATAATTTTTAAACTATATAAAAACATCACAAGCAAAATTAAAACACAAGCTGCAAAATTATTTGCACTATGATAAAGTGTTAATATACATGATACACAAGGAGTTTTTATAATTCCATAAGACACAAACACACACCCCCAAATATGATCATAGTCTGATCATTTGTAGAATATGAATGGGCTTATAACATATTAAAAGATGTGCAACCTAACTACCAAAGAATACAAATAAGTAATAATATAGTGTCTTTTGCCTTTTACATTGATAAAGGTCAAAGAGATTATCAAAATTTTGTGCGCCAAAGCTATTATGAGAAAACCAGAACAGTCAACACTGTTTATGAAAGAACAATGTAAAGCATACTGACAGTACTTTCTAAATGTAAAATATACAATCCCATTTCTTATTAATTTAGCCAAAGAAATAACTGCACAAGTATAAAATGATTTTATACACAAGCATATTAACTATAGTATGGCTGATTACAATATTGCTTAAACTGGTGAAAAAATAAGAAAAAATAAATACCCATCAACAGGAAATTTGCTGAGTAAATTACAGTAGATATATACAGTGCAACTAGCATGTAACTAAATACAATTAATGATATAGATTTATTTTATTGATATGAAAAGATATTCATTATCCATTGAGAGGGGGAAAAAATAATTACAATGAAGCATGATTATATGATTCCCTCATGTAAAACTGTGTGTGTGTGATTATATTTGTACACATGTATGGGATACTTGTAGAGATCATCAAAATGTTAAGAATGGTTGGAAGGGACCCTTTGAGTGATTTTTACTTTCTGTGCAGGTTTCTGTATCGTGTGAAGGTTTTACGCTGGGCATAAGCATTTTCACAGAAATAACAAAACTATTTTAAAAGCACCATGCGCTACCTTACTCATTCATTCATTAAACAGCTAGCTATAGAATAGCTCATATGTATAAGGGAACTGTGTTGGACAATGGAGAGAGGGGACGTGTAACACTAATTAAGAATCAATAACTCCTATTTCTATTGTATTATTTATTATTATACAAATGCCCCCAAATAAGAATATCCAGAAACATACTCTGATTCAGACAAACGATACTTCTGTTATCATTTTAGACAAATGATACATTTGTGCTGTATACACCTTTGGTAGTCTGGTGGAACCTATGGCTCCCCTTCTCATTTTAAATCCATAAATCAAGAGATGTGGGATTACAAAGGAAACTAATTTTTCTGAAATACAGTTTTCAAAATATTTTAAGTTTGATTATTAATCCATTAAGTACAAGACAGTACATTTAAAATATAGATTAAGTTAGTTTTTTAGAAGACATAACATAGTGAAAGTTTTTACATAAACCAGATAAGAACATTGAACTTTTTGGGCAGTCTTCAACAAGGCATCACACATGTCATGTTGGACATCAAGGTTTTTTTATATATTTAAAAGTGATAAAAGTCCTGATTCACAAATACAGTATTTACTGCTACAAATGTAATTAAAGCTTCAATAGTTCATTTTACAACATACTGGAGGGCTTCTCACAAAAAAATACCAGAATTCTCCAAGGCTTTTAAATCCAAAACCTAGAGTGGTAAGTTTTTTGTCCTAAAGTCAATGAGTTCACCTTTGGCTAGGTCAACATATTCAACGCAATTTGTATTGGAAAGGAAAGAACTATGAATCCATGGTTCAAATTTTATGCTATTTAGATAGAAGTAACTTCAGTAACTCTTTTGAAGGAGTTCTGAAGTCTTTCCAAGGGCTTAAGGCTGCTATTTCAAAGAAAATAACAGAGAATTTCATATTCAGAGAATACTGAAAAGCAACATAAACAAAGAGTACACAGAACCTCACTTTGATGGATGAACAACTAAGTGTAGAGTTGTCCTTTCACTTGGTCGGCTGTACTGCACCAGCATCCATTGGTATGGGGGAGACTATGATTACTTCCCATGTAAGTGATGACTCTCATGATTACTGATTAGTTAAGATGAGCATAAACTACATGTGAGATAGCTGCAGTAACTGTATTACAATATAAAAATATCTGTGACTTCTATTAGTACCAAAGTCACTATGCTGCTAATAATTATCATAGTCTACTGTTACCATTCATAATTGAAGGAACTGTCAAAATTCTGTTAGCAGATAGTGAAATGAGATGTAATTATTTTCTCATTCAAGTCCACAGACCATTCCCCCGGCTCTCCTGAATTCTACCCATGGACCCTTTTGAGAAGAGGTCTATGAACCCCTGGTTAAGAGCTCCCTTATCTAAGGAATATACTGCCCAATCATAAATCTATATTCTTGACCCTCTCTCTCTGTCAACTTAAATTAACAAGAAAGCTACATACCTGAACTATTTCAGTCAGAGAATGACAATATAATATTATGCTCTCAGTTTTACTGACAAGAAAAAAACTTCTGCATCTTCTATGAAATTGCCTTTAACTGCAATGTTATTCAGTATTTCTAATGTGATATCCATGTAATAAATTCCTTTTAAAGTTTAGTGACAGGAAAAGTTCTTTTTCATATGTTCGGAGACATAAGAGAGTATCTCGCTTCTGAAGAACAATAAGTAGTTCTGTTTGCTTAAATTGCAGGTTTATTATGGACAGCATTGGGAGG
Organism: Macaca mulatta; assembly: GCF_049350105.2. NCBI lineage: Eukaryota > Metazoa > Chordata > Mammalia > Primates > Cercopithecidae > Macaca > Macaca mulatta. Next base: position 83,377,063 of record NC_133420.1, read on the forward strand.
TGAGATTGTACAAATAGATGAGAATCAGGTCATGAAGGGTGTTGTTTATCTAGCTGAAATGTTAATTCATGCAATAAGAAAAAAGGAACAATATTGCTGCTGATACTGAGGATAAAGATACATGACAGATCAAGCACTGCTTACATACATTAACCAATTTAACCATCATTATAACTCCATGAAATGGTATCATTATTATAACCATTTAAAACCATAAGTGAGGGGGAAAGAATAATTAAAATAATCTATCTATAGGACGACCCAATTATACTGAAATATCCAAAAAACAACTAATAAGATAACCTGAGGTTTAAATTTACTTCCTTATATACTCTTAAATGTTTTATAATATTCTACAATATACTGATGCTACTTCATTATTATTTTCAATAACCCTCCTCCAAATGATCACTTTGCTAAATGAAGAAAGGCTGGGAGACAGAGAGAAAGGGTGGGTCAGTCTAAGAGTGGAATCATGGATACCCACTAGCAGGTTAGTAACACATGCAAAAAATGAGCTAAGACAACAGCAATGGAGCTGGGGTAAAAAAATAACCCAATAAGAAATGTAGAATATGGAGAATAAGAGTAAGAATAAAAGTATGTTACAGTGACTGCCAGGTTTCTATTTTAGATACTATTTGGCAGATGGTCATGTCAATTACAAAGATAGTTTTCAGAAGGAAGTTTTGGGCCTAAGAAAATGGGTAAAATTTTGAATATGCTGAATTTTAGGGGTTTTTTTTTTTTAAGGAAACTCATAGGAAGATAAGTATACAAGTTTTCAGTTCAGGAATGAGGTCTAAGTTACAGATAACATTTGGGAGCCATCAGCACATAGATGGTAAATAAAGTCCTGGCTATACATGGGACTGCTCAGAACAACAAGGAATAAAAACGAAGCTAAGTGGCTGGGTGCAGTGGCTCACCCCTAGAATGCTAGTACTTTGGGAGACTGAGGTGGGTGCACTGCCTAAGCTCAGGAGTTCAAGACCAGCCAGGGCAACATGGAGAAATCCCTTCTCTAGTAAAAATTAAAAAAAAAAAAAAATTTTAATGGCTAAGACCGATAGTCAAACTCCTATGAAAAGAAAGGAAGGAAGGAAGGAAGGAAGGAAGGAAGGAAGGAAGGAAGGAAGGAAGGAAGGAAGGAAGGAAGGAAGGAAGGAGAAAAAAAGAAAAGAAAGAAAGAAAGAAAAAAGAAAAGAGAAAGAAAGAAAAAGAAAGAAAAAGAAGGAAGGAAGGAAGGAAGGAAGGAAGGAAGGAAGGAAAGAAAGAAAGAAAGAAAGAAAGAAAGAAAGAAAGAAAGAAAGAAAGAAAGAAAGAAAGAAAGAAAGAGAAGGAAAGAAAGAAAGAAAGAAAAAGGGGGGGAGGGGAGTGGGGAGGAGAGAGGAGGGAAGGGGGAGGGGAGGGGAGGGGAGGGCAGGAAGAAGGAAGGGAAGGAAGGGAAAGAAGGGAAAAGGAAAGGAAAGGAAAGGAAAAAGGAAAAGCAAAAGGAAAAGGGAAAGGGAAAAGGAAAAGGAAAGGAAAGGAAGGAAAAGAGCCCATAGGGCACACACACACTGAACAGAAAGGCCCAACGACATGAAAGGAGGAGAAACAGGAGTGACACCATGTACATCAAAAGAATCTGGAAGAAGGAAGTGATCAGCAGTGTCAAATACCAAAGGCAGGACAGTGGTCTTTAAATGTCTTCACTAATGTACTCTGTAATTTTTTTTAAACTATGTATGCTATGGTAGGAAGAATAATGACCTCGCTCAAGATGCCCACATCCTAATCCCTGGAACCTGTGACTGTGTTATGTTACACAGCAAGAGGGAATTAAGAGTGTAGATGGAATGAAGTTTGCTAATCAGTGGACTTTAAAATAAAAAGATTATCTTGGATTATTCAAGTAGACCCAACATCATTACAAGAGTCATTTAAAGTGGTACACAGAAAAGGAGGTCAGAGTTAGAGAGAGACTTGCAGATGCGATGCTGCTGGCTTTGAAGATGGAATAAAGGGCTATAAACTAAGGAAAGCAGATGGCTTCTAAAAGCTGCAAAAAGAATCAAATTCACCCTTACAGCCTCGAGAAGGAATATAGCCCTGCCAACACCTTGATTTTAGCCCGATAAGACCTATTTCAGACATCTGATCTCCAAAACTATCTGATAATAAATTCATGTTGTCTTCAGCCAAAGATTATGACAAGTTGTTAGCCCAATAATAGGAACCTGGTATGTATGCCCTCACACATTTTTAAGTTGACATCTAAAAAATTTTCATCATGTATTTGTAACCAGTTGTATGCTGTAAATTTTGGCATAAAAAAAAAAAAAAAACTAACACATTCCTCCTTTAAATATAACCAGTAGAGACCAGGTGCAGTGGCTCACACCTGTAATCCTAGAACTTTGTGAGGTCAAGGCAAAAGGATCGCTTGAGGCCAGGAGTTTGAGACAAGTCTGGACAACATAGTAAGACTCCCATCTCTACAAAAAACAAACCTTAGAAATCAGCTGAGTGTGGTAGCACACATGTGTAGTCCTAGCTACTCAGGAGGCTCAGGCAGGAGGATCCCTTGGGCCCAGGAATTCAAAGCTGCAGTGAGCTATGATTGCACCACTGTACTCCAGCCTGGGTGACAGACAGAGAGAGAGACCCCATCTCAAAAAAAAATTAAATTAAATTAAATGTAACCAAGAGAATCTAAATGCAGGAAGAGTTGGCCCTTACCATAATACATTTTTAAAACACATGAACAAGCTCTTCCCTAATAATCAGAAATTCTGCCTCATTTGTTTTCTCCAATATCTCGTATTTCTATTGCCCTTCTGCTAATTTATTGCAATATGAAACTTACTATCCTATCATCATTTTCTACAATAAAAAAATACATATATAAAGTAAAATTGAAGCCAAGCATGGTGGTATACACTTATAATCCCAGCTACTCTGGAGGCTGAGGCAGGAGGATCCCTTGAGCCCAGGAGTTGGAGGTCACCTTATTTTCAAGCTAAAAAATTTCATGAATGTTGGCAAAAAACACAAGACTTCTGGGTGAGAGACAAGGGGCTTTGACACTCATGGCATAGGAAACAGCAGGAGCTTCATATGCACTACAGTTCCTCTTGCTCCCCAAGTCCCATGGAGGTGACACAGAGTGTCCCAGGCTAATGCTGTGCATGTAGTGGGTTTGTGTCATAGCTGAGGAATCCAAAACTTAAGAAGCCCAAATCTTTTACAGTGAGCTAAAAACAAACCTGCCTGATCTTTCCCCCAAGGGAAACATTATTTTCATTATACTGGAAAGTAAACAAAATGTGTCCTCTGCTCTGGAGGGAGGTACTGTCTTTATTTTCCAAAGCTGTTTGCTACATAAACTTCCTTGAAAAGATAGCTAATAAATAAATAAATAGAAAGCTGTCAGTGCCTCTGCTCACAAAATATGCAAAAACACAAGACCTGTGGAGAATTTTCTCCCAACAATTATAACTATTCTCTTGCATATACTTTCGAGTTCCTTGCTGCTCTTTCTTTCCATTGTATTTACCTGGCAAACCCCCACCCTGATTAAGTAAAAACCTCCTATGCCCTGACACCCAAGCAGTTGATCATCTGATGAACTTAATCTCCCACTCACCTGAATGATTATTTCTCACTTTCTTCGCTTCTCAAATAACTAATATCTTCTCACCCTCCTCCATCTCAATTGATAGTCTTGCTTATTTCACTAAATAGTAGCGAGCAGAAAATAATTTTCACATATATCTACTACCAAATCTACCAACCTACCTGCATCTGTACCCATATACTCTGCCTTCCCTCCTGTTACAATGCCTGAATTGTTTGTGCCAACCTTCCTCCCCACTTTTGTGCACTGGATCCCATCCCTTTCATCTACTCAGAGACTTTACATCTGCCAATTGTGCCTTCCCTCATGTATTAAGATTTTTTTTCTTTCATTCATTGAATCATTCCCCTTACCACACAAACACATTGAATTACCACTCATCTTAAAACAAAAACCTCCCTTGACCCCTAAATATTGCTCCTGCTCCAACTCAATGTATCTGCTTGCCTTTCATAAAAACTATCTTTAACACAACTCACTTTCTCTTTAACAGACTGCAGTCGGACTTTGTCTCAACTACTCCATCAAAGCAGTCCCTTCAAGGTCATCAGTTATCTCCATCTTGCCAAATTTGGATTCCTCAATCCTCATCATATTCACCTTAGCAGCAGCATTCCACGTGATTAATTACGCTCCTACTTGTGAAACACTTTATTTGGCTTATAGGTTACCATCAGGGTTCACCAACTAACTCACTGGCTATTCTTCAGAATCCTTTGCTATATCCTCCTCATTTCCAAACCTCTAAATGTTGAAAGGTCCACAAATCCTCAGAGCTCTTCTAGCTATACCCACTCCCCAAGGCAGTTACGTCCCACCCCAGCCAAAATCTGGGTGGAATGCAGGCTTCACTATTTTAAAAAAGCTCCACAGGTAATTCTAATGTACAACCAGGGTTAAAATCACTACCCTACATGACTTCATCCAATAGCACATGTTATTTAAATAACACTTATACTGAGAGCACTTACAATTTTAACTGTCATGACATTTTTCTTAAATTCAGATATCCAGCCACCTACTTGACACTTAGGTGTCTAATATATTTCTCAGACACAACATGTCAAAAAAAACTCTTGATTTTCTCTTCCTACTTGTTCCTTCTCTAATCTCCCCATTTCAGTAACTCTTGCTTCAATTTACCATTTGCCTAAGACAAAAACCTTGAAGCCATTCTTGATTCCTATCTTTCTTTCACACCTCACATTCAACATACATCAGCAAACCCTATCAGCTCTATCTTCAAAATATTTCCAGACTCTAGCCAATAACCAATGCAATGATGTTATACTATTCCGAGCTACCATTGTTCCTCACCTTAGAACACTGTACCCTTACTACCTACACCTTCAATTACTCATAGAAGTTAGAGATAATCCTTTAAAAGGTTAAATCAGATCTTGTCATTCTTCCACTCAAAACTTTTCGATAGTATCCCATCTCATCCTGAATAAAATCTAAAGTTCTTACCATAGTTTACAAGGATCTGCATAATATGGGTGCAGGTGTTCACCCTGCCCTTGCTATCTCTCTGACATCATCTTCCACCTTTCTCCCACTATTGACTCTGGTTCTGCCACTTGGGCCTCCTTGCCATTCCTAAAAATATCAAGCACGTTCCTTTGTTAGGGTTTCCGCACCTCAATTCCCTCTGCTTAGAATGTCCTTTCCCCGACTACCACCCTTTCCCCTCAGATACTTTCATGGCTCATTTCTTCAAGCAAAACACAGGCTTACAGCCCAAGAACTCCAAGCCTTTGAGTACCTACTCAAAGGAAATAAAAACATACGTCCAGCAAAAGACATGTATATGAATATTCACATCAGATTTATTCATAATACTCTAAAGCAGAAACAACTCTACTGCCCATCAATAAGTTAATGAATGAACAAACTTTGGTATAACCATAGAATGAAATATTACTCAGCAACAACAAAGAACAAACTACGGTCACAGGTAATACAGGTGAATCTCAAAAACATGCGAAGTAGATGAATCCAGATATATAAGAATACAAATTGTATGGGTAGTACGAAATTTGGCCTCACCTAAGGAGAAGTCTGGCCATTTTCCCAGCTCCTGGGAGATAACCTCTAAAACTTTGGCATTTCTGGAGTGATTAGTGTTTTTTGTATTCGTGGTGGCCCCTAGGACCACATCTGATAGTTTGTAATTATATGACTCATGCTGAGCATCTGAAAGCTTATGCTAACTCTGGATAGGGGCTGGCCATGCCTGAAAGACCAACCATATGATTAGCGGGTTGGGGCTTTGAGTCATATGGTATCACCCCAATCTTCAAGAAGAGGAAGAGAGCTACATATTGAGGTCAACAATGTGGAGCATGATCCATTCAATCATGCTTATATAATGAAGCTTCAATTAAGAACTCTGGACATCAAAGCTCCAGTGGGTTGGTCATACTCCATGCATATTATCATATATCAATATAGGGAAGGTAACACATCCTGAGGACAACAGAAGCTTCGCATTTGGAGCCGTCCCAGACTTCACCCTATGTGTCTCTTCCTTTGGCTGGTTCTAATTTGTTTCCTTTTGTTATAATAAAACTGTAATCCTAAATATAAGTTTCCTGAGTTCTATGAGTTGTTCCAGAAAACTGTCCAACCTGAAGGAATCCATGTGGGACCCCAAATTTGTAGCCAGCTAGCCTGAAGCGAGGGTGGCCCTAGGGACCCCTGAATTTGTGGTGTCAGAAGTGAGGACAGCCTTTGGGAACTGTTCCCTCCACCTGTGCAGTTCAGCCACACTCCTTTGCACTGTATGACTCCATTTTTATAAGATTTATGAAATTCTTGAACAGAAAAAACTAAAGTGACAGAGAAGACACCAGTGGTTGCCTTAGACCAGGTAGGAGCAGGGGTGATTGACTCCAAAACAGGTGAAGACAATGTGCTATACATTTTCTTGTATACATTCTAGTGTATACATTTTTCACAACTAGTCAAATTTTACAGTTAGATGAGCACATGTTATTGCATGTAAATTATATCCCAATACATTTGGTTTAAAAGAAAAAGTTCTATGTCTGATATTACTGAGAATGCTGTTCATTCTATCACTTGATATCTCTTTTTATTAAGAGCTGCAGAACAGTTTCCTATCTACTCTTAGCCCAAGGAACACCTGTATTTTTCGTAAATTTTGATTTTTCTTTAATAACATAATTCACAACTGAATCCTCAGACCAAAATGTGAACACAAGTGTCTAGGCCATCATAGTTGACTTCTTCAATGTCATTCCTGGCTTGAATTTGCTCCTTTTTCTGCTTAGGTTTTAATGAATATTATGTTGTCATATTTTATAAATATCTATAAGCTGTTATATTTTTTCTGGAAAAAGGGGTAAAAAATTTTTCTAAATATATCTGTAATATTTTAGTACAGATTTGAAGGAAAATATTTTCTTTTATTCTTTTACAAAAATCTGAAAAGATAACTATGTTGCTTTGTTAGGTAGTATCTGGATATCCAACTTAGCTTTCTTAAAAAAAAAAAAAAAAAAAAAAAAAAACCTTCAGGCTCTTAGAAGTTGCCCAGAAATTACCCATAAACTACAAAATGTGTTCACGCCTCATCTATGCTTCCTAAAATTATTTTGATTTTTTATATTATTTTAGATCTGCATTATAAAATATATTCTATAAAAGACGTGAAAGTAAGATTTTTGCTTAGTCATGAAAACTTCCAAGGATGAATTATCCATTTGAAAATTGCTCTTAAAAACTGATAGGCAAATAAAATTACAATTTAAAATACAAAATATCTGTTCACTGTAAAACTCTTTCAACTTTTCTGCATGCTTATAATTTTTCATAATAAAATGTTTGAAAAATATGGGAAAATGTGAAAGTAATAATATAAGAAATCACAAAATTTTTTTAAATCTGTAAGTTAAATTATGACTCCCCAAAATAGACACTAGCAGCTGAAGCACCAGAAATGATACTCCGATTGTGCTTGTTTCAGTTCCAGATATGAGTGAAGTTATATAAATAACAAAATCCTATTCACAAAACAATTTTTTAAAATAACGAAATAATAAAATCCTCTAAGTCTCTTCTCAAACTTGACTGTGCATATTAATCACTTGAGGATCTTGTTAAAATGCACATTCTGATTAAGTAGGTCTGGAGCGGAGTCTGAGATTATGCATTTGTATCACATTCCCAGTTGACGCCAATGCTCTTGGTCCATGGACCACAGGGAGTAGCAAGATTCTTTTTATAATTTTTTAAGACTCAATAAACCCTCAGCGCTTTTAAATATATGCCAATAACTGTTTATCAATACCAGTATATTTTCTTACCATTTTGAACTTCCTTAGTATGAAACCTCAATGTTGAGTTGAACACAACCTAGGCTTAATTTGCTTGAAAGGGTCGCTATGACCTCTAGAAAGTTAACTCAAAGTACGCAATAAAAAAAGTTCTGAGTTGTACTAGCAGGGGTATATTTGGGTCATCTATCTTCTAGATAATTAAGATGTAATTACAGAGGAAATGTGTGACAAAATATGTTAACATTCTACTTATATCCATCTATTCCTGTGTTTGTTCAGAGATATTTCAAAGCAAATCAGCACATTTGTTTCTATCTTGAGAATTTTAGTCTGGACCAGTCATATCAAAAAGTCCAGCTATCTAAAGAATTCTTTAGTCCATTCCCGTAATGATTGATATCCTAACCCTTCGGTGGAAGTAACATTCTCCCCTGTTTGAGGTAAATGATCTCTTGCAGGCACACCATTTGGATACCAAGAAGAGGTAATTTATCTCAAGTGGGCAAACACTATAATGAAAGCAAGAAGGTTGCCACCTGTCCAGTATTTACAGAGGCAACATGAAAACTGGGGTCTTTGCCCACTGCCTATAAGTTCATCATCAAAGTTTAGGAAGGTAGCAGGGGCAGCCACCTTTAGCACTTTCTATGCATTGAATTCAACCTATCATTATTGAACTTCCTATTTCATGAAAAGGTAAGAAGTAATATGCTGGTCCCATTAAGACATCAGTACACAAGAAAGAAATAAAACAATGAACATTTACAGGACATTTACAAACACTAGGCAGGTTATATTTCTTAATGTAAGGAGAAGCTAGGAACTTTTATTAGCCAAATTTTACAGATTAGAATACTGAGGCTGAAACGAGATTAAGTGATTTGCCCAATAACATACAAATAGGAAACAATGGTGCCCAGATTCAAATTTAGAGTTCAAGTTCTTAACCAATACTTTAACGTATATCCAACATGTTTTACAGTACATTTTCTTTCTTAGTTAATACTATGCATACAATTCAGAACTTACTCTAAACAGATAAAAACCTACTCTTTAAAAAGACTGAATGTTTTTTACCTTAGAACAAAGATAACATGAAAAGCCACACAGTTATTATTAAAAGCTTAGTATTGGCATACATGCACCACAGTTTTCCTGGGGCTAAAAAGAAAAAGGGTCAGTGATGCTATTAATTTGTAATCCCAATATTTAAAATGGGTTTAATTTTTAGCAAGTTCTCAAAAACAAAAAACAAGAAGTACAAAAAGATAAAAACATACTTCTGCCTCATAACAAACATCTTCTTTCACTTCAGAATTTTTAGAATATTTACTAAACAGATTTCCCCAAGATTCCGTCATTTCAATTTCCTGCTTGGCTAAAATAATTAAGATACTTCTCATAATTTAACATGATTCAAAGGACAATGAGTCAATTACAAATCAAAGCTGAACTGATATTCCTGCTACCTGTCCTATGATGAAAATATCCTGTTGTGAATTGCTTAAATTATGGAATATACAAATAATTAAATATTACTCAGAACTTAAAAATCATTCTCTAAAAGAATATTAATAGAAATGGAAAAACCCTCAAAAAGTAAAACTTTTTTAAAAATGAAATTATGACACTGTATCATAAGCAAAGTACAGTATCACTTCTGTGAGTTTTCCTGTAAAAGATGTACAAGCTGAACCTAATCATGAGGAAACACCAGACAAATAAAAACTAAGGGATATTCTACAAATAACTGGCCTGCAATCTTCAAGAAAGCCAAGATCGTGGCCAAGAAAAGACTGAGGAACTCTTCCATACAGGAGACTAAAAAAACATGATTAAATGCAACACATAATTCTAAACTACATCCTTTTGCTATATAAAGAACGCCGTTGGGACAACTAGGGAAAGTTTCATGGTATCTGAAAGACAGTAATGTATCCATGTTGATTTCCTAATGTTGACAGTTGCATTCTGGTTATACAGGAGAATAACCAGAATGCAACTTTGAAATGCACACTAAAATAAGCAGTCTTTGAAATGCACACTAAAACAAGAGGGAGTGGCACAGCATCATACTATCAACCAGCTCTCAAACTGTTCAGCAAAAAGAAAAGCTCTTTGTTATGTACTTGCCACTTTTCTGTAAGTCCGATGTTATATCAAATTGACTTTTAAATGATGATATAAACTTATGTACTCTATGATATTATCAACATCATTTGTAAGTCTATTAGTGGATGGATAGGAGGAAAGGAGGAAGGCGGGAGGGAGGGAGGGAGGGAGGGGAAATACATATTCAAATGTTAACAGTAACTACTCCTAATACACAGCAATGAAAAAGAATGAAATCATATCCTTTGCAGCAACATGGACACAGCTAGAGGCCGTTGTTATTAGTCTGTTTTCACACTGCTGATAAAGACACACCCGGGACTGGGCAATTTACAAAAGAAACAGGTTTATTGGGCTTACAGTTCCACATGGCTTAGGAAGCCTCACAATCATGGTGGAAGACAAAAGGCACGTCTCACATATGGCAGTGGCAGAGAGAAAATAAGACTCAAGCAAAACAGGTTTCCCCTTATCAAACCATCAAATCTTGTGAGACTTATTCACTACCACAGTAAGAGGGAAACCAACCCCATGATTCAATTATCTCCCACTGGGTCCCTCCCACAACACATGGGAATTATGGGAGTACAAATCAGAGATTTCGGTAGGGACACAGCCAAACCATATCATTCCACCCTGACTCCCTCCCAAATCTCATGTCCTCACATTTCAAAACCAATCATGCCTTCCCAACAGTCCCCCAAAGTCTTAACTCATTTCAGCATTAACTCAAAAGTCCACAGTCCAAAGTCTCATCTGAGACAAGGCAAGTCCCTTCACCTATGAGCCTGTAAAATTAAAAGCAAGTTAGTTACTTCCTAGATACAATGTGGGTACAGGCATTGGGTAAATACGGCCATTCCAAATGGGAGGAATTGGCCAAAACAAAGGGGTTACAGGCCCCATGAAAGTCCAAAATCCAGGAGGGCAGTGAAACGTTAAAGCTCCAAAATGATCTCCTTTGACTTCATGTCTCATATCCAGGTCACGCTGATGCAAGAGGTGGGTTCCCATGATCCTGGGCAGCTCCGCCCCTGTGGCTTTGCAGGGTACAGCCTCCCTCTGGCTGTTTTCAAGGGCTGGCACTGAGTGTCAGTGGCTTTTCCAAGTGAACAGTGCAAGCTGTCAGTGGATCTACCATTCTGAGGTCTGGAGGACAGTGGCCCTCTTCTCACAGCTCCACCAGGCAGGTGCCCCAGTAGCGACTCTGTGTGGGGGCTCCTCCCCCACATTTCCCTTTCTCACCACCCTAGCAGAAGTTCTCCATAAGAGCCCCACACCTGGCCGGGCGCGGTGGCTCAAGCCTGGGCGACAGAGCGAGACTCCGTCTCAAAAAAAAAAAAAAAAAAAAAAAAAAAAAAGAGCCCCACACCTGCAGCAAACTTCTGCCTGGGTATCCTGGCATTTCCATACATCTTCTGAAATCTAGGCAGAGGTTCCCAAACCCTAATTCTTGACTTCTGTGCACTCGTTGGCTCAACACCACGTGGAAGTTGCCAAGGCTTGGGGCTTACACCTCTGAAGCCATGGCCCAAGCTCTACGTTGGCCCCTTTCAGCCCCACGGCTGGAGCAGCTGGGACGCAGGGAATCAAGCCCCTAGGCTGGCCACAGCATGGGGGACCCTGGGACTGGTCAACTAAACCATTTTCTCCTAAGCCTCCAGGCCTGTGATGGGAAGGGCTTCCATGAAGACCTCTGACATGACCTGGAGACATTTTCCCCATAGTCTTGGGGATTCAGCTAATCGTTACTTATGCAAATTTCTGCAACCCACTTGAATTTCTCCTCAGAAAATGGGTTTTTCTTTCTATCATATTGTCAGGCTGCACATTCTCTGAACTTTTATGCTCTGCTTCTCTTATAAAACTAAATGCGTTTAACAGTACCCAAGTCACCTCTTGAATGCTTTGCTGCTTGGAAATTTCTTCCACCAGATACCTTAAATCATCTCTCTCAAGTTCAAAGTTCCACAAATCTCTAGGGCAGGGGCAAAACACCGCCACTCTATTTGCTAAAACGTAACAAGTTTACGTTTAAGCAAGTCTTACAAGATCTGATGGCTTGATAAGGGGAAACCCATTCCGCTTCATTCTCCTTCTCTCTCTTGCTGCCACCATGTGAGACGCGCCTTTCACCTTCCACGGTAATTGTGAGGCCTCCTCAGCCATGTGGAACTATAAGTCAAATAAACCTCTTTCTTTTGTAAATTCCTTCCTTGTAAAGACAAGGACATGAGATTTGGGAGGGAGTCAGGGTGGAATGATATGGTTTGGCTGTGTCCCCACCCAAATCTCTGCTCCAATACCCTTCAAGTTCCTCATCTCCATCTGAGACCACCTCAGCCTGGACCTTATTCATATATCTATCAGGCTTTCAGGCAAAGCCATTCAGTAAGACTCTAGGAAGTTCCAAGCTTTCCCACATTTTCCTGTCTTCTTCTGAGCCCTCCAAACTGTTTCAACCTCTGCCTGTTTCCCAGTTCCAAAGTCGCTTCCACATTTTCAGGTATCTTTTCACATTTTCAGGTATATTTTCAGCAACGCCCCACTCTACTGGTACCAATTTACTGTATTAGTCCATTTTCACACTGCTGATAAATACCTGAGACTGAGCAACTTACAAAAGAAAGAGGTTTATTGGACTTATAGTTCCACATGGCTAAGGAGGCCTCACAATCACAGTGGAAGGTGAAAGGCACATCTCATATGGTGGCAGCAAGAGAGAGAAGGAGAATGAAGCGGAATGGGTTTCCCCTTATCAAGCCATCAGATCTTATAAGACTTATTCACTGTCATGAGAACAGTATGTGGGAAACCACCCCCATGATTAAATTATCTCCCACCAGGTCTCTCCCACAACACACCAGAATTATGGGAGTACAGTTCAGGATGAGATTTGGGTGGGGACATAGAGTCAAACCATTAATAGCCATTATCATAAGCAAATTAACACAGGAACAGAAAAACAAATACCACGTTTTTACTTGTAAGTGGGAGCTAAGCATTGGGTATACATGGACATAAAGATGGGAACAGACACAGGGGACTACTAGAGCAGGGAGTGAAAGAGGTGGGTAAGGGCTGAAAAACTACCTATTGGGTACTATGCTCATTACCTGGGTGATGGAATCATTCGTATCCCAAACCTCAGCATTACACAATATACCCATGTAACAAATTGGCACATGTACTCCCTGATCTAAAATAAAAGTTGAAATCATTAAAAAAGAAAAAGTAACAGTAACCATTCTTGTGTGAGCTGAGTGATAGAAAAATATTTTTTGTTTCTGTTATTTTTATTGTTTTCTATTTTTTTCAAGTTTTCTGAATTGACCGGTTTTCCTTTGTAATGGTAGGGCGGGGCAGTAGATGTGGAGGTAATAAGTGACATTTGCTTTTTAGAACGTGAATCCTCTCTATGTTAGGTTTGTTGATTAGTGGATTCATCTACAAACCATCCCTTCTCTGTTGCCACCTTCTAGCTAGCCAGCCAGGAATAACCATGTGATTCAGGTTCAGGTCAATGAAACAAGAAGAGAAGACTGCTGGGTGAGCTTCTGGGAAAGTTTTTGCCTTCCTGACATAAAGGAATATATTCAGCAGCCATATCACTTCACATCTGTAACAGCTTTCTTGAGATATAATTAAACATCATACAGTTTGCCCATTTCAAGTATACAAATCAATGTTTTTTAGTATATTGACGGAGTTGTGCAACTATAACCACAACCAATTTTAAAACATTTTTATCAACCCCAAAAGAAACTCTATATCCATTAGCAGTCACTTCCCATACTCCCTTAACCCCCACTCCAGCCCTGGGTAACCACTAATCTACTTTCTTTCTCTAGATTTGTCTACTCTAGACATTTCAAATAAATGGAATCATGCAATATGTGATCTTTTGTCACCATCCTCTTTCACTTTGCATAATGTCTTCAGGGATCATTCACGTTATAGCATGTAGCAGTACTTTATTGCTTTTTATTTTCTTTATTCCTTTTTTATTAGTTTATTACTTTATTCCTTTTTTATTCATCATTTAGATATCTATCCATTAATCAGTTGATAGACATCTGGGTTTTCTCTTCACTTTTTGACTCACGCATACTGATGCTATGACCATTTGTAAATGTATCCAATTCACAAACACTTGAATTGGTTTGTGTTTGTATGAATGTATGCTTTCATTTCTCTTTCTCTTGGATACATTCCTAGGACTGAATTTCTGGCTCATACGATAACTCTATGCTTAACTTTTTAAGGAACTTCCAGACTCTTTTCCAAAGCATCCGTATCCTTTTCATTCCCACCAACAATGTATGAATGCCTTCACATTTTGCCCTTCCCTCTTCCTTCTTGCAAAAATGCAATCCTGATGCCTGAAAGTAGAATAGCCAGCTTAAAACTAAGAGGCACAAACACGAACACATTAAGGATAGCAGAGAAGAAAGACCCAGTCTAGATTTCTACTTACCTCTAGACTTTCTTTTATTTGGGAGGAAAAATTCCTATTTGATTAAGGTATTTTAAATAGGGTCATCCAATAATTACAAAGAAGGCAAACCTCTTCCAAACATACAATGTCATTCTATTCAGAGAATAAACTTCTCCTTGATCTTTATATGCTAATTTATAACAGAACCATCTTTTTAAAATTTATAGCTACATATAATATTTAAATTACCTTGAAATTATAAGATAAACCAATGTATTTCCATCTGATCTTATTTTTTATAAAATGTATTATTCTGTTAATGCAATAAATATTAATAATGACCAATATATGAACTAAGCAAAGTAAGCAAACCAGTAATCAAAGACTCTTCTAAGTACTTTAAAAATGTATTCATTCAGTCTTGTAAATAACTCTGTGAGATAGGTAAAACTACTTTCCCCCATTTTATATATAAAGAAATTGACGCACACATGATCTAAATAACTTGCCCAAGGTCACACAGCTAGTGTCAGAACCAGCATTCAAAGTCAGGCAGAATTCCTACTTAACCCTAAAGTATTGCCTCCCCTGTAGAGCAGCTTAGCAATTTTAGGATAGAAGATTAATAAATAGTAGCCTGAAAATGTATAAAGGAGTATGTGTGTGTGTGTGCATGTGTGCATGCATGCTCATTTATGTTATACTCTACTCTCACAGTGAAATGAGTAATAAGGGGACAACTATTTTTTAGCACCCACCAAATGCCAGGTATTATATACAATGCTCAACAAGTATTATCTCACTAAATCCTCGTAACAGCCAGGAAGAAGACAATATCTTCATTTATAGGCAAAGAATCTGAGACCCAGTAAAGTTAAATAACGTGCCCAGTTTCACACAACTGATAATTAGATAAATGATAACTAGATTTGGATACAAAATCAAATCTGCTCTGTTCAAAGCTAATGCTCTCTCTACCATACAATAAAGTTTACCTGTTTAGGTTATTCATATGCAAAATTGGAAACTCCACATGACTATATAAGCTCTTATGGTTTTATATTTATCACTCTCATTATTATCTCTTTGTAACTACTCATACGCTTTAACTTTCTGAAAATACGTTCCCATCCTTTCTGCCAAAATACCTGAAATTTCTACTACAAAAATATAACTTAAAAGGAAAACACATGATCCTGGAAAAATATTACATAAACAAACCCCTCCAGAGAGGGTCCACACTGATAATTTCATGTTAGTCCAATAATATTCCATTATCTACCTGTCTGGACCATATTCCTTCCAGTATTTCTCATGACTGTGATATATCAGTAATTCTCTCCCTTTATTAACAATCACTTACTCTTCTCAAAGTAGTGTTTCTTAGCCAACAAACATTTAAAACTTCCCCTAAAAAAAAAGTTTTCCTGAACTTGCTATTTCCTCTAGCTGTTAGAGGCACAGCCAGGTCTAATATCAAAGGCACCTCTGCTCCTAGATTTAGGCAAGCATGTAAAGACACCACCTTCTACTTGGTAAATCTTACCTATGCATGTCTTTATCAGGGTCTTAATTACTGCGTCAATATTTTAACACTGAAAGTGTTGTAAGGGGCCACTTTTGGAATGTGCTCAGAGGAAATTACTGCCTCGTTTTATAAAACTTCTGTAATTTGACCCCATGCCAATGATACATCTTTCTTCCAATATGAATAATGGAAAATATCCTTTATTAATCACTATCTATAAGCCAGGTCTGCTAGGCATGGATTTTCATTCTCATCCCTTTAATGTCTGTTCTTTCCATTCTTTGTTTATTCCCACCTCTGTATCTCTGCTTAACCATGCCCTTAGTCTGAATGCCATCTCTCCTCTCTAACCTGCCATCATTCTAAGCCTAGCTAAATCACAAGTTCCTCCCTGAAGCCTTCCCTATACTCATAAGCCCACACTGAGCAGCACCTTCTGTAGATTCTCGTAGCATTAAAAGCTGTACCTCTTCATTTCATCCTTAATTATATTCTGCTTGAAGTCGCTCATGAGTTGTCATTCTTGTTCTCTAACAATTGTGCACATTTTCTATAGTATCAGACCAATTCACACATTTTATCTCCTAGAATATATATATAACACAGTGACAAGAAAAAATACATTAAATAAATTAATAACATAAACAAGATGATAGCTTAAGAAAGTAATCTACTTTTAAGCGTCATACTTACAAAGAATATTGGTAACATAAATCTCCTGTTTCTTTTCTTTATATATATATATACTTTTAAGTTCTGGGGTATATGTGCAAAATGTGCAGGTTTGTTATATAGGTATACATGAGCCGTGTTGGTTTGCTGCACCATCAATTCATCATTTACATTACGTATTTCTCCTAATGCTATCCCTCTCCCAGTCCACACCCCCGACAGGCCCTGGTGTGTGATGTTCCCCTTCCTGTGTCCATGTGTTCTCACTGTTCAACTGCTACTTATTAGTGAGAACATGTGCTGTTTGGTTTTCTGTCCTTGTGATCGTTTGCTCAGAATGATGGTTTCCAGCTTCATCCATGATCCTGCAAAGGACATGAACTCATCCCTTTTTGTGGCTGCATAGTATTTCATGGTGTATATGTACAACATTGTCTTTATCCAGTCTATTATTGATGGACATTAGGGTTGGTTCCAAGTCTTTGCTATTGTGAATAGTGCCACAATAAACATACGTGTGCATGTGCCTTTATAGCAGCATGACTTATGATCCTTTGGGTATATACCCAGTAATAGAATTACTTGGGTCAAATGGTATTCCTAGTTCTAGATCCTTGAGGAATCGCCACACTGTCTTCCACAATGGTTGAACTAATTTACAATCCCACCAACAGTGTCAAAGCATTTCTATTTCTCCGCATCCTGTCCGGCATCTGTTGTTTCCTGACTTTTTAATGATCACCATTCTAACTGCTGTGAGATGGTAACTCATTGTGGTTTTGATTTGCATTTCTCTGATGACCAGTGATGATGAGCATTTTTTCATGATTGTTGGTTGCACAAATGTCTTCTTTTGAGAAGTGTCTGTTCATATCCTTTGCCCACTTTTTGATGGGGTTGTTTTTTTCTTGTAAATTTGTTTAAGTTCTTCATAGATTCTGGATATTAAACCTTTGTCACATGGATAAATTGCAAAAATTTTCTCCCATTCAGTAGGTTACCTGTTCACTCTCATAATAGTTTCTTCTGCTCTGCAGAAGCTCTTCAGTTTAATTAGATCCCATTTGTCTATTTTAGCTTTTGTTGCCATTGCTTTTGGTGTTTTAGTCATGAAGTCTTTGCCCATGCCAATGTCCTGAATGGTATGGCCTAGGTTTTCTTTTAGGGATTTTAGGTCTTACATTTGTCTTTAGTCCATCTTGAGTTAATTTTTGTGTAAGGTGTAAGGAAGGGATCCAGTTTCAGCTTTCTGCATATGGCTAGCCAGTTTTCCCAGCACCATTTATTAAATACAGAATCCTTTCCCCATTGCTTGTTTTTGTCAGGCCTGTCAAAGATCAGATGGTTGTAGACGTGTGGTGTTATTTCTGAGGCCGCTGTTCTGTTCCATTGGTCTATGTATCTGTTTTGGTACCAGTACCATGCTGTTTTGATTACTGTAGTCTTGTAGTATGAAGTCAGGTAGCGTGATGCCTCCAGCTTTGTTCTTTTTCCTTAGGATCATCTTGGCTATGCGGGCTCTTGTTGGTTCCATATGAAATTTAAAGTAGTTTTTCCCAATTCAGTGAAGAAAGTCAATGGCAGCTTGATGTGGATAGCACTGAATCTATAAATTACTTTGGGCAGTATGGCCATTTTCACAATATTGATTCTTCCTACCCATGAGCATGGAATGTTTTTCCATTTGTTTGTGTCCTCTTTTACTTCCTTAAGCAATGGTTTGTAGTTCTCCTTGAAGAGGTCCTTCACATCCCTTGTAAGTTGGATTCCTAGGTATTTTATTCTCTTTCTAGCAACTGGAAGTGCATGGGAGATCACTCATGATTTCGTTCTCTGTCTGTTATTGGTGTATAGGAATGCTTGTGATTGTTGCACATTGATTTTGTATCCTGAGACTTTGCTGAAGTTGATTCTCAGCTTAAGGAGATTTTGGCTGAGACAATGGGGTTTTCTAAATATACAGTCATGTCGTCTGCAAACAGAGGCAATTTGACTTCCTCTCTTCCTAATGGAATACCCTTTCTTTTTCTTGCCTGATTGCCCTGGCCAGAACTTAAAATGCTATGTTGAATAAGAGTGGTGAGAGAGGGTATCCTTGTCTTGTGCTGCTTTTCAAAGGGAATGCTTTCAGTTTTTGCCCATTCAGTATGATATTGGCTGTGGGTTTGTCATAAATAGCTCTTATTATTATGAGACACATTCCATCGATACCTAGTTTATTGAGAGTTTTTAGCATGAAGGGCTGCTGAATTTTGTCGAAGGCCTTTTCTGCATCTATTGAGATAATCATGTGGTTTTTGTCTTTGGTTCTGTTTATGTGATGGATTTTGTTTATTAATTTGCCTATGTTGAACCAGGTTTGCATCCCAGGGATGAAGCTGACTTGATCTTGGTGGATAAGCTTTTTGATGTGCTGCTGGATTCGGTCTGCCAGTATTTTATTGAGGATTTTCACACTGATGTTCATCAGGGATATTGGTCTAAAATTCTCTTTTTTTGTTGTATCTCTGCCAGGCTTTGGTATCAGGATGATGCTGGCCTTATGAAATGAGTTAGGGAGGATTCCCTCTTTTTCTACTGATTGGAATAGTTTCAGAAGGAATGGTACCAGCTCCTCTTTGTACGTCTAGTAGAATTCAGTTGTGAATCCATCTGGTCCTGGGCTTTTTTCAGTTGGTAGGCTATTAATTATTGCCTCAATTTCAGAACCTGTTATTGATCTATTCAGAGATTCACCTTCTTCCTGGTTTAGTCTTGGGAGGGTGTATGTGTCCAGGAATTTATCCATTTGTTCTAGATTTTCTAATTTATTTTTGTAGAGGTGTTTATAGTATTATCCAATGGTAGTTTGTATTTGTGTGGGAGCAGTGGTGATATTCCCTTTATCATTTTTTTATTGCATCTATTTGATTCTTCTCTCTTTTCTTCCTTATTAGTCTTGCTAGTGGTCTATTTTGTTGATCTTTTCAAAAAACCAGCTCCTGGATTCATTGATTTTTTGAAGGGTTTTTTGTGTCTCTATCTCCTTCAGTTCTGCTCTGATCTTAGTTATTTCTTGCCTTCTGCTAGCTTCTGAATTTGTTTGCTCTTGCTTCTCTAGTTCTTTTAATTGTGATGTTAGGGCACTGATTTTGATCTTTCCTGCTTTCTCTTGTGGGTGTTTAGTGCTATATATTTCCCTCTACTTACTTCCTTAAATGTGTCCCAGAGATTCTGGTACACTATGTCTTTGTTCTCATTGGTTTCCAAGAACATCTTTATTTCTGCCTTCATTTTGTTATTTACCCAGTAGTCATTCAGGAGCCGGTTGTTCAGTTTCCATGTAGTTGTGCGATTTTGAGTGAGTTTCTTTTTTTTTTTTTTTTTTTTTTTTGAGACGGAGTCTCGCTCTGTTGCCCAGGCTGGAGTGCAGTGGCCGGATCTCAGCTCACTGCAAGCTCCACCTCCCGGGTTTATGCCATTCTCCTGACTCAGCCTCCCGAGTAGCTGGGACTACAGGCGCCCACCACCTCGCCCGGCTAGTTTTTTGTATTTAGTACAGATGGGGTTTCACCGTGTTAGCCAGGATGGTCTCAATCTCCTGACCTCGTGATCCGCCCGTCTCGGCCTCCCAAAGTGCTGGGATTACAGGCTTGAGCCACCGCACCCGGCTTTGAGTGAGTTTCTTAATCCTGAGTTCTAATTTGATTGCACTGTGGTCTGAGAGACAGTTTGTTGTGATTTCTGTTCTTTTACATTTGCTGAGGAGTGTTTTATTTCCAATTATGTGGTCAATTTTAGAATAAGTGCGATGTGGTGCTGAGAAGAATATATTCTGTTGATTTGAGCTGGAGAGTTCTGTAGATGTCTATTAGGTCTGCTTGGTCCAGAGCTGAGTTCAATTCCTGGATATCCTTGTTAATTTTCTGTCTCGATCTGTCTAATATTGACAGTGGAGTGTTAAAGTCTCCTATTATTATTGTGTGGGAGTCTAAGTCTCTTTGTAGGTCTCTAAGGACTTGCTTTATGAATCTGGGTGCTCCTGTATTGGGTGCATATATATTTAGGATAGTTAGCTCTTGTTGAATTGATCCCTTTACCATTATGTAATGGCCTTCTTTGTCTCTTTTGATCTTTGTTGGTTTAATGTCTGTTTTATCAGAGACTAGGACAGCAACCCCTGCCTTTTTTGATTGCCATTTGCTTGGTAGATCTTCCTCCATCCCTTTATTTTGAGCCTATCTGCGTCTTTGCATGTGAGATGGTTCTCCTGAATACAGCATACCAATGGGTCTTGACTCTCTATCCAATTTGCCAGTCTGTGTCTTTTACTTGAGGCATTTAACCCATTTACATTTAAGGTTAATATTGTTATGTGTGAATTTGATCCTGTCATTATGACGTTAACTGGTTATTTTGCCCATTAGTTGATGCATTTGCTTCATAGCGTCGATGGTCTTTACAATTTGGCATGTTTTTGCAGTGGCTGGTACCTGTTCTTCCTTTCCATGTTTAGTGCTTCCTTCAGGAGCTCTTGTAAGGCAGACCTGTTGGTGACAAAATCTCTCAGCATTTGCATGTCTGTAAAGGATTTTATTTCTCCTTCATTTAAGAAGCTTAGTTTGGCTGTATATGAAATTCTGAGTTGAAAATTCTTTTCTTTAAGAATGTTGAACATTGGCCTCCCACTCTCTTCTGGCTGTAGGGTTTCTGCCAAGAGATCCACTGTTAGTCTGATGGGCTTCCCTTTGTGGGTAACCCAACCTTTCTCTCTGGCTGCCCTTAACATTTTTTCCTTTACTTCAACATTGGTGAATCTGACGACTATGTGTCTTGGGGTTGCTCTTCTCAAGGAATATCTTTGTGGTGTTCTCTGTACTTCCTGAATTTGAATGTTGGCCTGCCTTGCTAGGTTGGGGAAGTTCTCCTGGATAATATCCTGAAGAGTGTTTTCTAAGTTCGTTCCACTCTCCTCATCACTTTCAGGTACACCAATCAAACGTAGATTTGGTCTTTTCACATAGTCCCATATTTCTTGGAGGCTTTGTTCATTTGTTTTACTCTTTTTTCTCTAATCTTGTCTTCTCATTTTATTTCATTAATTTGATCTTCAATCATGGATATCCTTTCTTCCGCTTGATCGAATTGGCTATTGAAGCTTGTGTATGCTTCATGAATTTCTCATGCTGTGTTTTTTCACTGCATCAGGTCATTTATGTTCTTCTCTACGCTGGTTATTCTAGTTAGCACTCCTTTAACCTTTTTTCAAGATTTTTAGCTTCCTTGCAATGGGTTAGAACATTCTTTAGCTCGAAGAAGTTTGTTATTACTCATCTTCTGAACCCTACATCTGTCAACTCGTCCAAGTCATTCTCCATCCAATTTTGTTCCCCTGCTGGCAAGGAGTTGTGATCTTTCGGAGGAGAAGAGGTGTTCTGGTTTTGGGAATTTTCAGCCTTTCTGCTCTGGTTTCTCCCCATCTTTGTGGTTTTCTCTACCTTTGGTCTTTGATGTTGGTGACTTATGGATGGGGTTTTGGTGTGGATGTCCTTTTTCTTGATGTTGAAGCTATTCCTTTCTGTTTGTTAATTTTCCTTCTAATGGGCACCTCAATCTCAGATCTGGTGGAGTCTGCCAGACGTCCAGTCCAGACCCTGTCTGCCTGGGTATCAGCAGTGGAGGCTATAAAACAGCAAGTATTGCTGCCTTATCCTTCCTCTGGAAGCATCGTCCCAGAGGGGCACCTGCCAGATGCCAGCCAGAGTTCTCCTGTAAGAGTTGTCCGTCGGCCCCTACTGGGAGGTGTCTCCCAGTCAGGCTACGCGGTGGTCATGGACCCACTTGAGGAGGCAGTCTGCCCATTATTAGAGCTCAAATGTGCTGGGAGAACCACTGCTCTCTTCAGAGCTGTCAGGCAGGGACGTTTAAGTCTGCAGAAGCTGTGCCCACAGCTGCCCCTTCCCCCAGGGCCTTTGTCCCAGGAAAATGACGGTTTTTATCTATAAGTCCCTGACTAGGGCTGCTGCCTTTTGATCAGATATGCCATGTCCTCAGAGCTGGAATCTACAGAGGCAATCAGTCTTGGCGAGCTGCGGTGGGCTCCGCCCAGTTCACACTTCCCAGCAGCTTTGTTTACACTGTGAGCATAAAACCACCTACTCAAGCCTCAGCAATGGTGGACGCCCCTCCTCCCACCAAGCTCCAGCATCCCAGGTCGTTCACAGACTGCTGCGCTAGCAACAAGGATTTCAAGTCAATGGATATTAGATTGCTGGGCTCCATGGGCATGGGACCTGCCAAGCCAGGCACTGGAGAGAATCTCCTGGCCTGCCAGTTGTGAAGATTGTGGAAAAAGCGGAGTATTTGAGCGGAAGTG
Organism: Macaca mulatta; assembly: GCF_049350105.2. Classification (NCBI taxonomy): domain Eukaryota; kingdom Metazoa; phylum Chordata; class Mammalia; order Primates; family Cercopithecidae; genus Macaca; species Macaca mulatta. The sequence goes on from NC_133420.1 coordinate 83,400,094, forward strand.
TACCATTCCTGCCAGTACAGTCTCTCACAGCTTCCCTTGGCTAGGAAAGGGAAATCCCCCGACCCCTTGCACTTCCCGGATGAGGTGACGCCCCGCCCTGCTTCAGCTCACCCTCCGTGGGCTGTACCCACTGTCCAACCAGTCTGAATGAGATGAACAAGGTACCTCAGTTGGAAACGCAGAAATCACCCATCTTCTGCATAGATCTTGCTAGAGTTGCATACTGGAGCTGTTCCTATTTGGCCATCTTGGAAGCACTCAAATCACCTGTTTCTTAAACCAAATCTAAAACTATTTCTGAGCTTTTTCAAGAATGTCCAGTTCTGCTTTAAAGTTATAATACCAAAATTCTTAAAATATATTTAGTTCAGAATTTTATTTCAGACTCCAAACCCAGTATTTTGAGGTTCTGCCAACACATTAAATATGCACATTGCTTACCAACATCAATGGCCACAACTTAAAAATAATCTTTAAGTTTCCTACTACAAAAGTCTAGGTTTAGATATTTGAAATCACAATGTATGATCTATATTTGCACAGTGGAAATGTCTAATTAAATCCCAAATTATCATTATATCCAGGCTTACATTTCATTAAACAGGCAAACCTTAACAAGTCCATTACACAATTTTAACAACTAATGTGTCTGAAATGACCATAATTAGTCCAATTAGTTTTCATTGAACCTGTCAGACAAAATATCATGCAATCTGAATCATTTTTAAAAACTTGCATTTTAAACCTTTGTAAATCGCTGATAATAGGTGGTTCCACACCAGGTGGGAAGGAGCAGACTATCCGAATTAATTGTATCTAAAATACACTAGAAAAAGTAAAAAAAAAAAATCACAAAAAGAGAGAGAAAAATTTTCTACTGGCTCTCACATTACTCAAGCTTATGAAATTTACAGCCACAAGCAGAAGTGAAACAAGGCCAAAACATATGAAAGAACATTGCCAGTATTACTTAATAAAAAGCTAATGATGAGCTTTCCATAGGAAAAACAGATAGAAAGAAAAAAAAAATAAGGTGGATACATTCACCAAGAAAAGTCATTTCCCCATAAAGACAAAATTTATATTAATTTACATCATTAAGTACAGAATTAATCTCTCCGTGACTGAATAAAATAAAGATAAAAATAAATTTATTTTCTCCCTATACAGTTTATTAGAATTTGTGCCATAAAGAATTTCTGGACATTTGTTCTTAAATGTATTTTGCAAGGACATAAAAGAAGGAACCATACCTGTTTTACCAATGACATCTTGTAATTCAGTCATAGAACTGATTATTGCAGCAAGAAGGTCAGAACTGGTGAGCCAACTGAGCGCTTGTAAACAACGCAACTGCTCCTTTTGATGTTCTATAAAATTGAAAAAATCCATTGTAAAATTCTACAAAACTTTATTAAAATCTATATTTAAAATTCATAGCAGTGTTCAGCTATTTAAGAAACAGATCAAACCCTATTGTGAACATTGCCTACTGTGGAAAAATCTATTAAGAAATGTTAGATTAGCTCAACCTAATTTACAAATAACTGTAAATGACACCAAAAAAACAGAAAAAAGAAATTTTCTTTGGTTGTACTTACACTACTTAATAGTCTGCTTTTTAAAAATAAAAACAAGTCATTTCTTCAAAATAGTTAAGCATTCAAAAACAACTGGAAAATTTACATTTGTCTCATTTTCATACAATTCTTCAATATATTTTTAACCCATTTCATACTTATTCATAGAAACTGAAAATAAATCATACTGATAATTTGAAATAGGGCAGTTTTTGATTGACATAACTGAAAAATCACTGTATAAACTCTTTGCTTTACTGCAGAGGATTCCAATATAAAACAAGACAAAGTTCAAATTATATGTATTTGTCACCTTCGCTTAAAAAAAAAAAACCAGCCTAATTTATACAAAATATTCACTTATCCATACACACATATACATACATATGGAGACTATGTTATATTATTTGGCATATTACATGATTTTTTTAAAGTTTTTCCATAATAGCCAGATATAGTCACACTGTATATTTCACTTACATGCAACCTATATTTTTAAAAGCACAAATTATCTTACTTGGAAATTGATGCTTGTCTTTGGGCTCTCCTGTGCACACTAACATGCCTATGCCTTCTTTGAAACTCTCCATCCAGGTAAAAAGAGAGGCACATGATTGGCCCAAAATCTTGAGTCTGTTTGCTGCCAAAATTGCAATAACAACTTTCCGAAATATACGTATCAATCCTTTGAATATTTTCTTTTTCATCTTGGCTTCCTCTTGCTTCTTTTCCTCTACAGTTGACAAAGCCTGGGCTAGAGTTCTAATTTCCAATTTGAACAACTCAAAGGTGTTGACCTGCTCCTGGAGAAAATCTCTCTGTGTAGACAAGGCGCATGATCGGCTATAGAGGGGATATAAGGCACCAGCCATCAATGCACAGGCTGCCAGCAAGGATGTCTGTTCCCTTTGAGTCTGTGATAACAGTTTTTTGAAGTGTGAATTTTCGAGAACCAACTGTTCATGTGACTTCTCAATATGGTTCAATTTTTCCATATTTTTTTCAGCAATTTCTTGAAATTTCTATGGAAGAGGTCAAACAATATATTTGATCATGAAACATAGAGGCATTATATTAATTTCCCTTTACGCAAAGAAAACAAACTTTTGCTGACAACCACTTCTTCGAGCTCTTCAAAAGATACATGTGCTAAAACAGCCAAAATATAAATAAGATAGATAGGGCAACAGTGAGCCAAACAGCTTAGATCTGAATGTGCACATTGATTTTTAAATCCTCTCACATAGAAGCTTTACGTAAAGTAGAACACATAAATTTCAGAGTATTTCATGAATTTCCTATAGACTTACACATAAATACACAAATTTAGAAAAGAAAAATATGCTTTCTCTGTATAATTTCTCTTCCTCCACTCCTCACTAATTCTTCATTCCTACTTTTAAACAGAAATGACACTGCCAATAGAGGGGTTCTTAGATGTAAAAAAGACTTTACTTTTTACCAAAATAAACAACCGGTTCAATCAATGATATAATGAATAGCACGGTCTACCATTTACTGCATGAGAAGGCACTGTCTCTCATGGATACTCACTTATTTCAGTTTCTGTCTTACCTCCTCATGACAGAAAGCTGTATGCAGCGCATCTCCAGTGGTGACAGGAAATACTAATTGTGACCTGGGCCTCAGCAGCCCTCTGCTCCTTTTTGCCTAATCAAGGTGCTTACAATACAAAACTTAATTTGAAATAAAAAGAAATTTAACTGTAGGAACCACAATTAATCACTAGAAAATAAACTGGCTCTCTCTATGAAATCTTAACCTAATCAGTAAGGAATCTTGAAAGACAGAGTAAAATCAAGAAGGGCAAGGCACAATGGCTCACGCCTGTAATCCCCGTGTTTGGGAGGCTGAGGTGAGAGGGTTGCTTGAGCTCAGGAGTTTGAGACCATCCTGGGCAACATAGCAAGACCCCATCTCCACAAATAAAAATTTTAAAAAAATTAGACAGGAATGGTGGTGCACACCTATAGTTACAGCTACTCGGGAGGCTGAGGCCAGAGAATCAATTGAATCCAGGGAGTTCAGGCTGCAGTGAGCCATGATCATGCCACTGCACTCCAGCCTAGATAACAGGGCAAGACTCTGTCCAAAAAAAAATAATAATAAAATAAAATAAAAAATTAAAAAATTAAAAAAGGAAGAAGACAAAAGAAAAGAAGAAAGAAGAAAGAAGAAGAAGAAGAAGAAGATAACAGATCCCAATTTGCTTTACTATTCACTTATTATTCAATAAACATTTATTGGAGCCAGGCATAAGGGCTCACACCTATAATCCCAGCACTTTTGGAGGCCAAAGTGAGAGGATCGCTTGAGAGCAGGAGTTTGGGACCAACCTGGGCAACAGAGTAATATCCTGTCTCTACAAAAAAATTAAAAAATAATCAGCCAAGTGCGGTGGTACGTGTATAGTTCTTGCTACTCAAGCGGGTGAAGGTGGGAGGATCTCTTTAGTCCAGGAATTTGAGACCAGCCTAGGTGACAGTGCAAGACCCTGTCTCCACAAAAAAAAAAAAAAAAAAAAAAAAAAAAAAAATTGCATTGATTAGTTACTAAATTACACGTACTCGGAAAAGGGACAAGTAAATCAGCTAGTGTGGTATAACGCTATGATAGAGACATTCCAGGTTGCCAGAGGAATACAAAAGGGCACTAAAACAAACTTTGGCAGCCATATTCTATCAATGGGACTATGTCCCAGAACTCCACAGAAAGACCACTAGTAAAGCAAGTGGTGTCCCACAGGGAGTGCTAAAAGGAGCAAGAAACTCTGAGAAGCAGTAGCTATGCAGACTGCTTGCAAGAGGATGTGCGACAACCCTCTTAAAGCAGGCACACTTTAAGGAAAAATAAAACTTGACACTTGACTTGTAGCTAGATTAAAGCAGGAAGACTCGCATGTGGAAAAGGAAGAGCCAGAAAATAGCATAGTATGCTCTAAGGATGGCAATAATTCAGAATACCTGAAGAACTGAGAGAAATGATGGAAATTTGGAAAGTACACAGGTAACAGAGGACTGAGTACCTAATGTGCTATACTAAGAAAGTTAACTTTATCTGGAGAGGTATGAGAAGCCATAAAATCCTGGAACTGTCCTATTGTTAGTAAAGGGATGTGAGAATTAGAAACATAATAAAGATGGCCAGGGGTAGCAGTAGAGTTGCAGCAGTTGGGAGTAGGATGAGGGGAACAAATGAAAATCACAAAGGTTAATTCCATATTCTCTTCAAAATCAATTTCATCTGTTCAATTAGAGGAAAAAAAGAAAGTTACAGAAAACCTAGAAAATATAAGAGGCAAACTAGCAATACTTGGGTAAATGAAAATAAAAGTGAACCTCAGTGTCTCAGGCAGAAGTGTTTTCAACAAAAATTACACACAAAATTACAAGAAAAATTGTGCGTGTAGATACAGGTAGAGATAGAGACACTGTATCCTAAAGTCAGTATCTTAATAATGGAGAAAAACCTAAAGCATTCTTACCAAGTTCCGGAGCAAGGCAAGAATACCCACTATCTCCAGTAGTATTTAACATTGTATTTGGTGTGTTATTAGCCAGTGCAACTAGGCAACAAAAAGCAAGTAGAGACATAAGAACTGGCAAAGAAGAAGTAAAACTATCTCTACTTGTAGAACATGTGATCATAAATCTAGAAATACCAAAAGATCCAATGACAGAATTCAAACAAAAAAAAAGCCAGTAAGGTTAAAATATATGAAATTAACACAAAAAAAAATCAACAGCTTTTTGTTCACAGCAACATTATTCACAATAGCCAAAAAGGTAGGAAAAAACAGAAATGCCTAACAGGGGATGAATGAATCAACAAAATGTGGTATATCCACACAACAGAATATTATTCAGCCTTAAAAAGGAATGGAGAACTAATACATGGTACAACATAAATTGAAAAATTATGCTAAAAGAAAGAAACCAGACACAAAAGGCCACATTTGTATGACTCCATTTATATAAAATACACAGACTAGGAAAATTTGTAGACACAGAAAACACATTTTTGGTCACCAGGGGCTGAGGAGAAGGAACAAGGAGTGACTGCTTAACAGGTTCAGCGTTTCTGTTCGGAGTGATGAAAAGCTCAGGAGCTAAATAGTGGTGATGGTTGTGCAATACTATGAACATACTTAATGCCACTGAACTATATACTTTAAAAGGATCAAAATGGTAAATTATATGTCATGTATATTTTACCTCAATTTAAAATATCAATATCCTTAATATATACAGATAAACAAAAAAGAAGATAATGGAAGAGAAAACTCCATTTAGAATTCCATAATAAAAAAGATAGAATAATTTAGGAATCAATTTAGCCTGAAATGTAAAAAATCTATAAGAGGAAAAGTTTTAAATACAGCTGAAAGATACAAAATAATACTTCAAACTTCAACAGCCTAACTCATCACAAAGATTCAATTATTCCTAAGTAAATTGATAAACATAGTGCAATTCCACTAAAAAACAAAGCAGTTTTTTTCTGGAGCTAGGCAAGTTGAGTTTAACCCTGAAAAAGAAGAGGAATGAGAGGGGAACAGCCCCACCACATATTGAAACACCAACAAAACCTCTAATTAAGGCTGGGCACGGTGGCTCACCCCTGTAATCCCAACACTTTGGGAGGCCAAGGCAGGTGGATCACCTGAGATCAGGAGTTTGAGACCAACCTGGCCGATATGGTGAAACCCTGTCACTACTAAAAATGCAAAAAAACCATTAGCCAGGCACGGTGGCACAGGCCTGTAATCTTCGCTACTTGGGAGGCTGAGGCAGGAGAACTGCATGAACCTGAAAAGCAGAGGTTGCAACAACCCAAGATCGCGCCACTGCACTCTAGCTTGGATGACAAAGCAAGACTCTGTCTCAACAAACAAACAAACAAACAAACAAAAAAACCTCTAATTTAAAAATCATGTTATTTGTACATTAAAAAAAAAGACCAATGGAACAGAATAAACAGCTAGAAACAGATCTAGGCACAAAAAAAACTTCAGCAATTCAAAGCAGTGGGAAAAAGACAGACTAAATGGTGGTGAAATAACTAGATGGCCTTTTGGAAAAAAATATAAAAGTTGATCTACACCTGACATTTTATACAAAAGTAAATTTCAAATAGACCATAAATCTATACGTAAAAAAAAAATGAAACCACAGAAATATTAGTAGAAAATGCAGGCAAATTACTTAATCTTGGTATAAAGATAGGATTGCTAAAACTAAAAATCCAGATGCATAAAAAGAAAAGATCAATTAACAGATTAAAAAATACACATTGGAGGGCCAGGCACAGTGGCTCACACCTGTAATCCCAGCACTTTGGGAGGCTGAGGCAGGTGGATCACGAGATCAGGAGATCAAGACCATCCTGGCTAACATGGTGAAACCCTGTCTCTACTAAAAATACAAAAAATTAGCCAGGTGTGGTGGAACGTGCCTGTAATCCCAGTTACTCAGGAGGCTGAGGCAGGAGAATCACTTCAGTCTGGGAGGCGGAGGCTGCAGTGAGCCAAGATCGAGCCACTGCACTCCAGTCTGGGCAACAGAGCAAGACTTGCTATCAAAAAAATAAAAATAAATAAAAAAATAAAAAAATTGGTATTATATAAATAATTTGATTTCAAAGTTTCCAGTTCACTCCTACTAGAACCCAAATCTCAGTGGATACTGTGAGGCCTATTATTTCTCTATTTTAATGGGAATAGTTTGAATATTATAGTGCTTATTCATATTGCAGGCATTGTTCTAAATGCTTTACATATATTCTTTCTAATCCTTATACTAAACTATGAGGTTGGCACAGTTTTACTGATAATAAAATTGAGGTTAAGAGAAGTTACACAATTTGCCCAAACTCCTTCAGCTAGGTTTATCTAATTCTCTTACTAACTTTTTTGTCTTTACTGAACCAAGGTTCTCCCCTCAGGTACCAACATCTCCACATGTCTTCCCCTTCTCCCACTGTCCTCAACCTGATGATCAAGGAGAGGATGATCTGTTCCCTTAGTATACAGGCATTAGCCTCACCACCACTTTTCATAATTTAACATGTTCTGTAGAACCTCCGGGTCCTTTGCCTTCCATCTCCCCTAACACTATTCGAATACTAACAATCTTCAGAGCCCATTTCAGGTTCTGTCTATTCTGTGACTCATTTTACTATCATTTTCCTTCATACTGATCTTGACCTTCTCTGAACTTAAGTTCAGAGAACTTAAGTCACTCAGGCATTTAACTTCTACACTACTTATTTATTTCATGTGTGTATATCTACTCTCCCTCAAATACAAGACTGCTAGTTCCTAGAGGTTAGGAATTATTTACTATAGTGTCTGTCACAGTGCTCTATACCCTATAGATATTTAATAAATATTGAAGGAATTAAATAACCCTTTATAAAATCATCCCTGACTCTGCTTAGCACAGTGTTTTGCCCATAATAGACACGGAATAAATGCCCAATTAATGAAAAAAGCTTTACAATGTAAAGGATTAGAAAAAAGAAAAATATAATTTAAAAAAAAAATTTCCAAATGTAATTTGGAACTTATCTACATGTCAGAATTCTGGTTTAAATTAATTCTGACTTTCCATAGGGAACTACTTTCAGAGGTATTGCATTATTTACTGTGAATTATTCTTGAAGAACAAAGCCTGTTTGATTGTAAGGGTGGAAACAGCTATAGAGCAAATTTGCCTTTAAAAAAAAATCTAATGTTTTCCACCCAAGGAGATTAAAAGCCAGTATTTTTAAAACAAACAGAAGGAACATCGCTTTCACATGGGACAAAAGCATTCCTAGTACTGAAATAACCTGCTCCTCAGTGTGTCTAATTTCAAAAAATAATATTCTCAAATTCCCCCACAAAAACATTCCAATCCTGAAGGAAAAAAACTAAAAATATAGAATGCATATCTTTTACACAAAATTCAATAGCATAACAAAAATACTACATAATTTCACCAGTTTTCCTTTACTCCCTAATAAATTCAAAGTACATCCATAATGGGGAGAAAGGACAGCTTTTTTCCTTAATGAATCACGGACTTACTTCCTGAAATACATGAGCTTTGAGGGATGCCTTACTGGCTTACAGCACTCTGTGAACTCTGAGACTCTGGGCCAGAAATTAGACACTTCCCTAGGGAGTAAAATTCTTTTGTATCACTCTTGCTCGCTGCGTTCTTGCTCTTTATGTTGGCAAAAGGGCAAATTGCAAACTGGACATTCAATGACATATAGACATCAAAGGACTTCATTTAAAGTGTCTTATTTTTGTAAGTTTCATATCTTGCCTTTTTAAGTTATGGTAATATTTTAAAATATAACAAACATAAATTCACCTGCTTTCTCTATTATGTAAATGTTTCTCTGTTTAAAAATAAGAATACTCTGTAGGAAACTGAAACTCTCCGACATTGCTGATGGGATTGTAAAATAGTGCAGCCATTTTCAAAACCAGTTTGGCAGTTCCTCAAAAAGTTAAACACAGAATTATCATATGATCTAGCAATTCTATTATCTAGTCTTCATATACACACACACATTCTCAAGCCCCATAATGGTTATTTATTTAATTTTAAAACACTATCTTCATTACGTAAATTTAACACAACAAAAATATGTGCCAAAAATGGTATGTGCCTGTGTTTACTGTTTTGTTTCTAAAGCACTGTAAATTATAAAATACCCTTTGGATAAACCATACCCTCAAAAGAACAGAGTTCTTTTTATCGGAAGACTGGGAATAAATGTGTCAATACAGGCAAGATGTATGGATTGCTTATTGTTAAAGAGATATTACCTCTGACTGTCTGGAAAATTAACAATATTATCTCTAAATTCTGATGTGTCCCGTATCTCCCTTCTTTCTGTGCTTTCAGATCCTGGCAACAGGGCCCAGGTTGGCTCCAGTCTCCTCTACTAAGCCTCCTCAAACTTTGACCATCTCCTCTTCTAAATTTATAGCATTCTTTTGGCAACTAATTATGTACAGCCTATGATAAACCTTGTATTATTTACTTTTTCATGTATCTCCCCAATTATACGTTACACTTTTGAGGAAAAAACTATATAGTATACCTCTTTGTTACTACCACAGCATGAAACACAGTGTACTATATATTTGGTATATAACATAGTTTTTTATTAATATTAATTAAATTATGTAAAAATTATCTTGATACTTTTATCTACAGTAGCAATTTTATGATATAGTGTATTAAAACTTCAGTTTCTCAGAAAAAAAACTCTGAGAAATACAAATTAAGAGAACTACCATTTGTGGGTGGCTGACAATGTAGCACTATTTAGACTTTTCTTACATTATCATGTTTAAACATTAGTTAGTCTAGAATCACTTAAAAATGTGAGTTCCAGCCAGGCACAGTAGTTCACGCCTCTAATCCCAGCACTTCCAGAGGCCAAAACAGGCAGATGGCTTGGGAAAACATGGCAAAACCCCATCTCTACAAAAAAAAATACAAAAAATTAGCCAGGCGTGGTAGTGCATGCCTATAGTCCCAGCTACTCAGGAGGCTGAAGTGGTAAGAACACCTGAGCCCAGGAGGTCAAGGCTGCAGTGAGTCGAGACTGCAGCACTGCACTCCACCTCGGTGACAGAGTGAGACCCTGTTTCAAAAAAAAAAAAAAAAAGGAAGAAAGAAAGAAAGAAAAAGAAATATGAGCCGGGCACCGTGGCTCACATCTGTAACCCCAACACTTTGGGAAGTCAAAGCAGGTGTATTGCTTGAGCCCAGGAGTTCAAGGCCAGCCTGGACAACAGGGCAAAACCCCATCTCTACTAAAAAAATACAAAAATTAGCAGAGCATGGAGGCGTGCCCTGTAGTCCCAACTACTCGAGAAGCTGAGGTGGGGGATCTCTTAAGCCTGGGAGGTTAAGGCTGCAGTGAGCTATGATCGCATGACTGCCCTCTAGCCTGGGCAATGTAGTGAGATACTAGCTTTAAAAAAAAAGAAAAAAAAAACAAAGGAATATGAGTTCCATAAATATGAAACTGAGATGTCATTACACCTATTTACAGATACTGCTTTATATATAAAAATAGCATTATCTTTCTAAAAGAAGCAGTATCAGAATATAATGCAAAAGGGACTGGAAGATAAGGATGGTAATAAGGTACTAAAACAGTCCATAACATTCACTTTGTAATTTCTAAATGCCAAGCAATGGGCTAGACATTTTACATACAGTTATGTTTATTCTCATCCTGTCCCTAGAACTTCCTTACCACACAAGTAAGTAGTATCAGTTGTCTGAACCTTAGATTCCTCGCTTGTAAAATAGAAATGATACTTAAATGACCTATCTCATATGCCTGTGGTGGGGCTTACATAAGAAAAGACATGCGGCCGGGTGCGGTGGCTCATGCCTGTAATCCCAGCACTTTGGGAGGCCAAAGCGGGAGGATCACAAGGTCAGGAGATCGAGACCATCCTGCCCAACATGGTGAAACCCCGTCTCTACTGAAAATACAAAAATTAGCTGGGCGTGGTGGTGGGCGCCTGTAATCCCAGCTACTCAGGAGGCTGAGGCAGGGGAATCGTCTGAATCCAGGAGGCGGAAGTTGCAGTGAGCCGAGATCAGTGCCATTGCACTCCAGCCTGGGTCACCGGGCAAGACTCCATCTCAAAAAAAAAAAAAAAAGAAAAAGAAAAGACGTGCAAAATATGCAAAAGCATTGAAAATTATATCAAGCACCAAGCAAATTCAACTGCTAATATCGTAATTAACAAAAACAATTTCTAAAGCAATTATTTGAAAAGTAGTCAGAAGTATCTTTCAAAATTTCATTAGAGGTATCCATTCCCGTGGACTCACAGTCTATCAGAACATAGTGTACACGTGACTATATCTAACTCTCTGAATCATTGCAGGCTGGCATGTATACCTTCAGGAATTATCACCTCCAACAATATCAATAAGCTCCACTTTATCTCTGAATTCTTGGAGTTCAATTATGAAGAAAAAGTTTCAACACCTACTAACACTTTATGACTCACCTGGGTTTCTTGCCAAATACACTCTCAATACCATGGTAAAAGAGGAATAAAATGCAACATAGCATGACGAACTTGAATTTCCCTGAGTTTTATTCTCCATTCTAAACTCACTTGATTTTTACTAAAATGTCAAATAAATCTAAAGTGTTTACAATAAACATTACATCAAGGGTAACTCTTACTTGACAGTAAAAAAACTTTACTTCTAGAAAGGAAGTTCTTGTTCCAATAACTATCTTTTTCAAACAGAAAAGAAACAAGAACATAAATACTAAGATTACAAAAGCAAAGTTAGTAAATGGAATGGTATGTGGCACTGCGCCCAGATACTTTAGTAGGCATAGACACTTGAGATATATTTACATGATGGCTCCAACGTATTTAAATTCAAGAACTACCCAACATGTGGCTAGCAAACTTTACCCAATACTAAAAACATGCTGTGATAGTAAAATCAGGCTGCATTCTCTGCAAATTTCATTTTTCTAGTAGCATTTACACAAATTGTTTTAAAGCTTAGACATTAAAAAAGTCTTAGAAATATTAGATTCTTACAAACATTACTTTTCTAACATCTTTTACATTTTTTCATATAAAATCAATCAAATCCAAATATTGTTTTTTACTTTAATTTAGTGTCTTTTACTAATCACTTCTTTACAATGGCCAAACATTAAACATAAGACTCTAAGAATAAGTTATTTATTTCCCAGCAGATGGAACGTACTGAGGGTTATGCTCATGACACCAAACATCCTCTATAACTCACAATCCTATATAACAACCGGGGATATTTTCCCCCTCATGTCCTTATCAACGTAATTTTTGAAAATGTATTAAGTAATGTAAAATGAAATTTTTTTATTTGCATTGCACTCTTGGGGGTAAAAAATATAGAATTAATCATAAAATTTCCTAAAATAAAATTTACAGGTCCTATAATATGTATTATAATAACAGCTTATCAAATATAATACCAAAATAAATTGCTGCAGTATATTCAATTATATTTGATAAAAATGCAAATATGTAGGTAAACAATACAGAATATACGCCAATTTATTTTATTTTATTTTATTTTTGAAAAGAGAAAAAAGTGAATTGCTATGCCTTCTTGTAGATTTCAAACAGTTCAGGACATTGATGAAAAAAGAAGTTGGAAGACTCATACTACCTGATTTTAAGACTTAGTAAAAGGTTAGAGTGATTAAATCAGTATAGTATTGAAAAAAAAAAGAATTAGACACATAAATAACTGGAATAGACAAGAAAGTCTAGAGGTAGATTGACACAAACGTGAACTGATTTTTGATAAAAGTGCAACGGCAATTCAGTAAAGGACAGTGATTTCAATAAATGGTACTGGAATGGACATGAATATGGAAAAAAAAAAAACTGACCTTAATCCATACCTCAAACCTTTACAGAAACTAACTCAAAATTGATCATAGACCTAGATGTAAAACCTAAAACTATAAAACATATAGAAAAAAAAAATGGAGAAAATCTTGGTGCCTATAATCTTAGTCAAAGAGTTCCTACATGTAACATCAAAAGTATAATCCATAAAAAAAACTGATAAGTGGGTCATCAAAATTTGAAACATTTGCTTTGCAAAAGTACTGCTAACAAAACAGTAGAAAATATTTACAAATCACATATCTGACAAATGACTTGAACCTGCGATATGTAAATAACTCTCAAACTTTGATGATAAGAAAACACACAATCCGATTAAAAACTGAGCAAAATATCTGAAAAGATAATTCACCAGAAAAGATATACAAATAGCAAATAAACATATAAATAAATGATTAATTTACTAGGCAGTAGGGAAAATGTAAATAGAAATCACAATGACATGGCACTACACACTTATTATAATGGATACAATTCAAAAGAAAAAAACGATGAAGCCATACACTGGCACAGGTGCAGAGCAACTGGAAATCTCTTACATTGCTAGTGAGAATGCAAAATGATACAGTCACTTTGAAAAACAATTTAATAGTTGCTTAAGTTACACTTACCATATAACCATATAAATATACACTTACCATATAATCTGGAAATCAAACTCGTAAGTATCTACCCAAGATAAATGAAAATTTATGATCACACAAAAACCTTTTCATGGATGTTTAAAGCATCTTTACTTATAATTACCAAAAAAAAAGAAAAAAAAAAGGCAATCCAAAGGCCCATCAGCAAGTATTTGGATAAAATTTTACAGCCATACAATGGGACATTATTAAGCAGTAAAAAGGAATGCACTACTGATACATGCAACAATGTGACTGAATCTCAAATATATTTTGCTAAGTAAAAGTAACCAGACCCAAAAGGCTATATACTGTATGATTCCATTTATATGACATTCTGGAGAGGGCAAAACTATATAGATGGACAAGTCTGTGGTTTCTAAGTACGGCCAACTGTTTTTTCACAAAGGTACCAAGGCTATTCAGCTAGGAAAGTGCTGAACAAGTGATGTGGGAACAATAAATGAAGGGGGAAAAATGAAACTCTACCTAACATCACACAGAAAAATTAATTTGAAAAGAATCACAAACTTAGACGTAAAAGCTAAAACTATGAAACTTCTAGAAGAAACAAGAGATTATCTTCCCAACCTTGAGGTAAGGAAAAATCATTTCACATATATAAATAAATAGCCAAAAGAGAAACAGATTTATAAGTTGGACTTCATCACAATTTTAAAACTTATATGATCATCAAAAGAAACAACTGAAAAGAGAAGCATGAGATTGAGAGAAAATATTGCGATGCATATACATGACAAAGGATATGCATCCAGGATATATAAAGAATGCTTAGAAATCAGTAATAAAAACACAAATATCTCTATTTTTTACATGAGAAAACAGTAGAAGAGACACTTTACAAATGAAGATATGTGAATAGCCAATAAGTATATGAAAGGTGCTCAGCATCATGAATCACCAAAAAAATGTTACTTTAAACCACAATGAAACACGATTTTAAAAACACTATATTGACTAAAATTTAAAAGACTGACAATACTAAGCGCTGCAGAGGATGTAGAACAATGGAAACTTACATATTTTGCTGGTGGAAATAAAAAATGGCACAAGCTGTTTTTAGAAACTTTTGACAGTTTCTTACGAATACACATATATCCTATGACCTGGCAACTGCACTTCAGTAATTAACCAAGAGAAATAAAACCATATGTTGACAAAAGACTTGTACAATAATGTTTGTGGCAATTTTATCTACAATATCTAAAAAACAGAAACAACTAAATATCCATCAACACACAATCCATCAAATAGGGGTGCTGTGATAAAATGGAATGCTATGTGACCATAAAGAAGAATGAAGTACTGATACGTACAACAACATAAATGACATTATGCTCAGAACATTAATATTGAGTGAAATTAGTCAAACACCAGACTACTGAATGATTCCACTTACATGAAATTCAAGAACAGGTGAAAACTAATCTACGATGACAGGCATCAGAACAATAGTTGCCTATGAGGCATAAAACTGACTGGAAGAGAGAACACGAGAACATTCTAGGGTAATGAAAATGTTTGAAGTCTTAAATGGAGTAATGATCACATGGGTGTTTACGTTGATCAAAACATCAAATTGTAGTTACCATAGTCTAGGAAGGGTGTGTTGGGGGAGGAAAGGGATGGAGAGAGGTAGGTTAAAGGGTACAATTATACAGTTAGAAGGAATAAGGTCTAGTGTTCAAAAGCACAGTAAGGTGACTTTATTAACAACAATATATTGTATATTTCACAATAGCAAGAAGAGAAAATTTGAAATGTTCCCAACACAAAGAAATGATAAATGCTCAAGGTGATAGATATCTTACTCTGGCTTGAGCATTACACATTCTATGCATATATTAAAATATCACATGTACCCCATAAATATGTACAAATATTACATATCAAATAAATACTTTTTAAAAACATCAAATTATACACTTAAGATCTGTGCATGTCACTATATATCAGTGCTACCTCTACAAAATTAAAATAAATTGTTTAGGTCTTTTACTTCAATACTAGAAAATGCAGAGCATATAATATAGTAGTCTGCATACAATGAAAAAATTACTACTTTTAGATGGTACACTTGTTGATTCATTCAAATTCATATAGAAAGGCATAAGTTCATACAGAACCTTTAAATCTGGGGATGCAGAATGGCCCGATTTAATATGATAATAACAATAATTGTATTTATATATGTGTATGTATATATATTTATATAGTTTGGTTATTTTTAATTAGACTTGCCAAGCACGAATGGATCAAATAAAGAGGCTAAATACTGAATCAACCATGGGAAGAATATACAACCTTCTGGTTCATAAGTATCCTAACTTAGGAACAAAAGTGACCTATTAATAAATTCAATGCCAAAAAATTATACCCTATCATCATATTATTCCTGATTACGTGAAGATAACAGTTAACAATATAAATAATGTTGATGATAATTTGTGTAGAAAAATACATGGTTATGTTAACAACCCATAACTTCTACTCTCAATCAAGATATACATAATACAACTCATAGTGAATTACTTTTGCTACATGGCCTACAACGATAACACTAGTTCTTATATAATGCCGGTAGGCATAAGAGATTTTAACCCAAATAAATTTAAATGATGGTTCACATAGGAACCTCCACAAATGGAGTAAACTGGATAAAGGAATACCTACACTAAAACTGACAATGTGTTACCAAATACTTTAATCTTTTATTTTAAAAATAAATAAAGGAAATATAATTTTAGCATTTAATTAACTGATCAATGCATTTTGTGATATTTTAATCAGAAACCCATATATTTCCAAACTTACATGAAAGACAATCCTTAATATACACACCCATACATACACACATGTGTGTGTATCTAAACATATATATGTGCATCTAAACAAGTTCTATGAAGTTCTTAAGAAGTTTAAACCGATTTAGCATTGCTACTAGAAAAAAAAAACGTTCCTAATGGTTACACTGAGTAACCATTTTTAAGCCCTTTGTAAAGGTAGCATACCTGTGCCCTCTTCTGCACCTCCAGGAGGAGTTCAGAATACTGCAGCTCTAGTTCCTTCTTTTGTTTGTGCCAGCAGCTCTCTTGGGCTTTGATCTGTTCTGCCACTTTGGTAAAGGTGTCTTCCTGAGTCTGCTGAAGCTCTCTCATCGTGTCAGACTTGTTTTTACAGATATACTCTAGATGGCTTATCTATATGGGGAGATGCAACAGAGAAGGAAATATGCTCACAAGCTATTTCTTTGTGTCGTCTCCCCTAATAAAACACCCAAAATGTCCTACTATATTTTATTCCTTAAGATCATATAAAAATTTTAACATAGAATGTAAATAAATTTTAAAAAAGAAAATAGCAGGGTAAACTGCCATACATTAGCAGAAAATTGTGTTATTTGTATACTTAGATGGCAAATTTTTCATCTTCTTTTTCTAATGAAGTTCCTTATTCTATAATTAATTTGATTGACATTGAGAAAGATACTGTTACTTCTGGAACCAAGGCTCAAGCTATTCAAATATCTCAGCGGGAAAGAAAGTAAAGATTTAAAAATCTGCAAGCAGTTTTCATAAAATAAAGCAGAATGTTCTAACCATTTTTTGTTTCATATTCAAACACTGGAAAGAAAATCATCATTTTCTAAAATGTATGACTATTAAGGATGTTTTGAAACACTGAAAACTATTAAAAATATAATACCATCTCATAGGGTTAAAATACATTCATTTTAATTATCTTCAATTTTCAAATCCATTATGTACACATTCACAATCATGAATAGCATCTGTGCCTCTCACAATTTATGCCCTCATTTCTTAGCCCTACATCTCAGTGTCTATGGTTGTGTTTGTCAATAGGACCAAGATAAAATGCTCAATAATAAAAAAAATCACCCTGAAATTAGGTCAATATGCTGTTTTATTACTTCAACAGAATTTTTTTTAACTTACAGGACAGTTTTTCTCTTCTTGTTCCTTAAAAGCAAATGTCATTGCAACTAAGACCTGGAAACTAAACCACATAAACACAGTACTGACCACGTTCAGTAGACCCAGGATCAGAACCAATGTCTTCAATGGGGGTATATGTTGATCTGCTAAGCCACTGTAATTTTCTATAACCAAAAGCAGGTTTTTAAATATTTGCTGGAGACTGATTTCCTAGACTTGTGAGATAGTAATGTTACCATAAAGGTCTACTACATTCTCCTATAAAATACACTTTTTGCATTCTAAAGCACGGAACGAGTTTTCTAATACACACTTTGTTGTATTTCGAGAAGCAAATCATAAGCATATAATTTAAAATGTTTAAGTGCTTTTAAAAATAACACCTTATATTTCCTAAGTAAAGAATTTTAAGATCATGTTTTTGAATAACTGTATCCTGTTTCTATTTTATGCTAACATAAAGAGTTGGTTTATTAATGTAAATGACTAAGTTCTTTGAATTGCTTCATCAGTAAGATTAATTTATTTTCTTTTAATTAGGTCCCTGTGGCTAATACTGGCTAGTAGTATTAGCATGTCCTGCACAGAAAGTGGAGCTTAGAGACTTCATACAGACTTCAGTCACATTTACATGCCCACAGCAATGGCATCAAACTGAGTTGTAGACAAGCCATAATTAATGGTATTGAATTATTAACATCCAAATTCTTTTTGAAATAAGATGAATGTCAGCCCCTCTTAATGATACTGTGATGTGGACAAATGTCACTGAATTTAATAGAGGTATCTGGTGCCTGAGGACAGTTACCTTCTCATTAGCCCTGTTGAGGTCTGCAATCAGGGCATCAACATTCTCCTGTAAGACTGCACAAAGCTCAGACCAAGAGAATTTATCCAGCATGCCTTCTGGTTGTTTTATGAGCACACAGCCTGCTACCAAGTGCTGATACAAGGTGTGAAGAAAGGTTAGCTTCTCCTGCAGGAAAAAAAAAAGAAAAATTATTTGCTGTATATAAACATTGTAAGAAGTAAAATACATAATACAAATGGTGAAGAGTTAATTTCAAAAACCTGAAAAGGAAATTATAATACTCAAGTCTCAGAATATTTTAATGACTTTTTTATATTCAAAACTAAGCACCAGATAAAACATTTGGAACTGCTTACACTTGGTATTCAAAATCAAAATCTGAGTCTAGAAGCCAGAAGACCAAGATTCATTCCCAGCTCTGCTACTGATGAGGTTGTGATTTGAGTAAACACCTGTTCAGGCCTAAGTTTCCTTAGCTATCACACGAAGTGTCTGGATTGGACTCATTGTTTATCAGCCTATCTAACTGTAACTCAGTATAGTAATTCTATAATTTAATATTTACATTTGCCAAAATAGATACTACTTGTCAAAAAACAATACAGAAAAAAATAGTGTTATTCAACTCTGATGAAAAAAAGTTATACCAATATCTGTACTTTACATGGACACAATTACTCAGCTTTCTTCTTCCTCCAGAGATTCCAGTTTACTTACTACTTACAGGAAATCTATCCCAAGCCCCTTAGGCAAAGCAGATAGTGATATGAAAGATATGGAAGATGGGCTCATTTGTTTTCCCCACTTATAAGTTCATATAGTATTTGGCACACTGGGCATTTGTAGGTGTTTAAATATTATAAAGTAACAGCAAAAAAAATGGATATAGCTGCTTAAGACATACTTTTGAAAATGTCCAATTAGAAATGTTTTTTAAAAGTCCTTTAAAATTATATTACCACTTCAGTAATTAAATTATCCATTGCTGAATGACTTAGAAACACTATGCTGCAGAATTCATATAAAGCAGATCACATTTGAACACATGAGGAGGGTTTATTTACTATAATGTCAAATAGCGCTCTTTATAAGGTGTTTCATCTATAAAGTCCCAAAGCATGGAACTCAAAGACAAGGTAACTGTGAAGCTGCAAAATGAATATTTTTATTTTATGTAGATAAAAAAGTTCCCTCAAGATTTTTTAATAGATCAGCAGGAAGAAACTTTTAAAAGGGATAAATTTAAAAAGAAAATTTAGAAAGTCTATTATACATTTTTTAAAAATTGAATATAGCATATGCAAAAGTTTTATAATTAGAAATTATACAGAATATTTTCTTACAAATATCAAAATGTAACACTAACTTTAGTTCACTATGTATGCCACCTTACTTTTTTTCCAAAAACAATAATTTAAAAAACAAAAAATTTAAAAATGTAGTTACAACAACAAATTTAAGAGATCAGATTTTTTCACAAATATGCTATGCCTTTTCATAAGCAGTTAATGATGACTTTCGCATTTTTTAACTAGGTCAAAATGTTTTAAAGTCTTATTAAATATAACTTAACAAATACATAAAAATCTTCCTCCTGTGTTTTGCCTACTGATCACATTCGTTCTCAAGGAAGTTCATCCTTAAGGATAATTCATTGTGTCGCTATTATGTCCTTTTTGCTTGGGCTGTGATAAACCAAGCATGATAATCATCCATTTGGCATGAAAAGAGACTCCAAAATCCAAAATCAATTCACACATGTTGAACCCAACCACAGTGCTGTAGACATGCTGACTTTACAATACAGTCAGGCTTCTAGTTTCCTTTACTTTAATCATTATCTGATGTGTAGAGCAATTCCAACCCCTTCATGTGGACACAATTTAAATCCCAGACTGTAAAAAGAGTGGAAAGAATGTTTCCTTTTTACTCTCTTGGCATTCATGTTCATATTTGTTGGAGTAATGAACTCAATATGCAGGATGAATTAGATAAACCAGTTCCACTAGCTAGACTAGCTCTATAATCCATAGGGTAAAAAGAACTAGAAGATAATTCCATTCACACAGGCTCATACGAAATATGAAATTTGTGTCATAATATTTTTATAAGCCATTAACAGACACAAATGGATAGGCAACTCTCCAGGGGGTCTAAATGAAAAGTTTTAATTTTATGGGACTTTTATTTTTCTAAATTTTATTAACATCCTATAATCATACAGAGTAAGGAGGCTATCTGTTAAAGTAGATATTATTACTGTTTTACAAATAAGGAAACTAGGCCGGGCACAGTGGCTCAGGCCTGTAATCCCAGTACTTTAGGAGGGGAGGCCGAGGTGGGCAGATCACCTGAGGTCAGGAGTTCGAGAACAGCCTGGCCAACATGGTGAAACCCCATCTCTACTAAAAATACAAAAATTAGCCAGGCATGGCGGTGGACACCTGTAATCTCTTGAACCTGGGAGGTGGAGGTTGCAATGAGCCCAGATCACGCCACTGCACTCCAGCCTGGGCGACAGAGCAAGACTTTGTCTCAAAAAAGAAAAAAAATAAATAAGAAAACTAAGATGTGGAGAGGCTAAGTTGTATAGCTTGTCCACAGCCAAACCATTTATAAACAGAAGTATCAGGATCCAAGTTCAGGTCTATCTGATTATAAAATACTTATTCTTTCCACCATATCAATCTACCAAGCTACTGAAATAAAAAATAATTTTGTCATTGGCAAACAGGCAAACCTTGAAAGGACTGTTAGGAGCATAGTTACTTGAGTTACAATGTTCTAAAAGTCAAAAAAGATAGTTGTACAAACGATAATCAAGAAAATGAGTTGTGCAAGTTATAGTACTTCTCTCACAAGAGAGAATGACACAAGAGTAATGAAGTGAGCGATTTTGCAGCTGTCACGAACGTTTCAAAATACTCTGCTCAGAACAATTTTCTTAATTAAATATAAGTAAAAATAGTCACTTGATGTATAACACTGAGATTAGTGAAAGGCCTTTCCTGACAGTCATTGAGTCTCAGGTAATACCTCAGCATCCTTATGGAAAGCCTGGGAAAGCTTCTGCAGTTCACTTTCAGACTGGGCTGCTTGAGCCTTTTCTTTCTCCCAACAGTGCAGCACATTTTGTAGTTCCACTTTTAAAGTGCTGATTAAAGCCTCTCGGTCTGCACATTTAGTGCGTAAATGACTTAACTCTTTATTGACATCAGCCAGTTTATCCTGAAGTTCCTGTCATAGATACCAAATAAAGAGATTGTAGAAAGGCCAGCCAACAAGGGGTGAGGGGACACTAGTATAAAATACATATTGAAAATTTTCAAAGCTTTACAATGAAAGAATTGCAAAGGCAGGAAAGCATCTGTTTACATTAAAATATTTTACTGAATGTATTTTCTAAATATAATATCTTAGCTCAAAAATTAGAACATTTGTTATGTTTAAACATTTATATAAAATGTTAATATGATGACTTATTCCAAAAAGTTCTTTCAAGGCAGTTTCCTTTCAACTTATTTTTTTAAAACAATGTTGTAGCTCAAAATTTTTTAAATATTTTAAAATAAATATCTTACATTTAATATAAGCACATTTACTTTCCAATGACATGCCAACCACTTATAGAAATCTCAAATATGTGGCACAAAGTTCTGCTGAACTGTTTATTCCTTAAACCTAACAAATTCTATTGAAGTGTGTCCATGACAAACCCAACATGAAACAACAAAATAAAATTCCAGCAATACTGAGAAACTTCTGAGAGCTGACTCAGTATAATTTTGCAAAGATGTAGTACATAAAACCAGCACAGAAACTAAAATAAACTATAGTCCTGGGCCTTAGCCAGGTGTGGTCTCAGCCCATTAACAGACACGATGTACTGAAAACAATGGCTCCACCCTAAAATGATGAAAACTGACTCCAAATACGGATGTGCTTATGCAAAATATGTTTAATATGTACCTAAGGCTGGACATTTCATCTTAAATAATTATTTGAATCTCATAAGGTATTATTATTGAATCTAGGAAACAAATTTTCCTTTAACCAAAACAATTTCCAATCAAGTTTTAATTTTTTAAATGAAAAAAACATTCTTGTTACTCTTAATCAACAAGAAAAAATTAAAATTCTATCCATACATAGTTTAAAAAATGCAAATATATATTTTCAGGTACCTCAATATCTCTACTTTAAAATATTCCCTAGATAACTACATTTGTTTCTTAATACAAAAGGTAAAAGTTATTCTAAATAATACCTTTATATTTTTAGTGTGAGAGTCTATCTTCTGTTTCGTAGAATCAAGTTCATTACATGCCTTTTCCCTAGCATCGTTCATGCTGTTTAGCTGATGAAAGAAAATGTAAGTAACTTTTTTTACATTTTTCAAGGAGAGTACCTCAAAAGTTAATCTTTAAGTGCTTTTTATGCAATTACTTAAATATAAATTTTCAATAGTAATTAAGAGTCTTCAAAAAATTATTTCTTTTGGTTAAATACTATATAGCTTCTGTCACAAGTTCACATAGCTAAAAAGAAAAGAAAGCATTCAAGCTTAAAATATCACTGATGTTACTGTATTTTTACCACACATTCAGATAAAGGATTTCATTCTTGTTGTAAACAAATACAACTTTATTCTTAAAATCCTACTGGACCAAAATGCCAGAAGCAGGGGCATCTACAAGTAAAGAAAAGAGAACAGAGCAGAAGACTGTTCTTTCTATACATCATGAGGGTATTCACTGGTCTCTCACTCCATATGACAACTTCAGGGTCGGTCACATGCAGTCCTACTGGGAAGGCTTGTGGCAGGTCATCAGTTGGTCCTGCACCGCTTGTGATTTATTTTCTTTGACAGTTCATTCTTCTTTCTGTCAGACTGCTCTTTTTGCTTTCTTTGCAGCCACCCCCTTGGTCTCCCCACTGCTGTCTCTGGCACTGGTTCACAACAAAGCGCATTACTAAGCCAAAGCCTGCTGAGTCGACTTTTCAACTGTGCTGAGGATCATGTGACATTCATCCTCCCAAATAACAATTCGCTGTGGGTAATATGTTCCTAGTTACCCTGCAGCTTCCAGACCTAGGCCTCAGAAGAGTTTCATAAACTACTAACAATACAGGTTGTCTTGTCTCACTGGGAAAGACTTCATAATATTTGTTCTTCATAGAAATTTAATTATTTCGATGGTCATTTTCTTTTATGCCTTTTGAACAATTACCGAGGGTATTAAGAAGACTCACTTTTCCTTCTTTGTTCATCTTAGCAAGCTAAAATAAAATAAGCCGCATCTGAAATGTGAAATGTAACCGTTTTGTGGTGTTTATATTATATGAAAGAAAGAGATAAACACAAGGATAAACTCCAAATTCCTTGCTACGTGACTTGTCTTTGACTCTAACAATCTGTTTGTTGCTTTGCTAACTAATTGTATTTAATGTAATTACTTCATATGCTAATTTGACAAGATGTAACTAGACAAACTCTTCAATTTTTAAAGCACAAATTCATAAAACATTTTAATACCCAAGAAAATTATCAACCCACACATTAAACAATACAAATGAGATGATAAATAGAAGCATGAGCTTTTTCAATCAGCAAACTAAAAGCTCCCAGGCTACATCAAACAGATATTTGTTTTTTAAAAACTTCTAACAACACTTTACTCCCTTTAGAGAATGAAAACTAATTTCTCTCTTTTTTATTAAGACTTCCACAGTTTGTAGAAATCTTAACCTAAAACACTGACAAAACCTAAATTTCCAGTAGCTATACCAAACGTTGTAAAAACACATTAACATTTAAATACAGTACATATTAACTTAAACTACTTGCACAGTGTTTTCATTAAGACAGATAAATTATGAAGATCAAGAAGTGATAGAGTCTTTATAATTTTGAAAACAACAGTGTGACTGAAGAGTTACAAAAACGTAAGTGAGACATGACTTTAGGCCACACTTAAAGAAAGAACAGTGAAAGATAATGTATTATTTTTTGTATCTGTGAAGCTGTCAGTTCAACATTCCCAATCTTTTTGACCTTTGTAACAAGCAAGGAATACGTACTGGTACAGGCCGAAGGCTATATGTGTGCAGCCAAACAGTGCAAGTGTTACCTCATTAGATGCATCTTCCAGCTTGTTCTGGTAATCTGTCAAGGTACGCCTCAACGTCTCAAGGACAACAGAGAAGCTGGGAGGTTTATCTTTGTCCTTGTGGATGCCTAGAGAAAAATATAGGATGAAAATATACCCTTAAAGTCACAAAGGGACAAAAGTTAGGCAAATAGTAACAGAGATACTACAATTAGGTAGAGCCGAAAAGACATTATGAAACCTTGAGTAGAATTTTATTCTCCAAGTATGCTGCTGTATGGCCAAGTATTAATAGCCTTTCTAAACAAGCGGCCATATTAAAGTTCATAATATATCAAATTTAAATTTATGACTACTTTCTACCTTATCAAGACCCACATGGTAGTTAGTTTTTTTTTTGTTGTTGTTGTTGTTGTTTTATCATGTCTCCTAAGTAACTGCAGTGTTTGTACATACTTTAATTAAATGAACAGTCTACACTACCACTGTTTGGGGGAGTTATGTACATTTACTGTGGTCCTTGTGTTTCTGATTAGTCAGGCTTTTTATACTGCACTATTTTGCTTAAATAATAATTTCTGAACCCAAGAGTATATAATTTTCTGTTATACTTGGAAATATTCTTCAATCCTTAAAATTCTCAAGTTACAATTTGAAATAAACAATAAAAATGCTATTATCTACATAGTCTACATCATGTTTCAATTAAAACCCTTAAAACTGATACTCATGGTAAAAGTATGAGTATTTCCATGTTATGCCTTCAAACTACTTTAATTTAGTTGGGCCATAAATTACGTTAGTTGAGCTAATAAAGGTCACATGATAAATGTAGCTCCAAGTATTAATCCAAAAAGCTGAGTTTCAAAAACTACTTTAAATTGATTGCTGATTGGACTATTCTTTTTTTTTTTTTTTTTTTTTTTGAGACGGAGTCTCGCTCTGTCGCCCAGGCTGGAGTGCAGTGGCGCGATCTCGGCTCACTGCAAGCTCCGCCTCCCGGGTTTACGCCATTCTCCTGCCTCAGCCTCCGAGTAGCTGGGACTACAGGCGCCCGCCACCACGCCCGGCTAGTTTTTTTTTTGTATTTTTAGTAGAGACGGGGTTTCACCATGTTAGCCAGGATGGTCTCGATCTCCTGACTTCGTGATCCACCCGCCTCGGCCTCCCAAAGTACTGGGATTACAGGCTTGAGCCACCGCGCCCGGCCTTGGACTATTCTTTAAGTGTTAAAAAGCAAGTAGCAAATTCAGTTTTAAAATATTCATATTGGAAATATTCTTTTCTTGTTATTTCTCCTCATTGTATTTAGTAATATAAATATTTCAATATACAAGAAATAGATTTTCAACAAAGCCAATTTCTAAGAGCAGCATTCATATTATACGTCCTACTATTCATTCATTCAACTAAATTACTGAATTCCTACTATATACCAAACTTAGGCATTAAGCATACAAAGATAAACAAGAAAGGTATAGCCTCTGTCTTTATAGAATTTAGGGTTTAATAAGAGAGAGAAAGATACAAGATAAAAAATTATATGACATTTATCCATTCTTCAAATATTCTATTATTAAAACTTATGGAGAAGTAGGGGAAGGCAGTAATAAAGGAAGAAAGGGGAAATTTTCTTAATGATAGAGCAACTTTATTCAGCTCAGAGTACTGGTGATATCTCATGTTTAAATCTTGGAGAAAATGTTATTAATATATTTATGACATTTATCAAGGGGTAATTTAAGTACCAACTTACATATGGGTACAACTTGGTTTTTCTTTAACAGAAGAGGAATATTTAACTTAAAGACCAAAAGCAATGTGGAAACAACACATATGACAGCTAGGAAAAGAAATACAGTGTTCTGAGTCATGATAATAGAGGAGACAGTAGTCTTTGTAATGACTATGAGTTGGAAAGACAACTCATTAAAAATTTTATTAAAGGTCTTACCAAATATATTTTTTTAAATTCCTCTCTTGCACAAGATAAAAAAAAATGTAATGTATAATTCTTTTCTTTTGCTACTACACAAGTAGACCATGAATAAATCATTCATGGACACTCGGGAAATCTGCGTTTTTACAATAAGGGAGAAAACTTCTTCTTAGAAATTCAGAAGAATAAAATCATCTTAATATGAGTGCTGAAGAGTAATGGGACAAAATGCCCTCTCCGTACTGACCTATGAACATTCTTATATTCTACATAAAATAAAGTTTTCTTTCCTGAAAATGTTTATATAATAAAGTTTAGTTGAAGTACAAAGCAAGCTTTAGGTCTGCTATGGCTAGATTATTAAATGCCTTGAGGTAGTCTTCTTTGGGTTAAATCTGCTTGGTGTTCTATAACCTTCTTATACTTGAATATTGATATACTTCTCTAGCTTTGGCAAGTTATCTGTTATTATCCATTTGAATAAACTCTCTCTCTCTATCCCTCTCTCTCTCTCTCTCTCCCCCTCCCCTCCTCCTCCTCCTTTCTTCTCTTCCTTCCTCCTTCCCTCCCTCCTTCCCTCCCTCCTCTTGAAGGCCAATAACTCTTAGATTTACCCTTTTGAGACTATTTTCTAAATCCTGTAGGGGTGCTTCATTCTTTTTTATTCTGTTTTCTTTTGTCTCCTCTGACTGTATATTTTCGAATACCTATCTTTAAGCTCTTTATTTCTTTCGCTTAATCAATTCTACTATTAAGACACTTTGACATGTTCTTCATCATGTCAACTGCATTTTTCAACTCCACAATTTCTGCTTGATTCTTTTTATTTCAATCTCTTTGTTAAATTTATCTGATAGGATTCTGAATTACTTGTCTGTGTTATATTAAATTTGAGTTTCCTCAAAACCTTTGTTTTGAATTACCTATCTGAAAGGTCATATGTCTCTGTATCTCGAGGGTTGGTCTCTGGTCCCTTATTTAGTTTGTTTGCTGAAGTCATGTTTTCTGGGATGGTTTTAATGCTTGTGGATGTTCTTCAGTGTCTGGGCATTAATGAGTTAGTTATTTACTTTAATCTATGCAGTCTGGACTTACTAGTACCTGTCCTTCTTGAGAGGCTTTCCTCATATTTAAAGGGCTTTAGGTGTTGTGATCTAAGTTTTTGGTCACTGCAGCTATATCTGCATTAGGGGGCACCCAAGCCCGGTAACACTGTGGCTCTTGCAGACTCAGAGGCACCACCTTTGTGGGCTTGATAAAATCCAGAAGAATTCTCTAGATTACTATGTAGAGACTCTTGTCTTCTCTTACTTTCTCCCAGACAAACAGAGTCTCTCTGTGCTGAACTGTCTAAAACTGGGGGAGAAGTGACACAAGCACCCCTGTGGCCACTACCATTAGAACTGCACTAGGTCAAACCTGAAGCCAGCACAGCATTGAGTATCACCCAAGACCTGCTGTAACCATTACCTGGCGACTGCCTATGTTTGCTCAAGGCCCTAGGGCTCTACAATAAGCAGGTAGTGAAGCCAGCCAGGCTCGTGTTCTTCTCCTCAAGACAGCAAGCTCCCCTAGGTCCTGGGAAGACCCAGAGATGCTGTACAGAAGCCAGGGCCTGGAGTTGGAAACCTTAGGAATCTACCTGGCACTCTATTCTATTGAGGCTGAACTGGCACAAGACAAAGTCCTTCCCACTCTTCCCTCCCATTTCCATAGCAGAGGAGTCTCTCCTCCTGGCCACCACTG
Source organism: Macaca mulatta (assembly GCF_049350105.2). NCBI lineage: Eukaryota > Metazoa > Chordata > Mammalia > Primates > Cercopithecidae > Macaca > Macaca mulatta. Next base: position 83,428,362 of record NC_133420.1, read on the forward strand.
CCACAGGCCCATAAGGAGTACTTCCAGGCTACTGCCAACGCCCACTCAAGGTCCAAGAGCTCTTCAATCAGCTTGTGGTGAATGCTGCCAGGTCTGGGAATCATCCTTCAGGGCAACAGACTCTCCTGTGGCCAAGGGCAGGTCCAGAAATGCCATCGAAGAGCCAAGGCCCGGAATCAGGGAGCCCAAGAACCTACTTGGTGCTCTACCACCCTGTGGTCAAGCTAAATTAGCTGCAAAACAAAGACCCCTTTGTTCTTCTCTCTGCTGTTCTCAAGCAGAAAGAATCTCTTGCCATAGCCACCACAGCTGTGAATGTGCTAGGCCACACTTCAAACCAGCAGATCTCAGAGTCTCACCAAAGGTCCACGTGTGTACTACATGGGTACTGCTGCTGATTATTCAGGCCCCAGGGGCTCTTTAGTCAGTAGGTGATGAGTCCTGCCAGGACTGGGTCCTTCATTTCAAGGCAGTGGGTTCCCTTCTGGCCCAGGGTGTGTCTAGAAATGTGATCTGGGAGCTAAGGCCTGGAATGAGTCTCAGGACTCTGCCTTGTACCCTATCCTTCTGTGGCTAAGCTGGTATCCAAGCTGCAAGAAAAGGTTCTCTTTACTCTTCCCTCACCTGTTAAGCAGAAAGAAGGGGTCTCTTTCAGAGCTGTGAGCTGTGCTGCCTGAAGTTGGAGGTGGGGTACCATAAGCACTCCCTTTGCTGCCCCCGCTGGTGTCTCACTAGATCACATGCCCTCTAAGTCCACTGGCTCCGAGCCCAGCACAGCACTAGGACTTGCCTAGGAGTTGTAGTCCTTGTGGCCTAGATTGTCTTTCAAGTTTATTTAGGACCCCTGAGCACTTTAGTCCACAGTGGCAAGGCTTGCCAGAGCTCAAATTCCAACTGCTAGGATGGACAATTCCCCTCTGGCTAGGGCTAGCCTACATGCCCCCTCCATGAGCACTGGCTTATTCTCAGTGTTGCTTTCCACTGTGACAGGGCAGCACGGAGCTTCAATGCAAAGTCCCACAATCACTGTGCTCTCCGTCCCCCAAGTGCACAGATTCCCCTCACCACATAGCTGCTGCTGAGGCATGGAAGAGGGGTGGTATCAGCAATTCAAAACTGTCTTTCAACCCTCTTCCATGCCTCTTTCAGTGATATGAAGTTTGAAACAGGTACTGTGACTGCTCATCTGATTTTTGGTTCTTATAAAGGTACTTTTTTTTGCCTAGATAACTGTTAAATTTGGTGTTCCTGTGGGGGTGATGATCACTGGACGCTTCTATTCAGCCATCTTGCTCAGCCTCCAGCTGCTATGGTTTGAACACGTCCTCCAAAGTGTTGGAAACTTAATCCCCAATGCAGTGCTGAGAAGTGGAATCTTTGAGAGGTTACTGGGTTATGAGAGCTTTACCCTCATGAATGAATTAATGTCATCACAGGAATGAGTTTATTATCTTAGAAGTAGGTGTGTTACAAAAGTGAGTTCTCCCCAACTCTTGCTCTCTCTTGCCCTTTCATATTCTACCATGAGATGATGTAGCATAAGGGCCCTCACCAGATGTTGGCCCCTCAATCTTGGATTTCCCAGCCTCCAGAACTGTAAGAAATAAATCTCCTTTCTTTATTAATTATCCAGTCTCAGGTATGCGTTATAGCAGCACAAAAGGAACTAAGACAATGTCCCACCCAAATTTATTATAAAAAGAAACACTGGTCCCTTAACCTGACAAAATGCTTACAAAAAAAAAGGGTCACCCTAAATCAAGGACCTTATTGAGTGATTTGACTTAAGCTAATAATATTCTAATAGCTACAGTATGGCCCAAAAAACAATGAACTATAAAAGCTATCCTATCAAAGAAAGGTGTAAAAACTCACAAAGAGTAGCAGAAAAGATTTGAACAGTGATCATAATTAGCTTTTCAAAAGTCAAATTCCAAATGAAGAACAGAATATATCAGGAACACTTTATACTTGAATAACATCAACTCAAAATCCTGAGGTTCCCTCTCCCTCTGTCTGTACTTGTATTTCTCTATACATAGGTGCCAGCCTATACTTTCACTCACCACACCCTATTTCGATCTCTCCCTCTCACTTTTAAGTAGGTTTCAGCTCTGGCTGTACTTTGGCAAGTCTTTTCTTGAATTAGTAGCCCACAGGAGGAGGTGGAGTAGAAAAAAGATTCCAAGCCCTCTATTTACACGTTTCCTTTTAGACAATCTCAAAAACTAAATAATTTTTCATAACTCATATAAATCATTGTTTTTCAAGCTGGCATCATTATTTCAGTAATCTATAGTTCTATAGAAAAAAAAAAAAAACAGTAACTTTTCATGAATGGAGTCTATCTTCTCCATCTTGTTACCTACTTCATTTTTCTACAAGATCCCAAGAAGGGAGAATTAGTAAGAAATAATAGAGGGAGATAAAAGACAGAGGTTTTTTTATACAGTTATCAATATAGATTATGAGTGGTCACGTTCATGTTCCGAACTGAACTCTGTTGTTTAGTGTTGATTTTTGATCTCGTAGTAGAAAACAGAAAATAATGTTCAAATGAGTTTTGTTTTCACCTGATAAAATCCAAACATTTAATATATAATGTATTAATAACTAAGAAAATTCTCTTTTCATTTTAAAAGCACTAATACAAACACTTTATTGGCAGTTAGACTTTTTTCAAACTCAGACCACAACACTGTATATCGTCTTAATCACTGAATTTATAAATAAAAACCTTTCATTATCTTGCAAACAGTAGTGCCCATTCTAGAGTGTTTAGGGAAAATGGTTCATAACTTTTCTAATATATGGAAAGTATTTATTATGTAAGTCCTTCTCACTCTCTAACTGTATCTCTTGGGAGAATTCAAAAAACACTTCCTTTACCAAAGCTTATATATTAGTAATGGAAATATATTAGTAACGGAAGTCCCAGCTTCCTTGATGAGCTCTGTGTAGCTTGATAAGCTCCATGTGGCTAGAAGGCAAAGAATAACAGCAAACACTGGTGCTATCAAAATGGGTTCCCTGAATTTAGTGGGAGTGATTGGATCTTGGGTAACAGAGACCAAATGGTAGCAGTTAACTTCCAGAGACAAAGTGGACATGTTTAGCATAATGGGTAGTGGTTTGACCTACAGAGATCACTGACACTGGCTAAATGATCACAGTGTTCCTAGAACCAAAATCAATGGGCAGCATAGTTAAGTCTTATTTGATGTGTATAAGTAGAAAAGTCCTAGGTCTGATTACCAGAAGTGGGACTTAAGTAAACAAAAAAGGAAGAACTAGTCCTCAAATATTTCTCAGACTTGAGCTAATTCACAGACTTAGGGACCTGTGAATAAAGAGGATGGGTCTCTGTTAGCAATCCTGACACAGTACCAAAAAATACTGTAAATCTTCCTCCTAACCTTCCTCAAAGAAACATGCAACCATCTAACAGGGTAACTGTACTGGGGGAGAGGAATTAACTACATTTATCAGGGACAACTGGACACTGGATCTGAACTGCCATTAATTCAGGGAGACCTAAAATGTGCTACTGTTCAATAGTCAGGGTAGGAGCTTACAGAGGTCAGGTAATTAACTGAATATGAGCTGAAGCCTCTCTCTAGTGGGTCCAGTAGGTACCTGAACCCACCCCATAGTTATTTTCCCAGTTTGGAACACATAGTTAGAAAGGACAAATGCAGCAACTGGCACAATGTCCACAGTGGTTACCTGAACTATAGAGGGATATTACAGAGGAAAACCAAGTGGAAAAGCCAAGAGGAAATCACCAGTACTTTTACCTACCAAAATACAAATTGAAAGTAATGCCACACTCCTGGCAAGACTGTAGAGATTAGTGCCTTTTAAAGGACTGAAAGATGAAGGCATGGTGATTCCTACCACATCAGCATTCAACTCACCTAACTGGGCTGCTACAGAATACAGATGGATCTTATAGAATGACAGTGAATTAATCAGTATGACTCCAATTGCTGCTGCAATTAAATATGCAGTTTCATTGTGAAACAAATCAACACATTTTCTGGCAATTGGAATGAAGACATTCATTCTACCCCTTTAGTAAAGACCACCAAGACCAGTTTTTTTCATCTAGCAGGACCAGCAATGTACCTTTGTTGACACCCTACCACAGAGCTATATCAACTCTGGCTCTCTATCACAATCTAGTATGTAGAAATCTTGATCAACTCTCCATTACCGAAGATCTCACATGCTGTATTTCATTTTCTACTAAATTGATGGCATTGTTCTAAATTGACCTGATGAACAGAAAATAGCAACTACTCAAATTCAAGATGTATACAGCATTTCACAGGTCCTTATAAGTGGATCATAGTGTAAACTTTTAGGAGTTAGAAGTAAAGCAAGCCATCCACTACAGATAACTATTCTTTTGAAAATGAGCTTTGGACTTGCTACTGGTCTTCAGCAGATTCTAAATACATGGCCAACAATTCACCACGTGACTAGAGGTTGCCCATCATAAAATGGTTACTGTGTGGTCTACCAATCCATAAATGTTGGCATAGACAATAGCACTCTATCATCAAATGAAAGTAGTATATAAGTCCTGAAGGCACAAGTTAGCTGTATGAGCAAGTAGCCCAGATTCCCATGGGCCCTATTCCTGTTACATTGCTTCCTCTCTCTTAACCCACACCGTGGATGCATGGAGCGTTCTCTATGACCAGCTGACAAATAGGAGAAAAAATGGGCTCGGTTTATGGATGGTTCTATATGACATGCTGACATGATTCAAAAATAGGCAGCTGCAAGCAGCACTACAGCCCCACTCAAGGGTGGCTCTGGAGAACAGTGGTAAAAAGATTCCTCCCAGTGAGCAGAACTTCGAGTAGCGGATGTGACTATCATTCTTCCTAGAATGAGAGATGACTAAAGATACAAATATACACCAATTCATGTGTGGTGCCTAACCGTTTGGCTGAATGTTTAGGGACTTGGAAAGAATGTGAATAGAAAATTGGTAACAAGGTTGTCTGGGGAAGAATATGTGGACAGACTTCTTCAAATGGGCACTGTGCCCAGATAAACTTCAGTAGACAAGGATCTTAATAATCAGGAGGGCAAGATGAAGTATTTTATGGATATCAATCAATGTTTTTTCCTAGCCATCTTTGTCTCCTCAAAATTGAACAAAAGTGTCATAGCAGCAAGGACAGAGGTAATATACAGGCTCAGCAATATGAACTTCCATTCACCAAGGCTGATTGGGTTACAACTCCTATTGAATGCCAAATTCATGAATAGCAAAAACAAACACTGAGACCACGATATGACACCATTCTCTGGGGGGATCAGATAGTAACTTGGTGGCAGGTTGATCACACTGAGTAACTTTCATCATGGAACGTGCAATGCTTTATTCTTACTAAGATAGACACTTACTCTTGAATACAGATTTTCCTTCCCTAACCATACGTTTCTGACCAAACCCCCATCCATGTATATACAAAATACTTTAATTCACCATCATGTATTCCAAATGGCATTGCTTCTGATCAGAGAATGCATTTTACAACAAATGAAGTGTGGAAATAAGATTGTTTCCATAGGATTCACTGGTCTTACTATGTTTCTCATCATAAAAACACAAACTTTGTATGATTTCACTTAATACAAGGTATCTAAAGCGGTCAAATTCATAGAAAAGAAAGTAGAAGGGAGGTTACCAGGGACAAGGAGGAAGGAGAAAAGGGGATGTGATGGTGAATTTTTTATCAACCTAACTGGGTCACTGGGTGCCCAAATACGTGGTTAAACACTCTTTCTGGGCATATCTGTGAGGGAGATTAACATCTGAATTGGCAGATTGCCCTCCCTAACTTGAGTGGGCTTCATCCAATCTGTTGAAGGTCTGAAGAGAATAAAAACCTGAATAAGAAAGAATGCTTACTCTCTGCCTTGCTGTCTTTGAGCTGCAACATCAATCTTCTCTTGCTTTCAGGCTCAGACTCCTACCAGAGCTTACATCATCAGCTCTCCTAGTTCTCAGGACTTCAAACTCAGACTAGAACCATACTATAGCTCTCCTGGATAATAGACCCTCCTGGAATACAGGTGTGGACCACCTCACCAGGGATGGAACCATATCCAGCTGAGCTGCTTGCTGACAGCAAAGCAATAGGGTATGGGTAGTAAAGGAAGTTAAAAATACCAGTTACATGTGACCAGACAGAAAAAGAAGGACTCCGTACAGAGTACAGACAGCCTCAACTTACAATGATTCAACTTAAGATTTCTCAACTTTACAACAGTGCAAAAGCAATACACATTCAATATGCTCCTCGACTTACAATGGGTTTATCTGACCTTACTTTCCCAGCTCCTCCCACAATTGCATAAGGTCAAATTCTTAATAAGTTCCTTATTCGAAAATACTATAGTGGTTCTGACTACCCAGTCAAACTCTAGCTTTACATGTTCCTATCCTATAATACACACTTGATCTTCACAGTTACTTCCTATATTTATAATTCTTAATATTCTGGAAAAAACTGTCTACAATTTCTCCTAAAGAGAAATAATAAGAACAAGCCTAGTAAAGGCAAAATGTAATTAAACCTATCATAACAAATATGATAGTGTTAAACAGGATATGAACTGAGAAATAAAAATCGAAAATTCAAACTGATATAGGTCAAAGACTTACAGAACTCAGAAAAGAAGTGTACAAGATGAAGAATTCAAAGTGAATTTTTAAAAACATACAAGTTTAAAGAAAATCAGAGGTCAAGCCTTAATCAAGTCTTCAATTCTGTACTGTCCAATCTGTGGACAGTAAAATTTATTTAACAGTGATTATTCATATTCATATTTAAATTATTTAAAATTAAATTTTCAATTCCTTAGTCATGACAGTCATATTTCAAGCACTTAATAGCCACATGTGGCTAGAGTCTACTATATTAGAACAACAGATATAGAGCATTTCCATTACTGCAGATTCCATTACCAATTTAGAGGAAATCTACAGAACAAAAAAACATGTTAAACTATACAGTGGGATGCAATCCGAAAAATGCAGGCTGTGAAACTCCTAGAACAAATGAAACCGTTTTTTAACAAATAAATTTCAAACAAAAACGATAAACAAAAGGAGACAGAAGGCCAGGTACGGTGGCTCACACCTGTAATCTCGGTGCTTTGGGAGGCCGAGGCAGGTGGATCACCTGAGGTCAGGAGTTCAAGACCAGCCTGGTCAACATGGCAAAACCCCATCTCTACTAAATAATACAAAAATTAGCTGTACGTGTTGGTGCACACCTGTAGTCTCAGGTACTTGGGAGGCTGAGGCAGGAGAATCGCTTGAACCTGGGAGGCGAAGGTTGCAGTGAGCCGAGATTGCACCACCGTACTCCAGCCTGGACAACAGAGTGAGACTCCATCTCAAAAAAAAGAAAAAGGGCCGGGCACGGTGGCTCATGCCTGTAATCCCACCACTTTGGGAGGCCAAGGCAGGTGGATCACGAGGTCAAGAGATGGAGACATCCTGGCTAACACGGTGAAACCCCCTCTACTAAAAATACAAAAAAAATTAGCCAGGCATGGTGGCAGGCACCTTTAGTTCCAGCTACTTGGGAGGCTGAGGCAGCAGAGTGGCATGAACCTGGGAGGCAGAGCTGGCAGTGAGCCGAGATGGCACCACTCCTGCCTGGGCGACAGAGTGAGACTCCATCCCAAAAAAGAAAGAGAGACAGACAGACAGAGGAGGAGAGGAACCTACAGATTTTTTAAAGTCAGCCAACCATAATATCTAGACCTTCTCGGCATACTAATTTAAACAAACTGATATTATATGAGATATACAAGAAAATTTGAAATTTATGATACTAAGAAATTTTTAACTTTTTACATATGATAATGATCTTGTATTTATATTTTTAAAAAGACTTCATTTTTTAGAGAGTCAAACTTAAATATTTATGAATAAAATTAAACATATCTGGGATATGTTTTCAATATAATACAGCAGATATCTGTATTATACAGATATATAATACAGAAATGTCTGGGATATGCTTTCAATATAATACAGCAGAGGGGAAGTAGATGAAACAAGATTGGTTCTTAAGTTGATAAATGTTGATCTGAGTGGCGAGGGCAAGAGATTTTGTTATACTATTCTGCCTCCTTTTGTACATATCTGAAATTTTTCTTAAAAAAAGATATGCAATTAATTACTGGATGAATTTGAAGGAAAAGAGATCATAGGAGGATCTTATCTTTTTTAAAGCAAACTTTATTGAGGTTTCTCTTGGGAGGAAAAAAAAATGTTCATTTTACATATTCCTGCTCTTATAAGTAACATGTGTTTTTCCTTTATTCTTATAATTTTAAAAATTTCAAAAATATATTTAAATGCAGGTGTTATTTGATGATTTTTCCCTGTAAAGCAGTGATCTCATCTGGCATGCTACAATCTTTTTTATCTCAAACAAGTGTTTTTGAATTATATCTTCAATTATTACATTTGTTTCATTTACTCTAGTTTTTGCCTTAGAAAGACGTACAATCTTTTCATTGGTACTCCATATTATCATCTTTTCCCTTTTTCTTTCCTTATCTGTTTTAACTCTTTGTTTTTTTCCTCTGCATTTTATCTCTGTGTTCTTTTTTCTACATTTTGTCCTCCAAATCACCAATCTAAAATGTTAATTGTAGATTGTAGATTTTCTAATGTCAATTCTGTCATAGCTACTCACAATTTTTAAATTTACTATCCTATTTTTAGTTTCCTTAGACTCCTTCCTTATGTCATTCTTTTACCTGTTAATCTTATTTGGTTTTTTTCGGAGTAGGAGGAGAATTAATCTCTTTCTATTTCAGCCCATTCTTTCCTTATTAATCCCATTTGAAAAAGGTCATTTCTTTTTGTAGCCTACTGTGGACGCCAAATAGCTTCCAAATTTTATTCCGATTTCCACGGTGAATCATTTCATCACTCTGTTCTAAATGTACCAGGTACTGTTCCTTTCCCCTTGTTTTGTGGTGCTTAGTTTTTCAAAAATTCTATTTAGTTTTCCTTAATTTTTAAATGAAAAAAAGAGTAAAACCTAACCATATTTAGAAAGTTTGAAAAAAGACTGTATGTATAAACTCTCCAAAGCTCTACTCTGAATCAATTACATAGTGATAAAACCCCCTCTAAGATCAATATCTGAAGCTACAGGAATGTACACAGTTCCTATTATATTTTTCGGCAAGCAGCAATCCCTGAATTTAGGTGGTATCATCTCCCAATCTACTCCCTGGACTTCTGGCACATACAGTTAGATAGACTATAGGGAAAATTTTATCTCTAGTATGAACTGCTACCAATTTTTTTTGTCTTGATTCCTAGAGACAATACAAAGGAGACTTCTCAGAACTTTACCTCCAATCCCTGGGTCATTCCTGGCTGGCTGTATTCTGGGAGTTACAAGTTACAAGGAGATGGTATAGGAGTTGAAAGAAAGACGGGTAAAATACTCTTATTGCCTCAGAAAGCAGCACCTACACAGCAGAAAGATAGCTTCCCAATTTTATAGTTGGTACAGACCCTCCATTTTCAAAAGTGGGAGGATACCGTGGCAGGAGAACAAAATGTCTGTCTACTGTCATAGGATAAGCCAAAGGGAAGTTGATTGTACTTTCATTCCAGTTCTACTGACTATGTATTATATATACTCTCCCCAAGGGAGGGTGAATATTTATTTGATTTCCAGTATTACTGTGTGTTTTCAACATTTCTGTGCATTCATTAGTATGAAAGTGTGGAGCTACTTTATAGGAGGCTACCAGGCTGCTGACACTTTAAACTTGATTGTTTTACAAATCATAAATAACAACGTAGGCATGAAGCAATGCTTAATAATCAGTATTTTGGGGGTGCAGTGGCTCATGCCTATAATCCCAACACTTTGGGAGGCCAAGACGGGGAGATCACCTGGGGTCAGGAGTTCAAGACCAGTCTGGCCAACATGGTGAAACCCCATCTCTACTAAAATTACAAAAATTAGGCAGGTGTAGTGCTGGATGCCTGTAATCCCAGCTACTTGGGAGGTTGAGGCTGGAGAATTGCTTAAACCCAGGAGGTGGGGGTTGCAGTGAGCCAAGATCATGCCACTGCACTTCAGCCTGGGTGACAGAGCAAGGCTCCATCTCAAAATAATAATAATATTAATAATCAGTATTTTTTAATTATCTGAATGTTTTCTTTATACAATACTATACTCTCTACAAAAATTTAAAACTTAAAGAGAAATAAGGATAACTATAAAAACAAGATGAAACACAATGAACTGTTTCAGTTCAGTCATTTAAAATTCACGTATCCAGAAAAAGTAGGAAAGAGAGGGAGAATAATAGTATGTTTTTAAACTTTGGGATGAATGATAACACCCCATTTCTAGGAAAGCCTATGAAGTTGAGATACAACTGTAAAGTAAGGAAGGGAGAAAGTAGATAAATAATAAGAAGGCAGAAAATCCAAAGAGAACAAGAAGACTACAAAAGATGGCTGGAAATGAGTAGCAATTAGCACAAAGTTAAATGGCATAGTCTCATTTTATTCCAACTATCAACTATCTTTAACATATCTGAGTAGATGAAGCAAAATAGAAATGAGTTTCTATTGTTATCAAATTGTAACCAAAGTAGCTATGCCTGATACAAAATATTCTGACATTTACAAGCATTCTTTGCATTAAGAAAAGTCAAAAAATGTACACTGGCATCTATTAATGATCTCATTACAAAATGTTAAGAGTACTCAGTAAAGCTACTCCCTTGGATTTCATAAACTGAAACTATGAGTATAATGAAGTGGGGCAAGTTTGGTTTGTAAACCTCAGTGAATTAGAAGATCAGGGAAGCAAGAGAGAAGAAATCTGCAAATGACAACAGAGGAAACTGTGTGCTGCTCCTATAGCCATCCTCAGCTTCTCAACCACCCATGAGACTCTAGTTAAAAAAGATAACAGCTACAAGGTTCATAAGAAGAATTAAAAATTCTCAGGAGGATACTAGGTGTAGGCAATATTCCTTTATGAAAGAAGTAAAGGAGGAGAGGTGACAGGAAAAATCCAATTTGTTGTCTTGATTTTCCTAAGAGCACTCCCTGAGACTGCCCAATTCCCGGGTGACATATACATGCCCAAAGGAATCAAATGCTACTGCTTTTATTTCCTGGGATCCTTCAGCCTCTCCAGGTAAAAAGAAAAGAACACCTCTACAGTATTACAAATGATTTCCTCAAGGAAAGCTAAAGAAGGTTGGAGTCTCAGTGAACGTGAAAGTCAACCACGCTAAAAAAAATTCAAGACTGAGCCACAAGGAAGACTTTCTTTCATGAATCCTAAGAAGAAAAAGTCACATTCTTGATGTTTGCTGAGACTCTCAGGCATAGGTGAAACTATTAGAAGAAATACTCACAGCAAAAATACTACATGGGGCTGGGCACAGTGGCTTACACCTATAATCGCAGTATTTTGGGAGGCTGGGGTGGGAGGATTGCTTAAACTCAGGAGTTTGAGACCAGCCTGGGCAACATGGTGAAACCCCATCTCTACAAAAAATACAAAATTTAGCCAAGCATGATAGCATGCGCTGTAGTCCCAGCTACTTGGGAGCTGAGGTGGGAGGATCACTTAAGCCCAGAAGGTTGAGACTGCAGTGAACCATGACTGCACCACTGCACTCCAGCCCAACCAACAGAGTGAGATCCTGCCAAGAAAGAAGAGAAGAGAAGAGAAGAGAAGAGAAGAGAAGAGAAGAGAAGAGAAGAGAAGAGAAGAGAAGAGAAGAGAAGAGACAGACAGAAAGACAAAGACGAGAGGAGAGGAGAGGAGAGGAGAGGAGAGGAGAGGAAAGGAAAGACTACATGGGTTCAAAGTAGGAAAGGATTTCCCCCCCACACATCCTACTATAAGAATTTCCACCTGAAAAGACATGAGATAGGAGCAACTGTAGTGCTTCAATTTTAGTTGATAGTAGAAAGTAGAAATAGGAAATAAATGTCCCTAATGATAGAGGCAATCAAGATGACATTTCTACGATCCATGAAAGATTATACATCTGTTCCACTTGAGGTCAGTCTTCCTGGTGACTCCTTATGGATGCTATCCAAAGAGCTGCTATAATTTAGAAAGCGATTCCATGATCACCTTTATAACTTCAAAACTTAAAATGTAAAATAGACCTTCAATCTGATATTAATTCATTCATATTTTTATTCATATTCAACAAATATTTTTTGAGTGACTGTTTTGTGCCAAGTACTATTCTAGCTGCTTAAAATACACTAATGATTAAAGGAGACAAATATTCTCATCCTCATGGAACTGAAATATAATAATAAATGTTCCATATACTGTGATAGAAATGTTTGACTGCAATAGGTGCTATGGGGGAAAAAAGTGGAGCATGCAAGGGAGAGACATAGTGAGCCCAAATAACATAGGAATGGGCAATAAGCAAGCTTCATGGAGAAGGTGAGATCTGAGCACAGGCCTAAGGAAGACAAGAAAGAGAGCTACGTAGATACACTAGGTAAAAAGCTTTCTGGGTAGAAGGAATGGTCAGTACAAAGGCATCTAAGGTAAGAGCATGCTTGGCGTATTCAAGAAATGGCAAGAAGCTAGAGAGGCTCAAACACAGGGAAGCAGGGGAGAGTAGTGGGAGGTGAGGCCAAAGAAGCAATGAGAAACAAGCAAGCCATTGATACCACTTTGGCTTCTAAGTAAAGCACAGGATCCTACAAGGTTTAGAGCAAAGAAATGACACACTCTAACTTAGGTTTTTTGTTGTTGTTGTTTCCGTCCAGCTTTACGGAAGTGTAACTGCCAAAAAAGATTATATATATTCAAGGTGCAAAACTTGATTGTTTGATATCCATATACACTATGAAATGACTACCACAACCAAGTTAATTAACACATCCATCACCACACTTGGTTATCTACTTATTAAACAAGTATTGTGTTTACTTTCAAGTCTAATGCATAGTCAGTGGGACTATGCATTAAACTATATAGCTTCTGCCCAGCAAAGGAAACAATCAACAGAGTGAAGAGACAACCTATAGAATGGCAGAAAATATTTACAAACTATTCATCAAATAAGGGACTAATATCCAGAATACACAAGGAACTCAAACAATTCAACAGCAAATAAAAAAACCCAAATGATCCCAATAAAAAGTAATGTTTACTTTCAAGTCCTATCAAGTATGCTAGGATATCTTCGAGGGAAAAATCTACTTTAAATAGTGACATTTGTGTGTGTGTGTTGGTAGCACATTCTTAGAATTCATAACAAAATTAATTCAATAGTCAAGTGCTAGGTGTGCACATATGGTCCCAGCTACTCCTGAGGCTGAGGGAGGAGGATTACTTGAGCCTAGGAGTTCAAGTCCAGACTGGGCAATATAGTGAGAGCCCATCTTTAACAAATGAATAAAAAAATAATTAATTCTGTTATCTTGGGAAGAATTTTCCAGAGATCTTCTCTTTTGTAGCAATGGCAAGAAGGCAGTGGAGCTTTACCTCCTCTTTTTCTCTCGACATGGTGATTCCTCTGATGGATCTGGGCAAATTATTTTGACAACTTCTGTAAAGCATTCACCATTCCAGGTGCCATTAGAAACATTTGTGATTCATGGGAATAGGTCAGTATGTCACAGGAATTTGGAAGAAGTTGATTCCAATCCTCATGGATGACTTTGATGAGTTCATTATAAAATGACAACAAAGGATTTAGGATATTACATAAATGTAGTTGATAAACCAGCAGCGGAGTCTGAGACAACTGACATCAGTTTTAAAACAAATTGTACTCCGGGGAGGCGGAGGTTGCAGTGAGCCAATATCGCGCCACTGCACTCCAGCCTGGACAACAGTGCAAGACCCTGTCTCAAAAAAAAAAAAAAAGAGATTGTACTGTGGGTAAAATGGTATCAAACAGCATGGCCTGGTACAGAGAAATCTTTCATGAAGGTAAGAGTCAACTGATGGAGCAAACTTCATCATTGTCATCTTAAGAAACTATGTCCATATGTAGAAGAATGAAAATAGACTCCTCTTATTGTATTAAAAAATCAACTAAAAATGGATTAAAAACTCAAACATAAGACCTGAAACTACAAAACTACTAGAAAAAACATATGGGAGATCCTTCAGGACAAAGATTTTATGGCTAAAACCTCAAAAGCACAGGCAACAAAAACAAAAATAAATCAATGAGACTATGCATTAAACTATATAGCTTCTGCCCAGCAAAGGAAACAATCAACAGAGTGAAGAGACAACCTGTAGAATGGGAGAAAATATTTACAAACTATTCATCAAACAAGGGACTAATATACAAGGAACTCAAACAATTCAACAGCAAAAAAAAAAAAAAAACCCAAATGATCCCAATAAAAAGTAGGCAAAGGACATAAGTAGACATTTCTCTAAAAAAGACATACAAATGGCAAACAAGTATATTTTAAAATGCTCAACATCACAAATCAGGGAAATGCAAATCAAAGGGACAAGGAGATATCATCTCACCACAGTTAGAATGGCTAGTAGCAAAAAGACAAAAAAAAAAAAATAACAAACGATGGGGAGGATGTGGATAAAAAAGAACTCTTACATACTGTTGGTGGGAATGTTAATTAGTACAGTTATTATGAAAAATAGTATGGCAATTTCTCAAAAAAACTAAAAATAAGCCAGGCACAGTGGCATACACCTGTATGTAGTCCCAGCTACTCAAGAGGATGAAGTGGGAGGACTGCTTGAGACCAAGAGTTCAAAACTAGCCTGGGCAACATCCCAAGAGTCTATATCCTTAAAAAAAAAGTCTGAAAACAAAGCTACCACGTGATCCAGCAATCCCACCACTGATACTTATCCAAAGGAAAGAAAAGCAGTATATCAAAGGGGTACCTGTACTGTCATATGTATTAGAGTACTATTCAACAATAACCAAGATACAGAATCAACCTAAGTGTCCAATAATGGATAAATGGATAAAGAAAATATGGTATAAGCCAGATGCTACCACACCTAAAGTCCTAGCTATTTAGGAGGCTGAGGCAGGAGAATTGTTTGAGCCCAGGAGTTCTAGGCTATCCTGAGCAACACAGCAACACACTGTCTCTAAAAAAATAAAAGAGTATGTGATGTCTGTGTGTATATATATACATATACACCCACATACAGACACATAATGGAATACTATCTAGCGATAAAAAGAATGAAATCCTGTCATTTGTAGCAACGTAAATAAAACTGGAGGTCATTATGTTAAGTTAAATAAGCCAGGCGCTGAAAGACAAATATCCTATGTTCTCACTCACACGTGAGAGCTAAAAAAGCAGATCTCACAGGGGTAGAGAGTAGAATGGTGGTTACTAGTGGTAGTGTGGAGGGTGGTATTGAAGAGAGGTAGATTAATGGGTATAAACATATAGCTAGATAGAAGATATAAGTTCTAGAGTTCAATAGCACAGTAGGGTGACTACAGTTAACAACAATATATTTTATATTTCAAAATAGCCAGAAGATTTGAAATGTTCCCAATAGAAAGAAATGCTAAATATTCAAGGTGACCAGTATCTTCAATACCCTGATTTTATGATTACACATATTTTATGCATGTATCAAAATATCACATGCCTCATAAATGTATACATAAGTATGTAAAATTATTATGTATCCATTTTTTAGGGAACAAAAAAGAAACTGCCATGGCTAACGCAACCTTCAGCCGCCACCACCCTGATCAGTCAGCAGCCATCAACATCAAGGCAAGACTCTCCACTAGCAAAAAGGTTATGACTCACAGAAGGCTCAGATGATTATTAGCATTTTTTGGCAATAAAGCAAATTAAGGTATGTGCATTTTTTGACATAATGCTCCCACAACTTAATGGACTACACTATAGTATAAACATAACATTTAAACATACTGAGAAGCCAAAAAATTTGTGACTCACTTTCTTGCTTATGTAACAAAAACCCAATCTGAGTAGAAACAGAGCCCATTATAAAGGCACAGAGCTGTTTTATACAAGCCAATAGGAGGAATGAAACCAGGTCCCAAGCAGTTATGTAAATCAATCTGGATATAAACTAGATACTCAGAAGGGGTCATCAGCAAGATAATTTAATGAAGAGACTACAGAAATGTGTGCAGGTTAACAGATCCCAAAAGGTATGATGAGGCACCAAGAGCAAGCAAGAGTAGAAAACGAATATTATGTCTTAGCTAAAAGGTCAAGTGGAGAGAATGTCACCAGAGTCCAACAAGAGCCACAGCCATGAGAGAGGGCCCACCCAACAGGCACTGCGGCTGCTGAAAAATGAAACCACTGCCAAAAATGCAGTGGAGCAGAGGAAGCAGAGGAAATAAATATCTTGACTGCTTTCTTCTCTCATTCCCTTAATCTCCTGTGGGTGCACCTACTGTCCAAACCCAACCAGAAGCCAGAAGGCAAAGGAGCACAGATCCACAGAAGTCAGCCTCCCAAGGCACACAGCAAAACGGAGAACAGAGGAGAATTGATCAGTGAGGGAAGAAGGGTGCAAAAGAAAGAAAAACCAGCACAAAATGGAAACATGTTACCACTCTGTAATAATCCAAAAATCACTAATTCACGAGCACGGTCTTTCCCAGGAACACATTCCCTGTAATATACAAAGTATGCATCTATACAGAAAATTAGGAAGATAAAAAAAGGATGGTTAATAAAAGAATAAAAATACAAATTTTAATAGAAAACTCTGTACGCTTAGTAATAACTTACGAGTTGCTTTGTTACCAACTATTTTACTTTAAAACTCAAACGAGACATGACCACATTATTCTTAGCTTTTCTAATTCAACTCTGAATACTAAAAAAATATTGAGGCATATGATATACTGTGACAATATTTAACAATTTTTAAAGATCCTAACACCATTAAACACCACTGATACATCTCAATAATAAAAACGTATCAGTGCAAAGCAAAATTTTCTCCTCCAAAGCTGTAATAAATATAATTGAAACTGGATACCTATACCTACTTTTATGACACTTTTATATCCTTTGATTTGTCCATGATAACAAATTATGATACATTAATGCTTTTGGGAAAAGTTTACATAAAAACAAAGATAGTTACACATTAATTTCATAAAAGCTAAAAACATAGAGACTTAAAACATAGACAATAGCAAAGCACACTACATTTCCAATAGCTTACCAACCGAGAAATCTACAGATCCAGAAGGTAAAATATGAGCCTTGATGAGGTCCTTCCAAGTTTTCAAGGACAAAAACTTCCTGAACTGAAGAGTTATCTAAAGAACTTATTTGCCAAATTGCTGTTAGATTCCTTTTAAAAATTGTTTTTCTAAAAAACAGCCCTGCAGCTCAATTTTTAAGAGTGAGAAATTTAATTTTATGTGCCTCTTGAAGAACAGAATTGTGTTAGAAGACCACCAAATAATTCAAGGCTGACAGTAGGGCAAAAGAAAACTGAGGTAGAAAAGTATGTCAAAGCTACTATAGCACACATAATAACATAAACACAAAACACTAAGAAAGTGGAAATAGTGAACAGAATTCATTAGGCAACCATTGCTTTTGCTAGTTCTCAAAATATGTCTACCTAATTAATATACAATTTTATAGCTCTTTATCATATGAAGTGGGCTAATAACTACAACTAAAATATTTCACCTAAGCATTCTTATCTGGACAGTATACGTATATGGCAGTAGGAAATAAAAACCAGCTTAGAAAACCGGTTTGGAAAGTATAGAACATGCGCTATGCTACAGCCTGTGTCCTACATAACCTTTTAAATACATGACCTTTAAGTTGCTGAAGGTTGCCTCAGAATTTGGCTCAGTTTGATCGAAACATCTGTTCCCCTTGCAGGTATACTGTAAGGACTTTTTTCTCAGTTGGATTCAGAACACAGCAAGTGAGCCCTTGTCTGTCCAATCACACAGACCCCAACACTTGTAAATCAAGTTCTGGGAGGACAACAGCAGGTCCACATTCCGTCACCCTTTCTCAGCCAGCTAGGCCAACTGACTGCTGTGAGAACTGCTCTTATCATGTCATCAAATCAAAACATGTTGAGATGAGGGACTATAAGAGGCATCTGCAGAATTCCCAAAATGTAGTGACTTTGGAACATTGACAGATGCATCTGTCATTTTATACCTTCAACTAACCTGATGTCCACTGGCCCGACACAGTAAAGCTGTCCAAGATCGATTCCAATTCTTTCACGTTATTTTCACATGTCTCTACTAGGAAGGCCTGGTGCTTCTTAGCCTTTTAATTAAGAAAAAAATTACACATAATAAGGTCACGTATTATAAGAGGGGCAGATTTTTAGTGTGAACATATATAACACAAGTATAAACAAGATAATGATTCCATTCAAATATATTATTAATAAACCATCTTTCTCTCTTAATCCTACTTTTTACTTGGCTTAATGTAACACTGTACAAGGTCTTATTAACAATTTACTGAGGAGTTAGTGCTGGCACTATTCTTAGTGTTTTATATACAGTGATTCATTTTATCCTCACAATAACCCTATCATGGAAAGGCTATTATTATCCCAATTTTAGAGATAAGAAAACTGAGACAGAGGAATTATGGAACACTGAAAAAATCATGACTACAGTCATATGGCAAGTTGCCAGACGGCAGTCAAAAGCGAAGACAGTTAAGACCAATTTGAAGTTACTGCAGCAGTCAAGTGATAGTAGCTTGGTCTAGGGTATTGACAGTGAAAGGAGAGAAGGGGTAGGGAATGGAAGCAGTGGACAGAGACTTAGAAGGTAGAATGGCCAGACTTTAGTAAAATTGCATTGGGTTAGACCACACTGATTGGACTGGACTGAACTGGATTGGATTGGATGAGGATAAGGGAAGTACTGAGAAAAAGAAGAGTTGACACTGATTCCAAGGTTTTAAGTTAGATGAACTGGGTGGACTTCAGTAGTTGAATCAGAATAATGATGGTAGAGGGGGTCTTGTTTTGGCTATTTTTGTTTGTTTAATTGCTTGCTTCTTTTTGGCAGGAGGTATGAATCATTAATTCTGTTTTAACCATATTCCACTAGAGATACCTAAGACACTCTGCACCAGCACAATGCCTGTCAAGTAACAGGTCCCAAATAAATATATTTGAATGAACAAATGACAAATAAAGTAGAAAAATATGGGAGGTGGCTGAATATAATTGGCATAAATGTTAGAAGTAGGGTCAGGTATAGGTTTGGGAATCATCTATAGATACTGTCTGAAACTTGCCTTAAAGTGTTTGATGGGAAATGAAAAGAGCCTAGGACAAGTCTTACGGAACTCCAGCAATTTAATAGACAGAAAAGAAGTCAGCAAACAACACTAAAAAAAGAAAAAGAAAAACAGAAGGGGATAACGTCATGAAAACCAAGATGTGGAAACATTTCAAGAAGTTCAAGAAGAAAGTTGTCAATCATGCCAATTCAAGCAAAATGGAGACTAAAAACTGGATCTTGGGGTTGGAAGTAATTGGTGACCTTGGTGAAATGTTTCACTGTGTTATAATAATTATAACACAGACTGGAATAAGTTAAAGGAGTAAGCCTGAATTTTTTTCTTGACTGAGAGACGAGTAAATAGAAACAGGAAGTTTAGACAACTCTTTCTTGGTAAGAAGGAAGATGAGATAAAGGGCAGTAGTTGGAAAGGAGGGAAGGGTCAGAGATGAGTTTTGTCTTTATTTAATATATGAGAAACTTAAGCACGTTAAAAGTTGATGTGAAAGGTATGTTTATAGATACAGAAAAAATGGAAGAATAGATATTATAAAACAAACTTACATCCTTAAAATATGTAAAATTAATTGATGTTTGTTTAGATGTCAGCTCAATTATCACTTCCTCAGAAAAACTGTCCTTTACCTACCTGACTATATCAATTCTCTCTCTATCACATTCACCTCAGCACTTATCACAATTATGATTCACTTTTATTTGAGTTGGTCTTTTATTAATGTGTCCATCTCATGGAATGTAGGCTCCATGAAGGGAGTAAATGTCTCTTTTTTTTTTTTGTCCTCACCAGTACATCCCCAGTGTTTCCCCTAAGCAATACCTAGTTTCTAAAATAAGTGTTAAGTAGTTAAATTAATTATAGCATGTTATCAGCAGAAAAATCAATTAGGATTCATCCACACAGACTTTAAATAGGAGGATGCTCTTCATCAATGAAAAGATATCTAAGTTATCTTGTTCAGCTAAAAATAAAAAGGGAAGTAGGTTGACAATATGCTTAATATGATGCCATATGTGTGAAGTGTGTGTGTGTACCTATTTGTAAATGCAGAGAGAATCTCTACACAGAATCTTTTTTTTTTTTTTTGAGACGGAGTCTCGTCCTGTCACCCAGGCTGGAGTGCAGTGGCATGATCTCAGCTCACTGCAACCTCCGCCTCCTGGGTTCAAGTGATTCTCCTGCCTCAGCCTCCCAAGTAGCTGGGAGTACAGGTACCCACCACCACGCCCAATTAATTTTTGTATTTTTAGTAGAGAAGGGGTTTCACCATGTTGACCAGGCTGGTCTTGAACTCGTGACCTCAAGTGATCTACCCGCCTCAGCCTCCAAAAGTGCTGGGATTACAGGGGTGAGCCACCAGGCCCAGCCCAGAATCATTTTTAAAAGTAGTCATTATGGTTGCCCCTGAGAAGAGAATCTGGGTGGTTAAAAGATTTCATTTTTCACTGTAGAACTTTTTTCTATCTTTGAAATCCTGTATCATATGCATCTATTATCTATTCATCAAAAAGTTAGATTTTTAAAAAAGAGTAAAAAGTAAATAAGCCAACAAACAAAAAATGACTTGTCTTTTTTTTTTCTGAGACAAAGTCTTGCTCTGTCACGCAGGTTATAGTGCAGTGGCACAATATCGGCTCACTGCAACCTCCACCCCCTGGGTTCAAGTGATTCTTGTGCCTCAGCCTCCTGAACAGCTGAGACTACAGGTGTGCGCCACCACACCCAGCTAACTTTTGTGTTTTCAGAAGAGACAGTGTTTCACCATATTGGCCAAGCTGGTCTCAAACTCCTGGCCTCAAGTGATCCACCCACCTTGGTCTCCCAAAGTGTTGAGATTACAGGCGTGAGCCACCACACCTGGCCAAAAACTCACTTTACCATGGCAGATAGACACGCGGGCTGTTATTGTGATATAAAACACTCAAGAAGTCCAGATGGAGACTTCTGGAAATTAGCAAAGCACAGACTCACAGGTCAATGTAAGGCTGGGTGCAATGGCTCACTCTTGTAATCCCAGCACTTTGGGAGGCCAAGGCAAGAGGATCAAGCCCAGGAGTTCAAGGTGAGCCTGGGCAACATAGTGAGATCCCATCTCTACAAAAAAAAACAAAAAATCAGACAGGCATGGTGGCACATGCCCATAGGCCCCAATTACTCAAGAGGTTGAGGTGGGAAGATTGCTTGAGCCCAAAAAGTCAAAGCTGCAATGAGCATGACTGTGCCACTGCACTCCAGCCTGGGCAACAGAGCAAGACCTTGTCTCAAAAATAAAATAAATATAATACAACATAAATAAGTCTAAATAAAATATATTCTTGCTAATGGCAATCAAAGTTTACCTTAAAAAAATAGTATTTATAAAGCACCAAGTTTATATATACATATAAAACATATATTTATAGGTATTTTTAACTATTAAATATTTAAATATTCTATTAAATTATTTAAGTATATTATGCTCAGAGTAAAAAAAAATCAAATAGAGAAAAATAAAAGGTAACTCAAGTTTTATTCACAGTGTGTTTTATAATTATAGGATATATCTATATATAATTTTTTAATTCAAATGGGATCATAATATACACACTATTATATTACTTTCTTTTCCATTCACAATATGTTTCACATCTCTCCACGTCACAAACTTTTTTAGCTGTATAGTACTCCACTGGTCAGATATACCATAAATTAACTTAACCAGTCCCCTCTACTGCTAACATTTTTTAGGTTTTTGGCAGTTTTTTTGCTATTAGTGACAACACTACAATATACAATCTTATATATGCTCTTTTTATATTTTGCATGCACATTAAGTATATCTACTCTATAAATTCCTAGAAATAGATTTGATGAGGCAAAGGCAAACATACTGTTTTCAGACAATTGTTAACAAATTACTCTCTAATCAGTTATACCAATGGATACTACCATGAATGGTATGAGTACCTATTTCCCAATATCTATCCAATAGTAGGCATTACCAACTTATTTAATGTACATTTACTTCATTTTAATTAAGATTAGCATCCTGGCTGGGCGCGGTGGCTCAAGCCTGTAATCCCAGCACTTTGGGAGGCCGAGACGGGCGTATCACGAGGTCAGGAAATCGAGACCATCCTGGCTAACATAGTGAAACCCCGTCTCTACTAAAAAATACAAAAAACTAGCCGGGCGAGGTGGCAGGCGCCTGTAGTTCCAGCTATTCGGGAGGCTGAGGCAGGAGAATGGCGTAAACCTGGGAGGCGGAGCTTGCAGTGAGCTGAGATCCGGCCACCACTGCACTCCAGCCTGGGGGACAGAACGAGACTCCGTCTCAAAAAAAAAAGAAAAAAAAAAAAAGATTAGCATCCTTTCATGTTCACTAGCCATCTATATTTTTTTCTGTGCATTGCCTGTTCATATCATGTGCCCATTTTTATATCATTCATTTCTTCCTTAGTGATTTATAAAAGCACTCTGTAACTTATAAAAGCAGTCTTTTTGTTACATATTGCAAATCATTTTTTCTCATTTCTATTTGCCATCTTAAAACAAAATTAAATTTTTCAAGCGATAAATATATTTATATTATATATATTTTATATAAATATATTTATATAATACATATTCTTAAAACAAAATCATATTTTTCAAGTGATCGAGTGTGCAAATCAATAGCATGCTTTAGGACTTCTGAGTTTTGTGTCATATTTTCCTTTTACTCCAAAATGACAGAACAATTCCATTTTTCTTCCAGCGCTTTTTCATTTTCCTCTTTTATGGCTCTTTGATCAATCTAAAATTTGTTTAGTATAAGCAATGCGTCAGGGATTTAGTCATATTATTTATCATTATAATATAACAAGTTGTCTAGAAACTATTTGTGAGATAATCTATCTCTAAACATTGATCTGGCATACCAACATTATCATATATCAAATTCTCATACATACTGATAGTCATTTTTGAACTCTTTACTCTGTTTCATTGCTTTCTCCATTATTTTGTCAGTAACAAACTCTTAATTGTGGTAACTTTATATATTTTTTTAAACTTGACTGAGACATAATTGACATAACATACAACTCACCCAATTAAAGTGTTTAATTTAATGTGTTTAGTATTTTCACGGGGTTGTACAACCATAACCACAATCTAAATTTAGAATAGTGTTGTCCCTACGAAAAGATGTGCCACACCCACTGACTCTCACTCCCCATTCTCCCACCACTACCCCCAAGGCCTAAAGAATCACCATTCTCATTTTTTTTTGTTTTTCTTGTTTTGAGACGGAGTTTCCCTCTGTTGCCCAGGCTGAAGTCAATTCATTCTTCGGTGTTTGAATGTGGATATCCAGTTCCCTCAGCACCATGTGTTGAAAAATACAATTCTTTCTCCCACTGAATTGACCTGACACCCTTTTTGAAAACCAACTAGCCGGGCGTGGTGGCTCACGCCTGTAATCCCAGCACTTTGGGAGGCCGAGGCGGGTGGATCATGAGGTCAGGAGATCGAGACCATCCTTGCTAACACGGTGAAACCCCATCTCTACTAAAAATACAAAAAAAAAATTAGCCGGGCTTGGTGGCGGGGGCCTGTAGTCCCAGCTACTCGGGAGGCTGAGGCAGGAGAATGGCGTGAACCCGGGAGGCGGAGCTTGCAGTGAGCCGAGATCAGGCCACTGCACTCCAGCCTGGGAGACAGAGCAAGACTCTGTCTCAAAAAAAAAAAAAAAGAAAAGAAAACCAACTAAACATAATCGTGAGGGATTTTTTTCTAGATTCTCAATTCTGGTCCATTGATATATATGTAAATCATTATGCTAGTACCATACTATCTTGACTACTGTGGTTTTGTGGTTAGCTTTAAAATTGGAGCATGTTACTACTCCAACTTTATTCTTCTTTTTCAAGATTATTTTGGCTATTCAAAGTCCTTTATACTTCTTCTGAGACTGAGTGTCACTGTCACCCAGGCTAGAGTGCAGTAGTGTGATCTTCACTCACTGCAACCTCCAGCTCCTGGATTCAAGTGATTCTCATGCCTCAGCCTCCTGCGTAGCTGGAACTACAGACACGTGCCATCGCACCTGGCTAATTTTCGTATTTTTAATAGAGACAGGGTTTCACCATGTTGGCCAGGCTGGTCTCAAACTCCAGACCTCAACTGATCCACCTGCCCTCCCAAAGTGCTGGGATTACAGGCATGAGCCACTGTGCTGGGCCCCCTTATATTTCCATTATGTATTTTAGAATCTACTTGTTAATTTCTGCAAAAAGACAACTAAAAGTTCATTGGTGTTACGGGGGTAAACATAGCTCTCTTCCAAAAAGTCAACTGAGATTTTGATGGAGATTGCATTAAACCATCAATTTGGGGAGTACTAACATCTTACCAGTATTAACTATTACATGAACGTGAGAAATTTTTCATTTCAACCTTGTTTAATTTCTTTCCGTGATAAATTGCAGTTTTTCAGCAGACAACTTTTATGCGTCTTTTGTCAAATTATTCCTAAGTATTACATTCTTTATTATTTTATTGTCAATAGAATTGTTTCCTTAATTTTATTTTTGGATTGCTCATTGCTAGTTACAGAAATACAACTGCTTTCCTAAATGGATCTTGTATTGTATCCTACAACTCTGCTAAACTAATTTATTAGCTCTAATAATTTTCTGTGTGTATGTGGATTCCTTAGGATTTTCTAATATATCCAGGATTACATCATCTGCAAATAGACAATTTACTTCTTCCTTTCCAAAACCGATGCCTTTCATTTCTTTTTCTTGCCTAACATCATTAGCTAGAACCTCCAGTAAAATGTTGAAGAGAGATGGTGAGAGTGTGTATCCTTGTCTTATACCTAATCTTATGGTGAAAGTATTCAGTCTTTCACCATTAACTGTGATGTCAGATGTAGGTTTTCCATAGATGCTCTTCATGAGGATGAGGAGGAAGTTTCCTTCTGTTCTTAGTTTGTCGAGCATTTTTATCATAAAAGGATGCTGCATTTTATCAAAAGTTTTTCTGTGTCTATTGAGATCATTTGGCTTCCATCATTTCTTTTTTATTATATTTTAAGTTCCAGGGTACGTGTGCACAACATACAGGTTTGTTACATATGTATACATGTGCCATGTTGGTGTGCTGCACCAATTAACTCGTCATTTACATTAGGTATATCTCCTAATGCTATCCCTCCCCCTCCACCCCACAACAGGCCCCAGTATGTGATGTTCCCCTTCCTGCGTCCAAGTGTTCTCATTGTTCAGTTCCCACCTATAAGTGAGAACATGCAGTGTTTGGTTTTCTGTCCTTGAGATAGTTGGCTGAGAACGATGGTTCCCAACTTCATCCGTGTCCCTGCAAAGGACATGAACTCATCCTTTTTTATGGCTGCATAGTATTCCATGGTGTATATATGCCACATTTTCTTAATCCAGTCTATCATTGATGGACATTTGGGTTGGTTCCAAATCTTTGCTATTGTGAATAGTGCCGCAATAAACATACATGTGCATGTGTCTTTACAGCAGCATGATTTATAATCCTTTGGGTATATACCCAGTAATGGAATGACTGGATCAAATGGTATTTCTAGTTCTAGATCCCTGAGGAATTGCCACACTGTCTTCCACAATGGTTGAACTAGTTTACAGTCCCACCAACAGTGTAAAAGTGTTCCTATTTCTCCACATCCTCTCCAGCACCTGTTGTTTCCTGACTTTTTAATGATCACCATTCTAAATGGTGTGAGATGGTATCTCGTTGTGGTTTTGATTTGCATTTTTCTGATGGCCAGTGATGATGAGCATTTTTTCATGTGTCCATTGGCTGTATAACTGTCTTATTTTGAGAAGCGTCTTTTCATATCCTTTGCCCACTTGTTGATGGGGTTTTTTTTTTCCTGTAAATTTGTTTGAGTTCTTTGTAGATTCTGTATATTAGCCCTTTGTCAGATGAGTAGATTGCAAACATTTTCTCCCATTCTGTAGGTTGCCTGTTCATTCTGATGGTAGTTTCTTTTGCTGTGCAGAAGCTCTTTAGTTTAATTAGATCCCATTTGTCAATTTTGGCTTTTGTTGCCATTGCTTTTGGTGTTTTAGTCATGAAGCCCTCACTCATGAGTACGTCCTGAATGGTATATAGCCTAGGTTTTCTTCTAGGACTTTTATGGTTTTAGGTCTAACATTTAAGTCTTTAATACATTCTGAATTAATTTTTGTACAAGGTGTAAGGAAGGGATCCAGTTTCAGCTTTCTACATATGGCTACCCAGTTTTCCCAGCATGATTTGTTAAACAGGGAATCCTTTCCCCATATGTTGTTTTTGTCAGGTTTGTCAAAGATCAGATAGCTGTAGATGTTTGGTATTATTTCTGAGGGCTCTGTTCTGTTCCATTAGTCTGTATCTCTGTTTTGGTACCAGTACCATGCTGTTTTGGTTAATGTAGCCTTGTAGTATAGTTTGAAGTCAGTAGGGTGATGCCTCCAGCTTTGTTCTTTTGGCTTAGGATTGACTTGGCAATGCGGACTCTTTTTTGGTTCCATATGAAATTTAAAGTAGTTTTTTCCAATTCTGTGAAGAAAGTCATTGGTAGCTTGATGGGGATGGCACTGAATCTATAAATTACCTTGGGCAGTATGGCCATTTTCATGATATTGATTCTTCGTATCCATGAGCATGGAATGTTCTTCCATTTGTTTGTGTCCTCTTTTATTTCACTGAGCAGTGGTTTGTAGTTCTCCCTGAAGAGGTCCTTCACATCTCTTGTTAGTTGGATTCCTAAGTATTTTATTCTCTTTGAAGTAATTGTGAATGGGAGTTCACTCATGATTTGGCTCTCTGTTTGTCTGTTACTGGTGTATAAGAATGCTTGTGATTTTTGCACATTGATTTTGTGTCCTGATTTTGTATCCTGAAGTTGCTTATCAGCTTAAGGAGATTTTGGGCTGAGACGATGGGGTTTTCTAGATATACAATCATGTCATCTGCAAACAGGGACAATTTGACTTCCTCTTTTCCTAATGGAATACCCTTTACTTCTTTCTCCTACCTGATTGTCCTGGCCTGAACTTCCAACACTATGTTGAATAGGAGTGTGACAGAGGGCATCCCTGTCTTGTACCGGTTTTCAAAGGGAATGCTTCTAGTTTTTGCCCATTCAGTATGATATTGGCTGTGGGTTTGTCATAAATAGCTCTTATTATTTTGAGATACATCCCATCAAGTCCTAATTTATTGAGAGATTTTAGCATGAAGAGCTGTTGAATTTTGTCAAAGGCCTTTTCTGCATCTATTGAGATAATCATGTGGTTTTTGTTGTTGGTTCTGTTTACATGCTGGATTATGTTTATTGATTTGCATATGTTGAACCAGCCTGGCATCCCAGGGATGAAGCCCACTTGATCATGGTGGATAAGCTTTTGATGTGTTGCTGGATTCGGTTTCCCAGTATTTTATTGAGGATTTTTGCATCGATGTTCATCGGGTATATTGGCCTAAAATTCTTTTTTTTTTGTTGTGTCTCTGCTAGGCTTTGGTATCAGGATGATGCTGGCCTCATAAAATGAGTTAGGGAGGATTCCCTCTTTTTCTATTGATCGGAATAGTTTCAGAAGGAATGGTACCAGCTCCTCCTTGTACCTCTGGTAGAATTCGGCTGTGAATCTGTCTGGTCCTGGACTTTTTTTGGTTGATAGGCTATTAATTATTGCCTCAATATCAGAGCCTGTTATTGGTCTATTCAGATATTCAACTTCTTCCTGGATTAGTCTTGGGAAGGTGTATGTGTCCAGGAATTTATCCATTTCTTCTAGATTTTCTAGTTTATTTCCGTAGAGGTGTTTATGGTATTCTCTGATGATAGTTTGTATTTCTGTGGGATCGGTGGTGATATCCCCTCTATCATTTTTTATTGTGTCTATTTGATTCTTCTCTCTTTTCTATTAGTCTTGCTAGCAGTCTACCAATTTTGTTGATCTTTTTGAAAAAACAGCTCCTGGATTCACTGATTTTTAGACTGGCAAATTGGATAAAGAGTCAAGACACATTGTGCTGTATTCAGGAAACCCATCTCACGTGCAGAGACACACATAGGCTCAAAATAAAGGGATGGAGGAAGATCTACCAAGCAAATGGAAAACAAAAAAAGGCAGGGGTTGCTATCCTAGTCTCTGATAAAACAGACTTTAAACGAACAAAGATCAAAAGAGACAAAGAAGGCCATTACATAATGGTAAAGGGATCAATTCAACAGGAAGAGCTAACTATCCTAAATATATATGCACCCAATACAGGAGCACCCAGATTCATAAAGCAAGTTCTTAGATACTTACAAAGAGACTTAGACTCCCATACAATAATAATGGGAGACTTTAACACCCCACTGTCAACATTAGACAGATCAACGAGACAGAAAGTTAACGCAGATATCCAGGAATTGAACTCAGCTCTGCACCAAGCAGAGCTAATAGACATCTACAGAACTCTCTACCCCAAATCAACAGAATATACATTCTTCTCAGCACCACATCGCACTTATTCCAAAACTGACCACACAGTTGGAAGTAAAGCACTCCTCAGCAAATGTAAAAGAACAGAAATTTTAACTAACTGTCTCTCAGACCACAGTGCAATCAAACTAGAACTCAGGATTAAGAAACTCACTCAAAACTGCTCAACTACATGGAAACTAAACAACCTGCTTCTGAATGCTACTGGGTAAATAATGAAATGAAGGCAGAAATAAAGATGTTCTTTGAAACCAATGAGAACAAAGACACAACGTACCAGAATCTCTGGGACACATTTAAAGTAGTGTGTAGAGGGAAATTTATAGCACTAAATGCCCACAAGAGCAAGCAGGAAAGATCTAAAATTGACACCCATCATTTATTACATTAGTTGATTTTCAGGTGTTAAACTAGTATTATATTCCTGAGTAAATCCCACTTGATCATGGTGTAATATCTTTTTTATATCTTGCTGGATTCAGCTTGCTAGTATAGTTTTGAGAATTTTAGCATCTACATTCAAAAGGGATACTAGTCTGCAGTTTTCTTTTGGTATATATGGCTTTTGTACCAAGGTAATAATACTGACTTCACAGAATGATATGGGAAGTGTTATCTCTGCTTTTATTTTTGAAAAAAATTACGAAGAATTGGTGGTAATTGTTCTTAAACATTTAAATAAATTTACCAGTGAAGCTATCTAGGCCTGGGCTTTTCTTTGTGGGAGTTATTTTGATTACTAATCCAATCTCTTTTGATTTTGTTTACTTTGCATTTTGATATTCTAAGACATCTTGCTATAGCATTGATTTTCTATTTCTTTCTTTCTTTTTTTTTTTTTTTTTTTTTTTTTGAGATGGAGTCTCGCTCTGTTGCCCAGGCTGGAGTGCAATGGCACCACCTCAGATCACCACAACCTCCGCCTCCCGGGTTCAAGCGATTCTACTGCCTCAGACTCCCAAGTAGTTGGGACTAGAGGCATGCGCCACCATGTCCTGCTAATTTTTGTATTGTCAGTAGAGACGGGGTTTCACTATGTTGACAAGACTGGTCGTGAACTCCTGACCTCGTGATCTGCCTGCCTTGGCCTCCTAAGTGTTAGGATTACAGGGGTAAGCCACTGTGCCCAGCCAATTTTATATTTCTTCTTAACCAGTTTTGGTAATTTGTGTCTTTCTAGATATTTGTCCATTCTAAATTATCTAATTTGTTGGCATACAGTTTTTCAGAGTATTCTCTTACAATTATTTCTATTTCCGTGTGGTCAGTAGTTATATCCCCTTTTCATTCATGATTTCAATAATTTGAATCTCTTCTCTTTATTTTTATGAGTGTAACTAAGCGTTATCAATTTAGTTATCTTTTCAAAGAATCAACTTTTGGTTTCACTGATTTCCTCTATTTTTAAAAAATTCTCTATTTTATTTCCTTGTTAGTCTTTACTGTTTCTTTTCTTCCACTTGTTTTGGGTTTAGTTTGCTCTTTTCTCTTTTCTTACCATGAAATGTTAGATTACTGATTTGAGAATTTTTTTTTTTAAGAGACGGGGGTCTCGCTATGTTGCCCAGGCTGACCTCGAACTCTTGGACTCAAGAAACCCACCCCAGCCTTCCTAGTAGCTAGGAACTGCAGGCATGGACCACCATGCCCCACTATTTTTTTTTTAATATAGATGACTATGGCTATAAGTTTCCATCTTAAGCATAGTGTTAGCTGCATCCCACAAAGTTTGGTATGTTGTCTTTTTATTTCACTGATCTCAAAGTGTTTTCTAATTCCTTTGTGATTTCTTTTAGACTTGTTGGTTTTTTAGGAGTGCGTTATCTAATTTTCACATACTTGTGAATTTTTCCTCTGTTGCCTTCTGTTATTGATTTCTAATTTGATTTCATTATGGTCAGAGAAGACACTTTGTATGATTTCAATCCTTTTAAATTTATTGAGGCTTGTTTCATGGCCTAGCATATGATCTTTCCACAAGAATATTTCATGTACACTTGAGAAGAATGTGTGTTCTTTTGCTAATGGGTGTGGTGTTCTATAGATATCTGTAAGGTCTAATTTGTTTACAGTACTGTTGAGTCTTCTATTTATTTGTTGATATTCTTCCTTGTTGTTCTACCCATTACTGAAAGTGGGGTACTGAAGCCCCGAAATATTATTGTTGTCTATTTCTCCCTTCAATTATGTCAGGTTTTTCTTCAAATAGTTTGGAGCTCTGTTGTTGGGTGTATACATAATTGTTAGATCGTTCTGGTGGATTGACCCTTTTAACAACATGAGGTGTCCCTCTTTATCTCTAGTAACATTTTTATTCTAAAGTCTATTTTTTCTGCCGTCAGTACATCCACTCCAGTTCTTTTTTTTTTAATTGGTGCATGGTATATTTTTTCCATCCTCTGCTATTTTGATACATATATTATCTTTTTTTTTTTTTTTTTTTTTTTTTTGAGACAGAGTCTTGCTCTGTCGCCCAGGCTAGAGTGCAGTGGCGCGATCTCGGCTCACTGCAAGCTCTTCCTCCCGGGTTCACGCCATTCTCCTGATACATATATTATCTTTAATGCTCATCGAAAACCCTGCATGACTGAGATTGTTAGCACCATTTTACAAATGAGCAAATGGATCCAGAGGAAGAATATCCCTAAAGTCACACAACTAAAATGAGATAGGCCTGGGATTAAAACTCAGATCAATATGCCTCCAAAATTTATGTTCTTTCTATTATGCCAGCTGACTGAAGTCCCCATTAATACCAAGGTATAAAAATTTACAGGAATATATGTATAGAAAGCCAAATAAACTGCATACTTGGAGTGAGCTTAATATCAAGGTTCAATTAAATTCCTAGTTCAAAAATAATTCTCTTTCAAGTATAGGGCTCAATCTTAACCAAAATATGAGCTAATATTTCCACACTTTAAATATTAAATTTATTACAATTTGAGATCAAAATTAGGGTCAAACTAGGCAGAAAATATTGAATAGTGTAAAATTTTTCAAAGAGCAAAAAAGAGATTTACCCACTCATCAGGCTTAAAAAGAAGCTAATGTTCATCTACCTGAAAATTACTATCACATTTATAATTATTAATATTATAATTTTCACATCATTCTACAGAGATGTCTGGCTAATAGTCTTACAAATAATATAGCCAGTAGACAGTTAGCTTAAATTTAATAATTACATTATTAACTTGTTTTACAGTTGATAAGTTTTTTTTCCTAACAAATTGTTTCAGTTTTATTAATGAAGCTTCCACTCTTCACACATACAGTAAAAGTGTCAGGATTTTGTTTTGTTTTTTAAGTGCTGGACTGTGATTATAGTCATCTTTTTTTTTTTTTTTTTTGAGACAGGGTCTCACTTTGTGCCCCAGGTTAGCGTGCACTGGCGTAATCATGGCTCACTGCAGTCTCAACCTCCCAGGCTCAAGTGATCCTCCCATCTCAGCCTCCCAAGTAGCTGAGAACTACAGGCACATGCCACCATGCCAGGTAATTTTTTAATTTTTTTGTAGATATGGGAGTCTCACTACGTTTGTTGCTCAGGCTGGTCTCAAACTCCTGGGCTCAATCTTTCTCCCATTTCAGACTCTCAAAGTGCTGGGATTATAGGTGTCAGCCACCACATCTGGTCTATGCTTATATTCAAATTTTGTTCCCAAAGCTGCTAGTTCTCTTAACAACCTTTTAATATACAAGGAATTTGAGAATGAAAACAGAATCCGGCCGGGCGCGGTGGCTCAAGCCTGTAATCCCAGCACTTTGGGAGGCCGAGACGGGCGGATCACGAGGTCAGGAGATCGAGACCATCCTGGCTAATATGGTGAAACCCCGTCTCTACTAAAAATACAA
Organism: Macaca mulatta; assembly: GCF_049350105.2. Taxonomy (NCBI): domain Eukaryota; kingdom Metazoa; phylum Chordata; class Mammalia; order Primates; family Cercopithecidae; genus Macaca; species Macaca mulatta. The sequence goes on from NC_133420.1 coordinate 83,461,056, forward strand.
AAAACTAGCCGGGTGAGGTGGTGGGCGCCTGTAGTCCCAGCTACTCGGGAGGCTGAGGCAGGAGAATGGCGTAAACCCGGGAGGCGGACCTTGCAGTGAGCTGAGATCCGGCCACTGCACTCCAGCCTGGGCGACAAAGCGAGACTCCGTCTCAAAAAAAAAAAAAAAAAAAAAAAAGAAAGAAAACAGAATCCATTAGCTAAATAAACAAAACTGTTGAGCTGAAAACAAAGTACTAATTGAAGATAAAATATAGTTTCTACTTTTTTATTAATATATTTTGTCATGTGACATAAAGAATAAGTTTAGGTTAATGATAAATTGTTGACTCAACAAACGCTATAATTCTAAAGATACTCAGAAATTTAAAAGAACTGTAGGATAAAGGGACTCACTTCTTTGCCTCAGACAAAACTCTCACATGGAATGCATTGCCCTAGGATTACAGGTCCCATAATGCTATGCTGGCTAACCAGATAATGTTTAGATGAGCATTTACTCACCACCCAACATGATCCAAGGACTACTTTAGATGCCGTGATGAATCTACAACCAGTGTAAACAGAGGACTAAAAATACCAAATTATTCAAAGAAAGTTCAGAAAATGTTGTGATTGACAAATATTAATGTATTATGAAAGAGGAGTAAATGTTGGTTAAAAAGTATCTTTAATCAGAAAGAAAAATGAAATAACAAACGACCTTTATTTGCACCTTGGGATACTATACCTCTCACACTGCTGAATTGAATGCATTTCTGGCTTAATCTAACATGTCATTCTTTTTTATTTGTTTCATAATCATCATCTCTTTTTATGATCCTTCAAAACCTCATCCCTCACTTTTTTGCTCACTCAACATGAGTATCACAAATAGAAAGGCATGTAAATAAAAATTTCTATTGCGAGCCTTTGAAGAAACATATAAAAACTATATATAAATATTTATATTTAAAAATTAGTAAATGGGTCTTACTGATCTGCTATGGAAAAAGTTGACTCAAGTCATAAATAACAATAAAAACAATGAAGGACAATTTTAATAAGGTTAAAAATAATAGAAAAAACAAATAGGTTAAAAAAGGCTTTAGTCAATGGGTATTTTTTTTAAATGAAATAAGCATTTTAGATATAGGTTGAACTTTTGCAACTAATATATAGTGCTTATAATTTCCGAACATTTTTGAACTCAAGTAAAACTTTTACATTTTTTATTTAAATATATGTTAAGCAATTATGAAGAAATTCTAAGTGAAAACAAGGAAGCATCAGAGCCTATAATCTTCATTACATACTTTTACCCTTACAGCTCACCTTTTCATCATATCTTGTACCTAGTTACCATTATATGCACAATGCATTTGTATGGGCTTAAGGAGCTCTGGATAGCTTTTGTTATCATCACCATCAGCAGCTTTTCTCTGATCATATTAATGATAGCTAGTCTCTTAGTTCCCTACCACCTTGTTTACCTATGCCGCTTCCAAGGATGTCAGTATTCCATGATCCCACTTGCTTATCTCACATAATGAAATGTTACCCATCTTTACTTAGCTTTAACAATCAGTTTGTTTTTCAGCAGGTGCTACCTTTCAATCTGAATAGGGGCCTTAACATACAAACATCTCTCTCGCGATCTCTTGCTCTCTCTCTCTCTCACACACATATGTACACAATACCATTTTATTTTTTCCCAGGTGAAAAATGAGATTTGGATTTTCAAAATTTACTAATTTGCATAGAAATAAATTTCAAAAGGCTTAATGCAAAAGTTTTATGCCTATACCATAAATTTAGGAAGTCAGCCTCCTAAAAGGAATATTTAAATACACAAAGACACATACGCGATGAATATTATTTATTAGAATTAAAACTTAAGGGCCACTAAAAGAAACGGAAAGTGATATTTATATTAGCAAAAACAATGCCCATGTATAAATACTACTCCTATTCTTGGTGCAAAACAAGAATCAATCATTTTTTATTAAAAATTTGGAATAGCATATTTATTAGCCCATTAGTTTTGAAAACCTCCTACCAAATCAGAAACATGTTCTTCTAAAGCAAACCTAATAGTTCATTGGAAGTAAAAATATTATCAAGAAATATTACCTTCACCACAAAGCATAACCATCAAAACACTTTCCAAAATCATATTTAATGCTGGCAATCATTATTATTATATAATCAGTTAAGCCCCCAAAAGTATTGGGAAAAAATATACACTTGACCATTTTCAATCACAAGTTCTTTAGAGAATAAAACATTCTTTGAGCAAAACCTCATGAGAACTAGAATTCCCTCTTCAATATAAAGTCTCTCCTAGAGCTGTAACTAAATATTACTGAGTGGCAGAAAAACAAATCTCAAGAAATGACGGACTCAAGAAAATTTCATTGAAGAAAGCACACAGCAAGTTCTAATAATACCAATTTGAAAATGAAAGCTCCCCTGCTTCAAGAGAAGCAGATATAAAAACTCACAGTAATGTCTAAAAGACCCAGCTGGATCTGTTGAGCCTCAGATGGACTTTAATAAGCATGATCACTAAGAGCCTTAAACTAGAAATTCAGTTTTATTTAGTAGTTGATTAAATCATTATTAAATTCATAGATTTTGAAACTAAAAGCTCAATTTCCAATCAAAAATTTTTATAGTCAAATTCTGTCAAGTTTCATATTCTGTGTTCACATCTTCACGTAAACATGAAAATAAATTTGTTAAGTCCTTGGATGTCCTATGTTGAAATCCTACTAATTCTATGACATTCAAAATAATAATTATATACCATTAATTTATTAGTTGTATCTTTTAAATCTATACATTGAATAAAAGTAATTTCATTAATATAAAAGTATAATTAGAATACAAAGAAATGATAAATGTTTAGAGATAATATAGTAATTACCCAGATCTGATCACTTTATGTTATATATATCAAAACATCACAGTGTACCCTACAAATACGTATTAATACAATTATTTTGTGTCATTTAAAAATAAATAAAGTACAATTAAAGTTGGCAGGTTTATATTTATTAAAAACCCACAAAAGACAACATACTCAGTTTAGAGTTTTCCAAAATTATGTTTTATATTTATATAATATCTCTCTCGAAACAGGGGAGCTATCACTGTCCAAGTAGTTTATTAAGACTTTCTGTATCCTAGGCTAGATGATCTCTAAAGCCCCTAACAGCTCTGCTGCTGTATCTAGCCCAGGATACAGCATAAGGCTATGCTGTACTAACACATACAAAGTTATTTGTAAGTCTCAAAATTCCTCAAGTCTTTGTATCTTATTAATAACACCTTGATCTCACGAGTAAACCTACAGAGGATAGTGACTTTAACTTTCTTTTGCAATGTAACAGAGAAAATAAAGACCAAGACTTAAATAATGACCATGAACCTGACCTAAACTAGAAAACAAGCTGGTACCTCAAAGGGGAAGAAAACTTACCTGTCGGTAATTTATGCTTCCCATCTATAGTCTGTAAAATACTAAAACTATTATGCTCAAAAGAAATATAACAGTGGAAAAGACACACTAGGGTATGTAAAATCATGGCATGTCATTAAAACAATTTCATTTCTAAAAGCAAAAGGGAAAATCTTCCTCATAAGTCATTCTCTCTTCAGTCAACAACAATTATGAATTCAAAGCACAAATAACAGCAAGACTGTGAATGCAGAACTAGAAAAACTTCATTTCTTAGGGCTTAAAATTTTAATTTGGCAGAAACACCTTTCAAGAGAAATTTTTCAAGCCTTCTTTCCCCCAAAGGCCACTAATCTACCGAGAAAAGTCAATAAAGGAATATGTACAAGAAAAAATATATTTAGGAAAAGTGATAGAATAGTAATTTATAAAAAGAAAAACATTGTACTTACTATTTAAAGACATTTTCATTAAACAGGTCTTAAATTTCATATTACGGACAGGTAAAGAAATAGAGAACAACAGCTCTAATAAGCACAAAACAGAAAGTTAAAAGAAAGCTAACAGGGAAGAAGAAAGAAGAGAAAGATGGAAGAAAGTAAGACACAAAGCTATGAGTTTAAGAGAGATGAAAAAATTAAGAGGAACATATTAACGGTCTGAGCCACATAAATTGTACATCACTTAGTCTGGCAACCTGAGTAAGTTTTTCAAACAACCCATTCGGCAAGGAACTATTACATTATTCACAGATCTGCAACTGCTTTTAGCAATCCATCAAGCTTTGAAGAAACAGCCTACAATTTTCAGCATCATTATCAAAACAGTAGTGTTTAATGGGTTAATACAATGAATACAATGAGTGCAGAGGGTCCCAACAGGCAAACATAGGTTGCTGGTGAGCTGTCACTAGCATTATTTGAGACCATATATCACTTTGTAAAAGTTTTAGAAAAAAAAATCTGTTGGTACCAAGTAAATTTTCTTAATCACTAAATATGCATATGCTCTGTGGTGAGTTAAACCAGTCTCATTTTATTTTTGTATCTACTCACTAAAGTGCTAGAAAACTAGAATTAGGAAAATTCATGCAACCTATATTGGTGAATATGTCTTAACTCTTGCATTCTTAGTTATAACCCTGGCTTATTTTCCAAACTATTCAGTACAATATCTAATAAGCAAGCAGACCAAATGCAGTACTCAGCTCAATGACCCTGACATATTTTTCTCCACTACTGATTCAACCTCCTGAACTAGGAGGTAAGAGTTAAAACAGCCAACGAAATTTAAGATGACACATTACAGTGAACAGATGCTAAAGTAGACTACACAGAGGGCTCTTAACTTTCTAAAACATCACATTCAAAATACCAAACTGCAAACTGATTTCTAGAACAAGCAATGATATCAATTTCCTGAATAAGAACACAGCAAATATCTTGAGATAAATGGAAAATGTATATAATATTGGATCATCTGACAAAACAATGAAGTTTTAACTATATCCCATTATTAGCTTTTGATCCGGGCAGCACTGATTTGGTGACCAAATCCTAGTATAACCCAGGGTCCACCTTTTTTGAAGAGAATAATAGCCATTGTCCTCAATAACTAAATCACTAAAACTTTTGGAATATAACTGAAAGTGAAGCAGTCAAGCCTCTGAGGAAAGTATATACGCGTAGAACAAAACAAAGAAGTAATACGGTATTACCATAAACTTTACACCCTCCCTGGTGGGGTCCCCAGCAAACTGCAGAGAAGAGGATTCTGCATCAACCAAATAAATCCATCGAACAAATGTTTATTGAGTCAAGTACTATAGTGGAATCTAGGTATGTAAAATGAAGTAAGCTAACCTGAATGCATTCATATCCTCTTGGGAGACATAATACACATCAAATTTCAGTGAGTATTATGATAAAGATGCTGAACTAAGTACTAAAGAAATACTGTTCAGGAGGCACAGAATTTTAACTTAAGGGGGATGACAGTGGGGAAGACAGAATAACAGAAAGCTTCACAGATTGCAAGAAATCAGAGCTGGGCATCACAGGATGTATAGAAATCTGTCAATGGAAACAAAAAGGAGCATTTTAGTCACTGCAGGTCAAAGAAATGAAAAACGTGAATAAAAATAAGAATATATGAAAAGATGTGTTTAGATCAAGTGCAGTGGTTCATACCTTAATCCCAGCATTTTGGGAAGCCAAGACAGGAGGACCACTTGAGGCCACTTGTTTGGTGCCAGCCTAGCCAACGCAGCGAGACCTCATCTCTGTAAAAAAATTTTTAAACCAGCCAGGCACAGAGGCACACATCTGCAGTCTCAGCTACTCAGGGGGCTGAGGCAAGAGGAGCGCTTGAGCCCAGGAGTTGGAGATTACAGTAAGCTAGGGTTGCACCACTGCACTCTAGCCTGGGCAACAGAGTGAATGAAACCCCATCTTAAAAAAAAAGAAAAGAAAAGAAAAAAATGTGTTTAGAAAACAAGGAACACTATAATGAAGCTAAAGCAAGACAGATAGAGGACAAAGGCAAAAGAAGAGGGTAGAAAAGTTAACATGAAGACAAAAGGAAAAGGTCCTGAGATTACACAACAAGAAACCGGCCGTTATTTCAAAAACAACAGGGAGACACTGACATGCTGATGCGTTTTGAATAAAGAGAGGTTGACAAACACAGATCAATATTTTACAAAGATAAATTTGGTTATTGTGTAAAAGCTAGATTACTGGAGAATGGAGAGAGAGTGATCAGGTACAAAACAATTACAAAAGGAAGTCTTTGAAATCATCAGATGTGTTCATTACAAACCCCAATCACCCTTAATCTAAGTAACACTGTTTTATGTACGATAAAAAAATGAAAACATTTGAATACATTTTTGAAAATTCTATAATTCAGAGTTTTTACTAGTTGAGTTAGTTTCCCCCAATTATTCCAAATCAGAGAGATTTCATTATGTATATCTTTGATGTAATCAGCATTTCCAGTTTTGGAAATTTTGTTTGTCACTAAAATAACTTTCATACTATTATCTCATGGAATGTGGTGAGGAAAAACAACCCTGCTATACATCAACTACGACCCAGTAAAGTGATTGCATAGGGTTTTCTTTTTTATTCTTACCATTACTAGTTCTTCCTGTAACTCACTGCAACTTTTTTCATTATACTGGAGTCTCTTTGAGAGGTCTATAATTACTTTCTTCTGTTCCTCGATCTCTTCATTCAGTTTCTTGTTTTTGGAGAAATACTCTCTTTCTAATCTGAAAAGTTAAAGTGTCAGAGCAGGTTTTTCAAACACGCTTATATCAACTGATATTACACACCTTTAAGACATATGGCAGATGTACTACATATCATGTGTTCATGCTAAAAGACTTTTTAAGGCTGCCTTTCCTTTTTCAAACAAAAAGTACTGCATATTCTTAAATGAAAAACTTCAAAGCAATATCACTTCCCCTTTGATAGTAGGTATTTGTAGTATGCCCAAGGCTATAAGCAAAATAGATTTGGTTAGTGTTGATTTGGTTGCACCGTCATTTTTGATGAGCAAAACCCACCTACCATAGTTCAATTAGCTCAGAGACTATCTCAAGAATGAGAAAACAGTACTACCAAACAATTTTAAAATTAAAATACAACATTAAAAATGGAACAAATGTCTCACATCTGAATGTCCATGCAAGTAGAACCAGTGTGGTGGCTTGGAAAATCCAAAACGAAGAATAATCAAAAATAATTCACATTCACTTTGAAGACATATGAATTTCTTTTCAAAGGATTCACCTTCCTATTTAAGTTTTGCTCAGAAAGGCCAGGTGCAGCTGTTCACAACTGTAATCCCAGCACTTTGGCAGTCCATGGCAGGAGAATCATTTGAAGCCAGGAGTTTAAGATCAGCCTGGGCAACAAAAGAAGACTCCATTTCTACAAAATAATTTAAATATCAGCCAGGCACAGTGGTGTGTGTCTGTAGTTCCAGACTCTCAGGAGGCTGAGGCAGAAGGAGTGCCTGAGCCCAGGAGTTCAAGGTTGCAGTGAGCTATGATTGTGCCACTGCACTCAGTCTAGGTAACGGATTGAGATCCCATCTCTTATATATATATAAGACTCACACACACATAATATATACACACACATGGCTGTGTGTGTCTGCATATATATACATATATAGATAGAGAGAGAGAGAAATGAACAAGGCCTCCAAGAAATACGGGCCTATGTGAAAAAACCAAACGTGCATTTGATTGGTTCACCTGAAAGTGACGGGGAGAATGGAACCAAGTTGGAAAACACTCCTCAGGATATTATCCAGGAGAACTTCCCCAACCTAGAAAGGCAGGCCAACATTCAAATTCAGGAAATACAGAGAACACGACAAAGATACTTCTCGAGAAGAGCAACCCCAAGACACATAATTCTCAGATTCACCAAGGTTGAAATGAAGGAAAAAATGTTAAGGGCAGCCAGAGAGAAAGATCAGGTTACCCACAAAGGGAAGCCCATCAGACTAAGAGCACATCTCTTGGCAGAAACCCTACAAGCCAGAAGATAGTGGGGGGCCAATATTCAACATTCTTAAAGAATTTTCAACCCAGAATTTCATATTCAACCAAACTAAACTTCATAAGTGAAGGAGAAATAAAATATTTTACAGACAAGCAAATGAGAGATTTTGTCACCACCAGGCCTGCCTTACAAGAGCGCCTGAAGGAAACAGTAAACGTCGAAAGGAACAACTGGTACCAGCCACTGAAAAAAACATGCCAAATTGTAAAGACCATCAATGCTATGACAAGCCTGCATCAATTAACGGGCAAAATAACCAGCTAACATCATAATGACAGGATCAAATTCACACATAATAATATTAACCTTAAATGTAAATGGGCTAAATGCCCCAAGTAAAAGACACAGACTGTCAAATTGCATAAAGAGTCAAGACCCATCGGTGTGTTGTACCCAGGAGACCCATCTCACATGCAGAGACACACACAGGCTCAAAATAAAGGAATGGAGGAAGATCTACCAAGCAAATGCAAAAAAAAAAAAAAAAGCAGGAGTTGCAGTCCTAGTCTCTGATAAAACAGATGTTAAACCAACAAAGATCAGAAGAGACAAAGAAGGCCATTACATAATGGTAAAGGGATCAATTCAACAAGAAGAACTAACTGTCCTACATACATATGCAACCAATACAGGAGCACCCAGATTCATAAATCAAGTTCTCAGAGACTCACAAAGAGACTTAGACTCCCACACAATAATAATGGGATACTTTAAAACCCCACTGTCAACACTAGACAGATCAACGAGACAGAAGGTTAACAAGGATATCCAGGACTTAAGCTCAGCTCTGGACCAAGTGGAATTAATAGACATCTACAGAACTCTCCACCCCAAATCAAAAGAATATACATTCTTCTCAACACCGCATCGCACTTATTCTAAAACTGACCACATAACTGGAAATAAAACACTCCTCAGCAAATGTAAAAGAACAGAAATCACAACAAACTGTCTCAGACCACAGTGCAATCAAATTAGAACTCAGGATTAAGAAACTCACTCAAAACCGTGCAACTACATGGAAAGTGAACAACCTGCTCCTGAATGACTTCTCAGTAAATAACAAAACGAAGTCAGAAATAAAGATGTTACTTGAAAGCAATGAGAACGAAGACACAATGTACCAGAATCTCTGGGACACAGTTAAGGAAGTGTGTAGAGGGAGATTTATAGCACTAAATACCCACAAGAGAAAGCAGGAAAGATCTAAAATCGACACCCTAACATCACAATTAAAAGAATTAGAGAAGTAAGAGCAATCAAATTCAAAAGCCAGCAGAAGGCAAGAAACAGCTAAGATTAGAGCAGAACAGTGGGAGATAGAGACACAAAAAAAACCCTTCAAAAAAATCAATGAAACCAGGAGCTGGTTTTTTGAAAAGATCAATAAAATAGATAGACTGCTAGCAATACTAATAAAGAAGAAAAGAGAGAAGAATCAAATAGATGCAATAAAAAATGATAAATGGGATATCACCACCAATCCCACAGAAATACAAACTACCATCAGAGAATACTATAAACACCTCTATGGAAATGAACTAGAAAATCTAGAAGAAATGGATAAATTCCTGGACACATACACCCTCCCCAAGACTAAACCAGAAAGAAGTTGAATCTCTGAATTCACCAACAACAGGTTCTGAAATTAAGGCAACAATTAATAGCCTATGAACCAAAAAAAAAAGCCCAGGACTGGACGGTTTCACAGTCGAGTTCTACCAGAAGTACAAACAGGAGCTGGTACCATTCCTTCTGAAACTATTCAAATCAATAGAAAAAGAGGGAATCCTCCTTAACTCATTTTACAAGGCCAGCATCATCCAGATGCCAAAGCCTGGCAGAGACAGAACAAAAAGAGAGAATTTTAGACCAATATCCCTGATGAACATAGATGCAAAAATCCTCAATACAATTCTAGCAAACCAAATCCAGTAGCACATCAAAAAGTTTATCCACAAAGATCAAGTTGGCTTCATCCCTGGGATGCAAGGCTGGTTCAACATACGCAAATTAATAAATGTAATCCATCACATAAACAGAACCAACAACAAAAACCACATGATTATCGCAATAGATGCAGAAAAGGCCTTCTACAGAATTCAACACCCCTTCATGCCAAAAACTCTCAATGAACTAGGTAAGGATGGAACATATCTCAAAATAGTAACAGCTATTTATGACAAACCCACAGCCAATATCATACTGAATGGGCAAAAACTGGAAGCATTCCCTTTGAAAACCAACACAGACAAGGATGCCCTCTCTCACCACTCCTATTCAACAAAGTGTTGGAAGTTCCAGCCAGGGCAATCAGGCAGGAGAAAAAAATAAAGAGTATTCGATTAGGAAAAGAGGAAGTCAAATTGTCCCTGTTTGCAGATGACATGATTGTATATTTAGAAAACCCCATTGTCTCAGCCCACAATCTCCTTAAGCTGATAAGCAACTTCAGCAAAGTCTCAGGATACAAAACTCAATGTGCAAAAATCACAAGCATTCTTATACACCAATAACAGACAGAGAGCCAAATCATGAGTGAAATCCCATTCACAATTGCTACAAAGAGAATAAAATACCTAGGAATCCAACTTACAAGGAATGTGAAGGACTTCTTCAAGAACTAGAAACCACTGCTCAGGAAATAAAAGAGGACACAAACAAATAGAAGAATATTCCATGCTCATGGGTAGGAATAATCAGTATCATGAAAATGGCCATACTGCCCAAGGTAATTTACAGATTCAATGCCATTGCCATCAAGCTACCAATGACCTTCTTCACAGAATTGGAAAAAACTACTTTAAAGTTCATATGGAACCAAAAAAGAACCTGCATGGCCAAGACAATCTTTAGCAAAAAGAACAAAGCTGGAGGCATCACACTATCTGACTTTAAACTATACTACAAGGCTACAGTAACCAAAACAGCATGGTACTGGTACCAAAACAGAGATACAGACCAATGGAAAAGAACAGAGATCTCAGAAATAACACCACACATCTACAACTATCTGATCTTGACAAACCTGACGAAAACAAGATATGGGGAAAGGATTCCCTATTTAATAAATGGTGTTGGGAAAACTGGCTAGCCATATGCAGAAAGCTGAAACTGGATCCCTTCCTTACACCTTATACAAAAATTAATTCAAGATGGATTAAAGACTTAAATGTTAGACTTAAAACCATAAAAACCCTAGAAGAAAACCTAGGGAATACCATTCAAGACATAGGCATGGGCAAGGACTTCATGACTAAAACACAAAAAGCAATGGCAACAAAAGCCAAAATTGACAAATGGGATCTAATTAAACTAAAGAGCTTCTGCACAGCAAAAGAAACTACCATCAGAGTGAACAGGCAACCTACAGAATGGGAGAAAATTTTTACAATCTATCCATCTGACAAAGGGCTAATATACAGAATCTACAAAGAACTCAAACAAATTTACAAGAAAAAAAATCAAACAACCCCATCAAAAAGTGGGTAAAGTATACGAACAGACACTTCTCAAAAGAAGACATTCATGCAGCCAACAGACACATGAAAAAATGCTTATCATCACTGGTCATCAGAGAAATGCAAATCAAAACCACAATGAGATACCATCTCACACCAGGTAGAATGGCGATCATTAAAACGTCAGAAAACAACAGGTGCTGGAGAGGATGTGGAGAAATAGGAACACTTTTACACTGCTGGTGGGACTGTAAACTAGTTCAACCATTGTAGAAGACAGTGTGGCGATTCCTCAAGATCTAGAACTAGAAATACCATTTGACCCAGCCATCCCGTTACTGGGTATATACCCAAAGGATTATAAATCATGCTGCTATAAAGACACATGCACACATATGTTTATTGCGGCACTATTCGCAATAGCAAAGACTTGGAACCAACCCAAATGTCCATCAATGATAGACTGGATTAAGAAAATGTGGCACATATACGCTATGGAATACTATGCAGCCATAAAAAAGGATGAGTTCACATTCTTTGCAGGGACATGGATGAAGCTGGAAACCATCATTCTGAGCAAACGATCACAAGGACAGAAAACCAAACACCACATGTTCTCACTCATAGGTGGGAACTGAACAATGAGAACACATGTACTCGGGGCAGGGGAACATCAAACACCGGGGCCTGGCCAGGAGTGAGGGGCTTGGGGAGGGATAGCATTACGAGAAAGACCTAATGTAAAGACCTAATGTAAACGACTTGATGGATGCAGCAAACCAACATGGCACATGTATACCTATGTAACAAACCTGCATGTTGCACACATGTATCCTAGAACTTAAAGTCTAAAAAAAATTAAAAATAAATTAAAAAAAAAAAAACTTGCCCAGACTGGAAGAAGTAGACAAAAGAGTCCAGGAGGAACATCTCTTAGAAGAAATTTAAAATGATAGCATCTCTGAGGTGTAGGAACATGGGAGACTTTCGGTTCTGTTAATGTTTAGAAATAATTTAATAAGTGATTGGTTAATCACATAAACTAATACAGTTTAAAATGAGGCAATTATTAACTATTCTCATCTGTTGATTCTGCAAATATTTTCTGTTTTGTTTTTTTAGACAGCGTCTCACTTGGTCGCCCATGGTGAAGTACAGTGGCATGATCATAGCTCACTGCAGCCTCGAACTCCTTGGCATAAGCAATCCTTATACCTCAGCCTCCCAAATAGCTGGGACTACAAACATGCGCCACCACAAGCAATCTTCCCCCACCTCGGCCTCAAGCAATCCTCCCACCACAGCCTCCCAAAGTGCTGGGATTACAGGTATGAGCCACCACATCCAGCCCAATTCCATAAATCTATATTTAGCAGCTCTTATGTACCTTTCTAGGCATTGACAGACAGTAATAAACAAAACAAAGTTTCTTGTTACATAAGACGGACAATAAATAACAAAGAACACAATAAAATGTGCTATAAAAAAAAAGATGGGTTAACAAAAATTAAACTGTAGAAAAAATAAAGTATGCTGAACCCAAAAATATAACTCTATGGAAAGGATGGAAAGGGGGAAGGAGTAAGTGTCTGTGGTGTGGGAGAAGCATGTAATAGAGATATATAAGTAGAAGTCAATAGATATCTAAAGGCAGAAACTGAAAAAATGGCATACTATGCTTGTTATTTAGAAATATGAAACCAAATTTCAGAAGAAACAGCACTAAGACTTGAAAGCAGATGCATCAAAGGAGTAGAAACTGATAGTGGAGAGCAATGGGGCATGAAACTGTTGTTTTTCATGAGCCTAACAGTACCATTTTATTCATTAGACTGTATACATGTATTAATTTGATAAAATCAAGATTTTAGTTAAAAATTACTATTACTCAAAAAATACAAAATTAAGTGCATCTGTCATTACACACACAATACACACACAGCTTTTTTTTTGGGGGGGGGGTACTATTTTATAAATAAAGGCCAAACTGTGTCCATTGAAATGGGGGAACACACCTTGCTATTGAGCATTCTGGTGGACAACCCAAAAAAGCTGACTCCTACCACGCTGCTAAACTCCCAACCAAGAGGGAGTAAGTGGGGCAAGAGTAGGGCAGGTAAAGGAGATGCCTCGTCTCTGAATTCTGATGGGAAAGGGCCAGGACTTAAAAGGTGGAGGATTTAGGCAGGAAAGGGAAAAGAGGAGAAGTAAGTCTGTAGCTAGGATGCCTTCTTTCCTACTGGAGTTCCATTCTTCTTTTTTTTTTTTAAATACTTCAGCTAAGAATTTGACAATAACAGGCTATTTTAACAAATAGCCATCTTTGGACTATGTTTTACATACAATGTAAACAAAAATAGTGCTACTAAGTTACAATACTGTTGTTATGTTTATCCTTTTGGGTGATATATTTAGGAAGCTAAATTCCTAAATATTGAGTCTAAGAAATAAATTTAGATGCAGTCCATTTAGTATGATATATTTGACTAACGATGTTTCAAATTAAATTTAAGTTTCAACTATACCTGAGAATTACTATGATCTCTTTCTCCCTACTATTGCCCAGCAATCAATTATCACAGCTAATGAAGACTTTACTATATTTGAAAATTCAGATGGTTAATGGGTACAAAAATCCAGCTAGATGGAAGTAACAGGATCTAGTGTTTGGTGGCACAACAGAGCAACTATAGTTAACAATAATTTATTACATATTTCAAAATAACTAAAAAAGTGGAATTGGAATGTTCCTAACATAAATAAATGATAAATGCCTGAGTTAATGGATAGCCCAGTTACCCTGATTTGATCATCACACATTGTACGCTTGTATAAAAATATCACATGTACCCTATAAACATGTACAACTATTATTTACCCATAATTAAAAAGAAAAAAAATGTTCAAAAAGAAAACAAAAGATTATTGAAAAGCTTTAGTTTCATACTGTAAGTTTTAGATGGAAAAAATTTTACACTAAGAAATTTTGATTACAGAATGATGGAATATATACATTCCATCTAAAATAATTTCATGCAGGAATGTCTACTGTTATGAAACTATGGACCAAAACTATAACTCTGCAATATAAACACAGCTTTCTTTCTCCTGACTTTTAGTGAGATCCTGCCTAGGTCTACCTGGCAAGAAACAGAAGCTTAAGAACCTTACCCAATGGCAGGTTCAAGCATGATGAACTGCTACATCAGTTCACAACAGGTAAAACAATATTCTACTCCAAAACTCCACATTCTCAAAGTTGTAAGTTAAAAGTATTATTTACCTTAAAGACCTAAAATCTATCAATTCTCTATGTGGAATACATTAACCAAAACTTAGAACTACTTTGAAACAACAGAATTTTTTTCAGAAATTCAGAATCTTCTTTAAAAAAATATTTAAGAAATTTAAAAAACCTTTTTTAAAGACGATTCTGAAGTATAGTCAGAAGTACAGGCAGAAAATGGAAAATGGAAGTACAGGTAGATCCCTCAAGTCATATCATTCCTTCTTATACTACAGACAGAAGGGATGGAAGTGGCTTTCATTTCACATACACGGAAAAGGAAGATTGGATGGGAAAACGAAAGTCACAGAAATTTTCAATGATTATTGGGCTTTAACGATTACCCGTCATTATTTATTTATAATATTTAACGTGTATTATTATGACAGTTATATACAGATGAAGAAGCGATAAGGGACATTATGTTAAAGCATTAGGAGTGTTAATTAGCTAGTGCCTAGTTGGAATATGTAACCAATGTTTAGAATTGTCAGTTGGTGCTTACTGGAATATTAAACTTGAGTAAAATTTTTCAAGTACCAAAATACAACTAACAGCAAAACAAACTTAAGGAAAAAAACTGCTGTGGGGTCCAATTAGGAAAGTACATAGGTTAGACTCAGAGCTTAATTGTTAGCAAGTAGGTTAAAATTCCTCCGGTCCAATCTTTATGAGACTCTCTTCTTCAATATCCATGACAGAGAATCATCCACTCTGTGTTTTGAATTTCCCAAGGCAGGGAGTCACTAGTTCCCTGAAAGATGTCTATTATTTCATTGCTAGAAAGCTTTAATTATTGGGAGCTCATTCTGACTTCTTACAGTTTTATTTGTAGGTCCTAATCATTACCTTAAAGCAAAAGTAAATAAATCTTCACTACGTTCCACATAAAAGCCTTTCAAATAGATATGCAGAATAATATTTGAATACATATTTGAATAAAATTTGAATACATTGAAATATATTAAATGTGCACATTCAAGCAACGGTTTAAAAAAAAAAAAATGAGAAATAAGTCCTTAGAATAACATTCACAGAATGTCATTTAAGTCATACTAGAGGAAGCAAGGAAATTCAGTTAACAATTATTGGTTTAAAATATAAGTATCATTAATTAAAGAAACCAACATTTTAAAAGAGTTTTAAATTTTTTCAGTCTTTCAGGTACAATCTTCATGGTTTTTGTCACACTCACAAAATTTACCACTATTTAAGTAATACTTTCACTTAAATTAACTCAATTCTTATAATAAATAAAGTCTTTTTTTGTTTTTTTGTTTTTTTGAGACACAGTCTCCCTCTGTTGCCCAGGCTGGAGTACAATGGCACGATCTCAGCTCACTGCAACCTCTGCCTTCCAGGTTCAGGTGATTCTCCCACCTCAGCCTCCCAGGTAGCTGGGATTACAGGTGCCCACCACCACACCTGGCTAATTTTTGTATTTTTAGTAGAGACGGGGTTTCACTGTGTTAGCCAAGCTGGTTTCAAACTCCTGAACTCAAGTGATCTACCAGAGTCAGCCTCACAAAGAGCTGGGATTACAGGCATGAGCCACCGTGCCCAGCCAATAAAGCATTTTAAAAGAAATCTTTATACTGTGGCTACAAATGGAAAACCATTATCTACTTGCCATAAATAGAAACTAACATTAAAATATAATTCCTATATGCCAGTGTATTATCATGCCACAAACAAATAGTAGTATGAATTTCACCCTCTGGGGGAAAACGGTTTAAAATGTCTACTATTGACTTATTTTTGGAAACATATGAATGCATTATAAACTTCTTAAAGCATTTCACAGAATTTTGAAGATGAAAGGCTTTTGAACTGAAAAAGGTTAAAATCAGTAGGAGTCAGAAAGATTTTAATTCTGCCACTTACGAGCTATATGTCCTTACTCTGGCTAAGCCTCAATTTCCACATCTGTAAAAGAGATTTTTAAAAGTACCTTCCTCATAGGGTGTTAGACAAATGAAACGATGCAGTGCTATGTATGTAGTGAGTCACAAATGCATGTTAGCCACTAGTAGCAGTATTACTGCTATTATTATTATTTCTGTAGTTTGAGAAAATGTCAAATATTATCCATCTTCATATAGACCATTTTACGTGGCTTAGAAATCTTAGCCCCAGATCTTAGCCTTAGATCATAGCTCACTTCAGCGTTGAACTCCTGGGCTCAGGTGATCCTCCCACCTCAGCCTCTCGAGTAGCTGGGGCTACACGTGCACACCACTATACCCGGCTAATTTTTTTATTTTTTTGTAGAGACGAAGTCTCACTATGTTGCCCAAGCTGGTCTTAATACTTAAAGATATTGCATTACATCAATCATATAATACAAACTACATTAATATATTTACTTCCTAGTATATTACTCAATTTCTTGGGCTACTTGGAATATAATATACTTCAACATCCAAAAGAGCATTTCCATTTTTACCTATACAGGAAAGTATAGTTATGCTTTATGAAGTCACTTACCCCAATCTACCACAGACATTAATGGGAGCTATATCAAAAATACATAGTATACATTCATATTTTACATAGCTTTTATAAAATCTTTATGTTAATTTAGAGAATTTTACAGTAGAATACTTACAAATTTAGCTTTGCAAAGCTCTCTTGTGCATTATGCTTTTCTCGCTCATATGCACTTTCAACTTCTTTGAATTCATTCTTGATCATTTCCAAATCAGCAACAGCTTCTGCTTGACTGGCCTTTTCTACTTGCAAAGCTCCTTCAAGGTCTCGAATCCGTAACTACCAGATGACAGACAAGTAATTAAATCAAGCTAAGAAATGCTAGCATCAATCTTAAATTGAGTAGAATACTTTGACAGTAACAGATTATCATTCATCCAAGCACTTCTTTCTGTTTTGGCTTAAAAAAGAAAAATAAACAAACAAAAGACAGTTTATTCCCTTTCTCAATATGTTTAAATAAAAAGAGAAAGAGTGGAAGAATGAAGACAAGAGTTAACTGTGTTATGAAAGATAGGCTGGTACAATATAACCCATTCTATCAAAGAAAAATAGATATATAGATACAACTCAATCTAAATTTTCAAAGTTTCAAAATTTTACCTACTAATCCATTCAGATACTTCTTTTATAAAATATAATAAATTAAATGTTTGGGTTTTTTAAGAGACAAGGTCTCACTTTGTTACCCAGGCTGAAGTGCAGTAGTGTGATCATAGCTCACTATAGCCTTGAATTCCTGGGCTCAAGTGATCCTCCCACCTCAGCTTCTCAAGTAGCTGGGACTACAGGTACACACCATCATACCCAGTTAATTTTTTTTACTTTTTGTAGAGATGGGGTCTTGCTATGTTGCCCGGGCTGATCTTGAACTGCTAGCTTCAAGTGATCCTCCCACCTTAGCCTCCCAAAGCACTGAGATGACAGGCATAAGCCACCGCTCCTGGCCTGGTTTTTGAAAACTAAAGGGAAGTATTCTTCCTCTCTTATAAGAAACATTATAACATGAGTATCTCTATAAGCCTAAGAAATTTAATAGATCTTTTTATTCTTATATATAGATTATAACGGATTTTTTACTATAGAAAAGTGATGTTCTTACTGTCAAACAATACTATTTGACTGAAATATTTATGGTTATAGTGATTTGATATCTGGGATTCACTTCAAAATAGTCTGGAGGCAGCCGGCGCCTGTAGTCCCAGCTACTCAGAAGGCTGAGGAGGAAGATCCCTTGAGCCAGGTAGTCCGAAGCTGCAGTGGGCCATGATTGCACCACTGCACTCCAGCCTGGTTAACAGTGAGACCTTCCCTCAAAATAAAAAATAAAAAAAAAATTTAAAGCTGAAAGTGGAAGAATTCTAGGAGGTAAGAGATAAAAACCATTGACATGAGGTAAGTATTGAAGCTGGGCGATGGGTATGTGGGAAGTTCATTTTACTATTTCACTTTGCATACACTTGAAATTCTACATAAAAAGACATTTTAAAACTATATTTCCAGGCCGAGGTGGGCAAATCACCTGAGGTTGGGAGTTCGAGACTAGACTGACCAACATGGAGAAACTCCGTCTCTACTAAAAAAATACAAAATTAGTCGGGCGTGGTGGTGCATGCCTGTAATCCCAGCCACTAGGGAGGCTGAGGCCGGAGAATCACTTGAATCTGGGAGGCGGAGGTTGCGGTGAGCCGAGATCGCGCCACTGCACTCCAGCCTGAGCAATAAGAGCGACACTTCGTCTCAAAAAAAAAAAGAAAAGAAAAAACAAACTATATTCCCTGTGTCCACCAACCATAGGATGAATAAACAAGTTCATTCCAACAAAACAATTATATATAGCTGTAAAAAGGCTACAAAACAACTCGTGCGTGTGTGTGTGTGTGTGTGTGTGTGTGTAAATTTAAGGGCCTACAGGCCAAGCACAGTGGCTCATGCCTATAACCCCAACCCTCTGGGAGACTGAGGCGAGCGGATCATTTGAGCTCAAGAGATTGAGACCAGCTTGGGAAACATGGTAAAACCCCATGTCTACAAAAATTACAAAAATTAGCTGGGAGTGGTGTCATGCGCTTGTAGTGCCAGCTACTTGGGGGACAGAGGCAGGCAGATCACTTGAGCTGGGGAAGTCAAGGCTGTAGTGAGCCAAGATCGCACCACTGCACCCCAGCCTGGGTGACAGAGCAAGACCCTGTCTCAAAAATAAATAAAGGTGTAAAAGTGCAGTTTTGTTACATGGATATATTGCATAGTGGTGAAGTCTGGATTTTTAGTGTAACCAACACCCAAGAGTTTACACTGTACCCATTGAGTATCCCTTAACTCCATTTCCAGCCTCCCACCCTTTTGAGTCTCCAGTGACCATTAATCTACATTCTATGTCCATATGTAAACATTATTTAGCTCCCAATTCTAAGTGAGAACATGTGGTATTTGACTGTGTCTGCGTTGTTTCGCTTAAGATAATGGCCTCCAGTTCCATCCATGTTGCTGTAAAATAGACGAGTTTATTCTTTTTTCAAAACAACTATTAAAAATTATGTAGTTCTCCACATAGTGTTCAAGAACAATGTATTGCTGATATATGTTGAAAATAGCAGGTTCCACATCAGTGTATATAGTATGCTACATTTGGGGTAAATAAGTGAAAAGAATAAAAATAAGCAGGCAGGAAGGTAGAGGAATGGGAAGGACAAGAATGAAAGCAAGAACTCTCAATCCAATATTGTTTTAATTTTTGAACTCTGTGGATAGTTTACCTTTGCAGAAAATAAAGTTTAAAAGAAAAAGAGTTTTTTAGAAAATAGTTTAAAGAAGGGGTGGGGAGAGAAAAAAAACGCTTCACATTAGTCAGAAAATGGGTTTTAGAACCATAAAACTTGGGTTTGATGCTGTCCAAACATGACAGATATTAAAATAAAACAAACCAACAAAACTCGGGCTGAATCCCAGATCTACAAAATTAACTAATGTGACTTTGGGCATATTACTAAAACTCCAAATACTTGAGGCTTCTCATCTATAAATAGTGAATAATAATAATGTCATCTAGACTATCTACTTGGTGGGGTGGCTACAAGGATCTAATGAAGCAATTTGTTGTTGTTGTTGTTGTTGTTGAGATGGAGTCTCGCCGTGTCCCCCAGGCTGGAGTGCAGTGGTGTGATCTCGGCAGTCTGCAACCTCCACCTCCTAGGTTCAAGCGATTCCCCTGACTCAGCCCCCTGAGTAGCTGAGATTATAGGTGCCTGCCACCACGCCCAGCTAATTTTGGTATTTTTTTTAATAGAGACGGGGTTTCATCATGTTGGCCAGCCTGGTCTCAAACTCCTGACCTCCAGTGATCTGCCTGCCTCAGCCTCCCAAAGTGCTGGGATTACAGGTGTGAGCCACCGTGCCTGACTGGCAATGTTTATTTAACCAATATTTATTAAGTACTTAATACATGCCAGTCAATATCCTAATGCTCAAGATATATACAATAATCATGAAACTACACAGTCTTAGCTCTTGAGGAGCTCATAGGCTTTAAGAGAACATAGACTGCAAAATGATATGGTATATCCTTCCTGTGACAGAGGTATGCACAAAGGTCCTGAATTCAGAGAAAAGTTATGGAACTCTGTGTGAGGCAAGCCTCATAGGAATGGCAACACACAACCTGAGTTAGGAAAGATAAACTCACCAGGAAACAAAGCCTAAGACGCCATGAAAATGTTTCAACATTAATCCATAAAAATGATAATAACCAGAATTCTTTCTAATTATCCAAAATTTCTGGAATAATTGAAATGTTTATTCTTTTTTCAGGGGGGAGAGGGAGGTGGGGACAGAGTCTCACTCTGTCACCCAGGCTAGAGTGCAGTGGCACGATCTCAGCTCACTGCAACTTCCACCTCCCAGGCTCAAGCAATTCTCATGCCTCAGCCTCCAGTGTAGCTGGGACTACAGGCATGCGTCACTACACCCAGCCAATTTTTGTATTTTTAGCAGAGACAGGGTTTCGCCACATTGGCCAGACTGGTCTGGAATTCCTGGCCTCAAGTGATCCGCCCGCCTCAGCCTCCCAAAGTGCTGGGATTACAGGTGTGAGCCACTGCACCTGGCATGAAATGTTTATTCTTACACTAAAGTAAGGAAGTAAAATAGATAGGTAGATACAACTCGATTTAAATTTTGTAATTGTACCCCTTAAATTCTATTTTTCTTTGATATGATGTCTAAATCCAATGTTTGTAAGTCAAATAGTAAATCTGGGAAATATTTTCTTCTTGTCTACATTGCTACCTTCTTTTAGAAAATAAGCACCCTCAATCACAAATGGTAAACCAATCAATTGAAAGAAAATCAGACTACAAAATAACAAATTTGAGTCAGCTCTTTTAAGTCTGCTTTCTCATTTTTATGCCAAAGTATACAAACAAACTTAATAACAGATCTCAAATACATATTCAACAGTAGTTTATAAGATGGTGATTAGTTACAACTACTTAGTACTCTCCATCAAACTACTCTGAAACTGAATGGTTTTATATGTACCTCATTGAAAATATTTGTAAATATTTATAGATTTATGATTCAAATAAAAACTTTTCATTTTTTCTAAGTCATAGCACTGAGATATCAAATATTAATTTTAAACCATATAAGTAAAAAATAGGTAATAATTTTCATATTTATAGTAATTAACTATATATTCCCAGGGATATATCACAACTACAATGAAAAACCTAACTTTGAAATTATGTTTTTTTCATGAATTTAAAACTTCAGCCTATTAGTAAAAAGTCAAAAAACAGCATGTTAAGATGCTGATGAGGCTGCTGAGAAAAGGAAATGTTTATATATTGTTGGTGGGAATGTAAATTAGTTCCGCCACTGTGGAAAGTGAAATGGAGATTTCTCAAAGAACTTAGAACTACCATTTGACCCAGCAATCCCATTACTGGGTACATATCCAAAAGAAAACAAATCATTCTACCAAAAAAACCCATGCACTTTTATGTTCATCACAGCACTATTCACAATACCAAAGACATGGAATCAACGCAGGTGCTCATCAATCAACGATGGATTGGATAAAGAAAATGTGGTACATATACACTATGGATTACTATGCAGCCACAAAAAAAGAACAAAATCATGTCCTGTGCTGCAACATGGATGCAGCTGGAAGCCCTTATCCTAAGCAAATTAACACAGGAACAGAAAACCAAATACCGCATATTCTCACTTATAAGTAGAAGCTAAACACTGGATAACTGTGGACATAAAGATGACAGCAATATACACTGGGGACTACTAGAGGGAAGAGGGCAGGAAGGGGGTAAGAGTTGAAACATTAACGATTGGGTACTACACTCAATACCTGGCTGACAAAATCAATCATGCACCAAACCTTAGCATTAGGCAATATATCCAGGTAACAAACCACACATATACCCCCAGAATCTAAAATAAAAGCTGAAATCATAAAAAGAAACAAAAAAAAGAAAAGAAAAGAAAAAGAAAACTTCAGTCTTATTACTTATTGATGCCATTCCGGGGACCTGATCTTAAAGAAAAGTATACAAGTTTGCTTTAGCAGACATGCTCGAATATAAGGATCTGAGAATTTTAGGTAAAAAGAACATTTCATTAAAGACAAAAGTAAAAACATAAATTTTAATCAAAATCTTTACAAATATAGTTGCATCTTGCATTAGGAGTTATTTAAACAAGAAGGTAAAACACTATAAATTGTATTAATTAAAATAAGATAGGAAAAAAGTCTAAGTCTTTTAAAATGTAAATTAAGTAATTTAGACATATTAAAAGCAGTAGCTTTTAATATAAGTAGCTTTTGATGTAGATATCAAATCTAAGTTTTAGAAAAATAACTCTGGTAACTAACACTGGCAAATAAAGTAAGGGAGTGGTGATAGGAGGTTGGGTGAAGAGATAATAAACACCTAAATCAAGGCAATAACTTTTTTAAGTCTAAATTAGTTTTAATCTATCTGCTTAAAGCTACTTTTCATTTACTGATTTTGGCAATCCCACCATCCTCCTTGATATGAAATTCAAGAGCACAAATAAAGTGAGATGATTTTCAAACTTGCTAAAGCCAAATAAGCTTAAAACTACTTTTTCTTCTGGAAATAAGTGTATATGTTTTATTTTCATACAGTATATTACATTATTTCACAAAGTAGTGCTCAAACGTACTGGCCAGCTAAATAACATGAAATAAGAACATCGTAACAGTTTATACTGAGAATCTAAGTTCATAAAGATACTTTCTACCTTCCTAGATTTAAGCAAACAAAAATACTATTATAGGTATATAATCTTCATTAAAATTAATCTCTTTAACAGAAGCATAAAAAATACCATATTAGATTTTAAAGCATATTATCAAAATGCTGAGAAAACATTTAAGCAAAAAGTCATAATTGTCTATTAAATATTAAAATCAAAAAAGTAGCAGTTCCAACAAATCTCCTCCTACCTAATTTCCTTAACTTTCCTAACACTGGGAAACTGGCTGATCCAAGATAAGCTACCAGCAGGTGCTTCAGAGAATATAAAGGAAGGAACTGTTCACAAAAAAGCAGAATGACAAGAGTAAATGTACATTGTTCAGGTGACTTTGCATGACCATATCCTCAAAGGGCACTATGAACCTCTAAACTACTCCTCAAAGTCAACATGTTCAAAACTTACCATTGTCTCTCTTCAGACTTCAGAGTTTGACAGTCAACTGCATCTGCCTACTTTCACACATATTGCAGACCTTGGTGTTCTCTTCTATTGCTCTTCCCCTCACAATGCAAATTTGTTACCTAAAATCATGCATTCTCAGTTTGTCCCCTGTATCTTTCCAATCACTGCTATTACCAATTACCATAAACTGGCAACTTAAAATGACATAAATGTATTATCTTACAGTCTATCAGAAGTCTGAAATGGGTCTTCTGGTGCTAAAGTCACAGTGTCAGCAAGGCTCCATTCCTTCTGGAGACTCTAGGGAAGAAATCTTATCTTGCCTTTTCCAATTTCTAGAGGCCACCCACATTCCTGGGCTCATCGTGGCCTACTCTGATCTCTGCTTCTGTCATCACATCTCTGTCTCTGACTGTGACCCTCCTGCCAGGACTCTTATGATTACATCAGTCTCAATTAGATAAACTGGGACAAACTCCCATCTCAAGATCCTCAAATAAATCACATCTGCAAAGTCCTATCTGCCATGTAAGGTAACATATTCACAGGTTCTGAGGATAAGGACAGATGTGGACATCTTTGAGGGACTATTATTCCGACACAGGAGCCCTTCTTTCCATTGCTACGGTTATTGCCTTGATTCAGGTGTTCATCATCTCTTCAACCAGTCTCCTATCTCCACTCCCTTCCTTTATCTACCAATATGGTACCAGAGCCATTTTCTTAAACTTAGATTTCATATCTGTGTGTCCCAAAAGCTGCAGTGGCTTTCCACTGCTTTCAAAATAAGTCTAAGTTTCTTAGCATGAAAAAAGACTTTCATAATTAGTCTTCATCATGCCTTTCCACCATTATCTCCAAACTTTTCCCAAAGCTCTACCACTCAACAATGCAAGTATTTCTCAAAAGGAAACAAGTACATTCTTATTTAGTGGCTTTATCCAAGCAGTTGTTTAGAACAGTGGTCAGTAAACATTTTCTGTAAAGGGCCACAGAGTAAATATTTTAGTTTTTGTGGACCATAGGTCTGTCCCGACAAGCAGCCATAAACAATATGTAAACAAATGGGCGTGGCTATCTTCTAATAAAACTTTACAGAAACAAGCTGCAGGTTAGACTTGGCCCATGGGCAGTAGTGTGCCAACCCCTAATAAAATGTTCTGCTCTCACTTCTCTTAGAAATTCCTTCTCATTCTCTAAGGCATAGCAAAAAGGATAGTTTCCTTAGGAGGCCTCCATTTAATTCCCCTCCCAGATTTAATCCTTTTCTTTATTATATTCCCATTGTATTTCAGTATTTTGTACATCTATGTAAGCATCTATATATCTGGAGATAGATATTTAGTATCTCTGGTAACGAAATGTAAGTTACAAAAGGAGTTCATTCATCTTTACACCTTCAGCTCTTAATACAGTGATATGCATAGGATATGCACTCAATAAATAACATGCATGTTTTTTCAATGTTCTCAAAAAGAAATTCATCCCACAGCTGTTGGGAAAAAGGACACTCTAATCCGCAAATTTCTTTGTAGACTGCCAGGTAAGTTCTCTGTCACTACTACTCCACTCTGTCACTGTAGCACAAAAGCAGCTATGGACAAGACAAAACTTCACAAGAACAGACAGTGGGTGAGACCTGGTAGGCTGTAGTGTGCCAACTTCTCCACTAAGGTAGTATATCTCAACTGTATGCTAACCTTATATAGAATAATGAGTGTCATCATAATATGTGACCCATTCTCAATGCACACCTTAGTTCTCTGAACATAGTGCTGTTTTTCCCAGCTGTTGTAACACAAATTAAGAAAATGCAGGCCAAAATATTTGTTTACATTTTACCTGAATAATTTCAGAATTAAATTTTGATTCCAAATGCGCTGCTCTTTCTGCTTCAATGTTTTCTTCTAATTTCCTCACTCTAAGAGTAGTTGCCTGAAAACAAAAGTTTAAATTCATGAACATTGGT
The DNA here is from genome assembly GCF_049350105.2 of Macaca mulatta. Lineage (NCBI taxonomy): Eukaryota > Metazoa > Chordata > Mammalia > Primates > Cercopithecidae > Macaca > Macaca mulatta. The sequence goes on from NC_133420.1 coordinate 83,486,985, forward strand.
ATTTAAAGAAGATATGGATCACTACAGTCCAGAATGATAATTAACACTTTAGATTAGTGGACCTGCAGCCTCATTTCTTTTTCTTTGCAAGAACGCAATGTAAAATTCACACTCAGGAAGAATGTGCCAGAGCTTGCTTTTTTTTCTTTACACTTTATTGAGGTATAACTTATATATAATAAATAAGCTACACACAGTGAAAATATACTTTTTGATAAATTTTTATACACACACACAAACACGTACACATCCATTAAATCACTGCCACAATCAATATAGGAAACATTTCCATCACTCTTAAAAGATATCTTATGTCTCTTGGTAATGCCTTCCTCCAGCCCTCACCACCCCACCACATATCCAAGTAATCACGAATCTACTTTTTGTCACTACAGAGCAGTTCGTATTTTCTGGAGTTGTATATAAACTGAATCATATATTATGCTTTCTATTGCCGGGCTTCTTTCCCCTTACATAATTATTTTGACACCTATCCATGTGGTTGTATGCATCAACAGTTCATTCATTCTCATTGTTAAATATTGTTCCATTTTGTTAATAGACCACAACTGGTTTATCTCTTCACCTACTGATGGACATTTGAGTTGTTTCCAGTTTAGGCAATTACAAATGAAACTACTATGAGCATTTGCGAGCAAGACTTTGTAAAGACACATACTTTCATTTCTCTGGGGTAAACAATGAAGAATGGAATGAATGGGTCAAATGATAGGTGCATATTGAATTTTTTTTTCTTTTCTTTTTTTTTGAGACGAGTCTCGCTCTGTCGCCTAGGTGGGAGTGCAGTGGCGCCATCTAGGCTCACTGCAAGCTCTACCTCCCAGGTTCACACCATTCTCCTGCCTCAGCCTGCTGAGTAGCTGGGACTACAGGCACCCGCCACCACGCCCGGCTAATTTTTTGTATTTTTAGTAGAGATGGGATTTCACCGTGTTAGCCAGGATGGTCTCAATCTCCTGACCTCATGATCCGCCCGCCTCGGCCTCCCAAAGTGCTGGGACTACAGGCGTGAGCCACTGGACCCAGCCATATTGAATATTTTAAGAAACTGCCACACTGTTTTCCAAAGTGACGGTGCCAACTTACATTCCTAACAGCAATATATGAAATTTTCCTTTGTTCCACATCCTCACCAACACTTGGCATGATCATTTTTTGTTTTTGGTTTCTTGAGGTTTTACAGACAATCAAATAGGCATGTAGTAGTTACCTCATTTTAGTTTTAATTTGCATTTCCCCAATGACTAATGACACTGAGCATCTTTTCATGTACCTATTTGCCAACTGTGTATCTTCTTTGATGAAGTATATGTTCAAATATTTTCACCATTTTTTAATTGGGCTGTTTATTTTCATATTACTGAGCTTTAAAAAGTTCATTATACAATCTGAAAACGTGTCCTTTGTTAGATACATGATTTTCAAATATTTTCTCCCAGTCTACGTCCTGTCTTTTCATTCTCTTAACAGTATCACTTGCAAAGCAAAGCAAAATTTCCATATGATGAAGTCTAATTTATCAGTTTTTCAGGCAAGAGTCAGTTTCTGGCCAGAGCAGAAGTCAAGATCTTTATTTTTGAATACAATTTCTGTTGAGAAAATGCAACCCTGGGAAGTAGCGGATTACTAGCCCCAAAGAGAGAATTGGTCATGACCAACAATCTGTTGGGGGCAGAAAAACAGAACTATGGGAACACCCAGCATGGCTCAAGATAACGGTAGCAAAGAAAAGTCATGCCTAGAGTCCTGTCTGTCAATGGGGCAGTTCAATGGGGACAGAGAAAGGCATTACTAATTTGCTTTCCCTTCCTAGATGAAATGTGGGAAAAAAATAAATTAGTATTTATTATATTAACTAAACCATTTAGCCTAAGCCAAGTTTTTTTAAATGTTCAACTTGATTAATCTGATTTTCCTTCTCTTCCACCATTTCTTTTTGTTTACAGACAAAGATGGTAATGGATCACAATGAAAAGAAGTATAAATAAAAACTGAATAATCCACAAACTAATCAAGCAGTCTATGAATAACTAAGAAATGACTATACTTCTTTCTGGGCAAATCATTCCCATAATGATTATCATAATGCAGAGCATAAACACAAACATCCCTTCTTCTCTAGAGGCCTTTGTAGATGCACCTAGTTCTGATAGCCTTCACAGTCATGGAATAATCCTGCTTTGGGATATAATCACTCTGTGTTTTGCAAACATGAAATGCACAAAATATTCTTTTACAATGAACTATTTGCTTTATTTAGATTCTACAACCTATTAAAAATATTTCTTAATGAGCTATTATACTAGAAAATAGTTTTGGTTTTTTTTACAGGAAGCAATAATTCCAAATATGATCCTTTTGGGTCTCAAGATAATTTAAATCCAAAGGATAAAATAATACTTTGAGTAAAATCTGACATTTATAACTTACGCTACTCGAGTATTTAAAAGTAACAGGCATTCTGCTGAAAGGTGAAACTAGTAAATATTCACAGTTTTATCTGAAGACTCAAAACACCCTGAAAACCAGTAAATGAGGACATTTGGATATTTGATGTAACTAAGGAATTATTATTACTTTTTTAGGTGTGATAATGATTAGTATTTTTTTAAACCCCTATCTTTGGGCCAGGCACAGTGGCCCCCATCACTTTGGGAAGCTGAGGACTGCTTGGGGCCAAGAGTTTGAGACCAGCCTGGGCAACAGAGAAAGATTCCATGTCTACAAAAAAATTAACTAAATAAATTTTTTTAATTAATAAATAAAATAAACCCTTATCTTTTAAAAAATACATACTAAAGTGTTCAGGGATGAAACTATATAATGTCTAGATATGGTTTAAAATAATCAACCCAGGAGTTAGGGGTGAGGGTTGGTGTTCATAAAATAAGATTGGTCATAAGCTGATAACTGTTGAAGCTAAATGATAGGCACATGGGGGTTCACTGCAATATTCTTTCTACTTTCATGTATGTGTGAAATTTTCCATATTGAGAAACATTTTTTAAACAACAAAAGCAAAATTATTAAGGTTAAGGGGGAAGTATGGCAATGGTATCATTATTTACCCAATTAACAAAATTAGGCCAGGCACAGTGGCTCACACTTGTAATCCCTGCACTTCGGAAGGCCAACTCGGGCAGATCACTTGAGCCCAGGAGCCCAAGGCCAGCCTGGGCAACATGATGAAGCCCCAACTCTACAAACAAAAAAAAAATACAAAAATTAGTCAGGCATTGTGGTGCGCACCTGTAGTCCCACCTACTTGGGAGGCTGAGGTGGGAGGATCTCTTGAGCCCAGGAAGTCAAGGCTGCAGTGAGCTGTCATCATGCCACTGCACTCCAACCCAGGCAACAGGAATGAGATCCTGTCTAAAAAATTATAAGTTTAATATTTTGACAATGACAACAACAAAAAAACATTAGAATGAATTATTTCATGACTAAACAGAAAAAGTAAATGGGAAGGGGGAGTTTAACTCAATCTATTCCTATCTATATTGCTGACGTGATAAGGCAAATAAAATATTCCCTGCATAGTCACTTTTTTCCCACCCTTCTCAAAAAATGTTTCCACAGAATACCAGTTCCACAGGATGTTGTTAGCTATTATATAAAAAAGCAATTTCATCATCAGAAGCATGTGAGAAACACAAGAATAAAACCAAACAATTTTCCTTACTAAAGACTTCTCAAAACGTTAACATGACAATCTTGAAAAAGAAGAATAAAGATGGAAGACATATGTCATAAATGCAAATCTCACTACAAAGCTACAGTGATCAGTCGAGCATGGTGGCTCATGCCTGTAACTCCAGCATTTTGGGAGGCTGAGGCCGGCAGACAGCTTGAGCCCAGGAGTTCAAGACCAGCCTGGGCAACATGGTGAAACCCTGTCTCTATCAAAACAAAAAGAAAAAACAAAAATTAGCCAAGTGTGGTGTTGGCCACCTACAATCCCAGCTACAAGGGAGGCTTAAGGTGAGAGAATGGCTTGAGCCTGGGAGGCAAAGGTTGCAGTAAGCAAAGACTGAGCCACTGTACTTCAACCTGGATGACAGAGCCAGACTCTGTCTCAAAAAAAAAAAAAAAAGCTACAATAATCAAAACAATGTGGTACCAGCAAAAGGATAGACATATAGATTCATATAGATCCACTGAAAGGAACTGACAGTCCAGAAATAAACTCATGATTGGGTGGTCAATTTATTTTTGACAATGGTGCCATGACTACTCAATGGAAAAGATTCTTTTCATTAAATAATGTTGAGACAATTGGATATACATAGGCAAAAGAATAAATTTGGATCCCATACCTCATATCATATACAAAAATAAATTCTAAATGGATCAATGACCTAAATATATGAGCTAAAAACCATAAAACTCTTAGAAGAAAACATAGGGGTAAATCTTCATAGTCTAGGCAACACAGTGAAACCTTGCCTCTACAAAAAAATAAACAAAATTAGCCAGGTGTGGTGAGGGACACTTATGGTCCCAGCTACTTGGGAGGCTAAAGTGGAAAGGAAGGCTTGGGTCCAGGAGGTTGAGACTTCAGTGAGCTGAGATCATGCCACTGCACTCCAGCCTGGGCAACAAAGCAAGACCCTGTCTCAAAAAAAACCCAGAAACCTTCACGACCTTAGATTTGGCAATGGATTCTTAGATAGTAAAGCACAAGCATGCATAAATAAATAAATAAATAAATAACATTAAAAACTTATCACAACACTATTCACAATAGCAAAGATACGGAATCAACTTATGTATCCATCAACAAATGAATTAAGAAAGTGGGTTATATATACACACAATGGAATACTAGTTGGCCATAAAAAAAGAATGAAGTCCTGTCGTGTGCAGCAATATGAATGGAACTAGAGGTCATTATGTTAAGTAAAATAAGCCAGGTACAGAAAGACAAATACCACATGTTCTCACTCATATGTGAGAGCTAAAAAAGTTAATCTCAGCTGGGCATGGAGGCTCATGCCTGTAATCCTAGCACTTTGGAGGGTTAAGGTGAGAGGATTGCTTGAGCTTAGGAGTTCAAGACCAGTCTGAGCAAAATCTCTATAAAAAAGTGAGACCCCATCTCTATTAAATAAAAAAAAAAAAAGTATAGGCCAGGTGCGGTAGCTCACGCCTGTAATCCCAGCACTTTGGGAGGCCAAGGCGGGTGGATCACCTGAGGTCAGGAGTTCAAGACCAGCCTGGCCAACATGGTGAAACCCCATCTCTACTAAAAATACAAAAATTAGCTGGGCCCTGTGGCAGGCACCTGTAATCCCAGCTACTCAGGAGGCTGAGGCAGGAGAATCACTTGAACCCGGGAGGCAGAAGGTGCAGTGAGTGGAGATCGTGCCACTACACTCCAGCCTGGGTGACAGACTGAGACTTCGTCTCAAAGAAAAAAATATATATATATACGTATATATATATATATATATAAAATTTTAAAAGTTAGTCTCAAGGAGGTAGAGAGTAGAATGATAGTTAGGATAGTTATCAGAGGCTGGAAAGGGTGTCGGGGTGTGGGTGGCAGGGCAGAGAGATTGACTAATGGGTACAAACATACAGTTAGATAGAAGGAATAAGTTCTAACATTCGATAGCAGAGTAGGATGACTATAGTTAACAACAATGTATTGTATATTTCAAAATAGCTGGAAGAGAGATCTTGAAATATTCCCAACACATAGAAATGATCAATGTTCAAGATGATGGACAGCCTAACTACTGACTTGATAATTTCATTCTATGCACATAACAAAATATCACATGAACCCCATAAATATGTATACATTTTATGTAACAATATAAAATTAAAACTAAAAGACAAAAAACTTATGTGTATCAAAGGACTTTATTAGGAAAATGAAAAGATAACCTAAAGAATGGGAAAAAATACTTACAAATCATATATCTGAGCATGGTCTAGTATACAGAATAAAAAAAGAACTCATACAATAAAAAGACAACTCAAAATATGAGTATAGGACTTAGATGTTTGTCTAAAAAAGATATGTAAATGACCAATAACTACATGAAATGATGCTCAACACTATTAGTCATTGGGGAAATGAAAATTAAAAACACGAAGAGATACCTTCACACCCACTAGATGGCTATAATTTAAATAACAGAAAATATTGGAAAAATATTGGAAAACCTGAAAACCTCATATATTACTCATACGAACGTAAAATGGTTTGGCTGCTGTGGAAAACAGCTTGGCAGCTGCTCAAAAAAATTAAACATAGAGTTACCATATGACCCAACAATTCCAGTCCCATATATTTACCCAAGAGAAATGAAAATAGGTTCAAAAAATTATGCACAAAAGTTTATAGCAGCATTTTTCAGAATAGCCAAAGGTGGAATGCACCCAAATGTCCATCAACCGATGAATGAACAAACAAGATGTTGTGAATCCATACAATGGAATATTATCCAGCAAGAAAACGGAATGAAGTACCAATAAATGTGATACCATGGATTAACCTTGAAGACATATATAAAAGAGTAAAAGAAGTCAAATACAAAAGACCACATCCTGTATGATTTCATTTATAAGAACTGTCCAAAAGATGCAAATCCGGAGACAAAAAGTATATTAAGTGGTTGCAGGAGGATAGGGGAGAAGAAGAGACAGAAAGGGCAGTAACTGCTAATGAATATGAAGTTTCTTAGTGGGGTGATGAAAATGCTCTGGAATTAGATAGTGGTAATAGTTGCACAGTGTAGTGAATATATTAAAAGCATTGAATTGTATACTTTTAAAGGGTGAGTTTTATGATATGTGAACTATATCTTAATTAAAAAATAAAGAATCTCTGACTTGAATGTCCGGAAGGGACAGCTCCCAACTTAAGCTTCTGATTCTCATTGTGGAAAAAAAGTTATTTCTAAATGCTGACTTTGAATCCCTAGAACAAGGGTCCCCTAGAAGTTGTAGGTACAAAGCATGATGCATACTGTAGCAGAGAAATTCTTATGTTTAGCCCACACCAGAATGAGCTTTATCCTAGGGGGGCCCAATGCTAATTTTTTCTTTAAAAAAACTTACACTCCACAGGATAAAGTTCTTGCCCTTAAAGAACTGAAGTCAGTTTTCTCAGTACCCAGTATACTCATTTTAGTTTCTGTAAGTCAGAAAAAAGTCCAGCCTATCACAAGGAAATAGCCCATAGGATTGAGAATAAATGATTTTAAAAGCTAGTAAAGGAACAAAACTCACAAACCACCACTAAAGAACTTACTCATGTAACCAAACACCACTTGTTTCCCAAAAACCTATGGAAATAAAAATTTTTTAAAAAGCAAGTAAAGGGCACAGAGAGAAAAGAAACCAGGATAACAATGTTAAAATATTTTCTCAGATTCCAAAAAGCATATATGTTTCTCTATCAAAATGATAGTCATATATTTTGTTAAAATGCAGAATATTCAGTGATTCTGTAATGAATCAACAATTCAAGTTTTCACTTCTTGTATATATATTAATTAGTTAATTAATGATCTGGTTTTCACTCCAAAAATCAAGAAGTTCTGTTTTTCCTGCTTAGAGCAAAACACAGGGGGTCGAAATAATCAACTGGAGATCACGTAGTTATTTTCACAGCTTCTCACTTTAAATGAAATGTCAGAAAATTATAAGATGCTTATTATTACGGAAACTATCAATTACTCAGTGAGGACAGCAAAAAATCTTCAAATCTTTAAACAAACTCTTTCCAAGAGGAGTTTGTTGATAGACGTAATTAAATTTAAACCTCTCAATAATTTTTTTAAATCTTCTAGTCCAATGAATTAATTCTCAAATCCAGCAGAGGGTGCTAGAGGAACATCAACATGCTGCTCAAAATAATTTTTTCCAATACCACCTAAGAGAACTAGTGTAACATTCATAAACTGTGTCACAGGCATTCAATCCTAATGTAATCAACAAAGAAAGGGCAGAAAGCAGAACAAAATTCTGGTTAAAATGCATATATATATGTATATATATTTATATATATACTACAGGCTAATTTAACTATATATATGTTTGCCTATAACACAGGTATTACACTGTACTATGTACTGTACACTATGAACAACAGTCCTTTTTTTTTTTTTTTTGAGACAGAGTCTCACTCTGTCACCCAGGCTGGAGTGCGGTGGTGCAATCTCAGCTCACTGCAACCTCCGCCTCCTGGTTTCAAGAGATTCTCCTGCCTCAGCCTCCTGAGTAGCTGGGACTACAAGCACACACACCACCATGCCCAGCTACTTTTTGTATTTTTGGTAGAGATGGGGTTTCGTCATGTTGGTCAGGCTGATCTTGAACTCTTGACCTCAAGTGATCTGCCCACCTTGGCCTCCCAAAGTGCTGGGATTACAGGCGTGAACCACCACGCCTAGCCAAACAACAGTTCTGTACGTAACACAAAATTATCACATATTTTGTCATTTATAAGCTGATTGCCATGTCCTTTCCTACAGCTATGTACTGCCAAGAGATTTTTATTTTAGTAAATAGTAGGTGTTAATCGACCTCTTTTTGGTGTAATCTATCTCTCACTAAATCATATTAAGCCCAATTAGATCATCTAGTACACTTAAGAAAAGTGAGTTCTCAGTCTTTGAAGAGGGCAATATAGAGAAGAATGTCTCCTATCCAACTGTTTGATACATGTTACTTTATTATAAACCAGGCATGAGCTGAAGACTCCAATTCAGCAGCAGAACTAACCAAACATATCCAGCTGTTCTCCACATCACATTTGGTTCTATGGCTTCTATGGGCCTCTTCCAAAAGTTTCACAAGTTATGAAAACATATGTGTACAATAAATCTGCTGAAAGACTGAGTAAACAAAACCGTTTCTACTACATTCTTTTATCCCCAAATACATCCAGCTTAGAGGATCTGATGAACTTAAAATAATCAGTCAACCAAGGCCGGGCGAGGTGGCTCAAGCCTGTAATCCCAGCACTTTGGGAGGCCGAGACAGGCGGATCACGAGGTCAGGAGATCGAGACCATCCTGGCTAACACCATGAAACCCCATCTCTACTAAAAATACAAAAACTAGCTGGGCGAGGTAGCGGACGCCTGTAATCCCAGCTACTCGGGAGGCTGAGGCAGGAGAATGGCGTAAACCCGGGAGGCGGAGCTTGCAGTGAGCTGAGATCCGACCACTCTACTCCAGCCTGGGCAGCAGAGCGAGACTCCGTCTCAAAAAAAAAAAAAATCAGTCAAGCAGAAAAACTTAGATATGAAATTTAGTCCACTAAAACAGACATCAAGAAAAATGGGATGAATTATCACGAGTACATACTAGTTAATGATTTCCTCAGGAGTGTGTTATATATTACAGTTTCCTAATTAGTTGCACAAAGTTTACCCCAAATATATCAATAACTTGTGTAAATAGAACATGATTGTTCATTTTTCCAGATTTTATCATCTAATAATTCCCATTAATAGATGTTTTCATAAGTAATAAATACAGTAATAATCCATGTACAAAAAGATGATTCCAAGGGACTGAATCATCATAGACTGATTAATTCTATAATGTTTATTTTAATGCTAAGTATATTTTATTTTGTTACATTTTAATAGCTGTTAATATTTTATTACATGCATGTTACTATTTAACTATAACACTTATTCTTTACCTGGGCAGGGAAGGGGGGTATACTTGTAAATACTATCTTTTGAGCCCTTAAACAGAAGGTCTCAAAGGATTTTTATCACCAAAAAAGATGCCTCAAAGGGTCACAGTCTCCAAGTATTTGATAAACATTTGTAAAACAGGCATCACAATATTATATCACTTAATCACTAGAGTCATACATTGAAGGGTCATAATTAAGAACTGTCTATAGGCCCTTTACTATTTATCATCTTTATTGTAATCTAACATCTTAAGAAGCAATAATATTATTCAATTAGTCTGACCTTTAATGTTGGCTTTTATATGTAAATGTAAGCATTTATATTTCTAATGTCACTTCTACATGAGAGAGTGTATTTACATCAATGTCACTGAGGAGATTATGCCTAGAGTTAAATATTAATATGCTACAGTTTTCAAAGAGGTCTCGTGTATTTTCTCATTTGACTTTTACAATAACATGATATATTCTACAAAAAAGGCCTCGTATGATACATAATATTTTAAATCTTAATAAGGCATTCTAATTTGAAGGTGGTGTTTGTTTTTAAGTAGCTCTCCTACTTTCCACGTGGCCAGCACAGTACGTTAGAAAAACAACTCAGAGGCAAAATTAATGCTGCTTTGTGACTCAGAACATGGGAACTACCATGTAAAAGAGAACAGGAAGGAAGTCCAATTGGTCTTGGAAGTGAATTGGTCAGGAAGTCCTATCCACTTTATTCTACCCTCACAGAAGTCTAAACACTTTACATTTATATTCAATCCCATTAAACAAATGCGACTGCATAAAAACAGTTAAAAGATTATTAAAAACAAATGAATAGGTTTTCATGATGCTCTCATTGATACTTATTTTACTATATAGGTCAACTAAAAAGCAGAATGGAACATTTATAGAGAAACTACTATATGCCAGATGCCATACTAGGTCTTTGGCCCAAAGGCCAAAATGGGTCCTGACACATCTATAAGCATTTCCATTATAAGTAAGCAAAAGACCTGTGTTGTAGACAAAAATTGATTTGTCGCTAACGGATATTCCTTCTACTTACTTCTCTGAACTACAATTCATCTGTAACTGTTTTATTAATGGCTAAAACATACTTGTTTTCCAGAATCCCCTAGATTATTTTACATAAACAGGCTCATATAAAGCACAGAACATAGAAAGATTCAGAGCTCTCTGTGCCAGTCATCTTGATCGTGGTTAACTATGCAGTTCTGACGGTAGAAAACTCAAAGTTAAAGTCACTGAGGATGGTAACAGAGCCTTAACGGTTTCAGAAGGGATATATGAGGGCAATAGGCTGACAACAGAAATAAACTGGAGATCCCCGTAATTTTTTTATTCAGCAAGAAATGAAGTATACCACACATATTATAAAAGAGTTTAATGAAGAAAAACTTTTATTACTTCTAGGTATAATCAAAAAACCCACAGATAACAAAAATAAGAAACATCAGGAACAGAATTTGTGTTTGCAAATTCTAAATAACATGATAATAAACTAATTTACCTTCTTTAAAAATTATCTCTACCTTTTAGGGCAACAAAAACTTTAGTACTTACCAAATTTTTAACTGAAGTTCCAATCTTAAATTTTATTATGAACGTAAAATGCTGCACTTAAATGTGCAGTACCTACGACTGCATAACACAGGTGATTTCATCATCTCCCTATTTTATAGTCAGTGATCTACACAAATGGACCTTTGAAAATGATTCCTACAAACACATGATGGCTTTAAAAAGACGAATCATACAAGGTGGTCTTTATCAACAATTATGAAAGGTAAAATACAATTTTCTTTTCCTTTTTCACTTGAAGGTAGTACACATTTAGAGAAAGATGCTACTTCTGCCCTTTTTTATGTTACTGTAATATAGAATATGACTGACAGAAGCAATTCAGAATTTATTTGCAAAGAGTGTTCTCTCTCTACCATAATCTTCAGAAGATTCTTCAGTTCCCTCAGAATTAGGTTTGCATCTTCTCTGTTCTCTTTTCTTATTGAGTTAAGCTTATTTCCCATGATAATAAACTCCTCTAGTTGTAAAGAGGTTTATAAAAGCCATGGATATTTCTTTTTCCAGTTCACTTTTCCCTTGATTCTATGGTATCCAGTACTGCATTTATAAAATTGGATTGGGAGTTTGCTTTTTTTTTAATCTAAGAAAGCATTGATCCATGTTAAGATGATTAAGACACAGTGATATAAACCTTATAAGATTCTGAAATTATTTAATATATATGTTTCATACATATAAAAACTTCTTTGGCTCAGGCACATAAAAAAATCACCTTTCAAGAAATGCAAATGTTAAAAAGCTTCACTAGAATTAAGAACATTCATTAGGCTAAATGTCTATTTTATTAGTTGCTTTAGTTTGATATTGCTGATATTAAATAATGTACTTTATTAAATTAAAATTTTAACAACTTTCCTCTTTATTATTATTATCCCATCTTAGCTTAATTCTTTTAAAAATACCACTGACAATTACTTAAGTACTTAGTATTACTGGTAGTGATTGTCTCCGTAATTGAGTGTAAAACTAACATAAAACGCTCTCCAGAAATGTAACTTCTTGTTCATTATGTCACTATGTGGTCAAACAGCCAATACAAAATACACTAACTAATATACAACATATAATATATAACATAAAGCAAAGCTTTTAAAAAGAATCTAAATATGAGAAATCATAGGTAAGTTAGAAGACTAAATCTCTCCACTTGTAAAATTCTTGTAAATAGAAGAAAAATAAAGACTATCTAGACTACCTTCAAAGTTGCAAGTTCTCCAAAAGCAGAGACCTGGTATTATCAAAAGTATTTACACAGCAGGGAATAAAAAAACATAGAGTAAAAACAAAACTAGTCTAAAATAATATTATACCTATAACATCAACCAATAAAAACAGATATTAAGGAAATTAAGTATTTTACAGAAAAAAAGTCAATACTGGGTTGTGCACAACCACACCTTAAAGTTTAGGTATTAGATATTTTCTATTTTGTGTGTGTTTTATTGTTTTTTGTTTTGTTTTGTTTTTGAGATAGAGTCTTGCTCTGTCACCCAGGCTGGAGTACAGAGGCACAATCTCGGCTCAGAGAAGCCTCCACCTCCCAGGTTCAAGAGATTTTCCTGCCTCAGACTCCAGAGCAGCTGGGATTACAGGCGAGTGCCACCACGCCTGGCTAATTTTTGTATTTTTAATAGAGATGGGATTTCACCATGTTGGCCAGGCTGGTCTCAAACTCCTGACCTCAAATGATAAACCCACCTCAGCCTCCCAAAGCGCTGGGATTGCAGGCAGAAGCCACCACGCCCAGCCGATATTTTCTTAAGTGAGTCAAAACTGCCTTACCAAGAACCCTACCAACAAAAAAGTCGTTATTACATAGTACAGCCTCACAACTATAACACAATTAATAAAATGTTTTTAGTGATGATAGAATTTTCTAGCATCCTTAAGTGACTTCTAAGTGACCTTTTAAATTCTAATATTCAGAACATTAACTCTATCCTAATTTTTGTTCGTTTGTTTGTTTTTGAGGCAGGGTCTCACTTTGTTGCCCAGGCTAGAGTACAGTAGCACGATCACAGCTCAATGCAGCCTCAACTTCCCCAGGTTCAAGTAATCGTCCCACCTCAGCCCCCCAAGGAGCTGGGACTACAGGCACACTCCACCACATTTGGCTAAGTTTCGTATTTTTTGTAGGGATGATGTTTCACCATGTTGCCCAGGCTGGTCTTGAACTCCTGGTCTCAAGTGATCTGCCCACCTTTGTCTCCCAAAGTGCTGGGATTACAGGCATCAGTCACAGCTCCTGCCCCCTCATCCTTTTTTAGTAAGCCATCTGCAAGCCATAGTATTAAAAATGATATAAAATATAATGAAATCCTGAATTTACTGGCCTAAAAAGATGGTCAGCACAAGAAAAAAATAAGTTAAAATATTATTTCAAATATAATTTCATATTTTTATTCCTTCTCTAATCTTGTAAAAAATAAACCATGTGTAGTTAGAGTATGAGGAATTTTATCTTTGCCAGATTCATATTTGGCATTTCTGTTGTTAAGTCCATCTACATACTCCATACCCAGTTTCCTCCATTGTTAGCATCTTATATATATACAGTACAAATAATCCATTTTTCAAAAGGACAAGGGTCTAACTAGCTATTTCTCCAAAGAAGATACATGAATGGCTAATAAGCACATAAAATGATATTCAACATCATCAATCATCAGAGAATGCAAATCAAAACCACAATGAGGTACCATTTCACACCTACTACAGTGGTTATAATTTAAAAGAATGACAATAACAGCTGTTGATGAGGATCTAGAGAAACTAGAACCCTTATACCTTGCCGGTGAGAATGTAAAATGGTGCTGCCACTGTACAAAACAACCTGACAGTTCCTCAAAATGTTAACCACATAGTTACCATGTGACCCAGCAATTCCTCTCCTAGATATATAATAAAGACAACTGAAAACATATCCACACAAAAACCTGTACATCAATGTTCATGGTGGCATTATTCATTATGGCTGAAAAAAGTGGAAACAACACTGTGATGGTTAATACTGAGTGTCAACTTGATTGGACTGAAGGATGTAATGTTCCTAGGTGTGTCTGTGAAGGTGTTGCCACAGGAAATTAACATTTGAGTCAGTGGAGTGGGAGAGGCAGACCCACCCTCAGTCTGGGTGGACACCATCTAATCAGCTAATATATTATACAACAGCATGGCTAGAATAAAGCAGGCAGAAGAAAGTGGAACAAGGAGACTTGCTGAGTATTCCAGCCTTCATCTTTCTCCGTGCTGGATGCTTCCTGCCCTGGAACATCAGACTCCAAGTTCTTCAATTTTTAGACTCTTGGACGTACACCGTGATTTATATACATACAGTACAAATAATCCATTTTTAAAAAGGACAAGGGTCTAAATAGCTATTTCTCCAAAGAAGATATACAAATGGCTAATAAGCACATAAAATGATGAAAAGGGGCTCTCAGGCCTTTGACCACAGACTGAAGGCTGCACTGCTGGCTTACCTACTTTTGAGATTTTGAGACTTGGACTGACTTCCTTGCTCCTCAACTTGCAGACGGCCTATTGTGGGACTTCACCTTGCGATCATGTAAGTCGCTTCTCCAAACAAACTCCCCTTCACATATACATATACACATACATATATGCTATTAGTTCTGTCCCTGACAAATACAAACACAAATGTCCATCAACTGATGGACAGAGACACAAAATATATATTACATGTTACACAACAGAATATCATTCAGGCATAAAAAAGAATGAAGCACTAATACATGCTGCAAAATGGATAAACCTTGAAAGCACTATGCTAAGTGAAAGAAGTCAGTCACAAAAGACCATATATTGTAGTTCCACTTGTAAGGAATGTCTAGAATAGGCAAATCTATAAAGACAGAAAGTAGTGGTTGCTTAGGGCTGAGAGGAAAGGGGAATAGGAAAGTGATGGCTAATGAGTAGAGTTTCTTATTGGGTGATGAAAATGTTCCAAAATTTATTATGGTGATGGTTGCACAATGCTGTGAATACACTAAAAACCACTGCATTGTACACTTTAAATGGACAAATTTATAATATACAAATTACATCTCAATAAAGTTTTTTTTTTACTCATCGCTATAAGAAGTTAGACCTCAAGGCATCCACCCTTACCCCAAGTAGCCAAACAAATACCCTACCCTAGTCCTCACACAAAGGTTTATTATCTGAAGAACATAAATCTGAACCAGAAGCTGAACACAGAAATACACATGGAGAGACAGGAAGAGGGGTGCGCCAGACCGAAACCAGGGGGATGTCTGCATACTAAACAGCATGATAACCAGATTCTTCCTCCATTTCCTTCTTCCATTTTATAACCATCAAACCTGAAACTAGCAGACATCCCTTTGTAGAAATAAAAGAATTACTATCTCCTCTTTAATGTCTAAAAGGAATGTCAAATTTAACATATCTAAAACCAACCTCCTGACCTCTCCCAAACTTACTCCGCTTCTATTATTTACGAGTTCAGTAAATGGAAATGCCATTCTCTTATCTGTTCAAGCCAAAACCTTTGGCATTATCCTTTACTCCCTCTTTTTCTCTCATAATTCAGGTCCAATTAATCAGCAATTTCTGTGGGTTCTATCTTGCAAAAATATATCCAAATTAGACCATCTCTACTACATCATCTACTACAAGGCAGTAGTAGAGGAGATGTTCAAATTTGGATATATTTTTGCAAGAGAGACCCTCCTCTACTACTACTTTGTCTAAAACACTATAATCTGTCAACTAGATTATTTTAATAGTCTCCAAAACTGTCTTTTATAATCTATTATCCAAAGAGTGTCCAGAATAATGCTTTTAAAACATAAATGAGAAAAGGCATACCACTCCTCTGCTCGAAACTTTCCAAAAGCTTTCTCAGATAAAAACCAGAGTTCTTACAATGAACTACAAAAGACCTTCCAAATTCTGCACGATCTGTCTACCATTCTACACATCCTACTAGTCTCTCTCTTGCTCATTCTATTCCAGTTACAAAGGCCTACTTGCTGTTCCTCACATATTAAAAGTACACTTGCAACCCATGGTCTTGCACTTTCTATTCCTTCTACCTAGAATGCTTTTTCTTGGGATATCCATACGGTTCAATCCCTTCCTCCCTTCAGGTCTCAGCTCAAATGCCACCTTATCAAGTTAGCCTTCCATGACCACCAATACAAACAGGTAACCATCCTACCCTATTACTCATTAACTCCCCTGGACGGCTTTATTATTCTTTACAGAATTATCACCAACTAACACACTACACATTGTTCTATTTAATACGCGATTCCTCCTGACTAGAATGTCAGCTTCGAGAAGGAAGATGCTTTCGGCTGGGTGCAGTGGCTCACGTCTGTTATCCCACCACTTTGGGGACCAAGGCAGGCTGATCACTAGAGGCCAGGAGTTCAAGACCAGCCTGGGCAACATGGCAAAACCCCGTCCCTACTAAAAATACAAAAAATTAGCCAGGCGTGGTGGCGCATGCCTGTAATTCCACCTACTCAGGAGGCTAAAGCAGGAAAATCACTTGAACTAGAGGTCACAGTGAGCCGAGATCACCACTGCACGCCAGCCTGGGTGACAAAGCGAGACTCTGTCTCAAAAACAAAAAAGGAGGAAAGAGGCTTTTCTTTGTTCTCTGCTATACCTCTATGACCCAGAAATGTGCCTGCCACTCCAATAAATGTTTACTGAATAAACGAATACTGCAGTCATAATATAGGAACAGGATAGTACAAAAATGGTAGAGAACAAGCTCTCAGAAATTAAAAAGAAAAAAGGAAATATTCAATTAGAAGATTAGAAAGTGAAGTCAAACAAATCTCCCAAGAAGCATCAACAACAACAAAAAGACAAAGAGAAAGGAAAAAGTTAAAAAAAGAGTAAAATATCAATTCAGTGGTCTAACACTTGAATAATAAAAGTCTCAGAAATAAAGAACAGAAAAAAAGACTGAGGAGGATATGCTGAAGAAATAACACAAGAGAATTCCTGAACATGAAGGACACTGGGTTTCCTGGCTAAAATGGCCAACGCGTGTCCTGCACACTAAGTAAAAAAAGATCTATTCTAAGGAACATTGTTATCTCTGATGTTCTGAAATTTTACAACCAGTGGGAACTCAATAGCACAAATAATTTGGTGTGTTCAAAAACATACTACAAGGAAAAAAGGAAAGATATAGATGGAGAACTTGTAGATTGAAAGAGACTAACAGACATATAGACATGTAGACCTAATTGAGATGCAGAATCAAACTGTAAACATACATAATATTTATGCCATTTATGAGATAATTTAAAATTTGAATAATGTCTGGATATTTGACTATATTCAGTAATTATCATTAAACAATTTATATGTGATATTGATAATGCAACTTTAAATAAAGGAACCTTTATTTTTGGAAATCATAATTGTTCATAAATTGATCATTGTTGAAGCTGGTCATGGATATTAGGTTCATTATATTATTCTGTCTACTTCTACATATATTTAAAGTTTTCCATAATGAAAATATATTCTAAAAACAGAGGATCAAGAGCATTTTTGGAGAGGAAGAGAGTGAGAAAAGGGTCACAAACAAAGAATACAAACCAGAATAGCATAAGGCCTCACAGTAACAACAGAAGAAAATAGAGGCAAGGCCTTCAAATTCCAAGAGAAAATGACTTTCAACTTAAAAATCTATATTCGGTCCAATTACATCTACCCTAATACTGTCAACAAAAACAAAAACAGTCAAACTCTGTAAAATATTTGAAGAGATTTATTCTAAGCCAAATATGAGTGACCAATGGCCTGTGACAGCCCCAGGAGATCCTGAGAACATGTGCCATGTATGTGTCAGGCTACAGCTTGGTTTTATATATTTTAGGGAGACATAAGACATCAATCAATACATGTAAAATGTACACGGGCTCAGTCCAGAAAGGCAGGACAACTGGAGGGGGCAGGCGGCGGGGGCCCTCTAGGTCACTGGAATAGTATTTCCTCTCCTTACTAATTTAAAAAGATACCTTAATATGTTAAATTGTTATGTAATATCTACAACCCTACTCCTGGCTTTTCAATTCAGTTTCATTAAAAGTCTGCAGCAACAGTTAATTTTAGGTATCAATCTGACTAGATTACGGAATACCTAAAGAACTGGTAAGGCACTGTTTCCATTACTTGTGGGTGTATCTGTGAGGGGTGTTTCCAGAGAAGATTGGCATCTGCGCCAGTGAACTTAGTAGGGAAGATCTGCCCTCACCATAGGCAAGCACCAACCAACTGACTGGGGGCCTGGATAGAACAAAAAAGGAGAGAAAATAATTTTCTCTCACTCTCTCTCCCCCTCTATCTTCTCACTGCTTCCTCTCTCTCCTCCTCTCTCTCTCTCCCTCTTTCCTCACCTCTCTCTCCCCACTCTCTCCCCTGGAGCACAGACACTTTCCTCCTCCTGCCCTTGGACATCAGAACTCAAGGATCTCTGTCCTTGAGGCTCCAGGTCTTACACCAGTGGCACCCAAGGTTCTCAAGCCTTCTGCCTCAGGCTGAAAATTACACCATTGACTCCCCTGGTTCTGAGTTTTTCAGACTTGAACTCAGCTATGCTACTGGCATCCCAGAGTCTCCAGCTTACAGATGGCCTGTTAGGGGTTTTAGCCTCCATAACCAAACAAACTAGTTCCCTTAATAATCTCCTCCCATCTATCTATCTATCTATATATAGATGCAAAAATCCTCAATAAAATACTGGCAAACGAATCCAGCAGCACATCAAAAAGCTTATCCAGCATGATCAAGTTGGCTTCATCCCTGGGATGCAAGGCTGGCTCAACATACACAAATCAATAAACGTAATCCATCATATAAACAGAACCAAAGACAAAACCACATTTATCTCAAGAGATGCAGAAAAGGCCTTCGACAAAATTCAATAGCGCTTCATGCTAAAAACTCTCAATAAACTAGGTATGGATGGGATATATCAATAAACTAGGTATGTGGGCAGAAAGTGGAAAAATTCACTTTGAAAACTGGCACAAGACAGGGATGCCCTCTCTCACCACTCCTGTTCAACATAGTGTTGGAAGTTCTGGCCAGGGCAATCAGGTAGGAGAAAGAAATAAAGGGTATTCAATTAGGGAAAAGAGGAAGTCAAATTGTCCCTGTTTGCAGATGACATGATTGTATATTTAGAAAACCCCATCGTCTCAGCCCAAAATCGCCTTAAGCTGATAAGCAACTTCAGCAAAGTCTCAGGATACAAAATCAATAACAGACAAACAGAGAGCCAAATCATGAGTGAACTCCTATTCACAATTGCTTCAAAGAGAATAAAATACCTAGGAATCCAACTTACAAGGGATGTGAAGGACTTTTTCAAGGAGAACTACAAACCACTGCTCAAGGAAATAAGAGAGGACATTAACAAATGGAAGAACATTCCATGCTCATGGATAGGAAGAATCAATATCATGAAAATGGTCATACTGCCCAAAGTAATCTATAGATGACATGCTATCCCCATCAAGCTATCACTGGCTTTCTTCATAGGATTGGAAAAAACTACTTTAAATTTCATATGGAACCAAAAAGAGCCCGCATAGCCAAGACAATCCTAAGCAAAAATAACAAAGCTGGAGGTATCACGCTACCTGACTTCAAACTATACTATAAGGATACAGTAACCAAAACAGCATGGTACTGGTACCAAAACAGAGATATAGACCAATGGAACAGAACAGAGCCCTCAGAAATAATACCACACATCTACAACCATCGGATCTTTGACAAACCTGACAAAAACAAGAAATGGGGAAAGGATTTCCTATTTAATAAATGGTGTTGGGAAAACTGGCTAGCCATATGCAGAAAGCTGAAACTGGATCCCTTCCTTATACCTTATACAAAAATTAATTCAAGATGGATTAAAGACTTAAATGTTAGACCTAAAACCATAAAAACCCTAGAAGAAAACCTAGGCAATCCCATTCAAGACATAGGCATTGGCAAGGACTCCATGACTAAAACACAAAAAGCAATGGCAACAAAAGCCAAAATTGACAAATGGGATCTAATTAAACTAAAGAGCTTCTGCACAGCAAAAGAACCTACCATCAGAGTGAACAGGCAACCTACAGAATGGGAGAAAATTTTTACAATCTATCCATCTGACAAAGGGCTAATATACAGAATCTACAAAGAACTTAAATTTACAAGAAAAAAATCAAACAACCCCAACAAAAAGTGGGCAAAGGATATGAACAGACACTTCTCAAAAGAAGACATTCATACAGCCAACAGACACATGAAAAAATGCTCATCACCACTGGTCATCAGAGAAATGCAAATCAAAACCACAATGAGATACCATCTCACACCAGTTAGAATGGCGATCATTAAAACGTCAGGAAACAACAGGTGCTGGAGAGGATGTGGAGAAATAGGAACACTTTTACACTGTTGGTGGGACTGTAAACTAGTTCAACCATTGTGGAAGACAGTGTGGCGATTCCTCAAGGATCTAGAACTAGAAATACCATTTGACCCAGCCATCCCGTTACTGGGTATATACCCAAAGGATTATAAATCATGCTACTATTAAGACACATGCACACGTATGTTTATTGTGGCACTATTCACAAGAGCAAAGACTTGGAACCAATCCAAATGTCCATCAATGATAGACTTGATTAAGAAAATGTGGCAGATATATACCATGGAATACTATGCAGCCAGAAAAAAGGATGAGTTCATATCCTTTGTAGGGACATGAATGAAGCTGGAAACCATTACTATGAGCAAACTATCACAAGGACAGAAAACCAAACACCACATATTCTCACTCATACGTGGGAATTGAACAATGAGAACACTTGGACACAAGATGGGGAACATCACACACCGGGACCTGTCGTGGGACTGGTGAAGGATAGCATTAGAAGATATACCTAATGTAAATGACAAGTTAATGGGTGCAGCACACCAACATGGCACGTGTATACATATGTAACAAACCTGAACATTGTGCACATGTACCCTAGAACTTAAAGTGTAATAAAAAAAATGAATTAATTTTTAAAAAATTGTCATATGTTATTTTCTGCCTAGCCTCCTTATTGAATGTTTTTACTAGCGTTGATAATTTTAAAGCTGATTTTACTATTCATTTTATGTACATATCATCTAAAAATACTAGGAATCACACTTCCTTCCTCCCAAAAGTTATAATCCTTATTGCTGTTCTTAACAATGTTAGGTGACACAGTGAGTTTAGTAAGTGTTAACTCTAGCACTTTACCATTAAATACTCTTCCTAAGTATTCATTTGCCTAATAAAGATTATAAATTATATTTAGGACAAAACTTCTTTATCTGTTTAAATATTTCATTTCCCACAAAGCAAACAAAAATTTTAAAAAGATGAACTAACAAATCAATTAGATTTCTCTTAAGATTAAAGTTATTTTCAGTATCATTCACTAATAAAAATCCTATTTTTCATCCTTAAATTGATGCTCCTTTCCCAAGTAAAGTCTCATCTGAAAATCATTCCACATAACCATACATGATTCAAACTACAAAATTAAAATGTAATATCACTTTTATCATTTAGAACTTATGTACACCAAAACTTTTCCTGCATTGCTTACTCAACCTAACAATGTAAACAATTACTCTCAAACTTCCCAAATATTTCACGAGAGTCAATTGTTCAAAAGTGAACAGATTTTTTTAAACTAGGGCAAAACACAAAATACTCAGATACAAAAGTTTTCAAAGAAGCCAAATATACATTATAAACAGGTATTCCTAAAATTAGTTTTATATATTATCACAGAGTAAAACTCTCCAACCTTAAATCACGGAATGGGTTTTACATACGTGCGTGCGTGTGTGTGTGTGTGTGTGTGTGTGTGTGTGTGTGTATGAAAGTTTGTACACATATATATTAAAGAATAAGAAAATGTACCTCAAATTCTTTTCTAAGGCGTTCCTCTCGTTGAGTGCTAAATTCAAGTTCACTTGTTTGTCGCCGTAAAAGGTCAGAGCAGTCCATATGTTCTGTTTCTAATTTTTCTACTTTCTTATGCATATTTTGCACAGCAGTATCTTGCTCCTGGAAAATAATTCATTTTTGCATCAATAAAGTTTATAAGCCATCAATGACTAAGAGTCACTCCAATAGAAGACAGGGAGTAACTAAATCTGTGCTTCAACCATAATAATAGGTTAATTTATATAAGCAAAAGAGGCCTAGATATTTTCCA
The DNA here is from genome assembly GCF_049350105.2 of Macaca mulatta. Classification (NCBI taxonomy): domain Eukaryota; kingdom Metazoa; phylum Chordata; class Mammalia; order Primates; family Cercopithecidae; genus Macaca; species Macaca mulatta. Next base: position 83,509,544 of record NC_133420.1, read on the forward strand.
TCAGTGTTTCAGAATGTCCATGTGTTTAAAAGCACTACTGAAGTTTTACAGTTCAAAAACTCTGATTAATATTACAATGGAAACTCTTACAGCATATAACAAAGTTATATTAGTTTAACTGACCTCTGAAGGTATTTATGTAATGCTGTAGTTCAATAATCATATATAATGCTTCCCCTTCCCATTAAAATTTGTAAATGTATATTACCCTTTGTGTAACAAGAAATGATTAACTTGAATGCCTAATAATGTTTATAATGCTTACATGAGCTCACGGTACTTATATTACATGCTTATATTACAAGCTTTTAAAATTGCATCCACTAGATGGCTGTGTTTCATTTCCTCTTAGATTTTCGAAAAGCTTTGAAATCTTTGCTTGGCTATTGAAAAGGAAATAACTTCAGGTAGTCTTATACTAAAATCTCTCAATCCCCTTTCCCAACTAAACACAGAAATGGGAGTTGAATTTTATTGAAAAAGTTCAAACGTAAAGTTCACACATATATCAAAGGCATTCTCCACCTTAACTAATCTAGATTCACTGTTCTCATTTAAGGCCTTTAACAAAGTCCTCTTTCCCGTATTTCCCTCACCAGAGTAATGTTATTCATGGACAAACACATTATGAATATGTACATAAGCTTCCAAGAATACCTAGCCACTCAAAAGATACAATTAGAATCTGAGTATGTTGCAAACATCAAATATAATTCCCTATGAAAGATTCTAGTTTGAAAAACACCCAGCGCCGGGCACGGTGGCTCACGCCTGTAATCCCAGCACTTTGGGAGGCCGAGGTGGGCGGATCACGAGGTCAGGAGATCGAGACCATCCTGGCTAACACGGTGAAACCCCGTCTCTACTAAAAATACAAAAAACTAGCCGGGCGAGGTGGCAGCGCCTGTAGTCCCAGCTACTCGGGAGGCTGAGGCAGGAGAATGGCGTGAACCCGGGAGGCGGAGCTTGCAGTGAGCTGAGATCGCGCCACTGCACTCCAGCCTGGGCGACAGAGCGAGACTCCGTCTCAAAAAAAAAAAAAAAAAAGAAAAACACCCAGCATCCTAAGTCCACAGTGAAAAGATGAGGAAACATTTAAAATTCAACTTCTTATTTCATATCTCCAACTTCTTATTTCTTTTTTTTTTAACTTTTGTTTTAGGTTCAGGGCTACATATATAGGTTTGTTATACAGGTAAACTCGTGTCACAGGGATTTGTTGTACAGATTATTTCATCACCCAGGTACTCAGCCTAGTATCCAATAGTTATTTTTTTCTGATCCTCTTCCTTATTCTACTCTCCACCCTCATATAGGATCCAGTGTGTGTTGTTCCCCTCTTTGTGTCCACGTGTTCTCATTGTTTGGTTCCCACTTAGAAGTGAGAACATGTGGTATTTGGTTTTCTGTTCCTGTGTTACTTTGCTAAGGATAATGGCCTCCCGCTCCATCCATGTTCCTGCAAAGGATATTATCTCATTCTTTTTTATGGCTGCATTGTATTTAATGGTGTATATATACCACATTTTCTTTATCTAGTCTAACACTGATATGCATTTAGGTTGACTCCATGTCTTTGCTATTGTGAATAGTGCTGCAATGAACATATGCATGCCATGTGTCTTTGTGGTAGAACAATTTCTACTCCTTTGAGGATATAGTCTTTGTGGTAGAACAATTTCTACTCCTTTGAGGACATACCCAGAAATGGGATTGCTGGATCAAATGATAGCTCTGTTTTTAGTTCTTTCAGGAATTGCCACACGGTTTTCCACAATGGTTGAATGCACTTACACTCTCGCCAATAATGCATGAGTGTTCCCTTTTCTCCACAACCTTGCCAGCATCTGTTATTTTTTTGACTTTTTAATAATAGTCATTCTGACTGGTGTGAGATTCCAATTCCTTATTCTTGTTCTTATGAATCCTCTTATGCATAAGATTACTATTCTATAGCAGACTATACATGAACTCTTAATAATTACTTTCTTCAGTTAACAGACTTCTTAATACAGGCATACCTTAGAAATATGGCTGGTTCAGTTCCAGACCACTGCCATAAAGCAAATATTGCAATCAAGTGAGTCACATCAATTTTTGTTTCCAAAAAATTGCAATTAAGTAATGCTTGCACTATACTGTAATCTATTAAGTGTGCAATCTCATTATATATAAAAAAATATTTATTTTAATTTAAAAATACTTTATTGAGGCCAGGCGCAGTGGCTCACGTCTGTAATCCCAGGACTTTGGGAGGCCAAGGTGGATGGATCACTTGAGCCCAGGAGTCCGAGACAAGCCTGGCCAACATGGCAAAACCCCATCTCTACTAAAAATACAAAACTTAGCCAGGTGTGGGGGCACACATCTGTAATCCCAGCTACTGCGGGAGGCTGAGGCAGGAGAATCGCTTGAACCCGGGAAGCAGAGATTGCAGTGAGTTAATATCATGCCACTGCACTCCAGCCTGGGCAACAGAGCAAGACTCTGTCTCAAAAATAAATAAATAAAATTAAAATACTTTATTGCTTTAAAAAAAAAAAAAAAAAGATGCTAACCATCATCTGGCCCTTCAGGAAGTCATCATCTTTAATGGTGGAAAGTCCTAACTCAACGTTTGTTGATGACTGTTGACTGATCAGGGTGGTAGTGGCTGAAGGCTGGGCAGTCAGGGGCAGTTTCTTAAAATAAGGCAACAAAGAAGTTTGTTACATTGGTTGACTCTTTCTTCAAAACGTTTTTTCTGTAGCATGCAATGCTGCCTGATAGCATTTTACTAGCAGAACCTCTTTCAGAACTGAAACCCTATGGCTGCTTTAGCAACTAAGTTTATGTAATACTCTAAATCTTTTGCTGTCATTTCAATAATGTTCACAGCATCTCCACCAGGAGGAGTTTCCATCTCAAGAAACTATTTTCTTTGGTCATCTATAAGAAGCAACTCCTCATCCACTCAAGTTTTATGAATGCATGAGACTGCAGCAATTCAGTCACATCTTCAGGCTCTGCCTCTAATTCTAGTTTTCTCACTATTTCCAACACATCTACAGTAACTTCTTCCACTGAAGTCTAAAACTCCATCGAAGTTATCCATAAGGACTGGAACCAACTTCCTCCAAACTCCTGTTAATGTTGACATTTTGACCTCCTCTCGTGAATCACAAATGGTCTTAAGGGCATCTAGAATGGCAAATCCTTTCCAGAAAATTTTTTATTTAATTTGCCTAGATCCATCAGAAGAATCACTCTCTATGTCAGCTATAGCCTTATGAAATGTATGTCTTAATAAGACTTGAAAGTCAAAATTCTTCACTGATGCATGGGCTGCTGAATGGATGTTGTGTTAGCAAGAATGAAAACATTAACCTCCTTGTACACAACCATCAGAGTTCTTCAGTAACCAAGTACATTGTCAACAAACAATAATATTTTGAGAACAATCTTTTTTTTTTCTGAGCAGCAGGTTTCAACAGTGGGCTTAAATATTCAGTTAAATATTCTGTAAAGAGATGAGCTGTCATCCGGGCTTTGTTGTCCCATTTATAGAGCACAGGCAGAGTATATGCAGCATAATTCTTAAGGGCCCTAGGATTTGGAGAACGATAAATGAGCATTGACTTCAACTTAAACTCACTAGCAATATTAGCCCCTAACAAGAGAGTCATCCTGTCCTTTGAAGCATTAAAGCTGGGCACTGACTTCTCTCTAGCTCTGAAACACCTAGATGACATCTTCCAATAGAAGACTGTTTTGTCTGCAAGTTTAGTGTAGCCACCTTCATCAATTATTTTAGCTAGATCTTTGGGATTACTTGCTGCAGCTTCTATATTAGCAGTTGGTTTCACTTTGCACTTTTATATTATGTAGAAGTCTTCTTTCCCTAAACGTCATGAACCAATCTGTCCCAGCATCCAACTTTTTTCCTCCAAATTCCTCACCTCTCTCAGCCTTCATCAAATTGAAGAGAGTTAGGGTCTTGTTCTAAATTACACTTTGGCTTAAGGGAATGTTGTGGCTGGTTTGATCTATCCACACCACTACAACTGTCTTCATGTCAGCAATAAGAATGACTGACTCTCTTATCACTTACGTGTTCACTAAAGTAGCACTTTTAATTTCCTTCAAAAACTTTTCCTTTGCATTCACAACTTGGCTGTTCGGCACAAAAGACAAAGCATTTAGCCTGTCCTGGTTTTGAACATTCCGTCCTCACTAAGCTTAATCATTTCTAGCTTTTGATTTAAAGTGAGACAGGTATGAGCCCTCCTTTCACCTGAACACTTAGAGGACATTGTAGAGTTAACTGGTCTAATTTCAATTTTGCTGTGTCTCAAGGAATAGGGAGGCCAGAGGAGAGGGAGAGAGTTGGAAGAACGGTTGGAGAGGAGTAGGGAGAACACATACATTTATAAATTAAGTTCATCACCTTATGCAGGCATGGTTCATGGTGCCCCAAAACAATTACAATAGCAGTAACATAAAGACCACTGGTCAGAGGAGGGGCCAAGATGGCCAAATAGAAACAGCTGCAGTCTGCAGTGCCTAGCAAGACCAACACAGAAGGTGGATGATTTCTGCATTTCCAACCGAGGTACCCAGTTCATCTCACTGGGACTGGTTAGGCACTGGGTGCAACCCACGCAGAACAAGCAGAAGCAGGACTGGGCGTCACTTCACCCTGGAAGTGCAAGGATCCAGGGAACTCCCTCCCCCAGCCAGCTAGGGGAAGTGGTGAGGGACTGTGCTACCCGCCCTGAGTACTATGCTTTTCCCATGGATTTTTGCAATCTGCAGATCAGGAGATTCCCTCGTGAGCCTACATCACCAGGGCCCTGGGTTTCAAGCACAAAACTGGGTGGCTGTTTGGGCAGACACCGAGCTGCAGGAGTTTTTTCATACTTCAGTGGCACCTGGAACTCCAGCAAGAAAGGAGAACCGTCCACTCCTCTGGAAAGGGGGATGAACCCAGGGACCCAAGAAATCTAGCTCAGCAGGTCCCACTCCCATGGAGCCCAGCAAGCTAAGAACCACTGGCTTGAAAGTCTTGCTGCCAGCACAGCAGTCTGGAGTTGACCTGGGATGACAGAGCTTGGTGGGGGAAGGAGCAACCGCCATTACTGAGGCTTTAGTAGGTAGTTTTCCCGTGACAGTGCTAAGGAGACTGGGAGGTTCGGACTGGGCAGAGTCACCACAGCACAGCAAAGTGGCTGTGGCCAGACTGCTTCTCTGGATTCCTCCTCACTGGGCAGGACATCTCTGCAAGATATGCAGCAGTTCAGTCAGGAGCTTACAGAGAAAACTCTCATCCTGGTGGGACAGAGCACCTGGGGGAAGGGATGCAGTCGCAGCTTCAGTGGACTTAAATCTTTCCCGCCTGTCAGCTCTGAAGACAGCGGCTGATCTTGACAAGGGGGAATTCTCCCAGCACAGTGCACCAGCTCTGCTAAAGGACAGACTGTCTCCTCAAGTGGGTCCCTGATCCCCATGCCTCCTGACTGGGAGAGACCTCCCAATAGCGGTTGACAGACACCTCACACAGGAGAGCTCTGGCTGGCATCAGGCGGTGCCCGTCTGGGACAAAGTTTCCAGAGGAAGCAGCAGGCAGCAATCTTTGCTGTTCTCCAGCCTCCACTGGTAATACCCAGGCAAACAGGATCTGCAAACTGCAGCAGACCTGCAGAAGTCCAGCAAACTGCAGCAGACCTGCAGAAGACGGACCTGTTAGAAGAAAAACTAACAGAAAGCAACAACATCAACATCAACATAAAGAACCATCCCCTAAAAAACCCCATCCAAAGATCATCAGCCTCAAAGATCAAAGGTAGGTAAATCCACAAAGATGAGGAAAAGTCAGCACAAAAATGCGGACAATTCCAAAAGCCAGAATGACTTTTCTCCTCCAAATGATCACAACACCTCTTCAGCAAGGGCGCAAAACTGGACAGAGAATGGGACTGGGGAAGTGACAGAAGTAGGTTTCAGAAGGTGGGTAATAACAAACTCCTCTGAACTAAAGGAGCATATTCTAACAAAGCAAAAAAGCTAAGAACTTCTGATAAAAGGTTATTACAGGAACTGCTAACTAGAATAACCAGTATAGAGAGGAACATAAATTCCATGTGACATGCCTGCTCCCCCTTTGCCTTCCACCATGACTGTAACCTTCCTGAGGCCTCCCCAGAAGCCGAGCAGATGTTAGCACCATGCTTCCTGTAAAGCATGCAGGATGATGAGCCAGTTAATTAAATCTCTTTTCTTATAAATTACCTAGTCTCAAGTATTTCTTCATAGCAACGTAAGAATGGCCAAATACAAATAGTATTATGAACAACCTTATGTAATATTTTTTCCTAAGAGTACTTTTATATATAAAAGCACTTTTAAGAACATTATGCACTATACTACACAAGTATAAAAAAACTATTATTATATATGATAGGTCCTCCTCCTTCAATCACTGAATAGCACCAGTATTAATTCAGTCACTGTTAAATTATATGCCTTCTTAAATTACAAATACATAACCTCCAACTTTCAGTCATTCACTTAGATACTTGTCTACTTTAAAGTAAATAAATAGCAATTTACACGGTTAATCATAAACCAAATAATTTTAAATAATAACAAAATACAGTCTATAACCAAAAGATGCTTATATCCTAGTTGATTGAAAATATTTTATATAGTATTTGTGAAATAAAGTAAAATAAATTGTTTAGGAAGTCTCATGAGATTTATCTATAAAAAAAAATCATAGGCCAGGCACAGTGGCTCACTTCTGTAATCCCAGCACTTTGGGAGGCCAAGGTGGGTAGATCCCTTGAACTCAAGAGTTCAAGACCAGACTGGGCAACATGGCAAAACATCATCCCTAAAAAATAAACAAAAATGGCCAGGCATGGTGGCTCACACCTGTAATCCCAGCATTTGGGAGGCCAAGGCGGGCAGACCACTTGTGGTCAGGAGTTCGAGATCAACCTGGCCAACATGGTGAAAACTTGTCTCTACTAAAAGTACAAAACATGAGCCGGTGTGGTGGCACACACCTGTAATCCCAGCTGCTCGGGAGGCTGAGGAAGGAGAATCGCTTGAACCCAGGAGGCAGAGGTTACAGTGAGCCGAGATTGTACAACTGCACTCCAGCTTAGGTGACAGAGTAAGACTCCATCTCGAAATAATAAATAAACAAAAATTAGCCAGCGTTGTGGCACATGCCTGTGGTCCCAGCTACTTGGAGGGCTGAGGTGGGAGGATCACTTGCGCCTAGGAGGCAGAGACCGCAGCGAGCTGAGATCATGCCACTGTACTCCAGTCTGGGCAACAGAGTGAGACCCTGTCTCAGAAAAAAAAAATCACATGTGATTCCCATTTTACTGACAAATCATGTAGAAAGACAACACATAATAATTTAAATTCCTTTACAATAAACAAAGAGTGAGCCCACTATTCCATGTAGTTTGAATTTAATCCTTTGAAGAAAAAAAAGAACCTGGAAAATCAAAGGCCAATCAGTTAGGGCTTATTAAGTTTATTTTGGTGATATATTACCACTGTGACAGTTGACCTATATTTAATATTACTAACCAAATAGCTTTTATTTAAGAGTATTTCAACATTTAGATAAAATTCTGACCTAACAATCACATTTTCAATGCAGCGGTCAGGTAGTCACTTAATATTATATGATAATTTCTATTCTATTCTTGGATAGGAATACAAATACACACACAGATATAGACACATACAAACACACAAACATGTTTTCATAGAAAAAGATGTTTTCCTAAAACAGTACAGATGTTTAGGAATTCTACTCAAGAGTAGAGATACTTAGAAATTCCATATGAAGAAAAGTTATATTACATTAATTAACTGATTACATTGAGTTAGAATTACCTTGATTGATTTTCTAATGTTAAATCCACCTGACATCAATTGTATAGTCTTTTATATTTTATCTTCTTAAAATCTTGCTACGTCTGGTTAGCTAATATTTTGTATAGTATTTTTGCATATATATAAATAACTGAGATTAGCTATAATTATCTTTTCTTGTATCCTTGTCAGTTTGGTATCAATACTATGTTATCAAGATGTTTCCATTCTCTAGAGGAGTTTACATAAAACTGGAATTATTAGCTTCTTGAATGTTTCTTTTATTCATTGGTAAAACAATATGGGCCAGCAATTTTGACACCAACTCAATCTATGTAATGATTACCTACTATTCAGCTTTCCTATTTTCTACTTCTTCTTAAGTTAGATGGAGAAGGGGGAAGGATTGTATCTAGCCAAACAATCCTATGGTAAAGATAATGGTTGAAAAGCCTCACCCAGACAAGTTTCTAGGAAACTTTTTAGTCCTTCACTCTTAAAATGAGGAAACATGGCCGGGCGCGGTGGCTCAAACCTGTAATCCCAGCACTTTGGGAGGCCGAGACGGGCGGATCACGAGTTCAGGAGATCGAGACCATCCTGGCTAACACGGTGAAACCCCGTCTCTACTAAAATACAAAAAAAATAGCCGGGCGAGGTGGCGGGCACCTGTACTCCCAGCTACTCGGGAGGCTGAGGCAGGAGAATGGCGTGAACCCGGGAGGCGGGGCTTGCAGTGAGCTGAGATCCAGCCACTGCACTCCAGCCTGGGCAACAGAGCCAGACTCCGTCTCAAAAAAAAAAAAAAATGAGGAAACATGATATTTTTAAAAATTCTCCAACATGAAGATAAAATCTAAATCAAATAATGGCAAAGAGGGAGGGGCAACCTAAGATAAACAGATATTTAAAAACAAGAAAACTTCAAAATATCCTCAAAGAACATAAGCAGTTCCAGAACAGCAGATAAAGTACCACCAAAAATCCTTTCCTTCATAAAAGCAACAAGAACACTGGCAAAAATTATCTGAATCTAATTTCTCATTAACTCTTTAAATTAACCAAAAACTTGCAGTAATCCAAAAAGCATTTACTCAAGGAAACCGCTGAATCTCAGTAAGAGCAGTGAGATTTGTGGCATTTTAACTTGTACTATACTCATCCCCTCCCCACCAGCTCCTGAAAGCCTCAAAAATCAATTGCCTCAGAATAGTAGTAGCTTATGGAATCCAGCAGCCTAGCCAGCACTGTGGGGAAGGAGAGAAGAACAGGATTGGAGCTCCCCAAAAGCCCCAGCCACAGAGAAACGGGCATATATATAGCCTTTGAAAAGCTCTGACATATTCCTGGCATCCAGAAAACCATTCAAGTGCAAGGCTATACTATGCCTAGTCCCTGAGAAGGCCCCACTCTCTCATCTCTGGCTGACCTTGAGCCTCTGTGCAAGTAGGAAGTGAAGGCTAAGCCAGAGTTTTAATCAGCCCACAAAAGCACTGAATGCATACTCAAACATACAGAAAAAAACCACTCAGCAAAGGCTAGAAGACTTATTTGTTCACAGCATTTAAGAAAATCTTCTGTCCATTCATTAGCTGACCATCTACAAACAGGTAGAGATCTCATTGGCCACACCTGACAAAGAATACACACTTCATAGATTTTGACCAGAAAAGTCACAGTCAACAACATAAAAAGGTGTTCAACATCATTAGTCATTAGAAAAATGCAAATCAAAACCACTTGTTTTGATTAGGCTTTCTTAAATGTATATATACATAACACTTATTTCAATGTTTAATATGAGTGTTTTGGGTCTTTATTTGGAAGTTTAGTGATTTTTTTTTTTTTTACCAGAAATATGCTCCAAGAACTTAACTCATTTATATCAATTAACCTATGATAAAACTGGTTTCATTCTACGTCATTCACTTAAAGTCACAATTACAAAGAACCTATGAATGATGTTAAATAAGGACTTCTATTTCATGCCACTAAGATGGTTATCATCAAAAAGACTGATGATAACAGGTGATAGCAAAGATGTAGAGAAACTGGAATTCTCAAACATTACTCATACTGTCATTCAGCAGCATTAGAAAACAGTCCATCAGTTCCTCAAAAAGCTAACCATAAGATTACTATTTGACCCAGAAATTCTAATACTGCGTATATACCCAAGAGAACAGAAAATCTATGTCAACACAAAAATTTGTATATAGAACCCCCAATAAAATAGTCTACGGCATTTAATAAATCTCAAATAGGCAACAGGGCCTAGGGCTGCCCACCACATCAGCTAAGCATCTACCATCCTGTCACCATTATATAAACCTGCAGAAAAGTGTTAAATACAGAAGTTCAGTCCTCAAACAGATGTTCAGAGGGAAAAACAAACTAGTAAGAAAGGTAAGAACTCCAACTCTTTTTATAAATAGAAGATCAAAATAAAGCCACCAAAGTATCAGGAAATTGCAAAGAATGGCATGGAAACTATGCAAATATGCAAACTATTCAAAAGTAAGAAAGAGAAAAAATAACAAAGGCAGAAATGAACAAAACACACAAAAGACAACGTGCCCAACCAGGAAAATCATCAAAGCTCAAAAACAGGGGCACATTCAACACAACAGTTAAAATACTTCTAATACTAAAAACATTTGGTAAAACCAGAATTCAAATATGAGATGAAAAGTGAGACTGCAGTTCTATGAGATCATAAGTTAAAAAGAACACCAAGAGGAGACCACTAGTTAAACAGATCTGATTAAACATAGCTAAGCATCTCTCCTAAAATGCCACTTAAATGAAAGTAAAAAATAAAAACAAATGGCAGAAACAATGAATGGTGGAGAAAATGACAGACAACAAAAGATGTCAGAAGCAAATTTGGAAGATAGAAAGCAAACGGACAAGTGATAATGACTTAGGTTTCAGCTTTTTCACCTTTTCTAAATGTGTAAAAAGGGAGAAGCCTAGTAGCAAGCTGATTTACAGCCACAAAAGCTCAGAAATTGGAGGCACAATGTCTTAGTCCATCCAGCCTGCCATAACAAGATACCATAAACTAGGTAGCTTATAAAAAACAGAAATGCATTTCTCACAGTTCTGGAAGATGGAAAATGCAAGATCAAGGTGTTGGCAGATTCAATGTCTGGCAAGAGCCTACTTTCTAGTTTATAGAGGATGCTTTCTAGCTGTGTCCTAACACAGTGGAAGGGAAGAACTCTGGTTCTTCAGTCCCTTATAAAGGCACCAATTCTACTTAAGGTTTCCACCATCATGACCTAATAATCTCCCGAAGACCCCACCTCCTAATACCATTACAACAGTGATTAGGTTTCAACATACAGATTTAGGAGGGACACAAACATTCAGACCCTAGCAAAACAGCTAACTCTGAAGCCAAGCTATATAGTAAAAATGAATACAGGAGCATTGCTGGGAGCCTCTATAACCAGTACTTTATACTCTTGGGTTGCCTCTGCCAGCTCCCTCCCTGAAAAATTCCCCTCCATATCCTGGAAAAAGGGAAGGAGTTTACAAACTAGAGAGATTGATCAAAAGAGGTTCTGAGCATATGAAAAGCAAACACAACTAGAGGTTGGGGTAAGACACCTTATTAAAAATGAGATTAAGCAAAATCTGCAGAGTGGGCAGTTAGACCTCACAGTGCCCTGAACACTGACTCCTACACTCACAGCAATATAAGGAGGAGACTAAAGATTTCTTTCTAGGAAAACAACCAGGCTAAGAAAAAAGACATCGTAAGGTTCCCCAATTCAATGGAAGGGTTCCATATCCAAAGAGCTTCTTCTCAGCTTTTTAGTGCCTCATTCTTAAATATAAACACACAGTCTAGAATCACTGGACATTTGAGGAAAGGTTCTTGTATTAGGCTGTTCCCGCATGGCTATAAATACCTGAGCCCGGGTAATTTATAAAGAAAAGGGTTTAATTGGCTCACAGTTCTGCAGACTGTACAGGAAGCATGATGCTGGCATCACTTGGCTTCTGGGGAGGCCTCAGGAAACTTATAATCATGGTAGAAGGTGAAGGGGGAGCAGGCACGTCACATGGCCAGATCAGGAGCAAGACAAATGAGGCACTACACACCTTTAAATGACCAGATCTTGTGAGAGCTCATTCATTATCATGAGGATAGTACCAAGAGGAATGGTGCTAAGCCATTCATGAGAAATGTGCCCCCAAGATCACCTCCCACCAGGCCCTATTTCCAACACTGGTGATTACATTTCAATATGAGATTTGGGCAGAGACACACATCCAAACTATATCACTTCTCATGTGAAACTCAGAGGCTACTACAAAATGAGGCCAAACACTCAGAGAAAATAAAGACCAGGCCAGGCACAGTGGCTCACACCTGTAATCCCAGCACTTTGGGAGGCCAAGGTGGGACAACCACTTGAGTCCAGGAGTTCAAGACCAGACTGGGCAACACAGTGAGACTCTGTCTCTACAAAGAACAGAAAAAAGTAGCCAGGTGTGGTGGTGCACATCTGTAGTCCCAGGTACTCGAGAGGCTGAGGTGGGAAGATGGCTTGAGAACAGGAGGTTTAAGCTGCAGTGAGCCATGAGTGAGCCATGCATTTCCAGCCTTTGCAGCAGAGCAAGACCCAGTCTCGAAAAGAAGACAAGACCATCAAGGGAGGGGTGGGGGGAAAAGCACCTTCAAAATAAGTATGACTTATACACTCAAAGAGTTAAATTAAGACATTACAAACATGAAACAAGGAGAATATACTAAGAAAGGTATCATCAAATAACAACGATGACCTCTTAGAAATTAAAAACCCAAAAGATGAAATAAAATGTAACAGAAAGGCTGCAATACAAAATTGAGAAAATCTCTCAGAAAATAAGAGTAAAAATATTAAAAGATGGACAATAAAAGAGATAAGCATTATAAGGATGTCAACTTTATGTCAAATTGATATATAAATACAATTTAATTTTAATCAAAATTACAGCAAGGTCTCTTGATGGAATATAATAAGCCATTTCTCAAACTCACATAGAGAAGTAAAAGGCCAAGAATAACCCCTTCCCCACCCCTAAAAGTAATAAGAATAAAGACAGAGGAACTTTCTCTACCAGATATCAAGACTTTTTCTAAAGGTATAGTGAATAAAACAATTTAGTACTGCTGCAGAAACAAACATGCAAGTGAAACAGAACCGAGTACCCAGGAACAAAGTCTTAGATATGAAAAAACTTGATGTATAATGGAAATGACATTATAAATCAATATGTGGTAAAAGAACAGACAATTGAATAGCTAGTACAGGGACACTTGGCTATCTATTTGGAAAAACAAAATTAGATCCCATCTCATGCTACATACACATTCTCTTTATGACTTTGGGTTATGTAAGACAAAACAATCACTACTATAAAGAAATATACTGATAAACTCAACTACATTAAAATTTAAAACTAGGCCAGGTGCGGTGGCTCACGCCTGTAATCCCAGCACTTTGGAAGGCCAAGGCGGGTGGATCACCTGAGGTCAGGAGTTCAAGACCAGCCTGGCCAACATGGTAAAACCCTGTCTCTACTAAAAACACACACAAAAAATTAGCTGGGCATGGTGATGGGCGCCTGTAATCCCAGCTCCTCAGGAGACTGACACAGGAGAATCGCTTGAACCTGGGAGACGGAGGTTGCAGTGAGCCAAGATCACACCACTGCACTCCAGCCTAGGTGATAGAGTGAGACTCCGTGTCCAAAAAAAAAAAAAATAAATTAACTGTTCATCATATACAATGTAAACTGCCTCTCTGTCTCCACAAAGAAGAAAAAGATGTTTGCAAAAGGAATATACATAACCAAGGGTTAGTTACCAAATACATTCAAAAAAAAAAAACACCTTTTTTTTTTTTTTTTTTTTTTTGAGACAGGATCTCACTCTGTAGCCCAGGCTGTGATCACAGGACAGTACAGCCTTGATCTCCCAGGCTCAAGCAATCCTCTCACCTCAGCCTCCCTAGTAGCTAGGATCACAGGTGTGTGCCACTATGCCTGGTTAATATATACATTTTTTTTTTTCATTGAGATAGTGTCTCTGTTGCCCAGGTTGGTCTCGAACTCCTGGGCTCAAGCAATTCTCCCACCTCGGCCTCCTAAAGTGCTGGGATTACAGGCAGGAGCCACCATCCCCAGCCAAAAGCTCCTATTAAACAGTAAAAATATACCCAAAAATCCAAAAGAAAAAAGGCAAAAAATATAAACTGGCACTTACAAAAAAGAAATATGAATGGCCAATAAACACAACATGGTCAATGTCAAGGAAGTGGAAATTTAAGCAAGAATGAGATACAATTTCACACATACCCTATTTCAAAAGAAATTAAGTCTGAAAAATACCAAGAGGCTGTGAAGGAGAAGAAACTCTTCTTTGAAATTGTTATACCCACTTAAGAGAACAATTTGGCACATGTTTTATACACACTAAACACATACCACATAAAAAGATTTGATGTTCATGGAATCACTGTCTGTAATAATTTAAACTTGGAAAGAACTTAAATCTCAATGTCAGTGTTATGATTTGAATGTTTGTCCCTTCCAAATCTCATGTTGAAATGTAATCCCCAATGTGACAGTACTGAGAGGTGGGGCCTTTAAGAGAGGACTGGGTCATGACAGCTCTGCCCTTGTGAATGGGTTAATCCATTAATCCATTAAATGGATTAATGGATTAATGGGTTATCATGGGAGTGGAACTGGTGGCTTTACAAGAAGAGACCTGAGCTGGCATGCTCAGCCCACCACCATGCGATGCCCGTGCAGCCTTTGACCTCTGCAGAGTTCCCACCAGCAAAAAGGCCTTCGTCAGATGCAGTCCCTTGATATTAGATGTCTCAGTCTCCACAACTGCAAGAATAAATTCCTTTTCTTTATAAATTAACCAGCTTCATGTATTCTGTTATAAGCAACAGAAAATGGACAAGGCAGTCAGGTAATGAGTAAATTATGGCACATGCACAAGATAAAATACTATACAGCAGTCAAACTGAATGAACAGAAGCTATTTTATTAATTTTAACAAATCTCAAAAATACAAGTAGCCCAGGCATGGTGGCTCACACTTGTTATCCCACCACTTTGATAGGCCAAGGCAGGCGGATCACTTGAGCTCAGGAGTTTGAGAACAGATTGGCCAACATGGCAAAACCCCATCTCTACTAAAAATGCAAAAATCGGCCAGGTGTAGTGGCATGTGCCTGTGGTCTCAGCTACTCAGGAGGCTGAGGTGGGAGGATTGCTTGAGCCCAGGAGGCAGAGGTTGCAGTGAGCCGAGATCACACCACTGCGCTCCAGCCTGAGTGACAGAGTGAGACCTTGTCTGGGGAAAAAAAAAAAAAGTGAAAAATATAAGTTGGACAAAGAAGCATCCTGTATGATATTCTAATGTACATCCTAAAACAAAAAATAATACAATGTACTGTCACTGTATACAGACAGAAAATTAAACACCAACTTCAGAATGGTAGTTATTCTTTTGGGGCTGAAGTGGTGGCAGGATGGGGAAGTGATTCAGAATTGTCTTCAATGATACAACAATTTACTGTTTGTTTCCAGTTCAAGTAGACGTAACAAACACTAACATGATCTAGGTGGTGAGTATTTGTTACATTAATGGTATTGCTGGTTATACTGGGCATTGATTATATATAAATCCCTGGGGGGGGTTGTATGTTCAAATATTTGCTTTAAGTTTATGGTTTTATCAATATAAATTCTGAGATGCACTGTAACACACAAGAAAATCCCCAAAAAATCTACAAAAATACCTCATGCAATTTACAGAAAAACTTGCCTCCATCCCAAATAAATGTAACTTTAAAATTTCTGTTACAGAACATATTTTCTAATCAAACCAAAAGCTACCTGCATCCTTATTTATGTGTGTGAAATAAAATCATATTAAGGACATTGGAAATTGAGGAAGTTTCTTCTTTTTTCCACTAGAGGGGGTTGTTGAACTTAAAATATTTTAAAATGAGGCTTGCTTTTAAACTGACATTTAACATCAAAGGAAACTACATTTGGCTGTTAGAAAATAAACTTGCTTTCTTTCCATATCTTCCAGAAACACAGCCCAAAAAGTATAATTCTTTATATATACTTATATAAACAACATTTCTCAGAATCCAAAATACGGTTCCGTTCCAATTCTGAAGAATTACACTAGTTAGAAAAATATCAGAGCTAAATATACTCCTCTTTTGTAGCTTATAAAATACATCAATATAGCTAACCACAACCTTAATCTATTACAAGATTATCTCCTGAAAGACCCAGAACAAGTTCCTCTTTTCTATGTCCCCAAGGCCAGCAAAGTTATACAAATAAAAAGTGTTTGTTGCTGTAGAGTATAAACTGGTGCTTTGTATAATATGTATCATAATTGTGAATCCATAAGCTTGTAGATGCAACAATTATATTTCTAGGCATTTACACAGAAGAATCATTTGTATGACTGCTCAAAGATATGGACAAGAATTTAGTGAATCATTAATTGGAGCTAAACATTTTTAAAGAAGTAAAATGTACATCAATAAGAGACTGCTGAAATACAATATTCCCTCTTATCTGCAGTTTCATCTTCCCTTTCAGTTTCCCTGAGTCAACCTAGGTCCAAAAATAAGTGAATACAGTACAATAAGACATTTTGAGTGGGAGAAAGACACATTCACATTACTTTCATTATAGTATCTTGTTATGATTGTTCTATTATTACATTGTTAATCTCTTACTGTGCCTAATTTATAAATTAAAGTTTATCATAGGTATGTGTGTGTATAGAAAAAAACACAGCGTATCTGCAGTTTCAGGCATCCACTGGTGTCATGTAACATATGCCCCACAGGTAAGGGAGAGGCTACAGTATGTTAGGAAAATCCACATGACAGAATGCCACGCAAATACTAAAAGAATAAGGTATGAACATCAAAAGATGGATGCAAAGTATTATTGAGGTATATCATTTTATTTATGTAAAAACATAATGCTTCTATATGCTGACATGAGGAGTGAAATCAGAGGTGAAAGGGGCAAGACCCTTACTTTCTTGCTTTTAAATTTCCCTAAATTAGGGGATTTATTTATTTATTTGTTTTTTGACAAGAGTCTCACTCTGTCATCCAGGCCGGAGTGCAGTGGTGTGACCTCAGCTCACTGCAACCTCCACCTCCTGGGTTCAAGCAATTCTCCTGCCTCAGCCTTCTGAGTAGCTGGGATTACAGGTGCGTGCCACCACGAGCAGCTAATTTTTTGGTTTTTGGTTTTTGGTTTTTCAGTAGAGATGGGTTTTCACCGTGTTAGCCAGGATGGTCTCAATCTCCTGACCTCATGATCTGCCTGCCTGAGCCTCCCAAAGCGCTGGGATTACAGGCATGAGCCACTGCGCCCAGACAAATTAGGGGCATTTTTATAACGAAGTTATCAGTGGCAGAGTCCTTTTCTATGCCATTTGTTAATAGGATAGCAGTACATAGTTTTCCAGAAGAAAAGAAATGCTCCTTGCTGCCCTTGATTATTTAAGGTAAACTTTCTTAAGGTGTTTCCCTGTCACACATGTTAACATATGTTAATGTGTTACATAAATAAAATTATAAGCCAGGTGTGGTGGCTCACTCCTATAATCTCAGTACTTTGGGAGACTGAGGCAGAAGGATCACTTGAGCCCAGGAATTCAAGACCAGCCTGGACAACACAGGAAGACCCCCATCTCTACAAAAATTTTAAAATAAGCCAGGCTTCGTGGCACATGCTTGTGGTCTCAGATACACAGGAGGCTGAGGTAGGGAAAGGCTGCAGTGAGCTGTGATAGTCCCGCTGCACTCCAACCTGGGCAACAGAGCGAGACCTTGTCTCAAAAATAGAAAGTAATAAAACAAAAAAAAATTATATTCCTAATATTTTGCATCCATCTGTTGATGTTCATATCTTATTTCTGTGTATTTGCATAGTATTCTGTTATGTGGATATTCCTAAAAACACTTTCGTTTCACGTAACTTCCTCCAAGTTGTCACTACATCACAATCATACTTACTAGGTCAGCTTTTGATATGTTGCACCCCAATCCCTAGATTGTCTTAAGGCCTCTCAGACCATGCCTACTAAGACTGATCTGATAACTTCCTTCACTGCCTCCCTGCTCTTTCTCCTCTTTCTTTAGTTCATGGAATTATTTTCAAGCTACACTTCCCATACCATCACAAACTCCCCCATACTTCAATCACTAGATACATACACCAAACTTAGTCAATGAATAAGGAAAGGATAACTGTATTCCCTGGTTGAGGTATAGAATTTTGGATATGAAATAAATATGAAAACATATATATTCATCTTCTAAATGTTTTCAATCCCACTGATAAAGTATACAGTGAAATTAAAGGGAAAAATGAAAAAGGAGGAACATGATAGTTTAGAAACAAAGCTTTACCATTGCCTGTCCCACAACAGAAAAGCTTGTGGCAGGACAAAGATTCCATGACGAAATCGCCATAAGCAATTGCAACAGACGCAAAAATTGACAAATGGGATCTAATTTAAAACTCAAGGGCTTCTGCACAGCAAAATAAACTATCATCAGAGCAAACAGGCCACCTACAAAATGGGAGAAAATTTTTGCAATCTATCCGTCTGACAAAGGTCTAACACCCAGAATCTACAAGGAAATTAAATGAATGTACAAGAAAAAAACAAACCACCCCATCAAAAAGTGGGTAAAGGACATGAACAGACACTTCTCAAAAAAAAGATATTCATGCAGCCAACAAACATGAAAAAAAGCTCAACATCACTGATCATCAGAGAAATGCAAGTCAAAAATCACAATAAGATACCATCTCAGGCCAGTCAGAATGGCAATTATTAAAAAGCCAAGAAACAACAGATGCTGGCGAGGTTGCAGTGAAAGAGGAATGCTTTTACAGTGCTGGTGGGAATGTAAATTAATTCAACCATTGTGGAAGACCGTGTGGCAAT
Organism: Macaca mulatta; assembly: GCF_049350105.2. NCBI lineage: Eukaryota > Metazoa > Chordata > Mammalia > Primates > Cercopithecidae > Macaca > Macaca mulatta. The sequence goes on from NC_133420.1 coordinate 83,528,442, forward strand.
TCCTCAAAGACCTAGAACCAGAAATACCATTTGACCCAGCAATCACGTTACTAGGTATATACCCAAAGGAATATAAATCATTCTACTGTAAAGACACATGCACATGTATGTTCACTGAAGCACTATTCACAATAGCAAAGAGATAGAATCAACCCAAACGCCCATCGATGATAGGCTGGATAAAGAAAATGTGCTGTATATACACCATAGAATACTATGCAGCCATAAATGAATGAAATCATGTCTTTTGCAGAGACGGATAGAGCTGGAAGCCATTATCCTCAGCAAACTAAGGCAGGCACAGAAAACCAAACACCCCATGTTCTCACTTGTAAGTGGGAACTGAACAATGAGAACACATGGACACAGGGAGGGGAACAACACACACTGGGGCCTGTCAGGGGTAGAGTGAGGGGAAGGAGAGGATTAGGAAAAATAGCTATGCATACTGAGCTTAATACATAGGTGATGGGTTGACAGGTGCAACAAACTACCATGGCACATGTGTACCTATGTAACTAACCTGCACATCCTGCACATGTACCCCTAAACTTAAAATAAATCCCAGCACTTTGGGAGGCCGAGGCAGGTGGATCACAAGGTCAGGAGATCGAGACCATCCTGGCTAACACAGTGAAACCCCGTCTCTAATAAAAATACAAAAAAAAATTAGCCAGGCGTGGTGGCAGGCGCCTGTAGTCCCAGCTACTCGGGAGGCTGAGGCAGGAGAATGGCGTGAACCCAGGAGGTGGAGATTGCAGTGAGCCCAGATCATGCCACTGCACTCCAGTCTGGGCGACAGAGCAAGACCCCGTCTCAAAAAATAAATAAATAAAATAAAAATAAATAAATAATTTAAAAATTAAGTAAGGCTGGGCAGGATAGCTAACGCCTGTAATCCCAGCACTTTGGGAGGCCGAGGCGGGCAGATCACCTGAGGTCAGGAGTTTGAAACCAGCCTTGCCAACATGGCAAAGCCCCTCTCTACTAAAAATACAAAAATTAGCTGGGCGTGGTGGTACATGCCTATAATCCCCGCTACTCAGGAGACTGAGGCAGGAGAATCGCTTGAACCCAGGAGGCAGAGAGTGCAGTGAGCTGAGATCACATCACTGCACTCCAGCCTGGACAACAGAGAGAGAGACTCCGTCTCAAAAAAAAAAAAAAGAAATGAGAAACACTATCTTAAAATGACGTAACTTTTTAGATAACACCAATAAGAATTCACTCACGTTAATATTCCAGAGAAGGACACCTCTATTTAGTGCTCCAATCCCCAAGAAAGAAAAAGAACATGGCATAAAATTGAGGTTTTCTTTTTATAGTGGGTCTGAATTCTAAAGCCCAGATGAGAGAAATATTATAACAAGTTTTGTCTATTAAAGATGAGGTTTCACTGAGAAGGTTTAAAAAAAAGGACTTATTTAAAAAACTGAATTCTCTTAGAGAGCTACACAAAGAGAACACTATAAGATACTAACACCTAATTATAGTATGTAAAGCTGAACCCATCAACAGCCAAAAGAGAAGAAACGTTCACTCTATCCCTCAGGTTGTTTTTAAAAAACGTTTTTTTTAACACAAAGTCACACTAGTTTCTTAAGATTGATTTATGGCCGAGCACGGTGGCTCACGCCTGTAATCCCAGCACTTTGGGAGGCCGAGGTGGGCGGATCACAAGGTCAGGAGATCGAGACCATCCTGGCTAACAGAGTGAAACCCCGTCTCTACTAAAAATACAAAAAAATTAGCCGGGTGTGGTAGCAGGCGCTTGTAGTCCCAGCTACTTGGGAGGCTGAGGCAGGAGAACGGCATGAACCCAGGAGGTGGAGCTGGCAGTGAGTCGAGACTGCGCCACTGCACTCCAGCCTGGGTGACAAAGGAAGACCCCATCCCAAAAAAAAAAAAAAAACATTGATTTATAAAAGGAAAAGCTATTTTCTTTCATTAACAAAAAAAGACAAGAAATTGAGAAACAGAGTTCTAAACATTCTAGTTACAAAATACAATAAAATTTACCTTATAAAAGCAGCAAAGGAAGATACTATTCGTAGTAACCAGGGAGCATATTCCTGCATTTTTCTGTACACATCATAACGAAAGACAAATGCCTAATTTTAAATTCTTTTAGTACTTCATATATAAACTTTGGCATAACCACTATGTTTCATTTAGGATTTACAGGACTGATCAAGAAACTAGACCAAAATCACATCATCCACATATTTATACACAGGCCTTTGAATTACATTTTATAAATTCAGACCTCTGGCTGAGTGTTTAGAAATAAAAGGGCTATTTTAATTTACTTTATTTTGCTTGTTTATTCCAAGTAGCTTTAAGACACTTATCAACAGCTTAAATATCATGTGCTCTGCAAAGTCTTCCTCAGTCTCCTAGATAGCTAATCAACTTCTCTTTTGTGGTACTACAGCATTTTATTTAAAATTTTATCACACAATATTTACTCTTTTTACATGTCCCTGCATTGAAATATCTTCCAGGACAGAAACCAGGTCTTAATCAGTTTTATAGCCTCAGAAGCCAGAGCAGTAACTCAGTAACTACTTAAAGAATGAATGAACGAGCAAATGAACTAATGAACTAATTAACTACACAAACTACAAACAGAATACAAGAGGTCTAAAGCGTGGTTGTACTGTCCTTCCAGATTCTACAGAAGAGGTGACTGGGAAGAAAAGCACTGCACAAAGACCAAAGGTTTGGAAAAACTGTGGTTTCATTGGTATTTTCAATACTAACATATACAACAAATTCAGTATTTCCACTGTTCACTACCAGCTTTTACTCTTAAAAAAATTAAGTGGCTTCTATTCTCTGCATATTTTTGGTCAACTTGTATGTTGCAAAGTTGTTTGTGACACACAATTACTCCAAAACATATTGTATGTGGGTATTTTTCATTCTTGTGAAAAATGCATATCTTTGACATCTATATAAAGGTTATTTCAATTTGTCATTTTGTGTAGAAAAATTACATAAAACACACTGTGTTATCACAAAATAATTAGAAGAAGTGATGAAAATGTCTTTGAAATTTTAAGTTAGTTGATTCATGGATTTTTTTCTTAAAGAGGATTAACTTCACAAATTTCCTTTAAAACACACGATAACACACTAGTTTGAGTTTCTCCTACCTCTCCTTCAAAATAAATACATATAATCTCCTGAAAAAATGCAAAGTACACTGGAGTGAGAATCCAGAGAGCTGTAGTCTTTTCCCACATTAATCATTCAGCCTATAACCTGAGTCAGTAACTTCCAAATCTCCATCTGCTCATGTATAAAGGGGATTAGATGTAATCAGTAATTTTCAAATTGGACTACAGAAGCCTCAGGGATTCTGCGTGTTTCAGGGATGGAGGAATACAGGATAATTAAGAATTTGTACTTCTTAAAAAGAGTTCAAAAATTACTACATTATATGATTTGTAAGGATTCTTTAACATCCAGAACGCTATTACTCTATTTCTTTATCCTATTCAAAACAGCTATTATTCTCACATTTTAAACTGGAAAAATAAAATACCAAATATATATACATCCTTCTTAAAAATCACATAATGTATGCAATGGAAATCACTGTGGTATCTGTTGGTAATAGTTGCCCTATTGTCATGTAACAGCAAATGAAACATGGCCTTCCAGAATCAAAACTAGAAATTATTTTCCCTTTGAGCAAGTCAATTATCCCACTAATGTAATTTTGAATATCATCAGCATTAAAAATATATATTTAAGGAACTGAATTATTATTTTTAAAATACCTGTACTATAAATTGTAATTCTCTTCTTTCTGCTTCCCATTGTTCTTCTTGTAATCTAAACTCCTCCAACGCTGTCTCCCTGATATGAGACTCCATCTCATTCTTCTCCTGTTGATGTTTTTCCAATGCTTCCTTTATATAAATAAAATTTTGCTTTACTATTAGATCAATAAAAGTTATCTTTCTTCCTTCATCCCCAGTTTAAATGTACAAAGAGGCTCTCTTTACCTATAGATGTTAAAACTCATCATAATTCATGTTAAAATCATTAATAAGGCCGGGCGCGGTGGCTCAAACCTGTAATCCCAGTATTTTGGGAGGCCGAGACGGGCGGATCACGAGGTCAGGAGATCGAGACCATCCTGGCTAACATGGTGAAACCCCGTCTCTACTAAAAAAATACAAAAAAAACTAGCTGGGCGAGGTGGCGGGCGCCTGTAGTCCCAGCTACTCGGGAGGCTAAGGCAGGAGAATGGCGTAAACCCAGGAGGCGGAGGCTGCAGTGAGCTGAGATCCGGCCACTGCACTCCAGCCTGAGCGACAGAGCAAGACTCCGTCTCAAAAAAAAAAAAAAAATCATTAATAAAACTATAATTTGATCATCAGAATGTAGATCTGAGTAAGAAGCTATGGTTATTTAAACAACAGGTTATACCTTGTTTATATAGGCATATATTTACCTATTACCTATATACAAGTACATATAAGCAACAGGCTGTATATACCTGTTTATATAGGCATATATTTTTCTGAAAAATGTAACTTCAGAGGTTTGAACAAAATATCAATATATGATATCATGATATCATATGATAGATATAAACAACGTAAATTCCATTTAATATGGAAATAGCTACCTGTGATCAAAATGTCTGGATGATCCCTGATAATTTATATATAAATTTGACACAGAACAATGTATTTCCAAAAGGGAAAAAGGGGCGAAGAAAAGAATTTTGTCCAACAAATTAGGATAAGGAAACTCTAGAATGTTAAAAATGTGAAAAGCAAAAAACAAAAAATTTAAGTACAGGCTGTAATTTCTAGTTCTATAGATAAACAATTCTTGAAAAAAAACATTTCCTTTTGGGTTTTCCAAGGTGTACTATATTTGCAAGATCTAATTTGGTTCAATATCCTAAAAACATAAAATGCAATTTGCTGAGAAGCCCAATTTTCTAACTACAGGGTTTAAAATCGAGTTCCCATTAACAGAAAAAAAAGTCTATGGTTTACAAGCATGAGAAAGAAAGTCTCTCATGTCCATATAATGGGAGCAGGGATCTGTCTAACAAATATTACCCTCCTGACTTATAGAAAGCTTTCAAAAAGAGCCTTGAGGCGTTTTTCCCCCCAAGGGCTAAATAGTGACTCAAATTCAACTCCAAACTGTCCCACGGGTCTCTGTGCAGATTAGTTTAAAGCCAATAGCCTAAAATCAAAGCACAGTTCTCCTAAGTAGCTAACTGAGATCAGATCAAAATCTTCTACCTTGAGGTGCAAGCTGATTGGCTGAAGAAATGCTACCACCATCACCCTCCTCTCCACATAACTCCAAAACATGGTATGTGGGGAAGGTTATACAGGCCCATCCAAGGACTTGTAATATCAACTACCACCAAAACCTCCCCCATTCACACACTAATGGAGCCCTTCTGCATGCCAGCCAGTGTTCCAGGGTCTAGCAATACAGTAGTAAACAAAAGAGACAAACTATGACCACTGATGTGGAAGAAATCAAAAGTAAATTTGCTGACAATGACAACATCTGGGAATGACTGTGCAAAAACTTTTACAGTTTGTAAATGCTTTTGTATAATTAACTTTTAGTAAAGACACATTTCCAGAATTCAAAAAAGCCATTTACACCAATGGTAAAGGTAGAACATTTTTATCACAGTTTTTTTTTTCTTTGTTTTGTTTTGTTTTGTTTGTTTTTTGGGGGGAGACAGGGTCTCACTATATTGTTCAGGCTGGAGTACAGTGGCTATTCATAGGCCCAATCATGGTACACTGTGGCCTCAAATTCCTGGCCTCAAGTGCTCTTCCCACCTCCAACCTCCCTACTAGCTGGAACTACAGGCATGTACCACCATACCTGGGTTTGTCATGTAATTTTTTTTTTTCATTTAAACTGTTACTTCAAAAAAAATGGCAAATATAGACAACTCAAAATCTACCTTTTAAGTCACTGGCAACTTCAACCTTATACCACTTTTACTTTAGGGAGTAAAAAGGGAACAAAAAAATGAGGGAATAAATAGCTCACAATTTTAGTAAAAGTTAAATATGTTACATATCATGTCTATACAGAACATGCTATATATAGATAATGAAGCTCATATAAACATACAAATATTTTTCTATATTTATTGTATATTCAGACCAAAATCCAGTGCCCATGTTTCTAAAATTTCAAATTTTCATGTCGCTACACAAAACACTGTAGATTCTTACCTTCTTACAATACGCCCATATAAGTGCTTTGTTGGCTTTTAACGTTTGATTAGTGACCACAAACCATTTTTCACCCCAAAAAGTATACCTATTAATATACTAAGAAAGCGATCAGCAAAAATGCCCCTAAAAAAGAAAAAATGGGAGGGAGGAAGGAAGGAGGAAGGAAAAAGGAAGGAAGGAAATCCAGTATAACTTCAAATAATGTACAACACATCTCGGTGAATATTACATATAGGAAAATTCCTTTATAAAAACTATTTCACCTGTAGAGTTTTCTCTAGTCTGCTTTTTTCCTTCGTAAGTAAATCATATTCTCGATTGCAATTTTGGATCATATTGTCTCTTTCCTCCAAATCATGTTCAAACCTTCTGCATTCTTCTTTCCATTTTTGCTGAGAAGTCTGAAATGCTTCCTCAATTTCATTTGTCTTTGCTTGAAGTTCTGAATTTTGTGCTATTAAGAATAGAATAACAGGTACATTTACAACCATGAATTAAATAAGAAGGAGCTCCAAAACCTAGGCATTGGAGTTGACATCATTTACAGCATGATCTTAGGATAAAACAATTAACCTTTCCATTACAGTAAACTCTTGAAAACCTTTCCAGTCCAGTAAACTCTTGAAAAGTTCACAGTCTCTAAACAAATCTATTCTACAATTTTTCAATCTCTTGTTCCCCTTCAGACAATGATGATTTTGCTATGAAACAGTGTGACATATTTCTGATGGCATATCCAAGTTTAGGTGCACTTCTAGCACCGGCTGCAACTCTATTGATTTTTGTCCTATTCAAGAAAACAAACCAGCTGAGTGTGGTGGGGCACACCTGTAATCCCAGCTACTCTGAAGGCTAAGGTGGGAGGATCACTTGAGCCTAGGAGTTGGTAGACCTCCTCTCAGATTTTTTTTAAAAAAAGAAAAGAAAAGAAAAGAAGAAGGAGAAGAAGAAGAAGAAAGAAAAATCAATTTTTAAGACTGCAATATATAGGGCAAGTTTTTAAAAACAGTAGATTACAAATTTTGATATTTGACTATTGACAACAAATTAGTTGTGGCACATCTTACACAAGTGTCACAAAGCTGAGGCTGGAAACCACTGCCCCAGCCCTTAGAACTGTAGCTATTTACTTTGCCAGATTTAGGTGCAACTCACCTCTTACCCTATTACCTCAACAATAACCAACACCTATCAACACACTACCACTGCTGCTCTTTTTCAGCACCTAGAAAAGAAGGAAATGCTTCCAGGTCTGGCTCTATCACCTGCCACCTGATTAAACCTCTGTGATTCTCTGAGTCTCACTAGGAATAAGAATGTCCCTAGTTAAGTTTTTGTGAAGATAAAATGAGGAAATGTTTATAAAAACGTGTTAAAAAACGTAGCCACAGCTACATTAGCAGCAGTATTTCTAAATTATATTTACTTGCATTATGAATGAATCATATATTCAAAACATTCAAAATACAAAGGTATAAAAGGTGCAAAAGGAAATACATTAAAAGTCCCCCTCCCATTCAGCTGCCATCTCCAGAAGACATTCTTCCATGGTCTCTCATTCAGCATTGCAGGAAAGTAGTTTGAGTCCATTTTGACTTCTGATCCTTTGCATTTGACCTCTTTTTCTTTTCTCTTGAAAGCTTTAGAATCTTCTCTTTGTCTTTATTTTTCTGAAATTTCGTAATGCTATGCCTTCAGTAGGTCTACTTCTTTCCATACGGTAAATATTCGATAGGCTCTTTCAATCTGGCAATTCATATCCTTTAGTTCTGAGATATTATCTTGAGTAATTTCATTGATGATTTATCATACATTTTTGTTTTCTCTCTTACCTCTTTCACTATACCCTATTATTCAAATTGGTTCTCAAATTTTTTCATCTCTTCTCTCCTATTTTTCTACCTCTGTCTTTTTAATTTCTGGGAGGTTTCTTCCATCTTCATCTTCCACTGCTTCTAGGGACATTTTTCATTTCTGCCTTCACATTTTTAATTTGTTAATTTTTTTCAAGCCAAACTGTATCCAACTTTATTAATTATATTTTTCACAAACAATAATGGTATTGCAGGCAGGTATTTCAGTTAACAGTATACAACTTTTAAACTCCCTCCCCTTCAAAGGACTACCAAAATCAGAAAGCCACTATAAACCCAATGAAGTCCTCATTTGATGTTCTGAACAGGGAAAGTTTAGAGTGGGGGTTGACATTTCACATTAACATGTTGTTTAACAACTTTTCACCAGCCGACTCTGACTTTTAGGAAGTGAAATGAAAATGGCAGAATTTATCTAAAGATCTACAATCTAAAAACAGAAGCGCTGCTATTTTGAGGCATGCCATCTCAGTGGTGTCACTGGAAAGTCCAGATTGCCTGATACACTGACAACCAATTACCGGGAGTCAATCCCAAGAGATGTCTGGGCTTAAGGGAGTTAAGTCTATGCTGAAGGTGGAAGGGAGAAGAGGACATAAAAACAAATTTGTTTTTCCACACTACAAGGTGTTTGTGCCAAGGTGGCTATGTGTGTCAACATCAGGGAATCTCTCCTCCTGGGAGCCAAGAGGAAGTCTCTCAAAACTAGAAGGGAAAGGTGTTTTCCCCACATCAATCCACTTCGGAGACATTCTATTAGTGACACAAGTCCCTTCCTCAAAAAACGACGTGTTCTGTGGGGCAACAACATAGCTTTAAATTAAAAAATACAACAAAGCCTGCATTTTCATAAAACTTGGTTGAAAAATATTTCAAACTGTATAGTCACCAAAAGTACACAGTTATCAAAAATGCACACATTTCACTTGGTGTCTCCAGCACCCTGAGCTTTCTGTGCCTGGTCTGTTTTGGCATCTCCATTTCCTGCAGGATTCTTCCCCTCCTTGTAAGTGTCAGCTTTTCCCTTTGGGTACCTTTTCTCCCTTCTTTGCAGGGGAAAAGAAGACTTTTTAGGCTTGGGCTCTGGCTTTGAAGGAGCAGGTTTAGCAGACAACCTTGCAGATCTTCTCTGTAGCTTGGCTTTATCTCCCGTAGCATCCTCTTCAGACTTTCTCTTGGGCATGGTGGCGATGCCGGTAAGACGTAGCACCAGATGCAGAGATATAACGGCGTGTGGGCTTTGGTCAGTCCGAGAGTCCTTCTTGCCTCTTCTTCACACTGCTTCCATATTTTTAATTTCTTTTCTTTGTTTTTTTTTTTTTTTTTTTTTTTTTTGAGACAGAGTCTCACTCTGTCACCCAGGCTGGAGTAGAGTGGCACAATCTCAGCTCACTGCAACCTCTGCCACCCAGATTCAAGCGATTCTCCCGCCTCAGTCTCCCAAGTAGCTGGGATTACAGGCACTTGCCATCGTGCCCAGCTAATTTTTGTATTTTTAGTAGAGATAGGGTTTCACCATGTCGGTCAGGCTGGTCTTGAACTCCTGACCTTGTGATCCACCCGCCTCAGCCTCCGAACTGCTGGGATTACAGGCGTGAGCCACCACGCCTGGCCTCATATTTTTAATTTCTAAGAGCTTTCATTTTTTAATAACATCTGGTTCTTACTTTATAGATGAAATACCTTCTTTCAGCTCTGAAGAAATTAATGCTACTTGTTTTTAATGTTCTCCCTGCAGAGCCTCTGTTTCTTCTAAGTTGATTTCTTCCCTCCATTTTAGAGGGTTTCCTCATATATCTGATAACTTGGTTGTCTACTCTCATTAAAAGTGAGAAACTAGGCCGGGCGCGGTGGCTCAAGCCTGTAATCCCAGCACTTTGGGAGGCCGAGACGGGCGGATCACGAGGTCAGGAGATCGAGACCATACTGGCTAACACGGTGAAACCCTGTCTCTACTAAAAAATACAAAAAACTAGCCAGGCGAGGTGGCGGGCGCCTGTAGTCCCAGCTACTCGGGAGGCTGAGGCAGGAGAATGGCGTAAACCCGGGAGGCGGAGCTTGCAGTGAGCTGAGATCCGGCCACTGCACTCCAGCCTGGGCAACAGAGCGAGACTCCGTCTCAAAAAAAAAAAAAAAAAAAAAAAAAGTGAGAAACTAGGCCAGGCACGGTGGTTCACGCCTGTAATCCCAGCACTTTGGGAGGCCGAGGCGGGTGGATCACTTGGGGTCAGGAGTTCAAGACCAGCCTGGCCAACATGGTGAAACCCCATCTCTACTAAAATACAAAAATTAGCTGGGCGTGGTGGTGTATGCCTGTAATCCCAGCTACTCGAGAGGCTTAGGCAGGAGAATTCATTGAACTCGGGAGGCAGAGGTTGCAGTGAGCCAAGATCACGCCACTGTACTCCAGTCTGTGAGTGAGACTCCCTCTCAAAAAAAAAAAGTGAGAAACTATAAATGTAGTACAGTTTATACATTAATATACCCACCACCTAGAATCTGAGCTTCAAGGTAGAAGTTAACAACTTTCGTCTTCACTGGAGAAGGATCTGGATGGCTCATTTATTGGGAAACCTCCAACATCAGTATCATTAGGTTTTTCCTCCTGGCTTTGTATTATTCCGTTTTTTTTTACAAAGACATACCCTACACTAGGCAATTTACAAAAGAAAGAGGTTTATTGGACTTGCAGTTTCATGTGGCTGGGGAGGCCTCACAATCATGGCAGAAGGCAAGGAGAAGCAAGTCATATCTTATGTGCATGGCAGCAGGCAAAAAGAGAGCTTGTGTAGAGAAACACCCATTTTTAAAACCATCAGATCTCGTGAGACCCACATCACAAGAACAGCATGGGAAAGACCCGCCCCGATGATTAATCATCTCCCACTGGGTCCCTCCCATAACACGTGGGAATTATAAGAGCTACAAGATGAGACTTGGGAGGGGACACACAGCCAAACTATATCAGCTTGGTCAGGTGATACACAGAAGAGTCCTCCAACATCTGGCATAGAGTGTAGAAATGCAAGTGTTAGCTTTTGGGGAAGTCAATATACAAAGGAAGTTGGGGGCTGAGCATGGTGGCTCATACGTGTAATCCCAGCACTTTGGGAGGCCAAGGTGGGAGGATTGCTTGTGGCCAAGGGTTTGACACCAGCCTGGTCAACATGGCAAGACCCAGTCTCTACCAAAAAAAAAATTTTTAATTAGTCAAGTGTGGTGGCATACACCTATAGTCCTAGCTACTCAGGAGGCTGAGGTGGGAGGATGGCTTAAGCCCAGGAGTTCAAGGCTGCACTGAGCTATGATCACACCACTGCCCTCCAGCCTGGGCAACAAAGTGAGACTCTATCTCTAAAAAATAATAAAAATTAATTAACTAAAGGGAAGCTGGAAGGAATGGCTCCTCAATATTCAGCATTCAGAATCTTCCTGGTTTTGCCAGTCAAAAGACTCTCTATTTTACCATCTCCAGGGATTAAACCTCTTGATTTCCACTAGTAATTCTTAAGTAATCTCAGAATACCATGCTCTTGGAAGGAAATCTAAGAACCCATCTGCGTCTCAAACGGCTTTCATCTAAACCTCCTTATTTTACTCACTACTGCTACTCCCATACATAATTCCAATGGTATCTGGTGCTTTCAGTTTATAAGCCTTTTGACTAAGAATTTCTCTTTCAGCTTTCCCCACTCTGGACTTAGGATTTTAATGTCTCTCTGACTCAGCTATTCCTTATCCATTCGCTTTCCAGCTTCCAAAATTTTCTCCCTTGTCACACCCCCTATTCTCTCCATTGCTACGGGATTATCTCATAACTGCATTAGGTTTTTAATACTACCCTCAACACTTCATTACAAAAATTTTAAAAACAGAGAAAGTTGAAAGTATTGTGCAGTGAACATCCATATATCCACAACCTGGACTCTAGGATTGTTAACATTTTGCCTTATTTGCTTTATCAGATATTCATTCATCCATCAATGTTTGCATTCATTTATCCACCCATCAGTCCATCATATATTTTATGCACTTCAAAGCAAGTTGTAAACATCAGTACATTTCACTCCTAAATAGTTCAGCATGTATACCATTAATTAGAATTTAGTATAGTTTAGTATAGAGCCTGGAATACATGTTTAAGACAAACAAACAAAAACCCCTTTATGATTCTGTTGATTATTCATGGAAGAAGTGCTTCTAAAAAGTGACTAACAGAATTTTGAACTCCTTTTTCCATATATGCACAGCATAAAAATATTAATGTAAAGTAGATAAATGTTCACAAAATTGCCAGAAGACTTTTTATATGTACCCAGCTAAGTCTGTACATCAAAAGTCAGTCAATGAATCAAAACCTTACCTCTGACCCTATATGGGATATACACACAACAGTGAGGAGTAATATACAACAATCAGGTTACAACCCTAAACATGGGAAGAAATAGAAACAGTCTTACCACAGAGCTTTTCTTGGATCCTATGTGCCTCGGCTAATCTTTCTTCAGCAGCCCGTCTTCCAAGACCAGCTTCCTTTCTAGCAACAGCTAGGTCATATTCCAGACTTTGTCGCAATGCTTCTCCCTTTTCAACCTCGGACCGTAGCTTGGCAATCTGGCTCTCATAGCTTGCCAGCTAAAAACAAATTCCTGACATCAACATGTGTCCAAAGATTATGAGAGCATACACTCAAACATTTAAGTTTCTTAGAGAAACTTGTTTCCATAATATATACAAGGCAAAAATTCATAAATTTATATGTTCTGAATCACTAGAAAGGAAGCACTGTCTTACAAAATGACACTCATTATGTTTTTTACTTTAGAGAATCCACTAGAGGAAAAAAAACAAAAAAAGTCTTACAAGAACTTTTTATAAAATTAAAGATAAATTACATGTTTTAATCAGAAATAGTCACACCTTGGCCCGGCATGGTGGCTCACTCCCGTAATCCCAGCACTTTGGGAGGCCAAGGCAAGAGGATCACTTAAGCCCAGAAGTTCAAGACCAGCCAGGGCCACAGGGGGAGACTCTGTCTCTATAAAAATAATAATACAAAAATTAATCAGGCATGGTGGTGTGTGCCTGTAGTCCCAGCTACTCAGGAGGCTGAGATGGAAGGATTGCTTGAGCCTGGGAGGCAGAGGTTGCAGTGAACAGAGACCACGCCACTGCACTCCATCCTGAAGGACAGAGCAAGACTGTTTCAAAAAAAAAAAGAAAAGAAAATATTCATACCTAAAAAAAAAATGCATGATACATACTAAGCACTTAAAAATTCATTCTTTCCTTTCCTCCTTCTATTCCCTAAATGAAACCAATAAATAAATTGCATCAAAGTAGTTTAATATTGTCTGTATTATTTCTCTTGATTATGGTATCACTGATCATAAAGTAATAAAAGTGCCAATTTTGCAGGGATTTAAATGAACGAATATCGAATCTGTGATCCTTCTGAAGTAGCATGACAGAAGGTCAGAGACAACTGGCTTCTCAATAGGCTTGATCAATGAGAGGCACATGTGGAGTGACTGACAGCAGGGGAAGTGAAAATGTCAAGATACTTCTGCCTTTCTAGATCTACCTCGAGTAGTTATCCCTCTCTTGTCTGTGGCTGCAAATCCTTATGGACAACCCCTCCCTCCATGGGCCTTGCTTTGTCCAGTTCTAGCTCTAATCAACCTTGGGAATAGAAGCAGTTCTTAATGTTGTTGGGTTGTCTTAATCTCCTCTAGTTGTCTTTTCCGCTTTTTTGACCTGTGTAACCAATACCCGCTACTAATGTCCCTTTGTTGTAAGACTTAGAATGGTTTCTGTTTTCCTAACTGAATACCCAGTAATATTGCTCTTGGTATCAGAAATTGTCTCAAGATGGGTTTATAATATTGAGTGTCTAACATATTTAAGCGTGAACAGTGAAAGCCTCTTTGCAGGTAGAAATGGGACTCTAGTGATCTAGAGCATACAGTGGGATCACAGTTCTTTAAATTACGGTGTGCAGTTGTTTAGGATGAAGTGCCAGTTGAAAACAAGCCTTTGGAAAATGAAGTAATGAATGCACTTAACTATGATGCCAGTATTGATTTACTATAAGACCCGAGGGGTAGAAAGGCTAAATTTCACTATACTAGAGAATTTACAAAAACAAAATGATAATCTCAGAGCTTTAGAATCTCAGTTCAAGACAGTCAGAAAACCAGAGTTTTTATGGTGACTTTAAAATAATTGCTTATTTAGTATAGCCCCAGGGCAGATAAGGTTATGAACAAACCTGAAAATCTAATTATGGGAAATGCAAAATTACAAGTTCAGTGAAGAGTTTCACCAAGTTTCTACTGTTAAGATGGTATCAGCTGGATATTAAGTAGGAAGAACATAGGATGAGGACTTTCAGAATTGAACAAACCTAAAAACTATGAACTCTCAAATCCCCCCTGAACATTCCTTACCAAAAAAAAAAGGAGCCTCTCCTCTCTGACTGAGGTAACCAGCTTTTCCTTGCTGAAAGATTTAGTAACGACCACACCTGAAGCAGCTGTTTTGCAGGAGTATTTGCAAGAGCCACCTACATTGCTCTGTTCACCACAGATTGACTCAGATCTCAGTATGCTACAGAAGGAAAAATGCAGTCTGCTCCAGGAGGAAATAGCTTATATAGCAGAAGAACTGAAAGCTCTTGCTAATCTAGTTTTCACAGGAACTTGGAGAACATGTACAAGATCGATTTCGTAAGTTAACTCTAACAGTTCTGCTTGGATGGTTGACTGAAAATTGAATTCGACATCGGCCTACAATCATTTCATAAGGTCAAAATACCAGTACTTTCCTGGCATAATACAGACTTAAGAACATGGGAGTGGTTTTGTGCAAACCAAAGCCTCCCCTTTCCTTGACTACATCGTCTTCGAGGGCACAAAGTACATTACTTAAAATTAAAATGCTGGCCAGGTGCGGTAGATCGCTCCTGCAATCCCAGCACTTTGAGAGGCTGATAAGAGAGGGTTGCTTGAGGATAGGAGTTTGAGACCAACCTGAGCAACAGAGCAAGACCCCGTGTCTACAAATAATAATAATAATAATAAATTAGCCAGCCGTGATGGCACACACCTATAGTCCTAGTTACTTGGGAGGCTGTAGCATAAAATCACTTGAGCCCAGGAGTTCCAGGCTGTAAGGAGCTATGATCACATCACTGCATGCAATCCTGGGCAACAAAACAAGACCCTGTCCCTAAAAGAAAAGATTTAAAACAACAAATATACATACATGTATACATACACATACACACACACACACAATAACTGAAATATGATACACAATATGCAGCTACAATTTTTTTTTTTTTTTTTTTTTTGAGACAGAGTATTGCTCTGTCACCCAAGCTGGAGTGCAGTGGCATGATCTCGGCTCACTGCAACCTCGGCCTCCCAGGTTCAACTGATTCTCCCACCTCAGCCACCCAAGTAGCTGGGAGTATAGGCGTGTACCACCACGCCCAGCTAATTTTTGTAGTTTTAGTAGAGACAGGATTTCGCCATGTTGACCAGGCTGGTCTCGAACTCCTGACTTCAAGTGATTCGCCCACCTCAGCCTCCTCAAGCGCTGGGATTACAGGCGTGAGCCATGGCACCCATCCTGTAGCTGTAATTTCTAAAATTTGGTATGCATCTGTGATTTCTGTTGATGATACTCAAAAGTATTGCTAACACTACTATGACTTGTTAAAAGGAGGACTGGCTGGGTCAAGCCCTTCAGAACTGAAGGAAATGCTTAATATCAGTTAGAGGTTAATAAAAATAAAATTATAAGCTTTCCCCATCTAAGTTCACAGATTCCCTGATTTCTCTTTTTGAGGACTCCAGCTTAAGAATCCCTGCTCTTAAGAGTACTGGCTGGGTCAGACAGTATCTTCAGGCCATAAAGCCTACCGATTAGTCCTAAGTTTCCAGTATTTTTTGGCTAAAAGAAGTTATGTCAGCCGGGTACAGTGGCTCACACCTGTTGTCCCAGCACTTGGGGAAGCCAAGGCAGGTGGATAACTTGAACCCAGAAGTTCAAGACCAGCCTGGACAACATGGCAAAACCACACCTCTATAAAATACAAAAAACCAGTCAAGCATGGTGGCACGTGCGTGCCTGTAGTCCCAGCTCCTCAGGAGGTTGAGGTAGGAGATGACTTGAGTCCAGGAGGTTGATGCTGCAGTGAGCCAAGATGACACCACTGCACTCCAACCTGGGTGACAGAACAAGAACCTGTTTCAAAAAAAAACACACAGACACACACACACACACACACACACACACACACACACACACACAAAGAAGTTATGTCACTCTTTACCCTCTCCCTTTCTCATTTATCTGGATTTTCTTGCACTGTCATCACTATCTGGGCCAATGAGATATCTGAATAGCCTCACAGTCTTCTTGTCCTATTTTCCACAACTTTATTGTTATGCTCAAATGATTCTAAAAACCACTGCAACAATGAAAACTTTATAGTATTTTCTTATCCTAATCATTTACCTCAATGCAACTTCGTCTCATCTGGATCCTACGAGTCTATAAGCAATTCTTCTCCCCATACCCACTGTCTACTAATAAATCCTTTCAACAGTAATCTAATATTCAAATACCTATCAAAGAAAACTGTAGTTCAGAAAAATGAAGTAACTTGCCTAAAATTCCCCAACAATAAAACTCCTAGAGGAGTCTTTAAATATATTTTGTGCCGGCCGGGCGCGGTGGCTCAAGCCTGTAATCCCAGCACTTTGGGAGGCTGAGACGGGCGGATCACGAGGTCGGGAGATCAAGACCATCCTGGCTAACACGGTGAAACCCCGTCTCTACTAAAAAAAATAAAAAATAAAAGTAGCCGGGCGAGGTGGCTGGCGCCTGTAGTCCCAGCTACTCGGGAGGCTGAGGCAGGAGAATGGCCTGAACCCGGGAGGCGGAGCTTGCAGTGAGCTGAGATCCGGCCACTGCACTCCAGCCTGGGCAGAGCAAGACTCCGTCTCAAAAAAAAAAAAAAAAAATATATATATATATATATATTTTGTGCCAATCACCATGCATGATTTGTGTTCACAGTAGGAATACATGATAAGGCATATACGGCCTTAGTTTTTAGATCATTGCATTCGTCTCTGCCTTGCTTCCTGATGGGTATACTTGAAGACTGTATGGCTAAAAAATTTAACTACATAATACAAGTATGATCATCTACAGAAATAATTGAAGGCCAGGCACAGTGGCTCACTGGCTCATACCTGTAATCCCAGCACTTTGGGAGGTCAAGGCAGGTGGATCACTTGAGGTCAGGAGTTTGAGACCAGCCTGGCCAACACGGTAAAACCCCATCTCCACTAAAAATACAAAAATTTGTCTGGGCACGGTGGCTCACACCTATAATCCCAGTACTTTGGGAGGTCAAGACAGGTGGTTCACAAGGTCGGGAGTTTGAGACCAGCCTGCTCAAGATGGTAAAACCCCGTCTTTACTAAAAATACAAAAATTAGCCAGGTGCAGTGGCAGGCACCTGTAATCCCAGCTACTTGGGAGGCTGAGGCAGAAGAATAGCTTGAATCTGGGAGGCAGAGGTTGCAGTGAGCCAAGATAGCACCATTGTACTCCAGCCTGGACAACAGACTGAGTGAGACTCTGTCTTAAAAAAAAAAGAAAAAGAAAAGAAAAGAAATAATTGAAAATAATAATAATTACTAATATAAATCTGGAGTTGAACCAATTATAATTTCCTGTTTTAAGAAAACTGTCTTCCTTCCCTAAGATAATTTCCTACCTCTTTTATGTGAACATATACTTCAAAACATTTTGATCAAATAAAAGAGAACAGTGTGTTCTGCTGAGAAATCTAATGACAACCATAAACATATTATGAAAGAATATATTTATTTTTATTTTATTTTTTGTAGATACAGGGTCTCACTCTGTTGCCCAGGCTGGTTTCAAACTCCTGGGGGCAAACAATCCTCTTGCCTTGGCCTCCCAAAGTGCTGGGATTACAGGCATGAGCCACCACACCTGGCTGTGAGAGAATTTATTTAATAGAGGAATGATTATTATCACACTAATACTCTCAAGTAACATGTACATTTGGTTTTAAAAAATAAGTTTTAGCGTTTATGAATAATTAGCATACATTTAACACATATCAATTTATATGGATTATTACAATGTAAATAGAAGCAATTACTTCAACTATTAAAATTTTTTTTTTAATTACCTCAGTTGGGCCGGGCACAGTGGCTTACGCCTGTAATCCCAGCACTTTGGGAGGCCAAGGTGAGCAGATCACCTTAGGTTACGAGTTCAAGACCAGCCTGGCCAACATGGTAAAACCCCATCTCTACTAAAAATACAAAAATTAGCTGGGCATGGTAGCACGTGCCTGTAATCCCAGCTAATGGGGAGGCTGAGACAAGTGATTCTCCAATCACTTGAACCTGGAGGCAGAGGTTGCAGTGAGCCGAGATCACTCCAGTACACTCCAGCCTGGGTGACAGAGTGAGACTTCGTCTCAAAAAAAAGAAAAATTATAATAATAATATTACCTTAATTGCTACTAAAAAATACAAAGAGAATGATTACATATTCATCTCGTTTTTTCAATCAGCAATACCACCGCTCCTTAGATACACTGAAAAAAATCATCTTTTCATACTCTCCTCTGTTGCCCAGGCTAGAGTACAGTGGCACAATCTCAGCTCACAGAAACCTCCAGCTCCAGGGTTCAAGAGATCCTCCTGCCTCAGCCTCCCAAGTAGCTGAGATTACAGGTGGCGCCACCACGCCCAGCTAATTTTTGTATTTTTAGTAGAAATGGGGTTTTACCATGTTGGCCAGGCTGATCTTGAACTCCTGACTTCAAGTGATCCACCCACCTTGGCCTCCCAAAGTGCTGGGATTATAAGCATGAGCCACCGCACTTGGCCCTTTTTATACATTTATTCAGTACACAACCACTGACTGATGGCCTACTATGTGCCAGTAAACATGAGCGATATGGAGACAAAGTGGGATCACTGTTTTCAGCTCTCAGGGGGTTTACAAACTAAAGAAGAGCAGATAAGCATGATATAAACGTTTTAGTTCTAAAATATCTGTAACAGCAACATGTTATGGAAGAACAAAGTAGTAGCTGGTTTAACTTAGAGAGACATGACAAGGTTTCCCAACATGAGAACTGCATAACTTAGCAAAAAGGGAAGAAAAACATACTGCTTACACTTAACTGTCAATAAATTACAGCTACTATTACAGTACTCGAGTGCTTTCCAAATTTTATTTCACTTAATTATCACAACAATCCTTTGGGACCAGCAGTTCACAATGAGAAACCAATGGTGTACAGGATAAACAAGTAGCCCAAGATGACGCATCTTAAATGGAAAGTCTAGGAACGAATTGAGCTCTGTGTAATTTGATATTCTTCCCACTACACCAGGTGGCCCAAACTGAGTTTTAAGAATAAATAAGATTTAGCAGAGAAAAAAGGAGAAAGAACACAACAGAGAGAAGAGGCATAAAGATATGACTCATGAGTTATCTTAGAAGGGAAGAAAAACTATCTTGGAATATATACATACACATATGAAATATACATATATACACATACATACTAATAAAAGAAATAATGACTTATAACATAAAGTAAGCAATTTATGAATTAAACTATGATTTAAAATTCCATACTCAAATTTACTTGAGATTGTTCCATAATTGAGACCTTAAAGGAACCTACATTATGATTTCAAAAATGTCTGATTTACAAATCCTTTAATCATCAAACATGTTCATAAATTAATATTTTTAATCAATTGAACCCATTAATTAAAATAAATCTAAGATAACATAGAAATAAACATAATTCATTAAAGTTCTACTTTAACACTTATGCAATTACACTACATTTTAAAATCATGTCTTATTTATTACAATTTCCTTTTTAAACACAAGAATGGTATAGTGATAAAGGGTAAACATGGAGTTTTTCATATGAAATAAATTTTAAAAATCAAACTCAACTTTTAACATTATTTCAGAGGAAAATAAATCGTACCTCTGCATTGTGTTTGGTTGTTATTTCTAATTTTTCTTTTTTAGCCCGATGGAGTTTCTTCCTGAGATCAGCAGTAATATCCAACTCTGTTTCAGTTTTAAGTATTTGTTTTACATCTGATGAGGCATTCTTCAACCTACAAAATGAGATTATAGTAAAATGTATATGCTTCTCATAAAGTACATTTCAGAGCATTTCTGATATTTCTGATAACTTATTTTTCAAAAAACAAAGAGAACATGACATAGTTCTTGACTTAGAGTTCACAATCTAGTAAAAGATGTCCATTGCGAAAGCTATGTAGAAATACAAAGTATATATAGATAGATAGACATCTAGCAACAAACCACTGTCTAATGGGAAATTACCACATTATTCAAGATTGCTACTTAAACTGTCTGATCATACCACAGGCTGGATCATTTTGAAAGAGACTGGGTTCACCCACTTTTTTTCTTTGTAAATAATACATTTTGTTTACTGCAAATGTAATACATAATACAAAAACAAAAATGTCAGACTAAAGCACACTACTCTCTCCCAAAAATAAAAATGGAACATTAAAATAACCGCAAACAGAATTCAGAGGTATAAACTCACAAGAGAAAGAACACAAAAGATGAGATAATAGCAATAAAATACTGGAAGCTGAAATGCATGTGGACAAGTGGTAATTGATAACCCCCAAAAGCTCAGTAATTGACAACACCTTTGAAAATCGGGGTAAAAGTAGAGCAGAAAACAGGAGAATTAGTTGAAAGTCTGCCAACAAAATAATTACATCCTCAGATCCCCTATCCCCTATACCACACAACTGGGTACCTATCTCTTTCCCAGTCTGGCAGAAAAACACTAGGGGTTTATTCCCTGGAGAGGATAAAACAGAAGGTCTCTGGATCAGAAGACATTAGATACAAATGACGTAAGTTTTTAATACTATATACAATAAGCTTGAGTTAAAAGTTACATAATGAAAGAGCGCTCTAGAATTTTAATACTACTTGTCTTGCCAGAACAATGGCAGTCAAGCAGTGATTGGAAGTGTCTTCCCTACAGAACCTAAGCAACCAGGTGAAAAATACCTAAAGATACTGATGCCAGTCATTCTCTAGCAAAACAGCTTAACCATATAACCCTACAGAGCACACCACAAACACAAAGCCTCACGCACTGAGCTTCCAGTCATCTTTTTAGGCGAAGCCCCTACTTTTCAACATAAGCAGACAGCCAACAATCACCAAGAGTTTAGGAAGCACCTAACATGATAAACAGAGACCAAAAATATGGTGCATGGAAAGAAGCATGCCTTGAAAGACTATGCAGAAAGATGACAACTTAGAAGAGGAAAAAAAAAAAAAAAACCTAACATTGTCTCCTAAAAAAAAACAGGAGAGAGTATAACATCCATATATCACATCCATGACTGCAATAAGAAATGAAATATTCAGAGGAAAAAAAGCTCTTAAAAATCAAAAACACGGCCGGGTGCAGTGGCTCAGGCCCGGCCTCCAAGCACCTTGGGAGGCTGTGGTGGGCAGATCACTTGAGGCCAGGAGTTCAAGACCAGCCTGGCCAACATAGTGAAACCCTGTCTCTACTAAAAATACAAAAATTAGCTGGGTGTGGTGGCTCATGCATGTAATCCCAGCTACTTGGAAGGCTAAGGCAGGAGAATCCCTGAACCCAAGAAGCAGAAGTTGCAGTGAGCAGAGATCACACCATTGCACTCCAGCCTGGGCAACAAGAGCGAAACTCCATCTCAAAAAAAACAAAAAAACAA
Organism: Macaca mulatta; assembly: GCF_049350105.2. Taxonomy (NCBI): domain Eukaryota; kingdom Metazoa; phylum Chordata; class Mammalia; order Primates; family Cercopithecidae; genus Macaca; species Macaca mulatta. The sequence goes on from NC_133420.1 coordinate 83,550,423, forward strand.
AGAAAAGAAAAGAAAAAGAAAAAGAAAAGAAATCAAAAACACAAACTAAGAAAATGAAAAGCTAAATAAAAATAAAAGAAAAATCTCCCAGAAAATAAAGCAAAAAGATGGAGATGAAAAAATTGAAAATTTTTTAAATTAGAAGACTATCCAAGAAGTTCAAAATCTAAATAAAGGTGCAGAATGAGAAAATATAAATTTATAACATTAAATAGTCTTATTATTTTGTAAGCATTGTTCTAAGCATTTTACATATATAAACCTATTTATTCTTCACAATAATCTCATGAGATTGGTACTATTATGACCCCTATGACCCAAGTTCACAGGGCTAGTGAGGGGCAGAGCTGAAATTCAACCCTGAAAGCCTGGCTCCATGATATATCCTCTTAACCACTGCACTATAATGTCTCTCTGAAGGGGAGGAAACTATTATAGAAACAAATCCACGGAAATAGGCAGATTCCGAAGGATATAAGTTTCAAACTGAAAGGGCCTACTAAAAGAGCTCAGGTTAAATGCATGGAAATTTCGGAAAACAGGGAACAAAAAAGTAGTTCCTCCAAAGTCCAGAGAGAAATAAATAGGTTTTACACAAAAGACTAAGAAATATGTTTGACTATAAAAATCCCTGAAAGACAGCCAGGGCACGGTGGCTCACGCCTGTAATTCCAGCACTTTCGGAGGCCAAGACGGGCGGATCATGAGGTCAGGAGATTGGAGACCATCCTGGCTAACGCAGTGAAACCCCATCCCTACTAAAAATACAAAAATTAGCTGAGCGTGGTGGTGGGTGCCTGTAGTCCCAGCTACTTGGGAGGCTGAGGCAGGAGAATGGCATGAACCCGCGAGGCAGAGCTTGTAGTAAGCTGAGATAGCACCAATGCACTCCAGCCTGGGAGACAGAGCAAGACTCCGTCATAAAAAAAAAATTTAAAAATTAAAAATCCCTGAAAGACAACCTAGGCAATACCACCCTGGACATAGGAACACGCAAAGATGTCATGACAAAGATGCCTCAAGCAATCACAACAAAAGCAAAAACTGACAAATGAGATCTAATTAAACTTAAGACCTTCTTCACGGCCAAAAAACTATCAACGGTGTAAACAGACGTCCTAGAGAATGGGAAACAAATATTCGCAAATTATACACCTGACAAAGGTCTAATATCCAGCATCTATAAGCAACTTAAATTTATGAGAAAAAAAAATTCAAAAGTAGGCAAAGGACATAAAAAGATACTTTTCAAGAGAAGACATACATGCAGCCAACAAGCATATGAAACAAAGTTCAGTATCAGTGATCATTAGAGAAATGCAAATCAAAACCACAATGAGATACCATCCCACACTAGTCAGAATGGCTATTATTAAAAAGTCAAAAAATAAGGCCAGGCGCAGTGGCTCATGCCTGTAATCCCACCACTTCGGGAGGCCGAGGCGGATAGATCACCTGAGGTCAGGAGTTTAAGACCAGCCTGGCCAATATGGCAAAACCCTGTCTCTACTAAAAAATACAAAAATTAGCTGGACGTTGTGGCGGGCGCCTATAATCCCAGCTACTCGGGAGGCTGAGGCAAGAAGAACTGCTTGAACCTGGGAGGAGGAGGTTGCAGTGAGCTGAGATCACACCACTACACTCCAGCCTGGGCGAAAGAGCGAGACTCCATCTCAAAAAAAAAAAAAAAAAAAGTCAAAAAATAATAGATGGGGGCAAGGTTGCAGGAAAAAAGGGAACACTTATATACTAATGATAGAGAATGTAAATTAGTTCAACCATTCTGGAAAGCAACATGGTGATTCCTCAGAGAGCTTAAAACAGAACTACTATTCAACCCAGCAACCCCATTACTAGATATACACCCAGAGGAAAATAAATCATTCTACCATAAAGACACATGCATACAAATGTCCACTGCAGCACTATCCACAATAGCAAAGGCATAGAATCAACCTAACTGCCCATCAGTGACAGACTGGATAAAGAAAATGTGGTACATACACACCATAGGATACTATGCAGTCATAAAAAATAATGAGATCATGTCTTTTGTGGGAACATGAATGGAGCTAGAGGCCATTATCCTTAGCAAACTAACCCAGGAAAGGAAAACCAAATACCACATGTTCTCACTTATAAATGGGAACTAAATGATAACTCATGGACACAAAGAAAAAAATAATGGACTACTTAAGAGTAAAGGGTGTGGGAAGGAAGAGGAGCAGAGGGAAAAAAAAAAAAAAGGAAGAGGAGCAGAAAAATAACTACTGGGTACTAGGCTTAGTACCTGGGTGATGGATGGAATAATCTGTACAACAGATCCCCATAGCACGAGTTTGCCTATATAACAAACCTGCACATGTACCCCTGAACCTAAAATAAAAGTTTTTTTAAAAAGTCTGACATCATTTCTCAACAAAAACACTGGAAATTAGGAAATAATGATGCAATGCCTGACAAAATTCCAAGGGAAAAATCATTTCTAACTTAGAATTTTATACCCAACAAATCACCATCCAAAGACAAGACTATAAGAAAGACAATTTCAGATCTGCCAGGTCTCAAAATATTTATCTCCCATGAACTTTCTCAGGAGGCTAATGGAACATTTACTCCACCAAAATGAGAAAGAGAAAGACACAGGATTCTAGAAGTTGGGTACTCAACACAAGAAAACAGCAGAGGGATTTCCAGGATAGTGATGGGAGGAAATACTAAGATGACACATGTGCAGCAAAGCACTTAAAGGGAAATCTGTTCTAGCAGGACTGGTCAAAGCCTCCAGGAGTGATTTATTTAAGAAGCTGAAAACATGCCAGGTGCAGTGGCTCACACCTGTAATCCCAGCACTTTGGGAGGCCAAAGCAGGAGAATTACTTGAGCCCAGGAGGTTAAGATTGCAGTGAGCCATGATTATGCCACTGCATTACAGCCTGGGTGACAGAACAAAATGCTGTCTTTAAAAAAGGAAGAAGAAGGAGGAGAAGGAAAAGGAGCGGAGAAGAAGAACAAGAAGAAGAAGAAGACAAAAAACATATTGAGAGAGATTTATGTAATTTGTTTGGAGCATGAAGTTGATTGAATTCCTGGTAAGTTCATAGAAACTAAGTAAACAAACCAAATAAGAAAGCAGGTAATTATTAATCCAAGCAAAATAAATTGTAAAAGAAAGTAAAAAATGTCACTGAATACTACTACATGGGCTCAACTTAAAGTTTTCATAACTACAATAATGTAAACATTGAATAACTAATCTAAGATTATAATATCACTAAATGAAGAGAACAGAAAGGGAAGCAGGCAGGAATGAGAACTAAATTATGATCCTCTGTACCAGGACATCAGTAGATAACACTTAAAACTAAAAAAATCAATTAACAACATGAAAAAAAATTTTTAAGAGATGAAAAATACCACCTCAGAAAGTTGAAAAAATGATTGTTTTTAGGAATCTAGAAAGTGGATTTGCCTCAAAGAAATTAGTACTGCCGTTTTCTGTAATGACACTAAATAAACTTTATAGCACAATGGATTATTTAAATAATGTGCATACATAACTTTAATTTTTAAAATAAGACTAAAATAAAACTGAGATAATCAATGAAACCAAAATTTGGTTCTTTGAAAAGAGCAATAAAGTTAATAAACCTTTGGATAGATTAACAAAGAAAAAAAAGAAAAAACTCATATTATGAAAATAATGAAGAAGGAAACATCATTACCATCTAGAAGGATTATAAGGGAATACTCTGTATAACAGTATACCAACAAATTAAACAATTCAGATCAAATGGATGAATTCCTAGAAAAACACAAATTACTGAAACTAACTCAAAGGAAATAAAAAATCTGGATAGATCTTTAACAGATAAGGATATTGTATTATCTAACCACAGAGAAAGCCCAAGCACAGATAGCTTCACTGGCAAATTCTACCAAACATGTAAAGAAAAAATAATACCAATCTTTACATAACAGGAGAAAACACTTCCCAACCCATTCTATGAACCTGGCATTACTCGAATACCAAAACCAGACTAAGTTATCACAAGAGGGGAAAACAGATTAATATCCCTCATGAATACAGATGGAAAAATCCTCAACAAAACATTAGCAAACCAAGTAGCTGGGCATGATGGCATCTGCCTGTAATCCCAGCTACTTGGGAGGCTGAGGTGGGGGGATCACTTGAGCACAGGAGTTCAAGGCTGCAGCGAGCTATGATCACCACTGTACACTGGCCTGGGTGACAGAGTAAGACTTCATCTCAAAAAAAAAAAAAATCGGGCAAACCAAATCCAGCAACATCTTAAAAAGATTATACAACATGACTAAGCAGGATGTATCTCAAAAATATAAAATTGGCATAACATCTGAAAATTAATTGATGTCATACACAATTTTAACAAAATAAAGAGGCTAGGTATGATGGCTCATGTCTGTAATCCCAGCACTTTGGGAGGTCAAGGCAGGAGGATAGCTTGAGGCCAGGAGTTCAAGACTAAGTGCCTATAGTTCCAGCTACTCAGAAGGCTGAGGCCAACCACTTAAGCCCAGGAGTTTGAGGTTGCAGTGAGGTATGACCAGACCACTGTAATCAAGTCTGGGTGACAGAGCAAGACCCTGTCTCTAAAATTAGTTAATTAATTAATTAATTAGAAAACAAAAACTACACGATCATCTCAATGGATGCAGAAAAAGCATTTGACAAAATCTGACACCTATTCATGATAAAAACTATTAACAAACTAAAAGAAAATTTCCACACTTGAAAAAGGACATCTACAAATAGCCTACAGCTGGCATCATACTTAACAGTGAAACACTAAACGCTTCCTGTAAGATCTGAAATAAGAAAAAGAAATCTGCTATTAAAACTTCTAGTCAAGATGTACTAGAGATGTAGATGGTGCAATCATGCAACACAAAAGAAATAAAAGGCATGCATACTGGAAAAGAAGAAGTAAAACTGTCTTTAATTACAAAGGACATGATTCTGAAAGAAAATCCTAGAAATCCACTAAGAAAAAACAGACTAAGGCCGGGCGCGGTGGCTCAAGCCTGTAATCCCAGCACTTTAGGAGGCCGAGATGGGCGGATCACGAGGTCAGGAGATCGAGACCATCCTGGCTAACACCGTGAAACCCCGTCTCTACTAAAAATACAAAAAACTAGCCAGGCGAGGTGGCGGGCGCCTGTAGTCCCAGCTACGCGGGAGGCTGAGGCAGGAGAATGGCGTAAACCCGGGAGGTGGAGTTTGCAGTGAGCTGAGATCCGGCCACTGTACTCCGGCCTGGGCGACAGAGCGAGACTTCGTCTCAAAAAAAAAAAAAAAAAAAAGAAAAAACAGACTAGAACTAAAATCAATTTCAGCATGGTCACAGAATACAAGATCAATACACAAAAATAAATTATACTTCTATATACTAGCAATGAACAATCAAGAAAACAATCCCATTTATAACAGCATCAAAAAGAATAAAATAAATTTAACAAAAGAAATGCAAGGCCAGGGATGGTGGCTCATGCCTGATCCCAGCACTTTGGGAAGCCAAGGTAGGAGGATCATTTGAGGCCAGGAGTTCAAGACCAGCCTGAGAAACATAGCAAGATCTTGTCTCGACAAAAATAAAAAAAATTGGCCAGGCATGGTGGCACATGCCTGTAGTCCTGGCTACTCAGGAGGCTGAGGCAGGAGGATCACTTGAACTCAGGAGTTTGAGGCCACAGTGAGCCAGTATCATGCCACTGCACTCTAGCCTGGGCAACAGAGCAAGATCTTGTCTCAAAAAAAAAAAAAAAGTGAAAGATTTTTACACTGAAAAATACAAAATGTTGTTGAAAGAAATTGAAAAGCTAAACAAATGGAAAGACACTCCATATTCACATTCATGTAAGGAAAACTCAACATTATTAAAATGGCAATTCTCCCCAAATTACTCTACATAGTCAATATAATCCCTATTAAAACCCCAACAGACATTTTTGCAGAAACTGAAAAGCTAATCCTAAAATTTGGAAAGACAAAGAATTCAAAATAGCCAAAACAATCTTGAAGAAGAACAAATGGGAAAACGTTTGCTTCCTAATTTCAAAACTTACTATAAAGCTACAGTAATCAAGACAATGTGGTTTTGGATTAACAACAGACATGTACACCTGTAATCCCAGCACTGTGGAAGGCGAAGGCCGGTGGATCATGAGGTCAGGAGTTCAAGACCAGCCTGCCCAAGATGGTGAAACCCCATCTCTACTAAAAATACAAAAATTAGCTGGGCGCAGTGGCAGGCACCTGTAGTCCCAGCTACACGGGAGACTGAGGCAGGAGAACCACTTGAACCCGGAGGGCAGAGGTTGCAGTGAGATCACGCCACTGCACTCCAGCCTTGACACAAAGTGAGACTCCACCTCAAAAAAAAAAAAAGAACAGACTTGTAGATCAATATATCAGAGTTAAGACTTAGAAATAAACCTATACTTACACATGGTTAAGTAATTTTCAACAGAAGTACCAAGGCAATTCAATAGGGAAAGGTGAGTCTTATCAACAACGCTACTGCTGGAACAACTGTCTATCCACATGCGAAGAGACAAATTTAGACCCTGACCTCATACCATACACAAAAATTAACTTAAAATAGAGCACTAAATATAAGAGCTAAAATTATAAAACTTCTAGAAGAAAACATAGAAGAAAAATCTTCATGACCTTAAGTTAGTCAGAGATTTCTTATATACAAAACCAAAAGCACAACTCCTACAGGAAAAGAACTGATAAACTGAACTTCATCAAAGTTAAAAACTTTGTGCATTTCCATAGACGTTATTAAGAAAATGAAAAGTCAAGCCACTAAACAGGAGAAAAATGTTTGCATATCATATATCTTTTTTGTTGTTGTTGTTGAGACAAAGTCTCGCTCTGTCACCCTGGCTCAAGTACAGTGGCAGGATCTCAGCTCACTGCAATCTCCACCTCCCAGGTTCAAATGATTCTCATGCCTCAGCCTCTGGAGTAGCTGGGACCACACAGGCACACCACCATGCCCAGCTAATTTTCATATTTTTTTGTAGAGATGGGGTTTCGCCATGTTGGCCAGGCTGGTCTCAAACTCCTGGGCTCAAGCAATCCACCCACCTCAGCCTCCCAAAGTGCCAGGATTACAGGCATGAGTTACTGCACCAGGCCAGCAAATAAGATATCTGATAAAGGACTTGCATTCCAAATATACAAAAACTCTTAAAGCTCAATAACATGAAAATAAATAACACAATTTAAAAATAAACAAAAGATCTGAAGAGACATTTCACCAATGAAGATATATGAATGACCAAAAAGCACATGCAAAGATGTTCAACATCATTAATCATCAGGAAAATTCAAATTATAACCTCAATAACATACAACTTCACACTCACCAAAATGGCTAAATTGAAAAAGTCAGATAAAAACCAGTATTGGTCAGGATATGGAGAAACTGAAACCCTCAACTATTGCTAGTGATAATATAAAATGATCCAGGCCACTTGAGAACACAATTTGGCAGTTTCTTGAAAATTTTAACATAAATTTACTATATAATACAGCATTGCTGCTCCTAAGAATCTACGCAAGGGAAACAAAAACATATGTCAACACAAAGACATATGCAAATGTGCACAGCAGCATTATTCATAGTACCCAAAAAGTGGAAACAACTCAAATGTCTGTCAACTGGTATATGGGCATCATGTGGCATATCCACACAATGGAATACTATCAGCAACAAAAAGAAACGAAGTGCTGCTACATGCTACAACTTGACAAACCTCAGGAATATGCCCTGTAAAAGAAGCCACAAAAGACCATATATTATGTGATTCCAATTATATGAATTGTTCAGAAAAGGCAAATCTACAGAAACAAAGTAGATTAGTAGATTTTAAATAACTGTATCCAAATTCTAGAATTATAAAAAGTAATTTAGCCATTAAAAATTATGACAAGCTGGGGCAATGGTGCATGCCTACAGTTCCAGTTACTTGGGAGGCTGATGCAAGAGGACTGCCTGAGGCCAGGAGTTTTCAGACAGCCTGAGCAACATAACAAGACCCCACTTCATAAAAATTTTAAAATTATGATATATTGATGTGGCAAGAAGTTTCCCCAAAATTGAAAAAGCAGGATACTAAATAAGGTGAAATATTCTAATTTTTAAATACATATTTAAAAGTAGCCAGGCGTGGTGGCAGGCACCTGTAATCCCAGCTACTTAAGAGGCTGAGGCAGGAGAACCACTTGAACTTGGGAGGCGGAGGTTGCAGTGAACCAAGATCACGCCACTGCACTCCAACTTGGGCGATAGAGCAAGACTCTGTCTCAAAAAAAAAAAAAAAAAATTAGGGGGTGAGTAGCTTCAAAAGCTAAGTGGAAAACATTTGTGTAGCAAATTTATGGGTAAATTACGTGTTAGTCTTGGTACTTGTCCCACCCACATGTCCTTGCTGAAAAGGCAGTCTAGATCAGTCCTTCTCAAACTAAATATGAGGAGGGACTATCTTCACCCCACCCCATGATGATTTTGTAAAATATATTTAATGCATTATTTTTAAAGAAATTTTAAAAACAGAATACAACCCCAAATGTTTTATTCTTAGATTCAGCAAACAGAATATTACTCTGTTACATGACTATAAAAGTTTCTAAACATTTACTTTTAATTTCAGTACTTATTTCTTTGTAAAGCACACTTAGGAGAGAGTGGCACTACCCTACTTGGTCCAGTTTTATATTATAGACTCCACCCACCAAAGGTGAATGAACTAAAGGTAGGCGCCACACCCAAAGGCAGAAATCAATGGTACAAAAAAGATGAGCAACAGCAATTAGGTGTTACTTCTCGGAGGGTAAACTGAGAGATACCAAGTAAGGAAGTGAAACAGCCACGGGAGCTAAGACTAAATGAATGCTTAAACAGTAGCCATGAATTAGAGCTGGGCCAATGAAGAAAGAGGAATTAAAGCCACAGAGGTTAAAGAAAACAAAACAGAATTGTAAATAAGAAAAAATACAATGGAAAGATTTAGAGTAGTGGAAAAGAACAAGCAAGTCTCTAGTAACAGGAGGAAGTTCAGACACACGGACTTTTGTGGTCCAAATTAATAAAGGAGCACAAAATCCCCATAAAGTCTCTAGATTCAGTTCCAATTCTTATGAGGCTTCATTCATGCTCCTTCAGTCCCACAGAATTTCTACTCCCCTTACCATCCCATGAGAATTCTTACAATTAGCTCTACCAACCACTGACTTCTCCCTGATCCTTGCAACTAAAAACGTTCTTCAACTAAAAGGAGAGACTAGAGGCTTACCTTTGGGTATCACCAGTGCCATTACTTAAAGTATTCAAATTCATGATGTTTTCCAACTCTTTCAAAATATCCTGCTGTTTCTTAATGACATATTTCTTTCTTGGTGATTAAAATTGTCCAAGTTGTCTGTGGCTTACAGGTTAGATGATCTAAGGTCTGTTAAAATAGTAAATGATACAATAGCAGTTTGAGTCCTGATAGTATTGGAGATTTTTCTTGTTTTTTGGCTTATTTGTATTTTTTAAATTATTGTATAACACACATGAATACTGGTATTCCAAAAAGCTATAATGTTTTACTATATTTCTTTCAAAAAGGATTGGAAGCCGGAATCATGGTATGCCCCTGTGGTCCTAGCTACTTGGGAGGCTGAGGCAAGAGGATTACCTGAGCCCAGGCTTCGAGGCCAGCCTGGGCAACATAGTGAAACCATCTCTAAAAAATATTTTTGTCTAATAACAATTTTAAAATAAAAAGGATTGAAAACAACAATGACAAAATGTTAAAAAGGTGTTCCTTATTATAAGAAAGAAGTAATGATGAAACTATTAGATTATTTTCTCAAATGAAAAACAAATTATCTAAATAGTAAAAACTTATTCTTGAAAACATAAAAAGAATATGCAGTGCCCTATCTCTAGGGCATAAAATTCAGTTTGAAAGAAAATGAAGTCCAGGGACATTTTTGGGTCCCCAAAGCCTTTTTCATAAATGAGACATCAAAGATGCCAAGGTACTCCCAACCAAAAGATCACATGATAACTTTCAAAGTCCTTCTCCCAAGCAATCAAAGAGGAAGAAGGGAAGTGAAGAGTATCTGTCACTTACTCTGGCCTACCTTTTGGAACCTTCTTCTACAGGAGATATTTGAAATTATACAGAGCCAAAGTAAGTTACTTTACCACAGTGTTAGGAGTCTCTGGGTAAACATTTTAAGCAGAGAAATAACAATAATTAAGCCCAAATACACACAAATACAAATATGCCAAAAGGGTCTCCTGGTGTCCCTAGTGGAAGTTCGGAATCCTAAGAAAGACCGTAAGCTTTGGACTCAGAAAGATCTTAATTAAGACTCTAATAAATATCTTACAAGTATGTGGCCTTTGGGCAAGTTACTTAAAACTCTTTGGGCCTGTTTCCTCAACCATATAAAGGGAATAACTGTATCAATCTCATATATTTAAAATCCAGTAATATATTCAGCACATATTCAGTGCCCAGCCACCACCCATTTATATTACTAAACACAGAACTCTCTGAAAAAATACAATGATCCTTGATAAAGGAAGGGAGTGAGTGATACTTGGGGTGATTCAGTCTAGGGGAAAGCTGTAATAAATAATTGATAAGTGAAATTGTAGGTATATGGAGATATCTAGACCTCAAGGAGATCAACGAAAAAAAAGGAACTATAAAACAAATAAGCAGACTGAGCTGGAGACTGTATCTCAGTGCTGAGAACTGACTAACAGCTCCTACATATAGATCCAAAAGATCTTTACAACAGTGATTCACGTGGCTGATTGAACAGTCTGACCTAGGACAGAGGCTGGAATTTTGGCCAAGATGATGTGGGAATGGGGAGATCCCATCTCTCTAGGGACCTGAAAGACTAGGTGGGAAATAGTGGTAGACAAATGAATTCACCATCATTCATCTACTGAGCACCTACTACAGCGTCAAGCACTGTACTTGGTATTTTATATATAGAATTGTGATCCTTACAACACTGCAATGTAAGGATTATCCCATTTTTCTACCAAGAAAACCAAGACTGAGATTAAAAGTAATTTGAGCCAGGTGTGGTGGCTCACGCCTGTAATCCCAGCACTTTGGGAGGCTGAGGCGGGCAGATCACCTGAGGCTGGGAGTTCTAAACCAGCCTGACCAACATGGAGAAAACCCGTCTCTACTAAAAATACAAAATCAGCCGGGCATGGTGGCACATGCCTGTAATTCCAGCTACTCAGGAGGCTGAGGCGGGAGAATCACTTGAACCTGGGAGGCGGAGGTTGCAGTCAGCCAAGATCGCACCATTGCACTCCAGCCTGGGCAACAAGAGTGAAACTCCGTCTCAAAAACAAACAAACAAACAAAAAAGTAGTAACTTGAAAAAGTCACAGACTTACAGAACCAAGATTCCAACTCATAACTCTCTGACACTGAAGTCTAAGTTCTTTCTACAAGGCCACTGATAACACATAAAGCTGAATTGTAAGTTACCTTACCTGAGGGTTATTATCCTCCCTTTTTAAGAAAACTCATCTGATTCAGAGAGGCTCAACTGTCTTGCCCAAAGCCATTCAGCTATTAAGTGGGGGGCACCAAGGAATCTCTATCAAGCTCTTCAAATACTGTCCCAAAATCTTGTCACCTTATCACCATGCTCCTAAAGGTCAGACCCCAGGGAAACTTCCTTCGGAATGAAAGTAAGAGTTAGAACCTAGAAGGAATGGACCCTTCTGTATTTAAGAGTAATGTCCAAAGCACAAAAGCACGTACATGAAATATTCCTGTTTTGTTGAAAAGTTTAAATACACACACACACAGGTGGCACAACAGGCATAAACAGACCTCTATTTATCTCTTAGGAAAATAATTTCAGATAGTTAGGGCCCTAATCATGTTTTTGTATATTGGGCAGAGAAGTGTGGGAAGAAGAAGTTATCAAACTTTTAATAAAGTTGTTTCAATAAAGTTAATCATCATACTTCAGTGCATTATTTTGGCATCTAACATCTTCATATCTGAATGGTCCTCTAGAGAGATAGCATCTTCCATAGCTCAGGAGCAAGTTTCATCTACTTCTAGCTCATTGATATATAACCAGTAGAATACAGCAAAGATGAAGGGATGCCATTCCTATGATTACATTATATAAGACTTTTATCTTAGCAGACTGAATGACAATCTCCTGCTGGCCTTAAAGAAGCAAAGTGTCAGGCCGGGCACAGTGGCTCACGCCTGTAATCCCAGCACTTAGGGAGGCCGAGGTGGGTGGATCACGAGGTCAGGAGTTCAAGACTAGCCTGGCTCAGATGGTGAAACCCCGTCTCTACTAAAAATAAAGAAAATTAGCCAGGCGTGGTGGCGAGCACCTGTAATCCCAACTACTCGGGAGGCTGAGGTAGGAGAATCGCTTGAACCCAGGAGGCAGAGATTGCAATGAGCCGAGATTGCACCACTGCACTCCAGCCTGGGCTACAGAGTGAGACCCCATCTCAAAAAAAAAAAAAAAAAGCAAAGTGTCATGCTGTGAACTGCCTATGGAAGAGGCCACATGGCAAACAATTGCAGGCAGCATCTTGAACCTAAGGTGAAAAAAAGTTGAGTAACAGACAGGTAAGACAGGAAAATGAGTTTCCACACCAGCTCTGCCTGTGTGTCTTTTATTAAGTCTTCTTTTTTTTTTTTAATTTACTTCATCTTCCTTGCTGACATCAGCTCCTGATAACATAGAGAAAGAGGATTTACCTCTCTCTGTGTTCTAGGAAGACTAAATCAATGAAGGACCAAAGTTGATATGGTCAGTGGCTCAATTTGAACTATGATAGGATTCCCATGCAATTGAGCACGGCAGAGAAGGTGCAGTAAAACCTCCTTCCTCTTCTTCCACCAGGTGAAAAGGCAAGGAATGATGAGGACAGTCAAGTAGGGAGTTACAGTACAGTAATGAAAATGTCAATGGAATATGAAGCTAAGTTAAAGAACCGCAGTGCCCTTAAAGAGTATTTATTTTTGGCTTTCCTTGAAACTTCCACAAAGTTAAAATACACAATTTGGCCAAACTATGTGAGTAATTAAAAATTCCTTATGACATGCAATCAAAATCAGCCTTTCTCTTCTTCAATATTTAACTATAAATATTACTTTCCATTTGAAAATATTCAATTGATCATTATTTGTGAACAAACTGTATGACACAAAGTCATTCCCTGCTGTCATCATTCCAACTGTCACAAAAGTCCCTTCTCCAGGCATTATACTAAAAACTTTCTACATATTATTTCATTTCACTTTACACCGACCCCAAGGGGAAGATAATGCTAATATCCATACTTTATACATGAGGAAACCAGGGCTTACAGATATTCAATCACTTGCCCAAAGTCACATCTCTCACATCTCTAGTGAGAGGGTCAGGATTTACACCCAAGTTAACTGACTACAGAGCTCTGCTGTGTGCCTTGCTATTGGCCCTCAAGACACACTTCATCCCATCCAGGGAAGCATGTAAGACCTCACTTGTCAGGGAAGTATTTCTGCTCTTTGCTAGAGATTTCTTAAAAATATCATTTTTCCCCATATCCAAACTGACAAGCCATGGTCTTCTGAACAAAAGATTACTCAGACCTTCAGTCGATTCTCAATCCAAATAGCACCTTCACAGGTCTGGACCAAAACCAGGCCATCCTGTAGCAGTGATAGATAAAGAAAGGCAAGGTTCAAATTAGCTTTTTATGTTAATGTATTAATAGAGTAATCCTTTTTTGATAGTGGAATTGAACTAATGTCACCATTCCTACTAAAATAGATGATGGGATATTATGTATATCATTCATCAATGAGAAGCATTTTTTAAAATAGATTAAATGGTAATTGAGGTCAAGGGATCAGTGATCCGGACATCCTGAGAGGAGGTGCCCGCCAGAAAGGCGAATCTACTTGAGATTTCGGAGCCACTACTGGTAAAAAATTTTTCTACCTCACATCTGAGTCCTTCAGTTGGTCATCCCAAATGTACTCAGCTTTTAGTGTGTCTGCTCAGATCAGAGGAAAAATGACGGATGGGTGGATGAAAAGATGGAAACTCCTATGATTGAGCCACTTACTATATGCCAGATACTGAGATCAGCATTCCTTATTTCATTTAATCCCTTCACCTCTGTAAGATTATGCACATTTCACAGATAAGAAAACTGAGGCTTGGAGATGTTGAGTAATTCGTGTAAAAATATTCAGCAGGAGGCCGGGCGCGGTAGCTCACGCCTGTAATCCCAGCACTTCGGGAGGCCGAGACGGGCGGATCACGAGGTCAGGAGATCAAGACCCTCCTGGCTAACACGGTGAAACCCCGCCTCTACTAAAAATACAAAAAATTAGCCGGGCATGGTGGCGGGCGCCTGTAGTCCCAGTTACTCGGGAGGCTGAGGCAGGAGCATGGCGTGAACCTGGGAGGCGGAGCTCGCAGTGAGCCCCGATCCCGCCACTGCACTCCAGCCTGGAGGACAGAGCGAGACTCCATCTCAAAAAAAAAAAAAAAAAACAGCCAGAGAATGAGAATTCAAATCCACATCTGGCTAAGTCCATCCTCTTTCACTATGCAATGCTGTCTTCATTAGTAACCACACCTGTGTTGGAAGTGTTTTTCAGTATAGTTACATAATGAACCTTTAAAGGGAAAGTTTGGTTCTTAACATCAAAACAAGACCAAGACCAAGGGACTGAGACAACCAAAACGTTTTAGAATCAAATGAGACTTTAGAGACTAAGTCCATCCTCCTTATCTGACAGATAAGGAACCTAACACCTAGGAAGGTTAGGTGATTTGCCTGCGGGGACGCAGCTCATAAATGGCTGAGCCAAGACTAATACAGAACGCTACAAACTAAGACTATGCCCTTCATCTTTCCTCTTAGCAGCTTGCACAGCCTGTTTCCTCTGCATTTTATGAAAAACCATGTTCATCTTCTGCTCTACCATTGTTTTGTTGAGAGTAGGCACTAGCTGTTAAAACAAGTGACAAAAGCGTATGTTCTTTTCTCCAATATTATGAAAACCATAAAACATCGGTATGTCATGTATTCAAAAGAGCTGGACACCAACTCTTTCTAATAAAGACCTATTTATCTTATTTACATAAAATGTATACATGAAATACGTATTTTCCTAGGATCAATATCATAATGGAATAAAAAAATTCAAAAAGCTCCATTTCTGCAGAAAATTTACAGCTTCGGGAAAACGCACAGCTGACTCAGATTCTAAGTCTAAGTCTCTCAGACTCTGAGACTTGGAGGATAGGCAGAAGCTACAGGTGACAGTCTAGCACAACTCATTCTCGTTTATCAAACATTTGTAGAGTGTCTAGTGTGTGGCCGGCATTTAAAAAGGGGAGAGGGGGCAGAAAGACTTGGTACCTATCCTCGAGGGGATTACTGATTCTAGAGAAGGAAAGCGCTCCGCAGCAGTAAACCTAAGCAGCTCCAAGTCTCGGTCCTCTGCCTCCCCTCTGGTCCCTATCCGGCGCTCTGGTACAGCGGCAGCGATCTCCGGCTAGGATGCTCCACGCAGATCTTCCTCCAGGTGGGCGGGGAGACCCAGCCCAAGGAGCTGGAGGCGTGCCCCAAGGCGACGCCAAAAGTCCCAGGGCCGCCCCAAACTCACTCAGGGGCCCCTACAACCCTCTCAACACCTCCCTCCCAGGTCGTCCGCCTCGAACCCCCACACCGTGCGGTTACCTCAGGGGTCTCGCGTGATCCATGCTGCACACCCAAGACCCCAAGAGCCGCTCGAAGTCTCAGGGATAGAAGGAGGCTCAGGCAGCCCACGGGGATAAGAGCAAAAACTGTAGGAACACGACGGACTCTAGGACCCGGGAGGAGGGGGACAAAGAGCAAAGGGGTACAAGAAGGGACGAGCCCCCGGGAGGTGAAGTTTACAACTGCCACTTCCGGAGCTGAAAACACTCGGCTTCTCTCGCAGACCTTCCCAGACTTTCACAGGTCAACCCAACTCAAGCCCGGCCCCACTTCTTCCTCCCGCCTCCCGCAGCCCTCAGCCTGCAGCTCCGGGATACGTACTCCGAGAACGCTGGCTCGGATTGGAAGAGCCCGCCCGCCAAGCAGCGCGCCTTCGCTGAGGGACGAACGGGCGCATGCGCCGTTGCTGGGGAGCGGCGGGCTCGAGACCGCACGCGCTCCCGCTCCAGGAGCTCCGCGCTCCCGCTCCAGGACCTCCGTGTCCCCGCGCGAGGGTGCGCACTGCCCACGCGCTGCTGTGGCTGTTCAGCGTGAGGTGCACGCTTTCCTGTCTCAGTCGCCAGAGCCGAGTGGAAATGCAGATTTCCGGCTTCTAACCCCTTTTCCCTGCCTGCTGAATAAAAACCTAAGAGATCGGATCCCAGATCCTGCTTTTTGAAACTGGTTCTTCTGCCCATCTTTAGAGCCACAGCAACGGTGGGCTGGTCTCGAGGCCTGAGCAGAAATTCTCTGGGCTCGGGTTCTGCCCAGCTGCCTGGTTTACCTCTGTCTGGACAGCTGTCTGCCTGCACAGGGCTTCGTGTCCCCTCCTCCCGTCCCCATTGTATCCCAGCTTGGGGTGGTGTGCAGGGTCGGAAGAATGCATTGATGCTGTTGCAGCGCGTTTCATTATCAACATTACATAACCAGGCACATCGTGGAAAACGCCTCGGAGCCTTAGCATGTGTGTTCCCTATCTCTTTCCTCGCTTCTCTCGCTTTCTCTCTCTCACACACACACACGTACGTACGCACGCACCGTCCTCTTGATAATTTATACTTGGGTTTCTCCCGGTGGCTGCTTCATAATCTGCTGCCGCCTAAGGGAGACTGGAAAACCAAATCCTCTTTTGTTCCTTAACTTTTGAAAGCCTATTCCCCCAGAGAACAATGCAAATTGGCGGGATTTGATTAAAGATTTTATCTTCACTACCACCACCTCCTCTGCACAAAAATGTGTTTAATGCAAAACGAGCCTTGTATACTAAACTGGTTCCTTGTTTATTGTAATCAACCTGAAACCAGGTGTGGGGGCCATCGTTTCTCCTCTCTCCCTTGGGAGAGCCAACGGTCATAAGTGCAAACACAAATTGAGATTAAAACCTCCTTGATTCTTGTAACACTGAAACCTTAATTGGTTTGATTTTAGTCATTTAGATCTAAACCGGAGGCCTGTCCCTGATTCTTTTTACTAGAGTCATAAAGAGGATAATTGCTCCAAAGGAAATAAAGGGAAAAAAATAGCCCGCTGTAACGTTTAGAAATGAAATGGAAAATTACAACAGACTAATGAGATTAGAACTGTTATGTTACAAGCTTTAAATAATATTTTTAAATTTTCTTTTTTTTTCTTTCTCTTTTTTTTTTTTTTTTTTTTGGAAACAGGGTTGTGCTCTATTGCCCAGGCTGGAGTACAGGGGCACAATCACGCCTCACTGCAGCCTCGACCTCCAAGGCTCAAGCCGTCCTCCTGCCTCAGCCTCCTGAGTAGCTGGAGCTGCTTAAAATTTTATTTGTGTTGGCCGGGCGCGGTGGCTCACGCCTGTAATCCCAGCACTTTGGGAGGCCGAGGTGGGCAGATCACGAGGTCAGGAGACCGAGACCATCCTGGCTAACATGGTGAAACCCCATCTCTAGTAAAAATACAAAAAATTAGACGGGCGTGGTGGCGGGCGCCTGGAGTCCCAGCTACTCGGGAGGCTGAGGCAGGGGAATGGCATGAACCCTGGAGGCGGAGCTTGCAGTGAGCCGAGATCGCGCCACTGCACTCCAGCCTGGGTGACTGGACCAGACTCCATCTCAAAAAAAAAAAAAAAAAAATTATTTGTGTTTTAACAAAATCACGAAAATGAATATTATATGGCAAGAATAAATGCTGTGTACTATATTGTATGTTTTTGAAATGAAAAATGGATGTGATGTGAAGACATGCATTTTCATTTATTTGCTCACTCAGCATTTATAGAATACAGACTGTGTACCCAACATGGAGCTAGGTGATAGAAATACAGGGGAATGTTCATGTCAACCCTGAGCACCCAAAAATTACTCATAGAAAAGAACTTTGAGTTTAGTTTGAGAAGACAGTTAAAGATTTAAGAAGCTAACAGGGAACTGGAAGGAAGACCCAGAAGCTGCAAACACGAGCACAAGAACCAGCACGAGACATTTGAAAAGCTGGAAAAAGCTGTGTGTGCAAAGGAGGTGTGAGCGATGAGACTAGAGAAATATGCAGAACCCAGATCACAGAGGAATTTCTATATCATACTTAGGAGTTTATCAAGCAATGAAGCTAATGAGTTTTAAGCAGAAAAAATATAATAATTACACAATAAATCAGACCATTTCAAAATGTGTGGAGATTTTCTGTTTTTCCAGTAGATATAAGGTCAATTCTTTGTTGTCCTTTGTTTGCTTAACATGCTACTCCTACTTGAGAAAAGCTATATAAAGAGATTGTTCTCCTACCAGTTTATCTTTTGGCCTCAACATCACTTCATTCTACCTTCTTTCTACCAATCCTTTTGAGATACGATTAGATTCATTCATTCCCACCACTCTGCCAAGAACTTCCAAAGTCATTAGTAACCTCATTGCCAAATCTCAGACCCCTTGACTTTGCTGACATATGTTGATCCTCAGATGCCTCTCCAGCATAGGTGAGACTCTACACTCCGTAGTTTCTCCAACTCTCTAAACTTTCTGCTGCTGCTCAGGAAACCATTCTTTCCTTCCTGCCCCTCAAAGTGATATTTCCTCAGTTTCTGCCCTCAACCGTCCCATCATTTGCACCAGGTAAGCATCCTCAGTGATGTCATCCATTCCTGCAAGTATGAACCCCATATCCCCAATATTCAACTCTTTATATCCATCTCTGACCTCTCCTGAGCTCTAGTTTTGAATTTTTAACTCCTGTTTGAACAGTGCTGCTCTAATTTCTGGCAATACTTAATTTAATATAACTAAATTTTAATTATCTTTCTAACTTCTCCTGGGAATCCTCTAAACTACTCTTCTACCTGTTTATAAAACTTCTAATCTCCTAGACACCCAGGCAAGAAAAGCCCTAAACATTTTTTTTTACATCTTTCTCTCTCAAGTTCTCACTTCCTGCAAGCAGGATTCCTACTTTTTCTCTAAACCTCATGTCTTCTTTCTGTGCCTACTTAGTACTAAGCAACTTCATTTGTCTGTTTCCTTATTGCTTCCTATTGAGACACTTGTAATCAGGACCTTCCTTGTGGCCCAATGCAAGTCGCTCACCTTCCCCTTCCGTGCAAATTCTCGACATTTTTAGAAGCTGACCATTAACATCTACGGCATTTTGAAACCGGCATATATAAGAAGAGAGGATCAAAAAAAAAAACAGAAAAAAATCAAAAGCAGGCCTAAGAACACGTGTATCTTTATGAAACTAGGGAAGTGTAATAAACTGATTGTACGTATGTGAGCCTCAGAGTTTCAAAGCACCAGATAAGCCACATTCTTTTGACCCTTCTGTAACCTCCCCTAGTAGGTTTAAACACCAGGTTTTGATTTTTTTTTTTTTAATTACACTTTAAGTTCTGGGGTACACGTGCAGAACGTGCAGGTTTGTTGCATAGCTATACATGTGCCATGGTAGTTTGCTGCACCCATCAACCCGTCATCTACATAGGTGTTTTTCCTAATGCTGTCCCTCTCGCCACCTCCCACCCCCCATCCCCCACCCCCCACCCCCGAGGTTCTTGAACGCGCCTCACTGCAAGCTCCGCCTCCCGGATTCACGCCATTCTCCTGCCTCAGCCTCCCGAATACCTGGGACGACAGGCACCCGCCACCGCGCCTGGCTAATTTTTTGTATTTTTAGTAGAGACGAGGTTTCACCGTGGTCTCTATCTCCTGACCTCGTGATCCGCTCGCCTCCGCCTCCCAAAGTGTTGGGATTACAGGTGTGAGCCACTGCGCTCGGCCTCTCCAGGTTCCTGATTATCATGCTGCCTTGATATCAATTCGTAGAACTGAAAGGCCTTGCCATAATTGTTGCTCTCAGTGGCTCTGGTCCTATGCTCCTTCTACATGCTAAAACGGAAATAATCCTTCTAAAGCATAACTCTAATTATGTTACTATACTGATTATTTCTTTTGGTGGCTCCTCAATTGCTGCCCGGATAAAACTCAAATTTTCTACTATCAATCAAGGACCCTAACCTCCCTACCGGCCTTTCCAGCCTTGCTTTCTCTGATCTCGCAATTAATCTTCCTTCTCATTCTTACATTAGCAATAGAAAACACAAAATGTTTGAGAATAAATGTAATGAGGTAGGCATGGGCTTGTATTAAAAGTATTAAGATACATAGGTTAATATACAATATTTAAATCCAGATATTTTGTGTTTGTTTTTTAAATTTATATATTTTTTATTTTCAGAGATGGGGTTTCATTATGTTGCCTAGGCTGATCGCAAGTGATCCGCCCACCTTGGCCTCCCAAAGTGCTGGGATTATAGGCGTGAACCACCACTCTTAGCCAAATAACATTATTAAACATATAATATGTGCCAAGCACTATACTAAGCAGCTTCACATTTGCTATGGTTTGAATGTGTCCCCCAAATTACGATGACTTCTAATTCTTAGTGTTAAAGTGAAAGGATGACACACTTCTCCCACTTTAAATCGAAAGCTAGAAATGGTTAAGCTTAGTGAGGAAGGCATGTGAAAATCCAAGACAGGCTGAAAGTTAGGCCTCTTGCGCCAAATGGTAGCCAAGGTGTTAAAATGCAAAGGAAAAGTTCTTGAAGGAAATTAGGCCAGGTGTGGTGGCTCAAGCCGGTAATCCCAGCACTTTGGTATGCTGAGGCAGGAGAATGCCAGCACTTTGGGAGGCTAAAATGGAAGGCAAGGAGTTTGAGTCTAGCCTTGGTGACAGGGTGAGACTCCAGTGGACACACAAATTACAAGAACGTGAAAGTCTCATTAGTGATATGAAGAAAGTTGCAGTGTCTAGGTAGAAGATCAAACCAGCAACACTCGCTGAAGTAGGCCAAAGCTTAATTCAGAGTAAGACCCAAATTCTCTTAAATTCTGCGAAGGCTGAGAGAGGTGAAGAAGCTGCAGAAGAAAAGTTGGAAGCCAGCAGAGATTGGTTCATGAGTTGTAAAGAAAGAAGGCTTCTTTGTAACATTCAAGTGCAAAGTAAACCAACGAGTGCTGATATAGAAGCTGCAACAGGTTATCCAGAAGATATAGCTAAGATCACTGAGGAAGATGACTATGCTAAACAACAGATTTCCAATGTACAGAAAACAGCCTTCTATCGGAAGATGATCCCTACAGAGGTGAAGTGAATGCCTGGCTTCAGAGTTTACAAAAACAGGCTGACTCTTGTTAGGGACCAATGCAGCTGGTAATTTAAGTTAAAGCCAATGCTTATTTACCATTCCAAAAATCCTAGCACCCTGAAAAATTAGGCTAATCTGGTCAGGTGCAGTGGTTTACGCCTGTAATCCCAGCACTTTGGGAGGCCGAGGCAGGCGGATCACCTGAGGTCAGGAGTTCGAGACCAGCTTGACCAACATAGAGAAACCCCATCTCTACTAAAAATACAAATTTAGCCGGGCGTGGTGGTGCATGCCTGTAATCTCAGATACTCAGGACGCTGAGGCATGAGAATCACGTGAACCTGGGAGACGGAGGTGGCAGTGAGCAAAGATTGCACTCCAGCTGGGCAACAGGAGTGAAACTCCATCTCAAAAAAAAAAAAAAGACAGAAAAAGTACGCTAATCTATTCTGCTGTATTAATGAAACAACAAAGCCTGGATGACAGTACATCTCTTATGGCGTGTTTACAGAGTATTTTAAGCCTACTGTAGAGACCTACTGCTCAGAAAAAAAGATTACTTTCAAAATATTATTGTTCATTGACAGTTCACTTGGTCAATCAAGAGCTCTGACAGCTATGTACCAGGAGATTGATACTGCTTTCATGCCTGCTAACACAACGTCCATTCTGTAGCCGATGGATCAATGAAGATTTTTGACTTTCTTTTTTTTTTTTTTTTTTTTTTTGGAGACGGAGTCTCGCTCTTCTGCCCAGGCTGGAGTGGAATGGCGTGATCTCAGCTCACTGCAACCTCCATCCTCGGGTTCAAATGACTCTCCTGCCTCAGCCTCCTGAGTAGCTGGGATTATGGGCCCACGCCACCATGCCTGACTAGTTTTTGTATTTTTTGTAGAGACGGGGTTCTGCTATATTGGCCAGGCTGGTCTCGAACTCCTGACCTCAGGTGATCCACCTGCCTCAGCCTCCCGAAGGAGAATTACAGGCATGAGCCACTGTGCCCAGCCGAATTTTCACTTTCTTTTTTTTTTTTTTTTTTTGTCTTTTTTTTTTCCTTTTTGTGGAGAACGGGGTCTCACTATATTACCCAGGCAGGTCTCGAACTCCTGGGCTCAAGCTATCCTCCCGCCTCTGCCTCCCTGAGAGCTGGGATTACAGGCGTGAGCCACCGCGCCCGGCCCAAATTTTCACTTTCAAGTCTTATTATTTAAGAAATATATTTCAGCCAGGAGCGGTGGCTCATGCTTGTAATCTCAACACTTTGGGAGGCCAAGGTGGGTGGATCACTTGAGGTCAGGAGTTTGAGACCATCCTGGCCAACATGGTGAAACCCCATCTCTACCAAAAATACAAAAAGTAGCTGGGCATGGTGGCGCATGCCTATAATGCCAGCTACTCAGGATGCTGAGGCAGGAGAATCACTTGAACCTGGGAGGCGGAGGTGTCACTGAGCCAAGATCGTGCTACTGTACTCCAGCCTGCTAAACAGAATGAGACTCCATCTAAAAAAAAAAAAGAGAGCGAGAGGGAGGCCGGGCACAGTGGCTCACGCCTGTAATCCCAGCACTTTGGGAGGCCGAGGCAGGCAGATCATGAGGTCTGGAGATCGAGACCATCCTGGCTAACACAGGGAAACCCCATCTCTACTAAAAATACAGAAAATTAGCCGGACATGGTGGTGGGCGCCTGTACTACTCAGGAGGCTGAGGCAAGAGAATGGCATGAACCCAGGAGGCAGAGCTTGCAGTGAGCCAAGATGGCACCACTGCACTCCAGCCTGGGCAACAGAGGGAGATTCCATCTCAAAAATAAAAATAAATTAATCAATTAAGAAAAAGAAAAGAAAGAAATTTCATAAGACTATGCTGCCGTAGATAGTGATTCTTCTGATGGATTGGGGCAAAGTAAATTGAAAACTTTCTGGAAAATTTTACCAATCTAGATGCCAGTGAGAACATTTGTGATTCATGGGAGAAGGTAAAAAGTGTCAGCTTTTTTTTTTTTTTTTTTTTTAAGAGATAGGGTCTTGAGGCAGGGGCAGGTGGATCACTTGAGGTCAGGAGTTTAAGACCAGCCTGGCCAACATGGTAAAACCCTGTCTCTACTAAAAATAGAAAAATTAGCCCGCAGTTGTGGTGCATGCCTGTAGTCCCAGCTACTTGGGAGGCTGAGGCAAGAGAATGGCTTGATCCTGGGAAGTGGAGGTTGCAGTGAGCCAAGATTATGACATTGCACTCCAGCATGGGCAACAGAGGGAGACCCCATCTCAAAAAAAAAAAAGGTGAGAGAGAGAGAGAGAAAATCTTGCTTTGTGGCCCAGGCTGGAGTGCAGTGCTGGCATGATCATGGCTCACTGCAGCCTAAAACTCCTGCACTCAAGCAATCCTCCTTCCTCAGCCTCCTCAGTTGCTAGGATTACAGGAACAAACCACACTACCACACCTGGCTAATTGTTTTTTAAGTTTTTTTAGAGACAAATGCTCATGTATTGCCCAGGTTGGTCTCAAACTCCTGGGCTCAAATGATCCTCTCACTTCAGTGTACCAAAATGCTGAGATTACAGGCATGAGTCACTGCACCCAGCTAAAATGTCAACAACATTAACAGGAGTTTGAAAAAAGTTGATTCCAACCATCATAGATGACTTTCAGAGGTTTAATTCTTCAGTTGAGGAAATCACTGCAGAGGTGGTAGAAATAGCAAGAGGACTAGAATTAGAAGTGATGCCTGAAAATGTGACTGAATTGTTGCAGTCTCATCATAAAACTTAAACAAATGAGGAGCTGCTTCTTATGAATAAGCAAAGAAGGTGGCTTCCTTTTTTTTTAATTTTATTTTACGTTAGGTTTCGGGATATATGTACAGAACGTGCAGCTTTGTTACATAGGTAAACATGTGCCGTGGTGGTTTGCTGCATCTATCAACTCATCACCTAGGTATTAAGCCCCACATACATTAGCTATTTGTCCTGATGCTCTCTCTGACCCCTGACCCCTGCTCCCCGACAGGTCCCAGTGTGTGTTTTTCCCCTCCCTGTGTCCATGTGTTATTGTCGTTCAGCTCCCACTTATAAGTGGGAACATATGGTGTTTGCTTTTTGGTCCTTGTGATAGTTTGCCGAGGATGATGGCTTCCAGCTTCATCCATGTTCCTGCAAAGGACATGATCTCATTCCTTTTTATGGCTGTGTAGTATTCTATAGTGTATATGTGCCACATTTTCTTTATTCAGTCCATCATTGATGGGTATTAGGGTTGATTCCCTGTCTTTGCTATTGTGAGTAGTGCTGCAATAAACGTACCTGTGCCTGTATCTTTATAACGGAATGATTAATATTCCTTTGGGTATATACCCAGTAATGGGATTGCTGGGCCAAATGGTATTTCTGGTTCTAGATCCCTGAGGAATCGCCACACTGTCTTCCACGGTGGTTGAACTAATTTACATTCCCACCAAGAGTGTAAAAACATTCCTATTTCTCCGCAGCTTCACCAGCATCTGTTGTTTCTTGACTTTTTAATCGCCATTCTGACTGGCATGAGACGGTATCTCATTGTGGTTTTGATTTGTATTTCTCTAACGATTAGTGCTGTTGAGCTTTTTTCATGTTTGTTGGCTGCATAAATATCTTCTTCTGAGAAATGTCTGTTCCTGTTCTTTGCCCACTTTTTGGTGGGGTTATTTGTTTTTTTTCTTGTAAATCTAAGTTCCTTGTAGATTCTGGATATTAGACTTTTGTCACTTGGGTAGATTGGGAGAAGTTTCTCCCATTCTGTAGGTTGCCTGTTTGCCCTGATGATAGTTTCTTTCACCGTGCAGAAGCTCTTTAGTTTAATTAGATCCCATTTGTCAAAAAATGTGGAACACTTCACAAATTTTCATGTCATCCTTGCTCAGGCGCCATGCTAATCTTCTCCATATTGTTCTAATTTGAGTATATATGCTGCTGAAACAAGTACAGAAAGTGGTTTCTTGAGATGGAACCTGCTCCTGGTGAAGATGCTGTGAACATTGTTGAAATGACAAGAATTTATTATTTATTTATTTATTTATTTTATTTTTGAGATAGGGTCTCACATCACTGCCCAGGCTGGAATGCAGTGGCATGATCACTGCTCACCGCAGCCTTGTCCTCCCAGGCTCAAGCAATCCTCCCACTTCAGCCTCCCAAGTAGCTGGTACTACAGGTGTGCACCACTGCACCCGGTTAATTTTTGCATTTTTTGTAGAGACAGAGTCTCGCTTTGTCACCCAGTCTGAAGTGCAATGGCATGCTCACAGCTCACTGCAGCTTCGACCTCTTGAGCTTCAGCAATCCTCCCACCTCAGCCTCCTTGGTAGCTGGTACTGCAGGCTTGTGCCACTACATCCAGGTATATTTTTGTATTTTTTGTAAAGATGGGGTTTTACCATGTTACCCAGGCTTATCTCAAACTCCTGGGCTCAAGCGATCCTCCTGCCTCAGCCTCCCAAAGTGTCGGGATTGCAGGCATGAGCCACAGCCAGATCCCTTTTGCATACTTAATAGACTACAGAGTAGTGTGAACATAACTTTTATAGGCATTGGGAAGCCAAAATATTAGTGTGACTCACTGTATTGCAATGTTTGCTTTACTATGGTGGTCTGGAGCTCAACCTGCAAATTCTCCAAGGTATACCTGTGTATGACATTCTGGAAAATCAAACTAGGAAGAAAGTAAGAAGATCAGTAGTTGCCAAGAGTTGGTAGGTGAAGGGATGAATAGGCAGAGCACAAACAATTTTTATGCCAGTGAAGCTGCTCTGTATGCTGCTATAATGGCGGATTATAAATTCGTCTAAACCCATGAATATATAACACCAAGGGTGAACCCTAATGTAAACTACAGACTTTGGGTGATTATGATAATAATGTTTCATGGATTGCAACAAATGTAACACTCTGGTGGAAGATGCTGAAAATGGGGGAAATTGAGCATGTGTGGGGGAAGGGTGTATATGGGAAATCTCAGTGCTTTCTGTTTAATTCTGCTGTGAACCTAAAACTGCTCCTAAAGTCTCTTAAAAAATAAGTAAAAATACATATACATAAAAATATATAAAGTATCCTCAAAGTCCAACCTTTCTACTCCAGATCTAAACACATTTAAGAATGTGTTATATTTCTTTATAGATATTTTGATGTATAAATAAATACCTAATTTTTGGCCAGGCATGGGGGCTCATGCTTGTAATCCAGCACTTTGGGAGGCCGAGGTGTGTGGATCACTTGAGGCCAGGAGTTCCAGACCAGCCTGGCCAACATGAAGAAACCCTGTCTCTACTAAAAATGCAAAAATTAGCTGGGTGTGGTAGCGCACGCCTGTAATCCCAGCTTCTCGGGAGGCTGAGGCACAACAATGGCTTGAACCTGGGAGGCAGAAGTTGCAGTGAGCCAAGATCACACCACTATACTCCAGCCTGGGTCACAAGAGCAAGACTCTGTCTCAAAACAAAAACAAAAACCTACTTCTGTTTTTTACACATAAGGGGTCTCACTATGTTACCCAAGCTGGCCTCAAACTCCTGGCCTCAAGTGATTCTCCCGCCTCAGCCTACCAAGTGGCTGGGACTACAGGTGTGAACCCCCACACCCAGCTATATTTTTAAAGTAATGAACATTTATTTATTTATTGTTATATTTATTCACATGTACACACATACACATTAGTAGCAGACACTGGTAGTTGCTTATCCATTCCCTACCCCACCCTTGCTGATAAACCCTGATTTGTTTGTAGCAGTTATAGGTACGACTCCAGAAGATGCACGTTCGACTCATGGCTATCCTGTTTCCAGCTGCCAGCTACCGGCCCCCAGGCTCCCTTGTAGCTAGGGTTGGCTATGTGAACAGATCTGAACAATGAAATATAAGCGCACATTTACTGAGATAAGAATAAAAAGAGCCTTGATCCTCGATGATGTAATTAGTTGCTGACCCTTTCCTGAACTGCCTACCACCCCGGTCTCCTTGCAGTAAGCAATAAATGGCTTTAGAGTTTAAGCCTGTGCTAGTCGTGTTTTCTGTTACTTGAAGCCAGTGGCATGCTAGTAAACCAGCTGCGGGGGAGGGAAAAAGTTCCCCTGACTTGTAGTCTTTGCTGACTTCCTTGATGTAAATACTTTAAATACTCTCACTATGGCCAATTTTAAACAACCAACATGAAGCTTGACTGCACCTGTGAAGAAATGTACACATTTGGCTCTCAAGAGCCCTGTGCTCTCTCAAGCAAATATGAACCAGCTCTGGCACACCACTGCTTGAAGCCAAACAAATGCTAACATATGCATTGTAATTCTATACTTTTTCTTTACTTAATAAGCATAGACATTTCTATGTCGATATGAAAAAAAATACCCTTTTATGGCTGCATGATAACCTATTTTATAAATGCCCATAATTTATCCAGTCATTTAGATGTTTATTAACTTATTCCTTTTATTTAAAAAATAAAACACTATCTGTCTATGTATATTTCCACATATTTGTCTTTTTTTTTTTAGATAGGGTCGCACTCTGTCACCAGGCTGGAGTGCAGTGGGGCAATCTCGGCTCACTGCAACTTCCGCCTCCCAGGTTCAAGTGATTCTTCTGCCTCAGCCTCCTGAGTAGCTGGGACTACAGACACATGCCACCATATCCAGCTAATTTTGGGGTTTTTTTGTATTTTTAGTAGAGAAGGGGTTTCACCATGTTGGCCAGGATGATCTCGATCTCCTGACCTTGTGATCTGCCTGCCTTGGCCTCCCAAAGTGCTGAGATTACAGGCGCGAGCCACCATGCCCAGCCATATTTGTCTTTTTAAAATGATAGTTAAAAATAGAAATAAAAATACAGTAAAGAGCTGGGCATGGTGGCTCATGCCTGTAATTCTAACACATTGGGAAGCTGCGTAGGGGGGATCACTTGAGCCTAGAGGTTCAAGACTAGCCTGGGCAAGATAATGAGATCCCATCTCTACAAAAAATACAAAAATTAACCAGGCATGGTAGCACATGCCTGTAGTCCCAACTATTCAGGAGGGTGAGTTGGGAAGATGGCTTGAACCAGGTTGAGGCTGCAGTGAGCCGTGACAGAGCCACTGAACTTCACTGTGGGTGACAGAGTGACACCCTGTACCAAAAAAAAAAAAAAAGAAGAAGAAGAAAAGAAACACTTTAAAACAATTCCCTTCCTGTGCCCACCAATATCAAGCTACTGTATCATAAACTGTGCCCAATCCTAATCATATTCCTGACATTCCCTGAAAGTATTCAGCCAAAGCTCTAAAACTCTACAAATAATTGGCTCTAATTTTCTATTTTGAGACATTGTTAAGCCTCAGTCAAGGCGGTATACTTTCTTAATGCAGTAAATCTAATACACTTAACTTGGCTTAATCGACAGTTTTATAATGAGCTTTTGAGAAGTCACTATTTGACAATATATTTTAATTATGTAAACATACTACCAGGTTACCTTCCAGGAAGATTGTATCAACTTAAACAAATAACAACATTGGGTGAAAGTGTCCACTTCCTTCTGTACTAGATATTTTCTCAGTATCAAAACGTTTCCAGTCTGATAGGCAAAAAGTGATATATCGTTATTCTATTGTCCTTTTAATTTACATTTATCTGATTATTAATGAAATTTAGTAACATCTAGAAATGACACTTTTATGTAACTGGAAGCACAAAATCACTACTACACCACCACTGCCATCATAAATTAGAGAGAATGGTACCAAGCCTAAGACGTTGGCTTATAACCTTACAATGACTAATTGAAATGCTCTAGCCGAGATTCACTATGTAAGGTAACATCCTCTACATAAGCCTGTTGTTAATAATTGAGCCTATTTATTATTACTCCTCGCGGGTCTAAACAGTATAATTTAAAAGCAAAAATTAAGGAGTAGGAGTGAGGGCAATGGTGGAAGAAAGACACTAAAATCAGTATGTATAACAATGTAATGACTCCAATATAAGTAGTGGTGTTCTTGCAAATTACGGGCAATAGAAAAGTGTTTCTCTTCCTACTTATAAGTTTAGAC
This sequence comes from Macaca mulatta, assembly GCF_049350105.2. Classification (NCBI taxonomy): domain Eukaryota; kingdom Metazoa; phylum Chordata; class Mammalia; order Primates; family Cercopithecidae; genus Macaca; species Macaca mulatta. Next base: position 83,579,888 of record NC_133420.1, read on the forward strand.
TAGCATTCTCCAGTATTTATCCTCAAGTGATTTATGTGTATATATTTCTAATCCAATAGTTACCTACCCAATAGACTTCCAAACAAAATTAAAAAGATATGTGTAGTTATCTCTGGTGGGAAGATCTGAAAGATGTCCAGATTTGCTAATGGCCCACATGAGACTGCAAGACAGGACTTCATCTCCTAAAGTTTACCTTAGACTTCCTTGTTGCTGCTCTGAGCCATTGTTCTTGAAGAAATGACTCAAATTTAAAGAACCATACTCCTGGAGAGGAGAATATCTCCTACAGTGAGACCATCCCTGGTGGTTAGAAGGTGGGATTTCCTGTCCAAAAAAGGAAGCACTATTACCGAGACGAGGGTAGACCTAAGGACTGAAGAGAAAAGTTAAGAACCAAGTGAGTCTATAGTGGAGCCCTGGGCAGTGTATAACTTCTTGGGAACCTTTGCTTCCAATCTTGCGAAAAGTCACATCTGGTCTCCAGTTTCACATGTTACTAACTCCTCTTAGAGCAACTAACAGCTTTCTTTTTTTTTTTTTTTTTTTTTTTTTGAGACAGAGTCTCGCTCTGTCGCCCAGGCTGGAGTGCTGTGGCCAGATCTCAGCTCACTGCAAGCTCCGCCTCCCGGGTTCCCGCCATTCTCCTGCCTCAGCCTCCCGAGTAGCTGGGACTACAGGCGCCCGCCACCTCGCCTGGCTAGTTTTTTGTATTTTTTAGTAGAGACGGGGTTTCACCGTGTTAGCCAGGATGGTCTCGATCTCCTGACCTCCTGATCCGCCCGTCTCGGCCTCCCAAAGTGCTGGGATTACAGGCTTGAGCCACCGCGCCCGGCCCAACTAACAGCTTTCTAATTGGAGCTGTAGATGGCAGTGAAGACCAATTTATGAAGCAAGCTAAGCCTGCCTCATGTTACCTTCTTTTAGTCTATAGAAGCTTTTAGGAGTTGTCAGCATTGATGTAAGAGGAAATCACAGTTAATGAGTTTTAGATTGTAACCAGCGCAACCAAAGAAATGCAGGATTGAGGGATCACTGACAGAGAAGCAGTGGTCAAATTGGAAGCAACTATGAGAAAAATTCCTCTCCTTTTAAAATATATACTTGGTCTGGGCACGATGGCTCACACATGAAATCCTAGCACTCTGAGAGGCCAAGGAGGGCAGATTCCTTGAGTTCAAGAGTTCAAGACCAGAATGGCCAACATGGCAAAACCCCATCTCTACTAAAAATACAAATATTAGCTGGGTGTGGTGGTGCATGCCTGTAGTCCCAGCTACTTGGGAGGCTGAGGCAGGAGGATTGCTTTAGCCCTGGAGGCGGAGGTTGCGGTGAGCAATGATCATGCCACTGCATTCCAGTCTGGGTGATGAAGCCAGACCCTCTCTCAAAACAAAGACCCCCAATCAAAAAAACACATATATTTGAGAAGGTTGACCTTTCCTTTAAAGTGGAATGAAAGTTTAATAGATATATGTGTGTGTGTTTCTGGATTTTCTATTCTGTTCAATGGATCTATCTATGTTCCAATACCGCACTGTTTTAACTACAGTACCTTTGCAGTACTTTTTTTTTTTTTTTTTTTTTTTTTTTTGAGACAGGGTCTTCCTCTGTCATTCAGGCTGTAGTGCAGCAACACAATCTCAGCTTACTACAGCCTCAACCTTCCTGGCCTAAGCTATCCTCCCACCTCAGCCTCCTGAGTATCTGGGACTTCAGGCACAGGCCCCCAAGCCCAGCTAATTTTTGCATTTTTCAAGTAGAGACAGAGCTTCACCATATTGCCGAGGCTGGTCTCAAACTTCTGGGCTCAAGCAATCTGCCCACCTCGGCTTCCCAAAGTGCTGACATTTCAAGCATGAAACACTGCACCCAACTGTAGTACCTTTTTTAACTGCTAAATTGTCTGTCTCTACTTTTTAAAAATGTTCTTGGCTATTCTAATGCATCCATTAATTCAGATTCATTCAGCACATATTTACCCAACACCTACTATTTGCTAGATGTTTTAGGTGCTGGGCGTAGAAAAGTGAAAAATACGGCCGGGCGCGGTGGCTCAAGCCTGTAATCCCAGCACTTTGGGAGGCTGAGACAGGCGGATCACGAGGTCAGGAGATCGAGACCATCCTGGGTAACACGGTGAAACCCCGTCTCTACTAAAAATACAAAAAAAAAATAAGCCGGGCGAGGTGGCGGGCGCCTGTAGTCCCAGCTGCTCGGGAGGCTGAGGCAGGAGAATTGCGCGAACCCGGGAGGCGGAGCTTGCAGTGAGCAGAGATCTGGCCACTGCACTCCAGCCTGGGCGACAGAGCCAGACTCCGTCTCAAAAAAAAAAAAAAAAAAAAAAAAGAAAAGTGAAAAATACACACAAAAATATCTGCTCTCACATTGCTTGCATTTTAGTGAGGGGACACAAGTGATAACTGAAACCAACATAATCCTACAACCATGGGGACAAACATGCTTTCATTCCCTGTGTTAAATAATATTGACGCCAAGCAAAAATAACTAGCTTATTTGCTCTGGAAAATACCTATTTCTCGAAGACAAGATTGTGAACCAGCTAAATAACTTATTTATCAAAACTAACAGCTTTCTCATTAAAACTTGCCTTGATATCTTCCTCTTCACTGTGCCCAACAATCCAACTATCCCAACAAGTTTCTTACCAGCAAAATTTACCCGAAAAATCACCTTATTAAAGGCCCTTTCCTAATTTCCTTATTACAAAGAACTACTGAGGTAGGTTTAGGTAATGGCCTTGATACCTAGACAGAAAAAAAGTTAGATTCTTAGAGCTCCTGGCATGATGAGTTCAAGAGTCTTTTTTGAAAATGTTTTATATGTAAATACTGAGGGTTTTTAAAATAACTTTAGAAGTCTATGTAATATTACTGATAAATAGATGATTCTTTGAACATTTTATAGTGATATAATTTTAGCTTAAAACCAACTTTATGCCTTCTCCCTGACTTTTTCAGAAAATAAAAATGTTGACCCAATATTTTATTTAATACAAGACTTGGGTTTTGTTTCTTATTTAAACTTGTAAAATTTCTACATTAATCCTATCAGCCCAGTAAGTTATTATTTTTACAGATGGTTTAAGATTACAAACATGAAATTATATTTAGTTGAATGAAATAAGAGATTTATCAAGAAATACAATTCTTGAATTAAGAAACATTAAAAGAATTTTTAAAATATTTTAATTTTCTATTTATTTCACTTTTTATTTTTGTGGAGATGGGGGGTCTCAATTTGTTGCCCAGGCTGGTCTCAAACTCCTGAGCTCAAGCCATTCTCAGCTTCCCAAAGTGCTTGAATTGTAGGTATGAGTTACCTAGCACAGGCTCATGGATTCTTATGATACAAATGATAAGGACTCAATGGTCTGACCTAATTTTAATTTCCAGATTTTTAGCCAACTTGAAAACATTAAACTAATATTAAAATAAATTAATTAACAAATATACTGTGATTACCCACATTATTTTATTTTATTTTATTAATTTTTTTTTTTGGAGACTGAGTCTCACTCTGTTGCCCAGGCACTCTGGAGTGCAGTGGCATGATCTCGGCTCACTGCAACCTCTGCCTCCTGAGTTCAAGCGCCAAATCATTTTATACTAAAAAGAAAACAAAACATTGAACACTGAGCATAACTTTAAATTATTTCTAGGCTGGGCACAGTGACTCAGCCTGTAGTCCCAGCTCTTTGGGAGGCCGAGGCAAGTGGATTGCTTGAGCTCGGGGGTTTGAGACCAGCCTGGGCAATGTGGCAAAATCTCATCTCTACCAAAATTCAAAACAAATTAACCTGGGGTGGTGGCATATGCCTGTGGTCCCAGCTCCTCCAGAGGCTGACATGGGAGGATCACTTGAGCCAGGGAGGCAGAGGTTGCAGTGAGCTGAGATTGTGCCACTGCGCTCCAGCCTGGGTGACAGAGGGAGACTTCCTCTCAAAAAATTAAATAAATAAATAATCTTGCACCTTATTTTAATGTGTGGACTGGCTATAGATCAGCAAGATGTGCAAATCTTTTTTAATGATTACATATATGTATACATATGTGCCTTTATTTATGCCTATATATTATTTAGCCACCTTAAAATGTATTAAAGTAATATATATTTGTTCAAAGCAAAAAACATTAGCAAGATAGTTCTTGGTATTCTACCTTTTAACTTATGTTGTGTCTGAAAAATCCAAAATTGATTACTTTGGTTACAGTTTGTAATAATGAGAACCGTTAAACAGAAATAGGAGTATGCATTCAAAACAATACATAAGGTATGCCTATTTGTTTTTTAAGGGTATCGTTGCAGTTTATAAAGATGTTTACTTAATAACATAATATATACATTGTTTTTTTTAATACTCTGATAAAGTTAAATATGTTTTAAAGCTACAATTTAAAGCCTTAATTTAATCACTTGCTGGCATATTTACGTATTTGTGTATGTCTCAATGCGTATCTATAGAGTTATATAAAGATAAATTCAAAATAATTATTTAAAATTTTTAAAATATGATAAAAGACAAATTTGAGGGCTTACATATCCTTTACTGTCAATTTTAATATGGACTGAAAACATAAAGTAAAATTAAAATCTGCATTTTCTTCCTATAACAACCTAGTTACTCATGCTCAGATAAACAGAAATTCTTTTTTATTCCCAAAATATTGTGTTAACTCTCTAGATTTCTTACATACGACGGAATCACTTTGGCAAGAAATTTTTTAAAGTTAAATTACTAGTAATCAAGGGCCAGGAGTGGTGGCTCACACCTGTAAACCCAGCACTTTGGGAGGTCAAGGTGGGCAGATCACAAAGTCAGGAGTTCAAGACCAGCCTGACCAACATGGTGAAACCCCATCTCTACTAAAAAATATGAAAATTAGCTGGGCGTGGTGGCATGCGCCTGTAATCCCAGCTATTCAGGAGGCTGAGGCAGGAGAATCACTTGAACCCAGGAGGTGGAGGTTGCAGTGAGCCAAGATCACGCCACTGCACTCCAGCCTGGGTGAAAGAGTGAGACGCCATCTCAAAAAAATAAATAAATAAAATAAATAAAATAAAATAAAAATTACTAGTAATCACTATTATTTATCGTTGTGTTTCCTATTTGTTACAACCAAGTATAGCCTTTGAATAAAATGGCTTATGTGCATGTCTTATGTCCTCTGACAACTCTTCTTGATTATGTCTGTTCCAAATTCAGTTCCCTAATTCAGAATAATCAGACTGTAAAGTTTTCTTTTTCTTTTTTTTTTTTTTTTTAAGATTTTATTATTTTCTTTTCTTTTGAGACAGGGTTTTGTTCTGTCATCCAGGCTGGAGTGCAGTGGTGTGATCTCAGCTCACTGCAACCTCTGCCTCCTGGGCTCAAGCAATCCTCCTGCCTCAGCCTCCTGAGTAGCTGGGACCACAGGTATGCACCACCATGTCTGCTAATTTTTGTATTTTTAGTACACATGGGGTTTCACTATGTTGCCAAGGCTGGTTTCAAACTCCTGAGCTCAAGCAGGTTTCAAACTCCACCCGCCTTGGCCTCCCAAAGTGCTGGGATTACAGACGTAGTTAGCCACCGTGCCTGGCCTGTAAAGTTCTCTTATAAATCAAAACTTTGTTTGAATTTACTGGAATAGCCACTATTCCAGTAAAGAGTCAGTTTCTCAACTTATAAGAGAAAGATAGTAGAAATAATTAGGCATGTGTGACGTTCAGCTAAAGAGTCAGTTTCTCAACTTATAAGAGAAAGATAGTAGAAATAATCAGGCATGTGTGACGTTCTCTAAATGTTAATTATGTATGGCCAGGCCTGGTGGCTCACGCCTGTAATCTCAGCATTTTGGGAGGCTAAGGCGAGAGGATCACCTATGGTCAGGAGTTTGACACCAGCCTGGCCAACATGGTGAAACCCTGTCTCTATTAAAAATACGAAAATTAGTTGGGTGTGGTGGGGCGAGCCTGTAGTCCCAGCTACTCAGGAGGCTGAGGCAGCAGGATCGCTTGAACTCGGGAGGAGGAGGTTGCAGTGAGCCGAGATCACGCCATTGCGCTCTGGCCTGGGTAACAGAGCAAGACTCCGTCTAAAAGAAAACAACAGCAACAAAAAAATGGAATAAATTTGGAAATAAAATTTGGAATAAAATAAAATTTGGAATAAAAATAAAATTATTAATATTGTTTCATGATTGTGAATGTTTATATGCAAGTTACCAATCTAATATCATCGCTCCATTGCAAATCTACGCTATTTTGCCCTGATTCATGATCAGTCCTCAACTCTGTAAATCATTTTTTTGCCAACAGATAAAATGTTATGGTTCATCGACAGAGGGCGCCAGAGTGACACTGCATGGCCACAGCTGCGGAAAGACACTTTTCGGCTGGGCTCCAGCCCTCTTACTTTTTGTCTTCAATACACAAGCCTAACAAAGTAGCTCTAGCTGTGTCCTCGGTCTATTAGGCGACTTTATAGTCTGAGGCGACTTTAGACCAGGTCCAGCCACCTATATCCTCTGGCAATAGCTGACCCTTTCTGCAGACTGGCCTAGCCTACCTATCCCCTCCGGCAATGGTCACTTTCACAGGTCCCTCTGGCAAGTGTCTTCACCATTGCCAGGCTGCGTGGCTGTATCTGTAGTAAACACGTCTTCTGTCCGGGCGCGGGGGCTCACGCCTTATAATCCCAGCGCTCTGGGAGGCCGAGGCGAGCGGATCCCCTGAGGTCAGGAGTTCGAGACAAGCCTGGCCGACATGGTGAAACCCCGTATCTACTAAAAATACAAAACTTAGCCGGGCGTGGTGGCGGAATTCCAGCTACTCAGGAGGCTGGGGCAGGAGAATCGCTTGAATCTGGGAGGCAGAGGCGGAGGCTGTAGTGAGCCAAGATCGCGCCACTGCACTCCAGCCTGGGCAACAAGAGCGAGACTCCGACTAAAAAAAAAAAACATGTCAAGAGGAGGTCTGAATCTCAGCTCTGGGGTGGTGGTTGCTGAGAGGAGCTCTTTCTCCTCTTTATCGCTCATTCTTCCTCAGCCTAGAGGGATGCGCTGTTTTTCTGCACTTGCTACTTCTGGATTCTTTAGAGTCCTTGTTTACTCCTTTTTGAATTCACTCACCTCCTACTAGTTAACACTTCTTTATATTAAACTTTCCCTGTTCAAAAAACTGATGTGGTTTCTGTTTTCCATCTGGTCCCTGATTGACATATCATAGAAATACACTTTTTTCATGTACAAAGATTGGTACAATAATTGTCTCCAAAAAGATTTTGTATCAGCTTATTAAGTTCCAATGTCTTTGTCAATCAGGGACCACTGTAATATACCTTGTGGCACAAATTAAAAAGCCTTGGAGTCCTGTTCATATGCTCCTATTCCCAGGATAATCATTGACTATATGCTTATATATTAATTTTCTGTTACCCCTCAAGAAATCATTCCACTGTCTTCTATTTTGATAATGTTCTGATATTTTTCATCTTGGGGAAGAGACCTCAGAGAAAAATAGCCCTTGAGCCTTGATGAAAAGAACCCATATAAGTTGCTATAAACATCTGACACTACAACAAAACTCTAGGGTGCTGATGTTTACAACCATTTCTCTCAAGTAAAGAAATTTACTCATCCTTAGGTTACAAGAAAGCCCCATGGGCCAGAAACCACAAGATCATAAGGAGACAGTTCCCGCCCGAGACTCTTAGATCAAGATGACTGCATTACGTAGAGAGCTTCCATCAGAGACCCATGAAACAAGACCTAGATGACTGGAGTCATAGATTGTCATGTTTACATCAGCAGGCTTTTCTGTTCGTTATTTTTCAAGCTATTTTCTTTCTTTCTAGTTGCCTTGAAGTTTTGGGTTGTTAACTTTGATACCTATAAGGCCCTTATCCTTAATAATGTGTTTTGTGTCCTTAATCACTCCTTGGTAAAAGTCTAATGCTTGGCTATAATTTTTCATAATTTGGCTAATACACAAAGTCAAACTACTGGGTTTATATTCTCTTTACAGGTAGGTACCTTCATTTTCCTTTTATATTAGTTCTGTGTAATAAATCAGTAGTCAAGTTCTTCTGCTCTGGCCAAAAAAAAGAAAAATAAATAAATACTTTCCTGGTAATTGGAGTTAACCACTAAGTGACTTTTTTTTTTAGAGTAACACAACAGGTCAGACAACCAGAAATATAAAATCCCACAGAATGTTCCCCTCCATGGAAACAATACTCAGGGACTATATAATAAATAATTTGGTAATTTGGCAGGTCTTTGTCTCCAGCTCCTAGGGGATAATTTCCTTTTTTTTTTTTTTTTGAGACAGAGTCTTGCTCTGTGGCCCAGTCTGGAGTGCAGTGGCACAATCTCGGCTCATGGCAGCCTTCACCTCCTGGGTTCAAGCGATTCTCCTGTCTCAGCTTCCTGAGTAGCTGGGATTACAGGCACACATCACTGTGCCTGGCTAATTTTTGTATTTTTAGTAGAGATGGGGTTTCACCATATTGGCCAGGCTGGTTTCGAACTCCTGACCTCAAGTGATCTGCTTGCCTTGGCCTCCCAAAGTGCTGGGGCTGGGATTACAGGCATGAGCCACTGCAGCTAGCCCTCCTTTTATTTTATTTTATTTTTTTTTGTTATTTGAGACAGGGTCTCACTTTTTTGAGGCGGGGCCCAGGCTAGAATGCAATGGTGCTATCTCAGCTCACTACAACTTTTGCCTCCTGGGCTCAAGTGATCCTCCCACCTCAGCCTCCCAAGTAGCTGGGACTACTGGCACACACCACCACACCTGGCTAATCTTTGTATTTTTTGTAGAGATGAGATATTGCCATGTGGCTCAAGCTGGTCTCAAACACCTGGACTCAAGCAATCTGCCCACCTCAGCCTCCCACAATGCTGGGATTACAGACGTGAGCCACAGTGCCTGGCCCTGGGAGATTAATTTCTAAAACCTTAGAATTGTCCAAGTGATCAGCATATCTTTGTTATTCATTGTGGGCCCCTCAAATCACACCTAATAATTTCTGCTAGTGAAGTGCTTCAGATGTGGGCTAGCCCTGCCAGAAAGACCAACCATGTGATTAGAGGGTTGGAGCTTTGAGCCATGTGATATCAGCTTGACCTTTGAGAAAGAGGGGCTGGAGATTCAGTTCAATGGCATGCACAATGATTCAATCAATCATGGCTGTGTAATGAAACCTCAGTAAAAACTCTGGACACTGAAACGGGTGAGTTTCCCCGGCTGGCAACATGCCTTGATTATTTTCACACTTTGATGCTGGACAGATAACACAACCCTGAAGACAATGGAAGCTCTGCATTTGGATCCCTCCCCAATGTCACCTGATACATCTCTTCTTTTGGATGATTCTAATTTGTATCTTTTTGCTGTCATAAAATTATAATAATACATATTAATAACTTAGTGAGTTCAGTGAAACTTTTTAGTGAATCATCAAACCTGAGAGTGGTTGTGGAAATCCCTGGATTTATAGCCAGCTGGTCAGAAGTGAGAGTTGCCCTGGGAACCCCCACACTTGTGGTTGTTTTCTGAAGTAAGGGCAGTCTTGTGGAGAACTGTGCCTACAGACTTTGCAGTTGACAAACTCATTGTAGAAAACTCTTGCAGGAGCCAGTTTTGCAACCAAAAGAAATCAGTCTTGGAAAGGATTTTTAAACAGACGAGGTATATGCAAAGATAATTTCACTTTTACTGATCTTACGAGAAAGGCACACTAGTGGGCCTAACCCCAAGCATTTTTTTTTTTTTTTTTTTTTTTTTTTGAGACGGAGTCTCGCTCTGTTGCCCAGGCTGGAGTGCAGTGGCGCGATCTCGGCTCACTGCAAGCTCTGCCTCCTGGCTTTCATGCCATTCTCCTGCCTCAGCCTTCCGAGTAGCTGGGGTTACAGGCACCCGCCACCATGCCCAGCTAATTTTTTGTATTTTTTTAGTAGAGTTGGGGTTTCATCGTGTTAGCCAGGATGGTCTCGATCTCCTGACCTCGTGATCCACCCGCCTCGGCCTCCCAAAGTGCTGGGATTACAGGCTTGGGCCACTGTGCCCGGCCTCCCCAAGCCTTTTTGTGTTTCCTTTTTTTTTTGTTTTTGTTTTTGAGACAAGGTCTCACTTTGTCACCCAGGCTGGAGTGCAGTGGCATGCAAGGCCTTCTGCCTTGACCTCCTAAAGTGCTGGAATTACACGACCAACTGCATCCAACCTTTTTTTGCTTTAGACCTACCTGGTGATTTCTTTATCACAAATATCGCTTCTTGACACCAAACGACTTATGAAACATTGCAAAATATTACCTTACCATCTGACAACAACTCCACAGGGTTATTATCACCAAAAACAAGGTTGCTCCCTTGAACCTAGTGTTAAATTGATGGGACAAAAACTAACTGCTGCCAGCATATTGGACACAGATAATGTTATCTTGACCAACTGATACCTGTTTTCAGGATAGGCCCTGATATCACCTAAGGTTCATTTTCATGCACACATTTCCATTCCCCACCTCCCAAACATCTTTAAATAATTTAATTCAATAAGGAGGAAATCTGGGCCTTGATTTGAGTTTAAAAACTAAAAACTAAAGGGGAATTTTTGACTGCTTTCTTCTACACAAAGGGTCTTTATGTTATGCTTTCTAAGAGGCCTGAAAAGTAAGACTAATCCTATATGCTATGGTTCAGAAGATAGTGAAGGAGTTCCCTGTCTAAGGCCAGGGCCTTACCTAGGAATTTTATAAAATGGGACAGACAATGTTTCCGAATAGACAGGAATTAGATACAATATAGGCTTCTCAAAGGAGAACATGTGCTGCCCTGTCTCAAAGACCAAGAAGATTTCAGAGTGGAGTTCAAGATGAAGACGACGAAGAGTATATAGATCTCAGACAAGTTGCTCTATGCCTTCAACAAAAATGCTGCCTTTTTCTTGTCACTTTTTTTCTTGGTTTTACCTTTCTGACCCTCTTCTCAAGTCTAGAGGAAAGCTTTTATCACCCTTAGGAACGACCAAGTGTAGCCTATTTGCAGTGTAGGTTTGGGGCGACAGGGATTTTTTTTTTTTTTTTGAGATGGAGTCTCACTCTGTCACCCAGGCTGGAGTGCAATGGCGCTATCTCAGCTCACTGCAAGCTCCACCTCTTGGGTTCAAGCAATTCTCCCGCCTCAGTCTCCTGAGTAGCTGGGATTTGTGGTGGCGCGTGCCACCACACCCAGCTATTTTTTGTGTTTTTAGTAGAGACGGGCTTTCACCATGTTAGCCAGGATGGTCTCAATCTCTTGACTTTGTGATCCACTCGCCTCAGCCTCCCAAAGTGCTGGATTACGTGAGCCACTGTGCCCAGCTGGATTTTTTAAAATACTACAATATCTATCACATGAGGCTCAACTCAGCAAAACAGATTCAAGGATTACACATGGGTATCAAGTCCATGATGCCAAAGAAAGGAACAGCATACATTCTCTGAGCTGTTCTTTAAACATATCTCTTTCCAGGCCTTGGTGGTAGGCTGCTGAACAAGGTCAAGAATTTCCTGCTCACTGTTTATTTTCATCAGGAACCCCAATAACACATGGAATATGCTATTTTTTTCTATTTTCCTCTCTATTCCAATGACCCTACTCTCCTACTAGTAAGTTAGAACAAGAAGTGTTGTTTTTAGGATAATTTTTAAAGTTTTGGAGGTATAGAGTGATGAGGTTGCACAACAATGTGAATGTAATGAATGCCATGGAACTGTAAACTTAACGAATAAAATGGTAAACTTTGTTATGTATATTTTACCACAATAAGAAAATGCTGCTGGGCATGGTGGCTTACACTTGTAATCCCAGCACTTTGGGAGACTGAGGCAGGCAGATCACCTGAGGTCAGGAGTTCGAGACCAGCCTGGCCAACACAGTGAAACCCCGTCTCTACTAAAAATATAAAAATTAGCTGGGCTCTGAGACTCTGTTAAAAAAAAAAATGCTTTTTAATGTGACTACCTTGGCATTTGTAAAGCACCCTGAAATTTAAAAAAAGAAAATCTTTGAAACAAAATTATTATTATTTTGAGATGAGATCTCATTTTGTCACCAGGCTGGAGTGCAGTGGCACAATCTCAGCTCACTGCAACCTCCGCCTCCAAGTTCAAGCAATTCTCCTGCCTTAGCCTCCCGAGTAGCTGTGACTACAGGCATGCACCATGCTGGCTAATTTTTGTATTTTTAGTAGAGATGGGGTTTCACCATATTGGCCAGTCTGGTCTTGAACTCCTGGCTGCAAGTGATCCACCTGCCTCAGCCTCCCAAAGTGTTTGGATGACAGGCGTGATCCATTGCACCTGTCCCAAAAATCTTTAAAAATTTTATGGTGCCATGTTGATAGTTAATTAGAACAGAAGACAAAGGCAAACATTCAACCTATCTCTTTTTCTCCTTCTTCTTCTACCCTAACCAGTAGGCAAGAAGTAGGAATGTGTAAAAATATACTAAATTGAACCTGAGGGTTTCAACCATTCTTTTTTTTTTTTTTTTTTTTTTTCCTGGGATGGAGTCTTGCTCTATCGCCCAGGCTGGAGTGCAGTGGCCGGATCTCAGCTCACTGCAAGCTCCGCCTCCCGGGTCTATGCCATTCTCCTGCCTCAGCCTCCCGAGTAGCTGGGACTACCGCCACCTCACCTGGCTAGTTTTTTTTTGTATTTTTTTAATAGAGACGGGGCTGGTCTCGATCTCCTGACCTTGTGATCTGCCCCTCTCGGCCTCCCAAAGTGCTGGGACTACAGGCTTGAGCCACCGCGCCCGGCCAGGTTTCAACCATTCTAAGTTGAAATAATGAAATCAGATTGAATTAGAAGCTAGGAATTTTGTACAATCTGAATTGTATCTTCAGAACTAATTCTACATCTTAATTTTCTCCTTACCTAAATTTTCAGCAAGAAAATAAAAACATATGACAGCTTCCCAGCTCTGCTGCTGCAGAACTTTTATGGCCATTTCCTCAGCCCTGCAGCTGTTTGGACGATTGTACTCTATGTATGTGTAAATCCACACTTCAACTTCATAATGAGCATGGTCATATTTCCCCCTCCTATCCATATATACGACAGTGAAATTATACCTGTAATGTAAATAGTTTGTGGCATTTCGTCTCATATGAAGGGGAAATGTATAACTGCACTAAAAAAATTAAATTCTATGATTCTAAATAGTCCTCAAAAAAAATGTTTCTACATTCATTGGTAATGATGTTGACTATGGAGAAAATGCTCTAAAACCACCATCAGTGTACTGCTTATTTATGCTGTTAAATTACAGATTTTATGAGATAAGTAAGCTTCAGTGAACGCTTGCAATACTAAATAATTCTGAATCCCAGAAGTCCATGTCACTGAAACACAACAACAACAAAAAATAATTTCCAAATGGTCTGTAGAGATAAAATTACAGCCTAGTTTTCTTAGTGTTTCTTCTCTTTATGTGGTTTAAATTATTATTTATATATTCCTTTACAAACATATTTATATAGCTTTTTAAATACTGTTTATAAAATATTCCTTAAATCCTATGTAACAAAAAGAATTTTATTGCTTACATCAAATTTGTAATACAAATACTAGGATAATATTATGAAGATTTGAAAATTTTATACGAAGCTCCCTGACTGGAAAAGATAAATAAAGGGCCCATAAGGAGATATAATTCAATTCCCTTCTTGATCTCCAAGAGCTATTTATTTGTTGCTCTATGTTGATATTTTTTACTCTCTCTCTTGTTTTATTGATATTTTTGTACTTTGAGCTCCTGTGGAGGGTAGGAATAATATTGTTTGTTTGTTTGTTTGTTTGTGATGGAGTCTTGCTCTGTCACCCAGGCTGGAGTGCAGTGACATGATCTCGGCTCACTGCAACATCTGCCTCCCCAGTTCAAGTGATTCTCCCGCCTCAGCCTCCCATGTAGCTGGGATTACAGGCTCCTGCAACCACACCCAGCTACTTTTTGTATTTTTAGTAGAGACGGGGTTTCGTCATGTTGGCCAGGCTGGTCTTGAACTCCTGACCTCAGGTGATCCACCTGCCTTGGCCTCCCAAAGTGCTGGGATTATAGGCATGAACCACCGTGCCTGGCTAGGGATGATATTTTAGACGCTCATTAAATATCTGACAGTGAAGACATGTTGGTTAGCAAAAATAAAAATGGGAGAACTATATCACCCAAATATATATTACTAGCCAGAAGTAATGGTTCACAAACATGCTTATGCAGGAGAGACCAAGCTCGCTATACCAGAGAACATACAAGAATTGCATCCAGAATAGAGAAACAGGAGAGGGAGGCCAACAGAAATAAAAGAAACAGGAACATACACATTCAAAAATGATCAATAGAAGTTAAATGATCCAGCGCTGGCAGCATAGTGAAACCCTGTCGCTCCTAATATTTTAAAAAATAGGCAGGCATGGTGGCACACACCTGTAGTCCCACTACTTGAGAGGCTGAGGTGGGAGGATCACTTGAGCCTGAGAGGTGGAGGCTGCAGTGAGCTGTGGTTGTGCCACTACACTCCAGCCTGGGCAAGAGAGCAAGACCCTGTTTCCAAAAAAAAAAAGAAATTAAATAACAAGACTGCCTGGCAGCATCTTATAGCCTAAATTCAAAGAAGAGACTCATTTTTCCCTCTAGGAGACAGGTACCAGGGCAGAGGACAACCAGTTTGCACAGTGATATCAATGAAGAAAGCCTGTGATTCAAGACTCAAAATACTGGCCAGGACAAAAGGGAGAGAAAACAATGGACTAAGACAGTCCCAGCCCTCCAGGCAGTACAACTATTTTAACTCTGTATTAATTAGGGATTCAATTTCCATTTGCAGAGTTTACTTAGTGCAGTGGTTTGTTCTATGTCAACTTGAGTAACCTGGATTACATTTCCAAAATTCCCTTCTCTGGAGAGTTCCAAATTAGAATTGGCTAAAAGATGATTTGACTAAGATTTGGGAGGTAGCAGTGAAGCAGGAACCATAGTGTCCAAAAGTCATTGTGGTTAGACACAGAAAGAGGCAGACATAGATGACCAGCAGCTTCCAGTTTGTCCTTATTCTTTTCCAGTTCATATCTGGGTCTTCTTCCCAATTCCTGATCCTGTGGACCAGCAATGGTCCCAGACCCAACATATACTTGGCAGCTAACTCACTGAGGTGGTAGCTGAACAGCGGCACAGCTTTCCATGAGTCTTCCTAAAAGCCTTCTTATCGTCCTCGTGTGGCAGCCGGATTTGCTTGGCTTCTCAGGTTGAGTTGTTACTTACTACCGCTCTAATCTTCCATTGTACCTGTTGGACCTTCACTTCCACACTTCTTCCCATAATTGTATAAGGTCTACTTCCTACTACAAAAAAAAAAAAAAATAGATGGAAAAGGAAATTCTTGTCCCAAAACTTCTAGTGGTCCTGCTTCCCTAACCAAAAACGTTATTAATGTCAGAAGTAACTAAACTCACAGAATCATTCTAGAATAATTATTTTTGGTTTAAAGTTCCAGTTTAAGAACTCTAGTCAACCAGGCGCAGCGGCTCACGCCTGTAATTCCAGCACTTTGGGAGGCTGAGGCGGGTAGATCACAAGGTCAGGAGTTTGAGACCAGCCTGACCAACATAGCGAAACCCCATCTCTACCAAAAATACAAAAATTAGCTGGGCATGGTGGTACGTGCCTGTAATCTCAGCTACTCAGGAGGCTGAGGCAGGAGAACTGCTTGAACACGGAGGTGGTGGTTGCAGTAAGCCGAGATCACACTACTGCACTTCAGCCTGGGCAACAGAGCAATACCCCGTCTCAAAAATAAAAAAAGAAAAAGAAAAAGAACTCTAGTGTTGTTTGTAGATGTGATACTAGGAGAACACTTAAAATTGCCTGGTATAAAGTCTGAAATGACTAACTCTGATTAGATCTCTGATCTCACAGAACTTTGAAACTAATTAGGGAGATATAAGATTTATCCAAATGAATTACACAGATATTTATACTTATGTATGCCAGATATTGTTTTGCTAATTACATTACTGTTCACTACCCCTTTCTCACTTGTACTTTGCAGTTAGGAGTGACTATGTAACAGAATTCTGTCCAATGAAGCATAACACCTGCCTGCTGGGCGAGGCTTTTGGGAGAGCTTCTGTTTTCTAAATAAAAAGAGGTGGAATTGACAAGCCTATTCTTTCATCCTATGCCCTTTCTCCTACCTGAAATCCAGATGTGGTTCCAAGAAGAGCAGTCATCTTCTGTTCATCAGCCAGCCCAGTCAACATGAGAAAAATGCCAAGTAGATTCAAAGATACTGGCCCTTAAATCATCCAGCTACAATGCTAGCATCTGTCTATCTCTTGACATCTTTTGCAAAAGTCAGCTGAAAGCATTGTTAACTGAGAAAATGTTAATCTAAACTGAGTACTACAGAAAGAAATGAATATAGGATTTTAGGATAGGATGATGAGGCTTAGAAGAAGAGACATAAGAGGTATGATTAGGTTTGGATGTTCAAGAGAAGGAAAACATGGATACGAAGAAAGTGATTAAAGGGCATTTCAGATGGAGAGAATGGTGTGCAGAGGGGCACATGGAGAAAAGCATAAAACAAAACCAATATTTTAATTCCTGCATGAGGTAAGGAGTTTCTATAGTAGGGTAGTGCACTGAGAATATAAAGAAAAGAAAGTTACCAGGATAATGTAGTGACAGGAAATATTTACCAGAGGCCTTTTATGTGCTAAGCACTGTATCCTGGGGATACAGTTATAAACAAAACAGAGACTCTCCCATCATGGAGTTCAATTCTCTGGGAGATGAAGGGTAAAATATGCATGATGAAGGGAAAGAACAGAATGTAAACTATTTTTTCCCTCCAGAAGCTTGGTGACAAACAAAAGGCGAAAAATGGGTCCACTGGACATTATAAATAAAACAAACAGGCTGAGCACGGTGGGTCACGCCTGTAATCCCAGTACTTTGGGAGGCTGAAGCGGGCAGATCACGCGGTCAGGAGATCGAGACCATCCTGGCTAACATGGTGAAACCCCGTTGCTACTAAAAACAAAAAAAATACAAACAAAACAAAACAAAGGGCCGGGCGCGGTGGCTCAAGCCTGTAATCCCAGCACTTTGGGAGGCCGAGACGGGCGGATCACGAGGTCAGGAGATCGAGACCATCCTGGCTAACACCGTGAAACCCCGTCTCTATTAAATACAAAAAAACTAGCCGGGCGAGGTGGCGGGCACCTGTAGT
Organism: Macaca mulatta; assembly: GCF_049350105.2. Taxonomy (NCBI): domain Eukaryota; kingdom Metazoa; phylum Chordata; class Mammalia; order Primates; family Cercopithecidae; genus Macaca; species Macaca mulatta. The sequence goes on from NC_133420.1 coordinate 83,597,168, forward strand.
CCCAGCTGCTGGGGAGGGTGAGGCAGAAGAATGGCATGAACCCGGGAGGCGGAGCTTGCGGTGAGCCAAGATCATGCCACTGCACTCCAGCCTGGGTGACAGAGTGAGACTCCATCTCAATAAATAAATAAATAAATCAAACAAATATAAAATGTCTCTGAAAGATGGAAAGAAGGCAGAGTAGCTAGGCATGTTGGGATCCAAGACATGACAAGGTGGTGAGTTCCCTGCTGGTTTCCTTTTGCTTTATATATTTCGGACTGGGTGCTGGATGAGCTAGCAACTGGAAGTACCCCAAGAAAAACCTGCTCCCTCTAGCCAATGGACCAGGAAAGAGGAAGTCTAACAAGACAAAAACATTTTAGACAATTGTTGCCCGACTCAACCAAATGCCTTGGAAAAAACCGTGGCCCTAACACCATGACGAAAGAAGGAAACTTGAGCATCAGGGAAAAAGAAAAAACAATGAAAACAGTGAAAATACGGGTAAATACAACATACCTTACTTCTCCTCTTGAGTTTTCTAAATTATGTGGGGGGTCTTTTTGTGTTTTTTTTCTTTTTTAAGAAACAATTTCATTCTGTCACCCAGACTGGAATGCGGTGGTGCAATCATAGCTCACTGCAGCCTTGAATTCCTGGACTCAAGCAGTTGTTCGCCCCAGCCTCCTGAGTAGCTAGGGCTACAGGCACATGCCACCACACCCAACTAATGTAAAATTTTTTTTTTTTTTTTTGGAGAGGTAGGGTCTTGCTATGTCGCCCAGGCTGGTCTTAAACTACTGGGCTCAAGGGATCCTCCTGCCTCCTGATCCCAACTAGGATTACAGGTGTGAGTCACTACATCCAGCCCCTCTAAATTATATTTGATGATTGAAGCCCTCACGTGGCTGTAAGAAGGCGCTCTACCCCCCTGTTCTGCCGCAGTGTATCAAAGATGTTCAACTGGGAGCCTGACTTTTATCCCTGTCTAACAGTAATGTCCCCAACCCATAGTTAGTGGGAGCCTGATGGAGAGTAGTAATGAGGCATTCTTTTCCCTCTCAGCCGGGGTGACGTCAGCAGAGGCCTAATGGAGAGCCTGGATCACCGTCTCCACTTAGCAGTAACAAGGCAACAAAGCACCTCCTAGCCCTCCATCCCAAAGAGATGGCCAAGTGGGGAACCTGGGCTTCCACCTCCACCCAGCAGTAATGAGGTAGCACTCTTCTCCTCTCACTGATGCAGTGTCAGACAAGGCCTGCTGACATAAATAAGATCCAGAGTCTCAAAACATAATTCCCCAAATGTTTCGAATATAGTTGAAAATTGCTAGTTGTATGAAAAACTGGGAACATCTCAACCTTACCGAGAAAAGAAAACCAACAGATGCCAACACGGAGATGACACAAACTTTGGAATTCCCTGACAATACTTTAAAGCAGCCATCATAGTCAAACTTCGAAAAACTAAAGATAAGGAAAAAATATTGAAAGCCATGAAAGAAAAATGAAGGAAAAAGACCCGCTCAAATGACAGCCAGTTCCTCATTGAAAACCATGGATGTTAGAAGGATTTAGCAAACAATTTTCAAGTACTAAAGGAAATACCTGGCAATGCAGAATCTTATGTATTAGGAAAATGCGTTTCATGAATAAAGGGAGGCTATCAAAATACTCTTTTTTTTTTTTTTTTCCTGAGACGGAGTCTTGCTTTGTCACCCAGGCTGGAGTGCAGTGGTGCAATCTCGGCTCACTGCAAGCTCCGCCTCCCGAGTTCATGCCATTCTCCTGCCTCAGCCTCCCAAGTAGCTGGGGCTACAGGCGCCTGCCACCATGCCCAGCTAATTTTTTGTATTCAGAATACTCTTAACTGAAAAAAAAACTAAGAGTATCTGTTGCCAGCAGACCTACTCTGAAATAATGACCAAAGGAAATTCTTGAAACAGAAAGGAAATAATAGAAGGAAACTTGGGACATCATGGAGGAAGAAATATTGGTAAATGCAATAGACTTTATTTCTCCCCTTGAGGTTTCTAAATTATATTTAATGGTTGAAGCAAAAATGTGAAGCCTGTCTGATGTGCTCCTCAATGTATATAAGGGAAATATTTAAGACAATTATAAATAGAGGAGGGTAAATGGACTAAAAGTTTTGTATACTTCACTCCAACTGGTAAATGTCAACAGAAGTAAGCTATGTTAAATTATGTGTGTATAATGTAATACCTACAGCAAACATTAAAAATTTATATGAAGAAATACACTCAAAAATACTAGATAAATGAAAATGGAATTCTAAGAAAAAGTTCAAATAACCTGCAGGAAGGCAGGAAAAAGAAAATAAACCAAAAACAAAGGGAACCAACAGAAAACAAAAAGCAAAATGCCAGAATTTAGCCCTAACATATCAATATCATATTAAATGTAAGTAATCTAACCATATCAATTAAAAGACAGAGATTTGCAGCATGGATTAAAAAATATGGCCCAACTCAAGAGGCTAAGATGAGAGAATTGCTTGAGCCCAGGAGTTCAAGTCCAGCCTGGGCAACATAGCAAGACCCTATCTTTAAAAAAAAAATGTGATCCAGTTATCTGCTGTTTACAAGAAACGTACTTTAAATATTAAAAGATTAGTTGAAAATAAACAGCTGGAAAAGTCATATGGTTCAAACATTTATCAAAAGAAAACAGGAGTGGCTGGCCGCAGTGGCTCACACCTGTAATGCCAGCACTTTGGGAGGCTGAGGTGGGCAGATCACCTGAGGTCAGGAGTTTGAGACCAGCCTGGCCAACATGGTGAAACCCCATCTCTACTAAAAATACAAAAATTAGCCAGGCATGGTGGCAGGCACTTGTAGTCATAGCTACTCGGGGGGCTGAGGCAGGATAATCACTTGAACCCAGGAGGCAGAGGTTGCAGTGAGCCGAGATTGCACCATTGCACTCCAGCCTGGGGGATAAGAGTGAGACTTTGTCTCAAAAAAAATAAAAAAGAATACAGGAGTGACTTTATTAATATTAGATAAAGTAGACCTCAGAGGAAAAAAATATATACCAGAGACCGAAACATTATTTAAGGACAAAAGGGTCCAGCCGAGTTTGGTGGCTCACACTTGTAATCCTGGCACTTTGGGAGGCCAAGGCAGGCAGATCACGAGGTCAGGAGTTCAAGACCAATCTGGCCAGCATGGTAAAACCCCCTTTCTACCAAAAATACAAAAAGTAGCCAGGTGTGGTGGCGTGCGCCTGTAGTCCCAGCTACTCGGGAGGCTGAGGCAGGAGAATTGCTTGAAGCTGGGAAGCAGAGGTTGCAGTGAGCCGAGATCTGTGCCACTGCCCTCCAGCCTGGGTGACAGAGTGAGACTCCATCTCAAAAAAAAAAAGAGAATTCTGGCCAGGTGCAGTAGCTCATGCTTGTAATCCCAGTGCTTTGGGAGGCCAAGGTGGGAGGATCACTTGAGCTCAGGAGTTTGAGACCAGCCTGGGCAATATAGTGAGACCTTATCTCTATACAAAAAAAAAAAAAAAGAAAAAAAGAACTCAACAACACCATCATTCGGAAGGATCTAATTGACATTTATCAAATATTCCATCCAACAAAAAGCAGAACATACAATCTTTTAAAGCACCAAAGTAACATATACAAGATAGACCATATCCTGGGCCAGAAAAGTCCTCAGAAAACTGAAAAGTGATGAAATCACAGAGTGTACTTGTTGTCCCTATTTCAGATAACATGACGGTTTATGTAAAAGATCCCAATAGATCTACAAAAAACAGAGAAAGGAAAAGAATATGAAAAAAAAAACCTTTAAACTTAATTGGTGAGGTCAGCAAGGTCTGAGATACAAGCTAAACACACAGAAATCAACTGTATTTCTATATCTAGCATTGAACACTGAAATTAAACAATCACTCCGAAAAATAAAATACTAGTTGTAAATCTAACAAAACATGTATGGGACTTGTAGGCTGAATGCTACAAAATGCCAGTCAAAGAAATGAAAGAACGAAATTAACAGATATACTGTGTTCAAGGATTAGAAAACTCAACCTAGTAAAGATCTTAATTTTCCTCAAATTTATATATAAATATATGACATATTTTTGACGTCATATCTAATTATATATAATTAAATATATAACTTATTTCTATAATATATGTTTATATATCTATGTAATATGTAATATAGAAATGTATACATATATTATAATATATTTATATAATATAATGATATACATATACATTTATATACAAATATATAAAAAATATTTTTTAAAAAGCTAGGTGTGATGTATACTTGTAGTCCCAGCTATTCAGGAGGCTGAGGCAGGAGGATTGCTTGAGCCCAGGACTTCCAGGCTATAGTGCACTATGCTGAGTGATCAGGTGTTCACATTAAGTTCAACATCAATATGGTGACCTCTGAGGAGTGGGTGACCACCAGGTTTCCAAAAGAGGGGTGAATTGGACAAAGTTGGAAATGGAGCAAGTCAAAACTCCCATGCTAATCAGTAGTGGGCCCTTGCTTGTGAGTACCCAAAGCACTCCAGCCTGGGCAACATAGCGAGACCTCATCTCTTACAAAAAAAAAAAATCCCAGTAAAAGTTTTACAGATACAGACAAACTTATTCCAAAGTTTTTGACAAAGGTGAAAAAGCAATTCAAGAAAACAAGAATAACCTTTCTAACAAAGGTGCTAGAGCATTCAGATATCCATAGACAAAAAAATGAACCTCCGCTTAAACCTTACAAAAATTAACTCAAAGTAGATCACAGGGTTAAATATCAGACATTAAATGCTAAAGTTTTAAAGAGAAAACAGAAGAAAAATCTTTGGGATCTAGGGCTTAATGAAGAGTTCTTAGACATGACAACAAAAGAGTAATCCATCAAAGAAAAAAACCTGGTAAGTTGGACTTCATCAAAATGTAAAACTTTTAGTCTGTGAAAGACCTATAGGGAAGATGAAAAGACAAGTTACACAGATGGAGAAAATATTTGCAAATCACGTGTGTGACAAAGAACTCTTATCTAGACTATATAAGGAATGCTTGAAACTGGGTCTCTTGCCATGGCAACATGATTGGGAGCACCAGGAAGCCAGGGTTGGAGCAGGATGCCATGGATTGCTTTAACCCTTTTCCTGTTTAGAAAAACAAGGGGCAGCTCACTGCCAGTGCTCATTTAATTTTACATAAACAGGCTCTTTGAGGCTGAAGCAAATCTGACTGATTTTCGATGTGAAAATAAAATATAAAAACCGTTCCTGAAGCTATTTCTAAACAGAACTAACATAAAAATAGTCTGAATCATCAGAATTGTCTATTTTGGAAAAACCGGATTCGTCAAATGAATCTTCGGGCAACAACTGTTTGAGAACAATGTTAACATCATGTGTAGGAATGTTATATTTTCTAGGATCTGGCAATTTCAGTGATTGAGAATCACTATATTTTGCAAATGGAAATACCACTACTAAAAACAAAATACTATAAACAGAGTGATGTCTTTTGTTTCCAAAGGCAATATTCTAGAACTATGTGAAAATAGTAACGAAAGTGAGATATTTTGTGGCAAAGTTATCTCTGGGTAAACACTGCAGCCACAAGTGCTGCTGGAGAGTGTTCTCAGAGCAAATGGGAAAGGGGTTAAGAAAATGGCACACAAACTGGACCTGGGGGAAATTGCCGGCTTGGATAAGGTCAAGCTGAAGGCCACAGAGATGCAGAAGAACACTCTGCCAACCAAAGAGACCACAGAGCAGGAGAAGAGGAGTGAAATTTCCTACGCCTGTCATCTTTGAGCCCCGACTTGAGATGTGGAGGAAGAGCCAACTACAAGTTGGATACGCCCTGCAAACCGCACTGTGAACCAAACCTGGGCTCTCCGCACCATGCCACCGACCTGTGAGTCTCTGAGGGGCGCTCCAATGGGACTGCCAAATTCTCCGGCTTGCCCCTGAATATTATAGAAAATTATCTGTGGCCGGTTGCGGTGGGTCACACCTATAATCCCAGCACTTTGGGAAGTCAAGGCAGGGAGATCACCTGAGGTCAGGAGTTCGAGACCAGCCTAACATGGTGAAACCCTGTCTTTACTGAAAATACCAAAATTAGCCAACTGTAATCCCAGCTACTTGGGAGGCTGAGGCAGGAGAATCACTTGAACCCGGGAGGCAGAGGTTGCAGTGAGCCGAGATGGCACCACTGAACTCTAGCCTGGGTGACAGAGGGAGATTCTGTCTTAAAATAAATAAATAAATAAATAAATAAATAAATAAATATGTATATATGAAAATTATTTGTATGAATAATGAAAATAAAACACAATTTGTGGCCAAAAAAAATAAAAAAAGAATGCTTGAAACTCAACAGTAAAACCACTCCAATTAGGAAACAAGCAAAAGACATGAAGAGACATTTCATCAGAGGATGTACAGATGGCAAATAAGCACACGAAAAGATGTTTTATATCAGTATCCATTTGGGAAATGCACACTAAGACCACCCTGTGAGTAGAGTGTAAAGAAAAAATAGTGACAATACCGAATTCTGGTGAAGATGTGGAAAAACTACATTTCTCATACATTGTTGGTAAGAATGTAAAATGGCTTAGCCATTCTAGAAAATAGTTTGGCAGTTTATTTTAAAAACTAAGTGTGCAACTATCATACACCTCAGTAATGATACTTCTGACCTTTATCTCAGAGAAATAAAAACTTGGCCGGGCGCGGTGGCTCAAGCCTGTAATCCCAGCACTTTGGGAGGCCGAGACGGGCGGATCACGAGGTCAGGAGATCGAGACCATCCTGGCTAATATGGTGAAACCCCGTCTCTACTAAAAATACAAAAAACTAGCCGGGCGAGGTGGTGGGCGCCTGTAGTCCCAGCTACTCGGGAGGCTGAGGCAGGAGAATGGCGTAAACCCGCGAGGCGGAGCTTGCAGTGAGCTGAGATCCGGCCACTGCACTCCAGCCTGGGCGACAAAGCGAGACTCCGTCTCAAAAAAAAAAAAAAAAAAAAAAAAAACTTATATCTACACAAAACTATATGTAAATGTTCATCAAACCTTTGTTTGTAATAGGGGAAATCTGGAAACAACCACAATGTCCTTCAATAGGTGGATGGTTCCACAGATTGTACCATTCATACCATGGAATCCTATTCAGAAATAAAAAGCAATGAATTATTGATACATAGATAAACTTGGATGGGTTTTAAGAGCCTTAAGATGAGTGATAAAAGCCAATCTCGGCCGGGCGCGGTGGCTCAAGCCTGTAATCCCAGCACTTTGGGAGGCCGAGACGGGCGGATCACGAGGTCAGGAGATCGAGACCATCCTGGCTAACCCGGTGAAACCCCGTCTCTAGTAAAAAAAAAAAAAAATACAAAAAAATAGCCGGGCGAGGTGGCGGGTGCCTGTAGTCCCAGCTACTCGGGAGGCTGAGGCAGGAGAATGGCGTAAACCCGGGAGGCGGAGCTTGCAGTGAGCCGAGATCCGGCCACTGCACTCCAGTCTCGGCGACAGAGCAAGACTCTGTCTCAAAAAAAAAAAAAAAAAAGAAAAAAAAAGCCAATCTCAAAAGGCCACATATTACATGATTTAATATATATAATATTCTCAAAATGATGAAATTATAGGAATGGAGAAATGATTAGTGATTGCCAAGGGTTAGGAATTGGGAGGAGGAGAAAATGACTCTAAAGGGGTAGCACAAGGGGTCTTCATGGTGGTGGAATAGTTCTGTATCTTGATTGCGGTGGCAGGAATCTACAACGTGTGATAAGTGACAGACAATTATACATACACATTGTTCCGAGATCAACTTCCTGATTTTGTCATTATACTATAATTAAGATATAACCATTGGAGGATATGAGTGAAGGGTTCAAAGGACCTTTCTGTATTATTTTTGCACCTTTCTGTGAATCTATAATTATTTCAAAATAAAAAGTGAAAACACACAGATCTATACACTGTAGGTTCAAGAGAAAGTTTTTGTTTAAGGTGAGGAAAATCTGCCTTGTTTATAGATATTATGAAGGTATCAAGAAAAGGACCAGCAGTGAGAGAAATACAGTATTTGCAGTGTTTACTCAGCCTTTTTTCTAACAGATGACCCCTACAAAGCTTCATTTTCTTCTCTTCTCCCTCAGCGAAGTTTTTTTTTCAGAATTCTATTTCCTTGAGTTTGTATTGTGAAATACAATACCTTGGACGGTATGAGGGAAATACCTTGGATGGTATGAGGGAAATTCTTTACTTTTCCATCGAGGTAGCCGGGACAAAGAAAGACAGGTACTACTTTGAGAAGAGCTTGATGGCAGATCTTCTCTGTGGGGAAAAGGTTATCTGCTAAGACTGAGGATGATTCAAGGTTAAGTGTGAACCTGAGAAGTATTGACATGACTTGAAAGAGTCATAATGGGTTATACAATGGAGAGGAAACAAAATTTAATGAAGGACCAGTTGAGTGATCTTAAGAGTTCAGTGGAAAAGTGGTAAGATACTTTGTTGAGCGGTAAGATACTTTATTAATCTTTCTATGAGTGGTAAGATTCTTTATTAATCTTTCTATGATTCTCTACATTTTTTTGCTATCTCCAGGGCTACCAAGACATTCAAGGGATCATCCAATCAGGATGGTCTGAAGATGAGGAGGCTTTCGTATGTACCCAGCACACATCAGCCTACTTCTTGTGAACTTGTAGAAGGAGGAAGGAAACCCTACAGTGAGACTGAATTTCCTGCTAGTCAATGTATTAAAGTCAGAGTTGTTTGTCATAATAGATAAAATGTTTCTTATATAGCTGCTTTTGTGAAATATGATTCAAACTTGCCACATTAATATGAATTTTAACTTAAGGGACCTACATGATTTTGCTGCATTCTTTAGCAACACTTGTGGCCTACGAGCGAGAAAGCAGACATGGCCCAATTCTGCCTCTTCTATCTTTTGAATTGTATAAAAAGAGTGAGAAAGACTCCCACATGAGCAAAACAAACATAGCATTGATAAGAAATATGGAACATTAAAGTGTTTCCCACTCTCCCTTCAAATAAACAATTTTGTTTGTTTTGAGACAGGGTCTTGCTCAGTCACCCAGGCTGTGGTACAATGGTGATCATAGCTCACTGTAACCTAGAACTCAAGTGATGGTGGGTTCAAGTGATTGTCCCACTTCAGGCTCCTGAGTAGCTGAGACTACCACACGTGCCGCCGTGCCCTGCCAATTCTTTTTAGATGTTCTAACTACTCATCTCTAAGACTTGTCATTAGAGTTGGTAAATAAATCATCTCTGCACAGATGAAGTGGTATAAACTGGTGAAACTTGATTCTTAAAATGTAACTGGAAAGTTTCCCATGACTACTAAATATTTCCAGATACACTGGTTAAAATCCAGGGTAAAAATTTAAGTGATTCTCTTAAATTGAATGTGTTATTCAATAATATACAGTTGGCCTGCCCTATCTGTGGGAGATTTTTCCAGAACCCCCGTGGATACCATAATCCATGGATACTCGAGTTCCTTAGTTAGCACTCACAGGGGGAGGTGGGACGGAGGGGGTGGGGTGAGGAGGTGCCAGATTCTGCATCCGCGGATTCTACCAATGCAGAATGCAGGTACTGTTTTTTCCATCAGGGTTGGGGTTGGTCGAATCCACGAATGTAGAACCTGCTGTTAGAGAGCCAACTATATTTCAAGAACCTATCATCATATAATATTTTTTTCTAGTTTATCTTTAGCTTATAAAATGTTTAAGCTAGGCAGTGATGCGTGCCTGTAATCCTGGCTGACATAAGAGGATAATTTGAGCCCAGGAGTTTGAATCCAGCCTGGGAAACATAGCAAGACCATATCTCAAAAAAAAAAAAAAAAAAAAAAAGTTAAAAAATTTAACTCCTAGTAAGAAAAAATTAAAATATATACTAACTGCCAGACTGAATAGTATTTACCATCTACGCCTTTCCTTTTCTAAATATTATACTTAGAAAAAATCTGATCATGACTCATCTGCTTGAGAAGCATTTCCAATACAATTTTCGTGAATGTATTAAAATGTGTAATATATGTTGATTTGGTCAATTATATAAGACTAACTTTAATGAAAAACAATCTGAGGAAAAAATCTATGTCTTATAATCACAAGAAAAAATGTGCACTTTATAATTTCAATTTATATACATATTACAGTTACAGAGAACTATGATGGGTTCATCAATACTTTCTTTTTTTTTTTTTGGACACAGAGTTTCACTCTGTCGCCCAGGCTGGAGTGCAATGGCATGATCTTGACTCACTGCAACCTCTGTCTCTCGGGTTCAAGTGATTTTCCTGCCTCAGCCTCCCGAGTAGCTGGGATTACAGACACATGCCACCATGCCTGGCTAATTTTTGTATTTTTAGTAGAGATGGGGTTTCACCATGTTGGCTAGGCTGGTCTCTAACTCCTGACCTCAGGTGATCTGCCCACCTCGGCCTCCCAAAGTACTAGGATTATAGGTATGAGCCACCACGCCTGGACCTAAAGTACTTTCAGATATAAAATGTATTGGATTACAACAAAATTCTACAGGGCAAGTAGAATGGGAATTAGAGTTCAAGGAGAATAAGCAAATATGGAAAAATTTTAAATGCTAATAATTTTTATTAAAGAGCAAGAATTCTGTATTCCTTAAAATAAAGATGTATTTATTCACATTTTTCTGAAAATGAATAATAGTGGCTATGAAATCGCTGTGGGTATTTAGACTACACTTCATGTAACATTTTTATTTTAAAATATCTCTAATGTGCTAGAAATTGCATCTTTTGGAATGATTAAAATGTTGAAAAAATGCTATATTTCAACTTAAAATGTTTGGCAGGGGGAATTATAGCAGCAAAAAAATGTGAAGACTGTTGTCATAGGCATAATTTAAGGCTGGAAAGTGGGATATGCTGAGTGAAGTGGGATGCAAAAATGACTAAAGTCAAGTTAACTGAGAAAAAGAGGTTCAATGGATAGAACAGTGCCGGAGAGTTGCCTGGATTATGATCACAGCAGAAAGCTCCAAGTTTAAAATCTTGGAGATAAAAGAGTTCTCAGTCAAATAAAATATGCAGGCCTATGCTCGAGAGGTATTGATTTTTTGAAATTATAAATATATGTTCCTTGGGGCAAGGAATGTCTTTAAAACACTACAGATAAAAATGCAAAATTTAAAAACCCATCATATGATTATAAATTATTAATATAATACTCTCTAATTAAAAAATTGCATACCACCTAAATGTGCAACATTTGAAGACTATTTAGCTACACTATAGTATAGCCAGTAATGCAGTCACTAAAAACAATATTTATAAATAAGGGGGAAGAAACAAATCTTTTTTGTAGAAGAATTCCAAATTATATATACAGAGAAATACTCCCCTCTCTAGGAGATGAAGCTTCATTCCTGGGTGCCTCTGACCCCCCTGGGAGTGGGCTAGACTTAGTGACTGTTTCCAAAGAATAAGTAGGGAAAAGAAAAAACAGTAACTTTATAGTGAGGAAACCTAACAGACATCACCAAAATCGTGATGAAGGTTAACATTACTCATGGTGTCATGTTCATATCATATAGCTGATAAGATGTGACCAGAAGGACATTTTACTTTGGGGTATTCTTTCCAAAATCCCATATCACCAGTGTAATCATGAGGAAAACATAGACCAACTCAGATTAGGGGACATTCTAAAGTGTATCTAGCCAGAACTTCTCAAGACTGTCACGGTCAGGAGAATGGCTTGAATCTGGGAGGTAGAGGTTACAGTGAGCCAAGATTGTGCCACTGCACTCCAGCTTGGGCGACAGAATGAGACTCTGTCTCAAAAAAAAAAAAAAAAAAAAAAAAAGACTGCCAAGGTCATGAAAAACAAGGGAAGACTTAGAAACTGCCATAGACTGGAAAAGACCGGGGAGGACATGACAACTCAAAATAATATGGTATCCTGGACAGGATCCTGTAACAGAAGGAGGACATTAATGGGAAAGTTGGTGAAACACAAATACACTCAGTAGTTTAGGTAACAGTGTTGTAGAAATGTTAATTTCTTAATTTTGACACCCTTACAATGGTAATATATTAACAACAGTGAAAACTTAGCAAAAGGTATACAATAACCCTCTGTACTATCTTGGTAACTTGTCTGTAAAATAAAATTATTCAAAAAGAAAAAGTTTATTTAAAAACAATGCTTACAAACTATGTTTAAAAATCCAGGTGTGGTGGCTCATGCCTGTAATCCCAACACTTTGGGAGGCTAAGGAGGAGGATTGCTTGAGCCCAGGCATTCAAAACCAGCCTGGGCAACACAGAGACCTCCTCTCTACAAAAAAAAAAAAAAAAAAAGTTAGCCAGGCGTGGTGGTGCACACATGTAGACCCAGCTACTCGGGCTGGGAGGATCACTTGAACCCAGGAGGGTGAGGCTTCATTGAGGTGTGATTGCACCACTGTATTGCAACCTGGATGACAAAGCAAGACCCTGTCTGGAAAAAAAAACAAAACAAAACAACTATATAAATGAAGACTGGAAGATAATTCACAAACATTTTAACAGGGTAATCTGTGGGTATGGAAATTTTAAAAATTCATTGCTACTACTTTGTATTTTCTAAATATTTTGTTATCTGTACATAAACTCTGTTTTCTCCAAGCCACCTTAGGTTTCCACAGTATTCTAGGTTAATGTCTTAACAAATATTTTCTTGACTAAAGGACACACATAAAACATACTTAAGCAGAAATCTTCTACTAACCACTGTGGAGGAGCTAATAAGTTATGAGCTATAATATATATAAAAAAATAGAATAACAATGGGATACCTAATACACATCTAACAGAATGGCCAAAATCCAAAACACAACACCAAATGCTGATGTGCATGTGGAGCAACAGGAACTCTCATTCATTGCTGGTGGGAATATAAAACGGTACAAGCACTTTGGAAAACAGTTTGGCAATTTCTTAAAAGCAAAACATATTGTTAAACATAAACATATGAATCAGCAATTACAGAACTTGGTCTTTACACAAATAAGTTGAAAACTTATGTTCACATAAAACATGCACATAGTTGTTTATAGCAGTTTTATTCATAATTGCCAAAACTTGGAAGCAACCAACATGTCCTTCAGTAGGTGAATATTCAAATAAACAATGAAATATGATTTGGAACTAAAAAGAAATTACCTACTAAGCCATGCAAAAACGTGGAGAAAACTTAAATGCAGATTACCAAGTGAAAGAAGCCAATCTGAAAAGGTTACATACTGTATGATTTGGAAAAGGTGAAAGTATGAAGACAGTAAAAAGATAAGTGGTTGCCATGACTTGGGGAATGGATGGATGAATAGGCAGGGCAGAAAGGATTTTGAGGGCAGTGAAACTGCCTCATTCTGTATGATGTTACAGTGGCAGATACATGTCATCATAAATTTGTCCAAACCCACAGAATGCAGAAAGCAATAGTGAACCCTAATGTAAACTATGGACTTTGGGTGATATGTCAATGTAGTTTCATCGATCATAAAAAATGTAACACTTTAGTGGGGGATGTTGATAATGACATAGGCTATGCAGGTGTGGGGGTAGAGGGCATATGGGATACATCTGTATCTTCTCAATTTTGCTGTGAATCTAAAACTGCTCTCAAAAAGATAAAATCTTAAAAAAACAAAAACCCAGGCCAGGCACTGTGGCTTATGCCCATAATCCTACAATTTTGGGAGGCCGAGGCAGGAGGATTCCTTGAGACCAGGAGTTTCAGATCAGCCTGGGCAACATAGGGAGACCTTATCTCTACAAAAAATTAAAAAATAAAAAAATAACTGGGGATAGTGGTATGTGACTGTATTCCCAACTACTCCAGATGTTGAGAGGGAAGGATCACTTGAGCCTGGGAGTTTGAGGATGCAGTGAGCCGAGATCAGGCCACTGTACTCTGGCCTGGGCAACACAGCAAGACCCTGTCTCAAAAAATCATAATAAAAAAAGACCAATTCCAACAAGAAAAGAAAAAAAAAATCCCCAAACAGCAAAGTCAAACCAGTAATTTGTCATTCAGCAGTCCTTAGAAGTGAAGTTTTCATACAGAACTTTTCCCTCTATATCTAGTTGGATTTTAGACCCAGTCACAGCATAACCCTATGCACACATGGAAGATAATTATTCATTTTTTCCTCTAGGATGTAAATATGGCTAAGATACTAATATGCACATTATATATGTATGATCTAATTTAATCCTCACAATAGCCCTCCAAGGCAAGTGTCCTTATTCACATTTCACTGATAAGAAAATAAGTACATGAAGTTAAAGGAGTTGCCTAATAGCACTTGTGGAAAGTGACAGAGCCATGATCAGAACTCATGCTTGACTCCAAAGCCTGTGCTCTCTTTTCTTATGTCATATCAAAGTTGTAACTATTAGTTTTTTCTTTGCAATTGAACATTGAGCATGTGAGTTACTTTTCCTAAATATTAAGATACATTAAATTTGCATTTAAAGTAAAGCCTCTGGTGTCTGTCTGGCTATCAGAGCTCAACCTCACATTCCCTGCTTATCAATGAGCTCATAAGAAAGCACATCGCCAAAATGTTGCATGGTACAATATTTACCATCACTAGTCCTAGGTGAGGGTTCGTTTTCCCTAATTTACGCCTTTTAACTTCTCAAGCTATACTATTGTTCTCAAAAAACACTCTGAGAAAGCTGATCTACAAGAATCAATAGTAAAAAGACAATAAAAGACATCAGTAGGTTGGTAGGTCTATTGACCAGAGCAAGAGATCATTTTACTTTCAAAGCTACACACCTCACACACCAAAATCACAGAGTAAGAACACGGAGGAAAATGAGAAAGAATGTAGACAAAGGAATAAGATGAAGAATGGACAAAGGCAAAATCAGGCAGCAGAGTCAAAGAGGAGTATGGCATACACACATGTGGGATAAGAGAAGCCTTAACTGAGACTGGAGATGGAGATGTAAGAAAGCAGCAAACCAAGTACCTGAGATGAGAAGTAATCAGGTCATCTAGTGATTTAAAAAAAAAATCCCACTGGAGGTCGGGCACTGTGACTCACACCTGTAATCCCAGCACTCTGGGAGGCCGCGGAGGGCAGATCACCTGAGGTCAGGGGTTCGAGACCAGTCTGGCCAATGCGGCAAAACCCCATCTCTCCTAAAACTACAAAAAAAAAATTAGCCGGGCATGGTGGCACAAGCCTGTAATCCCAGCTACTTGGGAAGCTGACGCAAGAGAATCGCTTGAACCTAGGCGGAGGTTGCAGTGAGCCAAGACTGCACCACTGCACTCCAGCCTGGGCAACAGGGTGAGATTCTGTCTCAAAAAAAAAAAAAAAAAAAAAAAAAAAAAGCCGGGTGCGGCAGCTCACTCCTGTAATCCTAGCACTTTGGGAGGCCGAGGTGGACGGACAACTGGAGGTAAGTAGTTCAAAACCAGCCTGGCCAACATGGTGAAACCCTGTCTCTACTAAAAATACAAAAAAAAAAAAAATACCTGGATGTGGTGGTGGGCGCCTGTAATCCCAGCTACTTGGGAGGCTGAGGCAGGATAATTGCTTGAATTCAGGAGGTGGAGGTTACAGCAGGCTGAGGTTGTGCCAGTGCACTCTAGCCTGTGTGACAGAGCGAGGCTCCATCTAAAAAAAAAAAAAAAAAAAATCCCACTAGAACAGCCCACAGTCTAGGCAGTCTTCACAAAAGGCACCAATAGTACACACAGGTCAACTGTCAAACTCTGTCTTTGCCTTGCTTCTTTCTAGTCTTTCTAAAGAGCATTCAGATTCCTTAAGACTTATCTCATGTGCCGAAAACAACTCTCTTCTAAACATTGGTAAAGCAGCTCAGCAGTAAACCTAGTTATCAGCTCATAAGCTAGTACATCTTCGCTTTTGCCTACCTAAGAGCCAAAGCTTCGAATGCTTATTGATTTTCATGGGAAGCAAGACCTAGATTGGATTTACGACATCCCCAACTAAACTAGCTCTTTGATTAATGCTCTTTATTTCCCCCATGTTCTTGCTAACTTCCCACTATTTACCCACCATGAGGATTTACATATAAAACATGAGAAAACAGTTCAATACTTGTTCATACCAATAAGTTGAAGGTGCATCACTAACACTGTGTATCAAGGCAGGAAATTATGTAAAAGATACGAAGGAAGAGACTGTTGCTATTTTAGAATAGAGATCTCATTTAGAAAGATTTTCATTAAAATGGTTAAAATGAATGTATTTGCAGTGAGTGAAAAATGTCACTGCTGTTAAAGGGTTAACCTTGAAGCACTGTACAAGAAAAATTCATAAAGTCAAAACAAAAACTTTCCTGTGTCATACTTACCTGCTTTCTCACCCTAAAGGATTAATGAGTCTGCTGGGGTTTTTCACTTGCCACTCCCTCTCATTCATTCAATAAACATTTTTGAAAACAAATTGTTTTTTTTGAGACAGAGTCTTGCTCTGTTGCCCTGGCTGGAGTGCGTTGGGGTTATCTTGGTTCACTGCAACCTCTGCCTCCCAGGTTCAAGGGATTCTCCTGCCTCAGCCTTCTGAGTAGCTGGGATTAACAGGCGCGCACCACCATGCCCGGCTAATTTTTGTATTTTTAGTAGAGACGGGGTTTCACCATATTGGCCAGGCTGGTCTTACCTTGTGATCTGCCTGCCTTGGCCTCCCAAAGTGCTGGGATTATAGGCATGAGCCACCATGCCCAGCACTTTTTTATTGAGTACCTGCACCGATGAATAAGATAGTGCCGACTTCTAAGCAGTTTACAGATTAGTAGGAAAGAGTGTAAATAAGAAATCGTTACTGTAAGATTAGGTCACAGCCTTTCCAGAGGTGATTTTTGGGTTGAGTTTCTTAGGACCACAAGGAGTTAAGTGCGGGGGACAAGCTGGGGAATGGCATGGCGTGGAGGGAGGTTGTTAGGAGATTTTAAGCTGGGAATACTTTCAAGCCCAAAGGCGGAAGGTGGAAGAGTAAGTACTGGGCTGCTTTTCCTTCCAGCATCTTTTTCTAATTATAAGCCACTCCTCCTTCAGCCTTGCTGACTCCCTGCCCCACCTAGAGGCGATGTGGAATCGCGAAAAGGCATGGGCAACTAGCCAGAGGGGCCAGAATGTTACTTCGGCCCCTGGACTAAAGTGTGATCTTGGGCAAGTTGCTTATCTCCTGTGAGCCTATTTTCTCATCTGTGAAATGGGGATAGTGGCACTTTGGTTAAACGAGAGAATGTAGGCCAAGTTCCTGCCTCAACTCATTTAGATTTTCCTGCCCCCCACCTTTTATTCAGTTGTTTTGGAAATTATATTCTTTCTCCTTACAACTTTTCCCATTGCTCCTCTGATCTCCATTTTGGTATACTTTTTCAAGCATCCCCACTAAGAAGGCTGACTATGGGGGACGGCTGCACCAAGCATGGCTGGAAAAGATCACAGCTGGAGAAGAGCACAGAAAATTCTCCAAGTGGCTAGGATGTGCCCAGCTTTCCTTCCCTGTTCCCTGCCCTCCCCTCCCCCTTTCCTCTCAGATTCAGAACTGTTGCTCCCAGGGATCCTGGGCTTTTGTTCTCTGGAAGCTTAAACCACCACCTGTTTTGCCTTTATTGTTTAAAGGGTATCTCCTGTTGTCTACAAACTACCACAGGTTGAAACGGACAAAACTTAAAGGCAGCAAGAGCTAAGTATGGTACTTCCTTTTTAAAAAAAAAAAAAAAAAAAAAAACCCACTAATACTAAAACATCAACGCTTTTCCATTTTCTCTTTGTTTTTTCTTTTCTGAGGTCCCCCCCAACACTAACTACTCCCTCTTTACTTGTTGGTCCTACCATTAGTACTAATGAAAAGTTATCTTTAACATTAAATATAATTTATTTTATGTCTGTTTTCCTTAGTTTGAAGTTCTTACAGTCTGAGGTATCCTCTAAAGCAATTTCTCAAACTGAATATGCGTAAGAATCACCTAGGGATCCTGTTAGAACGCAGATTATGATTTAGAAGGCCTCCGGAAGGGCTGAGCTTTACCTGAGCTCCCAGGTAGCCCTTGCTGCTGGGCCCTGGACCACACTTGAAGTAGCAAGGCCTTACAGGGTTTAGAACAAATAAAGTGCACACAAACACACACACAAAAATGGTTGCTGGATGATGCTTTGGTCTCTCTGTATCTTGGGCTTTTCTTCAATACATCTTTTTCCACATTTTCTTATGCATAATTTATAGCCAACACCTGACAACTATTCCGTTGTGTAATTACTTAGTTGTGCTCTTCCTTCCCCTTTCTTAGTCACCAGTCTCACTGAGAAATGGGTCATTTCGTGAGTACTCCACTTACCCCCAGCCTCTTTCTACTATTATTTACCTTGAAACATCAAGAACTGGTTAAATAATCATTTTTACCCCTTTCTTGCCAGCAACCTATAGTAGCTTCCTACTACACACATTAAATTCAAATTTAGAATGAGAAGCTTCAAGACATATCACCAACCCTTCCTTCTCCTTTGGCAGCCAATTTCTCTTTTTGCTCCACTTGGAACTCTCCGTGTATTGCCCAGGTATAGTTTCTCGAAACTCCTTGCAGGACATTTTACTTTGGGACTGTCTTCTTTCATTCCTATTTAAAGACATGCTGTATTGCTTTCAAAAAATTCTCAATTTTTTGGCCGGGCGCGGTGGCTCACGCCTGTAATCCCAGCACTTTGGGAGGCCGAGGCGGGCGGATCACAAGGTCAGGAGATCGAGACCATCCTGGCTAACACTGTGAAACCCCATCTCTACTAAAAATGCAAAAAATTAGCCGGGCGAGGCGGCGGGCGCCTGTAGTCCCAGCTACTCGGGAGGCTGAGGCAGGAGAATGGCGTGAAGCCGGGAGGCGGAGCTTGCAGTGAGCCGAGATCGCGCCACTGCACTCCAGCCTGGGCGACTAAGCGAGACTCTGTCTCAAAAAAAAAAAAAAAAAACAAACTCAATTTTTACCAGCTCAAAACAACTTTTCCTAATTCATTTCCAGTTGAGTCCCGTATTTAAAGCAGTATTATCTAGGTGCTAATACGTCTTATTATTCTTATTTTTATATCTTAACATTCTGTTTAAAAATATTTTCAGCCTCTCTAAAGGATCAAAAAATAAAATAATCTTTAAAATCCCTTGAAAAGCATTTTAAGAGAGAAAATATTTGAGGTTTAGTAACACTTATACATTGTACCACCTACCAGCTCCTATTCTACTAGGGAGAAAAAATTTAGATGCAGCTAAAATTTAGTTAGGGCCCGAACCCACATCCTATCTAAAAGATTTCTGTTTTCCTGTCAATTGTTTTCCACCCTTCGCATTTTGCATTCGGTAGGGTTGCATTTTTCTTAATAGTTCTTGGTGATTCAAATGTAAAAGAAATCAAATAGGGCTCTCTCATATTACAATTTCAAGGAAAAGGAGACTACAAGGCCCATTCAGCGAGGTGCAAGAGGCCTACATGCAGCACACCCTGCAACCGCCGCATGCTCCAATTTCATCTTTGGGTTTTCGTACAGCTCCTCTTTTTTGGATGATGCAAACCGCGCAAAAGCAGCCTTCAGGCCTCCCCACCCTGGAAAACGATACAAGAACATGAAGCTTTACTGCCAGTTTCTCCCTAACACGCAGCCAAGGGATACAGGCCCGGATACCCGCCCCCAAACCGCGTCCACAACAATCATTTCCTCCCTCCCCGCCTTTTACATACAGTACACATACAAATACACACACGCAGAGAGGCCAGCAGGGGCGGGCCGGGCCCGACCACTCTGCAAACCGCAGGGGGAACTTGCGGCAGGCCGAGCTATTTTCGCCCAGTCCTTTCTTCTTCGCTTGCGTCTCCCTCTCCATCTGCATGCACTTGTTACATGAAAGCGAACTTGGGGACCTAGGGTTTTCAGAAAATCGGCTTCGCAGCCACACGCCTTCGCCGGGTGCTGCATCATCCCCCCTCTCTCGGTAAGCAGGTGGTCGCGCCCCAGTGCTAGCGGGCGCCGAGCGGGAGCCGCGCGGGAGCAGCGCAGCTACGGCGGCGGCAGCGGCGGCGCGGTTGCGATTCCGAGCCGTTGAGACGCCTCTGCGGCAGCTGGTGGCGCAGGTGGCTTGCGTGGACGCGGGTAAAGGCGACCGGCCAGCAACCGCAGCGTCGGCGCCCGCGGCCCCGGCAGGTGAGCGGGCGACGGGGACTCGCCCCGCCCCCCCTCGGTGGCCTCGCTCCTGGCTGTAGCGGAGAAGTGGACGCGGCCCGCCCGGGAGCCGACGGGGCCGAGGCTGCAGTCGCTGGGCAGCAGGTTGCGGGGGAGGCCTTGCGTGGGCGGAAGGGGGCCGCTCGCCTCTCGGAATCCCTGCCTTTTTCTCTCCCATGCAACCCCTCCCTTCTAGGGCTTAAGCCCGGTGGAAAAAGCCCGGAGAAAGATGGGGCGAGCGGACGGGAGATTTCGGGCCGGGCAGCATCCCCGCCTCAGGTGGTGGCGTCTCTTGGGTGGCGGGGCGGAGGACCTGCCCCGGCGCGGAGGCAGCGCACTGGCGGGGGAGGAGCGGGAGGCGGCCCTCCCTTCGCTCTGCCACCCCCACCCGCCGGCTCCCCTCCCCCTCCCCTTGCGGCCCCTCCCTTCGGGGTTCTTCGCTTTAACCGCCCTCGGTGCTCTCCCTGGCAGGCGCGTCGGGACGCCCCGAGGCATCATCCCCCGCCCGTGGGCGGCCAGTGTCCGCCGCCCGCATCCCCGCGCCGCCGCATCTCCTAGCCGCCTCCCGGGCTTCGGACCCCCGGTCTCGCCCCCGAAACATGACTCGCGATTTCAAACCTGGAGACCTCATCTTCGCCAAGATGAAAGGTTATCCCCATTGGCCAGCTCGAGTAAGTGATTTGTAGCCCTTGCGCTTAGCAGTGCTACCCTCTTCCCCGGAGGCCTGCTGCCCACCGTGTCTCTTCATTTTTTCCTCTGTCCTTTCTCTCCCTCGCTTTAGTCTCATTTGTAACCTGATTTTTCATTTTAGTTTTTTACCCAATAATCTCCCATGTAATTATAAAAATGCAGACGTTTCTACATACCTGTGTATTTCTCTATGGTTTATTGGCCGACTTGGACAGATTTTTTTCCTAGGAAATACTTAAATACGTTACTAGTTAATATTCCATTGTAGGTGAAATAATGAAGAATGAATTTGGTTTAAAAATTATTGAAACATTGACATTTCCGTAATTTTGGATCAAGTACAAAATATCTGGAATTTGTGCAGATTACACACAAACTCTTGGATGTCAGAGAAGTGCGTATGTGGTTAAATTGCATTTACAGGGTTTTTAAAAAAATACCTTGTACTTGATGAGGCCTTCTGGATTTGCTTGTTTAATACAGAGATTCAGGACTGGATATTCTTGAAAGTATTACAGTAGTTTAGCACCGAGGAAGGGCCAGAAAATTCATTTCCCCCTTTTTATTTGAGGTGTTTATGACCTTGAAGAAGTTGTTTTACCTTTTTGTTTCCAATAGGCAAAAAGGAGGTGTGGACCAGATTCCTGAGTTCACATCTAGTGGTACAGAGAAGTGATTAAGGACCCAGGATGTTTTGTGACATTTAGGAATTGAGACTGTTTAAAGACATACGCTCCATTTTTAGAAAAAGGGGTATTTTTGTTTATGGTGGTACCCAGGCTCTAAAACAGTGATAAATAGGACCTAAAATATGTTGCAATCCATTAGATTGGGTAAACTCGAGATCGCTTAAAAATATACTTATATGGTGTTCTGAAGTTGTATTTTTCCAAGCCATTTATTTTCGACTAATTTACTCTCCTTTGAAAATGTTTCTTAAAAATAATTAAATTCTATAGTTTTAGTTATGTCAGCAGGGAAGAGGAATGGGGGAACACACCCATTAGATAACAGAGTCCTGTCTAGGAGTTGAGAGTGCCATCCAAGTGTAAAATGATCACTGTTGCTTGACTTTCTTCCATCTAGCTGCTCTACGTAGACTCCTGTTCACAAGTTTCCTTCCAAAGCTTTTTTCCTTGCCTATAAAGTCTGCCTTTTCGGTGCAGTCTTACTTGAACAATCCTTAGTCATAATCCTTGTCTATATATTTTACTTTCTAATCTATTCCTTTCGTGATAATCTTTTGTTTTAATTCTTACTCTGTGTATGTTTTGACTTCCAAGTATATTGTGAGCCTGAGGGCAACAACCTTAAATGGAATTTCTTTATACCCTCCACAGCCTGTAGTACATATAATGCACACAATTCACGTTCAAATGGAGCCTAGGGAAACTGATCAGGTTTAAGGCCCCTCTAATATACTTTTTCATGATTATCGAGGTATCCTTGTTTATTTTGAGGTGTTTGAAAATCTGAGGTTGTCTAATACATCTGTATTCTGATTTGCATGCCACAGTGCAGTTGAAAGCCAATGAAATGTTTTAAAAATCTCCCAAATCACCCTCCCCACGCTCACGTTAAGTGACTAAGAGTGCTACTGAAAATAAAATAGGGGAGCCTTTGGAAGACCACAGTGTTTTCCTTATTTAACAATTCATTTGGATTGGAAGGGAAGTGTTTGTCTTTTCCCTTTTCCCCGTCATTTTGTTCTGAGAAACAGCTGCATTTAGTTTTGGTGTATTCTGTGTCCAACAATGATTTCCTTTTTCTGTCTTCATTAGAAATTTGAAATCTTTGCTGTAGAGAGTTTAGAGTACATATTTAAAGTCTGAGCTGTAAAGGTGACACCTCTTGTTGCAATTTTTGCTTTAACATTTCTGTCTACATGTCCCAGACTTTAATTTTTAAGTCTTAAACATTCATGTACATAATCCTTTACCAGTAATAATCATTTAAAAAAAAGTCGAATTTTGCCTGGCATTTGTTAAAGGCTATAGGTGCTAGGTATTTGCATAAACTCTTAAAGTTGTTTGCTAGCAGAAAGAAGCATATGAACTGGGTTAACAGAAATTATATCTTAAGGGATTAAGCATTTTTGCAATTATCGGGACCTTCCCACAAAGTTCAGATAACAGGTGTGATCTTCATCATATTGGTGGGGAAATAGGTCCCTAGAGATACTGGGTGGTAATGATTCTGTTGATGTGTGAGAGCCTTTAGACTTCCCTCACAAATAACCAGTTCAGTCATCCTCATGGTCTTTTCTGCAACACCATAATGATTACAGAGGGGATAGTAGGTCCTCTAATGGTCAGCCCCCTTCTTAACAAAGTCAGCTGATTTTCAAAAGACAGAGTCTCACTCTGTCACCCAGGCTTGAGTGCAGTGGCGTCATCTTGGCTCACTGCAACCTCTGCTGCCCAGGTTCAAGCGTTTCTCCTGCCTCAGCCTCCCGAGTAGCTGAGATTACAGGCACCTGCCATCGCGCTGGGCTAATTTTTGTATTTTTAGTGGAGATGGGGTTTCACCATATTGCTCAGGCCGGTCTTGAATTCCTGACCTCATGATCCACCAGCCTCAGCCTCCCAAAGTGCTGGGATTACAGGCGTGAACCACCATGACTGGCCGACATGTTGTTAAATTTTAGCTAGGTAGTACTGTTTTAGTCCTGAGGTCTGCTTTTCCTTTATTGATAAGGGAAAGTAACAAGTATTATGGATATATTAGATGTGATAGCACCTGATGATTTCTGCCTTACATAATTTAAAAGGTTGAAAGAGCAGTGAAAAAGGAACAGCTAGCCTCATGTGATTCAGGCATATTAGTGAAGGATCTTTTCATAAGCTTTTCAGACTTCGGGAGGTACTAATTTAAACTTTTGTCATTGTCTGCTTTTACATTATTCTGTTATTTGTATAGATTTCCTGCAGAACTAACATTTAGGGTTGTCAAATAGATTCAGACTCCTTACCTGAAATGATGATATGATTAATAATTCCAAATTTTGGGATTTTAGGAAGGCAGGGAGAGTACATATACCATATATTTTGCTTCTGGTGTGGTCTGGAATAGCACATGATAATCTTAATTATCTGCAAAGAACAGTGGAAACAGTAGGTGGACAAAAGAAATGACTGATACCCACAGTGTCAGTCCAGGTTTTGCCACCAAATGAGTTTTAACAGAAATTTTGGTTTTCAGAGTTTCTTGGGTTTCAGATTTGGGGATAGGAGATTATGGGCCTGCAGAACTGGTCCATTTTATAACAGATCCTTTTTGGATGTTTTGCTCTCGTTTATTCAGATAAATGTTGAGGGGTGTGTGTTTTAAAATATTTTAATTTTTCTCACTTTTCTTTTAGGTAGATGAAGTTCCTGATGGAGCTGTAAAGCCACCCACAAACAAACTACCCATTTTCTTTTTTGGAACTCATGAGACGTAAGTCCTGTTAGCTTTAAAGGCAAATCAGAGCTAATTTAACAGGGTTATTGGGCAGTAGACATTAATTCAAGGGGGAAATAGTAACGTAATAGGAAACTTTAAAATCTTTGAACTTTGGAAAGAGCCTTTAAGTCTTTATTTTTAAGGTAGTGTTTACAGATGCTGTGGGTTTATTTTTTATTGGAATTGATATTTCCTTAACCAAAAAGGAAAGTAGAAATTCTCTCAGCAATAAGAATGATTGATGGATGAAAATATATAGGGAAAGTTTTAATAAGTTATCTAATATTCCTATGCAGTAAGTGCTTTTTATAAGGACTACTTGGTACCTAATTTTTGGTTTTATGATATCAGATATACAAACTGTGTATATTGTGGGGAAGGTGAGAAGAGGAAGTCTAGATAATTCCCTCCTTGTGTTTATATCGTCCCTGAAGCTCTGCTGCCTCTGATGGATATGTGGGCAGAGAACTAATGTGGTGAAGCAAATTTTTCAAAAATTGCAGCTGAATGTTGAAGCATGTTACTGCCAAGTGCATGGGATCACTCTGGAGGCTACCATTAATTTCCCAAAGAATATTCCTATGTACCTATAATTTAATGGCCTTGCAAATACTATATGATCTGGTTGATTTTGGACTTGAAGTTTGGAGTCTGTCATAATTTTGGTAGTGTTGTTTACCTGGGATGAGGAGAAACAAAACTATTGCTATTCTGATTAGAATTACCTATTCCTAAGAGTGGCTACGATGGCAATACTTGGTTTAATGTTGCTTAGCTACTGTATAAACTTTCACACAATGTCTTTAATAGCTTTATTGAGATGGAATTTACAAAGAAGTTCACCTGCTTAAAGTGTGTAAGTCAATAGATTTTAGTATATTTACTATCATAACCTATTGTTGATCACTTTCCCCTCTCCAACCCTAAACGACCACTAGTCTACTGTCTGTAGACTGACCAGTTCTGGATATTTTATTTTAAGGTTATAGTACAATATTTCATAATTAGTTTTTTAAAAAATACAACTTTGGATCCAGAATTGATTTGGCCTTCATCATAATTAGAGTTAGGTTCAAGTGTATTCTATGTATAATAATAGAATTTTTAAGAAGTGATAAATTTCTGATTCCATGGGATACTCTAAAGAAACTCTTCAGTAAGTTTAGTAGAGGACAAAGGTATCTTTTAATGGAAAATTGTGCAGTGTATATTAGAGTAGGGCTTTTCAAAGTGTGTTGTCAGGTCTAGCACCATTAGCATCTCATGGGAACTTTAGTTAAAATGTAAGTTCTTGGCTTCGTGTGGTGGCTCATACCTGTAATCCCAACACTTTGGGAGGCCAAGGCGGGAGGATCGCTTGAGTTAGGAGTTCGGAGACCAGCCTGCAGCATGGTGAAATTGTGTCTCTACAAAAAATACAAAAATTAGCCATTCGTGGTGGCACACACATGTGGTCCCAGCTGCTCCGGAGGCTGAGGTGGAACCGTCACCTGAGCTGGGAAGGCAAAGCTTGCAGTGAGCCAAGATCTCACCATTGCAGACCTTGTCTCAAAAAAAAAAAAAGGTTCTTAGGCCTTACTGTAGACCTATTGAATCAAGCTGTGAGTGTGGAGCCAAAAATCTGTTTTAACAAGCCTTCCAGATGATTCTGATCTGGAAGTTTGGATTCTGATCTGGAAATTGAAGTTTGGAAATACTGTGGTAATGTGAGTGGACATTCCTTAGCATTTTTCAGTTTTATAAGCTTAGAATTCTTTAATTCTGATTTTTGTCTGAAATGGAACAGATTTTTTTTTTTTTTTTGAGGTGGTGTCTTGCTCTGTTGCCCAGGCTGGAGTGCAGTGGCGCGATCTCCGCTCACTGCAAGCTCTGCCTCCCGCGTTTATGCCATTCTCCTGCGTCAGCCTCCCCAGTAGCTGGGACTACAGGCACCCGTCACCATGCCCAGCTAATTTTTTGTATTTTTAGTAGAGATGGGGTTTCACCGTGTTAGCCAGGATGCTCTCGATTTCCTGACCTCATGATCAGTCCGCCTCGGCCTCCGAAAGTGCTGGGATTACAGGCGTGAGCCACCATGCCCAGCCTGAAATGGAACAGATTTTATACTTCTGTATATCCTTATAGTCTTATAGAACACACAGTCCCTTCTTACATTACTATTTTAAATTCAGAAGAGGAATGATTATCCCTTCCCTAGCATTTGAAAGGATTTTCACATTATAAATATATGTACTTTTTTTTTTTTTTTTTTTTTGAGGCAGAGTCTCACTCCATTGCCCAGGCTGGAATGTAGCGCCATCTCGGCTCACTGCAAGCTCCACCTCCCGGGTTCATGCCATTCTTCTGCCTCAGCCTCTTGAGTAACTGGGACTACAGGTGCCCGCCACCACGCCCGGCTAATTTTTTGTATTTTTAGTAGAGATGGGGTTTCACGGTGGTCTCGATCTCCTGACCTCGTGATCTGCCCACCTGCCTCCCAAAGTGCTGGGATTACAAGCGTGGCCTGGCCAAATATATGTACGTTTTAAACCAAAGCAAACTAAACCAAGTAACTAAACTTAACTGTTGTTTAGTTAATAGGTAATTAGGTAGTTAATGAAGACAATGAATTACTAATAATTCAAGAATTTAGGATATATTCAAGGAATTCAAATGTATTTAACTTTAAAGTTAAGTTAATGATACTGAATTTTCATTTCAAAATGCACTTGGTTTTTGCCTTAGTGTTCTTACATCATTTATCTTTGGAAAAGCAGTGCTGCCCCATATGTATGTTGGTCGGGCGGTGACTTGAGATTAATTTTGGGCTGGGTGTGGTGGCTTAGGCCTGTAATACCAGCGTTTTGGGAGGCTGAGGCGGAAGGATCACGAGGTCAGGAGTTCAAGACC
Source organism: Macaca mulatta (assembly GCF_049350105.2). Taxonomy (NCBI): domain Eukaryota; kingdom Metazoa; phylum Chordata; class Mammalia; order Primates; family Cercopithecidae; genus Macaca; species Macaca mulatta. Next base: position 83,624,438 of record NC_133420.1, read on the forward strand.
AGCCTGGTCAATATTGTGAAACCCCATCTCTACTGAAAATATAAAAATTAGCTGGGCGTGGTGGTGTGTACCTATAGTCCCAGCTTCTCGGGAGACTGAAGCAGGAGAATTGCTTGAACCCAGGAGGCAGAGGGTGTGGTGAGCTGAGATCATGTCATTGCACTCCAGCCTGGGTGACAGAGTGAGACTCTGTCTCTAAAAAACGAAAAAGATTAATTTTTGGAAACTTAAGTTGCTGATGATCTTTTTTCCTCTCAAAATTTGGGAGGGTAGTTATTTGAAGGTTTTTTTTTTTTGAGATAAGTCTCATTCTGTGGCCCAGGATGGAGCACAGTGGTGATCATAGTTGACTGTAGCCTTTTAACTCCTGGGCCCAAGTGATGCTTCCATCTCAACTTCCCAAGTAGCTGATACTACAGTAGTTGACTAATTTTTGTATTTATTATTATTATTATTATTGTTGTTGTTATTTAGAGACGGAGTCTTGCTACATGGCCCAGACTGGTCTCCTGGGCCTGGTTTCAAGTGATCCTCCTGCCTTAGCCTCCCAAAGTGCTGAGATTACAGGCTACTTGATTTTTTTTTTTTTTTTTTTTTTTTGAGATGGTGTCTCCTCTGTTGCCCAGGCTAGAGTGCAGTGGCACAATCTCCGCTCATTGTAACCTCTACCTCCCAGATACAAGCGTTTCCCCTGCCTCAGCCTCCCAAGTAGCCGGGATGACAGGCACCCGCCACCACACCCAGCTAATTTTTGTATTTTTAGTAGAGATAGGGTTATCACCATGTTGGCCAGGCTGGTCTCAAACTCCTGACCTCAAGTGATCCACCTGCCTTGGCCTCCCAAAGTGCTGGGATTACAGATATGAGCCACTGTGCCTGGCCTGTTTGAACTTTTTAGTTTGGATTTTGCATAAGTAGTTTAGTCTGCTAGCCAGGAGTTAGGGAGATGGGATAGTAAGAACATACAAGAAGAAAGGGGTATTTGGAAAATTGTACTAATTCATAACTGATTTATAGATTAAGATTTTTTAATTGTTAATTTAGAGCAGAATTCTTTTGTAACTGCATTCTTTTCCTGGCCTACAAACATCTGATTTTACTTAGGACATTCATAGTAAATGTTCAGCAATCAAGTTTTGAATATTAGACAATGAGCCCTGTGACCGTGTACTAGATATTTTAAACGTAACATATTCAAGCAGATTTTTAGTAAGTGGGAATGACGTAGACTCAATTCTTGCTGAAGCCAAGTCTTGGTATTATCCTTGATTACATATTACAGTCTTTCCCCTTTCTACATCTAGTCAGTCAGCAAATCTTCTTTTCCTTTCAAATGCATTCGGATCTGTCCACTCTTGATCATCTTTGTATAATTCAAGTCCATGCGTAATGACTTCTGTAAATAATGTCCTAAGCTGGGCACACTGGGACATGCCTGTAGTCCTAGCTACTCAGGAGGCTGAGGCAGGAGGATCCCTTGAGCCCAGGAGTTCAAATCAGGCTTGCAACATAGTAGGACCCTGTCTTGGGGGGTAAAAAAATTAAATTTTTTTTTTTACTTACTTACTCTATGTTGGTTTCAGTTTCCACTCTTCATATACAGTTGGCCTGCTGTATCTGTGGGTTCTGTATCCATGGAGTCAACCTGTCACAGATAGAAAATATTTGGGGGAAAAAGATGGTTATGGCTGTACTGAATATGTATAGCTTTTTTTCCTTGTCGTTACCTTAATGCAGTGTTAACAACTCTATAGCATTTACATTGTATTAGGTATTGTAAGTGATCTGGAGATGATTTAAAGCAGTGGTGGAAGACTTTTTCCGCAGGGGTTTGGGGAGATGGTTTTGGGATGAAAACTGTTCCACCTCAGATCAGCAGGCATTACTTAGATTCTTATAAGGAGCACTCAGCCTAGATCCCTCGTATGTGCAGTTCACAATAGGGTTTGTGCTTCTGTGAGGATCTAATGCTGCCACTGATCTGACAGGACACAGAGCTCAGGTGGTAATGCCTGCCTTCTGCTGTGTAGCCTGGTTCCTAACAGGCCACGGATGGGTACTGGTCCTTGGCCCGGGGACTGGGGATCCCTGATTTAAAGTATATGGGAGGGTGTGCATTATATATATGTGCTGTTTTATGTAAGGGACTTAAACATCCATGAATTTTGGTATCTGTAGGCGTTGGGGAAGGATAATCCACAATCTTACGGATACAGAGGTACAACTGTCTAGTCAAAGAGATCTTTATATCCCAATTAGATCATGTCATTTCACTGAAAACTTTCAGTGACTCCCTATTTTAACATTAGCAATGAATCAAAACCAAAAACTACCTACAAATGCTATTTGTAAAACCCTATACGAACTAGCCCATGCTTACCTTTCCAGCCTTATTACATTTTTCACCGCTTATTTCTGTTGTACAAATAAGCCTCATCTTGTCTCAGGTCTTTTGTTTTCCCTTTGCAGGAAAGATTATGCCATCGAATATTTGAAGTCATTTAGATCTTAGCTCACATCCTCCTCCTTGTGTTTATTTTCTCCATTGCAACAATGACTGAATTTTTTTTTCCTTTTTTCTTTTTCTCACCCACACTCGAAGAGCTGGATCAGCAGGGACCTTGTCTGTCTTGTCATCATTAACTTAAGTGCCTGGCACTTAGTAGCTGTTAAATAAATATTTGGTGATTGAAAGCTTCATGCACTAGATAAAGTCAGTTGTTGATTATGCATCTGCTGTCCATTAGCCAACGTTTATGTAGAGTTTAAGACAACTAGATCAGAAGTTTGTTTTTGAATCCTGACTGCCACTTACCTGCTATATAATCTTGGGCAGGTTACTTATATTTGTGTTTTTTTCCTTTCTCGTTTGTAAAGTGGGGATAATAATATCTTGCCTCGGAATTATGGGATGCTAGTAAGACATGACATGAAAAATGCTTAGAACAATGCTTGGCATGTATTGAAGACTAAATAGCAGCTATTATTTATTTAAAATGTTCAGCTTTGGCAAACTTATGTTTCATTTTGGGAACAAGACTTGTGGGGATTTACCCATTTTTCTAAGACTTCTACTAGTAGTATTTATTAAGTTGAAATGCAGCTCAGTTTGAGGTTTGCTGACTTACCTTTGCTAATTGAGGGAATATTCCTATCTAGCTCTATATCTTTGAAGTCTAGAAAATTTAAATAAAGATATTTTGCTGTTTTTTCCTCCTTACTGTTCTTAATTGTCTTAATGCAAAGAAGTTGGGTGCTTAGTTTTAGGAACTTTAAATACACATCACAGGCTGTTTTAAAACCCATCTGATTTATAGTTTTAGGAGTGAAGGTCAATGCAGAGGTACTGATAGTGGTCACAAGAAGAAAATAATGAATCATAGGATAGGGTTTTTTTCTTCTACGGTAGTTCTATACAAGTTTCATAGCTGCATGTATTGGTGTGGGACTTGTATGATTTCTCTTAAATTTTACACCAAATAATGAGATGAACTGTTTATTCATCTCTTTTTTATTTTTTATTTTTATTTTTTGAGGCAGAGTCTCACTGTCGCCCAGGCTGGAGTGCGGTGGCAGTGGTGCGATCTCCGCTCGAAGCAAGCTCCGACTCCCAGGTTAATGCCATTCTCCTGCCTCAGCCTCCCTAGTACCTGGGACTACAGGTGCCCGACACCATGCCCAGCTAATTTTTTTGTATTTTTAGTGGAGACAGGGTTTCCCTGTGTCAGCCAGGATGGTCTCGATCCCCTGACGTCATGATCCGCCCACCTCGGCCTCTAAAGTGCTGGGATTACAGGCGTGAGCCACCACGCCTGGCCCTATTGATCTCTTTTTACCAGCAGGTTCATGACTAATAGTGCATGCATATTCAATTGTCTGTTGAATCATTTTTCTATTATAGAATAATACATGCTATTATAAAATATAAAATATTTATAATAAACTTTGATATTTTGTGATTTAGTAATGTAGAAATGAAGCAGCAAGTTAGAATTAATATGTTGTTAAAAATGGGATTTTTCTGTTTAGCAATATTACTTGGCAACAGTTATTGTTTTGAGCTTCATATATTTGGCTCTGATAGGATTTCTGTTTTGTATATGTGACTCTTTTTTTGGAGACAGTCTCTCGCTCTGTCACCCAGGCTGGAATGCTGTGGCGTGATCTTCGCTCACTGCAACCTCCGCCTCCCGGGTTCAAGTGATTCTCCTGCCTCATCCTCCTTGAGTAGCTAGGTTTATAGGCACGCGCTACCAAGCCCAGCTAATTTTTGTGTTTTCAGTAGAGACGGGTTTCACCATGTTGGCCAGGCCGGTCTCGAACTCCTGGGTTTGAGTGATCCTCCCACCTCAGCTTCCCAAAGTGTTGGGATTACAGGCATGAGCCATCATGCCTGGCCTGTGACTTGTTTCTTTTAAGAGTTCTAGCCGGGCGCGGTGGCTCAAGCCTGTAATCCCAGCATTTTGGGAGGCCGAGATGGGTGGATCACGAGGTCAGGAGATCGAGACCATCCTGGCTAACACGGTGAAACCCCGTCTCTACTCAAAAATACAAAAAACTAGCCGGGCGAGGTGGTGGGCATCTGTAGTCCCAGCTACTCGGGAGGCTGAGGCAGGAGAATGGCGTAAACCCGGGAGGTGGAGCTTGCAGTGAGCTGAGATCCGGCCACTGCACTCCAGCCTGGGTGACAGCGATACTCTGTCTCAAAAAAAAAAAAAAAAAAAAAAGGGTTCTAGTTGGGTAACAGCTGAATTTTTGTGTGTGTTCTTGTGGGTATACATATTACTCACAAAAAATGAATTAACAGAAATAACTGCTTTTCTCTGTTTATAAATCATAGGAAAATAGGGATGCACATGTGTACACTTAGGGCTTCAAAGTGTGTGCCGTGTAAGAAACACATTGTAGGATTTGAGTTGCCTCAGTATTACAAAACTAGTATTGAATTCAGTTAATGATTTGCAGTTTTCTTAGGATGTTTTACATTAGTCTTGACTCTTACAAGCTTTGACATTGGTGTTTGAGGTCTGAGTTCGTACATACAGAGAAATAGCATGAATATTTTATTCGGAGATGTTTCAAAGACTGTATTACAGTGGTCAAAGGAAAGCCCAAAACCTCTTTAAGGAACACTGCAAGTTAAGACTCTGCTGTTTTAATAGGTAGATGACCTTGCCTGAGTCTGTCTTTTTGAATTTTAGTTTTCTAATATTTAAAATGAGGTTTTGGTGATCCCTCAGTTTCCTTTCAGCTCTGAAATTTGGTAGATAAGTTACCTTGAATGTGTATCTTGTTAAAATTTTTAAAAATATAAAAGGAAACAAATCATTTTTATGCCTATTTTTAGAAATAACCCCTAAACCTGGTAGTATTTTGGTGTATTTTTTTCAAACTTGTCTATGCATTTTTTAAAGGAGTTTCTGTCGTATATAGTTATGCCCTGCTTTTGTGTGCATTAAGCATTTGGTATGTTATTTTAAAATGAAATGCCTTGAAGAATGAATCAGTCAGACCTACTGTTAACATTTTGATATATTTTATTTCAGACTGACTTTTACAATTTTTTGGTATTTGCTATTATGTATAATTATATCCTGCTTTTACTTAGCATATTAAGGATTTTTTTATATGTAATTTTAAAGTGGAATGCTTTGAAGAATGCATCAAAACCACAGCTGCATAAGGTTGTACCCTTGGGAAGTAGTATAGTGATGTCTCGAAAAACTAATCTGGTTCATTGTTTACCAAACCCGCAGGACTGTGTGCCCAAGGAAGATTTTTTTTTTTCATCTTCTGTCATTTTTAAGTCTCATTATGAGCTCATGAGTCTTGAGCATATCTTTGACCTATTTCCTCTTAGTGTTTTTGTTTTGTTTTGTTTTTTGAAATGGAGCATCACTCTGTCACCCAGGCTGGAATGCAGTGGCACAATCTTGACTCACTGCAACCTCTGCCTCCTGAGTTCAGGGGATTCTCCTACCTCAGCCTTCCTAGTGGCTGGGATTACAGGTGCCTGCCATCATGCCTGGCTAACTTTTATATATTTAGTAGAGATGGAGTTTTGCCGTGTTGGCCAGGCTGGTCTCGAACTCCTGACCTCAGGTGATATGCCCGCCTTGGCCTCCCAAAGTGCTGGGGCTGGGATTACAGATGTGAGCCACCATTCCTGGCTTGACCTACTTACTCTTTTTTTTTTTTTTTTTTTTTTTTTTGAGACGGAGTCTCGCTCTGTCGCCCAGGCTGGAGTGCAGTGACCGGATCTCAGCTCACTGCAAGCTCTGCCTCCCGGGTTTACGCCATTCTCCTGCCTCAGCCTCCCGAGTAGCTGGAACTATAGGCGCCCGCCACCTCACCCGGCTAGTTTTTTTGTTTTGTATTTTTTAGTAGAGATGGGGTTTCACCTTGTTAGCCAGGATGGTCTCGATCTCCTGACCTCGTGATCCGCCCGTCTCGGCCTCCCAAAGTGCTGGGATTACAGGCTTGAGCCACCGTGCCCGGCCGACCCACTTATTCTTAGAATTTATTGTGAAGATAGATGTAGAGATTGAGCAATATGTTTATTACAGCAGTGTGATTTTATAATATAAAATTTGGTATGGAAAATGGCCCAACAGTAGGATTAGCTATTCAGTGAAGTACTGTGTAGGTGTTGAGTAATTGTTGACATAAAAAGATACTCATCTTAGGCCGGGCGCAGTGGCTCACGCCTGTAATCCCAGCACTCTGGGAGGCCGAGACGGGCGGATCACGAGGTCAGGAGATCGAGACCATCCTGGCTAACACGGTGAAACCCCGTCTCTACTAAAAAATAACAAAAAACTAGCCGGGTGAGGTGGCGGGCGCCTGTAGTCCCAGCTACTCGGGAGGCTGAGGCAGGAGAATGGCGTAAACCAGGAGGCGGACCTTGCAGTGAGCTCACATCCGGCCACTGCATTCCAGCCTGGGCGACAGAGTGAGACTCCATCTCAAAAAAAAAAAAAGATACTCATTTTAATTTGAAGAGGTCTGCTTTTGAGTACGTTTGTATCATATACATTAAAATTGCATAGTTGTATATGTATATATACAAATAAGTGGGCTGAAAACAGATTGAGTTAGTGAAATTATGGATTAGTTTTCTTTGATAGGATATGTTATTGTCAAAAACTATTAACAGCTTTATTCAAATATAATTCATTTCTCCAAAAAGAGACCATGTATCCATTTACTTTCCATTTCTACCCAATCTTCTTTCCCACCTTGGTCTAGGTGGCAGCTAACCTCCTTTCTTCCTATTCTGGGCACTTCATTATAAACGGAATCCGCTGGGTGCGGTGGCTCATGCCTGTAATCCCAGCTGTGGCAGGCGGATCTCGAGGTCAGGAGTTCGAGACCAGCCTGGACAACATGGCGAAACCCCATCTCTACTAAAAATACAAAAAGTAGCCAGGCGTGGTTGCGCATGCCTGTAATCCCAGATACTTAGGAGGCTGAGGCAGGAGAATTGCTTAAACTTGGGAAGCAGAGGTTGCAGTGAGCTGAGATCGCGCCACTGCACTCTAGCGTGGGTGACAGAGCGAGACTCTGTCTAAAAAAAAAAGATGGAATCCTAGAACAAGTGGTCTTCAGTGGCTGGCTTTTCTCACTTAGGATGATGATTTTCAAGGTTCATCCATGCTCTCGCCTGGATGTGATAGTGCATTATTACTTTTTATTGTCAAATATTCCATTATATTGAGTTACCGTATTGTATTTATTCATCACTTGATAGACATTTGAGTTATTTTTACTTTTGGCTTTCATGAATAATGCTGTGAACAATTGTGTCGAAGTTTTTTTGTGAACGTAAGTTTTCATTTCTCTAGGAGAAAATTCCTGGGTCAGATGTAACTTCATATTTAATATTTTGAGAAACTCTCAGACTTTCCAAATCAGCTGCACCGTTTAACATCCAACCAGCAATTGTATGAGGGTTCCAGTTTCTCCACATCCTTGCCAACACTTGTTATTATTTGTTATTTTTTGGCCGCCTGAGTGGCAGTGAGGGTGGTATCTTGTGATTTTTGATTTACATTTCCTGAATAACTTAATGATGTTGAATTATGTGAACTAAAAAAAAATGTGCAAATTTAAAAGTTTTCTGTACTTATCATGAATTTACATTTGTAAAAGTCTTTCAGTTGGAAGGACATAGTTAATTTTTGGTATATTAAGATTCGTGAATTTATGTATGACATCAGTTGAACCGTAATGGTTAATGAAAGGTACAGGGCCGGCCGCAGTGGCTTATGCCTGTAATCCCGGAACTTTGGGAGGCTGAGACGGGCAGATAATGAGGTCAGGAGATCGAGACCATCCTGGCTAACACGGTGAAACCCCATCTCTACTGAAAATAGAAAAATTAGCCAGGCGTGGTGGCGGGCGCCTGCAGTCCCAGCTTCTCGCTCAGGAGGCTGAGGCAGGAGAATGGCGTGAACCCGGGAGGCGGAGCTTGCAGTGAGCCTAGATTGCGCCACTGCACTCCAGCCTGGGCGACCAAGTGAGACTCCCTCTCCAAAAAAAAAAATTTGTGAAAGGTACAACTTGTAAATCTGAATCTGGGAGTAGGAGTAAGGGGTGAATTTTTTAAAAAACTTACTTAGCAAAATTAAAAACCAATTGTAATGAAAAGGTACGTGTAAAATGAGGTGGTGTGAATAAAGCTAAATGTAAACATTACATTTTATGAATAAATATAGTTTCATTAATACTTTGTGTTAATAAACCATTTTGCTATGTCTTTTTTTTTTTTTTTTGAGATGGAGTCTCGCTCTATCGCCCAGGCTGGAGTGCAGTGGCCGGATCTCGGCTCACTGCAAGCTCCGCCTCCCGGGTTTACGCCATTCTCCTGCCTCAGCCTCCCGAGTAGCTGGGACTACAGACGCCCACCACCTCGCCCGGCTAGTTTTTTTGTATTTTTGAGTAGAGACGGGGTTTCACCGTGTTAGCCAGGATGGTCTCGATCTCCTGACCTCGTGATCCGCCCGTCTCGGCCTCCCAGAGTGCTGGGATTACAGGCTTGAGTTTGCTATGTCTTAATTTTGTGAGACAAAGCTCAAACAAAACAAGACCAAGTAATGATATAATGTCACAAAGAAAGCAGGAATGGCAATACTGCTGTTTGTTAAAAGTGGAATTTAGGCCGGGCGCAGTGGCTCAAACCTGTAATAGGCAGTCCTTAGCTTTACATAGTTCCTGTAGGCACAAATTTCAATTGCCATGACTTAGCTAAATAACAGTCCCCTAACAACATGGTTAAAATTTCACCTACCCTGCCGTATTAACTGTAATTGCATCAACTACAAAATTTGCTGCTAGTCTTTCAACCCACAAATTGAGATGTAAATTACAGGTGCATATAATGTCACTTTCAAAGTTTCTTGGTGATTGGTCACCGTGCATCAGTTTCTCAAAATCATGCACAGTGGGATGTATAGTTGGCCTCTCTCTCCTAATGATGTCCCCATGTGACAGTTTACCAAAATAAATGAGGAAATTGATCATCAAAGATGATAGTGCAGCAAAAATCATAATGCTAGATGGGAAATTTGAATTTGATATAAATGGAATAATAGAATAAATAGCTTACCTTGTAAATATAGATGGTTTGCAGTTGGACAGACACTGATTGTCCAGCCAGAGAAACTTAGTGGAGGCAAGCTTATCAGTATAAATGAAAAAGGTAGTTGTAATGGAAAAGATGAAGATATCCTATTAGTAGAGGTGATACCAACAAAAAACATTGAGGATATTTCACAACACTGAAAGCATGAAGGGTAAAATATTGGAATCTGATCCAAACTTAGAAAGGAGTATAACAATTTGCCAAGGCATAGAAGATAGACTCATGCCATATCATAATTAGTATCACTAGAAGGCGGCAAGCACTGTTCAAACTATTCTTTTTTTTTTTGGAGATGGAGTCTCGCTTTGTCACCCAGACTGGAATGTAGTGGTGCGATCTCAGCTCACTGCAACCTCTGCCTCCTGGGTTCAGGCAATTCTCCTGCCTCAGCCTCCCGAGTAGCTGGGATTACAGGCATGTGCTACCACGCCCAGCTAATTTTTTTGTATATTCAGTAGAGATGGGGTTTCACCATATTGGCCAGGCTGGTCTCGAACTCCTGACCTTGTGATCCACCCGCCTCGACCTCCCAAAGTGCTGGGATTAAAGGCGTGAGCCACTGCACCCGGCCCTGTTGAAAACTATTCTTTTTTTTTTTTTTTTTTTTGAGACGGAGTCTCACTGTGTCTCCCAGGCTGGAGTGCAGTGGCGTGATCTCGGCTCACTGCAAGCTCCGCCTCCCGGGTTCATGCCATTCTCCCGCCTCAGCCTCCCAAGTAGCTGAGACTACAGGCGCCCGCCACCACGCCCGGCTAGTTTTTTGTATTTTTAGTAGAGACGGGGTTTCACCATGTTAGCCAGGATAGTCTCGATGTCCTGACCTCGTGATCCACCCGCCTCGGCCTCCCAAAGTGCTGGGATTACAGGCTTGAGCCACCGCGCCCGGCCTCCTAATGTTTTGAGTTACAGCATACTAAGTAAGTATTGGTTTTACTGTTTCGTTTCCGTATGCATTTACGTAACTGTCAGTAACAGACTGCTTAATGTTCTGACAGTTTTTAAAGGTCACAGAACAGTTGTAACTTTTCCAATTGATTATTAAGATTGCCTTGCTTGGTCATTTTTAAGAACTGCTTTGAGGTTAAGAAAAATGATTCATGTAAAAAAATTTATGTCTATATACAGTAACTTTATGGTAGATCAGTCTTCAGTGGCTTTTAGACTTAGAGCCAGCCATACCGTTAAAAAAAAAATCCACATTTGAGGTTTTAAAACATTTTCTTGTAATTATTTTTGAGGTCTTTTTCTACTCCTGAAGTTCCTGGTGACCGCAATTTTGAGCCCTTTGGGGATGTTAATTTAGTAAATGGGGGTGCTTAAGATTCAACTTCTTCAGTCTTGTTTTTAGCTTCCAAATTTTATTTTTGTCTTAAGAGTTTATACTTTTAAAATAATCTCTTTACTGTTGTTTTTCAGGAGGGAGAATTTGTGTTGAATTGGTTTGTTCTGACCAGAAATACGTTTTCATGGAGATTTAACTCAAGTCATTTACTTGGAATTTGAAACCTGTTACATAAGAGGAATGTTGTACGGCTATAGCTAAATGTGTTAATTTTTCTAATTTGAGATTATGGACAGGAATTAATGATGTCTAGTAAAATCTTCAGTTTTTGATGGAATGAGATGATTTCAGTTTAACTCCAAAGTAAATTTGGTAAATAATTGGTTTGCCTTAATCCTAGCATAATATTACTTTGAAAATGGGATGTGCAGTTAAAATACATGCATACAATGAACATTACAGAATTTAAATATTAAAGCTGACTTTTATATACCCTCATTTTATATATATATTTATTTATTTTATTTTTTTGAGGTGCATTTTTGCTCTTGTTGCCCAGGCTGGGGTGCAGTGGTGCAATCTTGGCTTCCCACAACCTCCACCTCCCGGGTTCAAGCGATTCTCCTGCCTCAGCCTCCCAAGTAGCTGGGATTACAGGCGTGCGCCGCCACCATGCCCGGCTAATTTTGTATTTTTAGTAAAGATAGCGTTTTGCCACGTGGGCCAGGCTGGCTTTTGACCCTGACCTCAGGTGATCCCCCCGGCTGGGCCTCCCAAGTGCTGGGATTATAGGCATGATCCACCACTCCCGGCCATATTTAAATAGAACTCTTAAGCTTTCTTTTAATTGAAATTTTATTTTAGAGCCTTTTAAAAATTCTAACTAGAATGTTAACTGTACTCATTAGTTCCCTAATTCTTAAAGAATTTTAGCAGATAAGGAATTTGTGATATACATCTAACGATAGTAATAATTTTAAAAGTTAGTACATTTTGGAGGAAAGAAGTATCAATTCCATTTTCCTGTTGCTTTGGGGAGTATATGTATATCAGCTGTCATAGTAAAATTATCAACATACTTACGTCTAGCTTTATAGAACTGACAGACTTCTATATGACTCACTGATGTGGGGAGGAGATGCACAGGGTCCGTCCTGGATAGTGCATCTAAATATATATGTACAGATGGTCCCTGACCTATTGATACGATTTGGCTCTGTGTCCCTACCCAGATCGCACCTTGAATTGTAATAATCCCCACAGGTCAAGGACAGGACCAAGTAGAGGTAATTGAATGATGGGGGTGATTTCCCAAATGCTGTTCTCATGATGGTGAGTCTCATGAGATCTGATGGTCTAAGTGTCTGGCATTTCCCCTGCTTGCACTCATTCTCTCTCCTGCGCCCCTGTGAAGAGGTACCTTCTGCCATGATTGTAAGTTTCTTGAGGCCTCTCCAGCCATGCAGAACTTTGAGTCAATTAAACCTCTTTTCTTTATAAACTATCCAGTCTTGGCTATTTCCTCATAGCAGCATGAGAACCGACTAATACGGTAAATTGGTACCAGAAAGTGGAGTGATGCTGTAAAGATACCTGAAAATGTGGAAGTGACTTTGGAACTGGGTAACAACAGGCAGAGGTTGGAACAGTTTGGAGGGCTCACAAGAAGACAGGAAAATATGGGAAAGTTGAGAACTTCTGGAGACTTGTTGAATGGCTTTGACCCAAATGCTGATAATGATATGGACAACGAACTCCAGGTTGAGGTGGTCTCAGATGGAGATGAGGAACTTGTTGGGAACTGGAGTAAAGATCAGTCTTGCTGTGCTTTAGCAGAGAGACTGGTGGCTTTTTTCCTTTGCCCTAGAGATCTGTGGAACTCTGAACTTGAGAGAGATGATTTAGAGTATCTGGCAGAAGAAATTTCTAAGCAGCAAGGCATTTAGGAAGTGATGGAGCATAAAAGGAAAATTTGCAGCCCGATGATGCAGTAGAAAAGAAAAACCCATTTTCTGGGGAGAAATTCAAGCTGGCCACCAAATGCTAATCACCAAGACAAGGGGGAAAACGCCTCCAAGGCATATCAGAGACCTTCATGGCAGCCTCTCTCATCATAGGATCGGAGGTCTGGGAGGGAAAAATGGTTTCCTGGGCTGGGTCCAGGGCCTCCCTTGCTGCGTGCAGCCTTGGGACTTGGTGCCCTGTGTCCCAGCTGCTCCAGTCTTGGCTAAAAGGGACCAAGGTATAGGTGAGGCTGTTGTTTCATTGGGTGCAAGCCCCAAGCCTTGGCAGCTTCCACGTGGTGTTGGGTCTGCGGGTGTGCAGAAGACAAGAATTGAGGTTTGGGAAACTGCCTAGATTTCCGAAGACATGTGGAAATGCCTGGATGTCCAGGTGGAAGTTTGCTGTAGGGACAAAGACTTCATGGTTCAATAACCTCTGCTAGGACTGTGTGGAAGGGAAATGTGGGGTTGGATCCCCCACACCGAGTCCCCACTGGGGCACTATCTAGTAGAGCTATGAGAAGAAGGTCACCATCCTCCAGACCCCATGATGGTAGATCCACCGACAGCTTGCACCATGCACTTGGAAAAGCTGCAGATATTCAACGCCAGCCCAAGGTGGGGTGTGTAGCATACAAAACCATAGGGGCAGAGCATTTTAAGGCTGTGCGAGCACACCTCTTACATTTGCATGATCTGGATGTGAGACATGGAGTCAAAGGAGATCATTTTGGAACTTGACTGCCCCTATTAGATTTCGGACTTGCATGGGGCCTGTAGCCCCTTTGTTTTAGCCAATTTCTCCCATTTGGGATGGGTGTATATAGCCAATACCTGTCCCCCCATTGTATCTAGGAAGTAACTAACTTGCTTTTGATTTTACAGGCTCCTAGGTGGAAGAGACTTGGCTTGTCTCAGATGAGACTTTGGACTTGGACTTTTGGGTTAATGCTGGAATGAGTTAAGACTTTGGGGGACTGTTAAAAGGGCATGATTGTGAAAGGGGCCGGGGCAGAATGATATGGTTTGGCTCTGTGTCCCCTCCCAAATCTCACCTTGAATTCTAATAATCCCCATGTGTTAAGGGTGGACCCAGGTGGAGGTTATTGAATGATGGAGGTGGTTTCCCCCATGCTGTTCTTGTGATAGTGAGTTTCATGAGATCTGATGGTTTCATAAGTATCTGACATTTTCCCTGCTTGCATGCATTCTCTTCTGAGGCCCTGTGAAGAGGTGCCTTCTGCCATGATTGTAAGTTTCCTGGGGCCTCCCCAGCCATGTGGAACCTGTGAGTCAATTAAACCTCTTTTCTGTAGAAATTACCCAGTCTCGGGTATTTCTTCATAGCAGTGTGAGAATGGGCTAACACGCCTACAGTGGTTCAACTTAGATTTCTGACTTGAGTGGGTTTTTCATGGTATTTAAATGGATTTCTGACTTAAGATATTTTAGATTTACAGTGGGCTTATTGGGACATAACCTCTTAGTAAATTAAGAACTGTCTGTGTATATATGTACACACACATGCAAACAGTTGAGGCTCATTATTTGTGGATTCCATATTTGCGAATGTACCTACTCACTGAAATTTATTTGTAAGCCCAGATCAGTAGTACTTGTTGTACAGGTCAGTCACAAACATGCACTGAGTAGCAGAAACATTTGAGTGTCCTGATACAACACATTCTTAGCTGAGATTGAACAAGGGAATGCTTGCCTTCTTTTTTTCAACACTCATACTGTAAGCAGGTATCTTTTTTGCAATCTTTTTTGCAAACCATGGGTTTTTGCATTTTTGTGCTTTTGTTGGTCATTTTGCCAATTAAACCAGCCCCCAAGCCTAATGCTAAAGTGTTCTTCAGTGTTGGTAAGTACGAGAAGGTTATAATGTGCTTTACAGAGAAAGCACATGTTACATACGCTGTTGGCTATGAGTTCAGTGTTAATGAGTTAGCAATCTGTATTAAATAAGGTGTCTTTAAAATGGAAACACACGTAAAATGAGTTTATGTATTTATTGGTTTATGAAAACCTTGTGATTACAGGAACTTAACCCTGTATTTCCCCTAGGAGCAATGGTTGAGTTATTTGCTAATTCAGTTTTCACAGTGACTTTATAGAACATTACTACCGCAGATAGCAAGAATTGATTGTACATAGATGAATGAGTGGGTTATAACATGTCTGATTCTTTCATTGAGTAAAATAAAATTCTTAACATACTCATTGATCATTTTAAAAACGTGGTAAGTTTTGTGAGTTGTATAATATACGAAGTTATTTTGAAGTGAAACTATATTTGGGGTGCAGTTAAATGTATTGATTAATGCTAATGTGTCAAAATTTGTAGTTTATCATTGTAGGTTAAAAAAAAATCAAATTTATTAACTTTGTTTTTTTTGAGATGGAGTCTGACTGTCACCCAGGCTGGAGTGCAGTGGCGTGTCAGCTCACTGCAACCTCCGCCTCCTGGATTCAAGTGATTCTCCTGCCTCAGCCTCCCAAGTAGCTGGAACTATAGGCGTGCGCCACCATGCCCGCCTAATTTTTGTATTTTTAGTAGAGACAGGGTTTCATCATGTTGGCCAGGCTGGTCTCAAACTCCTGAGCTCAGGTAATCCACCCGCCTCAGCTTCCCAAAATGGTGGGATTATAGGTGTAAGCCACCGCGCCTGGTGATTTAACCATTTTTAAGTGTATCATTCAGCAGTGTTAAGTACATTCACATTGTGCAACCTCTGTGGTTTTACTTAATAGAATTACAGATTTAAGTAGTAGCTTGTTACTGAATTTAATGAAAGTATTTGGAATTATTAATTGTCCTTTAACTTATATAAGATTTGTAATGCAGTTTAGATTATGCATTTTTGATAATTGCATAATAGGGTGTATTATTTAATAAATTATATATTTGAGCTTGCTTTGTACTCATGTCCTCCCTCCTCCTTTTTTAGTGCTTTTTTAGGACCAAAGGATATATTTCCTTACTCAGAAAATAAGGAAAAATATGGCAAACCAAATAAAAGAAAAGGTTTTAATGAAGGTTTATGGGAGATAGATAACAATCCAAAAGTGAAATTTTCAAGTCAACAGGTAAGTCATTACATAAAATCTGGTATTACTTATTTAATCCTGGGGAATAATCACTATCCTGGCTGTAGGAAAATAAATACTAAAAGCCTTGTGAATTTCATATTAGCTTGTTGTGTTCTTATTTGTGAGGTTGAACCTTGGACATTTTATATCAAAACGAATTGACGAAATCATTATTTTGTGTAAACAGATCTCAAGAAACTGGGAACTATTCAGTTATTTAACTCTTCCTGATTGAGGGTTTAATACATCATTGAATTTAAAGCTGTATGTACTATTCTCCTAAATTTAGGTTTTGCAACTTACATGATGTGTGCTTTAATTTTCTTATTCTCTTTAATTAATTAATTTTTTTTTTTTTTTTTTTTTTTTTTTTTGAGATGGAGTTTCGCTCTTGTCACCGAGGCTGGAGTGCAATGGTGCAGTCTTGGCTCACTGCAACTTATGCCTTCCGGGTTCAAGTGATTCTGCTGCCTCAGCCTCCCCAGTAGCTGGGTTACAGGTGCCCGCCACCACACCTGGCTAACTTTTTGTATTTTATTAGAGCCAGGATTTTGTCATGTTGGCCAGACTGGCCTCAAACTCCTGACTTCAGGTGATCCACCCGCCTCAGCCTCCCAAAGTGCTGGAATTACAGACGTGAACCACTGCACCCAGCCTTTAATTTCTAACTCCATAGAATTGTATTCAAATATGAACCTCATGAGTTAAATTAATATGTGACAAATATAACACTGTGCAAATTATATTTATTGGTGTCAGCAGCCACCTTATACTTTCTTTTCTGTGTTTTTTTCCATGGGTCCAGAGCTTTTTATTAATTTACATGTGATACTAAATTTTCATGGAGTGGTTTGCCTTTATCCAATTTGTTTCATTTTTATCATACTACAGAAAACACTTGTTCTCTTAACTTTTCCTTTGTGCTGGTATTGATGTGATTTAGAGGAAAAAAAAATTTTTTTTTTTGAGACGGAGTCTTGCTCTGTCACCAAGGCTGGAGTGTAGTGGCGCCATCTCAGCTCACTGCAAGCTCCGCCTCCCGGGTTCACACCATTCTCCTGCCTCAGCCTCCCGAGTAGCTGGGACCACAGGCGCCGCCACCACGTCCGGCTAATTTTTTGTATTTTTAGTAGAAACGGGGTTTCATCGTGTTAGCCAGGATGGTCTCGATCTCCTGACCTTGTGATCCGCCTGCCTCAGCCTCCCAAAGTGCTGGGATTACAGACCTGAGCCACCACGCCCAGCCTAACTTTTTGTATTTTTAATAGAGACGGGGTTTCACTGTGTTAGCCAGGATGGTCTCGATCTCCTGACCTTGTGATCTGCCTGCCTCGGCTTCCTAAAATGCTGGGATTATAGGCTTAGAAAAATTTTTTGTATTGTCGATTGCACTCTTCAATTGTTGTACATATTCCCAAATGAATGTCTCAGAGCTCTTACGATTTAAAGTAAACAGATGGCTTTATAATAGGATCAGAGCGCTATGAGAGCAGGTCTTTATGAAGATAATTGGGACAGTTTCTCATTCATCTATAAATGTCCTCTTTTTAAGACCTGAGGTCCAAAAATTGGGAAGAGCATGAGTAAACCTAAAGAAGGGAGGTAGCAACAAAGTGGACATTCTGCAGCTTTTTAGCCTTTTTTATTTTATTTTTATTTATTTATTTTTTTTTTTGAGACAGAGTCTCACTCTGTCACCCGGGCTGGAGTGCAGTGGCGCAGTCTCGGCTCACTGAAGCCTCTGCACCCCCCGCCCCCCCGGGTTCAAGCTATTCTCTTGCCTCAGCCTCCCGAGTAACTGGGATTACATGCGCCTGCCACCATGCCTGGCTAATTTTTGTATTTTTAGTAGAGACGGGGTTTCACCGTCTTGGCCAGGCAAGTCTTGAACTCCTGACCTTGTGATCCACCCGCCTTGACCTCCCAAAGTGCTGGGATTACAGGCATGAGCCACCATGCCTGGCCTAGCTTTTTACTTTTTTTTTTTTGAGATGGAGTCTCGCTCTGTCGCCCAGGCTGGAGTGCAGTGGCCAGATCTCAGCTCACTGCAAGCTCCGCCTCCCGGTTTACGCCATTCTCCTGCCTCAGCCTCCCAAGTAGCTGGGACTACAGGTGCTCACCACCTCGCCTGGCTAGTTTTTTGTTATTTTTTAGTAGAGACGGGGTTTCACTGTGTTAGCCAGGATGGTCTCAATCTCCTGACCTCGTGATCCGCCCGTCTCGGCCTCCCAAAGTGCTGGGATTACAGGCTTGAGCCACTGCGCCTGGCCCGCTTTTTACTGTTAAACCTGTACATTTTATTTCTTCACATGTGCCATGCTTTTTCTTAGAGAACTTTTTAGATACTGTTCTATCTGGAACATACAAATCTTTCATTGATGCTCCAAGGCCACATTAAATGATCATAAGTGACTTCATTACCTCCGAGTACTTACTTGTTAATGGATTCATCAAACCATATCATAACTGTTTCTGTACTTGTCTGTACCTGCTACAGTTATGTTGCCTCTGTGAACAAAGGTTAATGTCCTGTGTGCCCAGCATGTGCACGTGTGAGAAGAATAGCTAATCACTAAGTATTTGTTGAATGGCTACATGATTTCTCATCATTATTGCCTTGACTGTGTAGTGGGAAGACATCTTTCTAACAGACGGAAGTGATTGTTTTCTGAAAAATAATGTCTTGTAATTTTCTTTTCTTTTTTATTTTTTTTCCGGAGACAGAGTCTTGCTCTGTCACCCAGGTTGGAGTGCAGTGGTGCAATCTTGATCTTGGCTCGCTGCAACTTCTGCCTCCTGGGTTTAAGCTATACTCGTGCCTCAACTTCCTGAGTAGCTGGGATTACAGGCGCATCACACCGTGCCTGGCTAATTTTTGTATTTTTGGTAGAGATGGGGTTTCACCATATTGGCCAGGCTAGTCTTGAACCCCTGACCTCAAGCAATCCACCTGCCTCAGCCTCCCAAAGTTCTTGGGTTACAGATGTGAGCCACAGTGCCTGACTACGTTTTGTAATTTCTCTTGGATCATTTGTCCTGTGATTGCACCTTTATGGTCTTTTTCATCCTCCAAATTGCCAAGCCTTGTCAGCATATAGTCTTGGAATTTTTTTATTTTTTGAGACTGCGTTGCAGAGGCTGGGGTACAGTGGTGCAATCATGATTCACAACAGTCTTGACCTCCTGGGCTTAGGCTGAGGAGGGAGGATGCCTTGAGCCCAGAAATTGAGGCTTCAGTGAACCACGATTGCATCACTGCCTCCAGCCTGGGTGATAGAGTGAGACCCTGTCTAAAAAAAAATAAAAATAAAAATAAAGAATTGCATATATTATTGGGGTAAAAACTTATTTTGCAAAATTAATAGAGTTGATTGCTCACAGGCAGCAACTAAACAATCAAATGCATCATCTGATGTTGAAGTTGAAGAAAAGGAAACTAGTGTTTCAAAGGAAGATACTGACCATGAAGAAAAAACCAGCAATGAGGTATGTTCTATTTCTCCTAACATTTTAAACCTGTTTTGTTTCAAGGAACAAATAATGAAATAAGTTGGCCATGATTATTAGTAAGTAATTTTTAAAGTACTTAAAAAGTGAATTAGAAAATATTTAAGGCTTATTTCCTTGTGTAAGTATTAAATACAGTATTGCTAAACAAGTTGTGCATCTTTAAGATGCATACATGTTATTATTTGAAGTTATTTTTATGCGTAAAACATATGAAGTACAACTATAGGGTGTGGTAGTGTTAAGAATATTTTTTAAAGGGAAGTATTGTGGGATGGATGTACTGGAAAGAGCATTAGACTAAATTTTTAAAAACCTAGATTGATGTCCAACTGCATATGATCTGTGTATAAAGACTACTCATTTAGCCCTTCTAGGCCTCATGAAGTGGTTGTTAGACGATCTTCAAAGTCCCAGCCACCCTTTAAAATTCACAATCCTAAAATTCAGAATTCTAGTGTAGAAAAAGTAGTTTTATAAATGTAAATAGACAAACTTCCTGGTGTACTAGTAAGCATGACTTTTATATTTGATCTGACAGTGGAAATGCATTTTTCTCACTTTATTAATGTTGAAACATAATGTTTATAATTTCAGAACTCTACAGAGCAAAACAAATTTCCCCAGTGCTTTTAGTTAAACATGCTTGTGACTGTTAGTTTAAGAAGGTTTCTTTCATTCCTGGAATGATTTATTCAGTATTCAGTTTTCTTTTTTCTTTTTTAGGATGTGACTAAAGCAGTTGACATAACTACTCCAAAAGCTGCCAGAAGAGGGAGAAAGAGAAAGGTAATTTCACGGACTTACCAACCACAGGGATCTGAAAAGAATTTTTATTTCAGTTGGGTTGAGGGAGAGTAGATATAATGAAACTTTAAACTTCAGCTTTTATTCTAAACCCTTTAATTTTTTATGGGTTATGTTTTACTTGGCAAAGCTATCTGTGTTTCTTTCTTAGTGATGTAGCACCTTTAAAATAACTTGAGTGGTAAAGGAAATGAAATGCACCAGTTTTCATTCATTTTAATGACTGCTTCAGTTTCTCTAAAATGGCTAGAAATACATACTCGAAGGTTGTGGAGGATGAAATGATTTAACATATGTAAAATGTTTATGCTAAATCCTGGTACCTAAACACTAGTAAGTGCTATATAAGTGTTGTCCATTATGTTTTTGTTATTGTTACTTCACAAGGTTGTGAGAAATGAGTGTGAGTGACAGTGCAAGGTTAGGTACATAGTAGGCTTTTAATTAATATGAAACTTACGAAGTTTTGTTCACACCCTTTTCTGACCTATTTATGTCTCCAATTATTATTATATACCAAAGATACAAAGAAAACCAAGAGTTCAGTATCTCATGAGGAGGTAAACTGTGAAAATAAATAATTATAGTGGCTTATTAGCTATGTAGTATGGGTTGGAGGTGGTGTGATAACAGGATTTTAAAATACAGGCAGAATTTTGTCAGGCAGATGAAGGAGCAGGGAAGGACACATGAAGCAATTTGAATAGCATATACAGACACATAGCAGAAATTCCGTTTCAAGCATCTTGAGTATTGTATTTCAGTATTAACACGCCATAAAGTTTGAGGGAATAGGTACCCAAAAAACCTGATGTTGTCCTAAAGACCTTGGAACTTACAGAAGTGATGGGAAATGATTGAATTACTTCAAATTTTAGATACCTCCTTTAAAAAAATTTTTTTAAGAGATGGGGTCTCGCTCTGTCACATAGGCTAGAGTAGTGCACTGGTGCAATCACACCTCACTGCAGCCTCAAACTTTTGGGCTCAAGGGATTTTCCCATCTTACCCTCTCTAATGGGACTACAGAAGTGTGCCACCACACCCGGCCTTTTTTTTTTTTTTTTTCTGAGACGGATCTCGCTCTGTTGTCCAGGCTTGAGTGAAGTGGAGCAATCTTGGCTCACTGCAACCTCCACCTACCGAGTTCAAACAGTTTTCCTGCCTGGGCCTCCCAAACTGGGATTACAGGCACACACCACCATGCCTGGCTAATTTTTGTATTTTTTGGTGGTTTGTTTTGTTTTGAGATGGATTCTCACACTGTTGCACCAGCTGGAGTGCGGTGGCACCATCTCGGCTCACGGCAACCTTCGCCTCCCAGGTTCACGTGATTCTCCTTCCACAGTCTCCCGATTAGCTGGGATTACGGGTGCACACCACCATGCCCGCCTAATTTTTTTTGTATTTTTAGTAGAAATGGGGTTTTACTATGTTGGCCAGGCTGGTCTTGAACTCCTGGCCTCAAGTGATCCACCCGCCTTGGCCTCCCAAAGTGCTGGCATGAGCCACCGCGTCTGGCTAATTTTTGTGTTTTTAGTAGAGACAGGGTTTCACCATTTGGCCAGGCTTGTCTTGAACTCCTGACCTCAGGTGATCCGGCCACCTCAGCCTTCTGAAGCGCTGGTATTATGGCACCGGGCCTGGCCAATTTTTTTTTTTTTTTAGTAGAGATGGGGTTTTGCTATGTTGCCTAGGCTTATCTCAAACTCCCAGCCTCCGGTAATCCTCCAAAAGCACTGGGATTACAGACGTGAGCCTCTGTGCCCAACTTGATGCCTCATTTTTTTCTTTTTTTTGATATAAATTTGGTTTTTTTTTTTTGGATACAGAGTCTCATTCTGTCACCCAGACTGGAGTGCGGTGGCGTGATCTCAGCTCACTGCAACCTCCACCCCCTGGGTTCAAGCGATTCTCCTACCTCAGCCTCCTGAATATCTGGGATTACAGACGTGCACTACCACGCCTGGCTAATTTTTATATTTTTAGTAGAGATGGGGTTTCACCATAGCGGCCAGGCTGGTCTCAAACTCCTGGCCTCAAGTGATCCGCTCACCTCTGTCTCCCAAAGTGCTGGGATTACAGGCGTCCGCCAACATAACCAGCTAATTTTTTGTATATTTAGTAGGGACGGGGTTTCACTATGTTGGCCAGGCTGGTCTTGAACTCCTGACCTCGTGATCCGCCTGCCTTGGCCTCCCAAAGAATGCATCATTTTTTAAAGCAGTATGAATGATGGGGACTGGATTGGGGCATTGAAACCAGTTCACTGTAAAATTCTTTCAGAATTTTAGTACTAACTTTACTGGCCTTGGCATGGATTTGAGTAGTCAATAAAGACGACAAGGTCTTTGTCCATTGAACTTAATGTTTTTGTGGTTTTTTTTTTGAGACAAAAAATAAATATTTAAAATAAGAGGGTCTAAATGGGGAGTTAGTGAGTTGGCAGCCGACTAGGCTACAAAAGGCCTTTCTAAGGAGTTGGCATGAGACTGGAAGGACAAGGATCTTATAGCAGATTTTTTAAGTGGTATAGAGGAGAGATGGGATTTAAGAGCACTTAAAGAGGTTAAGTTGATGGTTGATGAGAAGTGGCTGGTGAAGGCGGGGGGGGGGGGGGGCAGAATCTAAGATGGCTCCAAGGTCTTTACTTGAATAACTAGTTATTGGGATTACAGAGGATGTTGGTTTGGAATCACAGGCATGAGTAAGGGGAAGGTGAAGCACCTGTGGGAATTGGAGTGAAGAGATATATATATTTTGTATATATATTCTTCTGGCACCAAAAAGAGAGAAGATGTAAGTTACAGATGCAGTCTCTGGCATGAAGACAGGGTAATAGATGAGGTCAAAGGAGAATTGTTTATTGAGAGGATGCAGAAACCAGAATCCTGAAGGAATATAATGGAGAGCGGGGAAGGTTGCTCTGTGAAATTATGGCTGAGAATGAACTGTCAAGAGAAAATCTAAGAGGATATCAAGCTAAACAAGGGAAGGGAGAACGTTCCAGAATGAAGAAGTGGTCAGTAATGTCCTGATTTACAGAGGGTCCCAGTAAGATACTTGCCAAATAGACTCTTCTAGGATACTTTCAGGTGAACTCCATTTAGTTGAATGGTAAGGACAGAAACTAGATTAAGGGGTTAGAGAATAAATGTTTAATGGTTAAGTTACACTGTGCTTTTGAAATCTTTGAAGGAAAGGAGAATGTGGCAACTTAATAGGGGTTTTCATGGCTAAGGGAAAGTGTTAAAATGACAAAAGACAGTAGATGCCCTAACACTTTTTCTTTGCAAAATTAGGAAAGCCTGTAATGCCGGCACTTTGGGAGGCCGAAACGGGCGGATCACGAGGTCAGGAGATCAAGACCATCCTGGCTAACACGGTGAAACCCCGTCTCTACTAAAAAAAAAATACAAAAAACTAGCCGGGCGAGGTGGCGGGCGCCTGTAGTCCCAGCTACTTGGGAGGCTGAGGCAGGAGAATGGCATAAACCCGGGAGGCGGAGCTTGCAGTGAGCTGAGATCCGGCCACTGCACTCCAGCCTGGGCGACAGAACAAGACTCTGTCTCAAAAAAAAAAAAAAAAAATTAGGAAAGATCAAAGATGTAGAGTCAGTATAAATTATTTTACATAAATATGTGTTGGATGAGAGAACGGAGGGGACATTGAAGGAATTGACTTAACAAGGAAGAGATGGATGTTACAGTCTCTAACACTGAAGGGGAGGGATGAAAGAGGCTCTGAAAATTTCTTGGGACACTAGGAAATTAAGGGAATTCCTTTCTATGGCCGTTACTCCCTTCTGCCCTACCCACATCAAAGCAAGACTTTGGGTGTGGTACAAGTCAGGAAGAATGGATTGAGTGTTGATGCAGCTGTTGATGGGAGAAGGAGGCCTGATCAGAGAGGGTAAAGTGACTTTGAGATCTCAACTGAGATTGCATAAAATGAATGCATGTACATTTTTTTTTTCCCAGCAGGCCTCAGCAGCTGGGAATAATAGAACAGAGAAGGTAGAATTGTATAGTAACCTCTTTCTTGAGGATTTGTGGGACAGATATAGCAAAACAAGGATGTGGAGGACTTATGAATGCATTTGAATGGTAATCCCATGAGGTTTTTGTGTGCGTGTGAGGTGGCGTGTTTTTAGTTAAGATCAAGGAAGCTGTTAGAGCTAGAAAGTGGGGTAAAAAATGAAGAGAAAATGAATTAAAGGGTTAGAGGTCTCAGAGCAAGTAAAATACGGAAGAAATAAATCTGTAGTCAATGGTGTAAAATATTTGCATTTAAGATGTTTAAATATTTAAGCATATCCTAAGAGTGGAAAAAACTTTAAATATGTGTATTTCATAACTTCATTGGTCCTTTCTTTAGATAAAATGTTTCTGATTTTATTTTCATGAGGAATGGTTCTGACTTGCATGATTTTGCTATAATAGTCGTGAACACACATGCATGGTAGGGCTGATCTCTTAGTGTTAATATATTTTTAATTATTATCGATGAACTTGTTACACTTATTGGTACCTCCTTAGAAACCATCTCTTCTACCTATAATTTTTTTTTTTTTTAACTTTTTAATTTTTTTCTGAGATGGAGTCTTGCTCTGTTGCCCAGGCTGGAGTGTGGTAGCAGGATCTCAGCTCACTGTAATCTCCACCTCCTGGGTTCAAGTGATTCTCCTGCCTTAGCCTCTTGAGTAGCTGGGATTACAGGCGCCTGACTTATTTTTGCATTTTTAATAGAGATGGGGTTTCACCTTGTTGGTCAGGCTGGTCTTGAACTCCTGACCTCAAGTAATCTGCTCGCCCCAGCCTCCCAAAGTGCTGAGTGGGATTACAGGCATGAGCCACTGCGCCCAACCCTACCTATAATTCTTACTCAGTGTCTTATTTCCAGAAGCAGAAAGTTAAGTGAAGAGAGTAGTCTTTGCACCAAAGAATTGATCAGTTATAATTTTAGCCAAATTATGCCCTCTTCTCAGTAGGAAAAGAGCTCTCAGTCTTGAGTTATTAAGCTTTGTTACCTGGGGAGCTTTTTAAAAACACAGAATCCTGGTTCCCTGACTCAGAGCTATCGAATCAGGATTGGGGCAGGTCAACTTTGTAAGTTCTTAAAACTCTAGAAATAAAACCTGAGCTAATAATGTTCAGGGAGGAATTTTCAGTGTTCTCTGAGAACTCAAGGGTTACCTTAGATGAGTTTTAATAATACTTTTAATATGCTTCATTATGTTTCAGTTATTAAAAGAAATGTTTAAAAACGTAATAAAGAAATGGATACATTCGTAGAAGTGGAATTGCCGTATAAAGATTTTGTTTTTGTTTTTGTTTTTTGAGACAGTCTTGCTCTGTCGCCCAGGCTGGAATGCAGTGGTACGAATCTCGGTTCACTGCAACCTCTGCCACCTGAGTTCCAGCAATTCTCCTGCCTCAGTCTCCCATGTAGCTGGGATTACAGGTGTGCACCACAAGCCTGGCTAATTAATTTTTTGTATTTTTAGTAGAGAAGGGGTTTCATCATGTTGGTCAGGCTGGTCTCGAACTCCTAACCACAAGTGATCCACTTACCTTGGCCTCCCAAAATGCTGGGATTACAGGCGTGAGCCACTGTGTCCAGCCCTATATAGAGATTAGCACATTCTATATTGCCAATACTCATTCATAATGATGCTCTTTATCATAAAGTATTAGTTTATTGGTACCAGCTTATTGATCATTGATAGTCAATGTATGAATGCTTCTCCGCCTGCTTACCAACACTGGGCATTATGTTTACAAATCAAATCATTGATGAAAAGGCAATTTTTAATTTTTTTAATCAATGAGATTGGATTATGCATGTTTTTGAGTGCCTTGCTTATATCTTTAGTGATACAGTTAATGCTGAATTCTAAAGAGTTGGGGGAGATGGGAAAGGAGCCCATCTCCTTTGGTCTCTCTCTTTCCTCCTCTTGCAGTTATGATAGTACCAACTGCTGCCTCATGTTTACATTTCGTTTCTAATTTGTGGTTATTAACCTTTGTTCCATGCTAATGCTTAAATCAATAATACTGATTCTCTTTTGAGGCCATTCTCTCCAGGAGAGTCATACCAGCAATTATCAAAGGGCATTAGAGTTTGCAAATGGTCAGAGGATTCCTTACTCTATGCTGTAGTAAATCCCTTCTTATGGGAAATAAGAATAACTCCTAGAGAACTGTTAGGTCAGAGTCTCAGTTTAGAAATAAAACGTGTCTATATGAACGAAGAATTAGAAAAAGCAGTGTGTTAGTTGCAGTGTAATGACATACTTTGTTCTCCATGTTGCATCAAGAATATTAGCTTTATTTTTACAAATGACTTCATTTCTAAGAAGTTAATTTTTAAGAATTGTTCACTAGAGTTATAAACTAAGTTTGAAGATGTTACTCTGATTGTTGAAAAATAACAAAGATCATATAGAGGTTATATCTGTACTTGAATTCACGTTACCATAGACTGGCATATTTTTGCCATGGAATTAAACTTTCTGAGTGCCTACTATTTGCTAAATAAGTTAATTAAATTTTTGTAATTCAGGCAGAAAAACAAGTAGAAACTGAGGAGGCAGGAGTAGTGACAACAGCAACAGCATCTGTTAATCTAAAAGTGAGTCCTAAAAGAGGACGACCTGCAGGTAGGATTACTGATGTTTAAATATCTGTTTGGCTTGTGATTAATATTCCAGTCCATTTAAAGTGTTGCTGCCTCAGATATTTTGGAATGAAGCGAATAGGCAATTGATTGTGTGTAACATACAGATTTCAAAGGAGGTAAACATGATTTGTGCTCTGTTTCAAAGTATTTAAATTTGAAATAAACTTTGCTTTATCTCTGTTATGTTTTCCCTAAATAGTGGTAAGAGAGGCTGTGGTGAGGTTAAAATTATCATGAATAATGGGTTTATTTTACCTTTCACTTAAGAGTCATAAGATTTCAAAATGGAGTTATAATCAGAGAGTGAGAAATAGCATTTGATTAAAGCCATTAATATTTTAAATTTTTGCGTTCTCTGTTGATAGGGATTTTGATTTTTACAGTATGCAGCTCTGTAAAAGTATTTTCTTAATTTGGCAAATTGGAAATATTTTGGAAAGATCTTCCTAATACAAAGTAAAACAAAACCAAAATTGAATTTTTTTCTTTTTACTAGGATTCTTACTGAAAATGGGGGGTAAGATGAGTAATACCAAGAAAAGAAAAAAAATTTTTATTTACATAATATTTTGGAGTTTAATATTGTAGTGGATAAAATAGTGCTAGGAAACTCAGTGAATTCTAGTATGAACTTCCAAAGATACGTAACTGCATAAGTAATATTATATATAATATGTATATGAATATTAAATATAAGTGCTGCTTCCTATTCTAAAGTTGAATTTTGTGACATTACTGTCAAAATGATAGAGAAAAATGTTTTAAGCCCTCTCAGTCATAATAAGGACAAATTGAGGATTACTCAGTTTACCTCTTTATAAATTTTTTGTTGTTGCTCATTTGAATCATGGTGGGGAGGTGTTTTTTAAATTTAGCAATAATTGTATCTAATAAGCTACTCATATTCTTATATAGTATGTATCATTTCTAATATTTATATCAGATTTGTATCTTAACTAGAAACTAGTAGTTACTGATTTTTTTTCCATGTGTATATTAGCTACAGAAGTCAAGATTCCAAAACCAAGAGGCCGACCCAAAATGGTAAAACAACCCTGTCCTTCAGAGAGTGACATGTGAGTTTATTTTTAATGTATAATTAGTTATGCAATAAATGAGACATTTGACTTTAAACAAGCACATATCTCTGCGTTTTTATCAGTTTTACAGGATGTTTGTTATTTTGATATTTCTTAAAATTACAGAAAAAACTGGAAAAACTTTGTAAAGTAAAAATTGGTAAGGAATGGCTGTTTATCATTTCATTAATTAAGACTTTTGGGTATATCAATTTATATAGATACTTAGATAATACAAAGTCAAATACATAATAGAGAAATTGGGCAAGATGTTATGTTTCGGGAATTTTACACAGAATATATTTGAAGCAATGTCAAAAAAAATTTTTTTTTTTTTTTAAGATGGGGTTTCACTCTGTCGCCCAGGCTGCAGTGCAGTGGTGCAGTCACACACTGTAACCTCAAACTCCTGGGCTCAAGGGATCTTCCCACTTTAGCCTCCCAAGTAGCTGGGACCACAGGCATGTGCCACCACACCTGGCTAATTTTTTTTCATGAGACTGGTCTCATCTTTCCCAGGCTGGTCTCAAACGATTCTCCCACCTCATCCTCCCAAAGTGCTGGGATTATAGGTGTGAGCCACTGTGGCTAGCCTACAGATCTTTTTTTTTTTTTTTGAGACGAGTCTCGCTTTGTCGCCCAGGCTGGAGTGCAGTGGCCGGATCTTGTCTCACTGCAAGCTCTGCCTCCCGGGTTTACGCCATTCTCCTGCCTCAGCCTCCCGCGTAGCTGGGACTACAGGCGCCCGCCACCTCGCCCGGCTAGTTTTTGTGGGGTTTTTTTTGTTTGTTTGTTTGTTTTGTATTTTTTAGTAGAGACGGGGTTTCAGGGTGTTAGCCAGGATGGTCTTGATCTCCTGACCTCGTGATCCGCCCGTCTCGGCCTCCCAAAGTGCTGGGATTACAGACTTGAGCTACCACGCCCAGCCCAGATCTTTTTTTAAATCTCCTCCAGAATAGGTGCTTTATTTAAAAATGGGCTAAAATAATTTTTGTATGTAAATTTAATTTTTAAAGCATTTCAGAATAATTATTCAGTTATCCAGGAAATACGAGTGTTTTTTGGTTTTTTTGCATTTTTCCCTTGCTGCCTTTTCTACTTGGATCCTTTTTACTTTGGCTTTTTTGGGGCATCTTTGCCAGAAGGAATACAGTATATTTAGACAAAGGAGGAGAAAAACTTTTTGTGGCTATTGTATTTAAAGATTTGAAAGGCTTAAGTGGGGTATGTCTATTAAGCATAGATTTACATTGTTTTGAATGAACTGATTATAGAAAATTCTAATTGTAGAACACTGTTAGAGAATCGGTATGTTTCAACCAAAATATATTTAAAGAATTTTACTGCCGGTCTGTATTTACTTTGAAAAATAGTGACACATAACAATATATTGTATACTTGAAAATTACTGAGAGAGTGGACTTTAAGGGTTCTCATCACGAAATAAAAATACGTATGTGAGGTAGGTAGTACATTAAATAGCTTGATTTAGCCATTCCACAATGTATACATACATCAGAACATTGTGTTGCACACCGTAAACACATAGAATTTTTACCTGTCAATTTTTAAAAATATTGGCAGAAAAAATACAGTATACTTTATTGTAGTGGAATTAAGAAATTGGGTACTTAACAGGTGAGTTTGCAGTCATTATTCCCTTGGAAATCTGAAATTCTGCTGGGAAAATATTGTGAGATCCCTCAATTTTGGATATAATTAGTGTTCCCTGATTAGGTCCCAGTTTTCCCTGGGAGTATGCTTCCCACTCCGTTTGTATTCATGGCTTTTGGCTGATTCCTCTGGAACTTCTCTACTTTTTCAGTATCATCCTTTGTTGCATCTGAAAAGGTCATTGGAAAATACCGCCCTGCTTATCAGCTGAGCAGCTTTCTCAGCCTGCTTTCAGACCATAGTAATCTGAGGGCCCGGTGTTCCTTTTTAGGAACTTATCCTTCTCTCACTTTCTCTTGATGCAGTCTGGTGTCACTTTTGGTAATATAATACTTTTGTATGTGTGTTTAATTCTGGTCAGCTTCCTATGCAATTATTCGTAAGGCTTTTCTCAGACATGCTCATCTTTATATATTTAATAACAGATACTTGAGTTTATAACAGATACTTGAGTTTATAGGTTTTTCTGAGAAACCATCCCTCAGGAATCATTTGTCCATCTGAAGGATTAAGGAAGTCCAGTTTTAATTCTTTTTTTTTTTTGAGACGGAGTCTCGCTCTGTCACCCAGGCTGGAGTGCTGTGGCCAGATCTCAGCTCACTGCAAGCTCCGCCTCCCGGGTTCACGCCATTCTCCTGCCTCAGCCTCCTGAGTGGCTGGGACTACAGGCGCCCGCCACCTCACCCGGCTAGTTTTTTGTATTTTTTAGTAGAGACGGGGTTTCACCGTGTTCGCCAGGATGGTCTCGATCTCCTGACCTCGTGATCCGCCCGTCTCGGCCTCCCAAAGTGCTGGGATTACAGGCTTGAGCCACCGCGCCCGGCTCAGTTTTAATTCTTAAGGATTGCAGCTATACCCTTTATTGGGTCTTTGACTCAGGCTATCACCCTGTTCGAAAGTCCTACATCCTTCCTTGAAAATAGGCTAATCTTTTTTGAACACATCTCTTTCTTGAACACTATCAGATTTATCTTGATGGTCATTTCATGCTGCCAGTATTCCATTTTGAAGCTTCTTCATCCAAAGCCACAAGTTCATTGAATGTATTTTCTTATTTGTACTACTGTCCAATGGTTTTACCCATTGTATAATAACGTATTAGGGTTTCCAGTCTCCCAGCCCCAAAAGCAAGTCACTACATGTTTTAGGTTTTTGGTCCTGGTGTCAGTTTCTCTATTAGTGAGCTTTTTCCTGAGGCAGTGGACAACCCTAAAACAGCAGTAGCCTTTACAACATTTATTTCTTATTCATGCTGTACGTAGGCTGAGTGTGAGCTGTAACTACTCTTGGTTGTGTATCTGGGCACATACTCAGTGGAGTGCAGAACTAAACTGTGTAAGCTCTTTTTAAACTTCTGCTCTTCACCATTAGAACACCATGTATCTCTTAGCGTCTGTTTCTTTGCCATGGGTACTGATGTGACACGACAGTAAAATAGAGCCCAGAAGAGCTAAAAACCAACTCACAATCCTCAGAAATGTTTGTTAAAGCCTACTGAAGTATTTGGGGTTGTGTTTACATTAGTCTTTGCTTATATTAACATATATTAAAATATTAATAAATTTACAAATACAACTTTGCTAATATCTCTTGAACTACTAAAAAGGGAAATTGTCACAAGTCTGTATTTTATGGAAGAACCACTGGGAAAAGACTCATTGGTAGCAAGCAGTGATAGTCATCTTTATGCAAATTATTTGTTTTGGCACAAAGATTATTTCACACCTTGAAATAGTCTTTTTTATGACCTTAGGATAAATTTTTAAAATAAATCCTTAAAGTCACTTTTTAAAGACGTGCTGTATGGTATCCCACTGTATATGTTTTATAATTCTTAAGATCTATCCTATGTATTGATACACGATTTTAAAAACATTGTCATCTATTTTGTACATAATGCAAATATATTGGTTAGGATACATTGTTAGAAGCAGATTTGCTGGGTCAAATGGTATTTGTATTTTTCATAGCTATTTCCTTCCATACAGGTGTAACATTTTGGGAAAAGTAGTTGGCCAGTATTGTTTAAGAGACAAAGAAATGCCTTTTTAAATGGGACTCTAGTCCCATTTTTAGGAAACTGATTATCAAAAGATATACATCAGTAGATATCCTGAAGAAAGCAAATAGTTTCACTTGCATGCTTTTACTTTCATTTATTAAAAGGATGGTTTTAATCCCAGAGAGGCTAAAGTTAAAAGGATGAAACCCATAGGACCATTAGAAAATAAGCATACCCAATGATAATTATGTAATAAAAAGTTTGTAAAGGGGCAAAAGTAAATTTCTTCTCTTCCAACTTAACAGTTCTTAAGTGGTCAAGGAATCACTTGTCTGGAAAGAGGTTAATGGATTTGGAATTCAGATACTGGGCTTGTTATTTGACCTTTTGCATCATCATTTTCTCATCTGTCAAATGGAAGAGGTTGAACTGAATAAGTCTCTTTGAGCTCTCAAATTCATTGATTTAACTGAATAATTTGAGAAAATCTCAGTGAAATTCTTTGGACAGTCAAAAGGTTATAGTTTTTAAACAGCTTATTCGAGCTTTAAGTGTTTATTTATAAAGGAATTGTTTTGGAAGAATATGTATCAACCATAAAAGTAATTACGTGGTTAGTATTTGCATAATTTGATTCTCTTAGAGCCTATTTCTGTAGTACCAACTTGCATAAATATGCAGCAGTAATTAGGATTATTGAGCAGTTTAGGTAGTTTCTCTTGTTTTAGTGGTCTCTGTGAAATTCAGTGGTGATGGGAATACTTAGGTGCTAGTCAGCACAGCACTGTCTGAAAACATGCTTAATTGGCTGTGTATTTATCATTACATGCTTAAGTTGCGACCTTTTTACCCTGCAAAGAATATTTGTATGAGTTCTAAAATGACCGTATTTGATTTCACTTCTGCAATTCCATTTCTCCCAGTATGTCTACTTTTTAAACATAGTTTATTCTTAACAAATATGTAGAATTTAAGTTCGATAAGAGCCAGGGATCTGCCCACCTTATAGCTTCTAATTTATACCAAAAGGATGTTCTGCGACAGAATTCCTTTTATGATTGGATAGTGAAGACACTCTGTTTTACTTTAGGTTGCCTTTAAATTAAAAATTATAGCTTACTGATACCTAAAATACTGTTCACTTGACTGGGAGAATATAGTTGAATGACAAATATACATTGTTATGTTCTCTGAAATAGCATTACTGAAGAGGACAAAAGTAAGAAAAAGGGGCAAGAGGAAAAACAACCTAAAAAGCAGCTTAAGAAGGATGAAGAGGGCCAGAAGGAGGAAGATAAGCCAAGAAAAGAGCCAGACAAAAAAGAGGGGAAGAAAGAAGTTGAATCAAAAAGGAAAAATCTAGCTAAAACAGGGGTTACATCAACTTCCGATTCTGAAGAAGAAGGAGATGATCAAGAAGGTGAAAAGGTATAAAGTCTACATATATAAAATGGCTGTTCTATTCTTAGTTTTTATGTATATTTTTTTCTTTTCTTTTTTTTGAGATGGAGTCTCACTGTGTTGCTTAGGCTGGAGTGCAATGGCGCGATCTTGGCTCACTGTAACCTCTGCCTCCTGGATTCAAGTAATTCTCCAGCCTCAGCCTCCTGAGTAGCTAGAAGTACAGGCGTGTGCCACCACTACCAGCTAATTATTGTATTTTTGGTGGAGACGAGGTTTTGCAATCTTGGCCAGGCTGGTCTTGAACTCCTGACCTCAGATGATCCTCCCACCTTGGCCTCCCAAAGTGCCTGGATTACAGGCTCCACACCTGGCCGTTTATGTATTTCTTAATCTTTACCTAGTTAAGGAGCTTTTAATATTTTGGAGGAAGTCTATAAATATCAGTGGCAGTTAAACTGAATTTGTTCACGTTTTTGAATAGACTTGAATTAGCTATGTTACAAAGCATATTTAAAATGTCCCTTTATTGTCTGTTCTCTAAATTTATCTTACTGTTTTACAATTATGATCTGGAAATTAAACAGTACCTTTCCAATAACTCCATCTGTCTAGAAAAGGTAGATGAAATAGGCCGTGCCCAGTGAAGACACATGTTAAAAGAGGTGGATTTATATAGAGATTTTTGTTATTTACCCCCAAGAAATTCTTAACACTCTTCAGGCCTATTGTACATTTTATCAGTGGTATGTAACTTTATTTGGACGCCATAGTGGTTGGGAATCTTACTAAAGCTGTGTATCCTTTTGTGTAGAAAATAAAATTTTGTGTATAGCCTTAGAGATTTACAGATCCAGGTCATGCAAATCTTTTGTTTGCTTTTATCTGATTTTTGGCTCATTTCTTAATCTTTTAGAAACCAAAAATTTTAAACTGGATAGGTCATGTAGTGTGCTTGTCACTACTCAAGTTAACTCACTCTGTAGAGAGGCAAACAGAAAGACATACTACATTTTATCCAAAGGACATCACTCCTACAGCCGGGCATAAAACAAGATGATTATTTCATGGTCATTAATCACAGTTAAACTTGCAGAGATAGGTGTAATTCAAAGACTATTTTTAGGTTGCTAATTTGAGTATTCATCCCTTTTTTAAAAACTAGCTGCTGCTTTTCACAAGGTTGTAATTCCATAAGCACTAGTCACTGACTTTATAGTTAACTGAAACCATCCTAATTCTCAAAACAGAAGAGAAAAGGTGGGAGGAACTTTCAGACTGCTCACCGAAGGAATATGCTGAAAGGCCAACATGAGAAAGAAGCAGCAGATCGAAAACGCAAGCAAGAAGAACAAATGGAAACTGAGCAGTAAGTATTTTTTTTTTTCTAAATTTTGGGTTCTTTTTAAAGGCTAGCATGGAATTTTTAAATAATAGACTTTCATTTTCCAGACTTTATGAAGCCTTTTGAAGAAGTGACTTTTCCCATGTGTTAGAAAAATCTTCAGTATATGATGATGATCTTATTTCAGGCTTCATTCTTTTCTGAGAGGATGAAATTGACTCAGGCAGTCACTCTGTAAATTATTTTTGAATTTAAACAAAGTGCTGATAGGATTTGATAGTGGCTTTGCAATAAGTGTACTCATCCTCTACTATTTGTTTGTATGATATAATACATATAGAAGGAGGGTTGATAATATACTGGTGGAGAAAGAATGCAGGAAATACCCTTATTCACCACACCACCAAGGAGGCCTCACCCTAAAGACCAGCAAAAGTAACAAAAGCACATTTGGAAACCCAGGAAGCCAGTAAAAGTAAAACTGAAGGCTGACAGGGTGTACATTATTATATATGTGCAATATAAATCAAATTCAAAGCTGTTTTCTCTTAAATTTTGATAGAGACCATACTTGCCATGGGGAATTTCTTTCCCCTTATTATTTTATTACTAGAAGGAAAAGTAATAGCAATGATAATAAACAGACTTCGTGTCTTTATTACATTTGCTTTCCTAGTTACCTTTAGACTGTCACTTCTGAGTTCTTTCTCTGACATGCTTTTCTTTCCTTGTGAAGCGTCTTACATTCTGACTAAACTTTGTTTTTTTTTGTTGTTTTAGTGAGGTGATTTTTAAAACATGCTCTAGGTCAATAAGACAAAGTTAATCATGAGCAGTGAAACGATTCTTGGAATAATTTTGTACTCTTTTTCTTTATATAATATATCCGTAAGCCAAAGTCTTTCTTGACAAGTACAGTGTTTTACTCTGCTTTCTTAGTTTGGAGGATATACAAGTAGTTTTAGCTCCTTGAGGGAGTAATTTAAATAACTTATCTAAAGCTCAAAAATATTATTCCCTCTAATCTGTTAGACTTTAAGCACTTCTGTAAATATTTAAGTTATTCTTTGTCACCTATCATTTTCTATTCTATCTTTTCACTGAAAAGCTGTTGGACTGTTTGTTGCTTTTGACTTTATTGTGCTCCCAAAATTAAGATATAAAATTAGTTGTTATTAGTATATGTAGCCCAACCCTTCTTTAGTATCTTAAAGTTAACTTTATGTATTTCAGTTTCTTTTGAATGTCCTCCAATGTAACTTTCTCAAATTCTAATATTTGTGTTTTCTTTCCTTCTCCTGTTATTACAAAACTTTGTACTTGGACAGTTTTGCTCTGTAAAGCATTTCAGATGCAGCTTGTGTGAAATGCATTATGCAAAATAAAGTTTATTGTATTGTATTCCCAGCCAAACAACATGTAATCTACAGTAATAAAAAATATATCTCATTTTGGGCTCAAAGCATTAATCCAGTTACTGAAAAGAGAATACAAGTGGAGCAAACAAGAGATGAAGATCTTGAGACAGACTCATTGGACTGAATTTCCCCCTTCCCCCCATTGATGGAAGAATGTTCCAGATTCTAAATTGAGGACTTCATTATTAATGGCATTACTGTGTTATGATTGTTAACAAATTTCATGTAAGGTACACACTACATACTAAGGTCGGCCATCATTCCTGTTTTTTTTTTTTTTAACCAAGCTTAAAATGAAGCTTTGTGTTTGAAAGTAATAAGCTCAGACGAAGATGGTGGTTGTACATTATTCATTTAGAAAATATAAAAATTCATTTTGTTTTGAAGCTAGTTATTAAACTGGAATAGCAGTTATACCCCCTGAGAATGGGGCCCTTCCCTTGACATTCCTTTGTTGTTTAATTCTTTAGAATCTTAATAAATGTTTTTTTAATCCTGAGAGATTAAACAGTAGTAGACTTGTTAAGAAAAAAATGAAACTGTAACCAAAATTTTAAAATAAAGTTTTTTTTTAAAAAAAACCTGATTTTTAGATATTTTTTGTTCTTGTCTATTTGAATTGGTTCATAATATGGCCTGAACTCTAGGCTAAGATACTAGAAATTAAGATTTTAATTTTAAGTGGTGATTTTTGTGATTGACAATAAAATGGTACCTTTTAATTTGTGAAATGTTAGTGAATGTTACTGGACGTCATTCAAGTTTGATATATTGGCCAAAATTAAAAAAAAAAAAAATGGTATCTTACGTCTATTTAACGTTAAGGCTAACTTCAAAACTCATTTATCTACGTGTTACGTGCACAACAATTAAATTGGTCTATTTTAACATGCGGCTTTTAAAAGAATTGATGTAGAAGCCATTAAATATTTATAGGTATTATCTTCCCATTGTGGCTTATTTGTCCAGTGACCCTGAAATCGTTCTTCTAGCAACACACTATTTATGATGTCACTGAAAAGTTAGATATGATTTAATTTAGCATGTTAATTTGAGTTTTGCTTATATTTATGCTATGGAACTGCACCATTCAATTCCTACAGTCAGTTCCTTTGCAGTCTAGGTTATTGACTTGTTTTAAGGAAAACATTTTTAGTTTTTGCATAGGGATTGTGGGCATTTAGTAATCAGTCACAAAGTTCCAATGTTTTGAAATATTTGTGTTAACATTTGATAGGCAGAATAAAGATGAAGTAAAGAAGCCAGAAGTTAAGAAAGTGGAGAAGAAGCGAGGTTAGTTATTTCACTTTCTAAGATACATAAAATTATACATGGAAAGGAAGTTACATAGACATAACTTTTCGTGTATTAATAGGTTTTGGAATCATTTCATACTCATATCCTACAAATATACTTTTTCAAATCCCTAATGGGCTTTATATGAATTGCATTGTATTTTAAGCATAATCAAGTGAACTTAAGTTGTCTTTGTTTAATGCTCATTAATTATTTGACAGTGTCAAATTTTAGTACACTTGCTGAAAGCTGGATGCTTTCCCATTTCAGACAAATCCCTTGGTTAAACATAAGGAAAAGCCGGTGTTTAGGGACTGGAGAGCAGAGGAGTTATCATATGCAGACTATTCATTGTAGAAAAAACGCAGCCAGGCGGTGGTTTTGTGCTTTTACACTGCATGTTGCTTTCCGCATCCAGACGCTAAAAATGGCAATAAGTACTTATGTTAAGCTATTGTGTGTATCTGTGAGCTTCTTAGTAAAGATCACAGAACTTTTTTTTTTTTGAGTCCACTAATTCATTATACTTAGCCTGTATACAGAAATACTGGTTTTGGAAAAACTGTTCACTGTTTTTCACATATTTTAATTTATAGAAACATCAATGGATTCTCGACTTCAAAGGATACATGCTGAGATTAAAAATTCCCTCAAAATTGATAATCTTGTAAGTGTTTAACTTCATTTAAAACTACAGTACTGCATTTATAGCTTCATCTTTGATTTTCTCACATGATCTTATGAGTATGTAAATTTAAGATAAGGGATAAATTACTGGTCATTTTGCACTACCTTATTTTTTTTAAGTGATCTTTAGAAACAGATTATAAGTATTATGATAATTAACAGCTATGAAATTACTGTTTTGTCATGAAGGATGTGAACCGATGCATTGAGGCCTTGGATGAACTTGCTTCACTTCAGGTCACAATGCAACAAGCTCAGAAACACACAGAGATGATCACTACACTGAAAAAAGTAAGTGATTTCAAGTCATGTAGATTCTTTGAATTTTGTCATTACTTCATTTAAAAATTATTTAAATCAATTAGGCAAACAATTATGATGAATGTATATTGTTTTCTCAGATACGACGATTCAAAGTTAGTCAGGTTATCATGGAAAAGTCTACAATGTTGTATAACAAGTTTAAGAACATGTTTTTGGTTGGTGAAGGAGATTCCGTGATCACACAAGTGCTGAATAAATCTCTTGCTGAACAAAGACAGCATGAGGAAGCGAATAAAACCAAAGATCAAGGGAAGAAAGGGCCAAACAAAAAGCTAGAAAAGGAACAAACAGGTATGTGATAAAAAGCCAACAATTTCACGCCAGTTTTTTGAACCATTTGCCAGGACTGCTCTTAAAAATGGCTTTGATGCATAGTTTCAGTGTTAACACCACAGAAAAAGTATACATAGGCAAAATGGTGAAAATGTGATGGGCTTATTGAAGGACTAGAGCAGTGTGCATTCAGAACAAAAAAGTCATGTCAGTTTCTATTAGACTTCTAAGGCAGAAACCATTGTTCATGAGGCAGATGACTCTGGATAAACATTTTTAAAAAGCCATCCATCACAATGTCTCCTCATCCCTAGAGGACCTACTTCCTGGTTGCTCAGCTGCTTCTGATGTTTTCTTCTCACCTAAAAAGTAAAATAGCATACAGTAGCCTTTTAAAACACAGCATCATAGGTGGAGACTACACCTGCCATTACTTGTTGCTGTTGACAGGCTAATACAAGTATTCTGATGATGCTGCTGAGTTACCTTGAACAGACTGTATTTTCACTGTATTAATGCCACGTCATATTTTTTACTATAAAGTACTTATGTGTGAATAAAGACAATGATTTCTCATTGGTAGCATATAAATTTAGTCAACAAT
The DNA here is from genome assembly GCF_049350105.2 of Macaca mulatta. NCBI lineage: Eukaryota > Metazoa > Chordata > Mammalia > Primates > Cercopithecidae > Macaca > Macaca mulatta. Next base: position 83,663,560 of record NC_133420.1, read on the forward strand.
GATGGTGATGCCAAGCAACCACAGATTGTCCATATGGGTCGCTAAGATACACCTTTGCTTTCTAATGGTTTTAAATGTATACAAACTTTCATATATAAAATTAAGATTGTGTGAAATTACCTTTAGGCTATGTTTATAGGTGTGTACAAAACATAAACTAATTTCACGTTTAGAGTTGGGTCCCATCTGCAAGTTGAACTTATGTATATTCAAATATTTCCAAAACAATTCTGTACCTTACCTACATTAAATGAGGAAGTATTTTTGTTTTTTTTTTTTAAAGATGGAGTTTCACTCTTGTTGCCCAGGCTGGAGTGCAGTGGTGTGATCTCGGCTCACCAAAACCTCCGCCTCCTGGGTTCAAGTGATTCTCCTGCCTCAACCTCCAGAGTAGCTGGGACTACAGAAATGTGCCACCACACCTAGCTAATTTTGTATTTTTACAAATTTACATGGAAAAATTAGATTTCTCCATGTTTGTCAGGCTGGTCTTGAACTCCCGACCTTGGATAATCCACCCACCCCGGCCTCCCAAAGTGCTGGGATTATAGGCATGAACCACCGCACCCAGCGAGAAAGTCTTATAAAGCACTTAGATGTGTAGCATATATGTAAAGCACTCAACCCTAGCTGCTTTTTTACTAACTTTTAGTAGTAGTTAAATCCTGCTAGTATTTTTTACTAACAGTAGTTATTTTCATTTGTAGTAAAAATTTATAACATTAGAAATAACTTCCCATATCCCTGTCATCCAGCTTTGGTAGTTCAGTTTATGATCATTGTGCTTTTGTAGCCCAAAAGCTTTCTCTGTGCCCCTCTTAAAAGTTGTTTTATGACAAATCCCAGACATATCATTTCACTCATCAACATTTCAGAATGTATGAAATACTCTTAAAACAGAATCATAGTACCGTTATCAGCTCTTCCAGTCTTGTTATTAAACATCTTAGTGGCATCTGCTTAAGGTAGAAGCTGGCATTTCAAAAGCGGTTGTTTCTTTTGTTTTTTTGTTGTTGTTGTTGCTTTTTTGGGGAATGATATGGGTCCCCTTAGAGAATTATTAATATGACTTACAGGAAAACCCCCCCTTATTTATTAGGCACAAAAATATCAATTAGGAAATACTCCTTTAGCACTTTGTTCTAAAATAATAAATTTTAAAATTTGATTCACATTGCTTTTTCTTAGTAGTAGAATAAATCAATATGCTAACAATTCTAACACCCTGTAGTCTTCCTGGTAATAGTAACCACCAGAATAACCAGATTAATAATCCACTTCCTGTACCATAGATACAGTTAAACTGCTTTTTATGGTACCTTAGCTACCCAAAGCCTCCGGTGGTGATCCGCTCCCCTCTTTTTGATAAAGCATTAAAACCCAATTCTAACATTCAAGAGAGGGCTGTATTACAATGTAATTTCAAATAAAAGAAACTAGTAGAAACACGAGGGCCATGTTGTATTTTGTTTTTGGAACTTTTTAGTAGATACTTTCAGTTATTATTTTGTAAGCTTTTAACAAAGTTTTTCCATTGGATTCCTTCTCAAGGGTCAAAGACTCTAAATGGAGGATCTGATGCTCAAGACGGTAATCAACCACAACATAACGGGGAGAGCAATGAAGAGAGCAAAGACAACCATGAAGCCAGCACAAAGAAAAAGTGAGGAATAGGTTTTAATGGGTCTTGTGTGTTTTATTATTCAAGTTTTTAATCACAGTTCTGTTCCAAGGTTATTTTAGTATAAGCAATTATCTTTTGATCACCCAATTCCTGAATTCAGTAAGCAAGATACAATTCAAAAAGGCAGAAGAGTAAAAACCTTTTATTGACAATGACTTTGCCACTGAATTCAAGGGAATGGAGCTCGCTGGGAATGCAGTTAAAAAGAAAATATCTGCTCCTGGACTTCTTTTACTGAGATACTGTTAGTAATGACTTGCATTCACACTTTTGTGAATTGTGAGAGGATAATTGTAAACAGTTAGATGGAGAATCACAGGCTATTTTTTTTTCTTTTTTTGAGACAGAGTTTCTCTCTTGTTGCCCAGGCTGGAGTGCAATGGCATGATCTTGCTCACTGCAACCTTCACTTCCTGGGTTCAAGTGATTCTCCTGCCTCAGCCTCCCCAGTAGCTGGGATTACAGGCACTTGCCACCACGCCCATCTAATTTTTGTATTTTTAGTAGACAGGAGGTTTCACCATGTTGGCCAGCCTGACCTCAAACTCCTGACCTCAGGTGATCCACCCACCTCGGCCTCCCACGGTGCTGGGATTACAGGTATGAGCCAACACACCCGGCCATCACAGGCTGTTTTTTAATACCCACCCTAAAATAGGCTATGGAGCCATAGTTGAAGTCTTGGTTTGTTCCATTGTGTATTTGAAGGACTTTGAAGCATCCCTTCTAATTCTGAAATTGAGGGAAATCTTGTTGTCTATGTGTATATCAACCTCACTTTTTGTTAAGATTTTGAAATGTGTTGGTATCACAGATACAAAACACGCTCATGTTCTTTAATAATCACTTTTAAGCTAGAAATGATGGAAAAGGCTTGGTCTGTGACACTTTCCTGAGTTATTTTGCTTCATCTGCATATTACTTTGGGAAGAAGATGTAACAGTTTTGAAGAAGAAAAAAATAATGACTGTTCTAATAAGTCAAGTTTATTTTTGGTTTGATTTCAGTCTTTTCATGAGTTTAAAAATATAATGCAGACTTAATGTCTTTTTTTCTTCATTAGGAGAAAATCCTAATTCCAGTTATTGTACCTTTCTTTCCCCCTTTTCTTCAGGCCATCCAGTGAAGAGAGAGAGACTGAAATCTCTCTGAAGGATTCTACACTAGATAACTAGGTTGACATACCGGGAATATAGAGAACACTTGAGAAGTTTGTAATGGCTTTCATTTGAAATAGACTGCTGAAAGTTTTAAATTTTTATAAGCATAGGTTTGATGTTGAAAATTTGTTACGGGGGAGAAGATCCCTTTATCTTTGTTTTAAAGTAAACATTATCGCTAAGTATACTTGTGCAGTATTAACAGCTACATTATACAGTAAATGTGGGATAAAATCCATTTAGAAAATGTTAAACTGCTTTTCCAGACATGGTTGTAGCATATTTTCAATTAGTGTGTGTATGTTAATGTGTAATTGATAGTAGAACAAAGTTACATTTTTAAAACTGCTACTTGTATAAACCTTGCCTCTTTCCCCAAATACCGTGGGTTTTGTGCATAGTTTTTACAAACTTTGGATTTACCAGACTGTCTTTTCACTGTTTGTGGGTTTTGTAGAAGTTGAGCATTTTTATGGTAGATAAAATGTTACTTCTATACAAGTACTCACTCCCTTTTTATCAAAAGTCTGTATGGTTTGTTTTGGTATGACAACTAGTTAAGTAACTGACATTGAACTGACAGAAATCTACAAACTATAAAACATGATGTTAATTTTTGAAGGTAATTTAGTTTTGTGGCTGGACATTCAGTGAAGTCTTAGGACTTCTCTGCAGATAACTGACTGGCTATATATAGGAATGAATCTGGCTTTAGGGTTAAATCATTTAAGGTCCTTTTATAGGCAGGCACTAGTAATTAAAACTGAAAACTAAGTTTATTTTTGAGAAATGTTAAAGATGTCTTCAGGAAATCACTAAGTAGTACTTAATTGGAAGAAAAAATCATGATGCTTAGACAATAAATATAAATAAATGCTATATAAGGAAACTCACCTATTTGAAATTATGGCTATATTATTTTTATTTTCTAGATTCCAAAAATACAAACACTAGTTCTTCCAACATAGTACTTTGATAGTCTGTACATTGACGTGTATGGACTAAATACAGGGTGAAATCAATGTTACAGAATTTAAGGGTATGTTAACTAAATGATAGCATTTCTAAGATATTTTGAATATTAGGTCATTTGGCATTTTTCAGTAAGTAGGATACTTCTCATGTTTTGAAACTATATGAATATGGAAAAAAATGGCTTAAGACCAGTGTCTGTGTATGACATTGTATGGTTGACTCTCTGGGATAACTGTTTTCATCTACAGAATTGAAGTTTTGCTTTTATGAGGTCTTACAGTGGAACTAGGAATCACTGTTTTGAGAGAACCTGCATATATACCAGTCATTATCTGTTTGATCCTTATACAGTTTTAACTTAGATTTATTCTAGTTAAGCCATAAGTTCAACGTGTAAACTTGTTTTGATTAAAGAATTTTTCTACCAAACTCTACTAGTAAATTACTTTCTTCCTATTTACAAGAGTAAGTGATGAAATTCTGGGTTTGCTGCCAAGGAAATAATTTCTTAGTTAACTGGTCACAGAGGTTGTGTTGTTTTTGGGAAACAGGGTTAACTAAACAGCTCAAGATGATAAAAATAAAGGAAATATTTATCTTTTGTTCACCCTTTCTTCCCATAACCCACTAGATCTGTAGTTTTACAAAGAAGCCACAGAATATTCAACTTCTAGAGATACAGCATCATTCTCATAATTTATGTCAGCTTGTACAAGCTGACCTTGCTCTAACTAGTTGATGTTCGCCTCAAGCATAACTGCCTTTTAATTGTAACTCAAGAAATTTGCTTTGTCATAGGCTGATTTACAGATAACTATCATCTCAGAACTCTTGATAATTATTCGTAAGACTTAAGAACTTTCAGGATCATTGAAATTGTTCATTGGCTCAATTGGTGTGTGTGGTCAAAACTCCACAGCTTGACAAGGCACCAAGAGGTAATTTTGAGATAGCCCCCACCCTGCCCCGCAAAAAGTATGTGTAATATGTATGTTTTAACACCTCTTTTGGGCCGGTGTGTGTGTACGTATGTGTTTTGATTACTGGGTAAAAGAGTCATACATCAGGCGGGCGCAGTGGCACGTGCCTGTAATCCCAGCTACTAGGGAGGCTGAGGTAGGAGAATTGCTTGAACCTGGGAGGCAGAAGTTGCAGTGAGCTGAGATTGCCCCACTGCACTCCAGCCTGGGAGACAGAGCGAGACTCCATCTCAAAAAAAAAAAAAAAAAAAAAAAAGTCATACATGACTGAGCAGAACTATTGAAGGTTTTCTTGGCTGCTTGGAGAAATCGCAGATACATCCATCTGGATTTGGTATGTGAACAACTGGAGAGAACCATGCACTTTAATATTATATCCGGTGATTTCAAATAATATGATAGATTTTGCTGATACAGTACTGCTGTCTATGTTCCTACTCACATACACTTACCTGGTTACAGATGTCAGGTCAAGATGAGGTCTGCATCTAATCCTGTATAAGAGCAAAGATTTTTCATAGGGTGCTGTGAGGGCTTCGCTAACTTTATTTTGTCCGATTGGCCAGAGAAAGGATGCTCTAATGGAAATAGCAAACCCGTATCATTAAACTCTTTAGAAACAAAGAAGCTGGTTTAATAGGCAGAAATGTGTGTGTTTGGGCTGTGTAATTCTGCAACACAATGTTAGAGATGACCTTTCTCCTAGTAAAACTAAAATGTCTAATTATCCTTAAACGGTACTGAGGCCTGAAGAACGTTTAAAGAAATAGCTATTGCTTCTCTGGTGACTTTTGTGCATGTGCATCCACTATTATATAAAAGTCAAATTCAACTACCAAGCATGTTGATTGACATGTTCATGACAACATTTTCACATTTGCCTATCTTCATTAGATAATATGTTACATGTAATTTGACAGGTGTGTTGTTTTGATTGAAATAAGCATAAAGAAAAGCTGTCTCGAAAAAAGAGAAAAGCTGTCTTAAATCAGGGGTTTTATAGCTCCAGAAATATACAAAGTTAGAAATTTCTTTTGACTTGAACTTGGTTGGATACCTGTATAACTGACACATAACACATGGGCAAACTGGGAGTAACCTGGTTAACTTTTCTCCTCAGTTTCACCAGGAAACAATAATAGGTACCTGAGTCTTTGATGAAAAGGTTAACCTTAAGAACTAGCAGAAAAACATTCTCAAATAATAGAATGCCAGTAGCAGAAATGTTTTAACTGGCATGTTTCTTCTTTGTCCACTAAAATGAATTGACACCACACACGGAATAATGCATTATGACAATACTTAACTTTTTGAAGTTTGAGAGTATGAAATGAAAATGAATAAAATATCCTTGCATATGCATGTAAGACCTATAAGGAATGCAGTATTACAAATAAAGGAATCAAAATTTTTACCCATGGAATTTTAGGGTTGGGTAAATCATTTATCTTAAATCTATGGTTTGCTGGCTGTTATCAATCTGCTCAATTTTAGCATTGTTGTATACAAGAAAGTAAAAATTTAGGTATAACATAAGCCAGCCTCTGAGTTCTCTATACTGATTATCTGCATACTGACTGAATCAGTGAATGAGAACACTAGACATACCAGAAGCACGTGCTTGTCCTCTCCAAGCCAACGGACTTAACTGTTTGTGGCATTTAAGTCCATAAAACATACTTCACTGTCAATCTTTTAAACACATAGGCTTATAGGTTTCATCAGTTTTCCATTTATATAAATGTCTGTTCTTAGCCATCCATTTTTCAGTCAAATTTTAATACAACCTAGGAGAGAAAAAGTGGAATTTATTTATTTTAAATGATGCATTTGAAATCTATAGTATTCCTAAACGTTTTTAAACAGTATTAAATTTTCTACCCATAAAGGTTTCCAGAAAATATTTGAATGTAGATAGCTATAAATCTATCTGATGGTCTAAACCTGAAAATAAATAGTTTCTTTTGCTGGGTGCTGTGACTGATGCCTGTAATCCCAGCACTCTGGGAGGCCAAGGTGGGTGGATCACTTGAGGTCAGGAGTTTGAGACTATCCTGGGCAACATAGTGAAACGCTGCCTCTACAAGAAATAAAAAAATTAGCCTGCCATGGTGGCCTGTGGCCTGTGCCTGTGGTCTCAGCTACTTGGGAGGCTGAGGTAGGAGGATCACCTGAGCCTGGGAAGGTCAGGGCTCCAGTGAGCCAAGATCACACCACTGTACTACAGTCTGGGTGACAGAGTAAGACCCTGTATCAAAAAATAAGTTTAAAAAGTTTTTTTTTTTTTCTCAGAATAAGATGAGAGTAACTAGGATTACTATAGTAAGGGGACCAGAAATATGGAAGACCTGGGCCAGAAAAACTTATTTTTTTCTTTTTGCTTATAGAATACTGGTATATATCCAATAGTATCATTACCCAAGAATAAGTGAGCCAGAGCTAGCATATCAATAGGATCTTGATTTTTCCATGTCTCCACAGTCATACGAAATCTATTGTTTTTTAAATCATAGTATTAAATTGACATATTTTAAACTCATAGCATTCATAAAGCTTTTGTCAAGAAATAAAGCTTCAAGCTAATGTTATTTCTGGAGTTGTGAGTATACACTCAGTATCTTTTTAAATCCATTATTCACAAAGTCTTATTAACATGTCTTGTATGCCTAGTTTCCTTCAAAACAAAACTTAACATTACTCAACAGCACACGAACATTAAATTACCCCAAAGCAGCCGGGCGCGGTGGCTCATGCCTGTAATCCCAGCACTTTGGGAGGCTGAGGCGGGCGGATCGCCTGAGGTTAGGAGTTTGAGACCAGCCTGGCCAACATGGTGAAACCACGTCTCTACTAAAAATACAAAAATTAGCCAGGCATGGTGCCAGGTGCCTGTAATCCCAGCTACTTGGGAGGCTGTGGCAGGAGAATCGCCTGAACCTGGGAGGTGGAGGTTGCAGTGAGCCGCGATTGCGCCGCTGTACTCCAGCCTGGGCAACAAAAGCGAGACTTTGTCTCAAAAACAAAAATAAATTATCCCAAAGCTATTAATTTTGTCTTATTTGTAAATAATTCATTCTCCCTAATTTCCGTTACAGATATTTGAAGGATCTTTACCTTGGAAGCCTCATGGTAGAAGGTGTAGCTCTCACATTCTTCAAAGCATTTTCAAAACACTTCCACTACTTGATGTATCATTAATTCTATCTTTAGCAAAAAAACACTATGGACAGAGAATGAATAGGGAAGGCATGGATTGGGAGAAAGAATATGTGTGTCTGACAAAGGATTTAAAGTCAGAATATATAAAGTACTACAACTCAATGGGTAAAAAGCACTAAATTAAATACTCTTTGGAATAAATGTGAAATTTAACTATGTTATAAACATGTACAATCATTATAAGAAAATCTGTGATTTGGAATTTTTTTTGGTAGCTTTAGCAGACTGTTCAAAGTGGATCCTGCTCCTCAGTGGTGTTTCTTAGAAAAAAGGTAACCATCCAAGAGAACAGTTATTTCATGAGGGGGTACTTTTGTGAGTGTAGCTATTCTTAATTAAAGGTTCCAGGATCAACATAAGGATAAGCAAGGAATTCCCCCAGTTTGTTGCCTTCTGAATCATAGTGGAGCATTCGGAAGCAAACATCACAAAAGAAACATGGGTCCTCTGGTGCAAAACTGTCATTGTTCGTCACCCATCTGTAGTTTTTAAAAAAAGAAGTACATCATTACAATCAAATTTTCCATACCTTAACATGCTTTAAGTTATGACCTGTAGCAATATGTAAATATAACATTCTCACTATTTCCTTATCAGTCTGTTATTAATGCATAATCTTTAATTTTGTATACATAGATGCAAATACCACCAACACTCTCTACAAAGCCAAAAGGTCATCTAATATTAAGAAACACTGCAGAATGCTGTTTCTCTGTAATAGTTACCCTTAAAGGAAGAATATAAATCTACTTGAAAGTATCACACATTTGCCATGACATACCTATCCTCCAAGTATGAATATAGTCATTTTCTTCTAACAGACCATCTTGAAAAACTGTAACAAAATTAGATGCTACAGATCTGATACACTTTTGCTTAATATACCTTCTTAACTGATAAATGAGTACTGGTTAATTTGAAAACTTATGTAACTATTTACCTATAACTCAAGATTATGTTATAAAGTATATACAAATGGCAATATGGGCAACATTATTCAACCAAAATGTTGAATGGCATGAAGATGCTATTGTATGGTATGTTTGAATTATGCATCTCATGGAATGTTTGCTTTTAACATTATTTTCCCTTTTATCTGATTTATCATGTTTTCCTGTTGATCTTTTAGAAAAGAATATTGTGGGGTGGCGAAAACAAACTGAAGATACAAGCTGAGTATCCTTTATCTGGGCTGGGTGTGGCGGCTCACGCCTGTGATCCCAGCACTTTGGGAGGCCAAGGCGGGTGGATCACAAGGTCAGGAGTTTGAGACCAACCTAGCCAACATGGCGAAACCCCATCTCTACTAAAAATACAAAAAAAAATTAGTTGGGTGTGGTCGTGTGCGCCTGTAATCCCAGCTACTCAGGAGGCTGAGGCAGGAGAATCGCTTGAACCCGGGAGGCAGAAGTTGCAGTAAGCCGAGATTGTGCCACTGCACTCTAGCCCAAGGGACAGAACAATACTCCATCTCAAAAAAAAAAAAGAGTATCTTTTATCTGAAATGCTTGGAATCAGAAAGAAGTATTTCAAATTGCAGATTTTTTTCAGATTTTTAAATATTATGCATATATTTGCCGGCTGAGCATTCCACTGAGAATGTGAAATCCAAAATGCTCCACTGATCATTTCAGCATCAGATGTTGCCACTCAAAAACTATCAAGTTTTGGATTTCTGATTCTTGAAATCTGAAATGCTCAACCTATACTAAATTTCCTGTCCTCTGAGTGGCTTTCAGGTTTTTTTTTATAGTTATTGCTGTGTTGTCCAGGCTGGTCTCCAGGCCTCAAGTGATCCTCCCACCTCAACCTCCAAAAGCAACAAACTTTTTTTTTCAGTGACCCACAGTAAGAAATGCTTTATAATCTAAACATGTAGAATCACATGAAATAAAAATTTTATAAAACTATATTTTAACTTCATGTGATGTGCTGTGGTATTTTTTTAATTGATGAAGTTTTATTGATGAAGCTGATTATGTAAACTGTGTGGACAAGAGGCAGAAAGAACATGGTTCCCCAAGCATTTTGGATTAAACAAGGTTTTCTTTCCTTAGACTTCCCAAATCCCTTTATGGTAATGTACACTGTGACCCTCTAACAGGGAGTTACTGTACAGAGCTTTTCTTGAATGTATTCTATCAAAGAATCCTTGCTTTCTTAACACTATTAACTTTTATTTTTATTCACCTAGCTGTATACATTTTATAAGCCTGAAATTTGACCTACCCCTGGACTTGTGTACATATAATATTTCCTTACTATTTAAGAATGTCAGTTTTAACTCACTAAACTGGTTTTGTGGCACTTCGCTACTACATGATACTTCATATTTATAACCTAAAGTACAAATATTCTTAGATCCAAAGTGGAAAACAAATACCAAAAGTCAAAACTACCATTTCTCAGAGAAAAAAAATACATTATCACTCACCTAGCTGTATACATTTTACAAACAAAACATTTTCTGGTCCATAGCCAATGCTTCTTGATAAGGAGGGGATACAGTGTCCTATCCAAGCAGTCATCATGATGCACAAGCCTTTTGTTCATGGGAAAATAAAGATATTAAGGTGATAAATATTAAGTGACAAATTTTTATGAGCTATTAAATAAATCTGTACCTGAGTATTAGGAAAATACTTTCAATTTTTGCTTACAAGATGTTGCTAAATTACTTGTTATACCATGTTTGACCAAATTGTGTTCCACAAAATACTTTCTCCAAGAGCATTTTGGATTAAACAAGGTTTTCTTTCCTTAGACTTCTCAAATCCGTTTACGGTAATGTACACTGTGACCCCCGCTAAGAGGGGGTCATCATATAGAGCATTTCTTGAATGTATTCTACCAGAGAATCCTTGCTTTGCTTAACACTAGTACCTTTTATTTTTATTTATTTGAAATGGGGTCTTACTCTGTTACCCAGGCTGGAGTACGGTGGCATAATCTTGGCTCACTGTAGCCTCCTCAAACTCCTGTGCTCAAGCAGTCCTCCCACCTCAGCCTCTCCAGTAGTTGGGACTACAGGCATGCACCACCACACCTAGATAATTTTTAAAATTTTTGTAGAGACATGGTCTCACTATGTTGTCCAGGCTGGTCTCAAACTCCTGGCCTCAAGCAATCCTCCCACCTCAGCCTCCCAAGGTGCTGGGATTACAGGTGTGAGCCACCACACCTGACTAACATTTAGTACCGTATAATGAAACAATTTGGGCAAAGCTACTCAGTAATATTTTACCTAGATTAACTGGTTTTTAGAATGTGGCTCTTGTTTTTTTAATGTCTCCTTTATTAAAATCTAATTCTGACTCATGGCATAATATGAATTAGTAGAATCTTAGTTTTAAGTGTCAAAATTATGAAACCTTTAAGAAGTTTCATAACTTTTATTAAAAAAAAAATTGAAGTCAGTCTCTACTCTGCCACTAATCAGCTCCACGGCTTTGGGTAAATCCTGTAAATCATGACAGACTTCAGATTATTCTGAAAGATGAAAGGACTACACAAAATTGTTCTAAAGGTCTCTAACAATTCTAAAATACCACTTTTTTTAAATTAAAACTTTCACCATCAGAAAATAACCCTTTGATAGCTGGTATTATGGAATGGCACTGAATGATTAAATCTACCTGTAAGATAAAAATGACTTCTCTAAATTGCCTTTTAAAAAGCCCTACATTGCATACTCTTAATAAATGTAAACTTTTTAAAAAAAACAAAAGGGCAGATGTGGTGGCTCACATCTGCAATCCCAGCACTTTGGGAGGCCAAGGCAGGAGGATCGCTTGAGCTCAGGAGTTAAAGACCAGCCTGGGAAACAGAGTGAGACCCTGTCTCTACAAAACATATACAAAACGGAGGCATATGCCTATAATCTCAGCTATGGGAAAGACTGAGGGAAGAGGACTGCTTGAGCCCAGGAGGCCGAGGCTGCATTGAGACATGATTTTGCCACTGCACTCCAGCCTGAGCAATAGAGTGACACCCCCTTCTCAAGAAAAAAAAAAGTGTAAATTGCTTTTTCTTTGACATTCAAACAGATCATGTTTCTTTTGTTGATCATTGTATCAAGAAATTACCATGAGTTTAAGGGTCATGTTTTTATCCTTCAGCCTTGGAATCACATTGTTTATAGAAACAGGCCTACACTGTAAGAAATGTACGGAAAAGGCCAGGTGCGGTGGCTCATGCCTGTAATCCCAGCACTTTGGGAGGCCGACGTGGGCAGATCACCTGAGGTCAGGAGTTCGACACCAGCCTGGCCAACATGGTGAAACCCCTTCTCTACTAAAAATACAAAAATTAGGCCAGGCGCGGTGGCTCACACCTGTAATCCCAGCACTTTGGGAGGCTGAGGCGGGCAGATCACCTGAGGTCGGGAGTTCAAGACCAGCCTGACCAACAGATAGAGTAGAAACCCCATCTCTACTAAAAATACAAAATTAGCTGGGCATGGTGGCACATGCCTGTAATCCCAGCTACTCAGGAGGCTGAGGCAGAAGAATCGCCTGAACCCTGTAGGCAAAGGTTGCGGTAAGCCGAGATCGTGCCACTGCACTCCAGCCTGGGCAACAAGAGCAAAACTCGGTCTCAAAAAAAATAAATAAATAATACAAAAATTTGTCGGACAAGGTGGCACGCACCTGTAATCCCAGCTACTTGGGAGGCTGATGCACGAGAATTGCTTGAACCCAGGAGATGGAGGTTGCAGTGAACTGAGATCATGCCACTGCATTCCAGCCTGGGCAACAGAGCGAAACTCTGTCTCAAAAAAAAGAAAAGAAAAGAAATGTATGGAAAACAAAGCCATCAGAGAGAACTGGGGGTTGCCTTCCATCTTATGTTTATTACAAGGCTAGCATATTTTCCCACATTTGAAAGGAAGAGCAGGCAGAACAGCTTATATAATTTTTTTTTTTCTTTTGATACAGTCTTGCTCTGTCGCCCAGGCTGGAGTGCAATCGTGGCTCACTGCAACCTTCGCTTCCCGGATTCAAGTGATTCTCGTGCCTCACTCTCCCAAGTAGCTGGGACTACAAACGTCCATCACCACACCCAGCTAATTTTTGTAGTTTTAGAGACAGGATTTCACCATGTTGGCCAGGCTGGTCTCGAACTCCTGACAGCAAGTAATCTGGCCACCTAGGCCTCCTAAAGTGCTGGGATTACAGGCATGAGCCACAGTGCCTAGGCTGCTGATATAAAATTTTAATAACATCCAAGACATAAATGTACTGTCTATAATTTTAAAAGCCATATAAATCCAAGGTTTATATATGCTTCTGGCTCTTGCCTCCCCATTCTTCTTCCCTAGGGACAACTGTTTTCCATTCTTAATTGTTTGTTTAGAATTTAGCTCCTCAACTTCTCCCCACAGAACTACCATAATTTTGGTTAAACAGATATTTAATTCATGACGAATTAGTACTATTTCTACCTAAGCCACACAGTTGACATTTATGGGACGACATTTTGTTTTCTAGCTATTAATCTATTAATTCCCTCCCATTTACATTTGCTTAATTTTCTTTTTTTTTTGAGACGGAGTCTTGCTGTTGCCCAGGCTGGAGTGCAGTGGCGCAATCTCAGCTCACTGCAAGCTCCGCCTCCCAGGTTCACGCCATTCTCCTGCCTCATCCTCCAGAGTAGCTGGGACTACAGGTGCCCGCCACCATGCCTGGCTAATTTTTTTTTTCTATTTTTTAGTAGAGACAGGGTTTAACCGTTGTTAGCCAGGATAGCCTCAATCTCCTGACCTCGTGATCCACCTGCCTTGGCCTCCCAAAGTGCTGGGATTACAGGAATGAGCCACCACACCTGGCCCATTTGCTTAATTTTCAATGTACCTATCACGAATTCAGTCACCTATTTTCTGACAGAACAGTGAACAACCGGGAGTCAACCAGTTTATTTTCCCCCGCAGACATCCTTCCTGAGTTCTGTATGCTCCTGGCTCCAGACCCTGGATCAAATCTCCAGATCTGGTACAAAGCTCTCACACTGGGGTTTCACTTTTCCATCATTCTGAGAATCCCTTTTATGTCTATTTAACCTATTCTGCCTATTCTGTGTTGCATTCCATGTCTTTCTTGTTCATGGTGTACACTTTCTGTGAAGCACTTTTACATCTTCTGGTAGTTTCCGGAGATGGAGTGCATGAGATACAAAATTTTGGAGATGAGTCAGTAAGACCAAAAATAGAAGCAGGGACTTTCTGAAAGCATCAGTTTCTTTCTTTCCTATTTTTTATTTTTGAGACAAGGTCGCACTCTGTCACCCAGACTGGAATGCAGTGACATGATCATAGCTCACTGCAGCCTTGACCTCCTGGTCTCAAGCAATCCTCATGTTTTAGCCTGAGTAGCTGGGATTCCAGGCACGCACCACCATGCTCAGCTAATTTTTGTATTTTTTGTAGAGAGGGTTTCACTGTGTTGTTCAGGCTGGTCTCGAGCTCCTGGGCTCAATCTGCCCACTTCAGTCTCCCAAAGTGTTGGGATTATAGGCGTGAGCCACTGCACCTGGCAGGCATCTGTTTCTATTACTGGTATAATAAATTACTAATTAATACTAGTAATTACTGGTTTCTAATTACTGGTCAAACATAGGTACGTTATTGTTCCACAAAAAAGTTTTAAATGGTCTCTCCTAAGGAATCAAACCAGCACTGGAGCAGGGTTTATTCGTACATAGTATTCCTTCTTAAACAGATTTCCTAAATAAAGAGGAAATGAATAGCCTTATTCAGCTATTAGCTGTTTAAATTTATAACTCATCCCCAAATCTCATTTTAGACTATCTTAGCTCCTTCCCAATTTAAATATTTGTCAAAGCATTAAGACTTCACATTTGTCAAATATTAGAATTACTCTTCCTCCAATTCCCTTTTATCTCCTTCAAATTTTGGCAAAAAGAGAAACCTAAAAACAAAGTTGCAATGTTATCTGTAAATGGATAACTACTACCTGAATAACAGCTGTTTAATACAAAATGGAGATACTTTTTAAAGTATTAACAGATTTTTAACCTTCTAATAGTAAAGTATTTCTTTTTTTTTTTTTTTTTTTTTTTTGGAGACGGAGTCTCGCTCTGTCACCCAGGCTGGAGTGCAGTGGCGCGATCTTGGCTCACTGCAAGCTCCGCCTCCCGGGTTCACGCCATTCTCCTGCCTCAGCCTCCCGAGTAGCTGGGACTACAGGCGCCCACAACCGCACCCGGCTAATTTTTTGTATTTTTAGTAGAGACGGGGTTTCACCGTGGTCTCGATCTCCTGACCTTGTGATCCGCCCGCCTCGGCCTCCCAAAGTGCTGGGATTACAGGCGTGAGCCACCGCGCCCGGCCAGTGAAGTATTTCTTACAGATTTTCCAAAATAATGAACAACAGAGGATGCAAATGGATGGAAAGAGTTGGTCTTTGCATGGAAAGAAAACAGCATTTTTGCTGCTTCCAAGTCAAGTTGCAATGATCATTACTTTTACTCCTCTGATTTTTTTTTTTTTTTTTTTTTTCTTTGAGACGGAGTCTCGCTCTGTCGCCCAGGCTGGAGTGCAGTGGCCAGATCTCAGCTCACTGCAAGCTCCGCCTCCCGGGTTCCCACCATTCTCCTGCCTCAGCCTCCCGAGTAGCTGGGACCACAGACGCCCACCACCTCGCCCGGCTAGTTTTTTGTATCTTTTAGTAGAGACGGGGTTTCACCGTGTTAGCCAGGATGGTCTCGATCTCCTGACCTCTTGATCCGCCCGTCTCGGTCTCCCAAAGTGCTGGGATTACAGGCTTGAGCCACCGCGCCCGGCCACTCCTCTGATTTTTAAAAAAAACTATCTCTGCTTTTGTACTCTGAAATAAAGGAAAAAAAAAAAAGTAACCTACCTTATGTCAGTAATGACAATGACATGTTCACAGTCTCCCTGATGACAGTATAAGTAAGGAAAACCCAGTTTAATACACAAGTCATTGAAGGTGAAATCTTCCATTCTAGCAGTCTGAAACTTTCCATATCCTCTATCATGGGACTCTGACCACTCAATGATAGTTCTAAGGGGGGAAAAGGGAAGGATATATCATTTTTCCACAAAAACTTAAAAACTACAGAAAACAGTTTGTGACTGCAGTAATTCACATTAACCTAGCTCACCCAACTAACTGGACAGTTGCCATCTTGAGATGAAGACCAAAATGTTTGATACATGTTGAGATTAGGAATGCTGAATTTTCATAAGGGATCAGTTTTCTGCAGGTTACATGATGTGTATCACTTTAGCTTAAATGCAGAATGTGTAACAACGTCACTCATTGAGTTTTGAAAAATATTTTGCACAAAATGTTAGTATGTAATGAGATTTAATATTTCAAATATTTCTTAGTTTCAATGTTTAATATCATAAATATTGATAGTTATAACCCACATAAGCAGAAGCTCATCGAAGTCTTCAATTATTTACAGTATAAAGAAATGCAAGGCTGGGCACGGTGGCTCACACCTGTAATCCCAGCACTTGGGGAGGCCGAGGTGGGCGCATCACTTGAGGTCGGGAGTTCGATTCCAGCCTGACCAACATGGGGAAAAACCCCGTCTCTGCTAAAAATACAAAATTAGTTGGGTGTGGTGGTACATGCCTGTAATCCCAGCTACTTGGGAGGCTGAGGCAGGAGAATCGCTTTAACCCGGGAGGCGGAGGTTGCATTGAGCCGAAATCACACCACTGCACTCCAGCCTGGGCAACAAGAGCAAAACTGTCTCAAAAAAAAAAAAAAAAAAAAAAAAACCCAAAAATGCTGAAACCAATAGGTTTGAACTGTTGGGTTAGAATACAGATTAAAAATGGCTATAATAAGGCTGGGCGCGGTGGCTCAAGCCTGTAATCCCAGCACTTTGGGAGGCCGAGGCGGGCGGATCACAAGGTCAGGAGATCGAGACCACAGTGAAACCCCGTCTCTACTAAAAATACAAAAAATTAGCCGGGCGCGGTGGCGGGCGCCTGTAGTCCTAGCTACTCAGGAGGCTGAGGCAGGAGAATGGCGTGAACCCAGGAGGCGGAGCTTGCAGTGAGCCAAGATCGCGCCACTGCACTCCAGCCTGGGCAACAGCGTGAGACTCCGTCTCAAAAAAAAAAAAAAAAAAAAAAAAAAAATGGCTATAATAGGCTGGGCATTGTGGCTCACACCTGTAATGTAGCACTTTGGGAGGCTGATGCAGGCGGCTTGAGGCCAGGAGTTCAAGACCAGTCTGGCCAACATGTCAAAATCCTGTCTCTACTAAAAATACAAAAATTAGCCAGGCATGATGACACACACCTGTAGTCCCTGCTACTTGGTAGGCTAAGGCACGAGAATGGCTTGACCCAGGAGGCACAGGTTGCAGGGAGAGCTGAGATCGTGCCACTGTATGATGACAGAACGACACTTTTTTTTTTTTTCTTAAAAGGCAACAATAATATGTATACTTATATACTCTAATTGCTAAGACATTGATAATGAAAGTATGGTCTCATTAAAATGAGCTTATAGATTTTTTCTATATTATGTACTTAAGCAACATATATATCACCATCATCTAGCACAAACAATAGTATATACTAGATAGGCAGAAAAAACAGTGACAGGTTAATTTACCACTATTACTTATATGTAAAGGCCAGAGACTAATAATGCATGTTAATGGGATTTAATTTATTATTATATTTTTTAGAGACAGAGTCTTGCTATATTACCCAGGCTGGAGAGCAGTGGGTATTCACAGGTGAGATTATAGCATGCTATACAGCCTTGAACTCTTGGTCTCAAAAGATTCTCCTGCCGCAGCCTCTGGAGTGGCTGGGACTACTGTACCTGGCTAATTTTTTTTTTGGATGTATGTAATGCTCAAGACAAGATTTATCAATAATTCCTTGGCAAAGGTCCTTAATAGGCCAATAATAGGATTTGTGGAGATAACACTATTTTGATAACTAGAAATAGGAAGGACTTTGAGAAGATTTTTGGAAACTATACCTGCTCAAATCTCTGCATTCCGGGTATCTTTTATCATTATAAAATGTTCCTTCAAAATAAAAGAAGGCTGATTTGTATAGGTCCTACAAGAAAACAGATGGTATTGAGAGAAAGTCAACTATTAACAATTATGAAATTGCTCTAAGTATTAATTCAAAATTTATGTATCATAAAATCACACTAATACAGGTTACAAAAACTGCTGCTACTTTCAATTTTACCCTACTGCTGTTTTAATCACTACGTTTGATTCAAATGTGTATATTCTCCCGAGATTCATGATAGAAACCCAATTAGAAATCAAATAAACATCATTATTTTATCATATGAATATACAGCAGTAAGTAGTGTTGGATACTAGAACTAAAAATTAAACAAAGTCCTATCTTTAATGTTTCCCCAGTGATAACAATGATCATCAAGTTATGTTTTTCTGGCATTTTTTGTATTTGCAATGTTTTTACAAAAATTCTCTCTTTATATTTTCAGTAACTCTTAGGCAGACAGAATCTGAATTTCTATTTTTACTCAAGCAATCTTGCCCCAGGTACCATAGTTGTACCACAACTGGTGGGAACCTTCAAGGTTTCTTAACTCATTCTACCACAGCTTCCGTCAAAGGAGTGGCTCTCACTCCTGACTGCAAAATCAAATCACAAAAAAACCAAACACCAAATGTAAACTCGGACTCATTAATTAAGAATCTTTGGGGATCAGTATTTTTCCAAAGCTCTCTAGAAAAAAACATGCAACCAGAGCTGAGAAGCACTCTGTTAAACTGGTCCTTCACCATCTATTTAGACCCCTGGATGAGGGTCAGAAGACCTGAGTTCTTTTCCTTAACCTACCACTTACTAGCTTTGTGATTCTGGTATGTAGCAATCACTTCTCAGACCTGTTTTCTCATCTGTGAAATGAGAATAATAGTATATGCCACGATGTCTTACAGGATTGTGGTGAAGACCAAAAGCAATTTATGTATAGGAGATATATGCTTCAGGCACTAAAATAATTTTACCCTAATATTTTACTTTTTCTCTTACTTCTTTGAAGCTTCCATTTTTCTTTCTTGTCTTCATTCCCCCACTTACAGATCATCTTGTGTTCGCATCAGACACTCTTGTAAGACTGGCTATCTTGTTTCTTCTTGGACCAGTCACTAAATCTCACTCACCCTCTGTTCTCCCATGTAAAATGTGAGTAAAGCCTTTACCTTTCTCATTGGTTGTTATGGAGATTAAAATGTATAATGTACTTAATGTCATATGACCAGCTGCTACAATACAAAATCTGCCACTTAATATACTTCTACACCCTCAAAGAGGTAAGCAGGGTCTGAAATAAAGGTTCTAAATAAATAACTATTGACTTATTTTGGAAACAAAATGAAGTTTAATATATATAATTGTGTTTTACAAAACACTTCCATAAAACCTCATCTTAGGTGATTTAAGCAACTTAATATCTTTTGGCATAATTATTAATTACAAGGTGAACTCTAAAAGAACAAGAATGTTTTCCATTTAAATCAAAAGTCATCCACTAATAAATTTCCCTGGCCGGCATAGTGGCTCACGCCTGTAATCCCAGCACTTTGGGAAGCCGAGGTGGGCAGATCACCTGAGGTCGGGAGTTCGAGACCAGCCTGACCAACATGGAGAAACTCCGTCTCTACTAAAAATACAAAAATAGCTGGGCATGGTTGTGCACGCCTGTAATCCCAGTTACTCAGGGGGCTGAAGCAGGAGAATCGCTTGAACCCAAGAGGCAGAGGTTGCTGTGAGCCAAGACCGCGCGCCATTGCACTCCAGCCTGGGCAACAAGAGCAAAACTCTGTCTCGAAAAAAAAATAGAAGAGACAGAAACAATGTAATAGTAGATATGTAAATATTTTAAAATACAATTATGGGTTATTTAATCCCTGCTTAGAAAACTTCAGAAGGTATCAGCACCAATGTACAGACCAAGTAAATTGACAAAGCCTGATTAAAACCTTCTCCTGGGCAATACAGTGAGTTGTTGCCCAGACTGGACTTGATCAAAAACAGACAAACATTCTCCAGGGCTTCCTGAAGGTAAGAATGATTCCCAGATCTGACTCAAATTGCTCTGAGCAATGTTCAGATGGTTGGAATGAAGAGGATAAATTCAGATTTTTCTTCTTAGATTGATCTTATTATTTAACAGTTACATCTTATGTTTTTTTTGACAAGATTAACTTTGCAGAAGATTGCCACTGCTGCTTTAAAGAAAAGATAAATCTTGGCCAGGCGCAGTGGCTCACGCCTTGTAATCCCAGCACTTTAGGAGGCTGAGGTGGGTGGATCACCTGAGGTTGGTAGTTCGGACCATCCTGGCCAACATGCTAAAACACCGTCTCTACTAGCCGGGCATGGTGGCTCATGCCTGTAATCCCAGCACTTTAGGAGGCTGAGGCAGGTGGATCACCTGAGGTCAGGAGTTCGAGACCAGCCTGGCCAACATGGCGAAACCCTGTTTCTACTAAAAATACAAAAATTAGCTGGGTGCAGTGGGG
Source organism: Macaca mulatta (assembly GCF_049350105.2). Classification (NCBI taxonomy): domain Eukaryota; kingdom Metazoa; phylum Chordata; class Mammalia; order Primates; family Cercopithecidae; genus Macaca; species Macaca mulatta. The sequence goes on from NC_133420.1 coordinate 83,684,112, forward strand.
CTACCTGTAATCCCAGCTACTTGGAAGGCTGAAGCACGAGAATCACTTGAAACTGGGAGGTGAAGGTTGCAGTGAGCCGAGATTGCATCATTGCACCCCAGCCTGGGCAACAGAGCCCCATCTACAAAATAAATAAAATAAATAAAATAAAATAAAATAAATAAAACTCGTATTTCCTGGTTCGCATAAAATTTTGAAATTCTACTTTTCTTTTTATCCTAATGTTTCTCTCCAAAAGCACTAAGATGGCAACCCTGAAGAACCTAAATATCTAAAAACCATTTTTAGCATAACTCAACAGGTACTTAAGTGAAATCTACATGTGAGCCATGATGCTAGTCTCCACACTGGTCACCAAAAACTGGAATACAGTCAGCCTGTGGAGCAGACACACACGCATTACACTGAATCAGCATACTGAAATATACACTACAATGGACAAATGAAAAGGTGCCAGGGTAAAAAAGAAAGGAGTCAAGAAAACTTGTATATAATTGGTGAGTTTTGAGCTGGGTTTGGAAATCTGAGAATGAACTCACAAAATGGATGGAAGGAAGGAAAGGGCTTCCTACCATGTTCAAATACTCAGAAACATGAAAAAGTATGGTACACTGATGAAAATACACAAATTCACTATGGATGAATAAGGTGTAAAGGCAGTAAGTGAATAGTACAGAAAGTTAATTTGGGAATCATCATTATAAAAGGTCTTATATGTCAGCCTAGGGAGAAAAAAAAAAAAAGCTAACATTAAACCTAAGTTATACCAACATTTATGTGGCTGGTGGAACAGGAATCAGGAAAAAAGGAGATTGTATTGGTTCCTGTCCAAACACTATCTCCATCCTTGTTGTTCCAAATATCTTTTTACTTATCTCTAGGAGATGCTATCCCTCCCCTGAAATGGCCCTGTAAACCTGAGGCCCTCTGCCAGAGTTGTAGCAGGTATAGTTCAATCCTGCCCTATGATGAAATGTGGAAGGGAACAAGGCCCTCCTGCTTTATTAGGTAAACGACCCTTTCTGAAAACATTGTGGGTAGCCAGTCTACCACACTGCTCCTTTCCATCCTTATGGTATGCAGGACTTCTCTTTCCTTTTGAGAGCAACACATTGGGGAAACACCAGCAAGGACCAACTTTATATGGTCTCTCCTTGTTTGGTACTGGTCCTTGGGCAGCAAAAGGCAAAGAATGGGTGCTAACTATTAAGGCTCTCAGGTCGACTCCAGCCTTTTGCTGGGGGCAGTTATGACAGATCGCAACGCTGACAGAGCTTAAAACAAGAGTGAATGAACAGCAAAGTCATATGCTACAGTGAGGTCAAGTTATATAAAAATGGAAAAGTGACCAACTGCTTAGAAAATTAGGTGGTCACTATTAGCCCAGAAGGAAAAGTCTCCATACGATAGTTTAGAAACAAATGAGAGATGAAGAAATCAAAACAGAGTCTAGCCTCTTCTTTGGAAAAGTTCCAGTGATAAAGGGAAAAAATGAGATAATGTAGTAGCTTGATGGAATCCCACAGGAGAAGAAAAGGATTTACTGGGACATTTATGAACCTGCTAGAGTAATCACTATTTTCTTAGCTTGCTATTTCCTTTTGTTTTATGGGAGGAAATCACCTTACTTTGCTGATGTGCTCAGGGGCTTGGTCAGGAGTGTTGCTGAATTCACCACCAATCTGGAGGTCACTGACACAGCGAATTGAATCCCTCAGTTCTGTGAGCTTTTGACTGCCCAGCACCAGCATTGTTTGGTATGGTTTGTGTTCTTTGTGCTAAAAGTCAAAGAATAAATAAGTGTTCATTTAGAGACAAAGCAATAAAACTACAAATCCTATCATGACTAGAACAAAACTAAATTGCTGATTTTCTTAAGTTTTTTTTTTTTTTTTTTTTTTTTTGAGATGGGGTCTTGCTCTGTCGCCCAGGCTGGAGTGCAGTGGCACAATCTTGGCTCACTGCAAGCTCCACCTCCCGGGTTCACGCCATTCTCCTGCCTTAGCCTCCTGAGTAGCTGAGACTACAGGCGCCTGCCACCACGCCCGGCTAAATTTTTGTGTTTTTAGTAGATACGGGGTTTCACCATGTTAACTAGGATGGTCTCGATCTCCTGATCTCAAGATCTGCCTGCCTCGGCCTCCCAAAGTGCTGGGATTACAGGCGTGAGCCACTGTGCCCAGCCAATTTTCTTAAGTTTAAATGGTCCCCATAACTTGATGTTCTATATTTTCACATCCAATAATTATAAGGCCAAACTAATGGTCAAAATTCAGAGTGGCTCCCCTGTGATCCAGAGCCACTCTGAAACCACCTCCTTTATCACACAACAAGCCACTATTTCCCTCAACCTGGTATTCCCTCAACCTCAATCCACCCAGGGCCCAGCACCAGACTACAAGGGACAGCCCCTCTGCCCCCAAACCTACTGGAATTATTCAAATTAGCCAATCCTAAACTGTTTACTCTTCCCTACCTTGTCTTTCCCACAGAAATCCCAATAAAAACTGTGGTCTATGCCTTCCCCTCTCCCCTTTCAGCCTCCTGACTGAGAATGGTGCTTCTTCCTGTGGCCCTACATGGTATGCGCCCTCCTCTAAGGAAATGTAATAAAAATCTTCTTTCAAAGGCATTATAGCCTCTCCATATCATCACTCAGTCACCTCCATAAATCAGAATAGTATGGAATGGCCAAGCACAGTGGCTCATGCCTGTAATCCCAACACTTTGGGAAGCTGAAGCAGGAGGATTGCTTGAGCTTAGAAGTTCAAGATCAACCTGGGCAACACAGAAAAACCCCATCTCTACAAAAAATTTAAAAGTTAGCTGGGCTTTGTGATACATGCTTGTAGTCCTAGCTACTTGGGAGGCTGAGGCAGGAGGATTGCTCGAGCAAAGATGCAGTGAGCTGCGATTGTACCGCTGCACTCCAACCTAGGCAATGGAGCAAGGCCCTGTCTCAAAAACAAACAAACAAGCAAACAAAAATCCCATAGGTACAACCGACATACTTAGCCATGGAAATTTTCTGGTTTAAACTAAAGCTTATAATCAAGATGATACCAAACTGACATGAGCATTAACAGTCACTGGAAAATAACTTCATTTAGCAAGACTGTCTTAAAATTTCCTAAAAGTTACTTCATTGAGGTCAGGCAATCTATACTGCAACCTAAGGTTATAAACCCAGATGCATTACTTTGGTTTGGTTTGTTTTTATGATTGGTCATTTGGGATCTTTTTTTTGGGGGAAGGGGGTGGTGGTGGGAGCAGAGTCTCATTTTGTCACCTAGGCTGGAGTGCCATGGCATGATCTTGGCTCACTGCAGCCTTGACCTCCCGGGCTCAAGCAATCCTCCCTAGTAGCTGGGACTACAGGCACAAACCACCACACCTAGCTAGTTTTTGTATTTTTTGTAGAGATGAGGTTTTGCCACATTGCCCAGGCTGGTCTTGAACTCCTGAGCTCAAGTGATCAGCCCACCTCAGCCTTCCAAAGGTGCTGAGGATATAGGTGTGGCCCATTACACCTGGCCAACAATTTGAGATCTTAATTAAATAAGATAATTAGTACTAACTACATCCCAGATGCTTCGTAAAAGCCTATTTATTCGTAAGTGTAATTTATATATATTAATATTTCAATGACAACTCATCAGAATTTATGACACATCTATTTAAGGAATCAAGAATATATACACTCTGGGCTAGGAAAGAGTTCTTTCTCCTAAGAGAGTCTTGGATACCCTTGACTTAATAACGTTCTGTATTTTCATCAAAGAGTCATCTCTGGTCAGTTCAATAACTTCCCAAGTATTCTAAATTAGTGAACATAGGTCACTCCATTCCTCCGTTAGCCACCTATTCTGCAAAAATCTCTCAAGAATTTGTAGAATTAGAATCATTATGGATTTACATATACTTTCAGTTGCTTCTAGTGTAGAAATCAGGCATATATTTCAATATTATAGCTGTAATCCTATTGGATCGAGAGATTGTTTGAAATTTGACCTTATTTCCAATATTCCTTATTAGAACAGATGACACAAGATTACAGATTGTCAACTCTAAAAAGAAAATGTCAGATAGGCAGCATATACTTGCATTATTAGACAAAATCTCACTCTGTCTCCTAGGCTGAAGTTCAGTGGTGCAATCAGCTTGCTTGCAACCTTGAATTCCCAGGCTCAAGTGATCCTCCCACCTCAGCCTCCCAAGTAGTTGGGACTACAGATATGCACCACCATGCCTAGCTAATTTTTCTGATTTTTAGTAGAGACAAGGTCTCACTATGTTAGCCAGATGGGTCTCAAACTCCTGGCCTCAAGTGATCCTCCCACCGTGGCCTCCCAAAGCGCTGAGATTACAGGCATGAGTCACCATGCCCAGAGCATTTATTTTTTAACGTAAGCATAGGGACATGACTCTTCAAATAATTAAAAACTTGTACAAAAGTTACTATTATCCATGAAATCCAAAAGGTTTTACTACTTACCTTATGAAATATAACAGGGTACAGGATATTCACAGATAGGATAAGCTCCCCTTCTTCAATCATGTCTGCTGAATTTTCAGGCTTTTTTCCTATGGCATGTGACTCCTGAAGAAAGAAAAAGAGACAGTGAAATCAGATACTATAACTCAGGTAGGATGCAGTGTGGTACAATGGCTCTCAGCAAGGGACTGAGTCAAGCAGCCTTGGGTTTGAAGCCTAATTATACTCCAGGAAAATTGTTAAGACATCTCTAAGCTTTAGTTTCATCTTCTTTCAATAAACAAACAAAACCAGAAAATACTTACTTTACAAAACTGTTGCTGGGAATGTGTACATAATGCATCTAATAAGATGTGTGGTACTGAATACTTAGCAGTTGACGAGCAAACAGGAGTATCAACTAATGTTGGTATAACACTGGCATTTCCAATTATATTTTTACATTCCTTATCAAATATTCCTATGAAAGCTATTTTACAGATAAAGCTCACAGGTTCAGTGATTTACTCAAGGCCATACCAGAGAGTTAGGATGCAAATACAGATTTGTTTGGCTCTAAACCCCATGCTTTTTATAACACCATGACATCTTTAATATATTTTGATCTTTTATGTGTGCTGAATTAATATAAAACAGGGGCCAGGCTGAATTGGTTTAGATGCAGGATGTTTTAAAAATAAGTGGGAATGATGTCACAAAATAGAGTAGGCAGCTCCAGGGCTCAGTCCCTCTAACAGAAGCAAGCAGTAAGCTGGAATGAAAGACTGGAATAAACTACTTTGGAACTCTGGAACCTAATGGGACACTTCTAACAATCAGGGGAGTGTTTGATGAAGGGAGAAGTTGCTGCTTTTTATTAGTAAGCACTGTGTGCAAATCAACTACCACCCTCACTCCTTCACCCCTCTGTTGATGAGACAGCAGCCTGAATTCCTGGAGAAGCTGGCTGGTGCCAGGGCAGACAGTGAGGACCTGTTCTCTAAGAACTGGGGATTGTATGTTCTGGTTGGTGTGGTGATACCGAGTGCCTGGCCCAGATACGTGCATTGGTTTTGACCCTCTTGGTGGCAGCAGCTTCCCCCAGCAGGATCTATATTGGAAGACTTAGAGACAAGATGTCTTTTTTCTTTTTGGAGCCAGGTATTTAAGGAAATCTTTGTCAGATCACTGACTGACCACAGAGATAATGAAACAGAAACATCAGTGACCACGTACAGTAAGTAATACACATGCTGCAATAATTGTTTGGAAAAGTCACAGGCAACTCCAGCAATGCACAAGAAAAAATATACCTAGAATGTCTAGTTCTCAACAAAAACATATAAAACACACGAAAGAGGAAAGTATGGACAATTCTTAGGAAAATAAGAATTTGACAAAACCAACCTTGAGGAGGCCCAGACACTGGAATTACTAGTCAAAGTGTCAATTAATTATTCCTACAGGCAATAACTACATTCACATATAAATAAAAGTCCACTAAACAAAGATGTTAAAGCAACTGACTTAAATGTGCTCAACGAGTACCCCAGAAATTTGTACAATTCATTATGTATCAACTTTAAAAATGTGTTCAATCAGCTAAAGGAAACCACAAATACTTAAAGAAAATCAGATTCCTCAATAAGATTAACAGCAGTTTTCTCATCAGAAGCCATGGAGGTAAGAAACCAGAGAATGGGCAGATAGACAGATGAACTGACTGATTTTTAAAATCTATCTACCTGTGTAGCCTAGTTTGGCCTCAACCTCGGGATCAAGTGCTACTTCTGCCTCAGCCTTGTGATAACTGAGACTATGAGAACCCACTACTGTGTTCAGCTTTTAACTTTTTTTACCTCTGGATGACATATTTAACCCCATGAAAGAAAAAAAAATCCTGTTAACCAAGAATTCTGTATTTGGCAAAACTATCCTTCAGGAATGAAGAAGAAATTAAGCCATTTGCAGATAAACAAAAGCTAGGGGAATTAATTACTACCAGTAGACGTGACCTGTAAGAAGTGTTAAAGAGGATTCTTCACGCTGAAATGAAAAGACATTAGGCAGTAAACTGAAGCCATAAGAAGAAATAAAGAATGCTGCTAAAGGGAACTACATAGGTAAATATAGAAGCCAGTATCACTGTACTTTTGGTTTGTAACTCACTCCTCTATGATTTTTCTGTTTTTCCAATATAATTGCAAAATAAATGGATTAAACAATACTTACAAGGTTATGTTAATGGACACCCAATATATAAAGACATGATCTGTGACAACCCAAAGAGGGACAGACAAAGATGTGGAAGCAGAGTATTTGAATACTATGGAAACAAAACTGACATAAATGCTCAACAATCATGGGATGATGCCCCAATAAACCCCATAAATAAAAAACATCACAAGTGGAAAATGCATTTAAGACCCCAATAAACCCATCATAAAAACACCCTAAGTCAAACCACTGTAGGGTGAGGACTGTCTGTATAAAAGGAAGTTGTTTCAATTCTAAGACTTAATTGTAATCCTAGCTGGGCACAGTGTTTCACACCTGTAATCCCAGCACTTTGGGAGACTGAGGCAGGCGGATCACTTGAGGTTAGGAGTTCCAGACTAGCCTGGCCAACATGGTGAAACCCTGACTCTACAAAAATACAAAGATTAGCTAGGTGGGTGCTTGTAGTCCCAGCTACTCGGGAGGCTGAGGCACAAGATTCACTTGAACCCGGGAAACAGAAACTGCAGTGAGCCAAGATCAGGCCACTGCACTCCAGCCTGGGCGAGAGACTGAGACTCAGTCTCAAAGAAAAAAAAGTAATCCTTAAGTTACAGAAAAATAAGATGTTTTCACATGTGTTTGTAGTCCCAGCTATCAGAAAACTGATGTGGGAGAGTCACTTGAGCCTAAGAGTTTGAGGCCAGCCTGGGGAACATAGCAAGACCCCATCTCTAAAAACAAAATTTTTTTTAGGTTTCAATAGACAAAGAAAGATATTATACATTGGGAAAAGAAGCCATCCAGCAAGAAGATATATACATATACAATTACAAACTTATATACAGCTAACAGAACTCTAAAATTTAAGAAGCATGGGAGACCAAGGTGGGCAGATTGCTTGAGTCCAGGAGTTCAAGATCAGCCTGGGCAACATGGCAAAACGCCATCTCTACAAAAAATACAAACACTTAGCTCAGCATGGTGGCACACGTTTATAGTCCTGTCTACTCGGGAGGTGGAGGTGGGAGGATAACTTGAGCACAGGAAGTTGAGGTAGCAATGTGCAGTGATGGCGCCACTACACTCCAGCCTGGGCAACAGAGCAAGACCTTGTCTCAAAAAACTTAAGTAAAATAAAATATATGAAGCAAAAAGCCAAGAGAATTGAAGAAATAGACAGTTCTATGGTAATAGTTGGAGACTTTAATATCCAACTTTCAATAACGGGTAGAACAACTAGACAGAAGATCAATAAAGAAACAGGAGACTTGAACAACTGGAACAATTAGACCTAACAGATATACAAAGAACTCTCCATCCAACAACAGCTGAATACAGGTTCTTCTCTAGTGCATATGAACCATTCTCCAGGATAAATCAACAAATCTTAAATTAAAAAAAATTAAAGTAATAAAGGTATCTTTTCTGATCATAAGTATTAGAAATCAGTAACAGGAGGAAAATTGGAAAATTCACAAGTATGTGGAAATTTAACAACACACTCTTGACAAAAATCACAGCACAGGAAACTTAGGGAGATGCAGTAAAAAGAGTGATTTTAAAAAGTTATAGCTGTATAACTTTATATAAAAAGAACAATCTCAATAACTAGATAAGGAATTAAAAAGAATAAACTAAACCCAAAGCTAGCAAAAAAAATGGAAATTATAAAGATGAGTGGAGACAAATGAAACAGAAGAGAAAATATAGAAAAATCAATAAAAACAAAAACTGGTTCTTTGAAAACATCGAATTTGACAAACTTTTACTGCACTGATTAAGAAAAAAGAAGACTCAAATTACTAAAATGAGAAGTAAAAGTGGAGACATTACTACTGATTTTACAGGAAAAAAAGGATTAGAAGACAAAACTATGAACTACTGTTTGCCAACAAACTGGATAATCTCGATGAAAAGGACAAAACCCTGGAAACATACAAACTATCAAAAGTGATTCAAAAAGAAACAAAAAATCTAAATAGACGTGTAACAAGTAAGGAGGTTGAATCAGCAATGAAACACCTCCCAAAAAAGAAAAGTTATCAGAACCAGATGACTTCACTGGTAAATTCTACCAAACATTAAAAGAAGAATTAATATCAGAGTTTCTCAAACTCTTTCAGAAAATTTGAAAAGCAGTAACCACTTCCTAACTCATTCTATGAGACCAGCATTATCTTGATACCACAGTGAGAAAAAGACACTACGGGAAAACTACAGGCCAATATCCCTTTATAAATAGGAATGCAATAATCTCTTTTTTTTTTTTTTTTTTTTTTTTTGAGACGGAGTCTGGCTCTGTCGCCCAGGCTGGAGTGCAGTGGCCGGATCTCAGCTCACTGCAAGCTCCGCCTCCCGGGTTTACGCCCTTCTACTGCCTCAGCCTCCCGAGTAGCTGGGACTACAGGCGCCCGCGACCTCGCCCGGCTAGTTTTTTTTTTTTGTATTTTTTTTTTTAGTAGAGACGGGGTTTCACCATGTTAGCCAGGATGGTCTCGATCTCCTGACCTCGTGATCCGCCCGTCTCGGCCTCCCAAAGTGCTGGGATTACAGGCTTGAGCCACCGCGCCCGGCCAGGAAAGCAATAATCTCAACAAAATACTAGCAAAGCAAATTCAGAGCCATATTAAAAGGATTTTGTCAAATGCGTTAATTTTTGTGAATTTTCCAACTTTTCTTCTGTTTATAAGATACTTTTCATGATTACAATTTTTACTGAATTCCACAACCAAGTGGAATTTATTTATCCTCAAAATGCAAGGGTAATTTAACATTAGCAAGTCAATCAATATAATACACCACACTAATGGAATGATGAGGAAAAAAAAAACAGATCATGACCTCAATTGACACAGAAAAGCATTTGACAAAAATCTAATACCCTTTCATGATAAAAACACTAAATAAAATAGGAACAGGGCTGGGTGCAGTGGCTCATGTCTGTAATCTCAGCAATTTGAGAGGCCAAGGTGGGTGGATCACCTGAGGTCAGCAGTTCAAGACCAGCCTGGCCAACGTGGTGAAACTCTGTCTCTACTAAAAATACAAAAAGTAGCCAGGCATGGTGATGGGTGCCTGTAGTCCCAGCTACTTGGGAGGCTGAGGCAGAGGTTGAAGTGAGCCGAGATTGCGCCACTGCGCTCAGCCTGGGCGACAAAGCGAGACTCTGTCTCAAAAAAAAAAAAAAGGAATTAAGAAAACAATTTCACTTACTATTAATAGCATTCAAAAGAATAAAATATTTAGGATAAATTTAACCAAGGAAGTAAAAGGGTTGTATACATAAAAAGTATAAAACACTGCTGATAGGCCGGGCACGGTGGCTCACGCCTGTATCCCAGCACTTTGGGAGGCCAAGGCGGGTGGATCACCTGAGGTTGGGAGTTTGAGACCAGCCTCACCAACACAGAGAAACCCTGTTTCTACTGAAAATACAAAAAATTAGCCAGGCGTGGTGGCACGCACCTGTAATCCCAGCTACTCAGGAGGCTGAGGCAGGAGAATCGCTTGAACCTGGGAGGCGGAGGTTGCGGTGAGCCACAGTCGTGCCATTGCACTCCAGCCTTGGCAACAAGAGCAAAACTTAGTCTCAAAACAAACAAACAAACAAACAAAAAAACTGCTGAAAGAAATTAAGTATCTAAATAAATGGAAAGAAATATCATTCATGGATTGGAAAACTTGATATCATTAAGATCTCAATACTCCCCAAAGTAATCTACAGGTTCAATGCAATCTTTATCAAAATCCCAATGGCATTTTTTCCAAAAATAGAAACGCCCATACTAAAATTCATAGGGAATTTCAAGGGACTCTGAATAGTCAAAACAATCTTGAATAACATGAACAAAGCCGGATTTTGAAATCATACTCCCTGATTTCAAAATTTACTACAAAGCCAAAGTAATCAAAACAGAGTAGTTCTAGGTTAGAATAGACATCTAGACCAACAGGATGTAACAATGAAACTTATATGGTCAACTGACTTTGGACAAAAGTGCCAAGATCATTCACTAGGGAAAGGACAGTCTGGAAAAATTAGATATCTATATGCAAAAGAGCGAAGTCAAACCCTTACCTTACATCATATAGAAAAATCAACTCAGAAGTGGATCAAAGACAAACTTAGGAGCTAAAGCTATAAAACTCCTAGAAGAGGCCGGGCGCGGTGGCTCAAGCCTGTAATCCCAGCACTTTGGGAGGCCGAGATGGGCGGATCACGAGGTCGGGAGATCGAGACCATCCTGGCTAACCCGGTGAAACCCCGTCCCTACTAAAAAAATACAAAAAACTAGCCGGGCGAGGTGGCGGGCACCTGTAGTCCCAGCTACTCGGGAGGCTGAGGCAGGAGAATGGCGTAAACCCGGGAGGCGGAGCTTGCAGTGAGCTGAGATCCGGCCACTGCACTCCAGCCTGGGCGACAGAGCCAGACTCTGTCTCAAAAAAAAAAAAAAAAAAAAAACAACTCCTAGAAGAAAACATATGGGAAAATCTTCGTGATGCTGCATTAGGCAATGTTTTAAGTATGACATCAAAAACAAGAACAACAAAAGAAAAAGAAAAACTGGACTTCATCAAATTTAAAAACTTTTGTACATCCAATAACATTATCAAGAAGGTAAAAAGGTTGGGTGTGGCTGCTCACACCTGTAATTCCAGCACTTTGAGAGTCCGAGGCGCATTGATCACCTGAGGTCAGGGGTTCAAGACCAGCCTGGCTACCAAAAATACAAGAATTAGCTGGGAGTGGTGGCGAGCGCCTGCAATCCCAACTACTTGGGAGGCAGATACAGGAGAATCACCTGAACCCAGGAGGTAGAGGCTGCAGTGAGCTGAGATTGCTCCATTGTTGCTCCATTGTACTCTAGCCTGGGCAACAAGAGCGAAACTCTCAAAAAAAAAAAAAAAAAAAGAAAAGAAAAGAAAGTAAAAAGACAACATATAGAATGGGATAAAATAGGCCGGGCGCGGTGGCTCAAGCCTGTAATCCCAGCACTTTGGGAGGCCGAGACGGGCAGATCACAAGGTCAGGAGATCGAGACCATCCTGGCTAACCCGGTGAAACCCCGTCTTCTACTAAAAAATACAAAAAACTAGCCGGGCGAGGTGGCGGGCGCCTGTAGTCCCAGCTACTCCGGAGGCTGAGGCAGGAGAATGGCGTGAACCCGGGAGGCAGAGCTTGCAGTGAGCTGAAATCCGGCCACTGCACTCCAGCCTGGGTGACAGAGCGAGACTCCGTCTCAAAAAAAAAAAAAAAAAAAGAATGGGATAAAATATTTTTAAATTACATATACGGTAAGGGTCTAGTATGCAGAATATACAAAGAACTCTTTTTTTTTTTTTTTTGACAGAGTTTCGCTCTTGTTGCCCAGGCTGGAGTGCAATGGCACAAATCCCAGCTTGCTGCAACCTCCGCCTCCTGGGTTCTAGCGATTTTTCTGCCAGCCTCCAGAGTAGCTGGCACCTGCCACCACGCCCGGCTAATTTTTTTTTTTTTTGAGACAGAGTTTCATTCTGTTGCCCAGGCTGGAGTGCAGTGGCATGATATTGGCTCACGGCAACCTCCACCTCCCAGGTTCAAGCAATTCTCCTGTCTCAGCCTCCTGAGTAGCTGGGATTACAGGGGCATGCCACCACGACCGGCTAATTTTTGTACTTTTAGTAGAGATGGGGTTTCACCATGTTGGTCAGGCTGGTCTGGAACTCCTGACCTCAGATGATCCACCCACCTCAGCCTCCCAAAGTACTGGGATTTCAAGTGTGAGCCACGGCACCCGGCCAAGAACTCTTTATGACTCAACAGGATAAACAACCCAATTTCAAAATGGACAAAATATTTCAATAGATCTTTTTCAAAGAAAATATACAGATGGCCAAAAACCAAATAAGAAGATGTTCAGTATCACTAGTTATTAGGGAAATACAAATCAAAACCACATTGAAATACCACTTCACACCCACTAGGATGGCTATTATTTAAAAAAGCTAGAAAATACACGTTCACAATACATGGAGAAATTGGCACCTTCATGCATTACTGATGGGAATGTAATATAGTATCATTGCTATGAAAAACAAGTTTCTCAGAATTAACCATACCATCCATCAATTCCACTCCCAGGTGCAGATACAAAAGAACTGAAAAAGGACTTAAAAAGATACCTGTATACCAATTTTCATAGCAGCATTATTCACAATAGCCAAAAGATAGAAACAACCCAAATGTCCATCAACAGATAAATAGAACAAAATGCGGTATATCCATACAATAGATATTATTCAGCCATAAAAAAGAATGAAGTTCTAATACATGCTACAATATGAATGAACCTATAAAATATTATGCTATGTAAAATATGCCATAGGCTGGGTACCGTGGCTCACGCCTGTAATCCCAGCACTTTGGGAGGCCGAAGTGGGCAGACTGCTTGAGGTCAAGGGTTCGAGACCAGTCTGGCCAACATGATGAAACCCTGTCTCTACTAAAAATACAAAAATTAGCCAGGCATGGTGGCAGGTGCCTATAATCCCAGCTGCTTAGAAGTCTGAGGCAGGAGAATCGCCAGGAGGTGGAGACTGCAGTGAGCCGAGATGGCACCACTGCACTCCAGACTGGACGACACAGTGAGCCTCTGTTTCAAAAAAAAAAAAACCCATACAGAAAAGGACAAAAAAAGCATTCCACTTACATGAGATATCTAGAATAGGCAAATTCATCGAGAAAGAAGGTAGAATAGAGGTTAGGAGGGGCTGCAGGAGGAAAAACTGGTGAGTTATTGATTAATAGGTATAGAACTTCTGTTTGCGATGATGAAAAAGTTCTGGAAATAGTGGTGATGATTATACAGCATTGTGAATGTACTTACTGCCACTTAATTGAACACTTTAAAATGATCAAAATGGTAAAGTTTATGTTATGTAAATTTTACCACAATAAAAGTAAAATAAGTGGGAGAGACAATAGGTGCTCATATGCATGATCAAGTGCCAGCACACTGATTCTGAACCCATCGTGTCTACTAGCTCCCAATTCCTCAAGAGTCATCACCTTAAATTTTCCCAGAGTTTTACACAACAGATAATAGATAAGGATTAAGAATGTGGTTAAACCAAAATCAGGAGCAGAACAAAAAGACCAGAAATAAGGTAGTGAAAAGGCATAAATTTAGCCTAATACCAACAGCAAGATAAAACCAAACAAGAATAAAGGCAGAGATCTGAAAAAGTCAAATATGTAGTCACTTGAGTTCTAAGGGTCCTCTTCTCTCACTAGTTCCCAGACTCAAAGGAGTTTCTCTAGTTTGTTTTCAACTAAGTACATCCAGTATAAAGCTACCATACTGTCATTACTAACCCTCAGCCAATGTCAGTTTACTGTTTTAAGAGAAAAGGGTGAAAAAGATGAGACTCTTAATTACCATCTCATAAACGAATGTTTCTTGTCTGCAGGCTCGATCTATTGTAATGGTTTCTTCCCGATGTTCCAAGAACCTTTTTCTAACCCTGTTGTAGATGTAAAAGGAAAAAAAAAATCAAAGTTCAACATTTGTTATTCAGACTTCAAAACATTCAGTATATTTTATTTTGAACTAATTTTAAGTAGCAAAAGCAGGAAAAAGTTCCCTTCTCTTGTTCAGCTTCCCTTATGTCAACATCTTATATGATCATGAGACAATTATCAAGAACAGGAAATAAATTATTATATAATATTATTAGCTATAGGCCTTTTTAAAATTTCACACAATTTTTAATTTACTCGGTTTTTTTTTTTTTCTGTTCCAGATTCCTATTCAGGATCCCACATGGCATGTTATTTGTCCTTAGTCTCCTTGAGTTTGTTAAAGTTCTTCAGTCTCTACTTATGTTTCATGATCTTGACAATTTCAAACAGCTCTGATCAGTTATTTTATACAATGTCCTTCAATTTGTGTTTGACTGCTAGTTCCTCATGATAGGAATAAATTTAGCATTTTGGTAAGAACACTACAATGATGTCCTTCTCAGTATATCATATCAAGAGGTTCATGATATTAATATGACATTTTACTAGTGATGTTTAGCTTATTTCTGTCTGCCAGTTTCCTGCACCAGAATGATACCTTATTTTCTATGAACTTGGTAAATATTTTGGGGAAGATACTTTGACACTATGCAAATCTTGTTTCTCCTCAAACTTCACCCAGGAATTTTAGCATTCATTGATAGATTTTCTCTGCAATATTTGTTACTGTGGCGTATGCCTAACAGCAATTCTGTCTTTCCTTTCTTCTACATTTATTCATTGGAATTATATTTTGAGGAAGACCTGCCTCTTTCCTCCCATCTGTTTACTTCATCATTTCTATTAGTATGAACCTACAGATAATTGTTTTATTCTGGGGTTAAAATCTAATATTACCATTATTTTGTTGTTCAAATTGGTAGTTTTAGTCATTAGGAGCTCCTGTTCTTTCAGCAAGTCCTCTCCTTTTTAAAATTATTTTTTATTTTTTGAACATTCCCTTACTTTCTGACACCACAAGATGCTCAAGGCCCATCCTGTACTTTTCTTGTCTCATCCCAGGAATCGACCACTTGTAAGAGCCGTAGTTCCTTTACTGGGAAAAGGTGTTTAGAGACCAGTATCTGGGTTCTAGGCATTCTCAATGTCACTGGAGTCACTGCTTCTAGGCTTCTCAGCTGAGATAGGCAGGAAATATATGTATGTATACTAACCTATACATGTATAAATATCTGTATTTCTGTATTTTACTGTTACACATTTAAAACTATGAGTTTATACTGATACTTCTGATCCCAAACTAAAACCACAGGATTCATTTTAGCCTTTAACATTTCCTTGTTTATAACTTCTTTCTCCACAAGTGAGAAATCCAGCTTTCACTGTCGGCAACCTATTATTTGTTCAATTCTAGTAAATACATAAAATGGTTACAGAATTGCTAACCTATACCCCTGTGAGAAACACTAACTTATAAAAAGTTCTGTCTTCACCCTTACATTATATCAAGATATGCCTTTGGTAGCATTTTATTATTTAAAAATCAGAACAATATAGTTAAGATTAGCACAGCCCCTATGCATGGATGATATGCAAATTCATGAAGTGCTCAAAAAAAAAAAAAAAAAAAAAGATAGGCTTTAATAAAGACTTTAGTTCTTTCTTCCCCACCCTCTTCAGTGGTGTTATATTACACATTTGTAATGCAACTAGGCTTATTTTTTAGTTTTTGAATTCAGTTTTGGGTTCCCCCTACATCCTAGTTGGTTTTAATTGTCTGATTACATCTAGGGTATGTGAAAAATATGTGACACATCACTATGATCCTAAGAGTCAAAAGTGTCATTCCCTCTTTGTCCCTACTAACCTGATCCCATTCCCTCCCTTCTTTCCACCCCTTTCGCATCCACCCCTGCAGGCAATCAGTCTCTACAGTTTTGCTTTATCCTTTCCATTTCTTTTGTTCAAATAAACAGATATTTGTGTATACTCTTTTATCTCCTTCTGTATCAATCTGAGTTCAATTAGGAAGAAAGAAAAAAATGAATAGCAATTTGAACAAAGGTTAAGGATTCAACAACTTTAACAGAGGATTGGAATAATGAGGGACCGGCAAGGAAGCAGTAAAAGGGAACACTAAAGAACAGAATAATCGCAAATACAAGAAGCACCCTACCCCTAGGGCTGAGAAAAAACTCAAGGAAGTCCTTTTTTCTTCCCAGGACTGAGATCCAGAGGAGCAAGAGAAAGAAGTTGCTATAGTGCTGCATCAGTGGAACTTGCTGGAAATCTACCCTTAAGGGCACCAAGAAAACTTGTTCAAGGGAGCTGTGGAGGGAAATGGGGTTGGCAGGGAAAGCTGCTGGGCGTGGAGTGCTTCAGACTGCAGTGTATTGCAGGAGCTGGGCACTGGGGAAGCTGTGTGCACTGCAGAATCCTGCTGGGCCAGCACATCAGATCAGGAAGCAAAACCCTTGAGAGTCCTGAAAGGTCTCTCCATCGCCCTTCACTGACAAAGCTTAACAATGTGCTAGTTGGCAAAAGAAAAGTATTTAAAAGGCCAAGGTCCATTTTTACAGAGCAGGAAAAAGAAGTAAATTTGAAGATGAGAGCCAATAAACTACACCTGGCACACCTTTCTTACATGAAAGGTGGCATATACTTTGGGACTTTGCTTTTTCCACTTAATAGAATGTACTAGAAATTACTCTGAGTTAATCCTTTCTCATCCTTTATTACGGCTGCAAAATATTACAGTGTGGATTTCCCATAGCATATTCAACAATCTCCTCTCCTATGTCTGTATATTTAAGGTATTTCAAATATTTTGCAATTATGAACAATACTTCAAGGAATAACCTTGAACACACATGTTTTCATATTGTTCGAGGGGTATCTTTGGTATAAATTACTAGAAGTGGGATTGCTGGGACAAAAAGTACACATATATGTAATATTGTGTTAAGTATTACAAAATTTACCCTACAGAAAAGTTCTAACAATCTGCATTCTCTTCAGAAATGTAAAAACAAACAAAAAACCACCTGTTTCCCACAGCCTTGTCAAAAAATGTATTACATATTAAAATTTATGCCAGTCTGATAGGAAGAAAAGGTACCTCAGTGTAGGTTTAATTTTCACTTCTCTAATTTTGAGTGTGTTTGAGCATTTTTTCATGTTTGTGAGTAACTTTCATGTTTTTTGTGTGAATTACTGGTTCATGTCTTTTTCCCATTGGGTTTTTGGTCATTGTTCCTCAACTTTTAAGAGTTCTTACATATTAGGGATATTAGCCCCTTTGTGGTATATGTCATAAATATTTTTTCTCCAAGTTTGGCAGCTGTCTTTTGACTTTATGTTGTGAAAACATTTTAATTTTTAGTTAGTTTTATCCATCTTTTTATTTCCTCTGGATTTTAGTAACAGAAATCCTTTCACTACGCACCATGGTATGCATGTTTCATTCTCTACACTTTGTTTTTTGTTGTTGTTGTTGTTTTTGAGATGGAGTCTCGCTCTGTCGCCCAGGCTGGAGTACAGTGGTGCCATCTGGGCTCACTGCATCTCCGCCTGCCAGGTTCACACCATTCTCCTGCCTCAGCATCCCAAGTAGCTGGGACTACAGGTGTGTGCTACCACACCCAGCTAATTTTTTGTATTTTCAGTAGAGACGAGGTTTCACTGTATTAGCAAGGATGGTCTCGATCTCTGCCTACCTCGGCCTCCCAAAGTGCTGGGATTACAGGCCTGAGTCACCATGCCCGGCCATTCTCTACTCTTTGATCCCTATCTATTATTCTTGTGTATAGTGTCATACTACATTTGTATATGCATTTGACTCTAATTCTGGACTTTTTATTCTGTTCCACTGGTCTATTTATGAGCTACTACCCACCATTTTAATTATAAAGGCTTTGTGGCATATCTTAATATCTGGTAAAATTACTACTTCCTCATATTTTTTTGTTTTTGGAGACAGAGTCGTGCTGTGTCCCCCAGCCTGGAGGGCAATGGTGTGACCTTGGCTCACCGCAACCTCCGCCTCCCAGGTTCAAACGATTTTCTTGCCTCAGCCTCCTCCTCCTGAGTAGCTGGGATTACAAGTGCCCACCACCATGCCCAGCTAATTTTTGTATTTTTAGTAGACACGGAGTTTCACCATGTTGGCCAGGCTGGTCTCAAACTCCTGACCTCAGGTGATCCACTCATTTCGGCCTCCCAAAGTACTGGGATGACAGGCGTAAGCCATCGCCCCACCAGCGAGTGGTGGGTTTTCTTTTTCCCTCCAGAGTCTTCCTATTCTTGCATGTGTTTTCTGCACGAACACTATTACCAACTTGTTTAACTTCATAACAGATACTTATGGTATTTTTATTGGGATTACACCATATTTATAATTTAATTTAGGAAGAACTGACATCATTGTAATATTTAGTCTTCCTATCCAAAACAGAGAATATCTTTCAAATTGTTCAGGTTTTCTTCAGTCTTTCAGAACTGTTTTGGAATTTTCCTCACATAAGTCTTATACATTTATTGTTAAATTTATTTCTCAGTATTTAACCTTCTTTTGGGGTATCATAAAAGGAATTTTCTCCACCATCTCTAATTGTTTATTGTCATATATATGAAGGCTATTAAGTTCTATATATCAACTTTGGATCCTATTTCACTAAATTATTTTTCTATTTGAGTTAGTTTTCACATTGACTAATTTTCCATGCATACTAATCACATAACCGGCAAATAGAGAAGTTTTTATTCTTTACCTACCCCATACCTCTAATTAATTTATCTTGCCAAATTGCATGGCTATACCTATAGACTATGTTGCAAAGTAGTAGAGATAGTAAGCATGCTTGCTTTTTTCTGGATCTTAGAAAATGCATGTATTGCTCCCTTACTAAATAAGGTGCTAGCTTTACAACTAAGATAGATAGATATGGCCGGGCACGGTGGCTCAAGCCTGTAATCCCAGCACTTTGGGAGGCCGACACGGGCGGATCACGAGGTCAGGAGATCGAGACCATCCTGGCTAACCCGGTGAAACCCCGTCTCTACTAAAAAATACAAAAACAAAAAAACTAGCCGGGCAAGGTGGCGGGCGCCTGTAGTCCCAGCTACTCGGGAGGCTGAGGCAGGAGAATGGCGTAAACCCGGGAGGCGGAGCTTGCAGTGAGCTGAGATCCGGCCACTGCATTCCAGCCTGGGTGACAGAGCGAGACTCCGTCTCAAAAAAAAAAAAAAAAAAAAGATATATATATATTTTATCATGTTGGAACAGTATTCCTCCAACTTCTATTTCCTTAGTATTTTTATCATGAATGTGTGCTGAATTTGTTAAGGCCTTTGCAGCATCTCTGGAAATAATACTTTGTCATTTATTAACATGGTATATGACATTAATACATGTTCTCATACTGAACCAATGTTCCATTCCTGAACTAAATCCCACTTGGCAATGGTATAGAGTATCATCTTAATATGATGTTGGATTGTCTGGTAATATTGTGTTGAATGATCCCCATGTCAAGTTTTCTTTCTCTGTATTGTCAGTATCTAGTTTAAGTATCTGTCATGTTTGCTTCAGAAAAATAATTAAGAAGTTTTTCTTCCTTCAAGGCCCTGAGGCACTGGGAGTATTTAGTCTTCGAATGCCTGGTACAATTCTGTGAAACCATCTGGACTTGCAGTCTTTTTGAAATAGTTCCTTACATAACTTTCTCTGTTTTTCTACAGAAACTGTCTAAGTTTTATAAGTCTTAAGGGCTTAATTTCAGTAATCTGTTTTTCCCTAGGAAATTATCCATTTCATTTAGGTTTTCAAATTTATTTGCTTAGAGCAGGGATCAGCTAACTTCTCCTTAAGGGGCCAAATAGTAAATATTCTAGGTTGTAGGCCATATGACCTCTCTCACACAACTACTGAACTTGCCATATAGTACAAAAGCAGCCACAGACAATATGTGAATAAATGGGCGTGATTATACACAAAAACAACCAGCCAGCCCATAGGCTGCAGTTTGCCAACCCTTGAAAAAAGTACTGCTAACCAGTCTCAGCCATTAAAAAAAAAGTTTCCATTTCTTCTTAATCAAGTTAACTATTACATCATCTGCCAATAGGGGGACTTTTTCTTCTTTACCTACTCTTATGCCTCTAATTAATTTCCCTTGTCAGACTGCATGGCTAACACCGGTAGACTATGTTGCAAAGTAATAGAGATAGTGGGCATGCTTGCCTTGTTCCAGATCTTAGTAGAAAATGCATGTATTGTTCCTCTATTAAATAAGGTTGGGTGTGGTAGCTCACGCCTGTAATCCCAGCACTTTGGGAGGCCAAGGCGGGCAGATCACCTGAGGTCAGGAGTTCAAGACTAGCCTCGTCAACACAGTGAAACCCCATCTCTACTAAAAATACAAAAAATTAGCTGGTGTGGTGGTACCTGCCTACAGTCCCACCTACTCAGGAGGCTGAGGCAGGACAATCTCTTGAACCCAGGAGGTGGAGGTTGCAGTGAGCCAAGATCAGGCCACTGCACTCCAGCCTGGGTAACAGAGTGAGACTATCTCAAAAAGTAATAATAATAAAATAAAATAAACAAGATGTTAGCTTTATAACTATTCAGTTGGATATAAAATCCTTAATTCACACCTTGAGTTTTCTTTTAAAATACAGCTCTATTGTTGCCTTGTTTTATATGTTAGTTAACTAACTTTTAAATTGTTTCAGAAAGTAACCATTTTAAATTTAATTAGGGCCGGGGCAGTGGCTCACGTCTGTAATCCCAGCACTTTGGGAGTCTGAGGCAGGCAGATCACCTGAGGTTGGGAGTTCGAGGCCAGCCAGACCAACATGGAGAAACCCTGTCTCTACTAAAAATACAAAATTAGCTGGGCGTGGTGGTGGCATGCCTATAATCCCAGCTACTCTGGAGGCTGAGGCAGGAGAACTGCTTGAACCTGGGAGGCGGAGGTTGCAGTGAGCCGAGGTTGTGCCAATGCACAATCTACTCCAGCCTGGGCAACAAGAGTGAAACTCCGTTTCAAAAAAAAAAAAAAAAAATTAACTAGACCCATGGTTTTCCTATCATTTTCCTCATTAATTTCTGTTATCTTTATTATTTCCTTTCTAGTATTTTCTTTTCGCTTACTTTGTTGTTCTTTTCTCGTTTTCTGAGCTGGAAATTTATTTTCTTTTTGTTTTTTGACAGGGTCTTTTTCTGTTGCCCAGGCTGGAGTAGAGCAGTAAAATCATGGCTCACTTCAGCCTCAATCTCCCAGGCTCAAGTGATCCTTCTACCTCGGCTTCCTGAGTAGCTGGGAGCACAGGCATGTGCCACCACAGCTGGCTGTTTTTATTTTTTTGTAGAGGCAGATTCTCCCTATCTTGCCCAGGTTGTTCTTAAACTCCAGGGCTCAAGCAATCCTTCCACCTTGGCTTCCCAAAGTGTTGGGAGTACAGGCATGAGCCATTGCACCCAAACTGTTTGTAATATTCTATTTTTGGAATGTCATTGATGTTACCTTTGTGACCTAATACATACTCAATTTTTGTGAAGATGTCATATAGTTTTCATTAGCAGGGAGCAAATTTTATGTATACATACCTCCATAAGATATAAATTAAAAAGTGTCCTTTATCCCATGTAATACTTTGGGGCTTGAATACTATTTGTCTGATATCAGCATCACTACTCCTGCTCAATTTTTGTTTCCATTTACTTGGTATACTTTTGTCTAACCCTTTATTTTTAGCTTTTCTGAATCACTTTATTTTAGATGTGTCTCTTGTCTCCCCAAGATTTTTGTTTTACAAGCCAAACTGAAAATCCTTTAATAGGTTGCTTAAGACTGATAGATGTATTTGGTATCAACTCTATCACAATATTTTCTAATTATCTGTATTTTGTTGTATTAGCTGTTTTTCATTATGAAATGTGTATTCTTTTCCATTTATTTTTTAGAAATTGAGGGGGAGTTGGTACTTCTATTATTGTTCTACTGGTTACCTTTGTACTCATATTTTTTAAATCCTACAGTTACCCATTTTCTTATTTAACACTTTACTATCCGATGTGTCAGATTTTGTTTTCCCTCTGCGGTAGTCTTTAAAAAACCCATCTATTGCCCACACGTTATCCATTTTTCTCCTTCCATCGTTTTAGTTGCAATACCGCACTTTGTCACAATACCCAACAGTTACACAAATCTTCCACCTCATCCTTTCTGTATTAGTCCTTTTGCTGAAAATTTCCCAGTCATCAATTGGTAGGATAAAGCTCATTCTCTTGTATGCTCCTCAGAAACGGCCAGCAGGTACAGAAATTACCCAGGTTCTTGTATATTGAAAACTCTCTATAACCTTGATATTTGAGGACATTCAGTTAAATACAAAATCCTTAATTCACACCTTCATTGAGCTTTAAAAAAACACTGCTCTATGTTGCCTTGCTTTGTATATCAGTTTTGCAACATCTGATGCTTTCTGTAAGTTTGCCTTTGCAAGTTAATGTGTTCTTTTTGGGCATGGAAGACGTGATGATTTCATCTTTATCTCTGAAATCTAATAGTTTTACTAATATATATCCCAAAAGCCAGTAAGTCTGGGTTAATTTTTCCAGGTACCTAGCGAACCCTTTCCAGATTTAGTTTTTTTTTCAATTTTGGAAACTTTTGTTAGATTATGTTTTTAAATACGAATTCTGCTCCATTTCTTTTTCTTCTTCAGGGACTCTGATAATATGACTATTATATCTTTGCCTATCTACCGTTCCCTACTCTCTCGGATTCATCTTACTTTTTTTCTTTGTCATTTTCAATTCTCTTGCTTGTTTTTATGTCTTTCTTCATTGCCTCTTGCTTTCATTTCAGTCTATTTTCCCTTAGGTATCTTAAAATTTATTCGCTTATGAAGTAATTGTCTTTTCTTCCATTTCTTTCCTGCGTTTCATCAACTCTTTTCATTTCTCCTTTAGTCATCATTTCCATTCTTATTAATAGTTTTAAAAATTCTAAGCCAGCCGGGCATGGTGGCTCATGCCTGTAATCCCAGCACTTTGAGAGGCCGAGGTGGGTGGATCACGAGGTCAGGAGATCAAGACCATCCTGGCTAACACGGTGAAACCCCGTCTCTACCAAAAATACAAAAAATTAGCAGGGCGTGGTGGTGGGCGCCTGTAGTCCCAGCTACTCGGGAGGCTGAGGCAGGAGAATGGTGTGAACCCGGGAGGCGGAGCTTGCAGTGAGCTGAGATCGCGCCACTGCACTCCAGCCTGGGTGACAGAGCAAGACTCCGTCTCCAAAAAAAAAAAAATTTCTAGGCCAAGGTAAACATTTTTATACCCTCAAATGCTTATGTGAGTATATTCAATTCTGTGTGGAGTGTAGACTTACAGGTTTTCTTCTGTTTCCTCATTGTTTTCTGGGTGGAAGCAGGTAGTCTCCAAAGTTGATTTGTATAAACAGTTACAGTTATTTCCTCATTATCTACAATAAGCTCTCTTTAAATTTTATTTCCTCTTGCTCATTTTTGTAATATCTGGGGTATAGTGATAGTTTACAAGATTCCCAGTTTGACGGTGCTCATTTCTGTCATTCTAGTCAACCTCAGATATATGAGAGTTGTTTGAGTGGTTTTTTTTTTTGGAGACAGAGTCTCGCTCTGTCACCCAGGCTAGAGTGCAATGGCGTGATCTCAGCTCACTGCAACCTCCACCTCCCGGGTTCAAGTGATTCTCCTGCCTCAGCCTCCTAGGTAGCTGGGACTACAGGCAGGTGCTACCATGCCCAGCTAATGTTCATATTTTTAGTAGAGGTGGAGGTTTCACCATATTGGCCAGGCTGGTCTTGAACTCCTGACCTCAAGTGATCCGCCCTGTTTGAGTTTTTTTAAAAAGTCATTTGTGGTTGGTTTGGTGGGATAAGAGTTTTGAGTTCTCCAATTTCATGGTTCTTTTGGTTTTTTTTTTTTTTTTTTGCAGGACTCTAAAGTTCCCTTTTTTAGCCTTTAAACAGTACATTCTGGACCTGTAAACAGTACTTTCTTGGTCACAAAAGTGAGGGGGATAGTCAGAATAATCTAAAATTTCTATTGTATTAAAAGTAATGTTGCTGAAGGGCTGGGCACAGTGGCTCATGCCTGTAATACCCGCCCTTTGGGGCAAGACGGGCAGATCACTTAAGGTGAGGAGTTCGAGACTAGCCCGGTCAAAACGGTGAAACCCCATCTCTACTAAAAATATAAAAAATTACCCAGGCATGGTGGCACATGCCGGTAATCCCAGCTTCTTGGGAGGCTGAGGCAGAAGAATCGCTTGAGCCCAGGAGGCAGAAGTTGCAGTGAGCAGAGATTGAGCCACTGCACTCTAGCCTGGGCGATAGAGTGAGTGAGACTCTGTCTAAAAAAAAAAAAAAAAGGAATGCTGCTGAAGCTTTTGGAATGACAAGTAAGTTTTAGCAGCACCCATGTATTAACAATTCTCTCTCCGGCCGGGCGCGGTGGCTCAAGCCTGTAATCCCAGCACTTTGGGAGGCCGACACGGGTGGATCACGAGGTCAGGAGATCGAGACCACCCTGGCTAACACGGTGAAACCCCGTCTCTACTAAAAAATACAAAAAACTAGCCGGGCGAGATGGTGGGCGCCTGTAGTCCCAGCTATTCGGGAGGCTGAGGCAGGAGAATGGCGTAAACCCCGGAGGCGGAGCTTGCAGTGAGCTGAGATCCGGCCACTGCACTCCAGCCTGGGCGACACAGCGAGACTCCGTCTCAAAAAAAAAAAAAAAAAAAAAAAAAAAACAATTCTCTCTCCTATTCTTAGGAATTAAAACCTTCCAACTAAGTAGTCAAAAAAAATTTCAAAACTGCTGAACCTATACTATAGATTAAGGGAACAACAAGTATCAAGGAAGAATCAGTATCTACCAACTACCCTTTGTCTCTCACATGCATAAAATGAGCTCTATCATTCGATGTAGGAAAGAAAAAGTACCAGAAATTTATTTTATGTCATAATAAAGAGATGATGTACTTATGTTTTATTTTTATAATAGAATAATGTTAAATTACTGGTGAGGAGAAGGAAGGTTCAGAGAACAATAAAGCATAAAAACACAAATTTAGGCTTTTGCCACAAGTCTTAATTTTTTTTTGGCAGGACCATTAAGGTTAACAATGGTCATGTATTAAATATACTAGCTTCACAGTATATCAAAATAACCCCAGTTGAAGAATACTGTACTGATTTACATTAGATTATATATAATTTTACCCACAAATCCAGTTTGGAGGGACTAGAAGATAACCAGAGAGATCTAGTTGACCTAGTAGTGCAAAGTAGTCATGAGAAGCAATGTTTAAGTAGTCTTAAAATTACTATTTAACATGGCTTAACAAAATTTACTATAAATCAATTAATGTGTTAACTATAGCAAAAAGAATCTGCTTTAATATGATTTTCATCAACGTTCTTTTTTCAGTCTATCTCAGAAATCACTTCCTGAGTCTTCTGAAAGTTTCATTTATTCCACTCATTCTACAAATATTTGTTAGTGTTAGCTAAAGGATTATGGACTCCACTTAGGTCCTCTTGTATGCTCATGTTATATCTGCCACACTCACTGCTATATACCAATTCCTAGAACAGTGAGTGCGGCAGATATAACTTAAGGAACTTTCAAGTGTAGCTAAGAAGACAGAAAATTAAACACGTATATTACAGATGTGATGAGCATTTCATTAGGGAAGCATGGGGTGCTACATAAGCATACAAGAGGACCTAAATGGAGTCCGTAATCCTTTAGCTAACACTTGCAGGATGAGTAGAAGTCAGCAGGGTCAGGAGATAAGCAAGAATGACTGTTCTGGGCAAAAGCCTGGAGTGAGAGAACACATTCCAGGAACTGAAACACAGTGCAGTGTGGCTGTTAACACTGCAGAGAGAAAGTTGAAAAAAATCAGCAAGGTCAGCCAGGCACGGTGGCTCACGTCTGTAATCCCAACACTTTGGGAGGCCAAGGTGGGCAGATCACGTGAGGTTGCGAGTTTGAGACCAGCCTGACCAACATGGAGAAACCCCATCCCTACTAAAAATACAAAATTAGCCAGGCATGGTGGCACATGCCTGTAATCCCAGCTACTTGGGAGGCTGAGGCAGGAGAATCACTTGAACCCAGGAGGCGGAGGTTGCCATGAGTGGAGATCGGGCCATTGCACTCAGGCCTGGGCAACAAGAGCAAAACTCTATCTCAAAAACAAACAAAATGAAAACAGCAATGTCCATTCCTTAGAGGCCTTTGTGAGCCACTACAGACTCAGGACTTCAGCCTAAGGGACATCAAAAGGTTTTAGGCAAGGGAGTAACAATCAGATGTGCATTTTAGACAAATACAACTAATCAATCAACAATAGTTACAGAGCACCAATTGGAGTAAGGCAGTATAGTGGCTCTGAGAACAATACATAGATGGGAGTTTGGACTCTCATTGAGCCTTCAAGGACTTTAGAAATGGCAGAGTTTAAGGCAGTACAAATGTACCTGTTTCCTAAGGGAAAGATGGGTTGTGGTAATCTGGAAAGGAATCTTTAGGTTTTTAAAGAAGTTGGTATGGGCCAGGTGTGGTGGGGCTCAGGCATGTAATCCTAGCACTTTGGGAGGCCGAGGTGGGCGGATCACTTGAGGTCAGGAGTTGAAACCAGCCTGGCCATCACGGTGAAACCAGTCTCTACTAAAAATGCAAAAAAGTTAGCCAGCCCAGGTGGCGGGCGCCTGTAATTCCAGCTACTCCGGAGGCTCAGGCAGGAGAATCACTTGAACCCAGAGGCAGAGGTTGCAATGAGCAGAGATCACGCCACTGCACTCCACCCTGGGCAACAGAGTGAGACTCCATCTCAAAAAATAACATAACATAACATAACTTAACATAACATAACATAACAAAACATAACATAACATAAGTGGTATGTTTCAGATGGGAGAGAGGCCACATGCATCCTGAGCCATCTGAAAGTGGTTGAAAATAAATCTGGAAAGGCAGATTTGGGATACATGTGGAAGGCTTCAAATGTCTAGCTAAGGAGTTTGAAATTTTTCCATATAGGAGGTGTAGGGCCATAGACCATTTTTAAGCAAAATACATGCTCAGGCGATAGCATGATGGATAAATCAGTGGGAGAAACGACTGTACTTAGCAAAGACAGTTAAGAACCTTGCATAGCGCTCCAGGTGTTGCTGCTGTAAAAGTTAGCAGTAGGGACCAGGGGAACAGATTTGGCAGTTATTATGAAAGAAAACCCAAGTAGAGTTGAAATGACTGCCTGAATATTTGAGGGGGATAATATCAGAGGATCAAGAACGACAGAACATAGCTGAGGTGGTATGAAATAAGTGGACTATAAACTGGAAATTATAAATTTCACTATTACATGCACAATTTCTCTATATTATCATACAACAGTGCCTCTCAAAGAGTGGTAGGCAGACCAGAATTCATCTACGACCTATTTGTTAACCAATCTGTACAGAAAATGCGATTAAGCATTTAGAAACTTCCATTATCAGTTGACAGTATTTTTATGTCTGTTGAATTTAATTAAAAATTTGAACTTACATTGTGTTTGTCTTTTTTAATTCCATTTTTCTAGCAATTTTGTAGTATTTTATCAAAGTATAAATCTGTCAAAAATTTAAAATTTTTAAAAACAAAAACTGTCCTTTACCACAAATAGTTTGAGAAACACTATCAGAGTATTTAGCTTGCCCCCCAGATCTAAGTAGATGAACTCTACCTCTATAAACACACATTCAAGAATATTAAAAAATAAACACAAGTTTGAATATGGACTGAATATTACAGATTATGCATTTATGGTTAATTTTCTCAGGTATAATAATACCACGATAATTATGTAGGAGAATGATACTTTTAGAAGCTATATGCTTATGTATTTAAGGGTAAATCATCATGTCTAACTTACTGAATGGGGGATAGCAAAATGAAAAAACACACAGCAGGCATCCCATACACACGGCTAAAGTAAATACGGTCAAATGTTAAGAACAGCTGAATTTAGGGGGTGCGTATACAGATAACAATCAACACTGTACTTTCAACTTTTCAAAACATAATGTTGAAAAAATGTTTAAATAAATACGTCATAAAAACCAAGTCCTCCATACCCCAAAGTCACCAGGTCCGTATTCTCCGGAATGACTTCAGGATCCTCACCGTCCTCAAGGCATTTCAGTTTATCAAGGCTAAAACAAAAAGGAAAAGCAATACTTTAAGGTCGACTCTGCATCTGGTTCACAGCGAGTTAGGGTTGTTTTCCTAAATACATTACTGAATTACGAAGTCAGATAAAATCCAGCAGGCGGCTCAGAGAGACCAGAACTTAAGACAAAGATTTCTGTGGTTATATTTTATAATGAAAAGGCCGATGAAGGCAGCCAGTACTGTTAAATGGAGAAAGAGATTAAACTTATTTTTATATTTTCATCCCCAAATAAGGCACTTTTAGGAAAAATTTCAGTACCAGAATACCCGGAAGGTCCCCAAAAGAAACCAGTTAGTCGGGGTTTTAACACTCCTTTGATGAAGTCTCCCGCAGCTTCACCATTACTCAGATTCCTCCACTGTCAAAGTGTCTGTCAATGGCAGGTACACCTCGCTGTTGCCCTGACTGCTATTCTTTATTAACAAGCACTTTTAGAACAAGCAAATAGAAAAACTAGTCTTTGATGCAGCTGTCTTGGCCCTTTGCTCCAACTCGCGGAAACTGGGCATTCGGGTCCCAGGACTTCTCCTGGTGTTCCAGGGAGGCTCCAGCGGGTTGAAAGCAGGTCCAAACCACAGGCCTTCTCAGGGATGAGTCCCAGAGGAGCGCAAAAGCAAGGACGCACCCTGTTTGACCCCAAGCTGCAAGAGCCCCTTTGCTCCGCACTCACCCGCACACCGCCCTCAGTTCAGCCGCCGCCTCCAGGCTGCAGTCGAGATCCCTGGCCACCGCGGCATCCTCCCGGTCGGAGTCCGCAATCCCCCGGCTCCCAGGCAGAGCGGACGCCGGCGGCTCCCTCAGCGACAAGTCCCCGGCCCCGCGCAGACGGCCCCGCCACAGCTCCCCAAAGGCGCCCACATGGAAAGCGCGCGTATTTAGCTCGGGAAGCTCATACTCTGGAAAGTTGCAGCCGCCACTGCCGGAGACTGGGTCCTGCCTGCCAGCCACCCCACTACACGTTGGTACACCTCGGCTTCCTTCAGCCATGTTCGCCCCACTCCCTTCCCTGCAAAAGCCTGGAGATCAAGGCCTCGCAGAGCGTGATGGAACTTGTAGTTGCTTGGAGCTCCCGGCCGGCGAGCCACGGGGCGGCAAGGGCTGGGCTTCGGAAACTACATTTCCCGGCAGGCCCCCCCTAGGGCGCGGCACCGCGAGGCTCTACGGGCAGGGTGCAGCATTGTTCTCCGACCTGGGCGGGGCGGGAACCGTTGCGGCTGTCGGTTAACCGCAGCGGGTGAGGCTGGGTGTCTGGTCCCCGAGTTACAAAGCAACTGCCTCTGCTGGGTAGGGCGGCCTCGCCAGGCGCTTAGGCCCCGCTCCTTGCGGCTCTCGGACCAAGGGGTGCAGGGCTTTTTCTTGACTCTGGATTTCAAGGACTGCTCTGTTGCCTGCTTGCTTTAGAGTCTAAGAAACAAGGAGGGCGAGGGCCGAGACCAGGGACACGATCAGTCCTCCAGATCTGGTTCTTTCAGAACCTCCCCAGAGGCGCCATGTGCGTGTGTGTGTGTGTGCAGTAGTGTTTCAGAGCGTCTGTGTATCACACACTGCACATGATTAACCCTGGTGTATGTTTTTAATGTTTTTTAAAATTACAATGACCTTTCCGGATAGAGAGTATCACCCCGTGATGCTGTTAAGGAAGGAGTTACCTGCGGGGAAAATGGAAGCAGGATCGGAACTCAATCAGTCTGGCTTCAGATGGAGCCCTCTCCATTTCTCAGAGGCCCTAAAGGATATAGCAGGACATACTATTTATTTATTAGGCTGTAATCACATGCCGTATAATACACCCATTTGAAGTGTTCAATGCTTTTTAGTATATTAACAGACTTGGGCAACCATCACCACTATTTGAAAACATCTTTTACCACTCCAAAGAAGAAACTTGTATCTTTTAGCTATCACCCCTGATCCTCCCACCTCCTCCAGCCCTAGCCAACCAAGAACCTACTTTCTGTCTCTCTAGATTTAACTAATCTGGACATTTAATATAAATGGAATTATATGGTCTTTTGGTGGCTGGCTTAATATTTGCAAGGTTTGTTACAGGTAGTTAGGCATGAGCAGGGCAGGAGAGGGCTCTTCCCTCACCCACTAGGAATGCATATTGCCTCTAATAGTGATAAATTGGCAGCCGGTGCCGGGGAGAGGCCATTTCCTGATGGCCCACACCTGTTGCACTAAAGTGTTAGTTGAATGCAGATGACAGGGAGAAGCAACTTCTTGGGCATATGCATTAAGAGACAAAATCGGGGAGTATGACCTTCCAAGAGGACTCTATCGGAAAAGGCAAGAAAGCCTCAGATGGGCATTCGTGCAACTGCCTACATACTGCGCTGTGCTCACTTCCCAATGATAAGGAGGGCACTGCGCATGCAGGCAGCCCACCCTAAGGGAAGAATCATGGGAAAGGAGCCAGCCTATAAAGTCCTAGGATCAAGGTCAATATCACAGTTGAACTCAGTGATGGCTTGGGACTCTTCCGAGCGTGCTTTCCTTTCTTTCCTATTCTAAAGGCCTTTTAAATAAACTTCCACTCCTGCTCTGAAACTTGCCTCAGTCTCTTTTTCTGCCTTATTGCTCCTCAGTTAAATTCTTTCTTCTGAACTCCCGACCTTGTGATCCGCCTGCCTCAGCCTCCCAAAGTGCTGGGATTACCGGCGTGAGCCACCGCGCCCTGCCTTCTGGTTGTTTTGTTGTTGTTGTTTGTTTGAGATAGCGTCTTGCTCTGTCACCGAGACTGGAGTGCACTGGCACAATCATGGCTCACCGAAGCGTGTCAAGCTAAGTCATTATATCCCCTGTGACCTGCATGTATACATCCAGATAGCCTGAAGCAACTGAAGAACCACAAAAGATGACATTCCACCATTGTGATCTGTTCCTGCCCCACCCTAGCTGATCAACTGACCTTATGACAATACACCTTCCCCGCCCTTGTGATAACATACTTTGTAATATTCTCCCCACCCTTGAAAATGTACTTTGTGAGACCCACCCCCTCCCCACAAAAAATTGCTCCTAACTCCACCGCTTATCCCAAACATATAAGAACTAATGATAGGCTGGGCGCTGTGGCTCACGCCTGTAATCCCAGCGCTTTGGGAGGCTGAAGCAGGCGCATCACAAGGTCGGGACTTCGAGACCAGCCTGGCCAATATGGTGAAACCCCATCTCTACTGAAAATACAAAAATTAGCTGGGTGTGGTGGCAGATGCCTGTAGTCCCAGCTACTTGGGAGGCTGAGGCAGTAGAATCGCTTGAACCCGGGAGGCAGAGGTTGCAGTGAGCTGAGATTGTGCCATTGCACTCTAGCCTGGGCGACAGAGTGAGACTCTGTCTCAAAAAACAAAAAAAGAAAACAGCTAATGATAATCCCACCACCCTTTGCTGACTCTCTTTTCAGATTCAGCCCACCTGCACCCAGGTGATTAAAAAGTTTTATTGCTCACACAAAACCTGTTTGGTGGTCTCTTCACACAGACGAACGTGACACAGCATAGACCTCCCAAGCTCAGGTGATCCTCCCATCTCAATCTCCTGAGTAGTTGGGACTACAGGTACACTGCCACCACATCCAGCTAATTTTTTTATTTTTTGTAGAGAAGAGGTTTCGCCATATTGCCCAGGCTGGTCTTGAACTCCTGGGTTCAAGTTATCCTCCTGCCTTGGCCTCCCAAATTGTTGGGATTACAGGCATGAGCCACCACGCCCAGCTGGAGCTCTGGTTTTTTATCAGTATATCATTGTAGGGAATATCTGTTGTTTTTGTCAGCCTAGTATTGTTTAATAGAACTGACCTTCCCTATTACTTTTGATCCTCCTGTGGCTGCCAGTCACAGAACCATTCCCAGTCTGGCCATAGTGGTTAGTCCAAGGATGAGCGAGTGTCTCAAATAGAGCCAATCAGAATTCTGTGGGGTTTTATCTATAAACCAAGAAGCTCTTTATCTGTTCTAAGGACTTAATAATGTGTCCTAGACACAGACTGTTCCTGCCAGTGGAAGAGTCAGAAGGAACAGAGGCAAGAGTTTGAAAAAGCAAGGCAGAAAATGGAGAAGAGAGAAGTCTAGTGACTTGGAGGTATTGGGGCTGAGGCCATGTGCTTCCTTATATTTGCCATTAGGTAAAAGAGGCAAAATTTTACCTCTACTCTGTTAGGATTTTTCAGCTGGGCCTGAGAATTAAATTGACATAAGACAGAGCAACAGGAGAAAAACGTACAAATTAATTTCATACAAGTGTTATGTGGCATACGATCCTTCATAAGGAAATGAAGACCCAAAGAAGCAGTTACAATTGAACACTTATAAACTGAATTGGATAAAGAGTAGTGAATTATGAAAATGTGACAAGGCAAAGTGTCATGCACATCTGTGTGAAGAGACCACCAAACAGGCTTTGTGTTAGCAACATGGCTGTTTATTTCACCTGGGTGCAGGCGGGCTGAGTCCAAAAAGAGAGTCAGCAAAGGGAGATAAGGGTGGGGCCGTTTTATAGGATTTGGATAGGTAATGGAAAATTACAGTCAAAGGGAGGTTGTTCTCTGGCGGGCAGGAGTGGGCACAAGGTGCTCAGTGGGGGAGCTTTTTGAGACAGGATGAGCCAGGCACAAGATATTGTCATCGCTTATGGCAAGGACTGGCCATTTTCACTTCTTTTGTGGTGGAATGTCATCAGTTAAGGTGGGGCAGGGCATTTGCACTTGTTTTGTGATTCTTCAGTTACTTCAGGTCATCTGGGTGTATATGTGCAAGTCACAGGGGACGCGATGACTTGGCTTGGACTCGGAGGCCTGACACAAAGCACACGAGGATAGGGTAGTTAATTGAGTGGAGGAGTGACTAGGAAGATAAGAGTTAGTTTAACAAGGTTGGTTTGTACAGATTTCCCTCAGCCTCAACTTCCTGTCCTTGATGAGAAGAATGATGTTTTCCTTCTGGGTATAGGGAGGACACCTTTTACATGGGAATTTCATCTCCTGCTTTTAAGAAACAGAAGAAAAGTCAGAGTGAACTCTTTGCACCTGCCGTTTTCCAAGTGATACGGCTCAGATGAGTGGAGGAACACCGGGGTTGTTGGTCCTCATGCCGGTTTAGATAAAACAACATGGACACAAGTGGAGTGGTTTTAAGGAGCGGAGAGTTTATTAGGCAAGAAGGAAGGGAGGAGATAGAGGGAAGAAGCTCCCCAGTAGAGAGACAGAGGGAGGCTGGCTCCAAAGCCGAAAGAGGAGGTCCCCACCTGCCGCGGATACCAGCCAGGTATATATGCAGAGGCTGGAGAAGGCGATATCTGATTTGCATAGGGCTCAGGGGATTGGTTTGACCAGGCATGTCATTCATGTAGCCCTCGGAAAAAGCTGGCCCTCTCATCCTAGCCTTTTAATATGCAAATACAGGGCACTCTGGATGTTCTACACATGTGGAGATATGTGGGGAGGCCATGTTGCCAGGAACACGTGGGGCAAGGGCAAGAAGTCCGCAGGAATTGCTATATTAGGTGGACCCAGTTTCTAACGGCCTGCATTTGCATATCAAAGGTTGCCAGCCTGGCTCTAAGAGCCCGAGCTTTACAAGAAACTTTTCCAGAGAGGCTTTAAAAACCACAAACTCCCCAGGGACCCCTTCCCCCCCCACCCCCGCCTAAAATAATTTCTTAATAACTCTTGGCCGGGCGCGGTGGCTCACGCCTGTAATCCCAGCACTTTGGGAGGCCAAGGTGGGTGGATCACAAGGTCAGGGGTTCAAGACCAGCCTGACCAACTTAGTGAAACCCCGTCTCTACTAAAAATACAAAAATTAGCTGGGCGTGGTGGCGGGCGCCTGTAATCCCAGCTACTCAGGAGGCTGAGGCAGGAGAATTGCTTGAACCAGGGAGGCCGAGGTTGCAGTGTGCCACTGCACTCCAGCCTGGGCGACAAAGCGAGACTCTGTCTCAAAAAAGAAAACAAACAAACAAAAAACTCCTACCACACAAGTGCCTTTAACTCAAAATAGTATGCCACTACTTTGGGGTGGTATATTCTTAACTCCTTCACTAGTAACTTTTTATGTTTTTATTTATTTATTTTTGAGATGGAGTCTTGCTCTGTCGCCCAGGCTGGAGTGCTGTGGCGCAATCTCGGCTCACTGCAAGCTCCGCCTCCCGGGTTCACTCCATTCTCCTGCCTCAGCCTCCCAAGAAGCTGGGACTACAGGCGCCCACCACCACACCTGGCTAATTTTTTGTATTTTTTAGTAGAGACGGGGTTTCACTGTGTTAGCCAGGATGGTCTTGAGCTCCTGACCTCGTGATTCACCCGCCTCGGCCTCCCAAACTGCTGGGATTACGTTCCCGGCCTTTTTGTGTTAATCTTAAACTAGTTTGAGTTGGATTCTCTTGCAACCTAAAGTCTTCTGAGGTCCTGAAATACTTGACCCAAATTCCTCAACAGGGGGTGCCCTCACTTGAGAGAAAGAGGTCATGTTTCAGGTAGAACTGGTCTAACATATTATCTAGAGATTTAGTAGCATTGGCTTCAGGACTGGTGACCACACAGGTTCCCGGGCAGCAGTGGGCAAAGGCAGGATCAGAATGGCTGTAACCAAGGGAGGTGGTTCATTGTCACAGTGAGGAGTACCACTTGGGAGCAGCAGCTTCAGAGGTGGGAATTACAGGGATCACTGGGGAAAGAAGAATTCATGGTGAGCATCAGCAGCAGTCACAACATGGCAGCCATTTGGGTCTTAGCCTCCATGTAACACCCCTTCCTGGAAGCAACCATAATCATATTAGCAGCTGCCCTTCTTGGGATAAGGTCATGGCAAAGGCAGCTTCTAGGTCTGTGGCAAATTTGGCAAAAGATGGGAGTGTCGTAGTCCTGGCACTAGGAATAGCAGCAAGGAAGTGGAAAGACTCCAAGGTCCTGGGATAAGAATAGTCCCTGAAATTCTGTATGAGCTTTCTATAATTCCTGGGGGAAAAACCCCTAAGGTTTCCTGATTATGGTTATTGGACCTGACCACTAGGTTGGGGTAGTGGTGTGGAATTTAGAATCAGGAATACTGAGTAGTGGGTCAAACCAAGATCATTATGGAGTGTTATCTGGCTCTTGAGTTCCCAACTCTGCTTATTGAAGAAAATATTAAAAACTGGGGAGTAGGAAAAGGGGCCACTAACTCTTACAGTTGGCCTCTGAACCAGCTTCCTCACCTGAGATACTTATATGGGCTCTGCAGGTGATGAAAATGAGAAACACTGGCTGGTGGGAACTGTGGCAAACTGGCGAGTACTCTATCCTCTCTAATGGGGGCAGCTGTGATGGTGCCATGTGAGAATGTGGGCCTCATCTACCAGAGTTTTCATAATTTCAAAAGATTCCAGAGTTAAACCATAGAGGTCTAAAAAAATAACAAAATAAAAATAAAAAATAGGAATTTCAAAAGAAGCCAGATAGCCAATTTGTTTAAGTGTGAAATCTCTTGATCTTAAAATGTTGGCAATTAACTTATACAACATTTAAACACGGTATTTCCTTCCAGGCTAGTCTGAGAAACATAGTGAGGCTGTGTCTCTAAAAAAAAATTAAAACAATAGGCGGGGCACAGTGGCTCACACCCATAATCCCAGCACCTTTGGAGGGAGGCTGAGGTGGGTGGATCACCTCAGGTCAGGAGTTTGAGACCAGCCTGGCCAACGTGGCAAGACCCGTCTCTACTAAAATACAAAAATTAGCCAGGTGTGGTGGTGTATACCTGTAACCACAGCTATTCTGGAGGCTGAGGTAAAAGAATCACTTGAACCTGGGAGGTGGAGATTGCAGTGAGCCGAGATCATGCCACTGCACCCCAGCCTGGGCGACAGAGCGAGACTGCATCTCTAAATAAATAAATAAATAAATAAATAACAACAGTATGCAGTATTCAAGTCAAACACAACTCACAGGCATCTGGCGTTCGTGATCTCTGATCTGTACTGTGATTTCTGATCTTTCATATCTCTAAAATCCATCCAGCTCCCAGTTTATGCAATTCCACATGTAAAATTCTTTCAGTTTGTTTAATTCTGCCACTGCCCGAAGGCCTTCTTTCTTGTAATAAGGCTATAGGTACCTGGG
The DNA here is from genome assembly GCF_049350105.2 of Macaca mulatta. Classification (NCBI taxonomy): domain Eukaryota; kingdom Metazoa; phylum Chordata; class Mammalia; order Primates; family Cercopithecidae; genus Macaca; species Macaca mulatta. The sequence continues at coordinate 83,720,680 of NC_133420.1, forward strand.
AGTCTCCCTGGGATTGAGGTCATGTGTGTATCCCACCATTTCAGTGTTGGCTATCCAAGTTGTATTTCCAGTTAGTTTCCCCTACTGTCTAAATCTTTCCTATGATAAATCATTTATTTTATTCTACTTCTCTGGCTTCAGTTTCTTTTTCTCTGAGTGTAGAATTGGTCTAGATTTTTAACAATTATTTTTACCAGCTTGGGCAGCATGGCATTTAGTATTTTTCTACTAAAAATACAGAAAATTTGCCTGGTAAAAAAAAAAAAAAGAAAAAGAAAAAGAAAATTTGTCTGGTGTGGTGGTGCATGCCTGTAGTCCCAACTACTCAGGAGGCTGAAGTGGAAGGATGGCTTGAGTTTGAGTGACAGAGCCTAGACTGCACCACTGCACTCCAGCCTGGGTGACAGAGAGAGACCCTATCTCAAAAAGAATTAAAAAAAAAAAAATAATAAGGCCAGGCATGGTGGCTCACGCCTGTAATCCCAGCACTTTGGGAGGCCATGGTGGGTGGATCACAAGGTCAGTAGATCGAGACCATCCTGGCCAACATGGCTGAAAGGACACAAAGATAGATGTGTACCCGCCCCCCACCCGCTACACCCTTGTTCTGCTCTCTAATCTTTGCACATACCAGAGATTTCGTAAGTTCTGTGAGTACCTGGTTTTCTGCACGTACCAGAGATTTTGTTTTGCACATACCAGAGATTTTGTAAGTTCTGAGGCAAGGTCACAAGACGTGTTTAAGTAAGATAAACTCTTGCTGCCATAAACCTGCTCTCCCGCCTCAAAGTTTGAACCAAAATATCAAAAATGGCAGGAACCAATCATAGTTAGCCAAATCGCCTTGTTGAAACACTAGCCAATCATATATCTGATTTGTATAATAACTCTATGCCCACTTTTCTTAGACTATATAACATTGTTCGGAGCGGAGTGGGGGAGCTCTCCTGCCCGTCTCGTTTCACGAGTGAGGGAGAGTTCCAGGTTCGAACCTGTAATAAAGATCCTTGCTGCTTAGCTTTGACTCTGGACTCTGGTGGTCTTCTTCGGGGAATAAACGGTCTGGGCATAACATGGCGAAACCCCGTCTGTACTAAAAATACAAAAATTAGCTGGGCATGGTGGCGTGTGCCTGTAATTCCAGCTACTCGGGAGGCTGAGGCAGGAGAATCACTTGAACCAGGGAGTTAGAGGTTGCAGTGAGCCGAGATCACGCCACTGCACTCCAGCCTGGTGACAGGGCAAGGCTCTGTCTCAAAAAAATAAAATAAAATAAAATAATAATTCTGAATAGGTAATAACTTTATAAGGCACATAATTTAAAAGATATAATAAATTATACATTTGTTATTTATATTATTGTTGTTTCTATTTATGAAAATAGTATTAAATATTTATAATGTACAGATTTTATACACTAAAAGAGAATTTTCGCTTCCCTCTTCCCCAGCCATGTAAAGCTCTTTCCTGGAGACAACCGTAATTATGTTAGCAGATTTTTTTGGTATTCCAGATACACACACACACAGAAACACACAGGCACACACAATTTTTGGCACACAGTGATAGCATACATACTACACACACTGTTCTATAGTCTATACTTCAGGTTTCCTACTTCACCACATATCTTAGACTTCCTCATATATTAACATATAAAGAGTATCCTAATTCTTCTATTCTTGAAATACATTTAGGTTATTTGTAGTCTTTTGCTACTACAAATAAGGCAACAATGAATAATCTTACAGTCATTTTGCTCATGTATATCTGTGCTCTGACCTTAATTAATAAATCTATTTAAGGCCGGGCGCGGTGGCTCATGCCTGTAATCCCAGCATGTTGGGAGGCCGAGACGGGCGGATCACGAGGTCAGGAGATCGAGACCATCCTGGCTAACGCAGTGAGACCCCGTTTCTACTAAAAATACAAAAAAATTAGCCGGGCGTGGTGGTGGGTGCCTGTAGTCCCAGCTACTGGGGAGGCTGAGGCAGGAGAATGGTGTGAACCTGGAAGGCGGAGCTTGCAGTGAGCCGAGATGGCGCCACTGTACTCCAGCCTGGGTGACATTGCAAGACTCCATTTCAAAAAACAAAAAAAAAATCTTTAGTTTTTTTTTTTGAGACAGAGTCTCACTCTGTCGCTAGTCTGGAGTGCAGTGGCGCCACCTCGGCTCACTGCAAGCTCCGCCTCTGGGGTTGAAGCGATTCTCCTACCTCAGACTCCCAAGTAGCCAGGACTAGCAGGCGTGCACCACCACACCCAGCTAATTTTCATAGTTTTAGCAGGGACAGGGTTTCACCATGTTGGCCAGGATGGTCTCGATGTCTTAACTTCGTGATCCACCCCCCTTGTCCTCCCAAAGTTTTGAGATTATAGGCGTGAGCCACTGTGCCCGGCCAAAAGATTATTCTTAAACTGGGCATGGTGGCACATGCCTGTAAACCCAGCTACGTGGGAGGTTGAGGTGGGAAGATTGCTTGAACCTAGGATTCAAGTCCAGCCTGGACAACTTAGAGAAACCCTATCTCTTTAAAAAATTTTTTTTAAACATTTCTTCTGTTGCACTCTGTTAGATCATTCACCCTGAAGGAAGCTAGCTCTATGTTATGAGACACTCAGACAGGGCTATGGGGAGGTAAATGTGAAAAGGCCTCTTGTGAATAACCAGCACTAACCTGCCAGGTATGTGAGTGAGTTACTTGGGAAGCAGGCCCGTTAGCTCCAGTTGAACCTTTAGGTAACTAGAGTCCTGCCAATGTCATGACTACCATCTCATAGAGACCCTGAGCTACAACGACGTAGCTTAGCTGCTCCCAAATTCCCAACCCACAGAAAATGTGTGAGATAATAAATATTTATGTTTGTAAGCTGCCAAGTTTTGGAATAATTTGTTACATTGCGATAGATAACTAATATAGACAACGATATGAACAGAACCATGTGTTTGTGGGGTAAATCTAAGTGGGCCTAGGGAGACAGACTAGAAATGGAAATACTTCAGAAAACAAGTACGATAGTCCAGTCAGAGGCAATAACGGTTTAAGAATAGAGAAAGGGATTCATGAGAGAAGTAGAGAAGAAAAGGAAACATGAGAGACTCAAGGAAGAAGGCTAGGTCTAAGGCAGGGTTCCCCAACCCCCCGGACCATGGATTGTTACTGGTCTATGGCCTGTTAGGAACTGGGCCACACAGCAGGAGGTGAGTGGTGGGTGAGTGAGCACTACTGCCTGAGCTCTGCCTCCTGTCAGATCAGTGTCAGCATTAGATTTGTAGGAGTGTAAACCCTATTGTAAACTGTGCATGGGCGGGATCTGGGTTTCACTCTTCTTATGAGAATCTAATCCCTGATGATCTGTTGCTATCTTACATCACCCCCAGATGGGACTGACTAGTTGCAGGAAAACAAGCTCAGGGCTCCAACTGATTCTGCATTATGGTGAGTTGTATAATTATTTCATTATATATTACAATGTATAATAATAGAAATAAAGTCCACAATAAATGGAATGTGTTTGACTCATCCTAAAACTATCCCCACTGGCTCTGTCCATGGAAAAAGTGTCTTCCAGGAAACCGGTTCCTGGTGCCAAAAAGGTTGCAGACCACTGGTGTAAGGTTTCCATCTTATATAGCTAGAAAGATGGTGGCAATGTTATAGAAATAGGGAACAATGGAAGGAGAAGCAAATGTATGGAAGAGAAATAGTAACTTTCAGAGTTCTAAGATATTTTTATTTTTATTTTTATAGAAGATATTTCTATATTTCTATATTTCTATTTTATAGAAGATATTTTTATTTTTATAGAAATTTGTATTTTGCCCAGTTAAGAATTTGAGGCTGAGAATGATTCAGTGATGGGCTTGGTTTCATAGAGTTATGACGCTGACCTCAGAAAACAATGCCTCAAAAGATGTTGCTGTGGCGTGCTGGTTGCTTTGAATTAAAGAAAATTGAAAGGCTTCAGCAATAAGCCTCAGAACCAAGGTCTCTCTGTCCTTCCTCCATTACCCTGTCTCTCTAACTCTCAAATTCTTAATTGGGGAAAATACAAATTTCTATAAAAATAAAAATATCTTAGAAGATTACTCTGAAAGTTACTATTTCTTTTTTTCTTTTTGAGACAGAGTCGCTCCGTCACCCAGGCTCGAGTACAGTGGCGTGATCTTGGCTCACTGCAACCTTCACCTCCCAGGTTCAAGCAATTCTTCTGCCTCAGCCTCCCAAGTAGCTGGAATTACAGGTGCCTGACACCACACCCAGCTTTTTTTTTTTTTTTTTTTTTTTGTATTTTTAGTAGAGATGGGATTTCACCATGTTGGCCAGGTTGGACTCGAACTCCTGACCTCAAGTGATCTGCCCACCTCGGCCTCCCAAAGTGTTAGGATTACTGGCTTGAGCCAACACGCCTGGCCTGAAAGTTACTATTTCTCTCTCATACATTTGCTTTTCCCTCCATTGTTCCCTATTTCTTTCTTTTTTTGTTTTTGAGACGGAGTTTCGCTCTTGTCACCCAGGCTGGAATGCAATGGCACGATCTCAGCTCACTACAACCTCCGCCTCCTGGGTTCAAGTGATTCTCCTGTCTCAGCCTCCTGAGTAGCTGGGATTACAGGTGCATGCCACCATGTCCAGCTAATTTTTGTATTTTTAGTAGAGACAGTGTTTCATCATATTGATCAGGCTGGTCTCAAACTCCGGAATTCAAGTGATCTGCTTGCCTTGACTTCCCAAAATGCTGGGATTACAACCGTGAGCCACTGTGCCAGGACATTGTTTCCTATTTCTATAATAATCTTTCTAGCTATGTAAGCTTGACACCTTAGACCAGTGGTCCCCAACATTTCTTTCCCAAGAACTGGGAAGAACTCTTTCTGGAATTTCCTTATCTGACTAGGGAAGCTTCTTTCCAAAAAAGGAAAAAAATTAAAACTAGAAAAGTAAATAAATAGGCCGGGCACAGTGGCTCATGCCTGTAATCCCAGCAGTTTGGGAGGCCAAGGCAGATGGATTACCTGAGATCAGGAGTCCAAGACCAGCCTGGCCAACATGGCAAAATGCCGTCTCTACTAAAAATACAAAAAAATTAGCCAGGCGTGGTGGGGCACACCTGTAATCCCACCTGCTCTGGAGGCTGAGACAAAAGAATCACTTGAACTCTAGAGGCAGAGGGTGTAGTGAGTCGAGGTCGTGCCACTGTATTCCAGCCTGGGTAACAGAGTGAGACTGTATAAAAAAAATTTTTTAATAATAATAATAATAATAATAAATAAATAAATAAAAGAGATCCTAGAGAGCTGTCTAGCCCCTTCTACCATGTGAGGACACAGGTAGAAGTGTTGTAGGACTTTCTCCTTAGAGTTCGTGTCACCTAACCAGGAAAGATTAGGCTCATAGACACATAGAAGGGTAAGCAAAATGGAATATATTGGGCAAAAAGAGAAAAAAAGGGAAATGGGCTTTCAGTACAGTGAGAGTCCTGCTAGCAGTGTTATGCCCAGACCGTTTGTTCCCCAAAGAAGACCACCAGAGTGCAGAGTCAAAGCCAAGCGGCAAGGATCTTTACTACAAGTTCGAACTTGGTCCCTCCATTCCACAGCATACAAGAGTGCTTGCTTTTTATAGCCCGATGTAAACAAGATATGTAAAGTTACAGGGAACAAGGTAATTCTCTCGGTTACAGCATTACAATTGATTAACATTATACATTTAGCATTCCTTATCGGAGATCTCCCAGGTGATATTTTTCTGAAGTTTGAAAGAAATATGGAGGAATGTGTTTGTGCTGGGCTCAGGAAGTTGGGAGATATATGGGGGATGTGCCTCATTCCTTTCAGCAGGTTTCCTGCCTCACAGACTGAAGCCCAGTAAGTTACCAACCCGGAACAGAAGAGGCCAGGCTCCTCCCTGCTGCAAAAGGTGTGAACTTTCTGAGGCTCCACCCCAATGTGGATTCCTCCCAGTGCACAGGCTGGTTGGAGGTTCTCTGGGGAGCCCTTTCTCCTTGGCTGTCTCAGAAGGTACCATCTATGAACCAAAAAGCCGGCCCTCACTAGACACTGAATATGCCAGTGTCAGGTCTCTGAGCCCAAGCCAAGCCATCGCATCCCCTGTAACTTGCACGTCCGCCCAGATGGCCTGAAGTAACTGAAGAATCACAAAAGAAGTGAAAATGCCTTACCCCACCTTAACCGATGACATTCCATCACAAAAGAAGTGAAAATGGCCAGTCCTTGCCTTAAGTGATGACATTACTATGTGAAAGTGTTATGCCCAGACCGTTTGTTCCCCAAAGAAGACCACCAGAGTCCAGAGTCAAAGCCAAGCGGCAAGGATCTTTTACTGCAAGTTCGAACTTGGTCCCTCCATTCCACAGCATACAAGAGGGCCCCGAACAATGCGAGTGCTTGCTTTTTATAGCCCGATGTAAATAGGATACGTGAAGTGACAGAGGAATAAGGGAATTCTTTTGGTTACAGCATTACAATTGGTTTACATTTTAAGTTATACATTTAGTAGTTTTTCTATTGGTTCCCGCGCTTTCAGTAAAACCTCAAACGCTGTGTCCTTATCGGGGATTTTCCAGGTGGTGTTTGTCAGGAAATTGAGAGATATATGGTGGGATGTGTTTGTACTGGGCTCAGGAAGTTGAGAGATATATGGTGTTTGTACTGGGCTCAGAAAGTTGAGAGATATATGGTGTTTGTACTGGGCTCAGGAAGTTGAGAGATATATAGTGTTTGTACTGGGCTCAGGAAGTTGAGAGATATATGGTGTTTGTACTGGGCCTGTTTGTGTTGAGCCCAGGGCTGAGGAATG